>NC_084841.1:81120864-83520864 GCF_033115175.1 Lepus europaeus | reverse complement strand
CAATTATCCCTTTTAGAGATGAAATAAATTGACCTCACAAATTATTACAACCTCTTTTGTGAACAGGAGTGACAAAATTGCTCAAGACACTTGAAAAATATTCCCTCCTCTGCTGTACACTTTTACCCAAGAAAATAACCATCTGATCCTTGCTCCATCCTCGTTTCTGTTCCATAGAGCGTTTAGCAGGCATCCAAATAAACAATGAATGTAGATTAGAAAGAAAGAAAGAATAGCATGAGAATCACTAACGGAACCGCTAATGCCAAGGTGTCAAAATTAACCCTTCTATTCCTTCATTTTTAGGATCAACACTTCCTGAAGTTATTATAACCGGGTGCTACATACGTTCCTTGTAGGGCATAAGAGGATTTCAAGTACAGAAACTTCGCAGGGGATATATGTGAAGTTATTTGAGGTGCTTACCCCAAATTTTGTTTCAAGAACTTCAGTTTTAAAAATCAGTGAAAGTGCAGGTATTGGTCTAATGGCTAAGACGCCTGCAACCCATGGCAGAATGCCTGGATTTAATTCCTGCCTCTACTTCTAAGTTTTCCTTCTGCCTAATACAACTTTAGGGAGACAGTACTAATGGCTCAAGTAACTGAGCTTCTGCAACCCACGTGAGAGGCTTGGATTGAGTTCCCGATTCCCGGTTTTGGTCTTGACTGGGGGAATTGCAAGCATTGGGGAAAGAAGGGCAGGTGCAACCTCCCACCTCTCACATAAATAAACAAATAAAAATCAGTGGAGTGAAATATATTCAAACCTTGCAATGCAGTGGGACATGTTCTTTATATGCAAGGAACAGACAGAGGGACTTCAAAGGGACTAGGACTAGGGACTACGACTGATTCGATCTGGGTGCAGCCTACTGTCAACTGTACTTTTTAAGGAACCTGTCTTTCCACAGGTTCTATCGTTAGATCAAGAGAAATGGCTCAACACTTGCATCCTTGCTTGAAATAATTAGAAGTAAAGCAGCATAATATTCTATGAACTAAATGCTATGACAAGCAAGGCAAAGTTAAGCAAATGAAAATTCACATCCCACATGTGAACCAAAAGAAAAAGAATGTCACGTGCAGAAGTAACAACGAATTGTAATCGACTTCTTAATTTTTAAAGTCAATAGGTTTTTAAAGTACCCTGGAACATAGTAGGTTTGTAACAACTGTCATTGCCTTCTGAGCTCTTTCCACACACACATAATTTAATCATTCCACCTGAAGTGTCAGGCACACAAAGGTATCATTAGTTAAGAGTGAACAGCACTTTGATTTGAAGTAGCAGACTTGAATTTTGTTTTTAACTATTAAAAACAGATAAAAATTAAAGTGAATAATTTTTAGTCTTAAATAACCACATTTCTTACTATTTTAACTTCAACTAAAATGATCTTCCAAAATAAATGACAACATTTATTTTTAGAACTACTAAGTTTTAACTTTTGGAGCAGCATAAGCCAAATACCACCAGAAACTCTTCAAAATTTTGAAATTCCTGTTGAGATAAATTTTCGGAACTGCTAAAACAAATACATTCTCTCTCTCTCTCTCTCTCTCTCTCTCTCCCTCTCTCTCTCTCTCAGTGTCTCTCTTTGACACACATACATACTCACAAACAAGTAAATAAAATACAACATATGAATCTATATTACTTCAGAGAATGTTGTGGACAAATAAATATAAACTAGTTTTTAGAGGAGAGCCAATTTTGAGCAAATGCCAGACCCACTTTTATTCAAGTTGGGAATAACTTGGTAAAAAATGGGCCTACAGTAGGCAGAAACACTCTATTAATGTGGAGAGACAAACAGCAGAGTTTTAAACAATCGCGTGGGCTGACACGCTGGATCAGAATCTACATACAGACTTCCCAGACCCGGGGTTCTTGCTTCTGACCAAACAGTTCTTCCCCCAAGGTTTGGCTGCTGGGGGGAGTGCTCCACGCCCATGTTTGCTGCAGAGACGCAGCGACCATTCATGGTAGATCTCACTCCTAGGTTGTTTGAAATCAGAGGTAAACTGAAACTCAGGCTGCAGCTCAGACTCATCAGAGATAGTTTCCTATTAGGATCAAAGCAAATAGCTCCTCACCCCAACTCCCTGACAGAAAAAGGGATGTGTGCTCTCTGGGGAAAATGACTCTCAGTTCAAATTCCTTGGTTCTTTCACATATGCGGTTCTTCGTACTGTCAAAAAAGATGAGACATGACAGGAAGGGAAAAATAAATATATACAAGCAGATTCACAAATGAATTAAAAATTGGCATTAGATTTCAGACTAAAATATAATTATCAATATACTAAAGAATTCTTGATAAATAGGCAAATGGGAAAATGTCTATTTCTCAATAGAGAAATGGACTTTCTTTTTAAAAGAGATTTATTCATTTGAAAGGAAGAGTTACAGAGAAGGGGAGAGAGAGAGAGAGAGAGAGGTCTTTCATCTGCTGGTTTATTACCCAAATGGCCATAATGGCTAGTGCAGAGACAGGGTGAAGCCAGGAGTCAGGAACTTCATTCAGGTCTCCCATGAGGGTGGCAGGGACCAAAGTACTTGGGTCATCTTCCAATGCTGTCCAAGGTGCACTAGTAGGGAGCTAGATTAGAAGTGCAGTAGCTGGGACTCAAACTGGTGCTCATGTGTGATGTCAGCATCTCAGGCAGCAGCTTAACACACTGCCTCTCAACTGCATCCCCACAAAATAGAATGTCACACAATCAAATTAACATTACAGAAATAAGATTTTATTTCAAATATTAAATTAGTAAGTTTTGGAAGAGACGACATTTCAATGGAAATTTTAAGCATGTGTGGTTAAGATCATGAAGGATTTCTTTCAAGAATTGCAATAGGAGATGAAAAATGGCTTTTCTAGTACCATCCTGAAAACAAAGCACAATCAAAGCCATGGCTACCAAGAGGTGGGATTGGTTCTGTTAAACATGTGAACCAGTTAAGAGCAAAGGTCATGATGACAGTCTCTGGGGTGACTCAAGGCATGTCGTTGATTTTGTGGAAGGTCACAGAATGATAATATCTGCTAATGAGGAGAGTGCTTTGAACACCAACCATGGCTTTAGCAGAAAAACTCCAGGGGAAGATCCCCCAGAGAATTCACACCATGCTCCTGCTCATTAGTCTCATCAAACAAGGAATGTATGGGGAGTATTTCAATGGGAAATTATTTGCTATCCACTTTAAAATCCTGATTTGGCTCCTTCTGATTTCTTTTCATTTTCCTATACTTAAGAGAAAATCTTTAAAAGGAATTCTTTTTTCTTCAGTTAATTAAGTAAATCTCCAAGATCTTCAGTTCTTTAAAATAGACCAAAAGGATGCTATTACAGCTGACAAAACTATTCTGAATTTGATGACTTTTATGTTGGGAAATCAATTATATTTTTATTTTTATTTTTATTTTTTAATTTATTTTCCCACAAACACTTGAAGTCCTGTTGTAAGAATTCATACAACCAGATTCACAAAAGAAGAGGGAAAATAATTTTTAAAACTGAATGACCTAACTAGCATTTAAAATGTACAGTGAACACATGAAAGAGAGGTGCAGATATAATAACGTTTAGATGCATCACAGTCAAAATACTGAACACCAACGTTAATGAAAACTATTGTTGTTAGGCTGCCACAGTGGCTCAGTAGGTTAATCCTCCACTTGTGGCGTTGGCATCCCATATGGGCACCAGTTCTAGTCCCAGTTGCTCCTCTTCTGATCCTGTTCCCAGCTATGGTCTGGGAAAACAGTAGATGATGGCTCAAATGTTTGGGCAACTGCACCCACATGGGAGATCTGGAAGAACTCTTGGCCCCTGGCTTTGGATTGGCCCAGCTCCAGCCATTGTGGCCATTTGGGGAATGAACCAGCAGATGGAAGACTTTTCTTTTTGTCCCTCCCTCTCTCTGTTTGTAACTCTCTCAAATAAATAAATAAATCATAAACATACACACACATACACACACACACACCATGATTCAAGACATTTTAAGTTTAGGGGAAAAACAACAACATAAAAGCTGGCTGACATCTTACCAGAATAATGCCAGTCTGAAGGTAATGGACTTAGAGTGATCAGTGGAAAAAAAAAAGGAACCGGCAACTACTTTTCTGTATCTAGTGAAAATATAAAATACTCTAAAATAAAGAAAAATTGAAAACAGTTTGAAAAAATGCTGAGAATTTATTGTCAACAAACTCACACCACAGGAAATCTGAAAGAAAATACTAAAGAATGTTCTTGAAAATGAAATTGAAAGGATTATCCAAGATGGAAGCACAAATCTTTTTTTTTTTAAGATTTATTTATTTATTTGAAGGGCAGAGTTACAGAGAGAGAAGGAGGGACAGAGAGAGAGAGTGGTCTTCCATCCACTGGTTCATTCCACATGGCCACAACAACCAGAGCTGCGCCAGGCTGAAGCCAGAATCCAGGAGCTTCCTCCAGGTCTCCCACATGGTTGGTTGGTGCCAAGGAGCTTGGGTCATCTTCACTGCTTTCCCAGGCACATTAGCAGGGAGGTGGGTTAGAAGTGGAGCTTCAGGTCTTGAACTGATGTGCACGTGGGATGCTGGCTCTGCAGGCTGCAGCTTAAGCCACTTGCACCACAGTGCCAGTCCAGGTCGTACAAATCTTTAGGAAGGAGTGGTGAGTACTGAGAAGGTCAAATTTCTCATTCAAATAATGTTTAAACATACCAGTGACTTTTAAAAGGATTAGTAATGAATGCAGCACATGGTTCCTCACATACATAGAAATAAATAAAATAAATGAAACCAATAGATAGAAAAATATTTAAGAAGGTATGTAAATGGAATTTCTATTGCATTAAAGGTCTTATATTCAAGATGGTCCTTAATGAATTATGAAATTCAATTATACAGAAAACCTACTAGAAATAGAAAATATATAGTTTAAAAATGTGGCAGCATAATCAATGCAAAACAAAAGTGAATTAATATAGGAAACTCAAAAAAGAAGGAACAATGAAAATGAGACCGCCCCCCCCCACAAAAAACCCACATGATTATTGGAATAAACCTAATTATATCAACTAAATGCTAAAATTAAACTGCAGAAATTATGAAACTCTACATACACATGCATGTATATTCACTTACATATGTATGTTATTTATAATAGTCATAATCTAAATATAAATATGCAGAAAATTTAAAAATGAAAGAATACAAAAGCACCATTCCAGCACTAGTCAGAAGAAAACTAGTGTAAATATATTAATATAAGAAGGTATAAAATATAAGACAAAAATACTACTAGAATTAAAAAGGGACATTTCATAATGATAAAGTTTACTCTTTTGGAAGATTTAATAGTCCTATTTGTATATACACATAACAGCATACAAACCAAGATTGTACAATGTATTGTTAACATAAAGCCATCTATATTTCCCTAACTTACCAATAAGCAATTAATAATAAAATTTATAAAACACTCAGACTTCTAATATCATCTTAAAGTACCTTAAAAACTAGGAATTTATTTAACAAAAAGTATGCTAAAAACCAACAATAAAATCTTTGCTCATAGAAATTAATGATAAATTTTCAGATATATTTGTTTATATATTAGAAGACTAAATAGTGATAGTATATTTATTTAATTCAAATTGATCTTTGAATTCAATTCAATCTCAACTAAACACAGAAGGCTCTTACTTTTGATAGACATTAACAAGATGAATCTAAATTTTATGTCAAATGCAAAGCACTCATAATAACCAAGGCAATATTCAAGGCAAAAAAGAATGTTCTAACTAATGTGAAAAAAACAAAATCTATCAAGATTACTGTCAATATTAATAATTTTGATAGATTAAATTGGCGCAATTATAAAAGACAAATGAAATAGATAAGAATGGTATCAGTGCAATTAACAAGAAAAGAAAGATATCTTATAAACATTGGGTTAGTCATAGGAACCTTAATCCCCGACTAAGGTAGTATGCATGAAAAAAGTTATCTAAATTGGTCCAAAGAGTTTAGTATTAATGTAAAACCATAAAGCGTAGAGATTTCAATGATTATCCTCACAGATTTGTGGTAGGAAAAGATTTCTTTGAAACAACACCAAAAAGTCTTAATGCTAAAAAACAAGAAAGCATAGCTTTATAAATATTAAAATCTTTTCATCTACAGACACTACTAAAAAGTGAAAAGGCAATATACAGGCTGTGAGGATAAAGCTCATATATGTATAAATGAAAAAATTCATTTCTAAAAAAGTAAATGATTCTTACAAATGAATAAATAATGAAGTTTATAAAAAGGCAAAACATGTGAATAGCACTGAATGGAAGATAGTCAAATCATCAATAAACAGGAATAATGTTTATGCTTAATTCCTTACAGGATAACCAGGGCAGGAAGAGAAATGTCAGTCAAAGTCCAAAAGAGAAAGGAAGTGCATCTGGGGTCACTTCCTCAAGGACTTCTGCCATTTTTGTGAGTGGGATCTGAGTGACTGAGAGGTTGGAAATTGTGCCCTTCTCTGATCCAGGATGGAAAAACTGGCATTCAGAGACACTAGGAAACCTCTGAAGAAGCCCTCAGCATTTTGTCTGGGATTCCAAAAGGCTATAATCAAGCAGAAAGATGAACCAGAAATAAGGTAGGTGTCTGAAGGATTACAGTTTAATCTCAACTCGTCCCAACTTGTGACTGAAAGTGATTTTTGCTTACACTCAACATAAGTGCAAACTTTATTTTTTACAACTAGAAGATAATTCTGTTTGAAGTCACATTTTGTCACTAAAATGTACAAATTATAATGTCTGGAAACAAAAATTAAAGAATTCTGGGAATAAAAAGACTGAAAGTGATACACCACAAACCATGAGGTAAAGACGCAGTTCATAGGCCTGCGCCGCGGCTCAATAGGCTAATCTTCCGCCTTCCGGCGCTGGCACTCCGGGTTCTAGTCCCGGTCGGGGCACTGATCCTATCCCGGTTGCCCCTCTTCCAGGCCAGCTCTCTGCTGTGGCCAGGGAGTGCAGTGGAGGATGGCCCAAGTGCTTGGGCCCTGCATCCCATGGGAGACCAGGAGAAGCACCTGGCTCCTGCCATCGGATCAGTGCGGTGCGCCAGCAGCAGTGCGCCTACTGCAGCGGCCATTGGAGGATGAATCAACAGCAAAAGGAAGACCTTTCTCTCTGTCTCTCTCTTTCACTGTCCACTCTGCCTGTCAAAAAAAAAAAAAAAAAAAAGACACAGTTCATAGAAATAACATCTCCAAAGAGCCGAAAGTAACTGCCAACCTAGCATTCTATCATTTAACACAGAAGGTAAAATAAAAATATTCGTATGCAAAAACTTAAGAAAATGACAACACCCTGTCTACACCAAAGAGAACATATGTTTTCTTGAACCATACTTCAATTATCCAACCTACAAGCTCAAAAGCACAGGAAGAACAAGGAATAACTGAAAGATTTAATGTATGGCTGAATCTCAATTAATGCTGAATATCTGAAACAAGATTCACAGTTTTTCCTATTAGGGCTTAATATATTTATCATTTCATTGGACAAAAAGTGCATTCAATCAGAAAAGGTGTAAGTGAAATAAAAGTGTTTAAACATAGGAAATGGTGAAAGGACTAATTCATGTTAATTGAACTAATGTTTAAACTAAACACTGAGAGGATAGAATAAGATAGTACTGGTAACTAATGTGGTGGAAATGGTGCAAAAGCTTTCAGTGTATCCAGAAGAAGGCAGTGAGGAGAAGAAAAATCAACATAGAACAGAGGAGGGGAAAAAAAGCAAATAGTAAGACAATAGACTTAAAAATAAATATCTCATAGTCACATTAAAGAGGAATAGCTGTTTTATCAGGGGAAAAGAATTATCGGACTTAATGAAAATTTTGAAAATAATTTTCTAACTTTGGTAGACATGGCTTAAATACAAAGATACAGAAAATAGAATGTAAATGGATCCAAAGATTCACTTTTATAATATCAAAACCTGACAAAGGTGTTGAAAGAACATAACATTTCAGTTAAATAGTACTTGTGGACATAAATGAAGCATTTGCCATCATAAAAAAGTAAAATAAATCAAAGCAATCAGCATAAAAAACGACAGCATATCAACTTGACACACTTATAATGAATGTATAAACTGCTGGTTTTGCCTTGATGTTCTACAGGGTCCAGTAGCATTTTTATTGCCTTTTTAATATTCTACCTAATTATACAATGTAAAAAAAAAGGAAAATATTGATGTCTTCAATAATTTTCCATTGCTTATTTCTCTCTTTAAATATTTTGCCTTCTGTACTGTTGAGCTCTGCTAGGTAAAATGCAATGTACAACATAACAAGTTGTAGTTGGTTAAAATGAGTGCTTATAATTATTATTTCTTGATGGATAGACTCCTTTCATTTCATCTTCACTTCTGTTCACTTCTGAAAAGTAATTGTTCTTCATACAAAATTCTTTGTTATAGTTGATTTTCATCACATTGAATATGGCCTCTCACTTCCTTTTAATTTCTATTATTTTTATGTTAAGTCAGTTTTTAATAATATTGAATGCATGTGATGAATAGTTTTTCTCATTGCTTTTAAGAGTTTCCCTTTGTCTTTGTTCATCACCATTTTAACTATGATGTGGTACTTGTGTTGATCTCTTTGAACCCCCTGAATTTGTGGAACATCTTGGATGTATAGGCTAATGGTTCTTAGCAATCTTGGAAAGTTGTTAGCCATTATTTTTTCAAGTATTTCTTCCTGTTTCTTTCTCTTCTGGTACTGTTGTCATGTTTATGATAGGATACTTCACGGCATCCCACATTTCTCCAGGGTAGTTGGCCTTACTTTTCTTTCCCTATCTTCAGACTGCATAGTCTGCATGAGTAGCTCTGCCTTCAAGTTCATTGTTCTTTCTTCTGTCAATCAAAGGTAGTGTTGAACATGATTTATTCCTTTTTGTTACGATTTTCAGCTCCAGACCTAGCACTTAAGAAATAATTTCTTACATGTGGTTGGTTTCTATCTGATGAGATATTGCCATCATACCTTTATTTAATTATTTAAACATAATCACCTTTATTTCTTTGAACTGACATCTATTTGCATTAAAGTCTACTAAGTCCAACATGTGGGCCCTCTCAAAGGCAGTTTTTATTTATTTATTTATTTATTTATTTATTTTTCTGTTTCTTTGCATGTCCTGGACATGACTTTGTAAATCCTTCATCTACATTGCTAATAATGTTTTTGTCACAAATGTACAATGTAAGTTTTTCTGGCTCAGAAACATCCATCTCTTTTAAAGGGAAGTCAAATGTCTTAGTAATGTCTTCATTTGCTACTGTTAAAAAAACAAAATAATTATGGCTATTGAAATTTATGAGAAAAGTTTTTTAATCCCTTTATTTTAGTGTATGTAAATTTTCATTGTATAGAATGAGCCAACAAAATGTTTTCAAATGCCAGTATATACATTATATTGGAAATGAAACTTACCCAGAGATGTTTGAACTTTATGACAAATAATACTAAGTAAAAGCCCTGTCATATTTTTATTATATTTTAGGGCAAAGAATAACTACAATTGATATGTTAGTATTTCAAACAGATCAAGACAAAGCTATTGGTAAGAAGTTGGAAAACAGGGACAGAAACTAAAACTTATAAAAGATGAAATATAGAGGAAAAAATCATTTCACCTATGTCAATAAATGCAAATTAAAACAATGAAGCACAAATATCGCCTCTGATGCTAGAAATAATATTGAAGGAGGCGCAGAATTTGGAGAAAAGTAAGTTTTACAATACCAGTACCTTTTCTGAGAGAGAATTTAGCACACATTTTAGAAGTGTGAAAAACTTTGTCACCCATTGAACAATAGATTTATAACAGTTAATCATAAAGAAACACTGAGCAAAGTATGAAAAATTTAATTATGAATATGCTTAATATTGATAAGAGTAAAAGAAGTTAAAGTTCCTTCAAACAACTATTTAATTAAGCCACATATGGTACACCTATTGAATAACATGCAAACACTCAAAATCATTGACTACATTAGTGGTACGTGACATGATGAGATTTGTGTTATAAAACATAATCTTGTTAAAATGTAGTGTATGACAATTCACAGCATAAAAACTATATGTGTGACATTTTTCCCTCCTTTTTCCTGTTTTCTAATATTTTAACAATTAATATATAAAATGAGAAAAAATTATTGCTAAATTATGAATCTATGTCTTCTTCATGAAAAAAGTTTTCCATGTGTGTAGCTTTTGTGTGCATCTATACTTCTGTGTCAGAGTTAGGGTAACAGTACCTTTTATCTCATTCAAATATTATAGAGATGTTATATATTTTATTTTCCCATCCACCAGAAACAGTGTTTCAACCTAATCAGTGTATTTGCAGTCACTTCTGTTGAATTTAACTTTCTTCAGTATTTTTTACCCTAGATACACTCATTGTGATTTCCTTTTCAGGAGCAGATTCCTCTGAGGAAGAGGACTGAGATAGCTTCTTCACGCCTCACCCTTCAATCTCCCTTTTGTATAACTGGAGGCCTAAGCAATGCAATAACTTTGAAAACTCCACAGCACTCTATTCTTCTTCAGGTGGTTCTGCTTCATTAATTAGAATAGAAGCTCTTGGGTAATGCAACAATGCAATGTTTCTAGATCCTATGTCTCTGCTGCTGATAATTGTGTTATACAGGGGATGTGCAAGAAGGCAGCCATGTGGAGAAACAAGTATAGAGTTGGTCCCAAGTCACCTTTTCCCCCTTGAATTATTCCCAAACTCAACAGGAAGAACTTAGCCCTCATTTCCTACATCTGTGTTACCCTAATATGTAATAAGCTGTCTATGAAAATTTTCCTCTTTATCATAGTTTCTTAGGTAACATAGACTTCCCTCATCAAGAAGTAAATGCTTTGAGGTCAGAACACTTGCTTTACTCATTTTTATATTCTTGTTCCCCAATAACTCATGCAAGGAGTCTTCCATTTAATAAATTAATGCAAGAACGAATGTGTCAATTGATCATTCTAGTATGGGCTCTACCTCTTACCAACTCTGTAACTCCGAGATGGTCAACTATGCTTTGAGTTAATTTTCTTATTTGTAGATGATAATATCTGCTTCATAAGTTCATTAGGAAAATTGAAAGAGGAAATTATAACATTGCTTTTGCAAAAATATTATTTTATTACTCAATAAATATGATTCCAATTGTAACCTTAGAATTGAATCCAGATTAATTTTGTGAGTGTAAACACTTTTGCAGGGCTCAGCATTGTGGCATAGTGTGTTAAGTCCCCACCTGAGATGCCAGCATCCCATACAAGTGCTGGTTCAAGTCCTGCTGTTCTACTTCTGATCCAACTCCCAGATAACATGCCTGGGAAAGAAGCAGCAGTCCCAAGAGCACTGTGTGGGACACCCAGATGCAGTTCCAGGCTTCTGTCTTCAGACCCAGGCACTCTGGTCATGTTGGGGGAATGAATCAGTGGATGGAAAGTCTCTCTCTCTCTTTCTCTCTCTCTCTCTTTATAAGTTTGCCTTTCAATTAAATAAATTTTTAAAAATCTTAAAAAAATACTTTTGCAAAAAGTCTTGCACAGGTTTAGGCAGCTTGCTTGCTCTTTATCCTAATTTAACTTCCTTCCTGACCTTGCTATCACTGATGGTACTATGAAGTATCGAAGAGATAATACACTCATTCATAATATTCACACCTATATAAACTTTGCAATTTGGCTGGCGCCGCAGCTCACTAGGCTAATCCTCCGCCTTGCGGCGCCGGCACAGCAGGTTCTAGTCCCGGTCGGGGCACCGGATTCTGTCCCAGTTGCCCCTCTTCCAGGCCAGCTCTCTGCTGTGGCCCTGGAGTGCAGTGGAGGATGGCCCAAGTCTTGGGCCCTGCACCCCATGGGAGACCAGGATAAGCCCCTGGCTCCTGCCATCGGATCAGCGCAGTGCGCTGGCCGCAGCGCGCCAACCGCGGCGGCCATTGGAGGGTGAACTAACGGCAAAAGGAAGACCTTTCTCTCTGTCTCTCTCTCTCTCACTGTCCTCTCTGCCTGTCAAAAAAAAAAAAAAATCTTTGCAATTTGTCTTTATTAGATTGTGATGTTCTCCAGAATACACTGTCTTGTACATACTTGTGACCTTAGGATTAAATATAACACATGTTAGGTGTTTAACACAAGTTTTTCAATGAAAAAACTAAGATAATTCAAGAATAAGAATTTTTATGGTGTAGCAGGTAAAGCTGTTGCCTGCAAATCCAGCATCCCATATGGGCCCCATTTCATGTCCTGGCTGCTCTACTTCTGATCCAGCTGTCTGTTAAAGTCCTGGAAAAGGCAGTGACAGATGGCTCAAGTGCTTGGAACCCTGCTGTTCACACCAGAGATCTGGAAGAAGCTCCTGGCTCCTGGCTCCAGGCTCCTGGCTTCAACCTGGCCCAGCCCTGGCCATTTTGGCCATCTGGGGAGTGAACCAGCAGATGGAAGATCTGTCTCTCTCTCTCTCTCTCCCTGGCTCTCCCTCTCTCTGTAACTCTGACATTCAAGTAAATAAATGAATCTTTTAAAGGAACAAAGAAATGCAATGGAAATAAATAGGCATTATGCTATGGAAGCCACCCAACCAGTTCCTAGGCTTTGTTTTCCTCATCTTTGTCGTGGCACTTAACTTCAGCAGGTAGGAAGTATGCCCTAGTTATTCACTTCTTTCCTGTGGAAGGAAGACCATGAGATTTCAAAATTAATTTTTGACAGATATGACAAATGGGGGTTGCCATTTCACACCTACAGCGTGAATATCTCAATGGCAAAGAGTCAGCAACTGTTAATTAAAAATGGGCATTGTTAATTGGGCCCACTGTTGTGGTTTTGTCAGCAGCTTCAGAGCCTTTTAGACCTGTTTCAGTGGCTCCTTATGGTCTGATAAGATAAATGCCTTTTCTTTCTGGTGGGATAATAGCAATTATGACCCAGACTTTTGTTCATCATATTAGTTCAATAAGTATATGTAGAACACATATACAGTCTTCATGTCATTTAATCCAAAATATCAATCTAACACAATATGATAGTTATTTTCTTTCCTATCTTGTACAAAAGCAAACTGATTAAGACTTGATTCTGAACGATTTTTTTCACACTAAAGAAAGTTTGCTTAAAACATGAAACTCTTGGAGACAGATTCATTTTCCTTTAGATTATTGCAATCTATAAATGCTCAATCTCCAATTTATTTGTATCTTCAAAACCAAATTAACATAATGATATATTTAATTTTTTTGACAGGCAGAGTGGACAGTGAGAGAGAGAGAGAGAGAGAGAGACAGAGAGAAAGGTCTTCCTTTTCCATTGGTTCACCCCCCAAATGGCCGCTGCTGATCTGAAGCCAGGAGCCAGGTGCTTCTCCTGGTCTCCCATGCAGGTGCAGGGCCCAAGGACTTGGGCCACCCTCCACTGCCTTCCCGGGCCACAGCAATGAGCTGGACTGGAAGAGGAGCAACTGGGACAGAATCCAGCATCCAGACTGGGACTAGAACCCAGGGTGCCAGAGTCGCAGGCTAAGGATTAGCCTATTGAGCCACGGCACCGGCTCCATAATGATATATTTTAAAGTATAAGTAACAGTTTTATAGACCAAAGAAAAAATAAATTTTGAAAAGATTTGTGGGAATAGGCAATTGCTGCAGTGGTTAAGATTCCATTTAAAACACCTGTATCCCATATCGAGTCCTGAGTCTGTGAGCAATTTCAGCCTGCTGCTGATACATAACCTGGGAGGCAGCAGTGATGGTGCAAGTCCGTGGGTACCTGCCACTCTTGCAAGAGACCTCAATTGTCTTCCTAACTCTTCAACCTGGCCTAGCTCCAGCTGCTGTGGAAATTTGGGGAGTAAGCCAATAGATGGAAAGTCTCTCTGTGTTCCTTTCTCTCTCTCTCTCTCTCTCTCTCTTTGCCTTTCAAATATTGAATTGTGCATTGAAAAAGAATAGTGATTAGGCCAATGTTAATCCAATTATCCCCATTAACATCACTTTAGCGAAACAAAACCAAAAAAGAAAAATCTCAAAAAAGTACACATTTAGATTTTAAATTCCATTTAAAATCATACCCTGGTCCAAATAGGGTAACTGCATTAGTATATAACAATATCTCCAAGTGTCTAATGAGTGTGAGGAAGCTCATCAGAGTGTGTTCACACAATGGGTTTTTGAGGACTAGAGGAGGAGCAAGAGAGAAGGCACTTTGAAGAGTTAGCTACTACTCTGAAAGACTTGTCTCTTTTCCTTTGTTCCACTCCGAGTATTCCCTGATTCAATGAATTTGGGAGTTGGTGGCTAATCTACTGCATTCTTAAGCCAGGCTGACTGTGTACATTAAAGGAAACTCATTCCTCCCTGTTACTCGTCAGCCAAGCAAATGTCATCAACACAGTAGAGTAACCAAGTTCAATAGTGCAAATGCTCAAAGAGGCCTCACCTTGCCTTCAACTTAAACTAGGAAATTCCTTTAATATCTTTTGAAGACTTTTATTTCATTCACAAAGCTGCTCTCAATTTTTAATTACACGCATACACAATATATCATGCTGAGAGCTGTGTAAATAAATTAACCCACCACTTTTATTTAGGCATGCCTGCATATAGTCAATATCTAGCATGATGTCTGGCAGAGTTGATGTGAGATTTCTTGTTGAATAAATGCATAAGTGAAAGAATTAAACTGCATTGAGAATTCTGGGATTCTGTGTTAGTCTGAGAAACTTGAATGTTACAGGTTAACATTATCGTTGGCATAATTTGCTCATAATTGTTACTGAAATCATTACAAAATTATGCAAAGGTGATAGAAACAATGGAAGAAACTGGTGTTCTGAGGAATCTGACCTATATTTTGATTAAAATAGAGCTGAGTACTCCTGAAATTCTAAAAATCTTTACTTACACATCCCTATTCCAAAGCAAAATGAAACACCACTAAGCAAAGAGCAGATGAAAATTCTCATTATGCGGTTTAGAACCTGTTCACTTTCCAATGTCAGAGTAATAGAATCTTTATTTAAAATGTTCTGTTTCTTTTTTTTTTTTTTTTTTTTTTGACAGGCAGAGTGGATAGTGAGAGAGAGAGAGACACAGAGAAAGGTCCTCCTTTTTGCCGTTGGTTCACCCTCCAATGGCCGCTGCAGCCGGCGCATCTCGCTGAACCGAAGCCAGGAGCCAGGTGCTTCTCCTGGTCTCCCATGCGGGTGCAGGGCCCAAGCACTTGGGCCATCCTCCACTGCCTTCCCGGGCCATAGCAGAGAGCTGGCCTGGAAGAGGGGCAACTGGGATAGAATCCGGTGCCCCGACCGGGACTAGAACCCGGTGTGCCAGCGCCGCAAGGTGAAGGATTAGCCTGTTGAGCCATGGAGCCGGCCCTTTCTGTTTCTTACATTTACACAAACATACCATCACTGAAAGCATTGTTATTCACTTTTATTTTACTATTTCACAGCTAACAAATGAGCATCAAACGGAAATAGGCCATCCTGAAGCCTTCAAAATAATATTGTTATATTTGATCAAAAATGTCCACTCCTAGAGGGTATGTGTTGTTTAATGTCCACTCAATATCTGGCCCTCTCAAGTAGAAGGCAATAATACCATTCAACAAGAGTACAGGGGTGCCTGTATCTAAAGAGGTATTTATTTGCTTGAAAACCATTAATTCATTTTATACTCACTACTGACAGTTTATCAAATAATTATAATTATGGGTCTACATCAGATTGATTTGAGTTAAATCTTTTTATTGAAAAGGTAAAGATTCCATATTGTATTACTGATTCTTTGAGCCAAAAAAAAAACTGCAAAAAAGATTTACTCACAGCTGAGTCTTGGTGAGCAGAAATATAACAATGAATGTTGAACTGAAAAGGTAGGTTTCACAATGCTTTTGTCTATAATCCTCAAAGTATGGTAGTTGGTTCTGCTGCAGAGTTAATTAGCATACATGTGGAAACAGTTTATGGATGCAGTTTAATCCCAAACAAATGTGAAAATAAGCTCACATTGTTTTGTAGAATGATTTACATTCATTATCATCTAGTTAAAAAAAAACACATGCTTTAAAAAAATCATTCCTTCCAGAAAATCGGTGAATAAAGCAGTTCCATATTTGTACTTTTGAAGATTATGTATTTCCAGACAAGGTCATATTTCCTCAAATCAAAATAAAGTGTAAGCTTTTGTCTGATGCCATGGTTTCCAGACTTGATCCAGAGACAGAGACGGTAGTGACTGACACAGGATACATGAAAGAAGTAAACAGATGTAATAGACTATACATCATTAGGAAATCCAAATAACTTGCTGCTATAAAAGACATTTGGAACTTCACAAAGCTTATGATGGAAATGGCTTTAATACACATAGTACTCTGACTATGAAATAAGGCCTGATATTTTAATAAGCTTTTAAATCTGTCTTATTATTAGTGATCATGGTTTTTGATGGACTCAGTTTGATCAGAGATAGAGTTGTATCTTATAACAGTAATTATTATTAATATTTTTTAACTTTTATTTAATGAATATAAATTTCCAAAGTACAGCTTATGGATTACAATGGCTTCGCCCCCATAACTTCCCTCCCACCTGCAACCCTCCCCTTTCCCGCCCCCTCTTCCCTTCCATTCACATCAAGATTCATTTTCAATTATCTTTATATACAGGAGATCAATTTAGCATATATTAAGTAAAGATTTCAGTGATCATTAATATTTAATGAATTTTGACTGCTGATGGGAATCTAACCATCAAAATGAATATACCACAAACTAAGTTGGCTGTCTCTGGATTCTGGAAGGTAATCTAATTGAGTTTCTAAGAAAAAAAAAAAAAAAAAGGGATCCTCACCATTCCTGGTGTTTTGAACTATTACACTAAGAACCTGACCAAAATTCAAGTGATCTACAGTGTGATAGGTGAGGCAATGTTTACTCAGGCAAAGTCCATGTGTAAAGCTCTTGATCAGCTGACAGATGCTTCAAACAAAAGCTTTTATTCAATCAGCAAATATCTGGGGTCTTTATTATGTTCCAAGCAAAGTACTAAAGCCTTTCCTACAGGGTGGACAGGTGAGTTAATGTTTCTATTCTTTGGAGTTGTTGCCTCATGGGGGAAATAGTTGTCATGTGGGAATTACTAAGAGTTCTGTTGGATAAACTTCATATTAGGAAGTTACTGGGTCATTATAATCTGTTGCAGAGCCACCTAACTGCAAGGGTAGGTAGATCAGGGATACCCTAACCCTAACCCTAGCACTAACCCCAACTCTACCCCAACCCTTAGTTAAGGTACCTGAGTGGGGAATTAAATGGATGACTAGATGGTATCCAAGGAAACAAGAGGGAATTTCAAAGATATGACTTCTGGGAATGGATAGGACTCCCTGTGCCAGGAATTTCAAGTTTAAATACAGCAAGTTGGTGATGCATGAAGTAGAGAGATAAGTTGGGGTCAGCCCTGGCTGTGTATTCAGGTCTTTGACCATTAGATTTTGGGTTAAAAACTACTTACTTATGTTGATGCCACTCTTCCATATTTGTTAAATGTTCACTCTATATGGACTAGTTCATTTAACATATACCTGAGTGTAAAAATTACCCATCCTCCAGTCAGAATTTTGGAAATGATGGATTTTTCTTGTACATTATCTAAAACAGGTTCTAAAAAGGTGTCCATCCTCTTTTAATTGCAATATTTTTCCTTCAACATAGATCTATAGGCATCTATTAGAATGAGTTGCTTATGTTCAAAAGCACAGTGCCTACCCAAACTTTGTCATGCTTCACTATAAAATGTAAAAAATCAATACTCCATGAATTCCACTTCAATGTATTTTCTCTGCCAGGTAGTTAGGACACAATTGCCTTTTATTGAGAGACACACAGTGGATGGTGGGGGGTTGAGGCGTAGAATGGGCACATGAACTTAAATAAGTATGATTTGTATCTGGAAGGGTGAAATTATACAGCAACTTTTATTTGATCTTGAAAACTTGATTTATTGGATCCAAGATTAGTTATTACAGCCTGACTTGAGCTTTAAGTATATTTTACTTCTTGCAATGCTTCTCCTCAGATTGGGTTACCTTTACTCTGTAGTGACAGCATTGAGGATATTATACTACAACATGCTAAGAAAATAGGATATTGCAAGAATTTAAGTTATATGCTACTGATTCTTTTGTGAAGAGTTATCCATCAAACTGTGTTATTATATGTGGTCAGTTTGAGATTTTTAAGAATACACGCATCCTTGAATCTCTGCTGAGTGAGGTCAGTATAAAAGAGGAATGTCTGCTTTTATTCAAACCTCATGGGCGTTCTTACAATTACATGAAAACAGCTGGGTTTGGGAAAGACAGGTTCATGTGCGAGATTTCTCTCTGCTCCCCTTTTCAGGAAGTGGAATGACAGCTCCCTGAGAAAGCTCCCTGCAGCTGCCCTGAATTTTAATTCCTTTTTGGGGTGGAAGTGGGTATTTCTGAAAATTTTACAGACACTGTAGACACCATTAGTTGGGTGACATCAACTAGCAAGATTTGCTTTAGGAACCAGTAGCTTCTCAATCCCCTGGTTACTTGGTCAACCATTTTTAGAGTAGCAAATATTATAAATAACATGTCTTATTTATGTTCCACAAATACTTTTTATAAAAGAGGGTTTCTAAGAAGAAAGCATAGAAATATAGCTTGGATAGGTAACTTTTCTGACTTTAGGAAAACTAAATCAATAAAAAAATCTGTGGTGGTTTTCTCATTTCTTGCCTTCCTGAGTAGGAAGGGAACACCTGTTTCAAATTCAACAATAATTTGTATAATGAATTTTCATTTCATTTAGATGAGAGCATTAGTTGATTTCCCTTTTACCCCCTGAATGTGAAGATGTCCTGGAAACTCCAGAGTTATTTTTATTGGTAAACATTTGTGAGGGAGGAGCTTTTGCCAAAAGGCTTTCAGACTGATTTTCATTTCTTGTCTTTTCGTTATGTTTTCTTTGCCTTCACAGAGAACATATCAGAGATGAAACCTTGTGACAGAAATCAACTCATAGACATAAAAATACACTTAAATTTTTCTCATTGACCTCCATTATTTAAGGGATGTTTTTGTTTTTTAAAAGAAATTTAATCATGTCAATCCACTGCTAAAAATCCCTAGTAAATAAGCTCCATTGCACTCAGGAGAAAAACCTTTATCACTATATGAAAAAAAGAAGTTCCCAACCCAGTGTAATAATAAGTAAATACAGATATTAGTAATACTAATTAACATTTATGTAGAGGAACTTCAATTATGTAAAATGAATAAAGAATAAAGTGATCCTCTGTTCTACATTCAAGAAAGGAAAATATTAATTGCCCTTTGGCCCTGATAACAAGTAACCACCAGAATCCCTTTTAAGACCGTCCAAATCTATCAGACAGTGTTGCACCAATAACCCCACTTCTGAAATCAGCCAGCCGGTATTCCCCCTGATCAGTACCGACCTCCTGCCCAGGCTTCCAAGGGAGCCAAACAAGAGCCATACTGCAAGCAGGATCCTGCCATGCCTGCAGGGCAGCCTCAACTCTCCAGCTGCCGGAAGTTTATCACGCCATCCTTCCTGTGCCCCTGTTTTACAAATGTGCAACCAGGATCCAAAGGGATAAACAACAAGCCCCAAAGTCATGCAGTCACCAAATAACTAAAGTAACACTTGAGTAACGTGATACTGATTCACAGCCCTGTTGTTTCTTCCGGGAAATACTTTCCATCACCTTAATCACCTGATTCCTCCCCTCAAAATCCTCTCTAATTCATCCATACCCTGCTTATATTTTGTCAGCAGAATTGGACATGATAGATCCCTGACTAAAGCAACACCAACTGGAAGGCTTCTTCCTTAGAACTTGCACATAGTCCACGTCCCATCTGTCCATTTGCTCCTGACAAACAGCTCTTATTACTGATGCACACTCTTATTGCAGCTGTGGCAATGGTGCTCAAGTATAACTTACCAGTCCAAAGACAGCAGTACCTGCAGCCCTCCCTAGCAGACTGACAGAATGGGTGTTGAATAAATGCCCAGTGTTCTTGTTGTCTGTATTTTGTATTTATACCATGTTCCCTGCACTAAATTGTTTCATTAGCAGTCCCCATTCAATGGGTACCTCCGGCTTTCCACCATGCGCAATTTTCAAGCGGGAGTGATAGTTGCAATCTGGTGTCTTTCATCTTCCCTCTCAAAACCTTAGATTTTAAACTCCACAAAATGGGAGTAATGTTTGTCTCCTGGGGTGGTTTTCAAGAGTCTACATGGAAATTTGCATAATGTATGTAGAATAATAACTGACACCTAGACACTCTCAAGGACGTTGAGTTCAGTCTCATTTTTGAATTTTTATTTATTTGACAAGGAGGAGGAGAAGGAGGAGAGAGGGAGAGGGAGAGGGAGAAAGGGGAGAAAGAGACAGGGAGAGAAAGAGAGAGAGAGAGCACCCGCTGATTGGCTTCCCAAATGCCTGTTATACCTCGAACTGGCAAGGACCAGGGCTGGGCTAAAGTCCGGAGCTGGGAACTAGGAACTCACTCCAGGTCTCCCAGGTGGATAAGATGAGTCTGAGCTCTTGAACCATCATTACTGCCTCTGAGGATCTGCATTAGAAGGGAGCTGAAATCAGCAGAGATGGTGGAAACCCAGGCACTCCAATATGCAGCATCTTAACCACCAGACCAAATATCTTTTATTTTAATTGTGCGGATTTATCTCTTATAAACTGTGTTTTAAATTGTACTGGAAATTTTTACAGAAGGGCTTGCCATTTAATGAGTTGTTCTTTGTGCAAGTAGAAAACATACCCTCCCAAAGGTGAGGGCATCTTAAAAGGAGGAACAGGAGCTGGCACTATGGCGAAGCTGGTTAAGCAACCACCGGCAATTCAGGCATCCCACATGGGCGCCAGTTCAATTCCCTGTTTCTCCACTTCTGACTCAGCTCCCGTTAATGTGCCTAGGAAAGAAGCAGAAGGTGGCACAAGTACTTGGGCCCCTGCAGCCACATGATAGACGTGGATGAAGCTCCTGGCTCCTGGCTTTGGTCTAGCTCAGCTCTGACCTGACCATAAGGGAGGGAACCAATGGATGGAAAATTCTCTCTCTCTCTCTCTCTCTCTCTCTCGTGTGCGTCCCTCTCTCTCCATAACTTTGTCAAATAAATAAATAAATAAATCTTGTTTTTAAAAAGCAGAAACAAATGAGTTAGATAGAAACATTTTGCTGATTCTTGATCGTATGTGTAATCCTATCAAAATGGGTTAAGCCAAAGTGGAATAAAATTGGTGCCACTATTTGTGCCATAAGTATCCCTTCACAAATAAATAAGCCACCCTATGTCAAGTTCCTACACACCACTGCCAAATTATCTTTGCAAGATGCAATTTTGACTTTGATTGTTTTCCTGATGAACTTAGCAGGCTTCTCCATTTCCTCTCAAATCCAGGAGCTGAGCATTTGTCCCTGACTCACAATTCTGATGGTTTTGCCCATCACTTCCATGAAACTTGGGGGACTTGCTTTCCCCTATATGCTGTCATTATGCTGGTTTCTCTCCTCACTGCTTTGGAAACCACAAGGAGCCTACTTTTTACCAGGTCTCTCAAGAGCCACAAAGTATTCAGGGTCTAGCACAGCTCCAGATAGCCTTCCCAGGAACCAGAAATAATCATTCCTCCCTACTCTCTAGTCCTCTTGAAGACCCCGCACTCCTTGCCTTACAATACAACCCATTTACATGTGCAATTTCTTCTGCTACACTTCAGTAAGTTAGAAACCCATGTCTTTTTTAGCACTTTAACTTACTCAAGGGCAATGAGTACTTCAAAAAACTGTAGGTGCTTAGTACCTTTTTGTGCTCTATCAATTTGCACTTACATATTGTAACTTAAAAACCTAGCCATCCCCTAAAAATTTCTTTATGATCACTTTGAGAAGTACTGAACTATATTTTAAGTGCACAATTGCAGCATTCAACAAAGATGCAGATCAGCCTCAAAGAACATAAAGTCCAACTCAACATTTGGTTTAGGAATTCATTTACATACACGATGCAGTTTAAACAATAAGTAGAAGGTTGTATCCAAGTGTTCACAATACAGATTTCATCGCAGGGACTTTAAAAGGAGATATTAACAACATGGCTTACATTTGAAAATTTGAGGTTGTGGTAATCAAGATCTAGAGCCATGAGTACATTCTATGAAACTATAATAGTTTTTGGCTCATACTAAGCTCTCAATAGAGGTTTACTAAACAAATTCATGATCTTTCAAAATATTGCAAGCACATAATATTTGCAAAATTCTCCTACAATATTTGTGAAGATTATCTTCATTGGCAATGTTCATTTTCCCATTTTCTTTTCCTAGATGAATTTTTAAATTTGATGATATATAGTTTTAAATCTGCTTATTTCAATATTTGAGCACCATCTGAACTGTTCTTCACAGAGCAATCACTCAACCTGAGAATGAGCATCACAATTTTCTCCAAACCCACATTAAAAATTAATAAGTATTATCATAATTTCCATGATCATAAATTTTGCCACCCTATGTGGGGTGTCATATTTGCACTAAACTTTAATGAACTCTTGAGAAAGATCTCAGAAAATATAATGGAACAATATCAAATAATTCAAATGAAAGAAGCTGCTTTTTTCTATAAGTAGAAAAAGATGTAACCATATTGAAAACAACAGTTTTCTGGCAAATGGGCTCCTACTTAAAAGTAGAGACTATATGAGTATACCCTGTCATCTCCCAGTGTGCTTGGGGGATTGATGCCAGTTCCTTGGAGATTCCAAAATCTGTAGGTCCTCAAGTCTCTTATGAAAAATGACATCATATTATTGTATAACTTGCACATAGTCTCCTTTATGCTTTAAGTCATTTCTGGATTACTTATAAAATCTAATACAATCTTATAGGCATTGCCTAAGCAGTTATATAGTTACTGTATTGTTTAGGGGATAATAACAAGACAAAAATGTCTGTAAATTTTCAGTTCAGAGGAATTTTCTTTCCCAGTATTTTCCTTCCCAGTATTTTCCATCCACAGCTGGCTGAACTTACAAATGTAAAACCTACTGATTGGGGAGCCACCAGTATATTGTGTGAGTGTGGTTAAAAAGGAAATTGTCACCTCATTTTTTTTTCAAAGCTTAGATACTGAAAATCTGACCCCAGATTTGAATGAGCTGGGTCTAATTTTCAGCACGCTATACTCAGCATGTATAGGGTGTTTGCCTGTGTAACAGGCAGAGAAGAGACACCATCAGATGTCACTCACTACTGACCACAGAACACCACCATCTCACTGGGTTGTCCTTCAAGATCATTCTCTTCTTGAAGACAAAATAGACTGAGCTCCCCCAGAAAATCTGCCCCATGCCAGCTTTGAGTTTATTGTGCATGCAGGGACATTCCTGAGCCAACCGATGACACAGAGTGTGGATGATGTCTGTCCCCAAAGATAGAACAACTCCTGGATCTCTCGCTACCTCCCCAGAGCTTCCTTCCCACAAGTACTTCGCCATCTCTGGATGTCTCAGTACTTTATGTTATAATCCATCACCTCGGTGTATGTTTTCTTCACTTTATTCCATGTCAATTATTTCAAGAAATATTTCCACATCTCCTTTCTTTATTTTTCTTAAAATATTGCCCATGCAGAGTGTTATGTGTGCATGTGACAGATTCTACAGAATGACGTAGAAGGCCAGCATGTCTGTTATAACAATCTAAGGACATTAAATTAAATAATAAATAACCTTATTAGTAAAAGAAGGAAAATTTGTGCCACATACATTTTGGAACTATCCTTCCTCTTCTGTCATTCCAGTACTTTGCTCTTCTTTCAGTTTCTTATAATTCCTATTCATTTATTGAGGACCATAGATGCCCATCTTTTTTGTTGGATTATCTCTAGCTAGGACATTCCCTCAATGGATGACTTAAAACCCCAGGTCACACTATCAATCTACATATTTATCAAAGAATTGTTCTAAACCAAGAAGAATCAAACCAAGATAAATAAAAATATCAACTCCTGCCAAGAGGAATCCTGGTGCACCTGTCAAGATTATTTCAAAGCCTGCCACAGGTGTCATCTCAGAGCCTCCTCTGTCAAGTTCTTGACCACGTGCTATCTGGAGATGTATTCTTGAACCCATAAATTGAGCTGTAACCAAGATGAACTTTGGCTGTAGAGAAGGGTGGTATTGTTACCCAGTGATGGTTTATTCTTGCCTGCTTCTTCTCTCAAAAAGAAGAGAAATCTGATCCTTTCACTGAGTTCTCATCTTGACAGTTCATGTCCTATTTATCCCTACTTCCTGGTAAATATCTGTTTTCTGTTAATGGCAATATCACCTTCCTTTTACCTGTGGAACAAACCCCTACTTGGAAGCTCTTCTAAGGTAAAGGAGAATCACTTGGTTAGGATGAGACAAACAGCTTACTTCAAGAAAACAAAAAAGCTAACTGTTCCCTTCCCTTGCTTCCTCTATCAAGAATAGAAAATTATGATTTTAAAAAATCAGCAAGAGCTTGTTCTTATTGCATTTCATGCTATTTCTGAGTTTGTGAGCTCTCAGCATCCTTCCATGGTGTCAACCCATTATATACCTTTAAAAAAAAAACTGCCTCCATTAAACTTTAAGCTGTCAAGGATTACAACGAAAAGATGCAATTTTTTTCACGGCAGGAAAGGTCTGATTTAGTAACAAGCTATAAGCTAACAGAGCAGCAGAATCCACGGATAATGTTTCATTGAAAAGGAAAAAAAAAAAACATGCTGCTTTTTTGTGTGCTTCAATCTTGTTTTTTCTCTTTTCTTTAAATATATATATATATATATATATATATATATATATATATATATATACAGTCCACTTAGCTGTCAAATACAATAGAAATGAGGAATTGTGTTCCTCTTATATTGGTGGCTACAAATTTCTATCTTAAAGTGCATACAGATACACAGTTGGTTTCTAAACCTTGTATATTGCAAGGGGCACCATTGAGAAAAAAAAAATGTTAGTCCACATTGCTGTCTAGCTTACGTGTTTAATATTGATTTAATTAGTCATTTAATTCCAAACACCCTTATTATCTACTTGTTTGAAAGGGCTATTTGCTTTCACCACAATGCATACATTAAAACAAGTGAGTGGATAGAGAACCAGGCCTGGTGCTTTCTTGTTGCAGAAATGCTACCCCCCTCCCCCATCCTTGCTAGAGCATCACAATGTCAAACATTCCCGCACACTCCCTAAGGAATCTGCAAGGCTAATTAGGGTGAGCTTCACCATAAAGAATACAGTTGTTAAAACAGCTTCTGTACACACTAGAGTAATGAGCATTCTTTACACACGCGGTGATTTGTTACTGCAATTTGCAGTCATATATCTCTTAGGAAATAACTCATATGTTGTTATTTATTGCATGTATGATTATTAATGATATATTAACAACTGTTGAAAGCAACTTATTTCACCCCAATAACTCATGCACTTAGTTCAATGTTTAAAGAGCCAGGAAAGCATCAATTGTTCCAGAAAACTATGTCTTTTCTTCCTTTTTTTTCCCATTGAGATGGTAACAAAAATGTTCAAATCTTAAATGGGAAATATTATTTAACTTTCTTGAATACATATTTTATTATTATAGTTACAGGAGAGTGTTTTTAAAATTCTGGGTAATTTATGATTTTTTAAATTTGGACCATCCTAAAATCTAATATCTAACATAAAAAAATGTTGTAGATCAGTTACCTTTAGTGACTTGAACAGGCACAGCAACTTGTGCAAAGCTAATTTTTAAATTAATGTTACTAGAAGAAATTTGTTGCTGTGAGTCAAACTCAATCCAAATATAGAGCTACACAAATACTTCAAAATGCTGTGTTGGTAATTTGTCTTGCATTAAATATACAAGGGAGGTTAAGCTACTGACTTAAATATTATGTGTGAGACATCGCACCATTCGGCATTGATGAAAACTGAGCTTCGTACGGCTTCACCTTCAGCACTGACAGATTTTTACCAATTAACTACTTCCCAAATGTCTTCTGATAATTGGAACAGGGAAACAAGAGAGCTTTTGTTTCAGAAATTAAAAACACAGCATTAGATCTAAACTTTCACGTATCTTTGAGCTACTACCCAGGATGATTTCAAGGTCTGAGAACCTGTATTGGCTTACCTGAAATCATGGATGCTGTATGCTGGTGTTCCTGCAGAGATCTCTTGCAAAAATTTAAATTGCATTACAAGTGTGACATTGTTCCAGAGAGACAAAAGATTCTGTCTTTTGAAAAACTCAGAGATCTGAAGAAAGCATTACACAGTACAGGGCGTTCATTAGCAAACATACTGATACTATATCAGATCTGCACAATATTAGAGGCAAATATATGGTTAATTCAGCTTTGATGATCAGAAAGAATGATTGCTGGCACAAACCGATGCCATCTGATGAGACAGCACCTTAGGTTGATAATTACTTAAGAATAATAAGATCATTTCTGACTGGGATGCATTTCACGAGAATTTTTGAGCTCTCCTGTGAAATACAGTTTTTCACTGAATACTGTCAGAGTAGTCGGGAAAACTGATTTTTAAGATTATCTCCTTTGAAACACTATCCATTGTATGGCTTCCTTGTTGTGATTTTTTTTGCAAGTGAATTACATGAAGAAGTCAACCGAAGGAATTCAGTTCTCAGAGAAAGTGTAATACCACTTGCCAAATGCTAGCGGTCTGAGGCAGAAGGTTGTATAACAATAAATAAGCAAAGAAACAAACAAATAAGCAAGCAATGCGGGTAGGTATTCAGAGCAGCCTTTCTAGAAAAGCTGAAGGGACAGGACTTGAAGGAAAGCAACACATCTGCATATCTAGGGAGAATGAGAACAACATCAGATGAAACAAGTGAATATCAGGATTGAAAAGGCTGCAGGAGTTTGCAAGCAGATGTCAAAAAGCATACAAGAAAATGTCAAGAAAAGTATAACAAGCAGCTAAAACTGGTTGCAGAGATTAGGGTGCTAAATATATGCGTGATGAGCATGCTACTCCATGGCTTTCAGACCCAAGCACTGCTTCACAAGCAAGAAGGGGGAAAAGGAGCTTCATAAATAATTTCTGCAGATGAAACTGGGGTCAAATGGAAAAAGAAGAAGAAAGCAAACAAAGTTCAGGGAGAACTTGCTTCCAGACTCCCTGTGCCAGGCTCCCACTCCAAAGGATGAGAGAATGCCTTTTTACTAAGTAGAAACTTTAAATTCTCTATGTCTAGAAGTACATTATAGAGGGATGTCTAGAGGTCATTACCATAGCCTCTAAATTTCAGAAGCTCAATTGAAAAAACATTATAAACAGAAATTGCAGTTGATTACAGAATTGCTGATACCTTTATTACAAAAACCTTATGGTAGAATTGCATTTTCTGAACTCTACCTAAGGATGATGTATTTAAAGTAATTTTTACATATCTTAACTCTAATCCCCCCCAAAAAAAATTCTTAAATTTACTCTGATGATAGGTGACTGACTAATTTATAGAGGAAAAGCTATCTGCTCTTCTGGTCTACCAGGCAAAATCAATAAATTTTATAGGCAAACTATCATGGGAATCCACACTGCAAGCTATAGCTTAAGCTCTCACCTTTGTTGGAAACCACGTGGCAAGACAAAATTCTTCAAGGTTTAAGGAGTTAATCATTCTACAAGGATAAGTGTTACTTTACCAAGGTGTATGGCTAGATTCAGTGAGACTAGGAAAGCACTGCTGATGGAAAAACCTGTAAGGTGATGACATCACTAACCCTACACCTTGTTTTCTCATTCGAGACTATATCTGCAGACAATAAAATTCCCTAACTAAACAGAGTCCAAGACTTTGCCTCTAAGCGTCTGTTGTGCAAGTTTCTCCTAAAACCATATGGTTGCTCACCAAGACTAGAATCAATTGAATTCTCAATAAGTGTTTGCTAACTTGAATTTGCTATACCACATTGATTCTTTGGGTCTTCCCTTTCCTAGTGTTGCACTTGCTGCTTATCTTCTCAGACCCAAAGCTACATAGTAAGTGTATTCCACAATCAGACATTCCTAAAAGACCTCTTCTCAGCTGCCTTTGTGGACGACAGGTCACCTTCTTGTCATAGCAGCATCATTTGTGTGGGCAGCAGGAAGGTGTTTATCTGGCCACGTCTTATCTAGAACAATACCTTTTGCATTTTTCTCATGCAAATCAGAATCACATGAGAAACTTGATTTTTAATAAGACTAGAAACAGATTTTTCCTTTGTCTAGTAACTAATAACTCTTGTCACTTAAAGCATTCTAATGAATTGGAAAATTGTCAACATATTATCAGTGTAAACATGAAAGACAGATATAGGTAGACAGATAGCTAGATACATACATACACTCATATGTCCATGGAGTTTTGTCAGCTGAAAAACTAAGGTTATCTCGCCTTCATGTTATGTTTCAGCCTTCAGGATGTGAGAGAAAAACTGAATCAAATTATAGGGACTACCTGCTTCAACTGGAGTGAGACCAGTACAGAGAATTGTTCTGCACTGCTTTCCATCTACCGAGGATATACTTGGTAAGAAGAGTTGAGAAAGAGTTTCCGATATGAACAAGGGAAAGAGAACATGAGTAGAAAGTCATTTGTGGGGCTACAACGTCTCACTCAGACCAGATCACCCTAGAAGCTGATTGCCAGGGGCAGTGTCTCAGAAACCCAATGCTTTGGGAATCTGAAATCTTTTTATGTCAGTACCCAGGGCTACATCATCTACTCTGTCTTTTATGTATTTTATATTTAGTTCATTTAGTCAAATAATATGTGTATCCATGCAGAATGTTTCTTGGGGAGGGGGCTGTGTCTTGGTGCATCTGGGTAAGTCATCACTTGATGCCAACATCCTGTATCAGGGCACAGGTAAGCAGATGGGAGATCTCTCTCCCTTTCTCTCTCTCTCTCCCCCTCTCTTTCCTTCTCTCTATTGATCAACATTTCAAATAAAGAAATAAATCTTCTTTTAAAAAATAAGGTCTGCTTCCCCTGACCATAGGGGACAGCTGATGAAAAAAACATTTATCCATTAGGCTTTGCTTCAAACATCATTGCTGGTGAACTATCATCTGAAATCAGTGTTAGGTAGGCTTTTGCCTTCCGGTTTTTCAATTGCATTTGATCTTCCCTATACAATTCCTACTTCATAGCCTTAACATAATTCATTAAATGCCTTCTAGATGGTAAAGGTTGCATATGACCTGAAGAAATTAGTGAGTAGGAAATAGTCTCTATTCTCAAGGAGCTCAGGATCTGGTAAAAACCACTGGCAAGGGACCAATAATGTGGCACAAGATAAGCCCTTGCCTGTGACAACAGCATCCCACATGAGTGCCATTTCAGTCCTGGATGTTCCATTTCTGATCCAGATGCCTTCTGAAGTGCCTAGGAAAACAGAGGAAGATGGCCCAAATGCTTAGGTCCCTGCAACTCCTATGGGAGATGGAGATGGAGTTCCAAGTTCCTGGCTTTGGCTTGGCCCAGCCCTGGCCTTTGCACCCACTTGGGGGAGTGAACCAATGGATGTAAGAGGTCGCTATCTCCCTTGCTTTTTTTTTTTTTTTTTTTTTTTTTTGGTCTCTCCCTCTTATCTGTGTAACTATGCCTTTCAAATAAATAAGCACATCTGTTACAACAACCACAAAACCAATGACAAATAAAAATACCCCAAGTGAGCCACTCATGATCTTTAATTGTACACCACATTATGGTGTTTTCTGCTCTAACGTTCATTCGGAGCTCGTCTATTAAAATCTTACCCATTCCTCAGAGTTCATTTCCAGACATACTTATCTCCCTTTCTGCAAGGACGCTTCAACTATTAGGTTACTTTTCAAAACTCCCTTAGAGTTGGCCATTTGTATAACCGATTTTAGCACTCACAAAAGTATTAACATTTCCCTCCTAAAAATCTCTCTTTTTCTTTTCTATACTTAACATATGCTAATTTTATTTCAAGAGGAAATACAAGTATGCTCTGTTAAAATATCACAATTCTTTGGGGAGGGACAGTAAGCGTCTGTTGTAATGGTTAAGATGCTGCTTAGGATGCCCACATCCCATGTAGGAGTACCTGGTTCCAAGTCCCAACTCTGCTTCTGATCCAGTACCTTCTGATGTGCACCCTGGGAGGCAACAGATGGTGTTTCAAGTGGATGGGTACTTTCCACTCATGGGAGGCATTTGGTTGAGCTGCAGACTCCTGACTTGGCCTGGCCCAGCCCTGGCTGTTGTAGACTTTTAGGGAGTGACTTAGTGGATGAGACTTTTCCTCATCTCTATGCCTTTCAAATAAATAAAATAAATAAGCAAACAACTCATTTAAAAAATTACATCTCCCAACCTGCCTTGCAGATAGTGGTGACCTACACAGAAGGATGGAGTGGGGATTTATTTTTGAAATTCCTTAGACAGCCTTCACTGGGGTAGACATTGCTGGGTGTTGCCCTCTTCACATCCTTTTTCTTCTTGCCTAGGATGTAAACATGAAGGCTGGAGATCCAATAGCCATCCTGGGACACAAAGTGACCTTGAGTGTGAGAGCCACAGAAAAGGCCTATTTTCAGACACATACTATTCATGAGCCCTATAGCACAGCAGCAACAAGGGCTCAATGATTTTCAAGGTTGCACATCCCATCCTTACCACCAAATTAGCAAGCCGTTATCTTTAGGTACCAAAATAAACTTACCATTTAATTCCGTTTTTTCACAAACTTCCTAAAGTATCCTCATACCAATCATGGAAGAGAAAGATTTAGAGACGGCCATACTGATGCTTGATGAATATCTATGAACTTCATTTACATTAGACTTGTTAGTCTTATCCACTGGGATTTTATTGGGGTGGTAAAGAAGAAATAGCATTTCTCTTAGCACAGTTTCTAATAGACTTAGCCTCAAATCCAGCCGTTAACAACACATTTGTGGTTCAATAGACATTCATTATATACCAGATATTTTGTTCTATATTGATGACACAAGACAACTGAGAAATGGCCTTTATTTTCCAGGAGCTTCCAAATACAATGAGAAAGATTAATAAGCAAGTACTGCAATGCAATGGACACAAACAGTGCAGTGGAAGCCACTGTAGGAGAGTTGCATGAGAAGTGCTAAATGTGAGCTATTGGAGTATTGTCAAGGAGATTCCCCAGCAGAAGGGACAGCTGAGCCAAGTTGAAGGCATCCTGTTAGCTTGTGCAAAGAGCAAAAGGGAGATTATAAAATGCTTATCGTGCCAGTTCAAGGGCATTAGAAATAGTGGAAGAGTCTTCAAAATGAGAGCCAAAATCAGACTTGTATTTAGGACAGAACCATCTAGAAATCATTTGAAAAAAAAAATTTAAAGATGGAGCTGATATAGGGGTGTTGCGGGTAATACCACTGAAGGAATGCCAGCATCCCATATGGGTGCTGGCTCATGTCCAGGCTGCTCCATTTCCAATCCAGCTCCCTGCTAACAGCCGTCGAAAAGCAGCAGAAAATGGTCCAAGTGTTTGAGCCCCTGTCACCCACATGGGAGACCTGGATGAAGTTCCTGGCTCCTGGTTCCTGGATCCTGGCTTGGCCTGCCCCAGCCCTGGCCATTGCAGTTATTTGAGGAGTGAACCAGTGGATGGAAGACCTCTCTCTTTGTCTCTTTGTCTGTAACACTGACTCTCAAGTAAATAAATACATTTCTAAAAAAAAAAATTTAAAAATAAAGATCACTTTGAAGGCTGTTGGATAAATCGGACTATAAATTAAAAGATCCTAATCCATAAATCATGTTCCACTGGAAAGTTATCTGGGAATTATAACTGACAGTACTTCATGGGTATTTATTTTAGGGCTGATGGAGGAGTAGGGTAGATTTCAGATGAGTCAGCTTTCCAGTTTTCTGAAAGACTGGAAGCACCACCAATTAAGAGACGGAAGGTGGGCTGGCATCACGGCTCACTAGGCTAATCCTCCTCCTGCGGTGCCAGCACCCCGGGTTCTAGTCCTGGTTGGGCCGCCAGACTCTGTCCTGGTTGCTCCTCTTCTAGTCCAGCTCTTTGCTGTGGCTCAGCAAGGCAGTGGAGGATGGCCCAGGTCCTTGGGTCCTGCACCCGCAGGGGAGACGAGGAGGAAGTACGTGGCTCCTGGCTTCGGATCAGCGCAGCGCGCCAGCCATAGCAGCCATTTGGGGGGTGAACCAAGGGAAAAAGGAAGACCTTTCTCTCTCTCTCTCTCTCTCTCACACACACACACACACTGTCTAAACTCTGCCTGTCCAAAAAACAAACAAACAAACAAACAAACAAAAAAAAAAAAAAAGTTGGAAGGCAAATGTAGGAGTAAGTTCATGGAAAGTTGTGAGAAAATGACCAATTCAATTTGAATAGGATGGTCTTGAGTTAGTCTAATGAAGCCAAACTGGCGTCTATTGTAGGTAGTTATATATACATATCTGACTGCAGTAAGGGGGTCTTTTGTGCATTTCAGAGTCGTGAGCATCCCTGTGGTCCTGAAGATAGGGGTGCAGATGAAATCACCCAGAGCAGGAAGAGTTACAGGACTAGGTTTCTGGGAAGCACTAGCCCTTGACAGACAAGCAAAGGGCAGAAAGTTCATGAAGAACACTAAGGATGCCCAGAGAGCAAAAAGAAAACAGGAGAGAATGGTGACTAGAATACTAAGAAAGGAAAATATGGAGGGGTCAATGCTCCATTCTACAGATGGGTTAAATGTTGCAGTGCCAAAAGTTTTAAACAGAACTTCAGAAAATATACCATTTTTGGCTACAAATTTCAGTAGAGCTAATTCAATGACATGTAATTAATAATCCAAATTAAAGAGGGTTAAAAAACTGATGCAACATAAATGTACTATTATTTCTTGAATATTACAAGACATATATTAAACCTATCTAATAATACATTTCTAGATGGCAGTAATTACATGTATTTTTATCTTACATATTTCCCATTTTACATATGTGAGTGTTTGTATGTACAGAGAGGCATCCATTGCATCCTTGGATATGTATAGGGACTTCAAAAATTTCATGGAAATGGGAACTTAAAGTAAGTTTATTTGGGAGCCAAGCATTATTTTGGCACAAAAATCTTCAAATCCAGGCATAATTTTTCATGGACTTCTTGAATTTTCTTTATATGCATGCATTTCAACTATTCTTACACCAAAATTATTTTATCTGTTAATTCCATATTTCCATGAACTTTTCAAGGTACTCTCATATGTATTGTGCAGTTACATTTCTATCTGTATCAGCAACTGTGTATGTGTGTTTATCCTATATATGCGACAGTGGCTGCAAAATTACAAACTACTGTGTCGTCTAAAGCGAAGTGATGCTATAACTAGTACTGAAACAGTATTTTTATACTTTGCGTTTCTGTGTGGGCACAAACTGATGAGGTCTTTACTAATTATATACTGAAGTGATCTTCTGTATATAAAGAGAATTGGAAATGAAAAAAAAAAAACAACATGGTGTTAAAATGGAAATGGCATAGAAAATTAATTAATTTGAAAAAAAATTATGTAGGATCTCTGTCTTTAATGTGCTGTACATTGCTATTTAATGCTATAATTAGTAATCCAATGGTAGTTTTTTCAGTTTATGTTGCTATATGGGCAAAATGTTGAAATCTTTACCTAATATATACTAAACTGATCTTCTGTATACAAAGAGAATTGAAAATGAATCTTTACATGAATGGCAGGGGAAAGGGAGCGGGAAAGGGGAGGGTTGCGGGCGGGAGGGAAGTTATGGGAGGGGGGAAGCCATTGTAACCCATAAGCTATACTTTGGAAATTTATATTCATTAAATAAAAGTTAAAAAAAAATTACAAACTACTAAGGTTGTCCAGATGAATATGCAATTGAAACCCACTGGGGCTTGAAGTTACCTTGGCAGCAACAGCAGTTTTAATCATCATTCTGCCCTTTTCCCCATATCTCCTAAGTGATATTCAACTTATTTTCTCGATAGTCTTTTGTACAAACCAAGTGAGGAGCCTGGTGTTTCTCTTTGCTCCCAAATGTTTATTTTTCCATTTCATATCTTCATTTTCTTTTCTCTTCAGCTCAAACCATGAGTAACCTGCCTTCCACAGCTGGCATTTATAGAGCTGTAAGTTTCCATAACTTCCACAGGAGCTCTAGAAGCGTGAGCATGCCAAATCAAGCCCTCCAGCCATTCTGCAAATAATTTCTACAGTAAATTTCATTTGTAATGACCTGAAGTTGAGTTTATATCCTATAGGAAAAACTGTATCTTCTCACAGAGTCTCCTAGGCTCTCTCCTTGCAATGTGAAAGTCAAAATTTTCCTGGCTAATTACTATACACATGGAATTTATGGCACAAGAAGTATGACTGATTAAAACAAACCAAATCACGGTAAGCAACACTAAAGCACAAACACACTTGTGCTTAGGAAACTTCTTTTTCTTGCCATGTCTTTGGGCATGGGATTCCCTCCAACCCCAATCTGGTGTTTTGGGGGCTTCTGTTATCTGTCTTGGCATTTCACACACGGAGCACCTGCATGAGATAAGTTCTGTGATGGCACAAAACAGCTTGCAGGATAAGAATTTATTATTGAATGAGTCTTGCTCATGCTGTTTAAATGAAAGGCGGAAAGCCACTAATGGTTTCTTCAGTTTAGTGACTGGAATATTTTAGTTTCATCTAACTTTTACTTTGCCTCATCTGTGTAAGTGACTTTATTCCCCTCAAGTTGAACATTTCAAGGCTGTTTACTCATACCATGTTAAAAGGTCTTGGTGTACTTTTTTTTTTCCTGCCACCTTTTCCCTCACAACAGTTTGCATTTGTTCTCCTCATATACATTTTTATAAGCCATTTCTATTTCCCTGATATTCTCCAGCCAAAAACATTTCCAAAAAACTAAATGAAGTCACAAAAGAGAAGAGTTGGGGATTGAAGAATGGGGATTGAAATTGCAAGGAAATAGAGTCTAAGTTGTCTCAATCCCTGTTGTTTTAGAAAGCATTGAATCAGTAACACTCCTTAAAGTTTGACTCTCCTAAATCCCTTCCCTGGTCTCCCAGGCTAACAACAGCCTTCCTTGCTCCTTCCTCTAGAGTGCACGTTCCTGCGGAGTGGGAGGCACGGCTTCCATGGAGTCCTGTTTTTGTAGAAAAGGAGCCAACTAAAAATACTAAGCCAGGCTGTTTGGGTTTCCTTACATGATCCCAAGGATTGATGTATTTGAGTATTTCATCAAGTTTTTGGAAAATGAAATTAAAAGATACAAAATACACTTATATTTTGGTGCAAAATATTTTTTGAAATCTATGCATCTGAACAGGTCTTTAAAATGTTCATGGAAACTGTTCATTATGAAAAAAGCAATGTATTTCAATTTTTTGCTTCAGAATAGGCTCATCTTTTAACTCTATTTTTTCACAAACATTTTGAAGTATCCTCACATTTGAAATCCATGCCTATGAGGGGGAATCTTCAAAAACTTCACAGAAAATGTGTACTATGAAAAAACTATGCATAGACTTTAAACAGTTTTTGCACAAAAATGAAGTTCTTTTAGCTCCACTTTCCATTAGCATTTTAAATTACTCTTAAATTTTTGTCTTACCCTCATTGAACATCTCTAATTCCTCTAAGTGACGGGGGGGTTGTAGCTCCAAGAGAATGGTCTGCTGATTGAACCTCATGTCTTGAAATGTTCCTTAGCTTTGACTCTGCTATGAAGAAGCTGTGGAAGAAAGTGAGCAGGAGAAATGTGAATTGTAACATTTACCAACTCCCATGGTGTAGTAGTTCCACAACGGTAAATTCAAACAAGCAAAAGTCTATGAACTGGGTTTGATATTGTTTGGAAATTTAACAATTGACAGTCATAAATTGCTAGCTGGCTCTTACATACCACTGCACATAGATCTTTCATCAAAAGCTTGGCAGAGAGGTAATATACTCCCTTTTATGTTCAACTCTACTAATTACTTTATTACTGAAATATCAGCCCTTATAATTATTTTCCAGGCCAGTTCTAGGCAAATGAGCAAAGTCAGTGGGACTTCCCAAAAGGCCTTTTGCTCTTCCAACTTCTCTAGCTTCTCATTGATTTGTTGGTTTCCTTGCCTAAACAGTGTTCTGTGATTCAGCAAAATCCTATAAAATGTTCTCACCCCCATTATAATCTCCAGCCCTGCTTTGCACTGTCACTGATCTCATAACTTAAGTGAGTCAATAAACTCATAAATGATTAATAGACTGTAAGTCTATGGAGATAACAGCTTGATTCTCTACTCTTTCTCATATCCATGTAATATTAAGGGTGATAGTCTTAACTCTGAATGGTAACTCTATAGCTCTATTGAATACTAGGAAACAAACAGCTTTTACACCTGTCACATGTTACCTGAAAATTTAGGACAAGTTTCTCAGAAATAAGTAGGGGAAGCTCTACTAGGTAGAGGGAGTTATCTTACTCAAGTTTTCTCTCTGGCTTTTGGGAGGTGTTTCATCCATGATTCCTCTAAACTTTGGGAAAAAATCGAGTCTTTCTTTCCTACTCAATCTTTGCACTCCTCTCTGTACGTATGCTTCTTCATTGTACACTGACTCTTGACCTTCCCCCAGTTTTAAAGTCTTTTTCTTGATTCTTTCAGATTTTGCCCAAAACAGCTCTTTCAAATAGATTTTCCTGATTCCTGCCCCACTGGATCTCTCCTTCTCTCTGATACTGTGAAGGCTATAAATTTGTTTGTCTTAATGAGTAGTTAATCTGGAGCAAGTTATTTTTACCATTCTGTGGCTTAAGTGTCATCATTTGTGAAATGGGACCAACAGGGTTATTGTGGGAATTCAGTGAGTTAACATATGAGATGTATGTCAAAGAGTAACTGCAGCTAGAGTAACTTTGCAATAAGCATCAATTCTATGATGATGATGATGATGATGATAATGATGATGATGTAGTATATGGTGTCTTATCCCTCATGTCTGACCTACCTTTGTATTTTGAGCCACTCTTCACACCCAGCATTTAGTAGAGGCTCAGTACACATTTATTGAACAACACATGATACACGATAATTTTGTTTCATTATATTGCATGCATATGTTTGCTCTTTAAAATGCAACTGTAAATTTTTTACAGAACAAAGATATACTATTAACTTTTTATAGTCCTCAAAGAATTTCAAGCAACACATGAGGGATACCCAAAAATAGTGCTAATAAATGAAGTATAGCATGGTGATAGTCATAGATGACCTAAATTCACAGTGTTCTCATGCAATCTTTCTCTTTTTCTGCATTATCAGAAGAATAGTTGCCAGGGCAGGAACTGCATGATATTCATGTATTTAAAGGCATGGAAAGGGTTTAGTACTCAATAAACAGTAATGACAATAAGAGAGAACGACAATAATAGGGTTATACAGGATTGCACAGACTTCTTGTTCTATTGCTGGTGGTCAAACAAGACACAAAAGAACAGTAGGTTTTCATGTCACTTACAGTTATACAATGATGTCACTCATGAAATTGGGAGGAGGTATGAGAGAGGAAGATCTGATGAAATAAATCAGCAAGCCTGTCCTAGCTGAGAAACCAATGGGCTATGTCTAATTCTATCAATAAATTTTTGAGATAAAAGTTGTAAGTAATCATAAAACTAACCAAAATACCTGTGTATTGGGAGGTGAGAGATACACAATTTTTACTAAATATGTTTGCTGACTTAGGAAATTAATTGAATTAATTTGTTAATTAATTTTATGTAAATATTCAACAGATTGTTTGCAGTTAAAAAGTTAAGGGGGGCAGGTGTTTGGTCAAGTGGTTAAGACACTGGTGTTCCATCTGGGAATACCTGGATTCAGATCCCAGATCCACTTCCAATTCCAGCTTCCTGATAACATGAACTTTGAGAGGCAACAGGTGAAGGCTTATGTACTTGGGTACAGCAACCCACATGGGAGACCCAGGTTGAGTTCCAAGCCTTTATCTTCAGCCTGGCTCGGCTCTCACTATTGCAGGCATCTGGCAAATGAAGCAACATATGCTGATTCTAACTCACTGTTTGTCTCTCTGTCTGTCCCTCTCTGCCTCTCCACACCCATATAAATAAATAAGTAAACATTTTTAAAGGAACAAACAAGGAAAATCAAAGATATAAAAAATTAAGAAACAATTTTAATATATTAAAACTTATGAGTAAAGCTTCAAAGTCAAAAAGATTTCCAAATAATTACAGATGCACAAAAAAGAAAGCATGACAAAGTGTAAAACACTTGCAAAAGGTTTAAAGCAAGGAGATAGGGGATAAAAATAAGATTATAGTACTGACAACCATACCTCATGTCAATGATGATAAATAGAATCCCAACTTATCAAGATGTTCTAATTTAATCAGCGATGAAGCCCACTCTTACAGTGAATTTAAGTTAATTTTTAAAGCCAAATGTCTTTGGGGGCAGGCATTTGGTCTAGTGATTAAAATTCTGCTTTTGACCTCCACATCCCATTTGTAAATTCCTGCGTTCCCAGCCGGCGCTGTGGCTCACTTGGTTAATCCTCTGCCTGCGGTGCCGGCACCCTGGGTTCTAGTCCCAGTTGGGGCGCCAGGTCAGTTGCTCCTCTTCCAGGCCTGGGAAGGCAGTGGAGGATGGTCCAAGTGCTTGGGTCCCTGCACCTGCATGGGAGACCGGGAGGAAGTACCCGGCTCTTGGCACCGGATAGGTGCAGCTCCAGCTGTGGCAGCCATTTGGGGAGTAAACCAATGGAAGAAAGACCTTTCTCTCTGTCTCTCTCTCTCTCACTGTCTATAACTCTCTCTGTCTAACTGCCTGGCAGTTAGATTCCAGCTTCCTGCTTCCTACTAATGCTCCAAGGGTTCCTGCCATATACACTGGAGACTCAGGTCTCAGTTCCCAGCTTTGCTGTGGACTAGCCCATCTGTTGCAGGAATTTGGATAGTGAACCAGAGAATGAGTGTCCCCCCCTGCCTCTCAAATAAATTTTGCAAAAGTAAAAAATAAAGTTGCTTTAAAGAAATAAAAGAAACAAGCAAAGACATATTAGGCAAACACTAATGCAAAGTAAACAAAATGTGTGGCATTAATGCTAGTGAAATCGGAAAAGACTCCCTAAATTTTACCCTGAAATGTGGCCCCTTAAAGTTCCCTAGAAATGCTATTTGGGGTGCCACATGTGCTACCGGAATTTGGGGTGCCTTAAGATTTCACCACGGGCTTATTACTAAATCCCCAATATTAATAAGCCCAAGAGGGTTCTTGCCTAATACTTAGAGAATTCTAAATACTGGCACAGATAAACGAGGCAGCATGGTGCGTTTTAAGCTTTTATTTAGTGAGAAAGATGCATAGGAGAGTGAGAGCTTTATTTAGAAGAGAGAAGTGAATGGGGGTTCATACTGAGCACCAGGAACCAGCCATGTGGAAGAGCATCTAGGCCAGGAAGCCTAGAGCACATGGCCCGAAGGCCATGCGCCCTGGAGGCACGGGGCTACCTCAAGCCCCTTCCTAGCAAGAGGCCAGGGAAAAAGCTGGTGTGGCCCGGCTTTTTACCCACTTCCAAAGGGGAGTGCTTAATTAACCTGATTGGCTGGTGGGCACCCAGGTGTGGCCAGGTAGGGGAATGAGGCCACACAGGGGCGTGGTAAAGGCATCAGGTAGGGGTATGAGGTCATACAGGGGCATGGTGAAGGCATGGTCTTCCAGTTCACAAACCTGATCAATTTTAACCTGTATGCCTGCCTACTTCACTAGAATTCAGATCAAGAAAGAAAAGGACATTAAAGAATTAAATTGTCATTTTAACATTTTATATGGAAAATTAAGAAGCATTCAAAGATAAAACAAACTCAAAATTCATGTACTGGTAATAATAATAACAGTAGTAACAATAATTATGATATTAGTGAAAATAATAAAATGAATATGCAGAAAGCAAAACTGAATGATATAACTGGAAGTTAGAAGACGGACACTAATGTTTTTAACTTAATCTAAGCTTATGTGGTTAAGTAGACCAAACAAATATATCTAGATACACCCTGATAAAATACCTCAAACTTCACCCTGAAAATATACAGATTCAGTTATAAAGAAAACTTAATTCTTTTTTAAAAAAAGAGATAAACTTAGAGAGATCACCTATTTACAGAGCAATACAACTAGAAAAACACAAAAAGACATAAAATGCTATTTAAAGATTTAGACATTGTGTTTTCAGCAACTCCTGAGTAAAAAAAATCAAAACGAAAGTGTAGAATATCTAGAGAATTACAAGCTGTTACATATCAAAGCCTATAAAAATTGACTAAGATTGTGATCAAAAGAAAATTTGTAGACTTTGTAATCACCTTTTTAAACAACAGGTAAAGAAATAGATGGATTAAATATTCTGTTAAGGAAATTAGCAAGGACAGGCAACATGAAACTAAGGGAAGCAAAGGAGAGGACTGCTAGTAATAGAAGCAAAAATTGATAAATTGAAAAATGGGAAAACAGAGGCTGGCATTTGGTGCAAACCTTGTGTCTCTGCTTGAGATGACCCCAGCCCACATCTGAGTGCCTCCTTTGAATACCGACTCCTCCATTTCCTGCTAATGCACACCCTAGGAGGCGGCGGATGATGGCTCAAGTACCTAAGTCCTGGCCAATCCTATGGGAGACCTGCACAGAGTTCTGGGCTCCTGGTATTGGCCTCGCCCAGCCCTATATGTTGTAGGCATTTGGATGGTAAAACAGCAGATAGAAGATTTGTTTATCTTGCTGTCTTCCAAATAAAGTGAAAACAAATAAATAAAAATAAGCAGAAAGTAGAATAAAGTAAATTCACCTAATGGTTGATGTGTGTGAACATAAATACGTATCCCTTATTAACTAAATTGATAGTATGTTTATATTCATATATTATTACATACATTTGCTCATATATGAAACTAGTATTAAAAACAGGATATTGAGGGAAGCATTTATAAAGGAAAGACTGAATATATTGGTAACTTGAAATTTTATAGAAACATACTATTTCTTATGCACAGATATTATATGGAAGTACATATACATAAAGCTAAATATATGTATATTTGGACCTGTTTGTGTGTGTGTGTGTGTATTGTGTCTATTTAAGCTGATCTTGGAAAACTAAGATAACAAGGGCGCACATACAATGAACAAAATAGGAAAAATTAGATTATATTAATAGGTACACCACAGCAGATATGAGAAAATACTCTCTGGAGACAAATTTGAAAATCTAAGTAAAATAAATGACTTACTACGGTGACAAAATTGGTCCCAGAAAATAGTAAAAGTCAAATTATGTGAGGACGAATTTTCTAATGTTCATGAAAGAAAAATTAAGAAAAGTATTTGCCCCTTTTCTACATAAGTCAGACACTCCCCAAAGGAAAGCATTTCAATGGTGAATTCTAACCGACTCCTGAGGAGGAGATCATTCCAGAGCTATCTGGACTATCTGAGAAAACACAGGAGTATAGGGTTTCCAGACTTATCTTTTATTGAATCAATATGAAATTAATATTCCAGGCCGGAAAAATCACCTGTTTAAAGAAACGGGGGGGGGGGGGGGTGGAAAATCACATTTCCATGCCATTTTCATGATGCATTTTTACAAACTAAGAGTTATAAATACTAGAAAGGATAAGAATATTTTCAGTTTATTATATACCTGGAAAACCCACAGTAGGTGAAATAGAAATGTCTACTAAAAAATCCAAATACAAAAAACAATTTATACATGATAAGTAATTTCTGTCCTTCACAAAAAGCTAGTTATAAAATCTAGAAATTAAATTCCATATTAAGAAAGAATAAATACATACATGTGAACTTAATTACAAATTTGAAAGATCTCTATGAAAAACAGCAAAACATTACCATATATATATATATATATATATACACACACATGCATTTCAGAAGTAAAAGATAAAACCTATTCTTACACAGAAAGATTCAGTATTATAAAAATACAAGTTCAAACTAAATTAATCTACAGATTTCACATGATCCAAATAAAATACCAACAGCCTTATTTTTGGAATTTGAACAAGCTGATTCTAAGTTTCTTATGTAAAAATAAATGTGAAAAAATTGGCAGTAAGTTTCTCAAAAAAGAAGTGGTAAAGGAGGTTACCTCCATAAAATAGTAAGATATATTTTAATCTTACTGTAATGTAATTGTTTGGTGCTCATGTCTCATACACAGGTTGATAAACTGGATGATGAAAAAGTCAAAAAATAGATAGAAATACGTCGGAGGATTTATTGTATCATAAGATGGCATTTCAAATCCGCGAAGAAAAATAGCCTTCTCAATAAATGATGTGCGGAAAACTAGACTGCTGATTTTAAAAATGCTGGTTATGGCTTTAAGAATATAATTCAGTACATTCCAGGTGAATCAAAGATTTAAATGTAATCATAAAGTTTTAAAAGTACTAGAAACATTGACATACTTAAAAGGATAGTTTTAGACGAAGACTTTCTTTCTAATTAAGAGAAACTATGCAGAAACAGTCTCCGAAGAGATTGACAACTATGACTACACCAAAATTAAAGAAATCTACTTCTAAAATCTAAGAATGAAATGAAAAAAGTAATACTTAATAGAGATGTTTCTTTACATGTAATAAATAAATATATCATTTTTATGATAACAGAATTGGAAAACAAGCAAATATAGAGGCAAATTTAGCCCTACCTACCTGATTGTAAATTCAGCAGAGATTTCGATTTCCTAATTCCATGTTTTACACATGCATCTGTAAACAAAGAAATGGAAACAAGGATATTCATTGCAGTGCACTTTGGAAGAAGTTTGCAAAAATCTTGGTGATAATAAGTGAGTTAAATTACTTTAGGCCACTCATAACTGAAATACTCTGCAGCTATGAAAAGAGCTGTTGATAAATATCTCCTGAATATAATGCTGAAAAAATATTTTATCTATATGAATTTATGAAAACATTTTAGAAATACACACAAAGCTCTTTAATCTGAGAATTAACCTGCTGAAGAACGATGGCAGACACAATACTTTTCACATTGCAGCTTCTTTTGGTGGCCATTTTTTGCACATACATAGATTAAAAAAAGGAAAAATAAAATGTAAACCTGAAAGCTAATGTTAAGCATTACTGAGCCTCCTTATAAACTTCATAGTTTCTTAAGTTGACAATGACCAATAAATTTTATAAAATTATTAAAAAGTTTGATAAATATATTTGCACATCTTAATTTTTTGTCTTAATATCTGTTCCCTCAAGGTAAAAGTAATCCTATGAGTCAGGAGCAGGCAATGAGATATTGGTTGATGAATGTAGCCTCTTTAATTTCTAATGATGCTACTGCAAAAAAAAACCTTTACAAGTACTAAATAAAACGACAAGAATTTAATAGCACATAGATGATTTGGAGAAAAAAGTGATAGAGAGCTAGTCAGGTAATCCGGGCTTGTAGTGGGCTGTACTACTTGGGCAAGTTATTCAATCTTGAAAAACTTCAGTGTATTGAATGACACTATAGAGATACAGGCAACAAGTGAACAGTGCAGTTGTGAGGACTGAACTCTGACCAAAGTATTCCAGGTCAGTTAGAGTGATGGGATGGCTATGCAGAAGAGATTGTCTTTGGAGTGTTGTCTCAAATTGAGTCTTCGGGCCAGAAAATAGTGGTCCCAACAGATCCAAAGTGAATTCCAAAAAGCTATAAAAACAAGAGAATGGAAACCACATGCAACTGCACAGAGTCACAATTCATTCAGCAGCCCCTGACCATCAGTAGAAATCTCAGAGGCATGTGGATTTTATGCAGTTGGATGCATTCTGAATGCTTTTAAATACTCTTTAATTTGTTGTTGTTGTTGTTAATGACCCGACTGCGAATGTTTAGGGCCTACTAAAGGAGCATTTTCTTTGTTACTTAGCACTCTCTCTCTTCTTCCATTTCTCTTCTGCTTTCTGCTTCTTCTTCCATTACATAAATAGATAGAGCCAGGCCATATGTGTAAATGTGCTGTAATTTCACTCTATCTCCTTATAGAAAGTTGTTTTAAATGGACTATCCCAACAGAAGTAGAGGTGCTAACTAGATCAAGCAGTTAATTCTGAAAAATTCGAAGGCTTTCCATGACATTTGTTTATGTTGGCTTTTTCATTTAGTTTCTAGGAAAATTTTATCACCGTGACAGTTAATTCAAATCCCAGCAAGACCTGGTAAGCAAATAACTTGCCAAGTTTTAACTAGAAGTACCCCTTAGCCTTGACCGAAAAGAGGACTGATTTGAGGTGTATTTCTATAATGGATGAGCCTTCTGTCTGAGTATTCCATTACCTCATTCATTTTAAAGTCAATTTAGAGCTCATGGACAGTGCCAAATTTACAGCCCTGAGCCCAGACTCCCTTTTTTTAGCCCGGGGAGGAGTCACTGGCTAAGTTGTCATATTGCAAGCCTGCTAATCCAGCTCCACTCCATCACATCTTTTCCCCCTGGGCTCAAGGGTTTCAGACTCCTAGGCTATCCAATCGTCTGAGCACTACGAAAGATCAGCAGTTCTCACTAAAACTTCAGGTCTCCGTCTCATCTGATGTTTTCATGTCCCTGGTCTCTAACAGGCCCACATGCAAACCACTAACTATCTTTCTGTTCACCCTACAATGCCAAAGTTTATAAAACACTTAATTTTCTCAGATGTTTTTAAGGTCTATCTCCTGAGAGCCGTATGCCCCTAAATGGGCAGAGTGTAAGTTCAAAACATGACAGATGAGACCATCTTCTCTAAGAAGAAATGATGTCATGGTTGTTTGGAGAATCAGGAGTATTTGTTTGCATACCCAATCTATAATTAGCATTCTCAGAGGGATGGGCTGAAGCTCTGCTGGGGTAGGATTACCTTTGCTATTTCGCAGGATCCCTGCTATTATGAGACTGGTGACATCACTCCAACCAACACCCCGAAGCACAGGGCACAGATAGCTTTGGCCCCACCTGATGGCTTTTTTTTTTTTTTCATACAAATCCTGCTCTTTGCTGTCTGTGTCTTTTCCCTATCATTTTCTCTGCCTAAAAATACTCCAGTTTCCTCAAGATGGCCAATGTGAACTTTGCAGGGTTACCAGCTGGGTGCTAACTTGCATGTATGCTTCTGACATATGCAGTAAAAACTAATTGTGTCCAGTGGATCTCAAAGTTCAGAAACAGCCATGCATTTTCAAGTCTGTGTGGGAGGAAGGGGTTGGGCAAGCAACAGAACTGAAGATCAAGGTAGCTGAGATGTGAGAAGAAAGTGAATTTCCAGGTACCAAGAACATCTTCAGAAAGAGGAATGAGAAGCGAAGCCCAGGCTCATTTTTAGGAGGAGGGGACTACAGAGTTCTAGGACATGTCAGTTTGCTTGAAGGTCTGCAATGCCAAGTGACTCTTCTGTCCACTTTCCACCTATGATGTGGTTTTCATTCTTCACAGTCTACCTCCTATGTCATCTATCTGACGCCTCCGGAGCCACTCTTTCCTGACTCTGAACAAAATGAATCATTCTCTCCTTTGCACTCTCTCAAGACTTTCTCAAATTGCCTGGTTTCGAACTTATCATTTTAATATAGTTAGTTATAGATTTATCTTCTTGAGTTGAGGCGAGATACGATATTTTATTCCTATTATATCCCCCAAACCTCAGCAATTCATAAGGTAGATGCATAATTCAGGTTAGATGAATTGGATTCAAATAGTACTTGCATCCTCCCTGAGATGAGATTATGCATATAACAGAGCATAGGTTTAATGAACCAGCATTTATGACCTTATTTGATGAATTCCATGATCACCACAGAAGATGCCTCTGCATATCCTTGCACTAGATGGGAGATTTGAGACAAAGTTGGATACAAGAAAACAAAACCAAACAAAAATATCACCGGGATTATCATGGGTAAATAAATCAAGTGAGATGAATTTCAACGAAAAGATAATTTTGCTTTCTGCAACTGATTTGAGGAGGAGCTGGTAGTGAGCCACCTACTGCAGAATATGAAATATCTATGACAATTGTGATACCAATAATGACTTCAAAAGCAAAAATGCTATTTATATGACAGTAGTGGCGTTGGGAAACATTTGGATAATTTTAGTTCAAGGTTTCAATCTTTCTGATTTCCTGAGCTTTCACAGATGAAGTGAGTACCCTGTCATGTTCAGGAAGGAGTGCTTATTCATAAGAGGCAGTCTCCTCTTCCTTTATCATTAGGAAAAATGGGTCACAGATCATGTCGTGTTGTCTGTAACCTAGTTATAATTCTGCCAGGATAGAAGTTTCAAAATCATGATTTGCGATAGAAACCTTTAGAAACTCATTAGCTTCTGATAATTATAAGTAACATCCAAAGCATTAAAATCATGGGGCTAATTTCATCAAAAGATCCTCAGTGAACATGTTCTGGGGAGGTTTGGGTCTCTAATATGACACCCTAACTCACCGAGACAAAATTTCACAGAGCCACTGCTCCGTGAGTTAGCGGATTCTACACTGAAAAGCAAGAGTATTAGTACAACATCTCTAAATGTGGCTCTGGGCGCTGGAGAAGCCCCTCCACCATGATTGATTTGCATTTTTGCCTATGTCTGAATTCATATTCCATAAGCACAGATGGAGGTGTGATAGATTTTTTTTGAGCACATCTATTTATTCAGATACCGGATTCAGTTTCTGAGGAGGGAGATGGTGAAGGCTGCTGTGAGCAGATGGCACATAGGCACTATGACTTCAGAAACAACATTCCTTAAAGATAAGTGGCACAGTAATAATAATAATACTTAGCACTTATATTGCACCTTTGGTCTGCCAACATTAACTAATTAATCTTCAGTAGACCCCTGTGAGATAAGTGAGTGCTTATAATTATCTCTATTATGCAGTCAAGTCAATGAAGAATGTGCACATACTGTGGAAGAATTGGCCCATGTTAAAGACCGGGTGGATCCAATTTGCATGGCTCTTTAAGATTTCTGCTCTACTAGCAGAGACTAGTATTTCTAGACACCCTGCTGTTTGAGGCACCAACTAGATTGGAAGCAGGATATCAACCCCAAGACATTTTTCATTCAGGAGGCTTGTGATGCAAGCATCCAAAATAGGTCTGAAAAAAAGTTGAGTCATTTTTTCTTAAGCCCCAGAGGCCACTGGCTGGCCAGGAGCAGGTGTGGAATTGCAGAGCCCCAGGCTGCCTCTCCTGTTTGAAGAAGGAAATTTGACTTCACATATCTTGTAATGATATTCTTTAAATTATTGAGCAAAACTAAGTTCCAAGAATTCTGGAGTTTTCCCTTAGAACAAGGGACTACACATGGCTGGCTGAGTCGACCTATGACTTGGAGGAAGGGAATTAATAACCCATTGCAGAGTAGAGGATTGGAGAGCTGCTTGAAGCTGACTAACGTTGAACTGCTCTAGCTTTGGAGGCTTGGGAGCTGCTGACGTAGAGGAGCCAAGGTGTCTCTTGTGAATATTGGAAATTCAGGGTGGGCAGTGATATCAAGAGACCCCAGCCTCGATTTGGAAATTGTGAAATCATAAATATTAATACTTCCCCCCACAAAAAGTTAATGTGAGAATCTAAACAGAAATAATATGTGGTGTCTCTCGGTACATTACACATGAGGGATTAACAAGTAATATTTCATTCCCGAAGTCAAGTCTTACTAATAGGGTGGTTTGGGAATGTCACAAACATTGAGATTCAGTTTGATCATCTATGAAACTGGGGCTAATTCTACCAACCACCAATAACTTAAATAACTTGAACTTGGGCTGGAGGTGAGATGAAGCATGTTAGGCAACTGCCCATGAGGCCGGCATCTTATACCAAAATTCCTGTTTGAGTCCCAGATGCCTGGGCTCCTACCATGCAGATGGAGCTCCAGGCTGGCTTCAGGTTAGCAGAGCCAACTCCTTGGGGAGTGAACCAGAGAAGGAAAATCTCTTCCTCTCTCCCTCTCTGTAACTGCCTTTCAAATAAACACATCTTAAGAAGAAAACCTTGGAGTCATTTTTTTGTCTCAAAGGATCCAAGGGATTTTCATGATTATTTTGAATTTTTTGTCTTTTTGTAACAATATCTGTTGCAACACAGTTTACATCTGAAGCCACCAAACTCTTTCCTTTTTGTTTTAAGTCATTTGAGAAGCAGACCACCCCTGACACACATACATTCACGCACTGTGTGTGTGTGTGTGTGTGTGTGAGAGAGAGAGAGAGAGAGAGAGAGAGACAGAGGAGACAAAGAGAGACAGAGAGAAAATTTCCATCCACTGATTCACTCCCTAAATGTCTGCAAAGCCAGGGCAGGGCATGGCTGAAATAGGGAGCTGCAATCCATGTTTTCCACATGGGTAATGGGAGCCCATCTAGTTGAGTTATCACTTCTGCTTCCAAGGTGTCTGCATTAGCAGGAAAGCAGAGTCAAGAGCAGGAACTGGGACTCAAACCCAGGTATTCTGATGAAGAATGCAGCCATCCGAACAAGCATGTTAACTGCTATATCAAATGCCCATCCCAAACTCTTTACTTTCAAACCTTGAGAGGTGATCCTCTTTGATCTTCTAGTTTCATCCATTTCATTTTAAATCTTGTGTTTAATACAAGGGACCTCAAACTCAATTGTCTGGAAGAACAGGGGAGAGTGCATGGAAAACACATAACAATAGTCAGTCATTCTGCATAAATGCTGGTGTGTCATACTTGAAATTCTATTTTGCGTATTAATGTCAACCTTAGATTAAATGCAGCAGAGTGCAAAGTAACCTCCAAGAGCACTGGAACACATCCATCAAAGGCTCTTGTTTACAGCAGGCATTGTGTGTTTGTACTTTAGTATTCTTATCTAATTTGTTCACTCATTTTTCTCACTGGAATATGAGTAATACCAGCACAAAATGTAAAAAACAGTCACAGAGTTCCTACGTTAGGATGCAATGGGTTAAGCTACTTGTGATGCTGGCATCTCATATTGGGGGGCTGATTCTGGTTCCAACTTCTCACTTCTGCTCCAGCTCCCTGCTAATGTGCCTGGGAAAGTGCTTGGACTCCTGCCACTGTGTATGAGACTGGCAAGGAGCTCCGGTCTCTTGACTTTGGCCTGGCCCAATCCTAACTGTTGAGGCTACTGGGAGAATGAACCAGTGGATAGAAGATCTCTTTCTTTCTGTGTCTTCCTCTCAAATAAGTACATAAGTAAATAATAATAATAATAATAAAACAGAAAAAGAACCATGAGATTATCTCTAAAATGAGAGAAAGTTTAGGTGAGAATTTAATTATTTTAAATTGAGACAAAACAACTACCACAATTTTGGTAATGAGACACAAAGTGGAGCCTACCAATACCACCTTTGGGGCACAGTACTTGCAAACTCAGGTCTTAGAAATTAAGGTAAACCTGATCTGCCTCTATAATGTATCCATTATTTAAAAAATAAGTATATCACCTTATTTGTCTGTTTCTTCATCATCTTGTCTCTTTTTTAAAGAGTGCAAACCACATACTTCTACAGAAATATAATTCTGTAAGAATACCTTTTTTCCTGACAGGGGAAATCCATGTCTAGGGTTACAAGGAAACCTGAGGTCATGGCAGTCACCCTGTGACCATGGCTTGTCTATGTTGCTGTTACAAGAACTACCATTGCATGTAAAACGTTCACGTTTACTGAGTGTTAAAAACAGAAATCAATACACGTCCAGGAAGAGAAGAAAATGATACACCATATCACTGTGATTTGGCCCCAGAACTGTAATCTCCTTAACTGTACATTGAGTTTAGAGAAGGTGATCATTGTGAAGTTAAAGGCAGAGAGAGGTGTGGGGAAGAGCTAGAGAGAGCGAGAGAGAGAGATGGGCAGGGCGGAAGACAAGTCACCAAGCATATTTTTCTCGTCAGCAGTAAATGTGTTTATGAACACGCCATTGGTATTCTGATGGTGATGGAAGGTGGATTGGAGAACTAACAATAACGACACAACTCAAAGTGCAAATTCGGTTTCCCCCATTTTAGCAAAGATCCCTCATTCATGTTATCCATCAGTTCTAGAAAAACTCCCTTCTCAGAGCATTTGTTCCCAGCTCGGTGAAGCTGTACAGGTGGTGCTGTCTCAGCAGGAAGCTGTCTTCTTGCAGAGGGACCGCCAATTATTTGTAGTGCAACTCAAACAGACGGATAAATATTACATGTTGATGGATGCTTGTCAGGAACGGGAGCGAGGTGCTTTCAATGGGGCTTGTCAGACACAAAAACCTTCAGCAAATCTGCATTTTCAATGGCAAACTGGCTAGAAATCTCCAGCTGCTCCACTGGTGAACCTCAAGTTTTATCTCATAAATTTAAATTATAGATGACATAGCACTGGAATGGAAATAGATGACACCTTTAAAAATAAATCTAGTGCAACATTTGGGAAAAGGAATCACACATTTAAAAGGAGGAAAAAAAGAGAAAGTTCCAATGTGCCAAAATGGAGCTTTTATTTGTTGTCCTATTTACTATTCTCTGTCTAAAATTAGTTATCTCTTCGCTTCTCTTTAGTCTCCTGTACAAGACATGCTGTGGAGGAGCTATGGAAGTTTTGTGCAACTCAAGGAGTAAACCGGGCTGCAACGAAAACAAAAAGCTTGCCAAGGTTGGGATCCAAACTGGCAAGATTTTCTGTTGTGTCAGCGTTTAAGTATTATTGCAGTGTTATCATATCACTGAAGAAAGGGGGACATATGAACTCAGAGCCAATCGCTCAGGAGCATTTCAAGGGAAATGTGCCCCTAGCTTCAATAGGGAGTTTGGCTATATTGGACCAGGGCTTAACTTTAATAGGAACCAGTCATTTCAGTTTTAATCCAATCATAGGAAAGTGTGCTTCTTAAATGTATTCCAGGAGGTCTTGATTCCAGCAGTTTTCCTGAATCAGATAGTGGCGAAGATTATTAAAGAGTCTAGCTTTGAATCCTGCTGCAGCAGATGATTTGTTTGATTGCAAGGAAATTTCCTCCAGCCAGAGGAAGAATCATTCACTCTTGGAGGGAAAGTGGAGAACCAACACATTTGAGATCACCCCCTCAACCCTTTAGTGTATTTATTCACATGTCCAGGTAAAAGCCAATGAGAATTGAGAACATTTGTCATATAAAACCATGATGGATCCCATGATGTGAATATAGATCATACCAAAATTAGGAGAGTCGGTTGAGAAAAACAGAAAAAGAAAAGCAAGAGCTAACAGCAAAATGAGTTAAACCAAAGCCATAATGTATCATTAACATGAAAAGGACTACTGAGAGAGAAAAAGCACACTACATTTTGATCAGCCCATGCAAGCTATTAAGAAAGTTGGTTTTTTTTTTTTTTTTTTTTTTTTTTGCTATATGGGCAAAATGTTGAAATCTTTACCTAATATATACTAAACTGATCTTCTGTATACAAAGAGAATTGAAAATGAATCTTTACATGAATGGAAGGGGAAAGGGAGCGGGAAAGGGGAGGGTTGCGGGCGGGAGGGAAGTTATGGGAGGGAAGAAGCCATTGTAACCCATAAGCTATACTTTGGAAACTTATATTCATTAAATAAAAGTTTAATAAAAAAAAAAAAGAAAGTTGGGTTGCATTAAATTAGAGGTGATTTTTTAAATATTTAAGTGAAAACCAGAGAGAAGGTGGGGTATATCCTTTAACTGGAGAGAGTCAAATACATTTTCACCCAGTGATCAGCTTTGGGTTGTAAGTGACACTCTGTGTGTAGAGCTCAAAAAACCCAAACACCTACAAGAATGTGTTGAAGAAACCGGATAGCAAGGCCGCCAAGTGACTCCGTCTCTGTTTCTGCTCCCTGGGGTTTATCAACTTTGTTAATGGGGCATATGTGCTGAGAATTATGTAACATTAAACATGGGGAACATTTCCTGGGGAAAAAAAAAATTCCATTCTTCCTCAAAATCAATGCATTGACAAATCTAGTGTCCAGGTAAAACACCACCCTCTAGTGTACATCTCTAAATAATGTTGTTGTGATGCCTCTGATGATAATGATTTGATAAGAATAATCAAACACGCATTGCAAGGACGATCATTGTCAGCTAACATGCCTAAGGGAGCACCTGCAGGGACTACATGCATGAGAGAGACACAGCCCATTAGTGTGATCCAAATACCACTTGTTTTTCACTAAAATGAAGCAAAGTGATGACTAGATGAAAGAGTTCTACACTGTCTTAAAAAAAGTTCATTAATTTCACAACTATCAACTGAGTATGCTACATCAAGGAGATTTTCTTTATGATACAAAAATGATAATCACCACTTAAGCTATGGAACGGGAGGGACATATTCTAAGGTGTAAACATCATTTGAGAAATACCCACAATATCTGCTGTTTGGAAAATTAATGAAAATTGCTGGGATCAAGGTGCTATTCAATTACCTATACATCACTGAAAATGTGCTAGCAAAAACATAAAAATGTTTCTCAGAAATCATGAAAATAATTGTGAAATAAAGTGTTAATTCTCCTGTTAAACAAGGAGAAAAAAAACACCACTTGACAGAAGCCTAGATTAGAAGCAATCTTAATGACATCACCTGATTCCATTTGAATCGCAGGCATCGATGGAGTAATTACAATTATTCTATTGCTATTCCCTGGTATGAAGATTGCTGGGCAATCCTGTGAAGGCAGTTGCCTTTGCTTTCTTATCTCTGTATACAGCTCAAATCTCTCAGGATGCCTCTCTCTCTCTCTCTCTCTCTTTTTTTTTTTTTTAGTAGGATCTTGTCTGAATTGTTATATGTGGAGCTGGCCTGGTTCTTAGAAATGTGAAATATTTGAGAGTACCAAAAATGCTTCCTGGGCTGGCATTGTGGCACAATGGGTTAAACTACTGCCTGGGTGGTGGGCATCCCATATGAATCACGGCTGCTTAACTTCCAATCCAGCTCTCTGCTAATGCACCTGGGAAGGTAGTGGAAGATGGCCCAAGTGCTTGAAGCCCTGACACCCACATGGGAATCCAGATGGAGTTCCAGGCTCCTGGCTTTGGCCTGGCCCAACCCCAGACATTTGGGCCATTTGGAGAATGAATCAGCATCAGTGGATAGAAGACCTCACTCTCTCACTCTCACTCTTGCTCTCTCAACTCTACCTTTCAAATAAATAAGTAAATAAGTACATAATTTTTTAAAAAGTGTTGCCAATAGGTGTGGACTGTATCAAGATCATACACGTTTTCCTAGATGATATCTTCAAGAAGTCTTTTTGAAAATCCCTCATCAGTGCTTTCCAATGGAAGCAGAGAACACTCAGGATTTCTGACAAAAACACTGCTTATCAACATAACCTTTTAGCTTTCAGTGGGTTTTTAGATTTTTTTTTTACGACATGTGAATACTTTATCACATACCCACAATTTGATCTAATGATTTTAAAACATTTTGGAAGTAGATGCAATTTAATCAAATATCCATAGAGGCATGCATGAAAATTTCTGGTCATCTTCAAAGGAACATGTGGTGAACATCAGCAGCTCTGAATGCACTCACATAGAAAATATCCCCACAAAAGAAGATGGTGAAGTTACCCAAGAAATTATCTTCTTTAAAAACTAAGAAACCATTAATAATCACCCTGGCTCTGAGTCTCATGAGATAGGAGAGATCTTCAAAAAGTTCACGGAAAATATAGCTTAGGAAAACTCTAGGTGGATTTCAAAGCATTTCCCACATCAAAAAAAAAAAAAAAAATCTTTCAATTCCATTTTCCATGAACTTTTTGAAATCTCCTCACATATAAGTTGAAAAAAATTAGCTTTTCTACACAAACCTCAGATTCACAACTCACATCAAATGTAGTAGGAGTGGGTGAGGACAAGCCCTACCAAGTTGTAATATGCCATGACTCAGAAGTCTTAGCAGTTCAGCTCACTAATGAATATTAAAGCTAGAAGATGATATTATTTTGGAAATGTTTAGATTAATAGTGGCTATAGTCTACATCAAAAAGCACTTAACATTTCTAAAGAACTAGTTCAGTCTAGCCTGCTTCTGCATGACTACTGCTGGGTAGCACAGGAGGTGACTAGACAAGATGAAACAAGACTGCGTGGGCTGGAGTCTCAGCTCCACTGTTGACTACCTAGGATCTTTGTTACTTAGTCTCTCTGTGCCTTATATTTTTTACCAGACACATGGGCATAAAAATAACAGCTCTTTTACTTGGTACCATTGATCTGAGGAGCGAATGAAGTTAAACATATAAAGCCTTTAGTAAAGAGTTTACATAGCTCAGGAAGTCAATATTTTTTAAAAAAATTATTAATAGCACTCTTACAATGCACAGAGAAAATAAGGAAAACGAGAAACGTACTCAAGTTCTTAACAGTTTCTGAAGAAAAACTGGTTTTGAAAAGCCAGATCAATTGGTGAATAATCTTTAGTTATGTTTCTGCAATGGGTCTCATCAGTGATTAGAAATACGGTAGCATCTGGCCAACACTATTTTGTGCTATAGAAGAATCTTTAAACCCTGAGTAACTTCCGTGAGACGTAACCAAGCTGTCAGGAACGGAGAGTGGTTAATAAATCCAGCTCTCAGGGCACTGTTCGGAAGGCAAGCTTTCTCACTGTATTCTCAACAGCGCGTCAGTAAGAATGAGCAAAGAGTAGATGCATTAGCACCCACTACCACACATACAGAGTGAAAGTGGGAAGAAAGGCTCATTACAACTGTGGTAAACACAGCAATCTACCACAGGAAAGCCATATTATTTAGTTAATCCAACAATATAGTTTGACAGGTTCTTTAAAGATAAACAAAACAGCACATTCGGAAATTTATCAAGTGATTTTTTTCAAATAAATATCCATGCTGTGTTGCAATGTTCTTTAAGCCTTGACATTTATGTTGAGTTATAAACTTGCTATGAAAATGGGAACTTGGATTCCTCCAAATGAAAGTCTTTTGGAGTTGATAAACAATTCTCACTTCAGTTTAATAGATTCTCTCTAAATTTCAAGTCCAAATGTCAGAGCTAGAGAGTATGAAGACTGAACAAGTAAAGGTTTTGTTGATGTTTTCTATCTTATTACTCTTCTTATAAAGGTTTTTGTTCCAACTGAATACAGCACATCATATGCTCCCTAGTTAGTACTGGCAGGAAAAAAAAAAAAAAAAAACACAAATTTGCAGAGTTCAAAGAGACTAAATAGGAAGAGATAATATGGCCTAGACACTAGCTTCTGTAGATCTATTTCTTACACCTACTAATGTGTATAAAACAAAGTGGGCTTTGAGGAGAAAGAATTATCATAAAAGGATGCAAAAACACCCTGATCCAAAACTCAAATTTTGAGCGCTCTTCCAAAAACGAGGAACTGAGGCCAAACTGACACCACTTAGTAATCAACAAGAGTTGTCCGTGCGTTCGGCGGCTCTACTGGGCACAGTTAGCACAATTGATCAGGCTAACTTTCAGAAGAGCACAAGGATATAAAGACTCCTTCGAAGCTGGTGGAAAATGCATAGCTGAATGGAGAAAATTGTGCCACACATCTTGTCCTATTACTGTTAACGCCAGCAGTCACAATCAGTAGTTTATTGTATAGGGCAATCTTGTTGATTAGAAACTGGATTCAAGTTCATCAAAATGGAATGGCAAGTAACTCATCCCTTCTATTCCTACAGAAATAACTTACGCATCTTTTGAGACATTTTTATTTCTAGAAGTGTATTATGTCATAAGAATTGGCTCTGGAAATGCATATAGTGTCTTGTCAATCACTTCTGGCATTCATTTCTTGAAGGAACTAGAAAACAAATCAGCAAAAACAGACGTTGCACTTTCTGTGGCAAAGAAGAGATTTCTGTGCTAGTTTTTTTTTAAGAAGGTTTGAAACACTTTGCCTGAGGTCCGTTTGCTTTGTCATATTATTTAGACTATTCTTATTTAAGGGGTAAGCATTTCGCTGAGGGTCCTTGTTTGCAGTTGTTATTTCAGTTATCTAGAAGATAAAACCCTAAACCCTAAAGAAATAAAATAAAATAACATGCCCAGAATTAGCCACGAGGTCACTAAACGAGAAAACAAGGCAAAACCGAGAAGTTTAAAGTTCATTGTCAGCCACTAACTCCGGCCTGAGACAGGCACCATCAGCTCATTACTCCCAGTCCTGACCCAAACAGGAGAGGATAAACAGTTAGTTGCTTAGCAACAAGAAGGCAGCACACAGAGGTGGAATTTGCTTCAACATTGCCTCTTGGGCTGATCATTTCCATCTATGCAGGTCGTGCAACTTCTAAACCAGCAACTTTCTGTAAATACTAACTTGGGTCAAGAGTGATATTGATATTCAAATACTTAAGAGAAAGGCATATAAATAGCAACTCTATAATAATTATTGTTTATCATTTACTGCAATCTATTTTAGAGACTTTTCAAGTGTTTTATCCATGTTAACATGCGGAAAACAGAGAATATATAAAAATCAGAGTGTGTGTATATATTTTCAAGAAGAAATGTAATATATTCATGTATTTAATTATACTGTATATATTCAAAACAGAAAATGGCTATTAAGTGTACGTGTGTGTGTGTGTGTGAGATTTAAGCAATACAACTCAACCAATAATGTAAGAACACAAGGAAATATTGTCAGCCCACTCAAATTGTATTAAGCCATCTTCTAATGCTTTTATTTTATAGCCATCAGTTTCTTGGGACTCCTTCTCAGGGAACCAATCACTGGGTTTTGCAAGAAAAGGAGAAAGAAGACAGAACTTTCATTTTTCCTACTCACAGAAGAACAGTAAAGCAAGGGAGCACTGACGACATTCCAAGAAAAATGAATGATTCCAGATATATAAAAATGTAGCATTTTCTATGCATAAGTCTCATGCCAATTTACTTGTTTTAAAACATGAACTTATTCCAGGGTTGGTAGAAAGACTTCAAACTTCATTTGCAACTTCTCTGCATCTAGTTGGTTGTCCCATTAAGGGAGGGTGGTCTGTTCCACACTGAACATTAACTCTGGGGAGGGAAAGTGCACAGTGAGAACAATAGTTCCAGACACCACAGATGGAAATTTAAATGTGGTGTGATACTGCACATCAGGAGCCAGCTAAGGTAACTGTGTTGCAATCTGTGAGTTACTCTTGTGAAAAGATCCTTTGGCATTTTCTTAACAAGAGCAGGGTGTTAGTGCCAGTGTTTTGGCTTGCTCCCATTTTCCAATGCCTGAGAGCCAACCACCAATTCTCTATCTACATCTCACATCTTAAATGATTTTAGGGTTGTGCAATTCACACTGATATTTTTCCTGCAGAAGACACTTTAAACTCTATTAAGTGTTATGAGATGATCAGGAAAAATGGATGCTACGTTTGAGCTATGGTAGCGCCAGTCCTGCATCACTCCTTTTTAAGAAACCAAGGACCTGATTGAGCATTCTAATATCCAGTGTTTCATAAAGTTCAGTGCCTTTATGAATAAGAACCAACTTCAGGACAGAAGCAAATATGCATAAAATACAGAATATAATTATGTAAACACAGACCCACATGCATGTACACATCACATAATATCATAAGACATTGAAATTTTTATTTTTAACATACTTTGTGCTTAGGCAAATTAAAAATACATGTATGTTTTTTAATTAATTTTGTTATTTTATCAACACTTTCAATATGCTTTAATCTAGTGAAAGTGAAGCAAATAATTGACATGGTAACTTACTTAAATAGCACATTAATTTCAAAACTGAAATTTATTGAGAACTAAATATCAAAGTTATTTTTTTAAAAATTTAACTACCTGCTATAAATATCCTAAGAACTTAAAAGTTGATATAGCCTCAAATTTACCCTTTAAAAATATTTATTTAATTATTTGTTTGAAAGGCAAAGTGACAAAGAAAGAGAGACAGCGGGAGAAACAGTGGGATCTTCCAAATGCTGGCTCACTTCCCAAATGTCCACAGAAGTTGCTACTGGGCTAAGCCAAAGCCAAGAACCCAGAACTCCATCTGGGTCTCCCACATCATTGTTAGAACCCAAGTACTCGGGTCATCATCTGTTGCTTTACCAAGCACATCAGCAGGAAGTTGCAGGAGCAGGGGAGTAGTCAGAACTTGAACCGGGCACTCCAATCTGGGACGCAGGCATCCCAAGCAGCAGTTGTGACACAGTGTCTGACCCCAAACTTAGTTTTTAATATTTCATTTTGTCTATCATCCAATGGCTTTTCAAATTATCCTTGTTATTTTCCCTGTATTCTGTTGCTACTATTTGTTTACTAAGTGCTCATTTGGTGTTTAGTACCAGTGCACAAAATCCCATTTAACCATCACATCCACATTTTGAAGTAGAAATTATCATCGCTGTTATATAGTTCGGAATCAGGTTTAAAACATTAGTTGTCTTGTTTGAATTACACAGCTAGGAAGCAACAAAATCAGTACTGGAACATAAAGTTAGCTGTTGTCTTAAATATACCATGGAGTGCGAGCAGGAACAGACCATATTACAAAAAGGTCCTTCATCTCTCCTTTTTAACAAAATTATTTAAGGTCATCTGGTTACACCTCTGCAAAGTTACCTTTCCCCAGAATTTCTGAGTATAATTAATAATGACCTCTTTTTCTAGATTTGGGTAATGGTGGATTCTGAGTAAAAGTTTCTAAATGATTTCTCTCTCTCTTTTTTTTTCCATTTTATTTATTACTCAATGTTGTCCCAAGATGTGAGGATAATTGGGGACTATAGGAGACCCAGGCTATCTGGACTACTGGTGATAGGTGGTAAGTGCTCTAGAAAACCAATTAAATTATATTTAAGGGGAGATATTTACCAAACTAGTGAAGGGACAGGGTCAAGGATCAGAGCAAAATTAAAGAAGGCAGAGCAAAACAAAGCCAGATAGTAGACCAACAGGTTATTGAGGACATGGATGTACCTGTACACAGAAACACACATGAATGTTTCTCTCTCGGTGTGTGTACTCCTAGAGGAATCCACGCCGTTGTAACAAACATCAACATGCTGAAGTGTGGACTGTTATCTTTTCCATAACAAGCTGTATTGAACAAATTATGGGAATCAAAACAGCATAAACAGTAAAGGAAAGTCTTACGTCCAAACCAACAAGTGAGCAGTGCCTATTATCTACTCAGTTTTGTGGCTTTTCTAATTTAGGATCCTTGCTAACCACATGGCTGTGGGCCTCAGCATAAGGGGACAAATAAATGGGGATAAGGGAGAATTTTTGTATAAAAAAGGGGGAAAATGGGCATTTAGGTGACTATAAAATAATCAGATCTAGGTTGGTTTCATCCTTTTCAGTGGTTTCATTTTTCAGACACAGTAAAATATTCCACAAACTGGATGGCGTACTTCTGAAAATATTCAGTATTGCTTGATATCCAGTTCCCAAATAAGTGGCGCAGGAGAAATTCAGAAAGAGGCAAAATAACCATATTTTAAAACCACGAGCATCCTGACTTCATTCCTCATTAATGGACTGAAACTTCCTCTAGAAAGAGCAAAAAGATGGGGGTGTGCCAACAAGAGGTCTAAAATAGACATTTTTCACAATATTACTATAAAGAGAGAGAGATTGCTATAATTTAACCACTGAGCTGAAATCTAAAATCCTTAAAGTGTGTTTCTAGGCTGCTGATCCTGGCCTCCCACAGGCCAATTAGAGCTCAATAATTGTTGTTGGTATGACAACCTCAGAGAGAAACAAAAGACTTCACTTTCTTTAAGTGAAGCCACAAAGTTGTTCTTTAGAACAGAAAATAAAAAGGAGTGGCTATAATTTATGGTCGCTCATGAGATCACTTTGAATAATGACATTCTTATTCTAGCAGTGTAATTAAGACCACGATGGGTCACGGACAGCTCACAGGTACATCATTGACTGGTGCACTTTAACTGTCTTATGTCAAATAATTGATTTCCAGATGCAAGTTGATCATTTAATTCACATGAATAATCACTAAGGCATTTAAGCACATTTCGCACCCATATACTTGGTAGATATAAGCTCAATTTCACACCTCAGTTGTAGATGTCTTAAAAGTTGTGATGGTCAGCACAGGCACTGTGGAATAGCAGGTAAATCCGCGGCCTGCAAAGTGGGTATCCCAATGGACACCAGTTCGAGCCCTGATTGCTCCACTTCCTATCCAGCTCCCTGATAAAGTGCCTGGGAAAGCAGTGGAAGATGGCCCAACTGCTTGGGCCCTTGCCCCCATGTGGGAGGCCTGGAAGAAGCTCCTTGCTCCTGGCTCCCAGCTTTGGCTTGTCCCAGTGCCTGCCATTGTGATTATTTGGGGAGAGACCCAGAGGATGGAAGAGCTGTCTCTCTCTCTCCCTCTCTGTGAACTTTTCCTTTCAAGTAAATAAAGAAATAAATAAGTTGTAATGGCCAAAGCTTACATACATTTCATTTTTGAAATCTTACAAATGGTCACTTTCATCTATGTAAAAACTACTATTATCAATCACATGCAGATGAAAATATCTGAAGTCTTTGTTGCTTTACGAATGGACTCTCAGGAATCACTGGGGTATAACTGATGTATAAAAACCACCACACATTGATGCAGAACTTGAGCACACGCCTCTGCCATGAAACCATCATCACAGCAGAGACAAAGGACATACCCATTATCTACCACCAAGCCGTCTCGGGTCCCAGTGCCACCCAGCCCTTCATTCCCTCTTCCTTACCCACCATCCACAGGGAGCTGCTTATTTGCTTTTTTGTGTGTGTGTGTGATAGTTTGCATTTTCTAGAATTTATAGAAATAGAATGAAAGAGTAACTGCTCTTTGTGGGTTTAGCTTCTTTCACGCAGTATAATCATTTTGAGATTTGTGCACTTTGAGTGTCTATTTCCCTTTTTAAAATCTATTTGAAAGCAAGAATGACAGAGATAGAGAGAGAGAGAGAGAGAGAGAGTCTTCCATCTGCTGGTTCAGCATCCAAATGGCTACACAGCTGGGGCTTGGCCAGGCTGAATCCAGGAATACAGAACTCCATCTCAGTCTCCCACATGGGTGGTGGGTATCCACATACTTGTACGATCATTTACTATCTTTCCAGGTGCATTGGCAGAAAGCAGGGTTAGAAGCAGAGTAGCTGAAGTTCAAACCAGGTACTCCAACAGCGGACGAGGGCAGCACAAGCAGTCTTAATCCATCGCACCACAACTCTCAAGCCTGCATGTTGCTTTTTCTTACTGAGTCGGAGTCTGTCTACTCAGAAATGCAAAAAATGTTTTCATCACTTATTAATGGTCATTTGAATTGTTTGCTATTTTGCCTATTACTCATAAATATGTTATGAAAATTTCCACTTGCCTGCATATGTTAGATTGACTACCGTATTTAAGTAAACTGCTTGGAGCAAATGTTGAGGCATGCCAATGTCAAACTCTCAGTCCTCAGCCTGAGATACAGCACCATTCAACAACTGACTTCATGAAATTAAAAGGCATGAATTAACTACTTAACAATACTATTCATCTTGACCTGATTCAACTCCCCTAAAGTGAGTCATCTCATTATGCCTATTCATGAAATTTAATCGAATTTATGTGCTACCTCATGTTAAGAAAACATTTTGAAGATAAAGGCAGTGTCCTTTTGCTTATGAAAAAAAGTATCAAACTCTCTAGGTCTATAAAAAGTGAGGACCACATTATCATTTTTGGCATCTTGGAGCAGTCAATGGTAAGTAGGATGTGACAGAAGCCACACCATTGTTAACTGCTATCCCAGGAGGCTTACAATCCAAGTGCATATGTATTTTGTCTGAAGTCCTCAAAACTAGACACATCCAACAAATTGCACTCACATGCTTTGGTGTTGTTTTTTTTTTTTTTTTAAGTTTCCCCTTTAGTTACAAAGATATACCTATTGCTTATGACATAGGTCCATAAAAAGAGGATTGACTCAACTGTCACATGGTAAATATTTCAGGAAAAAGCATCCTGTGGTTACCATTTGGAAATTTATAATTCTCATTCTAGGAACTTTTCTGGGATATTTTAACCTATCTTCGTATCAGAGGGAAACGTATCAGAGAGAAACCAATGACACAGTTTAAGCTTTGTGTAATTTCTGAATTACTAACAAGTTCTTAGATGAAATTTCACAGTTACATTTTATATGATGACTTAAATAATAACTAGTAGCTCCTGAATAGAATATCTCTGGACCTACTGAACATGAACAACAGAAAGCACTCAGAATAATTGCAATTTAAGTGACTTTATTAAAGCAAGAGGTCAGCTCCTCTCTCCTAGACAAGTCTTCTGAGTGTAAGGGAAAGAAAACTGCCACTCAGATCCCTTTAAGGGGGACAGCAGTGGAAGCAAGAAGTTGTCCAGGACAAATGCAACCTCAGAGAGCTGTTCCTGTCACTTCTCCATATTCTCGCTCTCCCTTCCTGAAGGCATTACCTGTTGTTCCTCCTCCTCTGCACGTGGCCCCTAACCCTTTGCTGTGTATTTTATCTGAACCTGGTCTGGTGAGTTTTTCAAAGAATCATGAACCAGATCCTTCCTATCAGTATCTTTAAGTAGTGACAGTTGTGGGGGTAAAGTATTCAAAGACAGTATGCAAAAACAGGTAATAATAGCTGCTCATTTAAGTCTTCCTTGCCCTCAAGGAGAGTTTTGAGGTGATTTCTTGGGTATGCAGTGTTTATGTTCATTGTAGAAAGCGTCTGGAATGTGAGGTTTGGGATTATCATTGTGTTGCTGTTGCATGTAAAGTAGAAGAGCAAACTAAGGCATCACAGTATGGAAGATGCACTAAGGTTCCCTTAAAATCCTTAAGGGCATGCTTTGGTTCATTGAAATTTTACATTTATGTAAAATATATTGATTCACTTAACATAAATTGTTGGTAAGCCTTAACAGTGTTTTCAGGAAAAGATTGAATAGCCCCGTTCTCTGTTACATATTCCACATGCATGGACACATTGTCTGTTGTTCAAACGGATCTCCAGTTACTTAATTGGCACGGCTCATACCAATTGGGCCCATTCGCTGCACGCATTTCTTCCATTACAGGCTATTATGTGCTGGATCTTGTTTTAACCCCCTTAGTGACGCTTGTGCACAGCACACAGCCTGTGTCTGGCCAGGCTTATTCAGCTGCACACATTCACTACAGCTCACAGGTAGGAACAGATGCTGCCAAAGAGGCTTTCTGAGCAGGAGTGTGAAAATATTGAATTTGCCCAAAAAGCAGTCGTCAAGGCATAATTACAAAGATGTGATAAAATAGGACAGACGTGAAAGCAAAATCTAAAAGTACCCAAATGCCCAATTGGTACCCAAGTATTTAAATTGATGTTAGGAAGGAAAATAAGACTCCGTACCAAATGGTTTCCCTTTCTTGTGGCATTTTTTTTTTAAAGTCATTGCTTTTATTATCTACAAGCATTCCATTTTCTGTTTGTCAAATCATGAAATATGTGTAAGAATTTTCCATTTGGGATTGTGCCTTGTACCTCTGTGGGTTAAGCCACCACTTGGGACGCACACATCCTACATGGAGTGCCTATTTCAAGTCCCACATCCACTTCCAATCCAGTCACCTGCTAATGCACCTGGAAGCTGCAGGTGATGACTGAAATGCCCGTATCTCTGCTACACACGTTGAATATCTAGATGAAATCCCAGAATCCTGAGCCAGATTGTGCTCATGCATGCATCTGAGGAGTGAACCAGCAGACAGAAGATTCTCTCTCTCTCTCACTCTCTCTCTTTCTCCTGTTTTCAACCTTTAAAATAATTAAAAAATAAATTTCAAAACAAAAATTTCCATTTCTCTTCTTCAGAGCACAAGGTAGAAGTGTTTCTCTACCACAATACGAATTGGCAGTATCATGTGTCTTTATTCTGCTAAAGAAATGTGCTACATGCTAATTTCCCAATAGAAGATTTAAGGACCACGGGACAATTTAACTTGTTCCATTTTCCTGCTTCATTAGTTATCAAAATATGTCTTGAGATAAGTCGTTTAGTAGCAATGACATAGTCTCCAGCTAATCTGAAGACTGCTGCTCACCCTATTGAGTATATAGGATGAGTGAGGAAGAAACTTTAAGACGCTAGGATTTTACTACTTGATGGCTGTTATTACATCATCTGTGCTACCTGGGAGATACAGCGTGACATTACACACACTTTCTCAAGGATACCCATCAAACAAAATGGAAATAAGCTGTATAAAAAATAGATTTAAATGGAGGATTTAAATGGAGAGTTGAAGGAACATCCTGGCTTAATAGTATTGCAACAATATTCCAGAACTGGGAAAACTTGTTGCTTCTCAAAAATATTCCTATTGTTTCAAAAAAGAAAAGGATTCAAACCCCACCCCTGGCCATTGTTATATTATTTGTGAGTTCCTGGCTCCTAAACTTTTTATTTCCTACTAGAGACACTGAGGTTTGAAAGCTCCCTACTTCATAACTTTGCTTCTTATTCTGACTTATATTTAAGCTTGATCCAAGAATCAGGTTATAAAGCAAGTAATTAATTTACATGTGTATTTGGAAAGGATTAAATGGTACTATTTAGGAGGCTTTTTTTTTTTCACTACAATCAGTAATATATTAGATATTGTCTGACAATCCAACTTGCGTGCGTTTGCAGGGGCAACACAGCCATGCTCGGGCAGTCTAGCATCCCTGTGAAACATCCACATTCACCCAGAGAATGCTGGGTGCTAGCACTTACAGTACTCAGGACTCCTCAGTTGTTTGCTCCCTTAGAATTAAGTCATTTCTTGAGCTTTGAAAACAGACATCTTACATGTTTTAACCAGTAAGTATGAGCTTTGAGGTATTTGTGCAAATTTTATAACCAAATTAACCCCTCCGTGTTAGATTAGAACACTGCAAAAACATTTGTGAAAGCAATGAATCTGTAAGGGTAAGACTTCTGTAAAGCAGATGCCCAAGGCTTCTGACCTAATGAGCCACAGAATGTACGTGAATCTTGCCACCCACTTTGAGTCACGTAGGGAAAGGTGATCAACATTTCTACATTTGGTGATGAAAACATCGCTTATTTTTGCTTTCTGTTGGAGAAGAGTAGACTGAAAGCTTACGACCTCCCAGTTTCACATGTTGAAATATCAATCCCAAGATGATGGTTGTAGGAAGTGGGCCCGAGGGTAGGTGACTGCTCCAGGGTATCAGTGCCCTTTTAAGAAACCTGAGGGTACCTGCTCATCCTTTGTGCTAGCTTATCCTTCCAGCTTAGGAGAATACAACAGGACAAGGACACTGAGTGTTGCTGCCTTGTCCTTGGATTTCCCATCCTCCAGGGAACATGTTTCTGTTCTTTATGAGCCACCCTGTTTTTGAAGTTTTGTTACAGCAGCTCAAATGGACCAACACATGCAATGTGGCAGGTAAATCCTACTGTGCAGATGGATTTCAATTGCACAGTGTTCACCTATCTTCCTTTATTATATTATCTATATATCCTAAAAAGGCCACTGTATTGTTGTGTTGCCCATTCTAATGCTTTTAGGCAGCACAATCCTTAAAGCTTTCTTTGCTCATTTTGATGAGAATATAGGGTTTTTTAAGTGAGTTTAAGTAATTTTTTCCAATTAACTTTATGTTTTTACTAACAATCTTCATGAGTATATTGTGGCAAATCTTTCTTCTCTACCTTCAGCACATTAACCAGAGCAAGTAGTTGTTTTTTTTTTTTTCTCTATTATGTTCTTTTCATTTGTCATCTAGTCAGTGAGTTTAATTTGCCGCAGTATTAAATCTGTGAAGGAGCACAAATTAGTAAGTATACATCAAAAAGAAATGCCAAGGCGCAGATTAATATTTACCAGGTCTAAGAAAACAATTCAGCTCCGACATGGTAGGTAAATTTTATATGTACTATGTTGAACTTTGAAAAAGATGTTAATTTTAATGAAATGCAAAGAAATTATGATATAGAATGTAGTTATAAAATTCTGGGAGCTAAAAGATTTTTTTGTGAATCAGGAATTGAACTTGATTTTCATATCTTTGCCAAATATTCTAGATTTGGTAAAAAGCCCTATCTTATTATAATTTCTTTTAATGTGATTTCTAATAATTTAAACAGTGTAACATCATACATAATACATGTCAATATACTGTGCCAATATAGGATGTGATATAGCTATACTCCTCTTTTATATTTGAGATATATGAACTCAATACATCCTGTTATCCAATGCAGCCAGGAAGACATTTGCAATGAAAGTTAACTCAGTACTTTTTCTCTTTCAAAAAGCAAAATTACTTTCTTTGGGTTTTAAGAACATTACTGAACTTTGATTAACACATTGATGAAAAGGAAACAGGGGCTTTATAATAATAAATCTAATAAATCAAAAGTCAATATAATGAATTAAGGATGTAATAAGTAGCAAAAAATGAAAAGGTCTATATAGTGATATATTATACATGTTTTTCATGCTTAAGTTAAGTAATAATGATATAAGGGTACTTCCAAAATTTTGCACAGGGGCATGTTTGGTTAGGTCAGTACTTGGGATGCTCAAATCTTTTATCAGAGTGGCTGAGATCAATTCCCACCTCCGCTTTAAATCCAGCTTCCTCTAATGCTTCCTTTAATGCCAGCAGAATATAGGACAAGTACTTGGGTTCCTAGCACTCTTATGGGACATTCTGATGCTGTTCCTGGCCCCTGGCTTGGTCCAGTCCTGGCTGTTACAGGCATTTGGGGGAGTGAACCAGCAGATAGAGGAGCTCGCTCGCTCTCCTTCTCTCTCTCTCTCTGACTTTCAAAAAAATAAAAATAAATAAATCTTTAAATTTTTTGTGGGTGGAGAAATGGAATTACATGAAGAATTTATTTTTGGTCTGAAAATTGTTTTGAAATCCATGCACAGAAGGTCCTCAAAAAGACCATGAAAATGCATATTTTCTATGCATGGAGTTAAAATCTTTTTGCACCAAAATAAACTTATATTTTAATTCCATTTTCCACAGACTTTTTGTAGTGCCTTTATAATCCAGTCTTATTAGGAATTTTTGGTACTGCTGGGAGAGAAAACTTCAAAGCATCATAATCAAAATTTTGTGATATTTCAACCTTCAAGACACTTTTTGAGAGGCTGCTCCCTTTCCCCCTTTTTAAAAAGAAATTGAGAAATGTGAAAGCTTAGAAAAAACAGAACATAGGCTGGCAGGAAGAAATTCCATCTTGTTGGGTCTCTGAAACAGCGGAGGACTGAACACTTGTAAACACGGTACCTTGAGCAATAGTTGCCTTATGGCTTATAGTTTGAGGCCAAGAATAGCACGATAAACTTAGAATGTGTTTATCTCTTGGCAGCATCATTTTACTTGCAAGCTGAGAGGGACAAAGACCAACAATTTTCCACCTACAAAGTGCATCTAAGCTGGCAGGGAGCTTTGTGAGTGAGTCAACTTGAGCCTCCAGATCACAGCCACTCTCAAAGACAGATGGACAATTTTGGCAAGGGGGATGATTCAGCCAATATCTCAAGGCATTTGTGGTTGCAGTGTCCTGGAGCTGGAGTGTGGGAGTGGGGGGAAACGCTTTAATTTGGAGACATCACATACATTTAGTGCTATTTTAAGAGATGTGTGGTATGTGTGCAAATTTTTACAATTCTATGTTCATTGCTAGCTGAAAACAGGTAGGAAGACGGTAGCATTATGGAAAATCTGTGTTTTCTCTCCAAGATAGAGGTAACTAAACAATTTTTTTCAAATATTGATTTTGTTCTTTTTTTTTAACTTCTTCCCTGATAGTGTATTGTTATCTGTCTCACACAATAGCTTAGCATTGATTGTTTAATGATGTTTATAAAGTCAGGCAGACTTTTATGTTTTACTTTAAAATAGCTTAATTTAGGATTAGCATTAATATATGAGGTGGAGTTGGGAAAAGAGAAATTGGGAAGCTGCAGTTTTGAGGACTGAGCGAAGGAACTCCTTGTTGCAAGGTTTGAGACATCTGCCGAGGTTGGGTTATTTGTGTATTAAGGGTGTTATGTTTCAAACTACAGTGATATTTTGAGATCATAAAACAAAATTCTTTTTTTAACCCACTGGGTTCATATTTTTAGCTTTCAATACAATCTCTTCTGCTTCAACATACAGCTAATTGCCCAAGATCATTCTGGAATAAGAGTACTTGGAAAGTGCATGTAAAACCCTTTGGTGTCGGGAGAGCTTTTTTATGAATACAGTACAGTTGTGATTTGATGACAGATTGGGAAGAAAAGATTTCTATTATCACAGTGAAGAAAGGATGATCCTGCCTTTTTCCACGAAAATGTCACTGATCATAAAGAAAGAAAATACAAAATCATGTCAGCATGGAAATTAAATCTGACTGATGGTTTATTTGACTCAAGAATTGTTGGGTGGAAGTTTGTTTCAAGTGGAATGAGATAAAATTACTTTTCATACATTTTTTACATATTACTAGAAAGTAGATCTGTGAAGAGAAAATGGCTGAAGCAACAGATACATAGGATTAAATTCTAAGTAGTTCAATGAATGACTCACCATAATTTCTTCCAGACTGTGGGAAACTTGCATATTTTACACTGGAAATTAATGCAACTGAACCTGCCAAATGGCAAGTCTTTTGCCTTGCCACACATATAGGATAATTTTTTATTTCCAGCCAAGATGGTCATCAGTGGCCTTACCTCCCTTTGGAGTTTAAGTCCTCATGAGAATGAGTAGGTACTTTTTCAACATCCCCTTGGTAATCCTTAAATTGTTGAAGAGATGCAGCCCATTTCAGGACGATTTTCCTGTTATTGTACACTTGGCATGTGTCAGCTTGTCCTGTTTTGGTCATACCACATGGAAAACTCTGTAAGGGAGTAGATTAGATTCTTACCTTTACCAAAATATATTGAGAGCAAAATGGCATTTTATTTTTTATTTTTTATTATTATTTTTTTATTTTTGACAGGCAGAGTGGACAGTAGAGAGAGACAGAGAGAAAGGTCTTCCTTTTTGCCGTTGGTTCACCCTCCAATGGCCGGCACGGTAGGCGCGCTGCTGCCGGCGCACTGCACTGATCCGAAGCCAGGAGCCAGGTGCTTCTCCTGGTCTCCCATGGGGTGCAGGGCCCAAGGACTTGGGCCATCCTCCACTGCACTCCCTGGCCACAGCAGAGAGCTGGCCTGGAAGAGGGGCAACTGGGACAGGATCGGTAAACCCGACCGGGACTAGAACCCGGTGTGCCGGCGCCGCAAGGCAGAGGATTAGCCTATTGAGCCGCGGCACCGGCTTCAAAATGGCATTTTAAGAGGCTGGCTTTTCTCATGAGAATCACTTAATGGTATGTATTTTTTTAAATTTTACAAATGTCTAGAAACTTTAATTTGTGTTAATAACTGGTCGCATGGAGGACCTCAGGGATTCTGTTGAGTCCACTGCAATCATGCATCAGAACTGAAATAAAGCCCTGATAAAATCAACTGAACTGCTCTGACCGAGAAGCAAACTACATAGGACTGAAATTTGTTATTTTCATCCTCAAGCACCGCTCTTTAAATATCAGTCTTGTAAGTTCTATTGTGCGAAGGTACTTCATAAAGTGGTGGAACGTGGAAAAAATAAATTTGTTTTCTTGCAAAAAAATTTGAAATCCATGCATAAGAGAGTCTCCAAAAAGTTCATGGATAATGCATGTTATAGAGAAACTATGTGTGAGGGTTTCTTTTTAAATTCTGCACCAAAATAACTTATCATTTAAGTTTATTTTTTCATGAAGTTTTTGAAGGATCTTCATCTGTAGTTGGTGAAAGTCAGAATTGCACATTTCAGAAATAATCCACAAGATTCTTCTGTCTTGTTTGAGTTCCATGGTTTTCCCTTACTTGCTACTTCTCCACCCAACTATTAGGGAAACTTTGGAGCACCCATATAAACAGGACTGCATCCCCAAGGGAGAGGACTATCCAAAATGAGTCTGATCATAAACCTGGTAAATGCCACTCTTAGGATCATTGGTTACTATCCTCACTCTGTCTTTTATGACCTTGTCTAAATATGATCAGAGTCGGTGAACTTGGAAGGCTTCCATAGCCTTGGCAACTCATGACGACAGCCTAGGATGGTTACTGGCGCCATAAACTAGAGTGTCAATTTGTTGGGTCAACAACAGGAGCCACTGTGCACTTGCTCCTCATGTGGGATCTCTGTCCTTAATGTGCTGTACATTGTGATTGAATGCTATAACTAGTACTCAAACAGTATGTTTCACTTTGTGTTTCTATGTGGGTGCAAACTGTTGAAATCTTTATACTAAATTGATCTTCTGTATATAAAGAGAATTGAAAATGAATCTTGATGCAAATGGAAGGGGAGAGGGAGCGGGAGGGGGGAGGGTTGCGGGTGGGAGGGAAGTTATTGGTGGGGGGGAAGCCATTGTAATCCATAAGCTGTACACTGGAAATTTATATTCATTAAATAAAAGTTAAAAAAAAAATGAGTCTGATCACAAATGGAAAAAATAAGGCAAATGAAGCCCCAAAATAATTCTCTAAGTATTTGTCAACATTAACAACAACAACAACAAAAATGCCTGAATTGGAAGAAGGATCAGTAACGCATCCTCCGCACAGATTTCACAGATGCCAGAATGCATTCCCATGAAGGAAAGAATATTGGCCACAGTTCTTATGATCGCATAGACCTTGGGAACACATACTCTTTTTTTTAAAACTTTTATTTAATGAATACAAATTTCCAAAGTACAGCTTATGGATTACAATGGCTTCCCCCCCCATAACTTCCCTCCCACCCGCAACCCTCCCCTTTCCCACTCCCTCTCTCCTTCCATTCACATCAAGATTCATTTTCATTTCTCTTATATACAGAAGAGCAGTTTAGTATATATTAAGTAAAGATTTCAACAGTTTGCACCCACACAGATACACAAAGTGAAACATACTGTTTGAGTACTAGTTATAGCATTAAATCAAAATGTACAGCACATAAAGGACAGAGATCCTACATGAGGAGTAAGTGCACAGTGACTCCTGTTGTTGACTTAACAATTTGACACTCTTGTTTATGGCATCAGTAATCTCCCTAGGCTCCAGTCATGAGTTGCCAAGGCTATGGAAGCCATTTGAGTTCACCGACTCTGATCATATTTAGACAAGGTCAAAGTCAAAGTGGAAGTTCTCTCCTCCCTTCAGAAAAAAGTTTCTCCTTCTTTGATGACCTGGGAACACGTACTCTTAAATAGAGAGAATGATTCAGGGACAAGTAAGGGAAAGTAAGGAGAGGTGTTTTTCTTCTATGAAAAGGAGAAGGTATAAGCAGATGCTGTCATTGCAACTGTACATTGAGAAAAAGGAAAAAGTGTTGCCCAAGTCCTGAGGACATGAAGTTTTTGCCAGGAGAAAACACATTGATGTGAAAAGGGAGAACATGCATTGTCATGGCGATGACTTCAAAAGAATCCCAAATTCTCCGTAAAAGTGGACGTTTCCTATCTACCAAAAACCAGAGTGAGCTGTTGTTCCTTGCTTTTATTGTCATAACCTAACATAGACAAAAGGAAAAGTTCCCTCTCCCATTCCATGCCAGGGTGGCCATTCTGCCACCCACCTCTTAACTTAAAAGAGGAAAATCCAGTCCACGGGGACTGAGATAACTGGAGTGTATAACACGACTGTCCAGTGCAAACAGCTGGCAAACACTTTCTGTTTAGAAGTTACTTGCTGCTGAACAAACATTGCGAACTCCCATGAAGACTATTTTGGCCCTTTCTGCCTTTGCACAGATTGCTTGTGCTACTTTGAGATTGTCCTTTCACTGCATTGAGAACAGGATCTTTCTTTGAGTGTGAGGAGAAACCCAGGCCGTTGGTGCAGATTGAAAGTTTGGCTCAGGACCACGCCATTGCAGGCAGGTTCACATGTTTACCAACGCTTTTTCTTGGCTGTTCAGAGCCTGCACCTGTGTTTTATGCTAAGAAAATATTTCAGTCCCTAGGAATACTTAAACTGTTTAAATTCAAAACACAGAAGATAACTCTCCAACTCTGTGTTAAGGACCTGGATATTTGTAAAGAATTCAATCAAGTTTGGTTTCTCTCTGCCCACTTTTTTTTTTTTTCCAGAAATTCTTCCAAATCCCTGACCTTGTGTTTTAGATAATCCAGGATGTCCACTGGAGTAGACAATGGAAGAAAAGGTAAAGGAATCTAATCACTTCACATGGAAACGACCACAGATTTTGAAGCTCTCTCAATTTTAATATGAATTTTGGTTTCCAATGCTAATTATGTTCAATACTAATTACTTTCCTCTGGACTGAAAACTTATCAAGCCAGTTGTAAAGTTGAAAGTGTATCTACTACAAACAGTGAAGCTAATTTGTAAAAAGCAAACGTACTTTTATTCACTAAACAAATAAGTTACAGTAGTCCAGTCCTTACTGGACAGGACAGTTTCAATAGTGCTTCATATTTTTAGAGTTTTAGTTGACCACTTTTCAATTTCATCTCCAAATAGTATATTGAGGAAATCTTGAAGTCTCTTCCCCCCCACAAAAACATATCCATACAAGTGCACCAGGAGAATATTTCCATGAAGAACATCTTTGTGAAGAATCTGTTCACATATTCATGAGGAATATGATGTTCAACAGCTCTTTAAATATATTCTTAAATACAAATGTATTTATTTTGAACACAGTCTCATAATTTGCTCTTGGGACCCTCAGATTTTTTCTGTCTGATCTGCCCCATTTGGTCCACCCTGTTAACTCAGTCTCCTCTGTAAACACCACTAGATCTCCTGAGTTCTCCTCCAATTTTTCTTAGGTAGAGATACTAGTCAATCTGGCTCACAACAGCCCTGTTTTTGCACTTGAGAAACTAAAATATGCATATGAAATATATAGGAAATATATCAATATATCAATGATTGCTTCTCAATCAGAATCTGCTTTGCACAACATTTATCTTTTGGATCTCTTCCACCTTGCCTTACAATCACTATTCTGATTATCTCTGCTCTCAAATTTGTGGTCAGATGACAGTCTATCTCCCAAGAGGCTGTCTCTCCTTTTTATCTCAGTTCCCTCTAGCTATACAAACAGGGAATCAAGGAGAGACAAATTAAAATTGTTGGAGGTACCACGAGGAAAATAATGACATATGATCAAATAAAATATTTTGAGAAACCCAGTGGTGAGTGAAGCTATTCCATGCAACAAAGCTTACCATAAACTGGTTATGAGTAGTGTAAAGAAGCCAGTTGGTTGGATGATAAGACTTCTAGATCAAATTGGCCAATGAAAAATTATCTTTCTTGAAATGAACATAGAGGTGGGAAAGAGGAAGTTGTAGAAGAAGTAGGGGTAGTTATACAATTCTAAGGATGACTCACATGCCTCTCTGTTAGAACAACATATCTACCTGTCCAACTTCACAAGTATAAACTTTTTTTTTTTTTTTGGACAGGCCGAGTTAGAGAAAGAGACAGTCTTCCCTCCGTTGGTTCACCCCCTCCCCCCCCAAATGGCCACTATGGCTGGCACTGTGCCGACCCGAAGCCAGGAGCCAGGTGCTTCCTCCTGGTCTCCCACTCGGGTGCAGGGCCCAAGCACTTGGGCCATCCTCCACTGCACTCCCAGGCCCAGCAGAGAGCTGGACTGGAAGAGGAGCAACTGGGACAGAACCGGCGCCCAAACCGGGACTAGAACCTGGGGTGCTGGCACCACAGGCAGAGTATTAGCCTAGTGAACCGCAACTGCCGGCCAACCAGTATAAACTTCTGAGTTAACAAGGCACAATGGGCATAATATAACTTCATGCAATCTAAGAAATCTAGCCTACCACTTATTGATTGCTCATGCTGTGTTTGGAATTATGCTGTGCAGTTTTCCTATTTATTCTTAAAAATAACCCTTCCAATTGCATATTATTACATTTTGAAGAAACTGATGTTTAAATTTTTGTACCTTTCACAAGGTAACATTACCATATGGTATGTGTTGAAAATCAGAAGGGAACCCAGGACTGCTGAATTCCACAGCCGGTGCCGCTCAACATTATGTGAAGAAAATCTGTGGGAATATAACGCCATACAAGATGGCAGTAATAACAATATGTACAGAAGGGTGCTTGAAAAATTTATAGAAAATGGAATTAAAGGATGAGTTTATTTTGATGCAGAAAGATTTTGAAATTCACACATATCAAGAGTTTTCAGAAACTTCAAGAAAAGTGTGTGCTAGGGAAAAAAAACTCTGTGTGGATTTCAATGTTTTGCACCAAAATAAGCTTATCTTTTAATTCTGTTTCCATGATTTTTTGGAAGGACTTATGTATATGATGTATAAATGAAAAATGAGTACAGTTCAAAGGCTTTAATACTCATTTAATGGCCAAAGAAATATGAGATTCATAGAAGTAGTCATAAATTAAATAAAATTGTTTTGTAGGAGCATGACACTTTTTGTACTTAGAAATAGAGTAAAAGCAAAGATAATTAAGTATTTTGTCATTGCTATGAGGCAAATTAAAGTACATAAAGCCCTTAGCACTATGGCATATTTAAAATGCTAAATTAATTAAAATTTTAATAATATCCTAATAATATTAATGTTCAATACTGTAAAGTACTATTAAAATCTTAGATATATTATTAGACCTATAGTCAGGCTATGAGTTATAGGAAACACAATTAAAGAGGTTGGCACTTCAAAAATAAAGGTAGTTTTAAAACAATTTATCATCATAGTTTTGTGTATTTGTGATCATGTGTGTGTCATGTTTTAATTGATACATAAAAACAGCACAGATTTATATGTACATTGTGTAATGTTCAAATCAGTGTGAATATACCTATCTCCTCAAACATTGTTTCTTTATGGTGAAATGTTCAGAATCCTTTATTTTATTCTTTTTAGCTCTTTATCTTTTGAATATACCGTACATTATTGTTTTGAGGAAGTTACACCTCTTCCTTTACACAGCAATGGATCCAGCAATATAGACTTGAGTTCTTCCAGATGTGTATAGGTATTTATTGATTGAAAGTGCTGTGACAAATATTTCCCAAGTGATTTGCATGTTTTCAAACTCATAAAGCGCCTGAATGTGTTTGTAGACACATGCTTATGTAAGTGTTAGAAATACAGCAACCTTCTCTCATATTCAGAATCAAGTAATCTGGGGCAGAGAGAATAATCCTTATCTCCACATGAAGTTAAAAATGTGGAAAAGGGACTAAAACTGACAGAAGCATTAAAACAAGTAAGCAAAACAAAATTTGAATTTAGAAAATGGCATTTGAGGTTTTATTTGCAAAATTTATCGGAGAATTAAAGAGCTAACAAATTTCTCATGTAGCACAGGCAACACTGGACTATCTCCAGGAAAGTGTTCTGAAAAGGTTTATTTTCACAAAAATGTTGTGCATATTTACACATAGTTGTTTAAAAGTAGATATATTTTGAAATTTCTGTTCACATTTCTTTATTATCATTTGACTCTAAGTTTACACAGAGAAAAATATCCATCCCTTTTTAAAAGGTAGTATATATATTTTGTTAATTACTTAAAAATTATAATAGAGCTAGAAAATAATAGTGAATCTTTAATAAAATTTTCATTTTCTTCAAGTCATTTCAATAAGTAATCTGTTTTAAAAACAGGGCGCTCTCTTTAGCTATCCAGTGGCTCTTAAAATCAATATTTTGATGATTTAAATGTAAATGAATTGTCAACATATGGATTAGCTTTCATTGAGTGACACATGATATTAAAAATTAAGGCAAAGTGTTCTTGGCACAATACAATTTGGTATGAGTTCATAAAAATGTTCAAAAAGCTGATTCTGTATTGTTCAATATTATAAAATATAGCTGGGTGTGCAAAAATATAAATAAAATTTTTAAAATTATTTTAAATCTCAAGAGCAAAGTCAAAATTTAATTTTCTACAAATATTTTATTGTTTATTGTTTTATTAATTTTTTATTAAAATGCAATGCTTGTACAGTTTTATGGGATGCAGTGTAATATCCAACATATGTACACAGCAGAAACCAATCAAACCAGGCAACAAGCATTTCCGTTTCCTTATCTGTGTTTTGTGTTTGGAGCCTACCCACTCATCTCTTTCAGGTCTTCAGAGAGAATATGACACTTTATTGTTAATTATAGTTGCCACGCTGTGTTATGGAGCATTAGAGTCTATTACTACTGTCTGACTGTTTTTGATACTTCCACATCCAATTTCCATCTCTTCCTTTCCCCTCTAGCTTTACCAGCCTTTAGTAGTCACTATTCCAAGTTCAAATCAACTATTTATAATTTAACATCCACAAATGATACTTTCTGTGTCTGGCTTATTTCACTTAATGTTATCCCCAACTCCACAAATTTTCTGTAAATGTCACAATCTCCTCCATTGTATTACTGAATAATATGCTGTGTACATATACCACAGGTTTTAAAAATTTTTATCTTTTGCCTTTAAAATTTTTTATTTTAAAATATTTCAAATACTATAAAAAACTATAAGAAGAGTTCAATAAGCACACACATTTAGCAATTTTAACATTTTGATATATTTGTTTCATATGTAAATATTAAATATGTATACATACTTAGTCATTTTCTTTAAAACAAGGGTCGATATATTTATTTTGCATAATGTGGGATTTATGACAAAATTATAAAGTAAGGAAAGAAGGCTGTATCTTTATGTAATGGGTATAATTCAGTGAAGACAGTATTCATAAGTATCTGTATACCAAAGTATATGGCACTCATGCATTTTTGTGATACATACTCTATTTATAAACTTACACATATGAGAGAAAATGTGATATTTGTCTTTCTGTGTCTTATTTCACTTAGCATAATGATTTCCGATTCCATTCATTTTGTTGCTTATGTCAGTATTTCATTCTTTTTATGGCTGAGTAATATTCAATTGTGTAGATGTACAACGTTTTCTTTATCCATTCACAGTTTCTTCATTCATTGATGGCCATCTTGATAGACTGCATGTCTCAGCTGTTGTGAATAGCACTGAAATAAACTTGGGAGTACATAGGCTGGTTTTATTTCCTTCAGGTACATATGCAGAAGTGGGATACCTGGTAGATCTATGTTTAGTCTTCTGAGGAATCTTCATACTATTTTCCACAGTGGCTGTACTGATTTTGTAATTCCACCAACAGAGTATAAAGGCTTGTTTCTCCTCACATTCTTTCCAATATTTGTGGGTTTTTTGGTTTGTTTTATTAATAATGCCCATCCTAATTGGAATCAGATGATACCACGATGTGGTTTTGAGTTGCATTTGCCTGATGGCTCATAATATTGTGAAATTATCATTTCACCTCCCTCTCCTATTTCCATTCTTATTTTTTACAAAGACTTTTCAATTAACTTTATACACTTAAGTAAAGACTTCAACAAATAGTATGGAAAAACAAAACAAAACAAAACAAAACTGTTCCTCAATAGTTGAGACAAGGGCTATACAAAGTCATCTCATCTCAAAGTGTCAATTTTACTTTCATGGATTATCTTTTTTTTTTTTTTTTCAGCCCTGGCCATTACAGCCATTTGGGGAATGAAGCAGTGGATGAAGATCTCTCTCTGTAACTCTGCCTTTTTTTTTATTTTTTATTTAATTTTTTTTCATTTATTAAACTTTTATTTAATGAGTATAAATTTCCAAAGTACAGCTTATGGGTTACAATGGCTTCCCCCCTCCCATAACTTCCCTCCCACCCGCAACCCTCCCCTTTCCCGCTCCCTCTCCCCTGCCAATCACATCATGATTCATTTTCAATTCTCTTTATATACAGAAGATCAGTTTAGTATATATTAGGTAAAGATTTCAACAGTTTGCCCCATATAGCAACACAAAGTGAAAAAACTACCGTTGGAGTACTAGTTATAGCATTAAATAACAGTGTACAGCACATTAAAGACAGAGATCCTATATAATATTTTTTTTAAAATTAATTAATTTTCTATTCCATTTCCAAATGGATTATCTTTTAGGTACTCTATTAGTTAACACTGATCAGGAAGAACATATGGTATTTGTATTTTGGGGACTGGCTTGTTTCACTAAGTATAATGGTTCCTTTTTCAATAATGGGTCCTTTTTCAATTTTTTTTTAAGAATACTTTGAGAATAATTGGTGTGCTTTCTTCTTTAAAAGTTTGGTCTAATAAGAAATGAATCCATTTCTTCTAGGTGTTCTGAGTGTTGGCACATATTTGTATATAATAATTCTTAGTGATCCTTTGTATTTCTGTCATATCAGCTGTAATATCACTTTTTCATCTTTGATTTGATTATTCTTTTTGTCTTATTCATTTTAGCTGAAAGATTATCTAATATGTGGCCTATCCTAGAGAATGTTCTATCTGCTGTTGAAAAGATTGTGTATTTTCAAGCTGTCAAATAGAATAATCTGTAGATGCCTACTAGGTCTATTTTGTCTGTAATGTAGTTTTACACTAGTGTTTGCTAATTTTGTTTTTGTTTGGATGATCTGTCCATTGATGAAATTACTGTATTTAAGTCTCTGACCAATATTGTGTTGGAGTTCATTTCTCTCTATGTATCTAATAACATTTCTTCAATAAAATTTGATGTCCCAGTATTAGGTTCATATATACTCACAATCTTCTTTTTGAATTGATCCCTTGAACATCATGTAGGGACTTTATTTTAATCTCTCCTTCCAATTTTTATCTTAAAATCTGTTTTCTCTGATATAAGAATAGCTACTTCTGCTTCAGCTGGTTTTCTTTTGTGTGGCATATCATTTTCCATCATGTCATGTTCAGTCTATGTGTGTCTTTACTGGAGAAGTGAGTTTCTTGTAGGCAGCAGATCCCATCAGGTCTTCTTTTCCAATCCATTACCAGTCTGTATCATTAATAGGAATACATAGTCAATTTATGTTATAAATAATATAGTAAATAATAAATAAATATTATAATAATAAATAATAAATATTATAAATAATATAGTAAATAATAAAGTAGGTCCTGTCATTTAAAAATTTTGATTATATTGATTTTGGATATGTTCTACTGTTTCTAGTGAGTTTTATACCTTCATGTGCTTCCTTGATGGTTATTATCTTTCTTTTGTCCCAGTATATAACACTCCTTTAAGCATCGTTTGCATGTTTGATCCAGTGGTGATGAATTTCATTAACTTTTGCTTGTTCTGCAAAGTTTTGTGTCCCCTTCATTGCAAAAGATAACTTTACTGGGTAAAGTCTTCTTAGTTGCAGTTGTTTTAGTTTAGACGTGCAATATATCATTTATTCCCTACTGACTTATAAGGTTGTAAAATTTGTTAATCCAATGGGGTTTCCTCAAAAGTGACCTGATGCTTTACTCCGATAAATTTTAGAATTTTCTCTTTGTGTTGCATTTCCGAGTTTGACCATAAAATGACATAATGAGGATCTTTTCTGGAGTTGTCTCTTTAAGATCCCATGGGAGGTCTGCATTAGAATGTATAATCCTTTACTTTGATATCTCTCTAATCAGGGAATTTACCAGCTGTTAATATCATTCAATAGGGTGTTTTTTTTCCAACTTCTATTTCTCCTCACCTTCAGGAATAGCTCCAGTTGGAATATTTGTTCATTTAAGGGTGTCCCAAACATATCAGAAGCTACTTTTTCCTTTTTTTTTTTTTTATCTGACTGGGATATTTAAAAAGACCTGTTTTCAAGCTTAAGTATTCCTTTTTTTCTTGAACTAGTCTGATGTTGAGGTTTGCAACTGTATTTATTTTTTACTTACTGAATTCTTCATTTCCAAGATTTCTATTTGGTTCATTTCAAGGTCTTTATCCCTTTACTGAATTTATTATTCATTTCATGCATTGAATGCTCAATTTTATTGAACTGTCTGTATCCTCATATCTCTTTGTGCATCCTTTTAATACTTCTTTTACTTCTCAGGAATTTCATCAAAAATGGAGTTTTCTTTGGAGTTTGTTGTTAAAGCATTATTGTATTTCTTTGGGGACATTACATTGCCTTGATTTACATGCTTCTTGTACCCCTACATTTATATTTGCATTATCTGGGGAGTATTTGTTTCACTTTTTTTTAAAGATTTATTTATTTATTTTATTTTAGAGGTAGAGTTACGGACAGTGGGAGGGAGAGACAGAGAGAGAGATCTTCCATCCACTGGTTCATTCCCCAAATGGCTGCAATGGCCAGAGTTGTGCCGATCCAAAGCCAGGAGCCAGGAGCTTCTTTCAGGTCTCCCACTGGACTGCAGGGCCCATGCACTTGGGCCATCTTCTACTGCTTTCCCAGGCCATAGCAGAGAGCTGGACCAGAAGAGGGGCAGCCAAGACTAGAACCGGTGCCCATATGGGATGCTGGTGCCACAGGTGGAGGATTAACCTACTGCACCATGGCGCCGGCCCCTGTTTCTGTCACTTTGAATGAGTGTTTTTCGTGGTGAAAGACTCTTTCTTGTTATACATCTTCAGATATCAGTTTGGTAGGCCACTGCAACTTTCTTTGCAGTTTGATGCAGTCAAGCTTCCTCTATTTCTTCATCCATACAAATTGATGGCAGCGCCAATGGGGTGCAGGGTAATCCTTTCAGTCTCAGCAGGTGTGCATGGGTCTTGGTAGCAGCCAAGGGTCAGCATCTGGTGCTGTAAGGACACCAGCCCTCAATACACATTGGCTGGTTAGGAGTCCTGAAGGGGTTGCTTAGGAATCCAAGCTGGCAGGGGCATGGTTAGGTTCACTGTAGTGCTGGCCCAAAGTCCAGCCAGTGTAAGCAAGTTCCTGAGGTGCTGATGTGGGCAGGAACATGGCCAGAGAGAAGGTCTGTGGGTTGACAGCCCCAGCAGACAGGCAGTATGACAGCCTCAGCTGACCTGCACAGCTGTGCAAATAATGACACCACCACAACTGTGGCCAACCCATGGCATGATATCTTCAGCCAATCCAAGTGGCAGGGCAGCCTGCAGCATGACAGCTCCAGTTGACCTGCTGCAGGATAGCACCAGCTGGCCCACCAACCCCTGTGGACCACAAATAACAGCCCAGCTGGATCTCTGCGACAGCCATGTCTAAACCATTCCAACTCCCTTTCTATGCATCACCAAAACCTTGTTTGTTTGTACTACCCACACCAGCTTTCCATGGACCACCAAACCCCTTTTCCCCTCCCTTCCCTTAGTGGAAACCACAAATTCAACATGATCGCAAACACAGAACCAATGCCAGCTGGAAATATCCAATATGGCTGCATACTGTATTATAGGTTATTATAAACAATTACCATGTCTGGTACTCCCACTCCTGTCATGCTGTTGACAACATTACAGCTCCAGCATTTAGTGGAAAGGGGCAATGTACAAGTCCCACTCCACATTCCACCCTCTTAAAATTCAATTAAATCCAACCATAATCCATTTTGAGTTGATATCTGTGTACAGCATGAGTTTAGGTCTTGAAATCATCTTTTTGCATCTAAATAACCATTGCCCCAGGAATATTCATTGAAACTTCATTTCCCCTTATTTTATTGCCTTACTCATTTTTAATTTTTTTACTAATGTAAAGAAACACAATTGATTTTTATATACTGATATAAGTATATAGCAATGATTGTATATTCCTATGTATTTCTGGACAATCTTTTTTTTTGTTTTTAAGATGATAGATTCTTTATGATTTCTCAATAAAGTTCGTGTCAATTGCAAATTAGTTTTAGACTGTTTTTCCTATATTGATTCTTTTTTTTCTAATTTCACTGACTTATTCCTTCACCAAAATATTGAGTAGATATGGTATCAGTGCACATCTTTGCCTTGTTTCTGATTTTGTGGGAAATCTTTAAGTCCCAGCATTAAGTCAAATGTTAGTTACAGGTTTTTTATATAAACTCTTTCTCAAGGTGAGAAAATTCCTTTTGGCTTTTATATAAAATTTCTATTTCTGTATAAATTGTGATGAGTTGTGCAGTCATTTCCTTTAGCTCTTTACCATGGCTTTCCTTGAGCATGTTTGCCACCACTATTTTCAAGCCTCTGTCAGCTAAGTTTAACGTCTGGGTCCTCTAAAGACAACTTCCATTGACTGCATTTTTCTCTCCTTGTGTATGAGTCTCACCTTCCTGGTTTTTTTTTTTTTTTTCAAATGTCTTATACTTGTCATACTTTTTTCAAAAATTAGTGTTTTAAATATTTTGTTGCAATCCTGGATTCTGATTCCCATTCCTGGAAGCTTTTGCTGTTTATGTGTTTTACTTCTTGTCCATTGTTTACTGCCTTTCCTGGAGTTCTCTCAAGTCTGGTTCATGACTCTTCTGACTAGCTTCCTTCTAATGCAGGGCCTTTCTAGACATCTGAGGTGTGAATCAGCAGGTGGGAGCTTTTTCTGTCTTTCAATGAAGAAGAGAGGCAGAGAGAGAGAGGGAGAGAGAGAACTTAGCAAAGCATTATCAAGTATAATGGAATTTAGCAATATCTTTCTATGTCTGATGTATGATGCAAACACTTGTATTATCTATCTATTATCTATCTACCTATCTATCTATCTCTTCTAAGGTTTATTCCACAGATGCAAGATTGGCTTGATAATCAAATATAAATCAGTGTAATTTACCAATTTCATAAAATACAGGAGGAAACAGTCACAGTCTTATTTTCATGAATGCACAAAATCACTTGCTAAAATTCAATTCTCATAAAATCATATTGATCAAAATAGTCAGACATTGAATAATTCCATTTACATACAATTGAAGGAAATAAATAAAATCTTATACAATGTGTATAGGTGCAAATTTGTTTAATAAAATTATGGTAGAAAATAATTACCTATAAATTAGATTAAACTTTACCTTTGTGAGTGAAATACACAGTAGTAACTGGTAGGGTACAGGGGCTGGGAAAATTCTACCTTCTGCCTAGAATGGTAACTGAGGAAGTGTGTGTTTTGTGATAACTGAACAGTAAAACCATGTTGTATATAGTTTCTCTATGTTTACTTTGTATTAAATTTTGCAATGATGAGCTCATAGATGTATCAGTACGAATGTGAAAATGTATCAAATATACTTGAAATAATACAGTCTGACATATATAAATTTTAACAATAAAACTATAAAAATTTGAAATAAATTTGAAATATATAATCATTGAAAGTAGCTGCCACTATGTGTTGGATAATTATCATAAGATTCTTCATCCTTCAGAAATAAACTTTCAGCCCTCAAAATAGACTTCCTCTCTTTATCTAACATCTACTTTATTTTGTAGGTGGAAAGAAAACTTGAACTGCACCTGGAAAGACTGGAGTATGCAATATTTTTTTAAAGACTTGATTAACACCTGCTTAAATATTTTGTTCCAATCTTTAATTAAACAGTTACGGTAGGACTTCATTTTCTAGATATACAATCAGACTGAGTCTGAATAATACTACACAGCTGCTCTTTCCCTTTCCACAGAGAGAGTTAAACACCAAAGATTTTTCACTTTCTTAAATGGGTTATTGCAAGAGGGTTCTTTACTTTCTAAAAGAAGCAAAAACTTCAGAAAAGAAAAAAAAGTGTAAGTAAACACTTGCATCCATTGTTTTTATTCTAAGAATTATAAATACATCTTTTCCCTTGTTCTGGGTAAGTTGTCTGGTCTGAAGTAAAATTTAGATAGATCAATAAAACAATAAGATGAGCAGATTTCCCCCAACATAACAATAACTTGTGAGGATTTAGAATATATTTTCAAATCCTAAAAACAGTGATATTGACAAATTAAGTCGCAAAATTAAAGTGTAAACATCAACAAAATAAGGACACTGGAATCACTCTCTTGAGTTAATTTCAGACTGACTCAGGTTCTAGAAAGCAAAGCAAAGGGGAAGATGGAAGGCATTTACAGTTTAAGTATATTTAAGGCTTTCTGAAAAATTGTAGGGCTTTGTTTCCACTCCTTGAACCATTAATTTTCTTTATAAATAGTGCAAAGTGTTTGGTAAAGAAGAAGAGGGAGAAATAGAAGGGGTAAAGGAAAGACAGAGAAAGGGGGAAGCAAGAAGAGAACATCCCAGTGATGTCATCATCTTAGCAGCTTGGAGGGGGTGGTCGTGGTTGGGTTAAGGGGCAACAGCCCACTGGAGTCCCTGTTCCTGCTAGTGGGACTGGGCGAAACCCCAGGACACCCTTGGTGTCTGCTGACTTTCAGTTGGGAAGGAAGCATGAGAGGATGATGAAGCATGGGAACTGATTATGTTATTGTGGTGAGCAGGCACTCGGTTCCAGAGCCCACCTCTGCATGTTTCCATTGTGTCACCCCCATGCGAGTCACTTAGTCATGCTGCCTCCATTCCCCCATGCAGAAAGCAAGGATGAGAATCACACAGACTTCTCAGGATTGCAGAGGATTCAATGGGCTCATATATTGAAAAAATTCATAACAAAGCTTAGCATGTAATAAATTCTATGTAAAGGGCTGGCGGTATAGTGTAATGAATGGGTAAAGCTCCTGCCTGTGATGTGGGCATCCCATATGATTGCCGGTTCAAGTCCTGGGTGCTCCACTTCCAATCCAGCTCCTTGCTAATGTGCCTGGGAAAGTAGTGGAAGATGGCCTAAGTGTTTGGGTCTCTGCCACCCACATGGGAGACCCAGAACAAGCTCCTGGCTCCTGGCTTCAGACGGGGCCAACTCTGGCCATTGCAGCCAGTAAGTAGTGAAACAGTGGATGGAATACCTCTCTCTCTCTCTCTCTCTCTCTCTCTCTCTGTGTGTGTGTGTGTGTGTATGTAACTTTGCCTTTCAAATATATAACTAAATCTTTTTAAAAAAATTCTATGTGGAGATTTTTTTTAATGTTATTAAACCTATGTGAATTTTTAAAGGAATTAGGTAGGAAGGTAGGTAGGTAGTTGAAAGGCACAATGACAGGAAGAGACAGAGAGAGGAGCCCAAGTGCTTCCACTACCACCTGCTGCCTCCCAGGCCCATCAGCTGTGCCTCCCAGGAGCATTAGAGGAAGTTGGATCTGAAGTATTGAGCAGATGAGATCCAACCAGCTGTGCCACAAAGTCCATCCCAATATCTTTGTGATTATTTTCGCTGCAAGAAATTTGTTTTTAAGATGTCATATTTTTATTTATTGCTAATTCCTATTTTCTTAACTTTAAAACATCACCCAACTTTCCCATGACAATGAACTTCCTATACAGTACCATGAAGCTGCATCACAACATATAGTTTATAATGAAGCTATTTAAAAAATGATAATAATTTTACTTCATGTTAATGCCATACATGCATGCATGAATACAGATCTAAAACTCATTAAAATGACGGCATACTTGAACTCTATCACTGGGCAGGATCTTATAATTTTTAGAATTAAAGTAAGAAGTATGTAACAGAAGAGTTCATACATTACTCAAATCACTCATCAAAAGGCCTTTTGAAGATTTTTCTGAAATAAATTGATTCCATCTTAAGGCTTATTGATATAAATATCTTCTACTAAAATATTAATTTTTAATGAATTCCAAGTGACATAACAGAACATGAATTCCAGGTGACCTAGGAGTAAATGTTATCATATATTATATGTAGATTAGCCATCTGGCAAAATTATGAGTTACCAGTACTGAGATATTGCTCTCTGGAGAACGAAGACTAAAGAAAGATGCTACAAGCCTAGAGCAGTTTAAGACAGGTAGAACTGTCTGGGATTACTGTTCCTTTACAACAGGTTTAACAATATCCTCTAGTAATTTAAGAAAGAAGGTATAATAAAGTAATAGTAAATAATTAGAATAGTAAGCAAATTAAGAATGGTGAAGAGGGCTGGGCGTCTACTCCAGAAGTAAAGATGCTGGTTAAGACACCTGCATTCCATACAGGATATGTTAGATCTATGTTAGATTCCCAGCCCCAGCTCAGGACTCAAGCTTTCTGCTACTGTTTACCCTGGGAGGCAGCAGGAGATGGCCCATGTATTTGGGTTCCTGTCACTCTTTTTTTTTTCTTTTTTTTTTATTAAACTTTTATTTAATGAATATAAATTTCCAAAGTATAGCTTATGGGTTACAATGGCTTCCCCCCTCCCATAACTTCCCTCCCGCCCGCAACCCTCCCCTTTCCCGCTCCCTTTCCCCTGCCATTCATGTAAAGATTCATTTTCAATTCTCTTTGTATACAGAAGATCAGTTTAGTATATATTAGGTAAAGATTTCAACATTTTGCCCATATAGCAACATAAAGTGAAAAAACTACCATTGGATTACTAATTATAGCATTAAATAGCAATGTACAGCACATTAAAGACAGAGATCCTACATAATTTTTTTTCAAATTAATTAATTTTCTATGCCATTTCCATTTTAACACCATGTTGTTTTTTTTTTCATTTCCAATTCTCTTTATATACAGAAGATCACTTCAGTATATAATTAGTAAAGACCTCATCAGTTTGTGCCCACACAGAAACGCAAAGTATAAAAATACTGTTTCAGTACTAGTTATAGCATCACTTCGCTTTAGACGACACATTAGGGACAGATCCCACATGGGGTGTAAGTACACAGTGACTCCTGTTGCTGACTTAACAATTTGACACTCCTGTTCATGGCGTCAGTAATCTCCCTAGGCTCTAGTCATGAGTTGCCAGGGCTATGGAAGCCTTTAGAGTTCGCTGACTTTGATCTTATTCCGATAGGGTCATAGTCAAAGTGGAAGTTCTCTCCTCCCTTCGGAGAAGGGTACCTCCTTCTTTGATGGCCCCGTTCTTTCCACTGGGATCTCACTCACAGAGATCTTTCATTTAGGTCTTTTTTTTTTTTCCATGATATCTTGGCTTTCCATACCTGCTATACTCTCATGGGCCCTTCCGCCAGATCCGAATGCCTTGAGGGCTGATTCTGAGGCCAGAGTGTTGTTTAGGACATCTGCCATTCTATGAGTCTGCTGTGTAACCCACTGTCACTCTTGTTCAAACCCTGGATTGAGTTCCTGGCTTGGGGCTTCAGCCTGACCAGCCAAGGATGTAGTGGGGTATCTGGATGGATGGACCAGTGATGGGCGTGCTCTCTCCCTCTCTGTGTGCATCAGTATGCATCTCTATTTCTCTGCTTCTCAGATAAAAACAAATTTTAAACTTTTTTTTTGTAAAAAGAAGGGATGAGAAAAGTGTAAATTATACCAAAAAATATCTAATCACATCCATGAAGAGGTTTACTATGGTTGTGGACACTGGCATTCTCATATGGAACGTGTCCTAACTGCTATGCCAACTGCTTCACTAATAAACTTCTAACGGTGCTTAAGCACATGGACAACATTGACGCCTATGTACAGAAACCAAGGAGAGAGACAGAGACAGACAGAAATGATTTTAGGAATCATAATTTCATCTCTCTCTCAAACACACACACACACACACACAACATCTTGCTATGCGGCCCACTAAATGAAATTTGCATGTTTAAGTGTGTAAATTTAGGGAAAATGGACTCAAAGAAGTATGCCAGCATTATTTAAAACTTTCACAGAATTAATTTGCTGTGGTTATTATTATTTATGGGTACAAGAATTCTAAAAGTTGGATGAAATAGATTAAGGATTCTTTAGCACTTAATAAATACACTTCAATGTATGTGAGCCCACTACCAAGGACTTATCCACAGATAATTTATAGGTGTCAAGGCAATGCTGTGTAGGGCTAAACTTAAATGTGAAGATACTTTCTATAATAAAAAATAAGTTTTAAGAAAATATTAAACTTTCTGATTTAGAGGCAAATAGAACCTGACAGAAGGGGCTTGATAACAATCTGTTGGGCTTTAGGCCTTGTAAGTTAAGAGGCCCAGACCTATCTATCTCTTCACATGGGGTACATCCTAAGGGAGGTGTGAACCTCCTTGGGGAAGGCACCCTGTTGACTTTCATTACTTAGCTGGCCTGGGAGGAGAGCTGGCCAGGTAAAGGCAGGTGGCATCTCTAACAAGGAATACACAGTTCTGCCTGCAATGTTGCTGACCCTACTTGGCCATCCCCTCAGCTGCAGTGGTCACTTTGGAAGTTGGGCTGAGTGAAGGGCTTTTCAGCTTAGAGCCAATAAGGTCTGTGGCTCTGACCTGGGCATCCTTCGACTCCAGGGCAGGTCCATTTCCAGTGATCCAATTCTTGGCAGAGCTGCCAGGGCTCTTTACAAGTTGACTTCTGCTGAAGCCCAGGCTTACCACATTGAAAGCCACTGCAGTGGACTGGCCTGTTGGGTCTCCTTGAGGGCAGATCACTGTACAGAGCAACCTTTAAAAGGCCTGCCACCCATTGCTTCTGATGCCTAGCTTTCTTTTCCTCCTGGTTTTTGTTAAAGCAGACCAGAGGATGCAAGTCAAGGGAGTACCCAAGTCCCATCAATCAGAAAACTTAACTGTAGCTTAGACAGCACCTTTCTTAGCTCCTCTAATAATGACTCTGTCCTTTGTTCTAGACCCTGTCTAGTGCACTTGGGCCTCATTCCTTTGTAATCATAACCTCTACTCTACCACCAATGGCTCTACTCCCAACCTGTGTGTACTGATGGTCCTCTTCCCCACTTAATGCTGTATAATTGTTCAGACCTGGTTAATGCCACTTGTAGGATCATTGGTTACTATCCTCACTCTGTCTTTTATGACCTTGTCTAAATATGATCAGAGTCGGCGAACTTGGAAGGCTTCCATAGCCTTGGCAACTCATGACGAGAGCCTAGGGTGGTTACTGGCGCCATAAACTAGAGTGTCAATTTGTTGGGTCAACAGCAGGAGTCACTGTGCACTTGCTCCTCATGTGGGATCTCTGTCCTTAATGTGCTGTACATTGTGATTTAATGCTATAACTAGTACTCAAACAGTATGTTTCACTTTGTATTTCTATGTGGGTGCAAACTGTTGAAATCTTTACTTAATATATACTAAATTGATCTTCTGTATATAAAGAGAAAAAAAGGAATATATATAACATTATCTGCTAATCTGTTAGAGATAGAGAAATTCTGAAACAACAGCATTATAATTCTCAGAAGAATTCTAAGTAAGATATTGGTGAGATTTGCTAGGCTAGCACCATCTAATATGTAAGTTCTGTATGGGTCCCTGTACAGATTATTCTTCTGCAGGTACTGAGAAGGATGACACAGAAGAGCTGTTAAGAGAAGCAAATACTGGTCACATTTCTTTGATTTACTTGTCTATTTACTCATCAAATGATAAGAAATTCCTGTGCTTTCAAGAACATAATCCCTCCTACCAATACTTATCTCATCCTACCGCTCCTAGGATCTTATTGAAAGTGACACAGTGTCCTGATGATGGTGCAGTCTGTTGGTTGGGCAAGTGGTGACTGACAGAATTCCTTAAGGAATTTTCTGAACACAGAAAATAAGTGGAAGACTTGAGGTCATTCCAGGATTGGAGGAAGGAGGTATTACTGGTTACTCCAACTCTTCTCAATTCACTTGTGTTTGTATAAGGTAAAACCAAAAGATGGCTAGTGCTTTTCAATGAAAGATGCATTGGACAGACAGACAAGATCCTTTTAAACTGAAATAGGAAAATGCTCTTATTCTGAAAGGGAATGTTTGGAAACCACCTACTGAGGTTAGCACACAGGTGGGAAAAGAGTAGGGGAGACCAGCAAAAGGAAGTTTAGGAGATTCAGGGGAAGAAAAGAGAAGAGGAGATAATTTTAAGTAAACTTTATCTAAAAGCTTGACTGAGTATTAAATTAATAGCATTCTTCTTTAAAATTAGCAAGAAAAGTCTGCCTGCATTTCAGAAATGCCTATCACATCAATCAAAATGTGGTAAGAGAAGATATAGGGGTGTAAATGGGGAAATATCAATTATCAAAATTTTAAGGAGAAAAGAATGATAAATCCATGTTGGTCATGACATTACATTGGCCAATGAAAAAAGGAGAAAATTACCACAGGTTCATTTATTTTGAAGAAAAATCTCCACTCCTCCAATTGTTTCATTTTGGTGAAATCTTGGGACTTCAAAAATCATTTACATTCAAAGCAGCTCCTCCTAAGTCTCTAAAGTACTAAAAACACTTGGGAAAATACAGAAAAACTCAACATTTAAAAAATTTCAAATACAGCATGAAACCCTGTAGTCACCTATTAGCGAAATCATGAAGGAATTTCCACTAAAAACAAAGATGTGGAAGTTTTTTGTTTTTGTTTTTGTTGTGTGTTATTTTTTCAATTTCACTGAGCTATGTTTAGTTGCTGAAAATAGAGGAAAGTCTCCCAATTCAAACAGTGATGAAAAATCTCCCCTACCCCTACACATTCTAGCTTGTAAATTTAGTCTGAGGAAATCATAACCTGGGAATGAAGAGTTCATTTCTCTACTACAAGACGTTTCTCCTGAGAAAGCTGGAATAGCCTTTTCCAAATACCCTTCCCAAACTTGTATGTGACGTCTGACTTTCCATCACATAGCTGAACAAGCATCAGAAGTAGATTTTGGCAACCTGAGAAGTATAAACCTGTTGAGAGCCCAGAGAGAACTCTCCACGGAGGTTTTAGTTGACTTGATGTTTAGTTGACCAAGAATGTACAAGAACCAAGCAGCAGAGGAAGATTCTCCGTGCAATCTAACACCGCTATGGCAGGATAAGGCCTCCCCAACACTTGGACTGTTTCAGTTTCTATCCTTTACAATTGACCACAGAAATAGAGAGGTAATAGGCAGCTATCCAAGCATATTGCAGGTGAGGTCACTGGCAATAAATATCTGCAAAGACTAGACCTAAAAAGACACATTTTCTACTAAAACGATAAATAACTACCAATAGCACATTTAAGAAGACTATTGTAAAGTGAAAATTTAAAAAGAACAGAGACCATCATAGAAACTTGAAGGACCCATAGCTATACAACTTATTTTTTTACAAAATTAAGATTTTTGAAAAACAGCTTGATATCCACCATAGAACATAAGATGACAGTGCTTTGAGGACACTACACAGTGAAATTTAAAATAAAAAAAGAATTCTACAGAAAAAAAAATACACTGGAATTAATTTTTGGTTTTATTAGGTTTTTTTTTTTGACATTACATCAAACTCTAAAAGATTGGAAGGAAAATAGGTAAGCACGAAATAGCATTTCCCTAAATAAAAGAACACACACTGCTGAAATCAGATCAGTAATGCAGAGGACAAACCTGTAACACTCTCCAAAAAGCAGAACGAAAGGAAAAGAAAAAATAAAGTCAAGAAAGAGCACAGTGGAGATCCTACCTGCACTCGCAAGGACCTGAGGAACAAACCAGACTGGAAGACGCCAAACGTGAAGTATAATTGATCAGCAAAACAGATTTCTAGAAGTGGGGAAAAAATGCCTGGGTAAGTGCTGGCCATTTTTGTAACATTTAATTTCATTCTTACCTACACAGTAATACATATTTAGTGAAGAATTTTTGGAAAATGAAAGTACAGGAAGAAGGAAGAAAAGAGAAGATAGAACATGTGCATACAATTACATGAATTATAGCACTGTCATGGAAGAGTAATCCTTACCATTGTCATTTCATTTCAACTATGCTTTGGACTGAATTCTCAAATTTGAGAAACCAAGATCATTCTGTTCATCATACCCTTGCCTGCACCGCCCTTCCCATGTCCTGTATCAACAGCTTTGTCATGAAGAATTCAATTAAAAAATTAAATGACCACTTATTTGGTTAATTGATTTATTATTGATTTGTTGAATGTATTAATTCCTATCAGTATTTACAACACAATTTTTAACCACTCTATTATGATACACCTTTGTGGTATAAAAAAAGTGTGTTAAGTGTGTTGCTATTCTTTTGTACCAAAAAATATGCAAAACTAGAACTCTATATGTTATACAACATTATGAAACATTACCACATGGAAATGTGCAAGTTAATATTTGTGGTGATGGAGAAAAAGTTAGAACCACTGAAATGCATGGTAAAAAAATCTTCATACATGTCTCTTTTTTTTTCATTTATTAAACTTTTACTTAATGAATATAAATTTCCGAAGTACAGCTTATAGGTTACAATGGCTTCCCCCCTCCCATAACTTCCCTCCCGCCCGCAACCCTCCCCTTTCCCGCTCCCTCTCCCCTTCCATTCACATCAAGATTCATTTTCAATTCTCTTTATATACAGAAGATCAGTTTAGTATATATTAGGTAAAGATTTCAACAGTTTGCCCCATATAGCAACACAAAGTGAAAAAACTACCGTTGGAGTACTAGTTATAGCATTAAATAACAGTGTACAGCACATTAAAGACAGAGATCCTACATAATATTTTTTTAAAATTAATTAATTTTCTATGCCATTTCCAATTTAACACCAGGTTGTTTTTTTTCATTTCCAATTCTCTTTATATACAGAAGATCAATTCAGTATATAATTAGTAAAGACCTCATCAGTTTGTACCCACGCAGAAACACAAAGTATAAAAATACTGTTTCAGTACTAGTTATAGCATCACTGCACATTAGACAACACATTAAGGACAGATCCCACATGGGGTGTAAGTACACAGTGACTCCTGTTGCTGACTTAACAATTTGACACTCCTGTTCATGGCGTCAGTAATCTCCCTAGGCTCTAGTCATGAGTTGTCTGGGCTATGGAAGCCTTTAGAGTTCGCTGACTTTGATCTTATTCCGATAGGGTCATAGTCAAAGTGGAAGTTCTCTCCTCCCTTAGGAGAGAGGTACCTCCTTCTTTGATGGCCCCGTTCTTTCCACTGGGATCTCACTCACAGAGATCTTTCATTTAGGTCTTTTTTTTTTCCATGGTATCTTGGCTTTCCATGCCTACAATACTCTCATGGGCTCTTCAGCCAGATCTGAATGCCTTAAGGGCTGATTCTGAGGCCAGAGTGTTGTTTAGGACATCTGCCATTCTATGAGTCTGCTGTGTATCCCGCTTCCCATGTTGGATCCTTCTCTCCCTTTTTGATTCTATCAGTTAGTATTAGCTGACACTTGTCTTGTTTGTGTGATCCCTTTGACTCTTAGACCTATCATGTCTCATTTTTTTAAAATGCTGATAATTATTTACAGTGATTATAAAGATAAGAAGTATTGAGATAGCTTGAAGAATTTAATATGATTATTTTAAGTTTCTATTTCATTTTGGGTGCTGTGAATTATTTATTCATATTCTCTGAATTTTTTTATAAAATATTGGGATTTATGGCAGGGTAAGAGCAGGCAGGCTTTTGCAGAGTTCTAATCACTCATCTATAATACATGCTGGACAATACATTTCTCAGTTTGTTGAATAATTTTGTTTACATGTTGATTTTTAAATAAATTTAAAATCTTTGATACTGGACCATAAATCGATTTGATCGTGATTTCTCCTTTTGGTTTATTTCCTATATAGGCATTCTTTCCCACGGAGTTCAGCTATCACCAAGATTTGTCTTTTTTGGGGAGTCAGAGTTATGGCACAGTGGGTTGAGCTGCCAAATGAGACAGACACATCCACTATAGACTGCAGATTTGAGTCCTGGCTGCTGTAATTTTTATCCAGTATCTAGTATAGATACTAGATAAATATCCCCTGTGTTAATAAATAAATAAAACCAAAACAAACACAAACCTACTTATTACAAGTCCAAGTATCATAAAGTTATCCACCAGATTAGAATAACAGAGCAAGTGAAAGGGGAGAGGGACTACATCTTCCAAATTATTAGCAACACAAAACTTTATAGAAAATTGCATTTTGCCAAAATATTGGCAATGCAAATAAACAAGCATAAACCTTCTTCATTTACACATGTGCATACATACATGGTTTAAGCAAAATTAGCATTGTTACTTTATGAAGATACATAATTCAAGGAATATTCATAAAATAGTAACACTTTTATTAATGGAAATAACTTACAAAAACAAGAATTGCGAGCATCTAAACACAAAAGTTATTTAATCAAGATGCGTAGATGATGTCAGAAACAGAGAGAAATCTATCAAAAACTTAGTAGGGCATTGCAAATCAAGTATATAAGAAATTTACATTAACTAATTCTAAGTATAAGAATGACATAATGAATTATATGTGTTTATAAATATATATCTAGAATTGTCTAGTATACCAGCATAGAATAAATATTGATTTCAAAAGTTTTGAAACATTTTAAAAATACAGCATTCATAAAAACAGGATATCAACATTAAATTATTACACGTCAACATAATATATATTACAATATATAATATATATTATATAATATATAATGATATAAAATTATCTACAATATAAGAATAAAATTTATATCAACTATGATATTGATAACAAATCTTTTTATTACTTGGGCTGGAGACTTGTCAATTTTATTGATCTTTTCAAAAAAACTAGCTTTTGGTTTCATTGATTTTATTATAGTTTTTAATTTGATTTGTTTCTACTCTACGGTTATTACTTACTTTCCTGCTACTTTGGGCTTAAATTGTTCTTCCCTTTCTTAAATTGGTTTATTAAGGTATAAGCTTAAGTTATTGATTCTAGATCTTTCTTCATCTCTCTCTCTCTCTCTCTCTCTCTGTCTCTCTCTCTGTCTCTCTCTGTATATATATATATATATATATATATATATATATATATATATATTTAATGCTATAAATTTCCCTACAGGAATGGCACTCATTGTATCTCATAAATTTATTTTTATTTAGTCTGATGTACTTACAGTATCTAAGTTCCTTCTTGACTCATGTGTTAATTTAGAAAGGCATTATTTAACTTTCAAATGTTTATAGATTTTTCAATTCCCTTTTACTGATTTCTTTTCTGGGAACAAATTATGCATGATTTTTATTCTTAAAATTTGCTAGGCTGAGTTTTATTGTTTCAATATAATGTATCTTACTGAATGCTCCATGTGTTCTTGAAACGAATGTGTATCCTGCTGTTGCTGGATGGAGTGTTCCGTAAACATCAATTGAAATCAGGTGGATTGATAGAGCTATTCAGATCAACTCTATCCTTATTTTTCTGTCTCCTTGACCTATGAAATACTTAAAAAGAAATGTTAAAGCCTCCCAATATAATAGCAGATTTGTGTATTTCCTCACTTGTCAGTGTTTCATGCTCTTGGGTGACAATAGACACGCACATGCATACATATGAATGGACACATGCATATATATATATATATGCACCATACATAAATATAGATATAGATATAATTGTGCTTATTGTGGCTTTTTCATTTTTGTTTGTTTATCTATTTATTTATATGAAAAAGAGAAATACACAGAGAAAGAGAGAGAGATCTCCCACCCACTGATTCACTATCAAAACGCCCCAACAGCCAGAACTGGGCCAGGTGGAATCCAGGAGCTCAGTGAGAGTTTCTATAATGTGACCTTGTTCTTACGTTACTGATGTGATTCTCTGCACAAGCGTTATACCCTCCAATCACCCAGTGGCTAGGAGCAGTGTTCCCGCCACCCCACATGTTTCTGCTTAGAGAATTTGCCAGATGTAGTATTTTCCAGATTGCATATATTGCTTATTGTTAGTGATAATGGAGTGTGACAAATCATCACTGTCTACTTCTCAGCAGGGAATCTGGAATTGACTCTCAGTGGCATGTACAGTATAATCCTCCTTTACTTATACCTACTCTTAATAAATACCCAAATTGTAATTTATTCCTCAAAATTTCTTGTGCCATTTTGCATTCTTAGCTACCTCCGCCATTTTGAAACTCTAGGCATCATTTTAGTGGGCACCTGGATAGGAGCAAGGAAGGAGTCCAATAGGATTGAGGCATAATTCCAAAGTTGTTTAAGCGTAGTGGAAGTACAAAAACAAGTGAAAGACTAGGCGGATGTCAAACGTCTCAATGACACTAAATGCAGGAAAGAAACGAAGCTCTGCCGGCAGCACCACAGTGTGATGTATGCACGGGTTCCGCTATCAAAGGCTCAAGTCCAGATTCTACCAACTGTCAGCTATATGACCTCAAGTGACCTGCATATTCTTCCTAAGCTGCATCGTTGATAACTTAGGATGATGATACCACCCTCCTTGGTTGATAGAGAATGTGAAGATACTGTGTGAGTACATAGACACTGAGGCACAGTACATCATAGAGACTGTGTTATTAAATATGTAGAATTTCAAGGATGCTAAGACACACCATTATTTTATCTACTATTACGAAGACAGCAAAAGGCTGCCAATTAAACTGTGACACAATGCCTTAATGATAATCCTGAGTGACAACCCATCACACCAGCCTCTCGTTTGCTTCACAATTAATTTGAGCTACACCAAGATTTTTGGCAGTTTCTCATCCTTTCAACTGCATTCCTTTGAATGTGAAAGGCAATATTTGTCCACATAATTCTGTTAAATAAATAGTAAAGTTCAGTCCTCTTACTTTAGGCTTTCAACCTCTCACTGATAACATTAAGCATATTGTTTAGGCTTTGCAAAGAAAACAAAATTAGAGTCATTCTCCCAACAATGAATACGTCTGCATTAACATAAAGTGTATGTCCTTTTTTTCTCATATTCTGATTTCTTAATAACCAACATCTATGTATTTAATTGCTGAATTAGTGTGTAATGGTTCTGAAGACGTTTGACATGGTACTGACTCAATGTGTGCAATAATATTAACACAGCTACTTAAACTGAAGCTACTACAATGGAAAAACTGTGACCAAATTGGTGCATGTATAACAGAACTGCAATAACTGTGCTGCCACAAAGTGATTATATAAAGCTATTAATTATCTTTTATTACAGTTTCAGATGTTGCAATCTGAAAAATTGTACATTTTAAATCAGGAAACATGCTGGTAAATATTATCAGTTTTTATTATTGAAGATTATTGAGAGTGTAAGTTTATATTTAAAAGGATCTTGTTCCCAATGAGGTATTCATTTTTTGAAAGACATCACAAACAGATTCAGTTGGGCAAACACTTGAAAAATATACCTACCATATTCTCCTTTTTATGAAATGGATGACCTGGAAATTATCATTTATGATAAACAAGCTGTGATACAGCCATAAGAGTGCTATTCAGTGATAAAAGAAGAGACGTTAAAATCCACATGGAAAGACATTATGGAATCTTAAATGTACATTGCTGAATGAAAGAAGTGGAACTGTCACAAAGCTGAAATAGCTGCATAGTAGGCAATTCCAGTAAAAGGAAGTTCTAGAATAATGAACCAAATGAACCAGGGGAAAGATTAACTCTGATTAGATAATGCACAGTGCACTTCTTGGGGCCGTGCAGCAATTCTTTGTAATACTGTAATGGTGGGTAGATGGCATGGTGGAATGATCCATGTGTCAAAAAACAAATAACTGTACAATACAAATGATGGAAATGTAATCATTATAAGACAAAGTATAAGACATGCTGACATAAATGATTGAATAAGTAAATTGAGAAGGAGTTAAACAAACTCCCTTGAAGAATCCCAAGTAATTTTCACATTCTCCTTTCAAGAAGGGGAAGCATAAGTCCCCAGCCCTTAAGTGCAGGATGCACACAAAGAAAACCACAAGCAACGTTACAAATACTTTACACACCTGACAATGACCACTACAGCCAGGTACTGAAGATCAATAGGAACAGACAAAGATCATGTTGATACTATGCACCCATGATGATTAATTTTATTGAATTTGGATAGGCTGACATGTCCAGTTATTCAATTAAATGCTCATGCAGACATTTCTGTGAAGGCATTTTGTAATATTTACAATCAATTTACTTTAAGCAAAAAAGAGTAACTCCAGGTCAAAATGGGTTTTTCTTCATCCAATTAGCAGAAGGTCTCTATGACAAACACCAAGGTGTAAAGGAGAAGAAATCCTGCCCCAAGACTATAGATCCACTTCTTTTCTGAGTTTCCAACCTGACAACCTACTTAAAAGAATTCACTCGCCAGCTCCCAGGACTGCGAAGCAGACATCATATATTTCTTTGTACATATCCTATTGGCTGTATTGCTCTGGAGAACCCTAACCAACACAGTAAACTTGATAGGAGTTCCTTTGTCATGGGAAATGGCACTTTACTCCTGCGGTCTTTCTCGCCAATATCTGCCATTCCATTTCAATCATTAGAGAAACATCAGACAAATTCCAACAGAGGAACATGCTATGAAACACCCAGCCAATACTCCTCAAACTGTCAAAGTCATTACAGACCAGGAAAGTCTGAGGAACTGTCACAGTCAAGAAAAGCCTACTGAGATGTGACAACTGAAAGTAATTGGGCATTCTGAATTAGGCTCAGAGTCAGAGAAAGGTACTGGGCAAAAGTATGGAAATGTCAATAAACAGTATACTTTAATGATGATGGTTCAGTATTGGTTTATTACTTGTAACAAATGTATTACATTATTGTAATAATGAGGAAAACTGGCAATTGGAATATGCACAACATTGTTAATCTTTAGGGCTTTGACCTGAGCCCAGAGTGGAGATCTAAGTTTTTGTTTATTTATTTTTTAAATATTATTTATTTATTTGAAAGATAGAGAAACAGAGATATCAGAGTAGACAGAGAGTGAGAAGGAAAGAGATCTTGCATCTGCTGGTTCACTCCCTAAATGGCCACAACAGCCAGGTCTAGGCCAGCCTGCAACATGAACCAGGAAATCTGTCTGGGTCACCCATATTGGGGTAGGGGCTTGGGGCATCTCCTGCAAACTTCCCAGACACTAGCATTCTGCTAGGGGATGCTGGCATCGCAAGTAGTGGCTTAACCCACTGCACCACAACACCAGCCCTGCTATATGGGGTGTCTTTATCCTACTTTAAAAATTTTTTCCATAAATTTAAAACTGTCCTAAAGTATATTGTAGTATTTTTGAGAATAGCAGAACTATGGAAAATAATCTGGTTTTGATTTTTAGTCTTCTAAATTCTTATAAAAGACCTATTGTTGATATCATTTTCATTGTATTCATTTATTTTTAGTCTTCATTATTCTTGTTTTCTTGATGTTACTTTTTATGAGTTAAAGGTCAAAATACATAAATATTGACTGTCATAGCATATTTATGCTATGTTTTCAAGCATAGTCAAGCTTATAGTGGTAAAATGGGTACAAAAGAATTTAATGATTACAGATAAACAACTATGTTGTAAAACAATAATTGAAGGTAATATGATTTATTAGATTCCATTATGATAGCTAATGTTGTCTATTAACAGAATTCTGTTCATTTTAACAGAATTTGGTGCCATCTTAGCAATAATTAGTTTATCAACTTGTGCTCAGAATGCATAAAATTTCCCATTGAAATAAATGCTGGTTACATTTTTTAATTTAAAAGTTGTTTAATGTGATTTCCAAAAATAAAAGCCATAAAAAACAGGAAAACATATGATCAATATGGCTATCAGCGCCAATAATTATCATTTGATCAGTGTAACTCCAAATAATTCTCTGACTATGACCTCCAGCAATGGATTAGGGTTCATTGCCCCATCAGTAAAGCAGGACATGCCCCAAGAAAAAGTGGATGAATATAGGTAGGGTTTACATTGTTTTCCCAGTAGACTATGCTAAGTACATGAACCAAAACTTCCAGAGAAGCACTGAGTTTATCACTCTGCTTTCATTTATTTTATTTGAGAGAGATAGAGATAGAAATAGAAATAGAGATGATAGAGATAGAGATAGAGATAGAGAGAGATAGAGATAGAGATAGAGATGGGGGGGGGCTCTTCTATTGGCTAATTCTTTCATCAAATGGCTGGCAACAGCTGGTGCTGACCCTTAAGACATCCCAGTCTGGCAGGAAAGCCCAAGGGGAGCATTTCCGGCATGGAAAGCCAAGACACTCTGGCAAAAAAAAAAATGTCCTACATAAAGGATCATTGTGGGTGAGACCCCAGTGGAAAGAAGTGGCCACCAAAGTATGTACTTTCCTCCGAAGGGAGAGGGGACTTCTACTTTGCTTAGGGCCTTGTTGAGCTAGTAGATCCAAAGGCCTTCCATAGCCATGTCAGCTCATGTCAAGAGCCTTGGGTGATCACTGATGTCATACATAAGAGTTATTTGATAAATAAACAAGAGTCACTGTGCACTAACTTCCCATGTAGGACCTCTGTCTCCAAAGAGTAGTATCATGAGACTTGATAGTAAAACGTGTTCTTAAGAATCACTTCCTTTTAGTGTATTAAATGGAAGATAGTATTATATCTCATAAGTTACAGTTATGCCTATGAGCTCACAAAAGATTTATCATCCTTAGGTTCTTTTTAAAGACAATTAAGTTTCTAAAAGGGAAGAAGGGGAAGAAAAGAAGGTAAAAGATGAAGGGAGAAAAATAAAAAGCAAAATCACTTTTGAGAAACAGTAACATAGAACAGCCCTTGTTTAGACTGCTGAGGAACAGTTCTTGTAGTTCGTTCATTCGTTCGTTCTTTCTTTCTTTCCTCTCTTTCTCTCTCCCCTCCCCTCTCCTCCCCTCCCCTCCCCTACTCTTCCCTCCCCTCTCCTCTCCTCTCCTCTCCTGCTTTTTCTTTCTTGGACTAAACAGAAGAGGGAGGAAGAAGGGGGGAAAGAGTGGGTGGGAGAGAGGGTATGGTGGGATGAATTACTATGTTCCTAATGTTATTTATATATATATATATAAGTATATATATATAAGTATATATATAAATAAAAAGAGATATATAAATAAAAAAATTAAAATTTAAAAAACCTTGCTTAGCACAATACCTACTAGTTTGTACTCACTTGCTAAGTATTTTTTGATGATCATTTGTTCCCCCATTAATATTTATGTCACAGAAACTGGAGTGGGGAGGAAGTAGGCACCTGCATAGTTTCATTTACAGGTACTGAGAACTGAACATTAGTCTGGGGTGTCAGTTTTTACTCCTCTTTCCATGTCATGTGCATCAATCTCCTTTAGTGACTATTATAAATAAAATACTTGCCCAAATTTATTCTCTACAAGAAAAAGTTTACTGTCAAACAAAGATTACTTGATATTCACATGAAACTAGTGTGCTCTAATAAAAACCAAATTCTGCCTTGTGTTCAAAGAGCTATTGTGTGGACCTTCTCAGAATTTGCTTCACCATGAAAAGAACATCTACTTGGATCCCTAATACCTATTATTGGGATAGCAAAAGTTATTAGGAGTTCCAATAACTATATAGCATAGAAATCTGCCAGCGCCGCAGCTCAATAGGCTAATCCTGTGCCTGCGGCACTGGCACACTGGGTTATAGTCCCAGTCGGGGCGCCAGATTCTGTCCCGGTTGCCCCTCTTCCAGGCCAGCTCTCTGCTGTGGCCTGGGAGTGCAGTGAAGTATGGCCCAAGTGCTTGGGACCTGCACCCCATGGGAGACCAGGATAAGCACCTGGCTCCTGCCTTTGGATCAGCGCGGTGTGCCGGCCACAGCGCGCCGGCTCCGGCGGCCATTGGAGGGTGAACCAATGGCAAAGGAAGACCTTTCTCTCTGTCTCTCTCTCACTGTCCACTCTGCCTGTCAAAAAAAAAAAAAAAAGAAAGAAAGAAAGAAAGAAATCAATATATACATGCATGGTCCAAATTGTGTATAATTAATATTTACTTCATGTATAATTATACAGAAAATGAAGTAAATATTCACTGATAGAAGGCACTACACTTCAGGACAATCATCTGTACTTGGAACTATGTTTAACTTAGTATGATGGAGCAGTTCACCAAATATCAGCCTGGAAATGATAACTAATATGCAACTTTAACATGCAATGAGCATAGAGGAATGATCAACAAATATTTTCAAAATTGCTATTCTCTCTTTAAATTAATTAGCTGAGACACAGATGTGTGTGTGTGTGAGAGAGAGAGAGAGAGGGAGAGGGAGAGGGAGAGGGAGAGGGAGAGGGAGAGGGAAAGGAAGAGGGAGAGGGAAAGGGAGAGGGAGAGGGGGAGGGAGGGGGGAGGGAGAAAGAGAAAGCTACTATCTAATCATTTGATAGTTAACTCCCCAAATGCTTGCTTGCTACAGCCAGGCCTGTTGAAATAATGTATCTCAGAGACACTATCACTTGAATGTTCATTGCTGCACTATTCATAATAGCCAAGACATAAATTCAACCTGGTCGCCAACGAATGGATAAAAGAAAATGTGGCATAATGCACAACGGAATATTATTCAGTCATAAAAGAATGAAATTCTAGCATTTGTAGGCAAATGGATAGAACTGGGGACAATATGTTAAGTGAAATAAACGAGACAGATCAATACTGCCTGTTCTCTCTCCTATGTGAAAGCTACAAAATTCTACATGAATATAGAATAGTGATTATTATAGGCTGAACACACTGGGAGGGAGGAGATAAGAGACACAAAAGCACAGTTTGATAGAAGACGTAAATTCTAGTATTCCATAGCACAGTGAGATGACTATAGTTCACAATACCTACAACATATTTTATAAAGAGGAGTATGAAAACTGCAAGCTTAAAGAAATGATGAAAAGATAAGCTAATAACCCTGATTTGATCAATGCACATTATATACCTGTATGAAATATCACACTATACTTCATAAATATCCAATTTTAAGTATTATGAAAAGTTTGAAAATCAAGAAAAAGCACTCTGAAATACAACAACAACAAAAGTGAAGACCAATCTGTCACACAATAATTAATCTTTCTCCTATGCTATTTCTTTATGTCACTTAAAATACCATAGTACCTTTAAGCCATCTATCAAAATTAAACTCTAAATATTAATGGCAAATGACTATATGCCAAATTATTATGAGAAATGGCTAAGTGAATAAAAAGCTGGTTTTGGAAGCATTGACAACTACTGTATGTATAGCACCTCCACATAGCATCCCTTGTGTTTACAGGAGAATCCTCTGTGGCAGTCAGGCAGGTGTCACTAGTTTATAGATGAGAGAACTGAGACAGAGAGTTCCCATCTTGCCACCTGCCAGGACCGAGCAGCAGTTCCAGGTCTCAACTTCATGCATTCGATTTAAATACTGAGCTCTGTATGGGACAGGACCAATGGGGAAAGAAAGTACAGAGATGGTGTTGATAGGAACCACAAAATCCAACCAATCTAGTCCTTAATTTTCAAAGGATCAGCTGTAAAGATGATGAGAGGACCAGACCAGCTTATGTGGACCATGCGCATGTGCCTAGATATTAGAAAACAGAAAAGTTTCTGCTCTGCTTTTAAAGAGAAAAGGAAGCATGATGTAATGTTTTTGGAATCTACCATATTTGCATATAAAATAATAAGCATATTAGATCATTTTTATTTGTGATGATTTGTCTACTGTCACTTGATAAGGATTGTCTTGGGAAAAATATTCACAGTGCTATTCTAGGACTTAACCATTAATATATTTTACGTGGATTTTATTTTTCCACATCTGTTCATCTAATACCATTTATGGAAATATGAAGAGAGACTAATCACCACTAGAAACAATGCAAGCTATTAACACCTTCCGATGACAGGGATAAGAAGAATACAGTGTTCAATCATATATTGTATTTTATGAGTAATGAGTTAACAGTTAGCAAATTACAAGTCCTGTGATAATATGGATGTAAATCCTATTTCTAGTAAGTTGTAAAGCATAGCCAAATATACTGTCAACGATGCTTCCAATTAATTGTCAATTACTAGTGCCAAGGTAAAGGCGAGCTGTTTGTTTTCTGAGAAAACAATTCATTGAGAAGATTGTTTTAATTATAAATCTCTCACGTCCTTCCATATTAAGTGTCTTGCTAGAGGTTGAACAGCCATTAATGTCTCACAAAGCCGAGCCTTTGCAGCGATTGTTTAACAGCTATTTTGCAATTATAAGCAGTGCACTAGTTAAACAAAATTAGAGTCCACAATTATTTTTATAATGAATTAGAAATATAAAAATACATGTAACTCTCTGGAAGTCAAAGTGTGCTTAATTCCCCTCTGTTTCCCATGGAGTGAAGGGTTAATTTGTTAAAGGATGAAGTATGATTATAGTAATTACTGTGTATTGGTTGTTGGTAAGGGAGAATAACTTTCTTGAGTTTTAACTCCAGCAGTGGTATTGCTATGTGATTTTCTTCGAGCTTGAGCTGATACATTTTTGTTATTTATGTGCTAAAATACTATGAGCATACTTTTGTTAACTAATGGCCTGTTTGAAAAATTAAATGAGTACTTTTACTTTATCATTGAAAGGCAATACATACAGTTTGCATTCAGAATTTTAATTCTGAAGAAAGACTTGTTAAAATTTTTCTCCTTTCTATCATGTAATTATTTTAGGTTTACTATTGTACATCAAATGATAAAATGTAAAAAATTAAAAATGCTATAATTAGTCTATTTCAATATCTAGAGTAACCAGTTCCAGGCATAATAACATGAATGGTCATTATCTTAATGACAATCTCCCAGTTTTTTAATCTTGGATTTTGTACACTGATTTTTTACAGATTGCTACAGAATACACTAAACAGGAAAACTCATGTCTAAATTGAAAATTGCTCTCATTTTAATTTCCAGTTCAAATTAGGAACCTACATGTTCTCCACACAAATAGTACTTTCTCTAAGAGCTGCCGTTGAACTGTATCTAAGTTATCCTTCCCAAGTTACACTGGTTATACAATCAGTGTTTAGGCTTCTAACAGATAACATTTGTAATCATCCTTTCAAACAGAAATGTGCTCATGTTTATTGTCTGATAATCTCTCTAAAATAGAAGTCTGTTGTGTTAACCTCTGTGTTTACAGTGTCCCTTATGGGTTAGGTATATCTTACATTTTAATTAGCACAAGTTTAAAAATGAAGATCAGCCTCTCATGACTAGCTTCCACCTCTGACATGTCTGAGAGGACCTGGGCAACAGGGCAGAAGTGCATCATCCATTAAACACACATCAGAGGCTGGCTGGAAAACACTGCAGTATCACATCCCGAAGCTTGTGAGCAGCTGACACAGAAAGCAGAGGCCATCAGGGCATCTAACATGGTAACCAGGAGTGCAAGCCAAATGGATGTCTTTACATGCTGAGAATGCAAAAGATCTGCTGATAGGAGTCTTTACTCAGTACCATCCCAATGCAAAAAGGAGAATCTAAAGACCAACGGTAACCTCGACTCATCGTTGAGGAAATTCTCCAGAATGAGCCCATAGTATAAATAAATATGAATTTAATGTAATTTTATTCTCTTCTACATGAATCAATTTTCATAGAATATTTCCAAGGATTCCAGGGAATTTACTGCCAAAGAAAATTAAGGAACCAGGAAAGTGCAGGATCATAGATATTTTGAGAGTTCTAAGAATAATTTGCATTAACCAATAGTGCCAGATGATAAGGAGATAGAGAAAACCAATTTCAATTATGGCCTCTTCCTGCTTAGCTCCTAGCTGCTCTCTCCTAATCACCTTCATATCAGTGACATTTGTTTGTCCTATTTTCCCAGAAAACCCTCATCCTTTATGGCAATTCCTGTGCCTTACCCTTAAAGGCACTACTGTCCCATGCTGTCTTCATTTAATACATCAGAAGTAGTTGCTAACACGTTGAAATCTTCTTTGCTATCATTTAAAAGTTATTTTTTTATTTTATTTATGTGAGAGGCAGAGAGACAGACAGAGAAACAAACAGAAAGAGCTTCCATCTGCTGGTTCACTTTCCAAATGTCCCCAATGGCCAGAAGCTCAAGCCAGGAGTCCGGAACTCAATCCAAGTCTCCCACATGGGTGGAAGGAATCAAATTACCTTCCCTATCACCTGCCGCCTTCCAGGGTGCACATTAGCAGGAAAGTGGAATCAGGATTGGACCCAGAACTCCAATATGAGACACCCAAACCCAAGTCCCTAAGACAAATGTTCATCCCTGCTGTTTGGTTTTATAGATCAATACAGAAAGTTACTTAAGATAGAAGAACAATTAGTTATGCTAGTATAACCACAGCTCATTCCTTGATTTTTATTTTTCTCTCCTCTTGTCTAAATATATGATTAGAATATTTCAGATCATGGCTACAGTTTAAATGCTCAGACAGAACAAAATGCAATCCAAGGTACTAAATCTATATCCCAATGCATTTGCACATTATACAACACTGAGGATTGTGTAACAAGCCATATAGAATGTTGATGTTGTAACCATGTTATACTTGGCGGTATTCTCAAAGTTATCATGTATATTGTATGAATTGGAATCATTCTAAAAATTACCACTTACTGTATATTGTATGAATTGAATTTAAAAAAATGCAGTCAATATAGAAATCACTGAAAGTGCATATGTATTCAATGAAAAACAGTTAAAAACTTCATAATGGAAATTTATTTGGAAAAGCAAAGACAGGAATATGCAATTACACAATTTACTCTTACACACAATTTCTGTGGTACAGGAAAAACAGTTAACAATTTTCCACTGTCATTTGGTTACCAAAATGGGCTGAGCTAGAGAAGGAGAAAAGATGTAGTTGAACATGTTATATGGGAGAATTAGAAACACTAGAATTTAAAAGTTTCCTCCGGCAACTAGTCTGCAGTAACTCACAGATTACTAACAACTTATGCAAGTTTTATATGCCTATTCCATCTGCTCTTCATTAGAAAAAAACTTGTTGCCATAGCAACTGCCACATGCTGTGGTATTTATGCTGCATCTGATGTACAAAGCATAGTTTGTGTAGGAAGGAGTGTGTGTATGTATATGATGTGGCAGCTGTCGTCTCTGCCATTTTGTTGCTGCTCTAGAATAAAACAAGTACTGGTTATGAATACTCATTTGAGTAGTGATACTAGTGCTCATTTAACTAAATCCTCGGCACAAAAAACCTTATCTAATTACCACACTAGTCTACTGACATGATTTATGAAAATAGGTTGTGTTAAATGCCTGTTTAAAGAGAAACCCCCCATTTTCACACTAATGTTTTAGGGTATACTTAACATAATTGACATGCCTTTTTTTCCTAAAAAGTTGGTGATATGTTTTGCTCAAAATTACATGTCAATATGATCAGTTCTGAGTAAGGTCCTCTGAAGTAAGCTTTCAGTAGATGTCTCTATTCCATTGTTTTTCTACAACTTATTTTCTATTCAAATTGCTGTAATTTCACTGAATATCAGATAGAGCACGGAAACCATAGTGGGTACTGGGGACAGTTTTTCACCATCTACTCTCTTGCTGTCTTCTGTTATGGAGACTGGAATGATCAATATTGCTTTTTCATCGTCTAACAATGCTAACTGCTTAGAATTCCAGCTTCCCTTGCAGCTACAAGTTGTCAGGTGATGCAGTTCTGCCTCATGAGATATGATTGGAATCTCATCTGGAAAAGCAATGGGATCCTGAGAAACTGTGACAGACACTACTAGAACTACATTTTCTGGGAGCTAACTTCACAAGGAGTTATCTAGGGTCATTTTGCAATGGAGTAATAGGCACGGTAGGGTGAGCAAATGCAAGGAGCAGAAGTTAATGTTGCATGACAAGAGATACCACACAAGCTTTGTTGTTCCTGCTGATGCAAATCCCCTCATTTAAAATAATTAAATGCCATTATTGCTCAGGTCACAGAAAATGATATTTTGTGTAGGTGACATATATGATTTTTTCCTGCAAATAATGTATCATATTGTTAGTTTATATTAAAAAATTGAAAATATTCCATTTGGGAGTTATTTTATTGCTTAAAAATGATATGTGAAAAAAAGGTAGACCATTTATTATTGTATTCCATTCCCTTAATCCTTTGTTAAATAATAAATGGGCAAAATTTTGGGTTAAAAAAAAGAGAGAACTAAATATATCCACCCAAATTGCAAAACAACATATTTAATTATTTTTAAATTCAATATGAATAGAATATATTTTTTCTTAAGTATTTTTGGCATTCAAAACTAACCTATATAGCTTGTTAGGTTTGCAATCTTACTACAGTCATTTTATTTAGGAAGAAATTTGGTAATACATGCTTATAGATGCCTTGCTAAGTGGGATACAAGTTTCAGTATTGGTTTTCAAAAGTCTATACGTAAGTTCTGAAGAAAGATATAGAACAAACAAACATTTGGGTGTGCTTTGAAATGATGTCAATATCATCTAAGTTTAAAATGGCTTGTCTTTCTGTTAGTTTTTGATACAGATTGATAATGTGATGTAGTAACTGATACGCTCCAGCAGAGTTAAGACACTTTTATTATATATCAGCTAGGAGTACACTCAGAGCATCCAATAAGGGAAACTAAGCACTATGGGCAATTCTCTAGCAGACTCACTTCTCATTGGCAAGACTTAACCTTGACTCCTTCTCATGCATACACACATCAGAAATCTTGTCAGCTATCATGAGATCCAGTAAAATCTGCAGATAATTTCCATTGATGGAAAAAAAGTCTATGATGTTCTCTGGGGCATGCTTGGGGTCACTGAAGGAGCAGCACGAACAGAGAGCACAGGGAAAGAAGATTCACAGCCGTAGCAGACACAATGCTCTTCCAAATTTCCTACACCCAAATCTCAAAGTACTTGCTTAATGAGAAGTCACAGGAGTCCAGTCATGTAGCGATGACAAAGGATGAGTAACACACACTTTAAAAGAAGCTTTTCTTCCCTGAATTAGCACATACCTAAAAATGTTTTCAACATAGAGTGAATTGAAAAAAAAACAATAATGAATAATATAACAAATTTTAGTCTTAATGAATGTATGTATTTATGTAGTTCATTCATTTATCCACCCACACAATTATTCATTTATTCATTCAGCAAAGCTACAGATCACTCACAGAAAACTACATTATCCCTGTTTACAGTTACTCCCTTCCCTAACAAGTGATCATCCGTTTCTAAGGTGTAGCAAATAATTTTTATAGCTTGGAAAATCTTTACACTCTGTTTGCATTTGAACAAAATTTTTTGCATTTATTTTTATATTTGGCATTTATTTTTGGTTTTCTAAAGCCATCATTTCAAATAGAAGAAGCTAGTGAAACAGATTATTTTTCCATTCTATATTTATATTGCTGTGTTCTAACCTAAATTTAGCTGTTAACAAAAAATTTCAGGAGGTGGTATGAAGCAGGTCATATAATTTGCCAAAGCATTCACTAACTTGTAATCCAGTATGGATTTTCTGTGAAAAATATCTCTAAAATCTGCTTTTGGATGTTCAAGGAAGATCATGCTGAATATACACCAGAGGAAAGACATTAGCCAAGATCACAAATTCTCTCTCCTTCTCTCTCCTTACCACCTATGAGAGAGAGAGAGAGACAGAGAGAGAGAGAGAGGCTGCCAGATGGAACTTCAGGTGCCTACATCATCATAGCTATTATTAAATTATCTTTTGTGATGATACCTCAGGTAGTCGTGACTGTTATGCAACAGGGAGTCAGGGAAGCATCTTCAGGTTTTAAAGCTATTAAAATTTCTTGCAGGTGTGTTTGAGAGAAGCACAGCACAAATTCACTTGCACACTGTGAGGATTTGAGACTACCCAACCGAAACACAGGGGCCATTAACAAAACCAGTGTGGGAGAAGAAACAACCTGAGTTGCAAACTAAACAGAACTCACACTGCACTTGTAGCTCCCAATTATATTGCAAAGCACAGATGTTTATTCCATGAAATAAATGATATTGGCACGTTTGGGCTATAATATAATTCTATAGGGTCTACCTTTCTAAATACCTATTTTCTACTGAATGTATTTCTTTTCTTGTTCTCAAGATCGTATTTTTTTCCCCTCTGTGATGTGCAGCAGACAAAAATATGAAGAGCTTTACTCACTTACTTGTTGCATAAGCCTCAATATGCTACAGCTGGAGAACTTCTTCCTTGAGTCATTCAGTCAAAGGCTTATGGCAGCATATTAATTAAAACCTTCCTAAGTCCATTTCATTCCCAGGTCTGATCAGTTTATAATATGCTGCTTCTTACTCTTGATGCAAATTAAAATTCTTTCCAACTAGTTTTGACAATAGCACTCCAAAGAAAAGCTTGTTTTTCTCCCTTTTCTCCCCTATAATGGTGCCTAAGTCTGTTTGTGTTAAAAAAAAAAAAAAAAAACACTTGAAATCTTCACTCTTTCTCTACATTCCAGAATATCTCATGAGTCATTTCACAGCATAGAGAATAGCTTTAGCTGCCATACCAACCTGTCATTTAGGAAAGCTACATTAATCAATAACACCTGAACAGTTCAATTACTGAAAAAGAAAGGCAAAGAAATGGAAAAAAGATTAATAGGTCATCCCCCAAATTAGACCCCTAAAATCAAAGAGGACCTGCAACCTCTGATGGTTTGAAAAGACTACTACTGTTTGAGTTAATATATAATTATCAAACCCTTTTATTTATTTTTCCACATACAGCAGCCAGTTTCACTGACAATTTCCCTGCTCAAAGAATTTTTCACCTTTGATTAATGACACTTAATAAAAATTCTAGCTATTCGCAATGAAAGGAAAGAGTCACTTGAACCACTGGTGAAGTGCCATACAGAGCTAGGCTAGGAAAGGTTAATGGCATCATTACTCAGGTTTAGGGAGCACAGGATCCTCTCTGGGAGCATGGTAGGCATTAACTCCTTCCAAACCAAAGATTCAGTGAGAACTTCTCATTTCTGAGGATAATTAATATTTATTAAATATGCCCCAACTTTTTCCTTAAATGATTTCTGAATATTATAATGAGGCATAAAGTAAAGCAGAGTAGAATGAAGCACATCCAAAGGGATGAAAATATAAGGAAAAAATGCTTCAGGAGAATGAAACTCAAGTCTTGGGTCCACAAGACAAGTGTAGACAAACTTCATGGGAAAGAATTAGGAAGCATTGTCCATGCACTCAAGCCTGCCAGAAAACACCCCCAGAGCATATACACCTTAAGGAAGGGACAACATCTTGACAGCGCCACAAGATTTGTCAAGTTTTTTTGTTTTTTGTTTTTTGTGTTTTTTTTTTTTCTAAAATAACCCCTTGATCCTAACCAACTGGACTACACCTAGGTACTAAGAAAACATACCTCATGGGCAGCATTAAACAAAATTCATTAAACACCTATTATATGCTAGTCACTATTTTATGTTTTTATAATACAGAAATACATAACACATATCCCCCTAAAAAGTCCTTGCAAAATTTGCATTCTAGTGGGTAAATAATAAAATGCATGGTGCTTAGGGAAAATTAAAAGAGATAAATATGAAAAGAGATGATAGAGTCGGGCAAGTAGGTTAATATTTAACTGGGCTGATTAAGAAGTCTCCCACTATGGAGGCTAATATTAAGCTTTTGCTCACCTGCCGGTGATCACATTGAGTAGTTAGGAAACTTTTGTTTTCTGCCCATCCAACTAGCCTCCAGGATCCCTATGGGCTGTTAGCCACTAATCTCAGCGGATCAAATGCATTCTAGCCTTCTCATGCATTAGAGTAATGATATCCATCTTGCCTCTGATGGTTAAATACAATGTGAGGCTACTCTCCTCCAGCAAGGGAGGGAAGACGGTTTCTTTAAAGACTTTCAGAGGAGTGTACCTGAGCCTAACTGTACACTTTCTAAAGGCATATATGTCAGTTAACGAAAACCAGCTAGTTCTATGTTGCTTGTAATTACCATGGCACTTTTACTGTTCGGGCGCCAGAGCTCTTGCAAAAACAAGCACTCTTCCCATCTTGTCTATGGCCATGTCCCCAGTACACCACTCAGTTTACCTAGGAATCATGATAGTACAACACAGAAAAGCTTCCCACAACCTATTTACCATACGCAATGATGTTCTTGTCATCTAATAGAGACATCAATGTCAGAATCACATCCTAAAGGTCTGTTTTCTAGGTTCGAAACTGATGCAATAGCCTTAGATGGCGAGTTTCTAAAACTAGAGTCTAATATAAAGACTTTTGCAGCAGAAGTTAAGTTAGAAGAAACCCCTTGAAGAACTGGGATAGTAGTGGAGTATGAGGATCAAAAGGGAGAGAAGCCAATAATGGGGGCATTAATGATGAACTATTCACATATCTGTGGACAATTAAAGGTCCATCATACTCTGAGCCCTCTGAGAATGTGTGAAACATAGTACAAAATCATCCCATAGAGGACTGCATAGTTAAGGCGTCTTCCACCAAATTATATCCCTATGGTTTGAGAGAAACCCCTGGGATAGTTGGATTTCTGGGCAAAGTGCATTATATCTATTGTGATAAGTTCCAGAGGGCCATAGAATTCTTTCTGGCCGAGAGGAAGAGCTATTTAGGGTGTTGCAATATTAAGCTGTCAGCATGCAGGCTGAACAATCTGTTATACCAACAGTTACATTTAAATGGACAAATGAAATATGGCTCAGGGCAATGATAGCATTTGATATATCATATATGCTCTAAATCTATACATGCATTATTACCAAAATTCAGTACTTTTCACTACCTTTACTCTTTTTCAGGAGTGTGGAATATCTTAAGCCCAGTTTTTCAATTCCTAGTGATATGCTACTACTGTTGCCATGTTCTAATGATATTAAAATAGAAATACAGTAACCAGCACAAAGATGATTATTTTTGTTTTACACAAAGTGCTTAAGAAGTAAGTGCTCACTGTGTTTTGTTTTATTCTGTTTAATGGTCATGCCCTCCAGCTGTTGTAATGTTGACCTTGTTGGTTTTATGCAGTCATCATGATAATTCTAAAGGAACATTTACTTTTCCTTTTTCCACTTGTAATTCATTGGGATTTTAAAATACGAGTATGGAAGATTGAAGCATTTTCAATTATTTTAATAGAATATTTTACCTATTTTCTCATCCACTATTTCCTATATTTCATTCTTTCATTTCTTCCTTTCTGGGACTCAATCAAATGGATATTACTTTTTCTATCTGAATCCTCTGAATTGTTTAGTCTCAATTATATTTTTCATCTTGTGCTCTATGTTTCTTTTTTGAATAGTTTCTTCTGATTGATTTCCAGTTCACTAGTATCTTTCCACTATGTCTAATTTGCTCTTAAACCCATGATTCTTAAATTTTTAACATAGCTACATTTGTATAATTTTTCTTTAATTTCTAATTTCTTTTTAAGTTTACATCTCATTAATAGGTTTCTTTTTTTTGTTGTTTAGTTTTCTCCCAACATATTCAATCTTATATTTCCATTTCTGGACACATGAGAGGACTTGTTTTATTCTGTATACATGACAGCTCCAACATCTCTCTTATGTGCCTGTTTATTTTGTGTGTTGTACCTGATGCTATGTTTTTACTTTTCTGTCTTTGTACAATCGAAGTTTTATTTCATAAATTATTAGTTAGTTTACTTCAATATATGAGATAATGATAACTTCCTTCAGAGCCAATTTGTGATAATGTCTAGGAGTTGGTAGAGAGGCTTGGAATTTTCTTGACCCTAAATGATTCAATTCCAGCTGCACATCTCAATAAATAATTTTTTCTTTACTTCTGGCTTGCACTTCCTTATGCTTGTACTTCCTTACAGACTAAGAGTTTTTTTTTTAAATATTTATTTATTTGAAAGGATTAGTGACAGAGAGGGGGGAGGTAGAGAGGGAGAGAGAGAGAGAGAGGATGAGAGAGAGAGAGGGAGAGAGAGAGATTTTCCAGCTGATTATTCACTCCCCAAACCAACAGCCGGACACCTGGGCCAGCCTGAAACTAAGATCTGGAACTCCATCCATAGAGGACTCCTAGGCAGGTACCTGAATACTTGGCACATTACAAGTGCATTACCTGGTATCTGAATTGGAAGCAGAATAGCCTGGACTCAAACTGGCACTCTGATAAGAGAAATGGGTGGCCTCCAATGTGGCTTAACCCCTTCACTGCGACACCCCCCCCCCCACCTTACAGGCCTAGTTTTAATGACCAGCATCTTCCTCCTGGAAGAACCTGCATTCTTGGTTCAGTCCTCCTCCAACTATGAGGTCACCAACAGCACACCATAGTGTGGCAAAGGCTCTCTCAAGTTGGGAAAATTCCCTCAATACAAAAGCAATAGCAATTTTGAAAGGCTTCCTCCTTCTTCCACATCTAGGCCTGACATCCCTCATTATTTCATGAACACTTTAATATATACGCATACATACTTCAACTTCCACCATTCCTTCAGCTTTTCTGAGTGGAAGTCAACTCCTCTGCTCCCATCAGAAGTAAAATTCTCCAAGTCTTGTTCTTTCTTTTTTGACCGCAGATGCTTACTCTCACAGGTATATTTTTATTAGGCCAATATCCATTAATAAAATAGAACATTAATAAAATTGCAAGGCAGCCATGAGCTTGGTTTAGATGGTACCGGGTCATCCCCAGTGCTGTAAAAACTGTAAGAATTTATGCCTCACACTTGAGGGATCGTGGCCCGATCAGAATGTACAGGAGCACAAATGCCTTCACAGTTGATGTGGAAGACCTTTTCCTTGACCTTGATTTCTTCTTAGAGAAAGATGATTTTTGACGATAACAAAAAGGATATCAGCTGCATTTTATTTTTTTATACACAGACCTCATCTTCTGCGGACCCAGAGGGCATGACCTGCTCCGTTCACCTCTTCACCACCATCACCCTCAGCCACTCCCCCAGTTCCCTGGATGATGCAGACAAGGGCCAAGGGCAGGAGCTTGCGAATTCCCTGCCGTGAACTCCCTCCCTTGCCCAGCTGACCGAGCTGGGCCTGCCTCTAGGACGGAGCATCAGGCACGAGGAATCATTGCAGCCCCGTCTCCCTGCTTCTGACCCAGGCTCTTTGGGACCTGGCCCTGCCACAAAAGGTGCAGGACACTGTGATGAAAGCAAGATGAAGCAATCCTCTTTCTTGTCCCCAGAGCAAAAATGCAGATGAGCAGCATGGGTAGAAATGCCTGAAATGCAACTGGCAATACATTGTCAGGACAAAAACAATACCTGAGTGAAAACTGGATGGGAAAGGCATTCCTTGTTAGAACCCACAAGCTCACTTGTTCACTGATAAACATATATTGCTTAATATGCAAGGTAATTGGGCTCTGCATTGTGTCTAGCTGAAGAATGACACCCTTGATCAGAAAGGCCTCTCCGTAATAAATGTTTCAACACCAAGTGTTCTGACCGAGGCCTCAGGGACTCTTTCTGTGGACCCCTGACACTGATAGCAAGTATGGCCTCCTTACCACACCGCTGGTACTCAGGCTGTCTTTGACGAAGGAAGCTTCACCACATGATATTGGAGATTTGTGTTTATGCCACCCCTGGTCACCATGGAAACTCGATCACCTTCAGAGTACTGAGACTGAAGGGCCGGGCTGCTCTTTCTTGCCTCAGAAGCAGCCATGGTGCTGTCACTCATCCTGCGTTACAGTCTTGTCTCCAGCTCTGTTCTGCACTGCTCCGGGAGACGGGATGGAGTACAGCGGCCATCGCTGCTGCTTCCACCTTGGCCACATAAGACGACATCATCCCCAGCTCTAGAACAACTCATGGTCTCGCCATGGCCCCACCCTCGATCATTCCCAATGAAGGAAAAACCCTCCCTTCTCCAGCTGCTCTCATAACGACAGGAAGCTGAAAGACCCAGTCTTCCACCCTGTAGTTAAAATGACAGCTCCAAGTACAAAACTGCACGGAGCTGCATGTGAATGCTTCTGAATGTCCAGTGTGGGTCCGTTTTCCCCATGGTCACATTTTACAAACTATTTAAAAACATGTCTGTTGAAGGCTGTCCTACAGATACATTTTCTTTTCTAAAATGTGAAATAAAGTTTTTCTCAGAATTAGAATATTAGTGAAGTCTTATTTTCCCCCCTAGAGAATCTCTTTAGTTGAGACTGGGGAAAATTCATGTGGGCTCTAGTGTCTTTAGCTATTTAGTAATCAAAAATTGAGATTTTGGATTTTAGACTTTAATAATTTTTCCTTGAAAAATTTAGGGCTTTATTTGAAGCTCTACTGTTTGAATTTTGATTTGTTCCTGGGAATGTGATAAAAACAAAGACTTATAGTCCACTATATTGTTGTATTGTTAGCATTTTATTTTAAGATGTGATTTGACTTAATTGCATTTGTTCTGATGGTTTTGTTGAACAGTGTGTGGTAAACATAAAAAGATAAGTGTAAAGTTGCAGCCTTTAGTTTCAAGCAGTCTTAGAGTTGAATGGCTCCAGGATTGGATGGGTCCAACCCACTTCAGAGCTGTCTTAGGTAAATTCTTCACTGCTTGCACAAAGGATCTGGAAGTCAACAGTGGTTGTCGTGGGGGCAAAAGCTCCCTAATAAAATTGCTGCTCTCTTGCACTGATGGGGGTACCTACACACCATGCTCAGTGGACCAAGAGACTTGGTGGTCAGGCCTAAGGAACAAGGGAACAGTAGGCTTTTGAGAGGAAATCTGCTTTACATTTAATTTACATATCCATGGAGATGGGCATCAGTAAACACAATATACTCTTGGATTCTTTCCATTGCATTGCTCAGTCCTCTCCAGAGAAGTTACCAAGGCTGACTCGATGCATGTGTGCCTTGTCTGGTTGGATTGAGCTCTACACCAACGTTTCATTCAATGTTCTCCTGTTGCGATGTTGAAACTTAGTTTTTTAACAAGAGGGCCCATGATTTTAATTCTGCACTAGATGTGAAGCAGGTTCACTGTGCACTGGTACCCAGCATGGCTGAGTCTGGTGAAACAGAACACACATACATGACAAGATACGTGAAACAGGTAGGAAGGCATGTGTGGATATACGGAATGTGACTGCAGTCATCATGGCCACTTTGTCCCTGCCCTAGGATAAAATGAGGACTGGTTATGGATACTCATTTGAGTAGCAATACTAGAGCTCATTTAACTAAATCATCACCAAGAAAACCTTATCTAATAATCACACTAATCTGTTGACGTGATTTTCATAAAAGGGATTGTATTAAATGGCTCTTTAAGCAGAAGCCATATACATACACACAAACATATAAATCTGTCCTACTTAGTAAGGTCCCCTTCAGGAAATTTACAAGACAGGCCTGGGTTCCTTTGTTGTACCACAATCCATTTTCTATTCAAATTGCTAGAATCCAGTTTGTAGCAACAGAGAACCAAAGTCCAGAGTTCATTATGAGCTGGGTCCATAAGTCTTAGGAAAGCTCCCAGGGTCAGATGGATTGCCCCACTTCCATTTCAGCAGAGACATCTTAAAAAAGGAGCCCATTCTGGGTTTTATAGCCCGGGGCAGCATGATCCACTGGGCTCAGTATTAAAGGACATCTGGTTCTGGAGAATGAAGAGCCCAGGCTGTTCTGCCGGCTCCCTCTTATTCCCAGTGCATTGATTGGCTCTTGAGAACTTTAAGCAAGAAAGATCCTGCACTGGGCCCCACAACTTATGGAACTAGTTGAGGAAGTGAAATATTCCATTGGTAAATTTGGGAACAGGAGCCACATGGAAGTATCGTAGCCCTTCTCTCTTTGGGTAAACCTGCTTTCAGAGATCCTATAATAGGATCCAGTCTCCACTAACAGGAAACCTAGTGGCAAAGAAACTGTCCATATGAGTATGATTGTGGCCTTCTAGGCTGCCTCTGATTGGGTAGGTAAATCTGCCGAATTCTGGGAACAGATCGGTTCTATGCCTAAATCTTGTACCTGAACCAATAAATACTGCTATTTGTATTGAGGTTGATACTTTTATTTCTAGGTCCCTGACTTCTTGGTTTATTTCTCACTTGGTTTAGACCTCAGAGGGTGGTACAGTAGCATAAATCCTAATGGGGGCACTCTGAATTTCAGGGAAAACACTTTCCATCCATGGCAGAAGGTTGGAAGTGTTTAAGCAGTAGAGTATTTGGTTATAGATCCCTGTTTCTCATGAGAAAAGATGCGAGGGAATGGCCATGGCCCCACTGCTCAAATGAGATTTGTTTAGCTTAAGAAATGCCAAATTTTAAACTGCAAATGAACATTGAAAAAAATAAGTCCATGGAACTTTCACAATGCAATCCTACTTATGTTCTGTAAATAATCAGATCTGTATCTGTCTCATTCAGATAAACTAACATGCTGAATCAGCAACGTTAAGAGGAAAAAGAAATAAAAATTTTAATAAAATTTCTTGGAACTGCAAAGAAGACCTCCATAAGCTGGACAGAGGAAAATGATCAATAAGAATACAAGTGAAATACGTAATTTAAAAAATTAACAAAAAAAAGAATACAGATAATCTTTATTTTTCATAGCATCCTAGTGATGTCAGATTCCTGATCAAATAAACAAAGTCCCAGAAAATCATCTTTTCTGAAAGTTTTGTAGCTATTAATATAGGTAGCCAATAGGATGAACCAAAAAAAAATCAATCAGCAAACTTCTGAGCTAGCTAACACTGTCAGTCACCCAGAGAAAGATGTACTACCGATCACTGTTTTCAGACTTCAGTCTGTTTCCTCCCTGGCCTATAGCACCTTCTGTGCTCAATAAGAGTAGAAAAAGCAATCCAAAAATTGGCTACCTAGAAGTCTCTGTAGTAGTATAGTGACTGGGTGTGATGATAGCAAAAATCAGCCATTTCTAGTCCTGGAAGGGAGCAAAGATCAGCCATTTCTACTCCTGGAAGAGAGCAAAGATCAGCCATTTCTACTCCTGGAAGGGGCTTTCTTTTGAGAACTGATGATATGTGGTACTGGTGAAACAACATATCGAAGCAATCATGTATTATTTTATTTACATTTATTTTATTGATCAATGGGAGAAGCAACAACACAGCACTTCCCAGAAGTGCTCTTGCCATAGAATGAGGCATACAAATTTACACAAAGGTCCTATTTGTCCTCTCTGTGTCATCATTTTTTTAAATTCCATAAGTGCCCTAGCCCATACTTTTGAGCTTGCTTGCTCTGAAATTTCTCCCAGGAAAGCTATTACCACAGAGTGAGATCCTACTGCAAACTTCATGTGGAATCATGCTCTACCCAGAAATAATGACACATTCAAGATTCTGGGATTCCATGCATCTTTTTTCCTGGTTAAAAGGATGAGCCAATTCCATACATCTGACCATTTTCTCATTTTCTTTCTTTTTCTCCTTAAAATTCTATCCTTCAGGTCTGTCCAAGTTGCACAATTCCTCCCACATAACAAACTCAATTTTTGGTTCTCATCCATCCTCCCATATAACAGACCTAAAAATCTTTCCCATTCATATATTGCCTATTTATTTTCTTGTATTTTTTTCATTGAAATATTAAAGATAATAAGCCAAATGGTTAATGTACATAAGAAAAGTTTTTATCTAAAAGTGCTTTTATGAAACTGATTGCTTTCTCTCTGGCTACCAATTTCAAAAATACAGTGCCCAAGTGGTCCAAAGAAACAAACCAAAAGGCTCTCTCCTTTTAGCACAATGCTCATGTCTGTCTCTTTGTATTGCACATCAAGAAGGCATGCATTCTAATGCCAACATCTACTTAGCCAAGTGCTTTCTAATCAGTCAAATGATGCCTCTATATCATCCTTATTCCTTTCCAGAACGTGCTCATTTGGTTTGGGAGATGTACTGCAGACTCCCTGGTTTGCCCATGTCATCTTGTTGGTGAATTCCCAGGTTCTAAGGAGTAGAAGCCAACGGCCTCCTTCACCCCCACCCAGTATAGGCAAGGCGAGTGCCTCTTATCCAGGTGTGACAGCACAACCAAATTCCTCCTATGGCTACTTTCAGTGGTTTGATTGGGTAAGCACAGAGCACATCAAATGCTGCATTTCATCACCATAAGAGTCTCTTCAAATTAAGTCGCTCCGTATGGGAATTAAACTGATCTCAGGGAGCAGAGGAAGCTGTAGGACCCATCTGGATTGACTTATTTTGAAAGAAATAGCCAGACATTTCAAGAAAATATTTTCAGGTCAGATTCTTATTTTGTTAGTTTTTCTGTTGCTTCACAACATTATCACAAATCTGGTAAATTAAAATAATAACAGCGACAGACTTTGTGGCACAGAAGGTTAAGGCCATGGCTTGGCATAACATCACAAAAGGAGTACTGATTTGAGTCTAACTCTTCCACTTCCAATCCAGCTTCCTACTAATGGCTCCCATGAGGCAGAAGGTGATGGCTCAAGTGCTTGGGCCCTGCCACCCACGTGGGGGACCCAGATGGAGTTCCTGGCTCCTGGCTTCAGCCTGATCTGGCCTGGCTGTTGTTGGAGAATGAACCATTGGATGGAAGATATTCCCTCCCTCTCACCTTCAAGTAGATGAAAATATGTGAAATAAACATTAAAACGGACACATGCATTATTCAGCAGCTCCCATGGGTCAGGAGCCTGGTGCGTTTTAGCTGGATCCTTTGCTCAAGGTCTCAAGGTGCTGGCTTGCCGTGCCCTCGTCTGTAGAATCAACTTCCAATCTCCCCAGGTTGTTGGCTGCTCCTGACCGAGGTCCCTATTATTAGCTGTTACTCCATACCACCCCTAGTAACTAAAGGTCCCTCTGAGGCCCTCACCCTGTGGCCTTCTCCAAGGGCTGCTCACAATGGGACAGTTTGTCCCCTCAAGGCTAACAGTAAAATGATGGAATTCGTCTGTGAGCAACAAACTCTTCTTAAGAACCTGCCTGATTACATTAGACTCAGCCAGGTAAATCTTTTCTTTGAGTAACTCAGAGTTAACTGATCAGGGACCATAATTACACTGGTAAAATCTCTTCATCTTTGCCATTAACTATAAACTGACCATGGAAGTAATATTTTATTTATACAAAATGATATGTCTGTTTACACACCAAAGAGAAGAGGGTTATGTAGAATATTTATACAAGGGTTGGGAACTCAGGGCCTGTCTGAGAATCCTGCCTGCCATATCCATAAACCATTGGCTGCCACCACTTAAGAGCTGTTTAAAAGCAACAAAAACTATACATCACACTTGCTATCTAACCTATCAGAGTTAAGTGTTGAGGTTTTGGGAAACAGCCACTATCCCTACTCCTTCTACTGCTTTCCTAACCAATAGGAGAAGAAATAGACAAGGACCAAATTGGGATCAAAATATATTAAATGTATTGATGGAAACCCTAGTTGGAGAACGTAGCAGGTTCTCCTATGTCCTTCCTCATTTAGATATTGGTGTCTCTAGTCTGCCATGGGGAGAACATTTAGAAGCTGCAGGGCCTGCTAAAGCCAGTCTTCCTTGTCTCTTTTCCACGTGGAGGAACCTCACCTGTTTTATTGACACCTAAATGATAGAGTGGAGCAAAGAAAAGAGGGGCCTGGCTCTGTGCTGAGAATCGCCAGTGCAGTGGCTCTCTTACCATGTGTTCATAAGCAAGCTCCAGCTCTCAGCAGTTAGCACACAAATACATATTTCTTGCGCAGTTCACAAGTCTAAAACTGAAGACCAGTGGTGATCTGTTCATCATCAGTTCCTCGGGGGCTCAGCTGACAGAAGCCCCATCTCAGCCTGTTCCTCTTCTATCAGTGCAGCCACAAGAGGAAAATGGTCAGGTGAGGGTCCTCCACGTGGAAAAGAGACAAGGAAGACTGGCTTTAGCAGGCCCTGCAGCTTCTACATTTTCTCACTAGTTCTCAACACGTAACATGTGGCATTGCTGCACAATGTTTATTGAACAAAGTGCATCGCCTGGCCATACAAGAGAGAGGAAGCGCACTCCTACTGTGTGCCTTCCAGGTGAAGAGAACCAAAAGTCTTTGGTGGATAGCATTGATCCAGGTTAAGACACGAGGCTTGGGGAGTGTCGTTAATGAAGGAAATCCCTGGAGGTGTTTACTATAACCCTGCCTCCTCCAACAAAGCAGAGCATCTGGGCTCTAAAGGGAATGTGAAGAAAAACATCAGAATTTCCCCTTGCCGGTGAGTGTTGTACAGCATCCTCGGGGCACCAAGCCTCACCTTCAAGGCCATTGCTTCAGGGAGTCGCTACCCAACGCAGGTCTCCCCTTGCTGCTTCGAATGCAGCGGGCGAGAGGTCCTAGACTCGAAAAACAGGCTCCCCATAAGAAGGGGGGAGACTGTGCCTGCCACATTGCAGGAGGCCGCCTTCAAACGCAGGCTGCGTGTCTGGAGTCGCTGTGCCGAGCAGGATCTGTGAGCTGGCTCCGTGCTGGGTGAGAAGTGTGAAGCCTGGTGCCAGAATGCGAGTGCACATCAAAATCCTGGCACCGGCCCTCCCCAGAAACGGACAGAAGACCGACTGTCACAGACGGCGGGCTCTTCTCACGTCATAAACCAAGGGCATTAATCACCGCGAGGCCGCCCAGCAATTAAAGGTCATCTATTGGTTACGGGGTGTCAAAAGGCAAATGTGGAGCATTTTTGAATTTGCTTGGTTTTCCTGCGATAGAAAATACAGGTTTCCAATGCTGGCTTTATCATCCAAACAGGCTCCTGGCCCTGCCAAAGCTAACAGAGAGAGAGAGCCCAGCACTGCACACAGGTTTCTCATTTATGGCATAATTTCCTTCAAAGACGACTAGTTTAAAATGTAGATTAACCCTTGATGTCTGAATTTTTCCACACTGAAACTTTGAAACAATGAGGTCCCATCTGCCAGCACTGAAAAGCCAAGCAGCCAAAGAGTCGCCCACAGCTTTCCCCGGCGACGCCGGCGGAGGACTGTCTGGCCCGCTGGCTGGTGGCACACGGGGAGCTCCAGGCTTTGCCCTCACATGGGGAGAAACTGCTGGGCTCTCGAGCTACGAAATATAACAGTCGCGTGAAACAATCAAGGAATTCATGATCTAATTTTCTCTGCAAAGATGCTGAAAGGCACGTGTATCGTGATTGTGCAAAGTGACATATTTCAGCCAAAGCGGTGACTCTTGCAAAGTGATCATCATCACACATTCATTCGTCAGGCGAGCCTTAAGGTCCGAATATGAATACATGCAAACCGGCTCCTGAGCACTCAGTCCCCATATTTCTCATCTGTTCTACCTAATAACTTTTGTTTAAGAAAGAAGAGAGGGAGGGGCCCGCGCTGTGGCATAGCAGGTAAAGCCACCGCCTGCAGTGCCGGCATCCCATATTGGTGCCTGTTCAAGTCCTGGCTGCTCCATTTCCCATCCAGCTCTCTGTTGTGGCCTGGAAAAGCAGTAGAAGATGGTCCAAGTGCTTGGGCCACCCATGTGGGAGACCTGGAAAAAGCTCCTGGCTCCTGGCTTCCGATAGGCGCAGCTCCAGCCATTGCGGCCAATTGGGAAGTGAACTAGCGGATGGAAAACTTCTCTCTCTCTCTCTCTTTCTCTCTCTCTCTCTCTCTCTCTCTCTCTCTCCGCCTCTCCTTCTCTCTGTGTGTAACTCCGACTTTCATATAAATAAATAAATCTTAAAAAAAAAAAAAGAGGGAGTGACCGTTCCAGGGGCTGCAAACTATTGGCCTCTGTGTGGGTATTTGTGAATGTGTACAACTTCTCTGAATGGTGTCATTATAGATTAAACCTGGATGGCCTTAGTATACAGCATAATCTCTTGTTTTTGTGCAACCCTCACTAGTCCTTATTGTAGTAAGCCTGATTTACTCATTACCTGTTCTATTGATGCAGACGTTTGAGTTTGTGTGCCATGTTTTAACCAATCTTCAAAGGAAGACAGGACCCTGACTATGCTCCAGTACTGTCTGCCTTTGTGATCTCATTGAAAATGCAAATGATGGGCCAATGCTGTGGTGCAGCGGGTTCACGCTCTGGCCTGAAGTGTCGGCATCCCATATGGGTGCCAGTTAGAGACCTGGCTGCTCCACTTCCAATCTAGCTCTCTAGGAAAGCAGTAGAAGATGACCCAAGTGCTTGGGCCCCTGCACCCACATGGGAGACCCAGAAGAAGCTCCTGGCTCCTGGCTTCGGATTGGCACAGTTCCAGCATTTTCCAATGCTGGCCATCTGGGGAGTGAACCAGCAGATGAAAGACCTCTCTTTCTCTCTGCCTCTCCTCTCTGTGTAACTCTTACTTTCCAATAAATAAATAAATCGTTACAAAAAAAAAAAAAGAAGAAGAAGAAGAAGAACAATGCAATGGTCACTGTTTAAAAAAAAAAAAAAAAGAAAGAAAATGCAAATGACTAGAAGTGATTCCCCTGGTGTGAAAAAAATTACAGAGCACTGGGAAGGTGCAGTCTCATAAGGTTGAAGACCTAGAAGAATAAAAGGATTGGAAATCCCAAGGGAAGATAACTCTCACCAAAAAGGGATAGGATTAAAATCACTAAATTCTACTGGGAGACAAATAAGATTATTGTCAACAGACCCATGGAAGCTGGAAGAGAAGGAATGTCAGCCTCTACACGTGGTTGACATCTGAGTGCCCGTCCAGATGGGGCTGTAGGAATGACACTGGAGTAGCACAGGTCTTCCCAATTCTACAAAGGGCTCGGCCTCACAGAGTTTGGTGTTAGAATCCAGAGGTGGCCAGCACCGCAGCTCAATTGCCTAATCCTCCGCCTGCAGCGCTGGCACCTGGGTTCTAGTCCCGGTCGGGGCGCCGGATTCTGTGCTGGTTGCCCCTCTTCCTGTCCAGCTCTCTGCTGTGGCCCGGGAAGGCAGTGGAGGTTGGCCCAAGTGCTTGGGCCCTGCACCTGCATGGGAGACCAGGAGAAGCACCTGCCTCCTGGCTTTGAATCGGCACAATGCACTGGCCATAGCGGCCATTTGGGTGGTGAACCAACGGAAGGAAGACCTTTCTCTCTGTCTCTCTCTCACTGTCTAACTCTGCCTGTCAAAAAAAAAAAAAAAAAAAAAAGAATCCAGAGGCACAATTAAGTGCCCCGTATAGAAACCCCTGGCACTTGAGTTTTCTGAACTGTGTCTGCAGATCAGGTTCCTCTAGAGAAATCATTTCCTCCATGCATGGTGCAATGGTGCATAATAAAAAGGTGCAGATGGATTGATAACTAACAAATAATTGCTAGAAAACACCCTCATTCCTTCAATACTGTCTACTGGATACAAAATAATCTTGAAAACAAGAATTTTTTTAATATGATCACTAATGAAATATAAATATTAAAAAGGATAAATATCTGTCAGGGAATCATCATTACTTATTCTTCATGAATTTATTCTTGCCCTTTATTTCTCTTTCATTTGCCCATTTTAATTTTTTTAAGCAACTGTCTATCATTGGATTAAATTTAAGTCTTTAGAGAATGGATGCTGCTGTCACATGCTTTCCTGAACATAGCCTCTAGTGAATTCAATTTTTTGACCTTATTTAGCTTGCCAATCCAGTGGGAAGTAACTTATTTTAAATAAAAGGAGGAAATCAACTTACCCTTAAACCCTGAGGTTAATCTCCATGTAAGCCATCTTTGCACATTAATTGGTGTGGGAAACTTTGCTTGGATAGCTTTTGCAGGCCCTTTAGAACGCTCTTTAGAAAGTCCTCTTGGATCTCATGAAATGTCCAGATTTCTTGCCCAAAATAATATCTCTAGGCAAAGGATCTTGTTTATATGTTTGAGGTACGGGGTTTTCAGGGTTATTGTAGAAATACTATATGTGTTTCAGAGGGAGAATTGTAGTTCTGGGAATAGTTGTCTAGTTTTTGCACTGAATTCAATAAGTTTCAAATGGCAATTTCATCCAACCATTTGACAAATATTTAATGATTACCTTCTATGAGTGCTATAGGGAACATGAAGATATTAGATAATAACACCATTACTTCCCTAGGTAGAAGGAAACGCACACTGTTGAGGATCAGCCCGATGCTCTGATGTTGGGTAAAGCAGATATTTGCCAACACAGGACATAGACACTACTAGCCTGCATGCCCATTCACAGAATGTTGTGGCTAACCCGGGGTATGAGTTCAAAGGATTGGAAGTCCATTGTGGCTGACCAGGGAGGGCTTCACAGCAGAGATGCTAATTCCTCTTGGAAAATCCAAGATTTTAATTGATGGAGCTGAAGTTTTCTCCAGGAGATGGGATTGGTTAAGTAGTCACTGGAAGATGAAAATCTAAGTATCTTTAGGGAAAGAAGGCACATTAAGGAAGCAAAAAAAATAATCTCTAAGGTTACTAGAGAGGTGAGGTTCTTAACTCCAGGATGAGGCATTTTAATAACCTGATAGACAACTAGAGGCTACTAATGGTTTGGGGACCATTTGTTTTACATCAATCAACCTGCCTGAGATGTATATGAGAGTTTGCAGAGCTTCAGGATGGTATTTGATATTGGAAGACAATTAACTGTAAATAACTCTTAAGCGCAATAAGTTAAGGGTCTCACTAATATATTAATTTTATGTTTCATATCTGACCATCTAGCCACAAAGTTAACAGAAATCAAGCATTTTTAAAAGCAGATTTGGGCCGGCGCCGCGGCTCCCTAGGCTAATCCTCCGCCTTGCGGCGCCAGCACACCGGGTTCTAGTCCTGGTCGGGGCACCGATCCTGTCCCGGTTGCCCCTCTTCCAGGCCAGCTCTCTGCTGTGGCCCGGGAGTGCAGTGGAGGATGGCCCAAGTCTTGGGCCCTGCACCCCATGGGAGACCAGGAGAAGCACCTGGCTCCTGCCATCGGATCAGCGCGGTGCGCCAGCCGCAGCACGCCGGCCGTGGCGGCCATTGGAGGGTGAACCAACAGCAAAAGGAAGACCTTTCTCTCTGTCTCCCTCTACTGTCCACTCTGCCTGTCCAAAAAAAAAAAAAAAAAAAAAGCAGATTTGAAGGGCAAGATGAGTACAGCTTTAGGAAACTTGAGTTGTAAGAGACTTCACAGTATTCACAGTGTATTTCAAAAAGTTTGTGAAAAAATGGAATTAAGAGATAACTATTTGGTGCAAAAATGATTGAAATCCATGTATTATTATTTCATAACATTCATCTCTTCATGAGTTTTTTTAGGTTCATTCATATGCACAAATCTCAAAACATTTTTTGCACCACAGTGGACTCATCTTTAATTCCATTTTCCACAAATGTTTTGAAGTCCCCTCAGATATAGACAACAGACATACATACACATCCACAACAGCATATTTGAAACCACGGGCCCTGTGTGTTTTAAAAGTGGGATGTCTTGGGTTTTAGAAAGGTCACATATAAGGCATATTCTCTAACAACCTTGGTACATCGGAGGCAGCCCCTAAAAACTAGATATACTTGTACTACGTAGGATGAAGTCAGCCAATGGATAGCCTCATATTCGTTAAGGACAAGTTCTGCTCTTAAATGAACTGACACAAAATCAGTTTCCACTGTCAAATAAATATTCAAGGTAAGATCTTAAAGTTGTCAGGGTTTTGGGACTTCAGAATTGATAACCAGGGACCATGATCTTTGGACAGCTCAGGATGGAAGTCCAAGCTCACACATTCTTTCGTGACCCTTGACACAGCCCTGGCTGAGAGCACATTTTCCTCCCTTCATGTTCCTCTCCCATTACCCTTCCTGGCTTGACATAAATTCATGATTTAAATCCAGCCTAGGTCTCTGTTCATGCCAACCTGGTTTCTGGAGCACAACCCTGCATCCCAAGCTAAACTCATTCTGGCCCCTTGGGCACTGCTGCCAGCCCCTGTTCAAATAGTTAACTTTTACTGGAGCTTTCCATTTTTGGAATATGGAAATAATATATGTCATCATAGAAAATTTAGAAATTTAAGAGGAAATGATGGAGAAAATAAGAATCATGCATGATCCCACCATTCACAAATAGCTGCTGTTAACATTTTGAGTGTTTACAATGTACTTAGTACATCCTGTTTTCAACTGTCCATCATATCGACAAAGCACAAATTACTTTAGAGCCAACCTCCTGGTGATTCAGCCCACACACTCCATGTTGTTTCCTAGGTATGGGGTCTGTCTCGTTCCCCACTAAGATATGTAGTAGGTGCCCCATAAATAGCCATGGAAAATCTGGGGTCTCAGAACCCTATCTCCTGAGAAGTCCTTTCTTGCCTATGAGGCCCTCAGACATGGCCATCAGTCCTCCTGCTTCACTTAACCACCAGCTACAGCCACTAGGTTGTCCCTTTCTTTTTCTGATTGCTCTGGATGGAAGCTATGGCTTTGAGAAATCCTTGGTTTCGCTATGTGTCACAGGTACTGCCTCATGATTTGCCTCAAGACCGAGACCTGGCATTCACAACGCATCAGCATCCGAATGTTGTAGGTGAGAAGTGTTCTGAGTAGGGTTATACACGGGAGGAGTGGGGCCAGCTCCACGGTCATCTCCACAGGGAGCTGTGGGATGCACTCCCACAAGCGCCACACACACAACACTTCGCCCTCATTAACTATCCTCAGGCATATTTCTTTTTCCAATCAGAATGTGAAATGGAAAACAAGTCAAATTTCAGTTAACTCTTTGGGCAAAATTCTTCATATTTGATACCACCCGAGGAGAGCAGCAGTTGGTTTCATATTTTCAGAAAGACACAAAAGAAATAAATCGGAAAACACAAGTCTTTCAGGTCTGCTTGATTTGTTATTGTTCAGGGGGGAAAAAAGCTGTAATTATTTCATCTAGTTTAAAAAAAAAAAAAAGGAAATAGTCCGAAGCTATACTGAATAAACCGAATTTAGACAAACTGTCCAAATAAAAAGAAACACAATGTTGTAAATTAAAATTGTGTACCTCCAAGCCAAATATTCAAAAAGCTCCTTATCATTGCAGTTTACAAAGTAACCAGATGCTGGGTGAAGATGTGCCCCTCTCTCTCTGTCTTTTCCTATTGCTCACTACCTCACCCCAACTTTGCCCTACCCCTTCCTCCTGCACAGGCCACACACTATGGGAAGTATGTAGGCTTACCAGATGCAATATAAATATTTTAAATCTTTAACAGAATTCTGGCCACTTGCTTGCAACTGACTTTAATTGTGATAATGAGATCAAGGTACTGCCTGCCTAATTAACCTTGAGTCTGGCTCATCATAAGGATTTCAGAATTCTCACATTTTTAAACAACAAGAGGAATCTTAACTGGATGCATACAAAGCACTTTCTTGCAGTTACTTGTACAGTTATCACTGCATTCATAAATCTACAGAGATTTAACAAGAATGAAGAAAGTTATCATTTATTTGCAAATACCAACCAATTGGAAAACCAGCCATGTCTATTTCAACTAAATAAATATGCAACCTAAGTCTATTATCTGGACTACAAGCAGACATAAGGAAATGCTGTAACAGCTTTTCCTCTTCACCAATCACTTGCTTAGGGCAGATCTAATTCTGCCTTGGTACAACAGCTCCACAACTTTACCTTTAGGTAGATCTGCATCTTCATGCTGAAATCCTGATGTATCTTCCAGCCTCTCTATGTGTAGTTGTTTCCACTAAATACATTCAAGACATATTTAGCTGATGAATCAGATCTCCAACATTTCAGCAGTGCTGTGTAAAAATCAACTCCCCAAGCACATCGGTGATGACTGGCTATAAGAATTACAATTTCTTGTCAAATGAAAGTCAACAAACTCTCTATATTTAAGATTACCCATTTGAATTAATGATGCAATATTTTCTCTCTGACTCAATTACATAAGTATAAAATATAAACAACATCACAAATCCTCAGTCAGCTTTGTTACACCCATCTCTCCAGTCCACGCTAGTGCAGACTTTATTCAATTTGCACTCAGTATCTCCAACTCATCTTGTTACCACCAGGCTCTTTCCTCTTTGTTTTCCCCATGCTTATTTGCTGACTCAACTGCCTTAAAAATTTTCTTAACCATGCATCTTCAGAACCCAAAAATAACTTCTGGTATCCAGCGTAGTATCACTAAATTTCAATAATACAATCTCATCTACGTCATTGGCCCCTCTTACATCATTTTGCTTCCCATGAGTTCTCACTGTGTCCCTTCCATTCTAGTCTAATGATTTTCATCCATGTTTCCCATCTCATCATTGGGAAATCCTCCTACCTCCTCACAACCAGAAATCCAGCCCCCATCCAAAAGTTTCATCTCAAATAAAGCTCTCACCAAAATGCTCATTCTCTATAACTGGCATGAAGTATTCCTTCTATTGTCCTTTTCACTTCTCCTACAATTTTGGTTTCTGTCTTATATTTCTGTAATTTTTAAATTGCTTTATTTATTTGGGACACAGAGAAACACAGAGACAGAGAGCTGGTTTATTCCCCAAATGCCTATAGTGGTCAAGATTGGACTGGGGCCAAGGCTGGGAGCCAGGAACTCAATCCAGATCTCCCACATGCGCATCAGGAACCCAATTATTTGAGCCATCACCACTGCATTTCAGAATACTGTGTTATCAGAATACTACTGCCAGAACCAGATCCAGGCATCAAACCCAGGACTCTGATGTGGAGACTAAGTGTCTCGATTGCTAGGCTATCCACACAACACACACCTGTAATTATTAAATGTAATAAACTCTGTCATACACAACTTCATTGGCCTCATAAAGAAGAGCATGTTACCCTCTGCGTGCGACAACTCAAAACACAAAGGTGACCACATACCATTCATTCAAAGCACTAATTAAACAATTTTAGAGCATATGCCCCTGTGTCTGACAATTATTTTTCCATCTTTCAAGTTCCTGATGTAGTTGTTGGTAGCGAGCAGTTCATTTCACTCTATTTGTTTTGCTTGTGTTAGTTTTGAATGTTTAATTGGTCTGATGTCATTATCACTCATATATACCTTGCTTTCTTCCCAGAAAAATTCAAGGTGGCTTACAAGAATGCATGTGTACCTTGCTGTACATAATTGGAAGAGTATAATGTACTATAAACATTTTAAAATGTCCAAGGTGACATTAAAATAGAGCCCTTTCATAATCACACAGCACCAGGTTATATTTTTGAACTAATTGTGCTATCTGTGTATACCTAATTTCCTATCTTTGCTTTAGGTACAAGCTTTAAGAATAGCTTCCAATTTATGTCATTTAGCTATTGGAGATTTTGTGTTTGCTTTGATTAGTTTTAGCATTTTTAGTTTTAATTTTAACAAAAAAAATCTACAGTTTAAAAGACTCAAATAGTTCTACAAACTTTCTCATAAAACTTAGCAGATCCTCAGTTCTACTCTCACATTTTCCCCTTACCCCAGCAACAAACTGAACAACATCTCCAAAAACATTATTTTATGTATGTATTTTAACTGATTATTTTGGCATAACTCATCATGTCTCTAAATAACATGATTCTTTTTGCTGCTTTTTAAGTTTATGTTCTCAGTTTAATTATCATTTATACACTTGTACTGCAGAAGACGAGCATTTCGTATTTTCTTTTCTCAGCCTCTCATTCTCAAAACGCAGATATCCCATCCCATACTCTTTCAAGCAGTTGTGTTGTAACTTGTTTAGACTAATAATTCAGAGTATGTAGAATTATGAAAATACACTTTTCTAAGGTGAGTTATGTCATAGAATATCTTTGTGTGATCAGTTTTCTCTTTCTATAGTTTCACCTAGTTACTGTGAATTTCTTTATTCATTAATCTCCAAATGGTTTACCAATAGTTAAGTCTGCTCACTAGAGGTTGCTTTGGATGCCTGCATTCCATACTGAGTGCCTCGTTCAAGACCCAGCTATGCCACCTCTGACCCAGCTTTCTGCTGATGCACACTCCTTGAGGAGCAAATAATGGCCAAGTCCTTGAGTCGCTGCCACTCACATAGCAGCCCTAGATGGAGCCCCTACCTCTGGCCTCAGCCTGTCCCTGTCCTGGTTGTTGTAGGCATCTAGGTAGTGAACCAACAACGAAAGACAGAGCTCGCTCGCTCTCTCTCGCTCTGTCTCACTCTCTGTCTCGCTCTCTCACTCTCGCTCTCTCTCGCTCGCTCTGTCTCGCTCTCTCACTCTTGCTCTCACTCTCTCTGTCTCGCACGCTCTCTCTCACTCGCTCTCTCTCGCTCTCTCACTCTCGCTCTGTCTCGCTCTCTCACTCTCTCTCTTTCAAATGAGTAACAATAAGTAGGTAAATTTGAATGTATCCCGTATTCCATCAGTTTCAGTGACTTGAAGAGGAACTTTTCCTGGAGACTTGTTGCCTTTGCCTTCTTTTTGAGTTAATTTCTTTCTTCTTCTTCTTTTTTTTTTATTTATTTGACAGGTAGAGTTATAGACAGTGAGAGAAAGAGACAGAGAGAAAGGTCTTCCTTCCGTTGGTTCACTCCCCAAATGACTGCTACGGCTGGCGCTGTGCCGATCTGAAGCCAGGAGCCAGGTGCTTCCTCCTGGTCTCCCACGCGGGTGCAGGGCCCAAGGACCTAGGCCATCCTCCACTGCACTCCCGGGCCACAGCAGAGAGCTGGACTGGAAGTGGAGCAGCTGGGACTAGAACCCGGCGCCCATATGGGATGCCAGCACTGCAGGCAGAGGATTAACCAAGTGAGCCACAGCGACAGCCCTTGAGTTGATTTCCTTGTCCCTTACCTGACTTCTCTTTCAGGCATAAGCACAGTATATAGGAACTGATTGACAAAACATTTCAATAAATCCCAAAAAGAACATAGGGATTAGATAAGAAATTTTTAAACACTGCTGTAATGTTTATAATAAGAATTCAATAATAAATCGGGATTCACTCAGCTTAATGTGGGGTTTATTTCCAAAATAGTCAACCAGATGATGAAAACAAAAACATCCTGAAGCCATTTAATATTTCAAATTTCAATAGACATATAAAAAAGTTTTAATAAACACATTTGCCTTAAGTAGTATAACAAAAAGTAATAGCTTACATGGTTTTGAAACATGGAGTTCTCAATCCTGTCACTCCATATCTTAGGAATATAATACTGCACTTTTAAAAACACAACCTGCCAGGGTTTTCCTCCACCAACTGAATTCACCAATCAGAGGGAAGTAGTCGCTAACGAAGCAAAGGAACCCATCGATCTCTAGCCCAGGAACAAGGAGAAGCAGCCCCAAACTAAAGAGCCATCAGCATGTGTCTTTAGTGCTGATTTGCCTGAAACAGTACTGGGGATGGATGAAAAGAGTGACCATGCTGGACAGCACATACAACTACATCTAAAGATGTCCCTAACATAAACCACATTTCCAACAAAACACGTTTTCTTCACTGGATCAGAGGCTAAACAGTGCCATGGGAAGAAAGTGGACTGAACTCCAGTCCTATCTGGGTCATTGATTCTGACACTGGAACACTGAAGCTCTCTGAGCACCACTTTTTCCTATATAAGGATTATGAGATGAAGTGAAATCACTTTGGAAAGGTGAATGAATTATAAAGGAAATATCTATTAAAAAAGAATAAATTTCAACAGCACACTCCATTGTTCAAATGTCATTACTAGAGGTATTAATACTAAAGGAGACATAGAAATGAGAATAAGTAGATAACTGGGAGGGCAATAAAGGGGCAGGGTAGGAGAAGAATCTAGCAGCCCGTTGACCTCATTTAGAGAGATAGTCTCTGTACAACTACTGCTCCCATAGGCCAGCACACACTGCAAAACAGAAAGGAAAAGTCTTTCTTTCCTGCAACTATCAAGGAGAAGCCAGCAGTGAATGAATCATCTTTAATTTAGATATTTACCAAGGGAATGACTGTTTATTAAAATGATTTCATACTTTCTAGAATAATGCCCTCAAATAGGAATATTTGTTGAAAATTTTCAAAATAAATTATGAAATAATTAATTTTTCCAGTCTCATTTTCAACACTATCAATCGTAAACTTCATAGAAAATTTAAAGTCATCACCTTTTTATCATTTAAACTGAGGATGGACAATATGTGTTAAATGATTAGAAAGAAGACAAGAAGGTATTAAAAATGCAACTTAAGGAGACAAAAATATATTCACCAAAGGATATACAATAAACTTTTCCACACATTACCCACAACATCATATTCTGCAAGAAAGTATTTCACAGTGATGTCTCCATGAGAATGCAAATAATAATTCCAGCAGCTTTTATACCAAAATTCCAGCAATTCTGGTCTTGAGAGGTGTTCTAAGCTACAGTTTCTATAAATGGAACAATTTTATTTTGTTGTTGTCACTTTGTTTTGAAATGAGATTGGCTATGTGCCTGGTGCCTTTTATAAGAACACACTACTAAGTAATATTTGAATAATTTAGCATTATTATATGGTATTTACAGGAACCATAATATACATTCATTCAAAACAGCACTTAATACTATGTGCAGGCTCAATTTACTTCCCTCTTCCCTTGACTATCAATGGAAAAGAATCGCTGTAAAATTTGAGGCATTAATAAATTTACTAGATGTTTCTTTCTTTCTCTAAAGTTAACTAACTTGTTTTTCAATTCAACATTTGTTAGAGTCTTCAACTCCAAGAATAATTTTTTGTTGCTCTAATGTAATGTTGCATATTCATTTGCAAAACAAAGACACATGGGCAAAAACTTCTGCAATATTGTCTGTCTAGGGACAGCTCTGAGGATTACAATATGTTCAGCTCTCAATTTTTTGAAACAACTTAGGGATGCAGTCTCTAGTTGAATTTCAAGATGGATTCTAATTTTTACATGGATCCTTCTGGCAAAGAAATTCTGGGTACCTCAAGAAACTGAAATAAGAAGAATAAGGCATGCATTCTTGAAATCCCCCCTCCATCTAGATGAAAATGAGCATAGGAAAACATACTGTGAAAATCCAAAACATTCATTATGAAAATCATGTGAGATTTGAAATTCTCTTTGCAAGCTGCATTTGATTACAAACTTCTCTTGGGACTATGCCTAGGTATTCTTGGGCTTGTAACCAGACTTCACTGCTTAGCCTACCAGCCATGGCTGAACAGGCTTTAATATCACTCAGCTCCCTAAGACCCATACTGTGCAAAAGTCCACATTGGACACACTTTCTGCACAGGCCTGTAGCAACGTTTAACACGCTCACTTTCCATATCTTCTGTACTATTGCTCTTTTAAGTTTTCTCAAAGCAGTGGTCTTTCTGCCAGGAGCACTCCACTGATATTGCATCTCTTCTTGCTCAATGTGGGGCCACAAGTATCTGATGCCCATGGTGGCTCTGTTCACACTGCAGAGAGAAATACTGTCATTCTCATCCAGCAGGGACAGAAATGGAGGGGTCTGAAACAAGGAGGTGTCCACAAAAGGGAAGATGCAGGACTCTGCAACACTACAGCAACACTACAGATTCAGAAAATGAATGTCAGAACAGCTTTTACAGTCACTGTAGGGTTTGGGGTGTGCAACTTGAAGTATCCAGGATGGAAAGAAATGTTGTAAAGACATCATTAAATTCTTTAGCAAGAGGGTGGGGAAGCAGAATTTTTAGGCTAATATTTCCATAAAACATAACTTTCATATACCTTGGTGCCTCTCCTTAAACCTTTCACTCTTCTAATAATTCTTAGCAGACAATGAGATCCTCCCTCATTTGATGCTGGGTAATTTTCCAGTTTTCTCTCTGCCCATAATGGCAGCTGGAACATTCTACAGCCTCCTGTAACTGTTCCTTTAGTCTCCAATCATCCCCCTAGAACACCTTCCCCAGGCCCCTTTTCTTATTCAAGTGCCGCTGGTTTTACAAGATATATTTGACCTTCTTCTGGAATGTCTCTCCTACTTACCTCAGCCATATGTATTGGTGACCTCACCTTTTTGATGTTCTGTAATCCTGTATCCCATTTATTCATTCAGTCGACAAATGCTTCTTACACTCTTACTAGTACAAAACTATATACTTGTATATGCAGCCAATATGGAGCTTGAAGATTGCAAGCCAGAAGTGTTAAGACAGTCATAGACAAATACACAACAGGTCAGAAAAGTAAATGGCATAGATGAAGGGTATCGGAAAAGAAAAACAGCATGAACAGTCAATAGATGTAATGGAGGTGGAAAAATCTGAATCATTTCTTGAGTTCCCTTGCCCACCGAGGTACTCTTCACGTACTCCATTGTGGAATTAGAGGTTCACCTTGCCTGCACTCCTCCTGCGGCTCATACATTCCTTTTGCAATTGGGCACTATCTTACTTTTCCTCCAACTGAAAGTAACAAGCAATCTTGACTCAGCCAGCTTGCACACACAAGAACATTTCCTTAGTACATATAGGAAACCTAGAATAGAATACTGTCAGGGTTGTTGAAGAGTGGCTCCACTCAGTGGCTCAGTTCCCTGCTCTTCTAGCTTAAAACTCTAGCCTGTGTTTCAGTCCTATCCCCTCTTGCTCACAAGGTGGCTGCCATGGTTCAGGGATTTAAAGAGAATTACATCCAGAAGTAGAAAGACATTCAGTTTTTGTTCTTCTTTTAAGAACAAATAATTCTCAGGAGACAAACAGCATGTTATGACTAGAATTATCTCACACACTGATGCCAAACTGCCATTTACAATGGAAAGGGAGCATCACATTGGTTATACAAATTAAAAGCCTCTGCCTGCCCATCTCAGGGCAGGGCCAGCCTTCCCAGAGGGCATGGATGCCTGGGCATTTGCACAAAAGTGAGAAGGAGGAAATGGATTTTGGAGAGGATGATTAAGGGTTCATCTTAGGCTGCAGTGGTTTGAATATAATTGTCCCTTGAAGTCATGTAGGACATCAACCCCAAAGTCATAAGTCAATGATGTTAAGAGAGAGGGTAGAAATTTAATCCAATTATTGTATTTAGGAGGTGGAGCCTAGTCAGAGAGGTCCCTAAGCCACTGGGAACATGGCTGCAGAAGGCAGCTCTCATGGGAGGGTAATAATAAAGGGCCGAGTTGGGACCCAGCCTCTCTCTCTTCTTCCTGGCTCGCCACATTAGTCTTCCTCTGCATCTGCTCCACCATTGCTATCTGACACCCTCACCAAATGCCCAACCAATGGGGTTGCCTGATCTTGAACTTGAAACTCCAAAATTATAAGCTAGATAACCTTTTTTTCTCTTTATAAATTTAGTTTCCCAGATGTTCGGTTGTCGTGACTACTATACAACAACTACACCTTAGAACTCACCATCCTATAGGATGCTTCTAGAATGTCTTGTTTACAGTAACAATTTCATACATATATGTAAATTTTAGTCATGCAAAATACGTTCAAGTTCACCCTTGTATTCCATTCGTCACACAGAGAAGCCGGTGATCAGCAGATGATTTGCAAGTCAAGTGTAGCAAACAGAAAACTAATAAATAATGTCTGACCTAAGAAGAAAGACTTACAGAAATGCTGTGTGTCTTTTAAAAATCTTAGGCCTAACTGGAGTTATTCTAGCAATAAATGTAAACTTCAAATTCTCACTTAACCGAGACCAGTTTAGCCTAAGTAATATGTTGCCTAATTGGATTTTGGTTCTACCCACCATACTTTGAGTATCTCTCCTTCTTCATACAGGTTAAACAAAATCCACATATTTTGTTTCTCAAAACAAATTCATTCTTACAAGTTCATAAAAATGCAATATGAAATCAGTGATACCTTCTGTTTCTATATCATACTGTTATGTCAACAGCTTGACTTTTTACTCAAATGTTCTAGTGATTTAGATACTTTTTCCTGCCTTTGAGAAAATTATTTATATGTAGACATAAAAGTGTTTTCAGAAGAATAAAATCATTCTATAGTAAGTTCCAAAAACAAACAATAATATAACCTTTTGCTAGATATTTCAACCTTCACAACACTCAATGATAAATGAGTATTTTCATACACACTTAACAGATGAGAAATGTGTAGTTCAAACAGTTTAAATGAATAATTTTAAGTCACATGTCTATAAATCAAGAAGTTGGGACTTTGGCCAGTGTTGTAGCATAGTGGGTTAAGTCACTGCCTGCAATATTAGCATCCCATATGCGCTCCAGTTCAAGTCTCAGCTGCTGCACTTCCAATCCAGCCCCCAGAAAATGGCCCAAGTACCAGGTTCCCTGCGACCCAAGTGGGAGACCAGGACAGAGTTCCTGAATCCTGGCTTTTACCTGGCCCATCCCCAGAAGTTTCAGCCATTTGGAGATTGCACTAGCTAGTGGAAGATCTCTTTCTCTCTGTGTCTCTCCCTGTCGCTCTGTAACTCTGCCTTTCAAATTAATAAACCAAAAGGCCACACTTTTACCTACCATCCTACATTCTTCTATACTATTTTTTATTTACTACCAGTAAATTTTACTTAAAAGAAATTTGATGTAACCATGAACAGACCATGGAACATCTTGGTTGATTACAGTCTTGTATCGGATAAATAAAGTCACATCCCTTAGTTCTTGGGTGGAATGAGGAAAATGACTCTATACTACATAAATTTCACACTAAATCATCAATTATCCCATCTAAACACAAATAAACATGCTCTCCATAGTAAAAATCAGCATGAAATGGGCATTACTTGAAATAAAATGAAGATTGCTTTTTGCCTCCTGAGAGGTTTAAGGCAGATCTCTCCAGAAATCCTCTCACCTTGACCCACAGCCTCCTCCCCCTGCATCTTCTAGCATCTTTGCTTGTCCCAAGACAATCCACACTGCACATTGACCCAGAGAAGCCTTTCCAAAACATAAAAATCACTTCTGTAAGGTCAGGACGCAGTGAGGAGCTGGCCTTCATTCCCATCCAGCAGCAGTGTGGTGGAACAGTTAGCGCTAGCTGCCCCCTCATTTTACCCATCCCCATCAATATTAATAGGGCTCAGTAGTGCAGATAAAGAAGCTGCGTGCACCAAAAACAAGTGAAGTCCAGAGAAATCCACACCAGGACATATTATAATTGATGTTCAGAAAACTTAAGACAAAAGGAGAAAATATTGCAAGAAACTCGAGAAAAATGACACATTACTCATAGAGGAGCTACGATTTGAATAACAGCACGTTTATCCTCATGAACCATGGAAGCCAGAAATAAGGCAATAATATTTTTGAAGTGCTCAGAGAGAGAGAGGTCAAACTTAAAGTCTGCACCCAGAAAAGGACTTCTCGGAAATGAAGATAAAAGCAGGACGTGCTCAGATGAAGGAAAACTGGCAGAATTTACAAAAGACCTAAGAGAATGGTTAAAGGCAGTGCTTCGAATAGGAATGAAATGGAAAGGGAAGAAAAATGAAACATCGCAAATGATTAATAATGATGAAAAGTGCAAAAATATGGATAAATAAAACACCATTCTACTCTCGAGTCTTCTGGATTATATTAGAAAGCTGAAGCAACAGTTACATTATCTGATGTGGTCCTCAGTATGTGGGAGTGGCTAATTGATCATCACATAAAGAGAAGAGGGCAAAAGAGCTTAAATTGAGGTAAGTGTCCATTCTCTACTTGAATGGATAAAATGCCACAAATAGAGTGTGATCAAAAACATAAATCATATCATTTTCCTGTTTAAACTCCTTCACTCTGACTTTTTATAAGTTATTCGTACATATTTTATGTTAATATTCAGCTTTTCCAAGAGCGCTGTGAAATGGGTTCTTTAATATGTTGCATTTTTATTTGCTAATAAAACCTTTAAACGGCTTTCCACGACCTTTTGAATAAACTGAGACTCATTCACGTGGCCTAAAATAAAATGCTGGCCATTTCTAACCTCTCCTATTTCATTTTATACCCCTTGAGCCCTGGCACTGTCCTCAAGCTGTGCCAGCTTCTTCCTTTCCCTGGTCTGCACCAACCCCTTCCTGGTGTTGGGCCTGGATTTTCTTTTGGTTTAGACAGTTCTGTTCCAGGCTTTAAACCACCAGCTTCTAGGAATTACTCAATCCTCACATCACCTGCATACAGCAGTCTCTCCAGGGTCCTTGATCTAAAACAGATCTACTGAGTCCTTACGTGCCACGTCATTCTGTTCCATTGTCTTGACATCTTTATCACCTTAAACAATGACTTGTTCATTTTACTGTGTTCTTTTTTTTTTTCTATTTCATTCCTCCAGGATGTAAGATCCATGAGAGAAGAAATTTGGCTTGTGCTTCTCACAACTGAACTTCCAGCACATAAAAGAGCACCTGGGGCCGGCACTGTGGCAAAGTGGGCTAAGCATCCACCTGCACTGCCAGCATCATATATGAGCACCGGTTCTAATCCCAGCTGCTCCTCTTCTGGTCCAGCTCTCTGCTATGGCCTGGGAAAGCAGTGGAAGATGGCCCAAGTGCTTGGGCCCCTGTACCTGCGTGGAAGACCCAGAAAAAGCTCCTGGCTCCTGACTTCGGATAGGCTCAGCTCCAGCCATTGCGGCCACTTAGACCAGCAGAGAATAAACTTTTCTCTCTGTTTCTCCCTCACTTTCTATAACTCTACCTCTCAAATAAATAAATAAAATCTTCTTTTTTTAAAAAAAGAGCACCTAATACAGTGTAGAAACTCAACACATGCTTATGGAATTCATGACTACTCACTTTATTGTGTTCTGTAAAATCTGCTTATGTGAGTATGGCAAATGTGAACTTGAAACTGTTGTATAGACAGAAATATGAATTTTCTTCCAGCATTAACTTTAAAACATTTTCCTTAAGGAACATTTTATTTCTATTTTTTTTCCTGATACCTATCTATCTCTGTAAAAAATAATAAGTATTTTAAAGTGAGCGTATCTTTTTTTAAAAATTTTTTTGGCAGGCAGAGTTAGACAGTGAGAGAGAGACAGAGACAGAGAGAAAGGTCTTCCTTTTTCCGTTGGTTCACCCCCCAAATGGCCACTATGGTCGGTGTGCTGCGCCCATCCGAAGCCAGGAGCCAGGTGCCTCCTCCTGGTTTCCCATGCGGGTGCAGGGCCCAAGCACCTGAGCCATTCTCCACTGCCTTCCTGGGCCACAGCAGAGAGCTGGACTGGAAGAGGAGCAACCGGGACAGAACTGGCGCCCCAACCAGGACTAGAACCCGGGGTGCCAGCACCACAGGCGCAGGATTAGCCAAGTGAGCAGCGGCACTGGCCTAAAGTAAGTGTATCTTTAAAAATAAGTCTGAAAACGGATCTTGCTTCAAAAATAAATTTTTGCCCTTCATTTTGTGGACTTTCATCTACAGAATAGAAAAGGTGGAATTCTTGTGAACTTACATGTGCTGTGATTTCCTTATCAATGCATTTCTGCTCTGCCACAAACTATTAAATTTCACAAAATTATGGTAGACTACAGGAGGAACAGATAACGGCTTAGCCTGCATGACCTCAACAACTTTGTCCCAATCTAAATATCTCTTAGCCCAAAGAATAGTCCATCTCCTCACAATTCACCAAGCCATGAATGATCTCATGTATTTCTGAATGTTATTTAAATGGACCAACGTCTTACTCTGAGTTCCCCAGAAAACTGCGCAAGTCTTCAGAAAGACCATTTGATTAGAGTGCAAACCCAAGGAAGCATGAGTGAGACAGAAGGGAGAATATTTTATAGAGCTGGGGTCAAGTGCAATTAAGTATTTGAGTCTCGGAAGATGCTACATGTTCACTATTTGAGTCAAACACCACTCTGGGTCAAAGATGGGTAGAATGCATCCACCAGATCTATTTTCCATTGTCCACAGATTTATTTTTCAAATTGAAATTGCCCAGTCAACAGTCCTCTGAGCTTCTTCTTCATTCTGTACTTGTGAATTGTGTTGGCCAGCCAAGCCACTCCTTGGGGTCTTTAGCCTCAGCATTCACAAAGAATCCCTGTGGCAGCAGGAGGAACTCTCACTGTGATTGTGAGGCAAAGTGAGGTCAGGTTATGTTTTTGTAAAGGCAGTCAGACCTCAAGAATTGGCCACCCAGCAGCTCTTGGGACAGGACAAGTTCATGGAGATATATAGAACTAGACATCTTAATTGTGTCTGATTCATCCACCCCATCCATTCTTCGCTCCAACCATATCTGCAATCTTATTGTAAATCTAAAGTGATGCCCTGATCTGCGAAATCAAGATTTAAAACACTAGTATAGGGATCACCCTCCTCGGGCAGGGGGGAACTCCACTTGTTGACTGCCAGTTCTGTGACAAGAATCGTGCCAGTTGTCCACTCCAGCAGCCCCTTATGTTAACCTTAGAGCAGGACTCAACACTTCCCTACTCTGGAGCAGTGTTTCTGCTGTCCAGCAGTGCTCTCAAGATGTCTAGCAATCAAGAAGGCATTGGGTTCAGAGTGCAGAGGAAAATGGAGAAAAGTGAAGCTACAATAGCATGGAAAGAAAGTGTGCAGAAGGAAGAACATTCGAAATACCTGCAGAGCGCTGTCCTGAACTACTTTAGGAGGTATACAGAGGCACATGTGTCACTGACGTTCAAGCTTTGACCTTGAAAAGAGGACCCAGTTAAAAGAGGAAAGTGAACAATCATTTAGGAGACAGGGACAGTCCAAATCAGCTAAAAACACACATAAACCTTAATAGAAATAATTTTGAAAATTTGGTTAAAATCAGATACACTAATAAGTGCAAGCCACAAAATAATTAAAACAGGGTCAGATGCCTTACATACCAAGTTGGAGATGGAAAAAGACAGGATGGTAGCCTTGATATTCTTCCATAAAATTCCAGAGGTAAAAAGGTAGCTTGGTGTTCATGAGCTCAAATTCTTCAAGTACAGAGGATGAAATGGTCAACTACAGGGATCAAGTGACTTGTTTAAAGTGAAATAGAAAGCCAGCGACCACACCAAACCCAAAACACAACTCTCAGGGTTGACATTTTTTCAATAACCTCAGGTGGTTTAATTTTACTGAGGATAATGCAAAGAAAACATCTTCCTCCACAGAAAAAAATCAAATAGTGGATAAGGTGAAACAAGGCCTTCAATTACGATTTTTAAATATTTGTATTAATAATTAATACAATTCACAATAATTAAGGCAAAAGCATACCTTCCCTAATAATGCCTTTTGGTATTTGAACACATATTTTCCTAGTACTAACAGATGAGTCACTGACCCAATGTGATCGTGCTAACTAAAATCAAATCCAGGAAGGGCTGTCTGCTGCTCCTTGCTTTGTCTCGTCCTATTCAAAGCTCTCATAATGCTAAATATATATCTATTCATAGAAGAGTGAACTGCTAGCCTCTCATCTAATGCACCACATTATCTACACCGGCCAGATCTCTGCTAAATCTTGGCAAGGCCACTTTCACCTGTTAGGAAACTAATTCATTGCAGTCAGACACATATTTATGCTTTATTTATGTCTGTTAGACAAGAGATGATTAAACAGAATGGATGTTAAGATTACATGAAATGATACGGCAGAAAAAAGAACTTCAGAGTCAAGACCTGGTCCTCCTTCCAGCTCAATCCATTGCAGAGAAACTGATGAACCCCGAGGAGATTCAAGCTGCCAGTGCAGCGATCAGCTGTGTTCAGCAGGAGAGATGGGTGGAAGCCCTAGGGAAAAAATTTACCCTCCTGTTGAATAGGATATAAACAGCCTGATTTTGTTTTGTCTCAACACACTGGTAGTGCTCCTTTTTCTGTTATAAAACCTGGCTGTGCCACAGGTCCTGGAGGAAACCCGAGGCTACTGGCCTGATTTGCACTGACTCCAGGTGACCTCCCTGCAGGCACAGCCTGCAGACACCCTCCTGGAAGTACAGGGAGAGTTGAAAACACAAGTTCTGCTTATATGATATTTTTAAATTGCCAGAACTAGGAGAAAAGGAAGCAAAAAAAATTACAAAAATGATTCATTTTCTTCCAAAAGCGCCTCAAGAGTCTCCAGAAATATTTAGCAACACTCCCACTGCATTTGTATTATTTAGATTTATTTTCCTTGGAATAAAGTCATTTCTTTCCAGCCCACATGTCCGAGGCATTCTTATTATCCTGCGAGCAGTCACATGACAGATGGTCATGGCTGCTTCTGAGCTACAGAAAGTCAACTGTCAAACGGTAGGGAGATTTCCCATTGTGATCCTAACTCGCCAAAGAAAATAGCTATCAGTCCTTTAAGCACACCAAAGCCCTGACCCTGCCTCTCATCACAGACTCCCGTACTCAAAAGTGAGAGTTAACACCATAGAAGGATGTGACTAATAATATTTAGGAAACATCTGAATTCTCTTCCACTTGATATTTGTTGGGTAGGGGAGAGCATTTTTAAGTATCTTTGGTCATCATTATTCTTATATTTTCAGTGGACAGTCACTAGGTTTTTTCTTGAATTATAAGGAAATATTGCGCCTGTAAATACAACATATTTGAGATGAGGGTTATCTGAATAAAGCACACACATTTTCCATTTATTTCATGAAGAATGTAAATCTCTAACAAGGACTCTCACAAATGCCTTTGGAGTATAGAGGATGAGAGTTCTTAATTTATCATCACAGATATTAGAATCATAATACATTGTTACTATTAAATAAATGCTTGTTGAAATTAATTCAGGCAAACCTAAAGACTTTTAGTTGACATCAGTAGGAACAGAAAAAAAACTCAGTGGCTTTGGGTAAATATAAGATACTGGGTTTCTCCTTGATTCAAACATAAACTTCTCTATTCACTCACCTATTTGTAAAACTCAGAAAATTCTGCAAGGATATTCTCTCTCAAGCAGAACCTTCCTGGTTTAATTTACCTGGGCACCCAGTATGCTGTAATGGTACAAAGATGGAGAAAACTTGATGTACAGCTGACTTTTAATGTAAGTCAAGGGCTGTTGAAGAGTATGAGCAAATTATGACGGAACAGTCAGGAGCGTCTTCATATAAATAACAAGATGTTGCCTGTGTCTGAAAAAGTGTGGCGTCAGCAAGAGAAGGTGATCGTTTAGAACAGTGATAACAGTGTGGGCAGGTAGGTAGCAGGTCAGCCAAGAGGAGCTAAGGGACTGCCAAGAACCGAGCCTCATGCACACCAAACCTACACATGTCCATGCCAGTCCAACATGGTTGCAGGCTCAGCACACTCCCCATCATGCGCCTGAGCCTCATTTCCCATCACACATGAGATGCCATGACATCTTCCTGGAGATGAACATATGTGTGCTCTAGCTCCATGTGGTGGTACCATGAGACCTCTGAGACTCACACAAAAAGCGACAAGTCAGCAGTTTGCAAACCCCAACTAAACTCCACTCCATTTGAATATTCAGTTAGGCACAACCCCCTACTCTGTAAAAGAATGAGTCCAAGTTTGGTGGGGGCCAGCACCTGTTTCTTCATTACCCCTTTCCATAAACCACACTTTCTGTACACCTTCATGGGTCTAGTTGCCCACAACAATAAGAGTGTGTGACATAGTAGGGAATACAGTATTTGGAAAACAGTTTTTCCATAATGTCCTGAGAGAAATGATGTGGATGAGAAGCCAAACTGGCTGAGCAGTTCTGAAGAGTATTTATTTATTTAATTCCATAAGCAGGGAGGAGCTATCAAACATATTTGCTTATATATTCATGTTTGTTTGTTTTAAGCAAGGATATTAAAAAACCTGGAAAAATCACCTTGATTGTATTGACAATGATGAATTTGAGAGGGGAAATGTTAGGAAGATGACAGGTCCACATCCCACATGGGCACTGGTTTGTGTCTAGGCTGCTCCACTTCTGACCCAGCTCCGTGCTAATGTGCCTGGGGAAGCAGCAGAGGATGGCCTGAGCACTTGGGCCTCTGCACCCATATGGGAGACCCGGATGAAGTTCTTGGCTCCTGATTCCACCCTGGCCCAGCCCTGGCTGCTACAATCACTTAGGTGGTGAACCAACAGATGGAAGATCTCTTTCTCTCTGTGTCTCTCCTCCACTTTCTATAACTTTATGTTTCAAATAAATAAACAATTTTGTAAAAGATGGTTTATAATACTCTAAAAAGGATATGGCCTTGGGGTAGATAGAGAGTGATAAGACTCAAAATAAAATAGTAAAAACTTACAAGTCATATGATGCAGATTTTGAAGAAGAGGAAGGAGTCAGGAATTTTTAAGTTTATAGAATGGGCAACTGCAGGTGACAAAAACATCGACCAAAGGGCTAACGCAGGAATAGCATCTGTGTTAACATCTGGAATCTAGAACTCTGAGGCTGAAAGCTGGGGACAACTGCGACTACATGTTGGTTTTGTTTCCATGAATGAGTTCAGGGTTGGTAATTTAGATTTAGGGGTCACAAACCTAAGTGCCTGTGAAGGCAGGGGGCGGATGAGTTCCTGAGAGAAAGAGGTGAACAGACAGCACTTGCAGAAGCTGGCCTGAGGACTGGCGGTCCCCTCTCTGCAGCCAGGCTAATACTCCTGGTGGGTCCTGGTACGCTTCTCCCTCCTCAGGCCACGGCTGACTTTTTATCCACTTTTCAGGCAAATCCCGGCAGACTGTGTGACACACTCTTTGATACGAACATTATCTCCTGATGAAGTTCACATCAATAAAATATGAATAAAAATAGAGGCTAGAACTTTCCTGCTAGCAGTTTGATTCTATTTTATTCCTGAAAAATATTCTTATAAATGCTCTGAGTCTCATCTTTGAATTAAGTATGAAAAAAAGCATTGTTTTTTATAAACCTTGATCACCAAATTTTACATGTATGTATACAAAAGTATTTCAGAGTTTTTTTAAAGCATCTAGTCATATATTAAGGTTTATATTTAATTAAATCACTTTTATTTGATAGATAGAGAAACAGAGAGAGAGAGAGAGAGAGAGAGATCCTCCCATTCTCTGACTCATTCCTCAATTGTCTGCAAAAGCTAGGACTGAGCCAAGCTGAACATAGGAGCCAGGAACTCAATCCAGGTCTTTCACATGGGCAACAGCAACCCAATCACTTGAGTCATTCTACTGCCTCCCAGGAAGCTAGAATTTGGAGGTAGATCCAAGTATTGTGAAATGGGAAGAAATAATTTAAATGGAGTCATAACCAATAGGCTAAATACCCATCCCACGTAAACCATATTTATCTCAATATATACTATGTATACTCTAAGTAGGTATTTATATATATAGTCCATAGTTTATAATTTATATGTACATGTACACACACACACATACACAGACACACAATCCTATAGGCAGTCCTCAAAGGTGGTGAGAAATCTGTCTAGATACTTAGCTCCCTTGCAACTTTGTCCCACATTATGTGTTGATCCTTTTTCTGAATTAGGGTATCATTTTGCCTCAGTAGAGTATCTAATCCACAAGCTTGATTGCATTTGATTTTATTTCTTCCTAACTTGAGAGTTACCTAGTACAAATTCCAAGTTTCCTTTTCTAGCAATCCATATGAAAATTCAGAAAATAAGTCAGTATAAAATCTCAAGCAACGTTTGACTAACACAATTTAATATGCAATTATTAGTTATCTACTTGCAGCAGCAGTCATTCTAAATATCTTACTTAGAAGTGTCTCTTACCTTGTGGGTGATATTGGGGGATAAGAAACCAAGGGAGTGATGCATAGATTGACAAGTGGGAAAAAAACACAGCCATCACCTCTTTAGTTTGTGATATGTGTTACAAGAGATAACTTCTTACTGTTTTTTTTCCAAAGAGATAAAGATATGCTAAGCAAAAGGACAATCATAAAGTAAGTTGGAGCAGTAAGGCAGAACATCCTGGTTTGTTGAAGAAACAGAAACTTCCCTGGAGGCTGCTAGACCTAATATCAGCCTGTGCCCTTCCATGGGCTTAGGCAACATTGGGATTAAGCAATTTGATAGTGAGTGACTTTTTTAGGGCATTTATTATACATGTATCAAAGCCTCTCAGATGGAACAAGGACTCATTCTTTCTCACAATGACATCATGTAGTAAGGGAATGCACTGGGGGAGCAGAAACTACTGGTAAGGCACCAAGTTCAGCTGTCTTGTTGACAGGCGTGCCACCACACTCTGTAGTCTACACCAGAGCTCCCTCCTGAAATCAGAACAAGACTTTGCCCAACATTGTACCCTTTTTTCAAAGCCTGCCCTCTTCCAACTCACTTCCCAGCTCCCTTACTGGGTTCTTCTGGGAGATCTTCCTTAATTCCACACACACAAACCTTTGTCCCAGGGTCAGTTCCGGGGATGAGGCTGCAAAGACATTCAGGACCACACCATGGAGCCTCTTGAATGTCAGACTCAAGTTTCTCCCAAAAATGTCTCATTTTCTTCCAGATATGGGGCATGGTTGGAAACTAGCTTCTTTCTTGGCAACTTAAATTCCAAACAGAAGCCAGCATGACCCTAACATTTGTGAGATTCAAGGCAAGAGTATAAAAAGATCCACATACCAGAAATTCAGGTCAGCTCCTATAATTACTGTTACCTACTCTTCTATCCTTTCTCTTTGTTAACATTTTATTTTATATTTTATTTTAGAGTCATATTTACAGAGAGAGAGAAAGAGAAAGATCTCTCATCCATTGGTTCACTCCCTAGATGGTCTTAACAGCCAGAGCTAAGCCAGCCTGAAGCCAGGAGCCAGGGGCCAGGAGCTTCTTCTAGGTCTCCCACGTGGGTGCCGGGGTCCAAATGCCTGGACCATCTTCTGCTGTTTTCCCAGGCCATCATCAGGGAGCTGCATTGAAAGTTCAGCCGCCAGCACGGGAACTGACACCCATATGGGATGCCAGTGGTGCAGATGGAGGCTTTACTTGCAACAGCACAATGCCTGCCCCTAGGCCTCTATCTTTTCAACACTTATCCAATACTGCAACATTGTCCCATTTGCTAATTCATGGTCTCTATAAAATCACAAATGAAATACAAGGAGAGGGTTTGGCCTCATGGTGTTGTGGGCTAAGCTGCCACCTATATGAAGGCACTCCATATGGGCTCCAGTTCCAGTCCTGGCTGCTTTGTTTCTGATCTAGCTCCCTGCTAATGCACCTGGGAAGGCAGTGAAAATGGCACAAGTCTTTGGACCCCTGTGCTCACAAAGGAGACCCAGACGAAGCTCCTGGTTCTTGGCTTCAGACCAGCTCAGCTCTGTCCATTATAGCCATTTGGGTAGTGACCCAGTGGATGGAAGATTTCTCTCTTTCTCTCTTTCTCTCTCTCTCTCTCTAATTCTGACTTTCAAATAAAATTAACAAACCTTAAAAAAAAAAAGAAATACAAAGAGAAATAGAAAAAAGCATGCTTGATCCAGCTTTTCTTACCTTAGGTAACCTGTACCCAAATCTTTCTACACTCCCAAGAAACATGGGACAGAGGGAACACTCATAAGCCTTTACATTATTTGGACACAGTTACCTTTCATGCCAAGGAGAGAAGGATCCAAAATGTCGAGAATGGAGAGAGGATGCTGAGAAAGCATACAAAAGCTGTGAGTGCTGGACCCCAAGGAACTAATGTGCCTGTGCCCCTTCATAAATGGTGTATGTGTCAGTGTCTACCTTCTGTTGGACCTTCTACAATGTAGATGTAGGACCCCACTGGCCTGCTGTTTTGATAACATTTTATAAGCACAACATCAACAGAAAAATATGTGGGGGCAATTGTGTTTGATAGCTTAAAAAGGATTGAGATCTAGCAATAAAAGATTAGATTGTACTTTTAATAAGATATAAATTGATATGCATGCTTTTTTAAGTTAAAGTGCACTTTTCCACGTTCATCTCTTTCATATAAGACTCGCACTGAAATAAATTCCAGAATGAGTAAGCCACAGTTTCACTAAACCTATCTTTACACATCATAAGCAACAATAGATGTATTTTCCTTTTGTTTTCTATGAATTCATTACAGTAGACAAAACATAATGACAGGAGACTATTGTTTATTTGGAATTCCAAGGATATCCTCAAAAGGTATTTATATTGAGGACAAGTCAGATTTACTAATCTACAATACTGCTAATGGCCCTCAAAGGACATGCGTTATTCTAGTAAAGCACATAATTTCAGGTACTATAGGATACAGCTTGCATGTTCTAATTTTAAAATAGAAGTTTTGTGGTAGAATGAAAAGAGGATATGACAGAAATCAGATGCTGTTGTCCCCGGAGGGTCAGTAAAATCTTTAACTGAGAGACTCTCCTCTTTGGTAGGAGCACCAAGCAAACACATCTACTGCATTGAATTGTTTGGGCAAACATTCTATACTGGATTGTTGAATAAATGATCAAATCAATATGTTTGGATCTCTAATCCTCAAATTGCAACACAATGAGACTCATACTTCTACTCAATGACCTGTTTTGTTTGTATATAGTTGAATCCAGTTTGGGAAAAACTCAGTTAAGATAGGGCCTTACTGCACTATTCCCTCTGACATTTTAAGTTGATGTATATATCTTTGAATTTTCTAAACCAGCAGCTATCTTAGACCCTAAATAAACTACCTACAGAGCAGTGGTTAACGGTAACTTGAGTGGGATGTGATAATAGAATCCCAGATAATTAATCTGTATCTCCTTTACTATTTCTCAAATTTTTGTTACACTGCAATGCATTTACACTCCTGATTCAGAACTTCCAGTTCTACTCCTACTGTGAAGAGAAAAAAAAAAGTGCATAAGCTATCTTGGGATTTTCAAAATGCTGTGCATCTTGTGCCTGTTCAAATCATAAGCCTCTTTATCTACACCCCATGTAACTTGCATCAGAAAGTATGAGTAAGTTCCTCTCTGAAGTTTTAGGCACATTAACGTGCATATGCTTCGAAGGAAGCGATCCATGAATTACAGAATTTTCCAACATGCAATCTTGCCCAGTCTTGGCTCTCAATTCCATCTAAACTCCTGATATAAATGTCATGTTCTGGTTTATTCGTGGCCGAGCAAAGGGTTTGCCTGACTTTATAATGGTTTGCGTTGGCTTCCAGCAAGATTGCCTCTGTCAGAGCATAGCTTAAAGAAATGTTTATGTTGATATGACTCAAGCCCAGGCACCATTTCTCCTCATTTTCCTTTCAATGTGCTTTGCAAAAATTGTGGCATATGTCTGCCTGAATGTCGGAAACATTTCTGACAATAACTTGGAACTTTCTCCAGCCTAATATACCAGCTTTAAAGTGAATTATACAGCGCTTAGTTGACACGGAGCCCTTTTAATAGCAGGTAGATGACCCAAGAACTCTGAGCAACTGCCCGCCTAGGAAATGTCTTAGAGCACAAAACAGTAATACCTGTGGTTGGCAGAATAATCAGCAATTACGTTTTTAAGGGAACATATCCTTGCTGTCCAGTTAAACGATGGAAATTCAGAAGAGTAAAATTTAGAATGTTAGACAATCCTTGCAGAAGAAATGGAGTAATAAAACTCAACACAGTACTTCTGTGTTGGCAAATGTGAAGTGTTTTTAAAGTCTTCACTTTTTTTCATGGGGAAAAATGTTTCCTTTTGCTTACACATTTTTTTAAAAGTTTAAATAGGTTATCTCAAATATTTCAATAAATTTGCAACTTTGGATTCAGTTCAAACTTAATAATACATCTGGCACTAAGAAATATATTAGAGAAAGCAAGCGTCTTTTTTTTCTTTCAATATCTCAAAATGTAATTGGAAAGACAAACTAGATGCTGAAAATTATTAAGGGAGATGGCAGAGACAACAGATAGCTGTTTCTGGTGCTAGAATGATTCCACTTTAGCAGTTATAATTCACTGAGATTTTATGATAATAGGTGAGAAGACCAATCATAGTTTGCTAGTAGAAGTTGGAAAAGTGTACTCAAGGGTAATTGTATCTAAAAATTGGTAATGATTCCTAAAAATAAGCCTATTTATAACTAATTGCTCAGAAATTCTTCTCCATTAATCAACAATTCTACCTCTAGTGGTGTGCACTAAAGAATGTGTATAGAGCTGTGCTCACGAAAACATAAATAAGAGCACTCCTTGCAGACATACGTGTAGTAGCCTCCAAATGGGACATATGTGCATACATGTGATAAACTGTAGTTTATCTATGCAATGGAATACTATGCAGCAATGAGAACTTATTGTCCAATTTAGTGAAGAACATTCATTCTTTCATCAGGATGATGTTTGAATGACAAAATTTACTTCATACAAAAAGCATTTTTTTAATTTATATTCTCATGGAAATGTCCCATATGGCTGTTGTTCACTATTCCTCTACTCTTACTCTTTAGCAAATTATTCATAAAATACCCAAAAAAGATTTTTAAAGTTCAACTGGTTATGGATAGCAACTTACAGTGGCATTTTGTTCCTGGTATTTTCTGACGTAAGGATGTTTATATTAAAAATACACACAATTCAAGGTTTTAAGAAGAGGGTTGGCATGTCTTCTAAGGTGACTTTCAGATTGTTGACTTTGGGGAGGTGAGTGGGAACAAGTTTCTACTTTAATTTGATGATATTTTGCAAAGCTGAGAGCTGTGGAACCAGAAGAAAGATGTTGTTACTGATGCTAAACTTTGTGTGACAACCTAAATGGAGTAGGGACAGCTGATACAATGTTATTTCCAGTTGTACCTGGGAAAGTGTTTCTGGAAGAGATTAGCATCTGAATCCATAGACTGGGTAAAGAAGATCCTCTTACCTGTGTGGGAGCTCTCATCCGGTCTCTCGGGGACCCAAACACAGAGGTGAAGGCAAGGCAGATACACTCTCTCTTCTGGAGCGGGGACAATCTTTTCCTGACTTCATGTGTCAGACCTTCTGGTGCTCAGATCTTCAGAGTCTGGCGATAGACACCACTGAGCCCCTGGTAATTCTCAGGCCTTGGAATTTGGACTAAACTGTATCAACAGCCCACAAAAGGCAGGTGTGGCACTTCTTGGTTTCCATGCACATGCGCCAGTGCCTGCAACAGATCTCTGCTTCAGATCTCCTGTTGCTTCTGTTTCTGTGGAGAACCTTGCAGAATGGAAAGATGAAAAAGAGAATGACCATTGGATGGGAATGAAGAAAGATGGAAATAGTATTCTGATATATTTGACATGTTTGTTGTAACAGAAGTCTAATAGACGTTCCAAAAGATTGTATTACTCCAAATGGAAAATACAGAAGACACTGGAGATTTTTCTAATGAGAAACAAAGATCCTCATCAAGAGATGCTTGAAATTTAAAATGGAAACTTTGAAAATTTTAAGCAGTCATCTCCTAGAGCTGGCTTGTATCAGCTTGCGAGAACAACTGTTAAATTTTCAAAAATTTTGCCAGCTGGTTGTTAAATAGCCATTATTTATCATTAAATTACGTAAACTTTTAATTAAATGAATTATAAACATTCATTGCTTCTAATTATTTCACATTTTTCTGTTATTCATTCTCTTGAGGTTACTTGTGCCTATTGTATGATATAAATTGTACAATTATATGCTCTTTCCAATTCCATATTCAGTGTCCTAAGTGGGTAGCTTGAAATCACTCATAGTGAACTATTTACAGCATGGAAATTCAGCAAATGTTTCAAAAATATCAAAAAACCATATCAGAGCTCTTTTATGAATTGCAAGCATAGGTTGGTTGCAAATACAGTAATTCAACCCAAGTCAACACAGGCCTTCTCTCAAAATCAGTTGGCTGTTTTCACTTTGCAATAGAGCAGTGTGAATTTTTTTATTTAAATCGTATGTTATACATCAGAAGTTTAACATTAAAATTTATATATGTGTGTGTATATATATATATTCATATATAAAAGTACATGTATATATACATACATAAAAGTATATGTATATATGCTTTTTCTCCAGAGAACCAACTGTTGAATGTTTCCGGTTCACCAATGGATTGAAGTGAGTCACCACATCTCACTTCAGTTATCTGTCAGATAAGCCCTCCTCTGCTTTCTCTCTGTCCTTTAGTGGCCAGTGTGACAGATTAGCTTGCTGTCTTGCACTGAGGACAGACATGACTGATGGGGCCCTGGAGTGGGGAGGGGAAGCAGGTGCTGAGCTGGTTCTCTGAGCCCAGGCTAAAAGCTTTCTTAGCAGGGATGGCCTGAGAGGCACTGTACCCCCTAGGTTTCACACCATCCCTTTGGACCATTCTCCAGGAAATCCCTCTTCCTTCTTAAGGAGGGGAATCATTTCAGTGAGCGAAGAAACACTGATGAACAGCAGGGCATATTTAGGAGAAAATGTCTTTCCCTCCACACCCATAAAACCAGGGCTCCCTCACCCACACATGCTTTGTGTTTGTCTTGCTTCACAAAGGATGGAGTGGCTTCGGTTCTTCAACCCTGCAATGATTGCTATGTTCAGTTAATGATGGCATATATGAACCCATCGTTAAGCTCAGGAGACAAATCTGAGTGCTTCCACTCAACTTGGAGAACTTTATAAAACAAAGAATTCAAATTGCATAGGATGTTAGTTTAAGAGCTGTGACTTATGTATAGTCATCTAAGTGAATTGACTCTTGTGATAGTGGCGGAGGGGAGAAGGAGGTGTGCTGAAAATCTCATAATGTTGCCTGCTTGAGCTGGACTTCCAGGAAGCCAGAGCTGTGAATCACTCCAGGTCTGCGGGCATGAGATCAAGGAGCTCTGGCATCTTCAGTTGAGAGAAGGATGTCCAAGCCCCAGAAAAGACAAAATTTCACCTCCTCTGCGTTCTGGTTTCATTAGGACTCTCAACTAAGAGGATGATACTTCCCACTTTTGCCATCTGATTTACTCAGTCCACTCATCCAGACATCTCATCCAGAAATGCCCTCCAGGACTGACTTCAAAATAATATATATTTTTTTGGACAGGCAGAGTGGATAGTGAGAGAGAGAGAGAGAGAGAGAGGTCTTCCTTTTTGCCGTTGGTTCACCCTCCAATGGCTGCCGCAGCCGGCGCATCACGCTGATCCGAAGCCAGGAGCCAGGTGCTTCCCCTGGAGCCAGGTGCTTCCCCTGGTCTCCCATGCAGGTGCAGGACCCAAGCACTTGGGCCATCCTCCACTGCACTTCTGGGCCACAGCAGAGAGCTAGACTGGAAGAGGGGCAACCGGGACAGAATCCGGCGCCCTAACCGGGACTAGAACCTGGTCTGCCGGCGCCGCAGGCGGAGGATTAGCCTATTGAGCCGCCGTGCTGGCCCCAAAATATTTTGAAATGATTTTGCCATCCCTTAGCCTAGTCTAGGTGACACATAAAATTTATCTCTCTTTCTTGGATAAAACAGGAGAGGGAGTAGAAAGGGGGAGTGACAACGGGTAGGAGGGTAGGTACAGTAGGAAGAATTACTATGTACATAATGTTGTATTTATGAGATACATACAAATTAAAAATAAATTATAAAAAAATAACCATAAGAGGAGTAGGTGTTTGGTGCAATGTGTAAGATTCTCATATCCTATGTTGGAGTGTCTGGTTCAAGTTACAGTTCCATTTCTGATTCCAGTTTCCTGCTAATGCACCTTAGTGGAAGTAGTATGTGTTAGCTCAAGGATGTAGGTCCCTGCTATCCACATGGGAAACATGAATTGAATTCCAGACTTCTGTTTTTTCTTTTTTTTTAAGATTTTATTTATTTACTTGAGAGGCAGAGTTACAGACAGAGAGGGAGAGACAGAGATCTTCCATCTGCTGGTTCACTCCCCAAATGGCCATGATAACAAGAGCTGAGCCGATCCAAAGCTGGGAGCTTCTGGGTCTCTCATGCAGGTTTAGGGGCTCTACTGGGCCATCTTCCACTGCTTTCCCAGGCCATAAGCAGAGAGCTGGACCAGAAGCGAGGCGCCTATGTGGGATACTAGTGCTGCAGGCAGAGTCTTTGCCTCCAACACCACAGCGTCGAGCCCCTGGGCTTCTGGCTTTGACCTGTACTACCATAGCTTTTGTAGGCATTTGGAAAATAAACCATCATGTGGAAACTTTCTGTCTCTGTCTATGTCGCAGTCTAACTGTCTCTCTCTGTATCCTACTCCCTTTCAAGTAAAATAAAATAGATAAGAATTTTTAAAAAGAATTTAAAAATTAACTATCTGAAACTATCTAAGACTGAAGAGAGACAGAGTATGTCATCCCAAAATGTGCCTCTTTGGCATAACAATTATTTTGAGCTAAACTCTTCATAAACATTGGATGCAAAAGGAATACTCTATCTTCCCTATACCAAGAAAAATGAGAGTAAAGGCTCGTATGAAAGATGCCATCCCTCTACCAGGAGAAAAAGTCAAACCTTTCATCCGAGATGGGGTGTTAAAGCCAAGAAAAACACGTCTAGACTTTGCTAAGGTAATTCTTCTCTTGTTTAGTCTTCCACACATTTTAGTCAGCTTTCCACAATTGCTATTCCTCGTTCAATGTACTATATAAGCATTTAGGTTTTCCTACTTCTTTGGGTTTTAATTTCCTATTCAGTTATTTGCATACATGTAAAAAGTCTGTGTGCTTTTTCCACCATTACCCTACTTGATGCCTAATTAACCATCAGGTTCAGCCATGAACACCAACAGGATAGAATTAACATTTTGCTTCCCCTACAACTGTGAGATTTCAGAATTATGTGATAAACCTTCCTTGTTCAAAAGGTAATCCCAGGCCGGCACCGTGACTCACCTGGTTAATCCTCCGCCTGTGGCGCCGGCATCCCAAACGGGTTCTAGTCCTGGCTGCTCCTGTTCCAGTCCCGCTCTCTCTGTGGCCCAGGAGGGCAGTGGAGGATGGCCCAAGTGCTTGGGCCTGCACCCGCATGGAGACCAGGAGGAAGCACCTGGCTCCTGGCTTAGGATCGGTGTAGTGCCAGCTGTGGCGGCCATTTGAGGGGTGAACCAATGGAAGGAAGACCTCTCTCTCTGTCTCTCTCTCTGTCTATAACTCTACCTGTCAAATAAATAAAAAAAACAAAAACAAAAGGCAATCCCAACTTAGATTAAAATCTGTAGAAGAGAAAGGGGGTCCATGTTACAGTGAAATTGCTTAATAGCAGTTCCTAGTTACACACAAATGGTGAAAACTGCAGCTTCTTACAAATGGAGACTGAAAACTCCAGCCCAGAAGGATCCACTTGATTGCAATTAAAGTGCCAATAGTCTCTTTGCCTTTCCTTAGGGGAGGTAATGTTTCTAAGGAACTCATGACTCATCAGTTCTGGGGGTACACACCAAGTTCTTAGGAAATGCTCATCAAATGACCACTTACACTCACTCTAGAGCAAACATGCCACAGATCCCTCTTTGCAGTTTGCCTCAGCAAACAGAAGAGCAAGGCCAGGGTAATCCAGAAAGGATTTCAATTCAAACCCAAGTTTCAAAGTTAAGATTGTTCTTAAGACTGATCAGCAAAAGCTCCTTCCAAAATTCATATAACCTTTTTTTTTTTTTTTGACAGGCAGAGTGGACAGTGAGAGAGAGAGACAGAGAGAAAGGTCTTCCTTTGCCATTGGTTCACCCTCCAATGGCCGCCGCAGCCAGCGTGCTGCAGCCGGCGCACCGCGCTGATCCGATGGCAGGAGCCAGGTGCTTCTCCTGGTCTCCCATGCGGGTGCAGGGCCCAAGCATTTGGGCCATCCTCCACTGCACTCCCTGGCCACAGCAGAGAGCTGGCCTGGAAGAGGGGCAACCAGGACAGAATCTGGTTCCCCGACCGGGACTAGAACCCGGTGTGCCGGCGCCGCAAGGCAGAGGATTAGTCTATTGAGCCATGGCGCCGGCCCTCATATAACCTTTTTTATATTTCAAATCAATAACTGTTCTAAAGGTTTTCTGCTCGTGGTAAGCGCATTCAGACAAGTGACAGAACTCTCAATTTCTAGAGTCTTGCCAGGGCCCAGTGCCATCTCAGACCACCTGCTGTATGTGGACAGACCCTCTGGGGCAGGAGGGTGTGCAAGGGCTGACCCAGCACATTCCATTCTGTTTGTCACAAGTCCACTCCTGAAAGACCAAAGGATCTCTCTCCACACCTGATGCTGTAGACTTTTGGAGGCATCCAATTCAGAGTTAATCCAAGAATAAAAACAGCAAACTCAGCAGTGTTGTAGAGAAGGGATTAGGAGGCCCATTACTTTTGAAAAGGAAATAATGAAATTTAAGTTAAAGAGAACGTATTCGGTCATTCTGTGTCTCTTAAAAGAGCCAACATTTATCAATAGGCAAAGATAAGGATGAGCAATCTTCCCAAACCCTGCAGTCCTGTTTTTATTCAGCTGTTGACTTTCCACGTGTTGCTGTTACATTCCCTGTGCATGTACTCTGAGCATTAGAAGTGAAAAGAGACTGGAGTTTAAACAACTCATCACAGCACCTGGATCTGTTTTCAATAAGATCGTATTTTCACCAAAGCTTTTTCAACACAATGCTGTGTGTTTACATCTGATGTATGTGGAAGGTTGGAAGTAATTTTGCCAGTGGCCCAAGAAGTGCTTGCAACACAATTATACCTTATAGTCTAAGTGTTTGGTTAAAGGTTCTCTTATACTAATTTACCAGGGGGTGAACCTAAACACTTATCAAATTTGTCCTTAGATAAAGCCATGCAATCTTGCTCTAACCAAACCAAATCATCAAACCACAAAGGAGCGGGAAGAAACCATTTTTCTATCCTCTGTGCTATAAAATACATAGCAAATAAAATATTGTAAGAAAAAAATTGGGGCACATATTTGGGCTAACACTTAGGACACTGGTTAGGATGTCCACCTTTCATTTCAGAGTACCTGGGTTCAAGTCCTGGCTCTGCTGCTGATTCCAGTTTCCTGCAAAAGCAGACCATGGGAGGGTCCAGTAGTTAGGTCCCTGTCACTTATGTGGGACACCTGGATTTTGTTCCTGATTCCCAACTTCAGCCCTAGCCTAGCCCCAGCCATTACAGGCATTTAGGGAATGAACGAGCAGATGTGTCCTCTCTCTCTCTCTCTCTCTGTCTCTCAAGCAAATAAATAATTTTTTAAAAGAAAAAAAATAGCAAGAACTTAGAAACCACATACAGGTAAGGGGAGAGCAGGAGAAGAAAGCAAAGCCAAAATACCCTTGATTCACTGTGTCCTTGATTGACTCTGGCCAGGGCGGGCCACACAACAATCAAAGGAGGTTTCTCAGTAGGAGTGGTGAGATTTAACAAGGTATTCTTATGTGCAAACCCGCAAAACAAATCCTTGCATTCTGCACTTTTCTGACTTCCTCCAAGAGTGTCTAGTAAGTCTGAAAGAAAACTTTATAATCAAAGAAGAAAACTCTCATCCCAATCAGCAAAGCAGGTGCCTGTTTGCCTGCGGCTGAGACTCCTGACACCTGGAACCAGCACCAGACCTCCCTCCCTCCACCTGGCCCAAAAGAAGCCAAAGTAAATGGAGAGTGAGTCTCACCTGAGTCACTGTGACTTCCTGTGCTGGAGTCTTTAGTATCCTACCAAACGCAGAAAGTACACAAAATGCAATCCCATTTAGAGCCATGGTGAAATCAAACACTGTGTGCTCACTGGAAAGTTTGCAACATTTGACAAATTGTAATTCTGTTCTTCACAAACTTCTAAACACTTCCTGCTAAGTGACAACAAGCTTCAGCAAGTTTCCCCAAACCTTCTGCAGCTTCTTCATCTAACTATAAAGAACAGATGCCTGTGAGGGGCTGCTGTGAGTTCTGTTCTCTGTACAATATGTACACGTACAAGAAGAGACTCACATTCGATGAAAATGTGATAGCCAAGGCCTCCAGACAGCTTTGTGGAAAGTGCACAGCACTCCAACAGCTGGCCTCAGTCAAGGGCTCTCTATCAATCATGGGACAATGTGACAGACTTGTGACTTGGTGGCAAAATTTACAGTTTGAGAGAATCACATCGATAACAAATAATTTGTGTTGTTAAAATATACAAAGATGCGACAATTTGTTTTCTAACATGTTTAATGAAAGTGAATGTATATTTTCATGTTTAATATTAGAAAAACTGAAAAAGTAGATAAATAAATGAAGTTCCAATCCCGTTAATGTAAATCATTAGAGCAAAAATTATATATCTGGTGCTATTTCTTAACATTAGCATTAATGTCAATAAATTCAAGTCTAAAATGAATTGAGGGAAATTAATAACTTTATTATGTACTTGATTTTGAGTTGCTCTTTTTAATGAACTCAGTCACCAAACTATAAACATACTCACAGCACTGACAAGTACACATTTACCAGTATATAAATTCATTTTACACCATTTCATGGAGTTTTGATCATACAACTTAAAATTTTATGCAAAATCATGCAGGTTTAATTCAGACTTTATATTCTCTGCTATGAAGTAAAAATCATTTCTAGTCTAAAAGAGCCGTTTTCATACTGTCTTGTCTATATGACCCTGATGTTAAGATTCTTCTGTGTTAAGTATCAAAAATACCAATTCTCAACCTCACCCCTGGAAAGACAAAGTACTAGATCTGAATTGGGATTCCTAGAAAATATGGAGAACAACTTTGTCACACATTGCCCTAAAAATAAAAATGTAAATACTCATAGATAGGGAACTGAGAAAGTTATCCCAGACCTGAAATAACCCTTAGCACTTTAACTCAAGGACAACTAAGAGGAAGATATTTCAACTGAAGCAAGAAAAAGAAGAAAACAGGTGGGCCTAGAGTAACCAAAAGACTTACACCACTATTTCTTTAAGCAAAAAATAAAGAACAAATGATTAGAAATTTGGAACTTGAGTAAAAAATGGGGAAAAGTTAGCCTTACTAAACATACTTATCATTTATGTATTATTAATCTATTTTGGCACAATATGAAATGTATATTTCCATTCAATTATTGTTTAGACCCGTTGTCTCTATTCTCACTAAACTAAGGTCTTTTGCTTTCTACTTGTTAAACTTCTTATTCAGTGAAGTATTAAGCTTTTTTACTATAATATAAATTTAAAATAGGTTATCTCAAAAACTAAAGAAAAAAGGAAGAAAGGGAGAAGAAAGCAGGATGAGGGGAAGTGAGGAAGAGGGAGGCAATACCATTACGTTCTTAGGACTGTATCCACAAATCACACTGAATCTGTTAAAAACTAATTAAAAACTAAAATTTAAAAATTTTAAAAATTCAAGGAAAATGGAATTAACAAGTTTATTTTGGTAGAGAAATTTTGAGAACAACTATGTAGTTTTTTCATAATATGTATTTTTCCATTAACTTTTTGCAGAACTTCTTATGCATGTATTCCAACACATTTATTCAACAAAATAAAAATATATTAATTGCATTTTTCATACACACACACACACACTCATATTATCATCACTTAATTTTGTCACTAAACTACATTATTTGGAGTGGGAGGGACATTAACACAAAATGACCATCTCGGGAAAGACATTGCATGTTTGATACCAGGCTTCTTGCTTTACTCTGTGTAAGATTTTGCCTACACTGGGTTTTCTTAATCTGCATTTTCTAGTTTGCAGTTTTGTTTATGATTGAAAATCATGTTACTATGTGAGTTCCAAAACTTTGTTTACTGTTTATAAATTTTTATTTGAAAGGGAGATAGAGGGGTAGAGGGAGGGAAAGACCGACAGACAGACAGACTGAGATCTCCCACACACTGGTTCACATCCCAAATGTCCACAACAGCTGGGGCGGGGCCAGGCTTGAAGCCAGAAGTAAGGAGCTCAGTCCAAGTCTTCCCAGTGGCTGGCAGGGATCTGTGCACCTGAGCCATCTCCTGCTGCCTCTCAGGAAGGAGGTAATTCCAGCCTTTAGGAGGAAGCTGGAATTAGGACTGGAAATGGGCCCTGAACTCAGGCACTCCAATGTGGAGTTCCAAGTAGCTTCTTAACCGCTATGCCAAACACCTAGCCCTTGATAAATATTTTTATTTAGGGATACCATTAATATTATTTTTAAGTTGTATTTAATCAATTAATTCTATTGGGAAACCTAGTAAGTGTGAGATTCAGAAGAGTATACTCCCCTACTATTTACTTACTCTTTAATCTTTGGCAAGCTTTTGGCTATTTTTTTTTAATTAGAAAGAGAGAAGAAAAGAAAGAAGAAGAAGAAGAATGAGGAGGAGGAGGAGGAGGAAGAGGAGGAGGAGTGTGTGCACACTTCCATTCATTGGCTTACTTCCCAAATTCCAGCAACAGTCAGTCAGGAACCAGGAACTCAACACAGGTCTTACATGTGGGTAGCAGGAACACACGTACTTGAGGTAGCCTTACTGCTTTGCAAGATCTTTATTGGCAGGTAGCTGGAATCGGAGCCAGAACTGGGACAAAATGGGATATGGGCATCTTAACCACTGGACCAAACTCCCACCCCTGACAAGCTTTTTAACCTCTGTAAGACTCAATCTTATCTATAGTGTGAGGCTGACAATGTTCTTGGACTCTCAGGATTGCAATAGGAATCAAACAAATTAAAATGTGTGAGGCATTCACAATAGGCACAAGGTAAATACTAGATCAATATTCCTTAGTGGTGGTATATGTGATATTCTGTGTCTTCTCACATAACGCAGGCTCTGTAGTGACCATACCATTTACCATCTAGACCAGGGAGTGTCTGAGAATAATATACGCCCTAATTAATAATTCCTTAGGGACAAAAGTAAAAACCTTAAAATTGTCCAAAGAAAACATGTATACAGTCATCCTATTTGACACTTAAATCTCATTAGGTATACATTTCAATTATTCTAGGAGAAAGAATAGATGAAGGGGAACGAAATTAGGATCAAATTTATAGAAGTTTATAGCTGCAAGAGACCTAAGAATCATATAGCTTAATTTCTCTATTTTATAGATAGGAGAGTTGAGGCTCAGAAAAACTGAAGGACTTCATCAAGATGCTACAATTCTAAGCCTGGTGGATGGGCTAGAGAGACTAGGTATGGAGATTGTTTTTGTTTTGTTTTGTTTTTTTCATGAGACAGAGTTAACAGAATCTAACTGTTAAGTCTCCAAGATGGGTTTTATTTTTGAGAGTCCAGTTCTAGAAAGGAGATGGGCGAGGGAAATGAACACAGAGAAGGGAGATGGACACCAAGGAATCAGAATCTTCCGGGGGCAGGGGGTGTATTTTGTAAAGTTCCTAAGTTATGACAATGCGTGCTCTGAACATAAAATGTCCTTGCTGGGTCCTGAGGTTGAGGTCCTTGATTGCAACACGGTTGGCCTAGGACATGCGATAAGCCTGACTCATTAGCTCAGAGGCAGGGAGCTCTGTCCTGCCAGCCACATAGGGCTTGTGAAATCGTTTGTCTGGTCCGGTCAAGGCACACGCAGGCAGGACTTGAATTCAATAACTCTATAGAAGGTTAACTATTAGTTGACGGTTTTGTATGGCCTGAAAATGATGTTATAGATATCCAAAGAGCCCTTGACATGAGAAAAGTTTCCCCACCCCTGCAAAGAAAATGAGACAGGACTTAAACACAAATACAGAACAAGTTCACAGCCTTTCTATGCACCATCATATTCACAGCTTATCTTTTAAGATCATATCCTGCCTTTTTGCCCATGATTTGAATTGTATTGATCTGCCTTGGAGTCTATACCTCGAATTATTCTCACGAACCACTGACCTTATCAATAGATGAAGAGTACCAAGTTAATTCTGAGGATGCCTTGTTTCCTCCTAACCAATGTGCAATCTTCTGCCTGTGAGATTCTGAGTGAGTATAAGCCTGGGTTTTACATTGTCTTCGGTTTGAATCTTGCATTGCTTCTAACAGGAATGGTAGTCTGCACAAGTATCTTAAGGTCCTAAAATATAAAGCTTATGTTATTATGTATATAATGGAGATTTTCCCTTACACTTTGCCATAAGGATTCAATGAAACAGTGTACATGGAGCTCTTAACACAGAGCTTGACACACAGTCAGCACTCAACTGGTAACTGAATGTGGTAGGGAAGGAGTAATCATTTAAATGTAGGTTTTTGTGTCAGAGAATTCTGTATGAAACCAGGACTGGATGTGTGACTTTGGACAAATTATTTTCCCTGTCTGAGCTTCAGTGTTTAATACATTCAATGAAAGCATAAAATATACATTAAACCTGATATATTTACATTGGGTTATGTGTATCAAATATATATGAAAATGTTTAGTATACAATAGTCATTTAAATGTTTGCTATCTGATTTTCTTATGTGATTTATTTAGATTACAACTTTTCCCATTATAGGCATAAAAAATGTTAAATGAATGTGCGAGGGATTTAACATAAGTGTGAGGAATACATTATAGTGGTCATGGCTCTCGTTGTAAACAGAATCAATGGAATATACAGACAGTAACCTGCCCTTATCTGTGATTTTGCTTGCTGGGGTTTCAGTCCTATGTAGTAAACCACAGTCCAAACATATGAATAGAAAACTCCAAACATAAATAACTCCGAAGTGTTAAAAGGTACCTTATTCTGGATGGTATGATGCAATCTCACCACTCCATTCTGCCTGGAACATGGTGAGCCCTTTTTCTAACATGTTTACACCATGTACACTACTAGACCATTAGCCACTTTGTAGCCATTGGGTTGCTTATCAGATTGACTGTCGTGGTATCACAGTTCTTTGTTCAAGTAAACTTATTTTACTTAGTAATGGCCTCAAATCACAGTAGTAGTGACGGTAGCAATTTGAATAGGCCACAAAAGAAAGCTAAAAAGTTCTTCCTTTTCTGTGGTGGGGACACTTTTCTCTGCCAAGGGCCATTTGGAATTTTGTAACAATATTTATATCCCATACAAAATTGCCATCAGAAAAAATTAGACTGCTATAAATTTATTGAATTTCAAGATCCACCTGTGGTTGCCTTGGGAGGGCCAGACGAAATGACTGTGTGGGCCTTATGCCCTGGGCCAGATGCTCCCTAGCCCTGCAAGTGAAAGGATCAAAGTCACACACAATGGAATAAATTAAACAAAGTAAAATGTATAAGAAAGTCAGGGGCCAGCAACGTGGCACAGGGGTTAAGCCACCACTTGGGATTCTAGCACCTAACATCATAGGGCCAGTTTGAAATTCAGCTGCTCCACTTCCAAACCCACTTCATGAAAACACACCTGAGAAGGCAGTGGAAGACGGCCCAATTACGTGTGGCCCTGCTTCTCATGTGGGAGACCCTGGTGGAGTTCCTGGCTCCTGGTTTTGTGTGTGGCCCAGCCTTGACTGTGGCAGCCATTTGGGGAGTGAACCATGGGATGGAAGATTATCTCTCACTTCTCTCTCTCTCTCTCTCTCTCTCACTGTGCCTTTCAAATAAATAAATCTATCCAAAAAAAAAAAAAAAAACCCAAAAATAAGGGTCAACTCGATTCCCAATAGAAACATTATATGATGACAGTTCCCCAGAAGCTCTTACTCTGAAGACTGAAATGTTGAGTCACTGCAGTTACTTCAAGGATATTTCTGAAGGGTTCATCTAAATGAGGAGCAACCTGTCACTGCCTGCCTTGTCAGAGAACCCGATGACCTACATAATTAGCAAAATCTATTAAAGTAAATCCAGCTGAGGGAGTGAAAATAGAAACTTGAAAATGCAATGAAACATTAGCAGCCAAATAATTACTTTTCAAATAATCTCTTACTCTGTAATGCAAAATAAGACGAGGTATTGAGCAATGCAGGCATCACTGTGACAGGCGGGTGTTGTGAGCTGCAATAGAAGGTGAGTCTGCTCCCTGGGAGAGGGGTGTCAGCTCCGGGATGAAGGTTATGTGACTTTCCCAGTAGCATTCACAGGAACTCAGGAAGTGTCAGCCAGGCCTGTGCACTGCTTGCACTCAACCTCAAGACTCAGTTTTGAAATGTGTGAAAATCACCAAATTAGACAGTGTCATGTGAGACGAGGAACATTTTCTTTCATGTTTTTAATTATTAGAAATTGTAACTGACCTGCATATATAACATTTGCTGCATTGCTTAAACAGTTGAGCTCTGATGCAAACTCCCATCCTTATCAATAAAAAAAAGTGGTGTTTGCTTTGGTGACTCAAATGTGACAGAACTGTCAACTATGAAAAACGTAACATTTTTATTTCTGAAACAAAGAAAAATTGTTCTGCTGTGTATTTCTTTTTCCCGACAGCACCATATGATCTACAATCACTTGATCTACAAATCTGGTTTAGTTCATTCCTCTGAAATTCTCAGGGATTAGAAATATTTTTGTTCTTTCTTAATTACCATGCTCATTTCCAAATGAATTCTCTATTTTTCTTAAAAATCAATTTGTGCTCATGTTCTTAATGCCTTCATGGCGATGAGTCAGTAACTGAAGAAAAAAAAAAAAACTGTTGGCTAAAAGGAGTGTGAGACTGGGAGCCTAATGTGCTTTGTCCGTTCCCTCATTTGTATTGCAGAAGGTTGTTTTTTTTTTAAAAAAGTTCTGTTGAAGCATTGCACATCTTTCTTCCTTCCTATAGACTTAGGGTAAGACAGCTGGAGAGCTTGGGATTCTGCATATTCCACATCAGTGAAACTCAGAGTCTGTGCTCTGAAAGTGGTGTGAATCTGTTTAATCACAGTGTTATATAACTCTGCAGATTCTCTAAGGTGTAGTGATATTTAGAGGTGACAGTAAAAGCATTACCATTCCACCAAGTGTTATACAGAGAAACCATGCACCGGAAAGGCTGAACTCTCTCAAACAACTAGTGGGAACATAATGAACTATTTTTTTTTCTCTACAACATTTTTATCAAACAAAAATAACTAGTTGAGACTTCAGTCACAAACTTGAGATACTGTTATAATATACATATTAATGTGATACATAAATCCTGCATATTCTTGGTGTATTTACATTAGTTTAATAGGATGTACATCAAGCAGCAATTTAAAAAAAAATATCAGCTGGACTGATGTGCAGTAAAGGTTTGCAACTTTTTTTTAGAGTTATTTATTTGAAAGACAGAGAGAGAGGAAGAGACAGAGATATGGAGAGAGAGAGAGAGAGAGAGAGAGAGAGAGATCTTTCAGCTGCTGGTTCACTCCTCAAATGGCTAGGGCCAGCCCAGACTGAAGTCAGGAACCAGGAGCTCCTTCCAGGTCTCCCACGTGAGTGCAGGGGCCCAAGGACTTGGGCCATCTTCTACTGCCTTCCCAGGCCATAGCAGGGAGCTGGATTGGAAGTGGAGCAGCCAATACACAAACTGGGGCACATATTGGAAGCCAGCACCTCAGGGGGGAGCTTTACCCCTCACACCACGGCAGCAGCCCCAGCTTGTAACTTTTATATGAATGAAAAATAAATTACACATTTAGTTTCTTTCCTAAATTTCTTAAATTAGTTTTCTTTTAAAGCGCTCATAAAAGTCTGTTCTTTTACTTCAAAAAAAAAGAAGATACCCAGATATAAAAAGATACTCTTGTTACTGATCACCAACAAAATGCAAATGAAAACTACAATATGACCCTATTAATCACCACAAATGGCTAAAGTTAAGAGCACTGACACAGCCAGTGATGATAAGGATACGGAAAAGTGGAATTCACCTAAATGAAAGGTCTCTGTGAGTGAGATCTCAGTGTAAAGAACGGGCCATCAAAGAAGGAGGTGCCTTTCTCTGAAGGGAGGAGAGAACTTCCACTTTGACTATGGCCTTCTCTAAATAAGGTTGGAGTTTGTGAACTCAAGAGGCTTCCATAACCTTGGCAGCTCATGACAAGAGCCTCAGGTGATTACCTACGTCATAAATAAGAGTGTCAGTTGTTAAATCAACAACGGGAGTCACTGTGCACCTGCTCCCCATGTAGGATCTCTGCCCTTAATGTGTTGTACTATGCAAATTAACAGTATAACTAGTACTCAAACAGCACTTTATACTTTGTGTGTCTGTGTGGGTGCAATCTGTTGAAATCTTTAGTTGGTATAAACTAAGTTGATCTTCTGTATATAAAGATAATTAAAAATGAATCTTAATGAAGAATGGGATGGGAGAGGGAGTGGGAAATGGGATGGTTTGTGGGTGGAAGGGTGGTTATGGGGGTAAAAGCTGCTATAATCCAAAAGTTATACTTTAAAAATTTATATTTATTAAATAAAAGTTAAAAATAAACACAGTAGAATATCATGCATGAAAATTGATATAGCAAAGGAAAAAGAACAAACTGCTGCTCAACACTACTGCATGGAAGAATTTCACAAACAGGGATGCTCAAAAGCTTCCAGATGGAACTTTTTAATCGAAATACATAGAATTCAAAGGAGGGAAATGTATGGTAACTAAAGTCAGCTAACTGGTGACCTCTGAGAGCAGGGCAAGGCCACGGATGGAGAGGGATTCGAAGATGGGGCTAACAGTCTTTGCCCTGTGAGTGGACCCATGGTTTCACTTACTGAAAATTCATCAATTTCTGCACTTTTCATTTCACCCATTTACTGCAAATTATACATCAATAAAAAGCTTATTAAATAAAAGGTTATTATCTGTTTAAAAGATTTATTTATTTATTTATTTGAAAGAGTTACAGAGAGAAAGAGAGAGATAGGGGTCTTCCATCTGCTGGTTCACTCCTTATATGGCCGCAATGGCTGGAGCTTTGCTGATCTGAAGAACAGAGCCAGGAGCTTCTTCCAGGTCTCCCACGTAGGTGCAGGGACCTAAGAATTTAGGCCATCTTCCAGTGCTTTCCCAGGCCATAGCAGAGAGCTGGATTGGAAGTGGAGCAGCCAGACTCAAACCAGTGCCCATATGGGATGCCAACATTGCAAGTGGTAGCTTTACCCACTATGCCACAGCACTGGTAAAGGTTATTATCTTTCATTTACAAGAAAATGGATGAATCTGGAAAACATCATACTTGGTGAAATAAGCCAGTCCCAAAGGGACATATACCGTATGTTCTCCCTGACCTGTGATAACTGAGCACCTAAAAAGCAATCTAAGTGAAATGGACACTTTGAGAAGCAATGACTTGAACAGCCCTTGTCTTGACTGTTCATCTATTTATTGAACTCTTTAATTAGCAGAGTTAATATATGTGTATAAAGTCAATTGAAAATAGATCTAAATAAAAAATAAGAGTGGGAATAAGAGAGGGAGGAGGAAGAGAGGTGAGAGTATAGGTAAGAGAGCAGGCACAGTTGAAAGAATCACCATATTCCTAAAGTTGTAATTATGAAGTGTACAATGTTTGTAACTATAAAACTGTATAGTTCTGCATATATTCCTATGGACTTATTTCTAAGGGTACAGTTTAAAAACTTGCCATGGGGCCCCAAATCCCCTTAGGTTGGGTGGTAAAAATATCATCTGAGTGGTAATAATAATCGAATTAAAAAGGAGTGAATGCTCCAACATGGAAAGCGGTCCACACACCAGACTCATAGAATGACAATCACTTCACATAGCACTCTGACCTCAGAATCAACCCTTAAGGCTTTCTGGTCTGGCTGAAAAGCCCATGAGAACATTTCAGACGTGGAAAGTCAAAACACTGTGGCAAAAAATGTCCTATATGAAGGACCTCAGTGAGTGAGACCCCAGTGTAAAGAAGTGGTCATTAAAGAAGGAGGTACTCTTGTCTGAAGAGAGGAGAAAACTTCCACATTGCTTATGGCCTTGTCTAAATACTGACAGAGTTTGTGGATTCAAAAGGCTTCCACAGCCTAGGTAGCTCATGTCAAGAGCCTCAGGTGATCACTGACATCATATATAAGAGTGTTAAATTAACAAGAGTCGCTGTGCACTAACTTCCGATTCAGGACATCTGTCCTTAAAGAGTTGTTGTATTGTAATTATGCCTAAGTGATTGCAAAAGATGTATCATCCTTGGGTGATTCTTTAAAGTTAACTAAGTTTCTAAAAAAAAAAAAGTGAAATTAACTTCAAGATGCAATGACTTTGAACAGCCCGTCTTCACTGTTGAGGAACAGTTTCTGTTTTGTTGTTTTTGTGCAAGTTGTTGAATTCTTTAATTAGTATAGAATTGGTCTTCTGTATATAAAGTTAATCAGAAATGAATCTTGGTGTAGAATGGGAATGGGGATGGGACAGGGAGGAGGAAGAGGGATAGAAGAGTTGGTGGGAGGGCAGGTATGGTGGGAAAAATCATTATACTCCTAAAGTTGTACTTAGGAAATGCATGAAGTTTGAATTCCTTAAATAAAAGGTTTCTTTGTGGGGAAAAAAAGAAGAAAAAACTGGAATATAAGATAAATTATGCCTGGCATGATGCAACCACCCTTCAAGGAAAGTGGGAAAATATGAAGCTGCAAAAACACATGCTGGGAGAATGAAACATCCATGGAAATGGTGATACTTGGAATCTGTTCCTTGGAAATTTATTCCTGGGGTCATGAGAGATACGTGATACAAATCTGCCTGTGGATTTTGTCAGCCCTGTTGACCATATGCAGTATACTGGCATAGTGGATAGGAGGACAATGTTTCAGTGTCTCATTCAGTGGTAAATTTTTATAATCAAAACTTATTTCAACTTTACAGTATCACTCAAAATCACCTTTTATTTCAAACCTTCTCCTACTCCCATCACTCCATCAAAAACTATGTTCATTATCTCTGCTGAATATCACAACAGAGACAGGAACGGTTTTTAGCACATCAAATTTTCTTTTGTCTTTAAAAATTTGGATTTTCTTCACACATAATTGTTCTTTTTTTTTTTTTTTTTTTTTTGACAGGCAGAGTTAGACAGTGAGAGAGAGAGAGACAGAGAGAAAGGTCTTCGTTTTTCTGTTGGCTCATCCCCAAAATGGCCGCTACAGCCAGGGCTGTGCCGATCCAAAGCCAGGAGCCAGGTGCTTCTTCCTGGTCTCCCATGCGGGTGCAGGGCCCAAGCACTTGGGCCATCCTCCTTTGCACTCCCGGGCCATAGCAGAGAGCTGGCCTGGAAGAGGGGTAACCGGGACAGGATCGGTGCCCCGACCGGGACTAGAACCCGGTGTGCCGGCGCCGCAAGGCGGAGGATTAGCCTGTTGAGCCATGGCGCTGGCTGATTTTTGTCTTTTAGTGGAGGAATTTTTCTCTTCCTCTTTTTTTTTTTTACACTCAGCATTGTGGTACAGCAGAATAAGTTGCTTCAGATGCCCACATTCCATACTAGAGGGCCAGTTAGCGTCCTGGCCACTCCACTTCAAATCTAGCTTCTCACTGATGCATCCTGGGAGGCAACAGCTGATGGCCCAAGTGCATGGGCCCTTTCCTCTCACGTGGGAGGCCCAGGCGAGTTCTAGGCTCCTGGCTTCATCCTTGTCCAACCCCGGTAGGGAACCAGTGAAGGGAATGCTCTGCCCCGCCCACCGTGTGTGTGCGTGTGTGTGTGTGTGTGTGTGTCTCACCTTCCCTTTCAGGCAGATGAAAGTGAATAAATATCTTAATATGATTTCTTTCAGTCATATCCTGAATTACCCTCTCATATGCCTCCCTAGCAAACCATCATTTGAAATTCTCCCAAAATAAAGGGGCATCAATATTTTGGAGACTAAATGCTATTTTAGCAATACTAAATAAGTTTTTAAAAGGAAACAAAGAAGAAATCACTTGTTAATAATATATGCTTTACAGAATATGCGAAGATTTTTACATAGTATTTTACATAATGACATCTTGATTATAAAATATTTTAAGACAAGAATGCCGAATACATCATACTTACTATGTATTTGCCTCTCTTAATATGTCCATATAAGAATTACTGATCAAGACCTTTTTCCCTGCAGGTTCTAAATATGATCTCAGAGTCCTTAATTTTATTATGGAGAGAACTTTTAGCAATTGTTAGCACATGAAACTAAGTTCAATCTATTAAGAGAATTTAAAATTTACTAAGCAGGGTAGCCATTCTTAGAATATAGATTGTTATAGGAAAACATTGAAAATCATGAAACTAGCAATTTTGAAGAAATTCAAGGGAGAGAGTAATGAAGACCAAAGAGCTCATAACTTTTCTATTTGAGAGTCTCCTTCTTAAAACATCTGAAAATATATTCTAGTTTCTGTTGTTCACCCTGTTGCTACTTATGCATAAACTAATACAACTAAATTTAAAAACAGATCAATGACATCTTTCTGAAGCCAGTGTTTTCTGGTCTGCCTGTTGTCTAATATATATTTGTTTCCCTGTTGCTTTACTATGTTAACACTTTAAATTGAATTTAATTGAAAAAAAAAGCAATTTTAAGAGATTTTATCCCCAATGATGAAAGTGCTCAGAGTACAAGATATTCTTCTACTGTGATGCCACGCTATGTTACGGCATCCAAAATGGAATCAGAATCCAACTTATTTCTGGGTAAGGACATAGTGACAGGTAAAGTTTCAAGAATATATCAAAATCCTCCGCCTTGCGGCTCCGGCACACCAGGTTCTAGTCCTGGTCAGGGTGCCAGATTCCGTCCTGGTTGCCCCTCTTCCAGGCCAGCTCTCTGCTGTGGCCCAGCAAGGCAGTGGAGGATGGCCCAAGTGCTTGGGCCCTGCACCCCATGGGAGACCAGGAGAAGCACCTGGCTCCTGCCTTCGGATCAGCGCGGTGCGCCAGCCACAGCACGCCGGCCACGGCAGCCATTGGAGGGTGAACCAATGGCAAAAGAAGACTTTTCTCTCTGTCTCTCTCTGTCACTGTCCACTCTGCCTGTAAAAAAAAAAAAAAAAAGAATATATCAAGTTAGGATAGTATCCATCACTCTCTGTATGGAATACCCATTAGATACCTCCTGACAGAAATAGAACACAAAAACTCTGCATATCACGCACAATGGCCTGCAGAAATATTTAAGATATGGTAGATCCTAAAGGAAACCCTGGCTTCAGGAACAAGAAAGATAAAGAGTGATTCTTGTTACAGAAATAATAAAAGCAGCTCAGCTTAACAGGCTGATACATGTTTTTGAATGACCTTCTTGGTATCAAACTGGTGTTTCTACTTACAATAGAACAGTGGCATCTTGTTTATGAAAATATGGGTTCAAAATCTATCTAGGTTTTGTTTATATTCTCAGAAGAGTTCTATGATCATAGCCCAAATAGCTTAGGCTAAATACTAAGATTCATTTAGGGAACAATTCAGAAAATGCAAAAACAATGAAGAAAATCGTCTCCCTTACCAGAGCGTCTAGACCCAGCATTGTGGACAGAGTCCTACTCAAGCTGGGGGACTTTGCTGGACTCTGGGAACAGAACAGCCCTGCTCTGAAGTCCACAGACCTCTTGAGTAGGTACAGCTCTCTCATTTCCTGTGTGCGTTGTTGAGGGACCTCAGTGTCCGGTGACCACCACCAAATGTAAAATCTGTGTACTCGATGTTTCTCAGCTGCATTTGAGAAGTGGTTTGGTGTGTGTGACAAATACAAAATAGGTGCATTCTTGCCAACTTTCAACATCTGAGAGCTGGTTTGTCAGGGTGACAAATGAGGAGGTCCTACAAGGCTTGCTACGCAACAGGAACTGCTATACCCCATTTCCAAAACTGGGGAAGGCTGGAGATGAATTGTGACCCTTCAAACAGACCCTGGTTAGATAGGATTATCTATGTCTTAATCATGAACTCCTCTGTGGGGGTTATTTGAGCAACATTTAATGACCACATGTTTCTGAGGTTCCCCATGATAAATATTTATTTCTCACCCATAGCCTGTGTTCACCAGGGTCAGTTTTCCCTCTGCTCCAGGTTCTGATAGTCTAATCCATGGGGCACAGGCTGAGGAGGCAGTCTATCTACAGATCCTCTGTATGAAGCATTCTCAGGAAACAAAGGTGAGTCATTCACTGACTCTATACACTTCTGCTAGAAGTGGCTCACCATTTCCACTCACATATCATTCACTAACACTGGTCATCATGCTCGCTTTGGCAGCACATATACTAAAACACTGGTCACGTGGCAGTGACTAGGTTGAAGAGTGCAGAGACACGTAAGCCTCCCCGAGGCAGAGGTCCACACAGAGAGAAGCACTGAATGTCTGCTAAGATATTCCAATCCTCCCCATTAAGAAGTGATTTCCACTCGATGTGCACTAGATGCGAGGAGGCCAGAAATCATTTTAATCCACTCTATGCTGTGTATAAGGGAAGAAATATGAGAGATATGTATTGGGAATCTCCCAGGCTAAGGGATTTGCATGGTTACACCACAGAATTGTCACAATACTGGGTTGGGATAGAATCAGTCCTGATTCCGTAGAGGAAAATGACTGTGCAAAGGAGTCAGAAATCAAGACACTGGACTGCAGGTGAATTTGATCCTTTAAACCTAGTATAAGGAGGACCAATCTCATTAACAAAAAGCATTTATTAAGACTGCAAATGCACACGGTAGGAACCGTGTAGACATAGCCCCCTTCCCATCCGGCAGTCTTAGAGAAACATCCAGCACATTTATACCTCAAAAGACAAACAGATTAAATATGAATACTGTACCTGAGCCAACAGGAAAATGTTTACACTCTATGAAACAAGTTAAGCACTTATGAAATTTATGCCTGAAGAATAAAAATAGGAAACTATGAAAAAATCCATGCAGGTTACCATAACTGTAGGTTCTATGTCATCAGAAAACAGACAGGTGGGATTTCTGCAAAATAATATGATTCCTTAGTATTTTCCCCAGCTGAATAAAAAGGGAAGAAGTGGTATATACATACTCAACTTGACTTTCCCTGAGAATCCAAGAACAACAGCATATTTTTATCAGCTTGAACAGGCAGATCCCCAAAAAAACTAATTGGAAAATTAATGATTAGGCATATAAATTCCTAATTTCACAGCAAAATGGGTATTTATTTTTGAAAGCTACACTAACTCTTTTTTAGTAATGTTAACCACAACCCAGTAAATAGCTTCACTTTTATTCTCTATAGTTTCTCTAATCAGTTCCACAGTTTCTCACTGTCCCACCCAGAACCACAACATCTCTGGAATCCTGTTCACAATTGACGACTTACAGGTTTTAGCTATGCCACCCACAACATGTTTAACCACAGGCTCAGCGGTATGTCTCTTCCACTCTAGAACCATGATTTTTAAACTTTAAGGCACTTGTAAGAATTAAGAAGAGGATTTTCTCTTGTCCCTTGTCCATTGTGTATCAATATATGGAATACAAAGAGGGACCTTGGAACCAGGTTTAAATCAGTGAACTCTGAGGACCCTCCTGAATCACTGGACATTGTCATTACTCCGCTCTTGGAATGCCTCGTTTTTAAAGATCTTTCCCAAGAGATTCTATGCCCTGCTATCACATTTTATTGTCTCAGGCTAGAATTTATTTTCATCCTATACTGTGGAATGAATCACTGAGCCCTCTTCTAAAGAATACGCTCTCTGGTTATTGTGACACCTGAAGCTGTGAGAATGTGTTTTCAAGGTAAATTTTCAGACTCAGAAATGAAAAACAAATTCTGCCTGCTGCTTATGAAGAACTTCAGCTAATTGAAAAGCAGCAAAAATACTTGTAGAGACTCAGAGCATCATCAAAACAGCTTAGACTGTAATAAAAATTCTCCTTTGCTTAATATACAATACAAAAATTTGACATCTATTTGGCTCAGAAAAGTAAAATCCTGTGATAATGGCCCTGACATGAATTTTTTTGAAACAAATACACAAACAACAATTTAGCCTTTGCCATTAACACCTGGGTAAGGGACCCAAGCACTTTCCCAACCAAGACTTTGCCCTGACCTTCATACCACCACCTCCTGTTGAGCTTGGCCCCCACTAACGGTGCCTTAAACCAGCCCCGGCCCCTTTCTCACTTAAGCCAGCCTTTCTTCCTTTCTCACTTGCCATCTGTTTCCTCACCTCAGCATTTTCAAGTCGTAATCTTCCTTCAAGACCCAACTCTGGCATCACCAACTCCACTGCATTTCTAACTCTCCTGCAGACAGAAACAACTAAACCAATCCCGCCAACCTCTCCTGGTACTCTGTCTCCACTCCTGTATGGTTGAACAGTTTTACAGTCAGTTACACTTATTTTAATTCACAGTTGCAGGGTTTTGGTGATGAAATCAGAGACAAGGAATTAATAGTTTGTATGACCTGAAGTGCCTGGTTCTAACTACTGTTCTAACTATTGTTCTAACTATTGCTCTAACTACTGTTCTAACTACTGTTCTAACTATTGCTCTAACTACTGTTCTAACTATTGTTCTAACTACTGTTCTAACTATTGCTCTAACTACTGTTCTAACTACTGTTCTAACTATTGTTCTAACTATTGTTCTAACTACTGTTCTAACTATTGTTCTAACTACTGTTCTAACTACTGTTCTAACTATTGTTCTAACTACTGTTCTAACTATTTTTCTAACTATTGTTCTAACTACTGTTCTTACTACTGTTCTAACTACTGCTCTAACTACTGTTCTAACTACTGTTCTAACTATTGTTCTAACTACTGTTCTAACTATTTTTCTAACTATTGTTCTAACTACTGTTCTTACTACTGTTCTAACTACTGCTCTAACTACTGCTCTAACTACTGTTCCAGTGTTGGGACTAGGCTCTTGGTGCAGGTGTTAAGCTGTCTTGGGATGCGCACGTCCCATACTGGAGTGCCTAGGACTGAGTCCCTGCTGTGCTCTGGATCCCAGCTTCCTCCTCATGTGCACCCTGTGAGGCAGCAGGCGACTGCTTAGGTAGCTGAGTCCTGGGTACTCACGTGGGAGATCTGATGGAATTCCTGGCTCCTGGCTATAGCCTGGCCCAGTTTGGCTGTTGCAGGTCTCTCTTTCTCTCTCTCTCCCTCCCTCCCTCTCTCCTCCCTCAATTAGTTACTTAATTAATAAGGGGAAAACAATCACTAGCTAGTCAAACAAAATACAGAAAAAGGCCAAAATACAAAAGAAAAAAGTTCTGATTGGAAGGGCAACATCTGTGAAAAAACATACTTAATGTATTTAAGTCAGTCTTACAGGGAGAATGGGAGAAATTACAGAAGGTTTAAGATGAGAAGTTGTACTGATTTGAAATAGGGAAGAAAGGTGAATACTAAAAATCACTAGTCCCTAGACAAGATAGGAAATATTTACTTAAGTAATGGAATTTAGAGAGAAAAACATGAATTAAATATGGATCTACTAAGATCCAATTGTCCCAGTTGCCCCTCTTCCAGGCCAGCTCTCTGCTGTGGCCAAGGAGTGCAGAGGAGGATGGCCCAAGTGCTTGGGCCCTGCACCCCATGGGAGACCAGGAGAAGCACCTGGCTCCTGGCTTTGGATCAGCGCGATGTGCCAGCCGCAGAGCGCCGGCTGCGGCAGCCATTGGAGGGTGAACCAATGGCAAAGGAAGACCTTTCTCTCTGTCTCTCTCTCTCACTGTCCACTCTGCCTGTCAAAAAAAAAAAAAAATCCAATTGTCCCAGACTGACATTTTGCTTTACGATCTCATAAATGTATTGGAAGACACAACTGACACCATTGCTTTATAAGAGGTTCTGGGGCCAAAACTGAACTGCCATTCACCTGGGAGACTTTTCTCAAGAACAAGCATGCAGCAGATGGATGACAGAGCTCCCATCTCTGCTGCTGCCTCCCCGTTTCTCACTTGCACAACTTAGGGGGCAGAGTTCTTGGTGGAGCAGCAGAGGAACAGGAGCCGCTGCGGTGGAAATGTATGTGACGGGGACCTGAAAGCTAGGGCGTGGACCCACGGCAGGGCTGGCTGCTCCAACACAACCTGCTGAGCTCCTGATTTCCGCGGCACGTACTTTGGTGTTCATAATTATTAGAGGTTGAGCATCCCCCTTTAAAAAATCTGAAATCCAGAAGGCTCTGAAACATGAAACATTGCTGGAACATTTTGGATTTTAGATTTTCAGGTTGCCAGTGTTCACCAGTAAAATCCATGCAAATATTCCAAAATGAAAAATATTTAAAAATATGAAAAACGTATGGTTCCCAGCATTTCAAATAGGAAACGTTTTCAACTTGTATTAAGTGATGAATGCCATAAATTTTCTTAGTGTGTTCTGGCTGCTATCACAAAATATCAGATTTTGATTGGCTATTAGACAACAGACATGTGTTTCTCATAGCTCTGGAAGATGAAAAGTCCAAGGTCAAAGCACCAGCACATTCAGTGCTTTTCAAAAAAAAATAATTTATTTATTTGAAAGGTAGAGTTACAGAGAGAGACAGAGATGGAGAGATCTTCCATCTGCTGGTTCGCTCTCCAAATAGTCACACAAATAGCCATGGTAGGCCAAAGCCAGAAGCCAGGAACTCCATCCAGGTCTCCCACATGGATGTGAGGGCTCAAGCACTTGGGCCGTCTTCTGCTCTTTTCCCAGGCACATTAGCAAGTCAGGAACTTGGATACAAAATGGAGCAGCAAAGATTTTGAACAGGTGCTCATATGGGATGCTGACATTGCAGGCAGGGTCTTACTCTACTGAGCCATAACATCATCCCCACAGTCAGTATTTGATGAAAGCCTGCACCCTCGTTTATAGATAGCACCCCTGGCTGTGTTCTCCCATGACAGAAGGGGCCTCTTTGATAAAGGTACTAATTCTATGGACAAGGGCTCCCAGTGGTCCGTCTCTTAATACCATGACTGTGCAGAGTAGGATTTCCATCAGTAGCTCATGGGGGAATACAAGCATGCTGCCTGTAGTACACATCTTACTTAACTCTACTTATTCATGAAGGCAAGACGATGGCTTCACCTCTGAGGATCCAAAAAGCCAGCTGAGACTTGCTCCTTGGTCATGTTAGGTAGGAAGTCAGTTATGAGCTTATGTGTGTGTGACAGGCCTAAACAGAAGACATCTATATGCATCTGCATCTCAAAGTCATCCTAACAATGTTTCAGGGGAAGCCCAGATTTCGCATCCTGCCTGCCCTGCCCCCTTCTACCTGATAACCTGCCAGGTGGAGGCCCTCACCCCTCCTGCTTCCTGCCTGATAAATCTTCCACAATCTCCCAGGTGCAGCCCAGCATCTGCATCTCAAACACCCTGCTCCCTTCCTCTGGTCTGATAACATTTGCATCCATAAAGTCCTTTGTTTCAGACCTTCAAGAGAAGTTTTTCTATTTACATCCAAAAAGCCCTTTGTTCCAAGAGGAGCTGAGGTGGGGAAGCAAGACCCCATCTCCTTAAAAACCCCCAGCCTCAACTGGACTGCGTGCTCAGCTCTCTGCATCTTTGCTGAGTTGCCCGCCTGGCCTGGCCTGGCCTGGCCTGGCCTGGCCTGGCCAGGTGTACTCTCCACTCACCCATGCAGCCCCCCCCCCTCCCCCAGTCTGAGGGACTGGGCACTCTCTCTCAGGTCCTGTCTGGAGAGGTGCCCATCCGTCCTTACAGATGTTCCTTCTTAATAAACCTTGCTATTTTACCTCCCACTACTCTCTGTCTCACGCCTGAATTCTTTCTTGCGCGAAGACAAGAACCCTGCAATTTCTCCGGTAACAGTCATAGGTTTGTAACCTATTAGACAAGCTGAGGAGCTCCTCCTACCCCGAAATGTGATTTCCTTGGAGGGTACTTGTGTATGTGACATCTTCAAAAGTTTGTAGACAATAGAGTGACTGTAGATCCTAAAAACTGTACTTTGAGTTCCATTTCCCTTTTGCAGTCTCCTTGTATAAGGAACTTGTGGATCTCCAGAGACCAGACTGCTGATCTCCACACAGTTGAGCATCTACTACACATGATGTATCAGTTCCTAGCCTGCAACCACCCTGGTGTGTACAGAAGGGTCAAAGGTCTGCATGTAATAGAGGAAGACCCAAGAACACCCATCCACTGTTAACGCAGTCTGGAAGCACCCTTGGGGGCGTGCTTCTGTGTCCCTGCATTTTCAAAGCAGACAAAGGTGGGAAGCCTAGCATGACAATCAATACCAAGATTGCAACTCCATGATAAGAAATGCTGTCAACGTGGTAATGACTTGTTTAAACATTTATTAACTCGCTTCACAACAAATAGTAACACATGAAGTGTTATCCTCACATTTCACAGCCACATCACTTCTAAGCAGAAAAATAATGCTAGCCAAACTGTTTTAAAATCTTCCCTGAGATATTATTTAGTTAATATTGAGAGGTTTCATTTTTCCTGTTTGTTCATAAACAACTTTCTTATAAACAAATTTAGCAACAAAACATAAGCATGGATGTGTTATTATAGGTAAGGAAATAAGTGTCTACAATCAAGACATTTGAGTTTGGAATATCCACAGAGCAATAGTGTTTTGTCTTTTTTTTACAGCCTTTCCCTATTTTAATTTGACTTTCAGTGATCATAGATTATAACAAAGTTGTTAATAATAAATCAACACTTTATTAAGTTATGCCAATGTCATTTTCAACCAGATGCTTCCTTTTTTTTTCCAAAGAAAAAGATTAAAAACTTTTAAAAATACACTGTTAGTCATCCCTAAGATACTTCCTGTTTTCTGATAGGATATGTATAAATATAATGAGAGAATGAGGCTGCCATATATAGACAGATAGATACTGACACAGAATATTTGTATTGCTGAAACAGATCAATGGAACTTATGGGTAATATAATATTTTTGTCTATTTACTACCTAGGTAATTTTTCTCTGTATTAGTTGGGACACAGATCAGGTTGCCGAAATAAAAATCCATAAAGTTCCATGATTTTCAAAAGACATCAAGGTCTAGAGAGAAAGCTCTGGGATGATGTGGCAGCTCCATACAACCTAAACCCTCAAATCTCCCTTTCATGCCACTGTGCCACCCTCTGGGCATTGTCCATAAGCACCATAGGGTGGCCCACCACACCACCATGTGCACTGGGTCCTTATTCCAGCATGGGGACATTGGGGAGGGTGCAAACCAGAACAGCCCCCCCCCCCCCTTTCAAAGGCAGCCCCTGGAAGTTCTTCACTGCTCCATTTTGACCAATCTCGGTCACACATTCCCTCTGAACTACAAGACAATGGAAAATGTTGCCTTGATATGAGGCAGCTATGTGTCCGGTTATTATTTGTAGGTTCTGCTACTAAAGAAAAAGTGGAAATAGATACTGTAGACCTCTATTCGTCTCTGCCACAGTAACTGTTGAAGCTGTTTTACTATTCGAACAAATATAGTCTTCCTGTCAGCGAAGAAGGCAGAAAAACGCTTCACCTTCCAGGAGCTGAAACACCTGATCCCAAACTCAGTGGAGCAGCCCGCCTGAGAGATACTGAAGGGGCTGGTGCTTCAATTTTATGACAGAGGATTCTCAGACTGGCATGTCCTGATTTCGGGTCCAGAAAGGCTGCCTGAACAGACTCTGGATGCTAAAGAAACAGCATGCTAGCTGTGCCCACCATCCACGTGGGGGAGAAATGAGAACAAGCTTCAAAAAGAAGCATGATTTTACACTGATGTTAATTTCAGGAAGGGAACTTGCTCCTCTTTGTCTGACCGAGCATAAATCACATAAACTGAGAATAAGGGAGAGGACATTAATGTTCAAAGAACCTGTCTCTCTCTTTGGTCTCTGACTCTGTGCTAGGCTTGAGATCCTGTTCTGGGTTAGAGACAGGTGGAATGGTCTCTGCACCAAGAAGCCTCCCTCAAAGCAGCCTGTAGCCATGGCAGTACGGTGAGAATGCCATAGGTTATTCTACAGATCATCTGAACAGTGAACCAGCAAGATCTCTATTCACCACAAGGGTCTATAGTTCTCTGTGCTACAAGCTCTCAGATAACAGAAATTTGTGTGTGTTTTGCCTACTGTAATTCTTCATGTTGTGGGAACCAAATAAATATGTATGCATTGAAGAAATAATCTAGTCTCTTATAGCCAGCAGTGTCTACCTGCAGCTCCAAGACTGCTAAGCCCTCCTCTTGTACTGGATGTCCTTGGAGCAGCGACCCCTGAAATAGGTAGCTGATGAGTGCAGGAGCTTCAGTCCCAGTGACCAGCCTCCCAGAAAGTGCTCTCCCAGGAGCCAGGTAGAGCTGATCTCTTTTCATAGGTGCTGCATGGACCCACTGAATTACAAACAGAGCCCAGGCTCAGTATCTCTCCAGGGAATGCTTTCCTTGCACTGTTTAAAGGTGCTGTATTTTTTCTGCTGCCTTCCTCTCCACCTCCATCTTTTCTATTTTCTTTAGAAATCTTAATCAGTCTAGCCCTTCCTTCTGACTTACCACACCCATAAGATTTTAAAAGTAGAAAAATCCTCTTGAAATAATGAGTAAGTCAACACTACGGAATTCTCTAGACAATTCAGCACTCCCTGATCGTACACTGTATCCTAACTACCCAATTATAAAACTCCCAATTCACCAGAGAAGCTTAGGATGAATTGAAAGAGCAGGTTGGAAAATTTCTGTAGTCCTCTGTATTCAGGAAATAAAGCAGAATAAAGAGTAAAACCGAAGGAGACATGTCCCATGCATTGATATTGTTGTTACAATCACAATTATGCAAAACTGATAAGTCGTTTGCCATTTTCACAAACCCATGGTAGAAAGGATTAAACCAAGATCCAGTATTTTCAAAGTGAGTTGTTCACTTTTACACAACTGATGCACCTTGAAACAGAACCAGACCTAAGTCCTTTGAGCCTATATGTTATGTACTTGTCAATAGATCATGCCACATCTAAAAAAGATTAGCACAAAATCAAAAATCATAATATATCCTTACATCCTCTGGCACATCAGTGGATCCATTGAATGTAACAGCTGTTTAAAACTATGACAGTGAAGTCAGCACTGTGGCTTGGCAGGTAAAGCAGCCATCTGCAGTGCCAGCATCCCATATGGGCACCGGTTCAAGTCCCGGATACTCCACTTCTGATCCAGCTCCCTGCTAATGTTCCTGGGAAAGCAGCAGGAGATGGACTAGGTGATGGGGCCCTGCACCCATGTGGGAGACCCAGAAGAAGCTCCTGGCTCCTAACTTCAGATCAGCCCAGCTCCGGCTGTTGCAGCCATTTGGGGAATGAACCAGCAGATGAAAGATCTCTGTCTCTGTTTCTGTCTCTCTCTCTCTCTCTCTCTCTCTCTCTGCCTCTGCCTTTCTATATCTCTGACTTTCAAATAAATAAATAAATATTTCCCCAAAAATGATGACATTGGCTAGCGCCGCGGCTCACTAGGCTAATCCTCCACCTGAGGTGTCAGCATTCCGGGTTCTAGTCCCAATTGGGGCACCAGATTCTGTCCCGTTTGCTCCTCTTCCAGTCCAGCTCTCTGCTGTGGCCCAAGGCAATGGAGGATGGCCCAAGTACTTGGGCCCTGCACCTGCATGGGAGACCAGGAGGAAGCACCTGGCTCCTGGCTTCGGATTGGCACAGCGCCAGCCGTAGCGGCCATTTGGGGGTGAACCAACGGAAGGAAGACCTTTCTTTCTGTCTCTCTCTATCACTGTCTAACTCTGCCTGTCCAAAAAAAAAAAAAAAAATGATGACATTTAAACTTTATAAGTTATCTTGACCAGTTGGGAGATAACTGTGATATATTAACAATCATAAGATCTCACAGTTCAGGAATGGCCACTTTTCCTATACTTACAGAAAATATCCTTGTCACAAATACTCACTCACTTACATTTCAATGTGCTTTTATGAGAAGACACAAAAATCAGTGTTGAAGCAGCCATCATTATCACTATCAGGCCAGCATTTTCACGGAATCCTGGCCCCACCAAGTAGAATACTTGAAGGGAGAGCGCATATTTACATGTGTCCTGTGTGAGACACTCTGGGACAAAATAAGGAACAAACTAAGTTTTATTTGCATTTTATTTTACTGGACACAGGCTGCCCCAGCCATCATGCAAATTGTGCCATTTGGTTTTAAATGGGACTAGGGAAGATCTGGGGCCAGAAGAGACCTGCGGCTGTCATCAGAAAAGAGAGTAAATGTAATCCCCTGTGCTTCTAAAGCCAGCCTATTGCCTTTGGTCACAGCTGCTGTTGTAACCAAAGGAGAAAAGAAATCTTGGAAACAGCCAAGGAGCAAGACCTGCCCTTCATTATCCACCACAAATGCCACTTCCCTGAGATCTCTGGGTCCCATCATGTAGTTTTAATTGATGGCTCCTCTTTGCAATATTATAATAGTTCTTGCTCACATAATTACTCATTGCATTTTTGTTCTTCCCCCGAAACCGAAAACCTCCTAAAAGGCAGGGAAAATGTTTTATTCATTTGTTGGCATCTATAATAGGTACTAATAAAAACAGATAATTAGGATTGGAAAGTAGAACATATGTTTAAGAAAAAAGAACACTCAGAATTCCTTAATCTGAGGTACAGTCACGACAGGAGCATTTAATGAAAGACCAGCAAGAAAATACAGAGAGCGATCAGCCTGCTGCCTTCTATCAGAGTGATGGTTATCTTAGTCGTTGTGACAAAGTTCTCAAAAGGACTCAGACTTGAATGCAAGTCAAAACTTGGAAGTAGTCTTCTGTGTCCACATCCACTTTATTCAAACCACCCCAAGGCTGTCCTCTAGTAGGAAAGTGGAGTTTGGTGCAGCCTGGAGTTGCCACAAGAGAGATGGCTTGGCAGTGACGCTGGCAAAGGACAGGTGCAGAGCAAAGGAAAATCAAATGGCAAGTCATTGACCAAGTGACAACCTGAGAGTCAAGCCCATGAGGCTGGGGATGAGATTCTCAGACAGAGCATGAAGCACTGTGAGGCTGAATGAAATTCTTTATGAAGAGTCATGCCAGTTGGAACATTTGTTGGTAAATAGTCATTTACTTAAAAATTAGGACAAAAAGAGTGAAAAGGGAGCATGCCACCAGTCCATGTACACAGCAGTGTTTCAAGTCCCCCTCTCACTGGCTACATGAGTATCTGTGACTGTGTTTGTTGCTCACGCTTTACTGGATTTATGATGGAGTTTTGAAATGTTCAGTGCATATTTTCACATCAGTCTTCTAGATTATTTAACATGACCCCAATGTCATGGGCCTCGTTTGTTCAACTCTGGTGCTTAGACAAAAATTACTTCAATGGATCTCATATACATTATGAGATCCAGTTTTCTGAAGGAGTCAATGGTTTGACTTCTCGCATTACATGAGCAGGCTGTGATTCATATTATAAGTATTTCTATGTAGCATTCTTCTACCCTCAGTACACTGCTGCCTAGGCTCGGTCACAAGTGTCTTATGAGTGGCATGTGCAAGCAGTCTCTGGTTACCTGCCATCCATGCAGTGCTCATGGCATTTAGCTGTGAAGGCTCAAACACTGCTCTCTGAACGGTGTGTAATCATTATTTTTAATGATCTCTCCATTCTTCTTGATCGTCACATCATGGAAATAGCTCCATTAGTTTTATTGTTCAATTAGTTTGTCTGATACAAGAGGTTATCTGGGCTCCTTTACTCATTCATTCGACAGGTATTTGTTGAGTATCTTCTCATCCTAGACACAGTCCTTAGTGTTAGAAAAGCAGCGATGAACCTAAAAACCATTCTCAGTAACCTGAATTTCATATATATTGGTAGCAAAAAGTTAAAAATCAAAACACAGATGTTTAGTATGTTGATAAGTGCTACACATTTTTAAACGGTTGTAAGGAGATCTATTATATAGAGTGTGGTCAAGAAGCTCTCACTAATAAAATGGCATGTCCCTAAAAATAAAATGCATGGCAGAATGAACCATGAGAGTATTTGTGAGAAAAAAAATAATATAAGTCTAAACCATGAGGCATAAGAATGTTTGGTGTGCTCAGGGAACGATAAGACCAATGTGCAGCAGAGTGAAGAAGGGATAGAATGATAGAGAAGTCAGTGAATGAACCAATGTGGCAAAGTTAACAAGGGCCTCACATGTACAAGGTCTGAATTGCCTATGCCCCTTCAAAATTTATATTTTTGAATTTAATTCCTAGCTTGATAGTTTTAAGAGTTGGGGCCTTAGGAAATAATTAATTGGTGAAGGTTTTAGCCTTCATCAATGGGATTAGCGACCTTATAAAAGTCTGGTGGGAATTAGCTTGACAATTTGCCCCAGCTTTGCTTCTACTCGTGAAAGCAGAGAGCAGCCCGCAGGAGAAAGAGAATCTCGCTGGCTCCTCGGTTTTAGACTTCTTGGGCTCCGGAACTCTTCTGTTTTACAGGTTGTTGTAAGATTTGAATGGGATAATACATGTTCACTAAAATGACTATGACCTCGAGCACTGGAGTTAGTTTCATTGGCTTTAAAACTTAACTCCTTTGTTCATAAAGGCAGGTGGAAAAAGGGAAATGAGGGCTTACGCAAAGCAGTGTTTACAGGTGCAAGCCCTGGAATCTAAGCTAGAGAAGACAGGAAAGGAGGACAGGACATGGGCTAAGGGCGGACAATGAATTCAGAGCTGGGAGTTTTTATTCTTTGTTTTTCTTTGGAACTCAAGTTACAAGCTGGAAAGATAGAAGGTGGTCAGAAAGTAGAGAACTTAAAACGGATTATGGAAGGAGTACAGTAGTTGATATGACTTTAGAAGTAGATATCTGATATAAGGTGGAGGAATCAATTAATAAAGAAAAGTCAAGAAATCGAATGTCTAGGGATACCATCAATGAGGATATTGTAGCCATTAAACATTGATAAGAATGACAATGACATCCCAAACCCTTAGACAATGAGAATATACCCTGTTGACCAAAACAAGGAGGAGAGTAGGATTGTCACACAGCAGGTTCTTAAAAGGCACTAGGGAAAAATGAAGATTACAATCAAGAAAGATACCAGCTTACCCTGAAGCCGACTGAAACACGGGCTTTGGGAGAAAAAAGAAAAAGAGTCCCTGTTCAGAGAACAGCTGAGCTGTCTATCTTCCTAAGAATAGAAAGTTATATCTTTAGGTCATAAGCTAGCCACTGCATACTATCACACTTTGTAGGAAAGTACTCTATATCATCATCCATATTTTATATTATATAATTAACTCATGTATTTGGAAAGTCTGTTGCAAATAAAACATCAACATATAATAATGAGGTCAAAAATTGTGGAGCTACTGCAATAGGCAGCCTCAGAAAAATACTCAGAGTAGTCAACTATGTTCATATCCTAAAATTAAGTATTAATGGAAGTGGATAAATATGAATACTGTTTGTTTTTAAATTTTTATTGATTCATTTTCATTTTATTTGAGAAAGAGAGATATTTCTTCCACTAGTTTGGTCCCCAAATGACAACATCCAAGAATGGGGCCAAACCAGAGCTCAGAGCGAGGAACATAATTCAGGTCTCCCATAGAGGTGGCAGAGATCCAAGTACTTGAACCATAACCTGCTGCTCCCCCCAGCCCCGCCCAGGAAGCACATTAGCAGGAAAACTGAATCAGAAGTGGAATCAAGACATGAACCCAGGTACTCTAATATGGGATGCAAGTGTCCTAAATGGCCACTTAACCCCACCTCATTTTCCTCAATTAATCCCATTCTATCAGACTTATACCCAAATGATCCTAACTTTGACATCATCTTCAAACAGAATAACTCTGTGGGAATCTACTAGTCCAGTGGATAGGTTCCAGCATCTAATTTGGGCACAAAATCTGAAAATATGACACTAGAAACATAATAAGAGTAAAAATAAGCCAGTAAGATTGCATCAAATTAAAAATCCTTTGCACAAGAACCAATTAACAAAATGAAAAAGTAAATTATAGAATGAGGAAATCTTAATAATAAAGAGGTAATACCCAACATATCTGTAAGCAACTCATATAACTCAAAAGCAAAACAGCCAAGACAACAAAAAATGGGAAAAGGACCTGAAAAGACACTTTTCCAAAGAAGACATAAAATATTTCTTAAGTACTTGAAAAAACGTTCAACAGCACTAATTGTCATGGAAGTGCAAATTAAAATCAGAGCAAGATATCATCTCATTCCGCTGAGAAAGGTTATTATCAAAAATCAAAAATATAGCAAGTGTTGTCAAGAATGTGAAGAAAAGAGAATGCTGGCAAACAGTGGTGGGGATGTTAATTAGTAAACCCACTAAGGAAAAAAGCATGCATGCTCCTCAAAAAATTATAAACGCAACTACAGTATGACTCAGCAATTCCACTTTTGGATATTTATCCAAAGGAAATCAAATCAGGGTCTCGAAAAAATATCAGTATTTCTATGTTTATTATAACTTTTTTCACAATAGGTAAGATATAGAAATAGCCTAAATGTGTGTCAAAGGGATAAAGGACATATAAATTATGGCACACACTTAAAAATAGAGCAGAATACTATGCATCTTACAAAGGAAGGAGATTCTTTGATGTGAGACAATGTGGATAGACCTGTAGAATTATGGTAAGTGAAATAAGCCAAACACAGGAAGACATATATGGCATAATCTCACAGACATGAGGAATGTAAAATGATCGAACTCGTGGAAGTGCAGGGTTGAATGGTTGTTACTAAGAGCTAGAGAGAGGCAGATATGAGGAGATATTTGGCCAGAGGCCCAAAGTTGTAGTTATGAAGGATGAATAAACTCTGGAGATTGAATAGATAGCATGGTAGCTCCAGGTAAAATTACCACACTGTATTCCTGAAATCTGCTGTTGGGCAGCTCCTAAGTGCTCTCATCACAGAAACAAGTATGTTAGGTGACGAAGAGGTTAATCAGCTTGATGGTATTGATGATTTCACAACATACAAGCACACCAAATCATCCACTTGTACAACTTAAATACTTATAGTTTTTTATAATTTTCTGAAGATGAATATTTGCTTCTATTTCCACTTCCACACAACACACAAATCCTGCCTCACTATATATATAAAGACAGACAATTCATATTTACTTACCTTAAGGTAACAAACACTTATTTCAGTCCAAATAGTATTTTTTGAGGATTTTTTGATTCTTCACATGCCAACTACTCAGTTTGTCTACAAAACAAAATGTTTATGGAAAAATGAAATTGAAATAATTTGATTTGGGGGCAAAATTTTTGAAATGCATGCAGTTTTTCTTAATGGGTATTTTCTATGAAATTTTGACAATCCCTCATACATATCAGTGTTAACAGGGCTTTTGCTATTGAGCTGTTGAGGTCCTTATGTCAGGCAAGTAATCCTGTGGCAAACAGGCAGCCAGAGAGGCTAGAGAGTTAAACCAGTAATCATCAGAATGGCGTTGAAATTATATAAAAAGTCTTGATAAGATTTTAAGGTACCCTTTAAACTGCTTCACATCTGGGATGAGTAAATTGAAGCTATCTTTGCAGGAGAATTAAGTCACCAAAAATAATTTGATAATAAACCATTACAACACACAGCAGCTTTATATCAACGATGTTAAGCTAATGTGAGAAGTGCAAAAGTCTTAACTCTATCACCATTCAGTCTGAAATAAATAAAAACTTATGACAGAATAAATTAAGGAGTGAACGATTTAATACCATAATTAGTAGTGAGAAATGTAAAAATTAGTAATTATTGGAGAAACCATATGTTTAATGTATTAGCTATAGCTATTAAAACTATATTATATGATTTTGTCAGGTTATATAATGAGTGAGATTTTTCCAGAGTGTAAGCTACTTCCTGGGAGGAAGATTAGGTTTTGAGGAAGCCTCATCATTTAGGCCAGAGTTTACTGTACATTAGTTCTGTATTATGGTTTGCACATCAGGAGGTCTGATGCAATTGTAAAAATAGGCTTTTAGAAGCTTGATGGGGCATCAGAAAGCAATATTTAGCAGCTGATAATTCCAGGTCACTAAATATATATGGAGCCTTTCTCTTCCCTCCTGGGATCATGAGAAATTTTAGGAGACAGACTTGAGGAGGTAAGGGTGTCCCTCTCAGATACTGGTAACCTTCTGAAAGTAAGATTTATGTCCATGTTCAGAAATTCTCAGAATGTTAGGGCTATTCCAGAATGTTTCCAAGAACATTGGTATGTGCTAGATGAGACAAGTCCATTCATGACTTTAGAACTTAAGACTTTAGCTTGAAGGATACTGGAGTGAAGAGCCACATATAATATTTACTATTTTTCTAAACTTCCATGGCTTCATACAAGAAATGTTCCCATTTGTTAACTCACTTATCACAAATATTAAATATCCATATTGTATCAAGTACTAAGATAGCTATACTGCATTTATGGGGCTTACTTATTATTAAGGAAGAAACTAAATACATACATTGAAATACACATGCACACATACATAAATGAAACTGACTCCAAGTTGGAAGAAATTCACAGTGGGATAAAAAATATTATGGCGGCCAGGAATCTCCTTTACAGAGCCAGTGAAGAGGCCACATTAGCAGCAATCTAAAATAAAGGGAACCAATCTTGAGAAATACAATGGAAAGAACATTCCATAACAGGGATACATCATGTGCAGAAGAGATTCCTGGAGCACATTAGTGTTTGGCAGAATTGGAAGACAAACTGAATTGCTCATCAGAGGATGGTAGCTTTCATACACACACACACACACACATCCCAATTTCTCTGAAATAACACAGAATGCCAAATGGAGATGAGACAGACCTAGAGCCATAGAGATGGATAAGTGTTTGGAATCCTAGTTTACATACCATAAAATGCACCTATTGTAGCGATCAGCATAATTACAAAACACACACATTCCTTCTTCATTTATTTGCTTCTTATGGAAATTTTATATAGGCTTAGTGTCTGTCGCTTGGTACAGTGGTAGAGGGGTTATTCCGTTGTTTTTGTAGTAGTTTGTAACCTTTTCCTGTGGGATTTCATTTCGTGGATGAAGCTGGCCCAGTTTCTTTACTCATTTACTGGTTGATGGACATTTGGATTGTTGAGACTGTCATGCCTCATGCTGCTATGAACACTGGTGCACAGGTTTTATACGAATACAAGTTTGGGATACATATCTAGCAATTAGATTGTTTGGTAGGTCATTTGGTAGTTCTATGCTTAGCTTTTTAAAAAAATGTACACTGAGTCCTGTGATTTTAGTTCCTTGCCCATGGACCAGTTTTGGAGGATTTTTTTTTTTTTTAATTTTTTCGACAGGCAGAGTTAGACAGTGAGAGAGAGAAAGAGAGAGAGAAAGGTCTTCCTTTTTCCGTTGGTTCACCCCCTAAGTGGCCACTACAGCTGGCGCGCTGTGCTGATCTGACACAAGTGCTTCCTCCTGGTCTCCCATGCGGGTGCAGGGCCCAAGGACCTTGGCCATCCTCCACTGCACTCCCAGGCAAAGCAGAGAGCTGGCCTGGAAGAGGAGCAACCGGGACAGAATCCGGCGCCCCGACAGAGACTAGAACCCGGGGTGCCAGTGCTGCAGGCGGAGGATTAGCCAAGTGAGCCGCGGCGCCAGCCCAGTTTTGGAGGATATTAACAATTACGAGAAAGCCTGTTGGGAGACTTGATGAAATTTGTATAATACTTATCTCTTTTAAACCTGTCACTGTGTCACAAAAAAGAAACTGTTAAAATAGTGACTATTGGTATTTGTCTGGATGGTCAAGGGCATGAGTATAGAGTTGCCAACTGTGGTAGGTTCATGGTGTCATGGGGTGGTTGGGTCCAGGCCTCGGTCACTAATGCAAGAAGGAATTCAAGAATGAAAAGTGAGTAAAGATCAAAAGAGAATTAAGAGATATTTTCATGTAAAGTGAAGTTACACACTTAGAAGTATGAGAAGCTTAGAAAAGAGTTGCACTCAATAAGATCCAGAGCTTTCTTTCCCTTTATAACTTTTAGAGGCCTGGGAGTGTTGACTGGGGCAGAGATTAACCGTGTACTCGAGCGGAGTTTGAGTTCCGCTCATTTCTCTGCCATTTTTGGAAATCTCAGAAATGTCATGGTGTCAGGTACAGGCTGCAGTAGCAGTGTCAGCCATGGCGATTCTACTACAACGACATTGTAATGAACTAAAGGTCATTGCAGAGATGCAAACAGCAGCCGTGTTGGATGTTTTTAGCTGGCGCTGGTTCTAAGTTGCTAATCCAGGGAAGCTGTGGTTTTCTACTGCATGGAAGGGGTGGGGAGGGGTAGTTGCGATGCATGGGAAGGGAGGAATTATGCAGTAAAGGCAGGGTTGCAGCCCAGAAAGGGCTGCAGGGAGGTACTGGCAAACTGAGCTCCACCTTGCTAGCTACCTGCATTCGCACATCAGTGGGACATTATCTAATTAATTATTTCTAGTAAACCTCTTAGTTAATCATGATAATACAGACTGTCACAGAAAATATTAATTCTAGCTTTGGAATTCAAGTCTGTGTCAGTCCATCCAGCTTGGGAACTTACCTTGAAGCAGGTAATCCTAAATATTCCTCACCATGAGGTCCAGACTCTTAAATCTCCCTTTTCTATGAGTGAAAACCTATCCATGACATTAAATGATTTCTACTTGTCTGTTATCTATTTGAGCAAGGAATTTTCCCCCTTGATACCTTAGAATCTCACAAATTTGAAAGACAAATGCGATGTTAAATGGCCTACTGGTTGAGAGTGGCTAAACTGAAGGAGGCAATGTGCAGTGAGTTTCTGTAGGAGGCAGAAACATGCACAACGCATAAAGAAAAAGAAACTAAAAATATCTGATGTTGTTATAAAGGAAAACAGAGCCAAAAGCAATTTGTCTGTGCTTCTCTCCCATCTGTGTGGTTCCTTCACTTGCACAGCCAATGCAGTCAAATGAGATTTGCTTTCTTGTTAGGAAAGTTGTGGCTTAACCAGGAGCTATGCTAAATTGTCGAGATAAAGGCATCTTTACACAAATACTGTGTGTGTGTCCATGATCGACGCATGTACTTTCTGTTTGTGATTTTTGTACTCACAGGTAATATGCTAACCCATGGGAAATTTCTAAAGGGAAACTTTTCTTCTCGAGCTGGGAGAATGATTCTTTCTCCTACACTTGACAATGGTACTGGAGGAGCTGCAGACAAAGAGCTGCTTCCTTCTTCTGGTATCAGCTAAGAAAGAGATCTCCAGTGCATTTGTGGTTGGAAGAAACAAACTTGAAGCTTAAAAAAAAAATACCCCTGAACTCAGCTGTGGCCCTTGTCCATCAGATTAGGGACTACAAAATAAAATGCTGCATCCAACATGAGTCAGTGCATCCCATGAGGTGCTACACGGGACATCCAGATAGCCTGTCCTTCAGACGTGGCCTCCAACCACTGACCACTCCTACTGTACATATTTGCCCCCGGGCTGTATTTTCCCACTCCCGGGTGAATGTCTGCCTGGCAACAAGATGATAGAAGCACTGAGCCAAAATCTCCTTATGTGGGCATAGCTGCCTCTTCATGGCAGAGCCAATTTGGATCCCATCCACTGGCAGGGATGTCCCAGAAGCAGCCAATTTTAGTTCAGCCTCTTTAAAACTCTGGATTGTAAACAAACAGTAGGATTTTCCACAGGGGAAGGGAGAATAATGAGAAGAAAGATACGGGAGAGAGGGGTAAATGAGGCTAACCAGTAGTTCACCAGAAGAATTAGAAATTAAAAATATGCCATAAACCTCTGAGAACTCTTAACTGATAAGGTCCCACGTCTTGTAAGTTTTTCAAGTCTATGAACTATTTGCATATTTGTAGCTCTTTTCTCCATTTCTTTCCTACTGTTTTAAGTTTCCATACAGTTTATCGGTTTCCCCCATTTTTTCCTTGATATTTTCAACTGAGAGTCAAAATGTTTAATCAGTGACTGCTGGTTTAATAGTAAGATGTAATTGTTATAATTGCCTGATTTGAACAATATTCATGTTTTCATGTATTTCACAAGCAAATCTTTCTGCAATGAAGGTTCTTGCAAAATAAGAGTTGATTAGATTCTATGTACTTTAAGGAAGGTCTATACACATCCTTCACGTGCATCAGTGTCTTCGAGAATCAAGCACAATATTGATATGTGTGTCATCCTCATCTGTGACGTGAAGCAGTTATTAGCGAAAGGAGTTTGCAGTCAGGTGACCAAGCCTGGATCTGAAGTTCCGATTGCTCACTAGTTAACTGTGGGTTCAGTGCCACCTAAGTTCTGGGTGGCTGTTGCCACCCCAGCGGTTACACCTCTTCTTAGGATGCTGGCATCCAATATTGCCGTGGGTTGAGTCTTGCCTCTGCCTCGGAATGTGGCAGCAGATGATGATTAAAGTACTTGAGTCCCTGGCACCCATGTGAGAGTGAAGTTCCTGGCTCCTGGCTTCTACCAGATGGAGTTCCCGGCTCTTGGCTTCCACATGGCCCAGCCCTGCTTGTTGGGGACGTTTGGGGAGTGAACTGGAGGTTGGAAGATCTCTCTCTCTCTCTATGTCTGTCTGTCCGTCTGTCTCTGACGCTGTCTGTGTGTGTGTGCCTTTAAATAAATAAAAAGAATAAATATGCATTTAAAAATATACCCTGAGTTCTATGCATCTTGTTTTCCTCTTAGTTCAATGGAAATAATAATAATAATAATAGTGATTATGGCCCAGGATCATTGTAAAAATGGAATGAATGCCTGTATTCAATAAATAGCCATTATGATTGTTAGTAATAATGTTATTAATATATTAGTATGTTAAACATAAAAATGAATGTGAAGTTTCAGGTCATAACATTGATGTTATAAAAATTACTTCAATTTGGTTTCAGTGGAGTGCCTGTGATCAATAACATCATCTTTTCTCAAAATGCAATGCAATGAGCATTGTCAATTACAATGCAAACAATACATGATACCTAGCTGGACTCTCCATTATTGAGAAAAAATAAAATGACAAAAAAGTCACTATGAATTCAGGATCACTTTTAAATGGATTAGTATTTTACATATCTAAGCAGCGTTTATGTGAGTGTAGAAAAAGCAGTACATTTTTACGTTAGACATATTTATTCAGATTACTAAAAAGAATGCTCAGTGCACATATGGATTTATGGGCCCCATCCAATAACTCTGTCGCTCCTCAAGGGCCCTTGGCACATAGGCTGGGAATCACTAATGTTAGTTAAGGTCAAAATAGACAGGAGAGACTTACACTTATAGCTGTGCTTGCCAAGTGGAAATGCTAACCTGCTCTTTCCCAGGATTTTAGAAAAGCATTTGAAGATATTTCACAAGATAAATGGAAATGGGATAAACACAAGGCCTTAAGGAAAATATACTTCTGGTGCATTTATTAAGCACTTGGATCTGATGCATGACACCTGCTTAAAACTCAAAGAATCATCACAGGCTTTGCCGAGGAAGAAAAGACAAGAATTATGACTGCACACAGGCTCAGACTTCAGCAAGTCAATGTTTTTAAATCAATGAAAAACAATCCAGTGATTGTGTTTGCTACAAAGAGAAAGCAATGTAAGATGACATACAGTATTTCAAGCTGTTCAAATTACTGATGGCAGAGTGGCAAGATATATATCCATTAAAACCAAATAGTTGTTTCAAACTATGTTGGCCAACAGAGATAAATAGTGTCTCTCTGAAGCAAATAGAACACTATTTCTCTCCTCGGAATTTTGGACCCTATAACACTTTCAACCACAAGCATCTCTTGCTTATTTGGGGAATTTTCGTTTTCCACCGTCATTCAGAAATTCTTGAGTTAGCTAACCAGAATCATTCTCTATCTCAACAAAAAGGAATATGCATTAGATATCCAGTGTGCATATTTCTATAGTGGGTTTTCTGATGCCCTACTTCCTATTGGTAAATAGATGTCATTGAATGAGTTAAATGTGAATGAGTAAAATGGGCTGAATGCAAAAGCTGCCCTGACAGTTTTATTACAATATGAATACTACCATCAGGCTAGAAATTAATGGTCCATGTTAAAGAGTATGATTATTTGACAGAAAAAGGTATAAGCAAGTTATCTGTCTTTTTTGATTCTTCTTTCATTAACATTTTCTTTAATAAAATATTATGGAAAAGTTAACCAATACACAATGCACTAGACCACCAACCATTTGTCCTTAATGACTTGCAGCCCCCTAATCTGTAAAAATGACCTTTTCATTATTATCTGTCTAAGGTAGCTTCATGGGACCATAGAATATTGACCAATCAATAGCATATATCAATCCTAAGTGTTCAAAATTGAAACAACAATTTTTACATACAAGGATTCTGTAAGTACAAATCAGAATTTTAAAATAATCTATTGCTATTCTAAGCTTCATCCTTTCCAACTATAACCTATGCCAGTTCTCATGACACATGACCCAGGAAAGAGAAATATGTTAAGTCATTCATAATTGGAAAAAATATCTTTCTAATCTCTCCTACAATATTTTTACATTGTATTATAGAAGCCTATACTTTTACATGGGCATGTCAAGGCCATCCATGACCTGGTCCCTCCCTATGGCCTTGATCACATTGCTTAGACTTCTTTTCAAGGAAAATCAGTCACTAGCATCAGGTTTATACCTATCTCATTGCCTGGGGAGAATCCTGTCATATTATTCAGATCTCAGTTTTGATGTCAACTCCTCCAGGAAAGTCTGTCCTGACTCCCAAGTCTCAGGCAACCAAAACATTCTTGTGTCATCCCACCTTATTTCATTTCTCTGCGTAACATGTCTTACACCTAACATTTTCTTGCTTTTGATGATTTCCTCCCAAAATGTAAGTTTATTATGAGACATGGTCTAGGTCTAATTCACTGCTGCATACCCAGTGCCCAAGACACTGGATGGTCAAAGAATATTTGTTGGATGGATCGTGACTGAAGGGAGCAATCACAGGCAGAACACTTTCATTGAAAACTAACTTGTTTAAAAACTGTATCTGTAGTAAACCTTGTAAGGATTTTTCTTCTTGTTATTCCCTGAAAAATACAGCTAGTGATCACTTACATAGTAGTTGCATTATATTAGTTATTATAAATATTCTAGAGATGATGTGAAGTACATGAAACCATAGGTTATATGAAAATAATATACCACTAATTAAAGGGAATTTCAAAACATTTGTGGGAAATTATAACTAAATATAAAATATAAATATAAAAGTATATAAACTTTATGTCTCCACACAACATCCATTATATTCAAAACCCTTTTGTAAGTGATGACACCAGCGATAGTCTATCCTGTGATAATGGAGGTTCTGGAGATTTAACTATATCAATGCAGTTGTTTTAAATATCATTAACTGAAAAAAAAAATGAGCTCTTTAAAGAGTTTCAAGATTGGGAAACAAAAGGAAACCAGAGAGGCCAAGTGATGGATTCTGAGGTGGGTGCCTAATGATTGTCCATTAAAATTCTCATATTGTGGTACGGAAGGACTCTGGTGAAGCCTTCCCAGGCATGTTTCTGCTAACATTAGCTAACTTCCTCAAAACCTTCTCCTAATAGGCACATATGATCCTTCTTCAACACTCCAGAAAGTCAATAAGCAAAGTGCCTTGAACATCCCCAAAATCTGTTGCCACCACTTTGGTTCTTGGCTGGTCTGCTTTTGCTGTGACGGTACCACTTCCACTTCTTGGTAACCATTGCTTTGATTGTGTTTTGTCTTCAGGATCATACTGGTAATATCATGTTCCAACTCCTTGTAAAATTCGTTGAATAAACCTTTCACTATCTTGATCGTACTTGTTTAAAAATTCCCATTGAAATTTTGCTGTTGGTTGTGGCTAACTCATTGCAATAGCTTTGGCAACAATAGAGAAGAAGGTTTACTTTTTCAGTCTGAATTGCATAAGCTGAACCAACTGAGATGTTTCAGGGCTGACCATTGCTTCTGCTGTTAATCATCAGTTTTCATCAATTAGGGCATAAACAAGTATAAATTTTTTTTTTTTGCAAACTATAGTGGATACTCTGCTGATGTAGCCTTCATCTTCAATGCTTTGTCCTTCTTTTTAAAATGAATTATTTATTTGTAAACCATTGATTCCTTCCAGGCGTTGCCCCTGTAAACTTTTCATAAAGAATCTGTGATTTCCACACTCTTCTACCTAGGCGTCACCATCAATCTGCATATTTGTTCCTGCTTCAGTTTAACAAAATTCATGTTCCTCTGAAAGGGATTCTTGAAACTGATGTCATATCTTTATTAGTACCTCAGACTAGACTTTGTTTACATATATGTTAACAAGATGGTATGCGTTTTGGGGTGCCAGAAGAGTTTAGAAATCTGTACATGGTCTTTTCATAATATTCAGTTTCCATGAACTCTTTGATGATTCCCTTGTATAAGGAATTTGAGCATGCACAGATCTAGGGGTACCTAAGGGGCTTCCTGGAACCAATCTCCCAGTGATACTGAAACAGGGCTCGATTTATATTTCCAAAAGTTATAAGTAATTTGGAGACCAAATTATGTTCACTATAATTTATTCATAAAGATGAGTTATTGAAAGCTTCATAGTTATGGAGACTTATTGACCATAAAGAAATCTGCCCAACAGATAGCACAGGCTAATCTGCAAAGAGGTCATCTGAATGCAGAACGCCTATCAACAGCTGAGTGCACAAAATAATGAATATGCTCTAAGAAATTTTTCATTTAATTATCATTTTTATATTTTATACTTTGTAAATGTTCTTAAGTTGACTAGCCCTTGAAAAAAATAATATGATGGTTAAAAGATTCATTAAAAGGAAAAATAATTATAATGAAACTAATCAAATTATAATCCCTTATGTGATGACAAGTAATACAGTAAACAAAGAGGTACATTTGTTACTTTTAAACTTAACAGGAGGAATATAGTATCAATAAAATTCCTTCCTCATTTTTAATGTTTGCAATTTGAATTTTACATGTCTATCATTTTGTTCGAACTTAATGCATGATATTTAGTTTTACAGTATATAAAATGTATACTTTGCTTTGTGTTTGTACTATAAAAAACTGCATTGAATATGATTCAACTCTGAGGGTCAAAAGACATTTTTGCTTTATTTTGTTTTGCTCTCCTTTAAAAAGTGGTGGTACCTTATCTAAGACTGGGGGAAAAAACCCACTAGAACAATGTAGTTTTATGCGTATTAAAAGGAAAGTGACCTGATAACTTGGTCAAAATAATCTACATTATTTACTTTTTTAATTATCTGTTACTTATTTATTTGAGAGAGACAGAGAAAGATCTCTCATGAGCTGATTCATTCATTCCTAAAATGCCTGCAACAATAGGGGCTGGGCCAGGACAAAACTCGGAGCCAGAAGCTCACTCTGGGTCTCCCAAGCTGGTGGCAAGGATCCAACTGAGCCATTGCCTGCTGCCTCCCAAGGTATATATTAATTGGAAGCTGGGATGAAGCACAGGGCCAGAATGCAAAACCAGGCACTCTCATGGGACGCAGGAGTTCCAGGCAGAGGCTTTCACCGCTGTGCTGAACAGCCCCACGCTGTTTACATCTGTTGCCTGTTTTTAAATTACATCATTTGTTTTTGTGCTTTTGATTTACCTGAGTTCTCCAAACATTCTGGTTATTAGCCCCTGTCAGATGTATTGTTTGCAAATATTTTCTCCCATTCCATGGGTTCTCTTCATTCTGCTGATTGCTTACTTTGTTCTGCTAAAGATATTTAGTTTGATGGATTCCCATTTGTCGGGTGTTACTTTTGTGACCCGTGCCTTTGAGCTCTTATTCAATATCTTTTATCTTTTCCCTATGCTTTCTCCTAGTCAATTAATAATTTCAGGTCTTAGGTTTAGGTATTTCATTCATTTCAAGTAGAGTTTTACACTTGATAAGAGATAGAAAGAGCCCAATTTCCCGAACATCATTTATTGAAAAAACTATCCTTTACCAATGCACCTTATTCTTAGCACCTTAGTTGAATATCTGATAGCTGATGATGTGTTAGTTTACTTCCAGGCTGACTGTATGTTCCATTTTTCTATGCATCTGTTTTTATACCAATGTCATGTTATTTGCATTGTATTGCTTTGTAGTACATTTTGAAGGCAGGTTATAATATCTCTAGCTGAGTGTGTTTTACTCAAGACTACTTTGGCAATTTGGGGGTTCTTGTGGTTCCATACATATTTAGGGATTTTTCCCTAGTTTTTGATAGAGATTGCATCAAATCTGTAGGTCAGTTTGGATACTATGAATGGTTTAGCAATATCGATTTCTTGAACATGGGTTGTCTTTCCATTTCTCTGTGTCCTCTGGAATTCTGGAATTTCTTTCATCAATTTTTCATTATAGACATCTTTCACTTATTTGGTTAAATTTATCTGGTTCAATTTATTTATAAATTTATTTATGCAGTTGCTTTTATAATTTCTTTTTCAGATAATTTATTATTGGTATAAAGCAACACTACCAATTTTTGTTGGTTTATTTTTTTTTTACTTTGCAATTTTGCTGAGTAGTTCTGATAGTTTTTTGGGAGAGTTTTTAAATACACATTTTTCAAAAGAAGACATACAAATGGACAAAATGTGCATTTTAAAAATGCTCTACATCACTAAGAAGTAGGAAAATACAACTCAAAAGCATAATGAGCTATCACCTCATCCAGTGAGAAAGGCTCTTATCAAAATGACAAAAGAATAAATGATAGGGAGCATGTGGAGAAATGATGACCCCTGCACATTGTTGGTGGAAATATACGTTAGTACATCACTCAGGAAAACAGTGTGGAGGTTCCTCAAAGAACTAAAAACAGAATTTCGTAGCAATCCAATTACTGGGTATATATCCAAAGGAAATGAAAGCAGTCTGTCAAACAGGCATCACATTCCCATGTTTATTGGATTAATATTCACAAAACCCAAGAAATGGAAACAATCTAAGTGTCTACCAGCTGATGAAAGATAAAGAAAATGTAGTACATATACACAATGGAATACTATACTGCTATTTAAGGAAAGGATAAAGTCCTGTCATTTGTCACAACATGGATGGATCTGGAAGTCATGGTGTTGAGTGAAATATGCCAGGCACAGAACACTAAGTACCGCATGATCTCCCTCATATGTGGAAACTTTAAAAAAATGATCTTGCAGAGGTTGAGAATAGAAAGGTGTTAACCAGAACCTGGGGCTGTGAGAGGCTTGAGAAGGAATAGGGAAAGATTTGGTAACAGATACTAAATTTTAGTTAGACAGGAGAAAGAAGTTTTGCTGTTCTATTGTAAGTTAGGTTGGTTATAGCTAACAATAATGTACTGTGTTTTTTCAAAGCTAAGAGGAAGGATTTTGAACTTATTATAAAGAAACATTCTACTAATGATTGATAAAAAATGTGATATATATATACATGATGGACTACTAGTCAACCATAAAAAAATGAAATTTTGTCTTTTGCAACAAAATGCAATTGCAGACTACTATGCTTAGTGAAATAAGCCAGACCCCAAAAGACAAATATCGTATGTTTTCAGATTTGTGGTAGCTATTATATAGAGTATACAACAAATGTAATATATATGAGTGAAATTGACATCTTGAGGTTTGATTATTGTTTATAGCCTATGTCTATATTCCTGCAGAACAGTGGTATTTCTACTTATTGAATTAGTCTTTAAATATTTTTATTTATTTATTTGGAAAGAGTTACAGAGGGTGGGAGAGAGATTGATCTTCCACCCTCTGGTTCACTTCACAGATAGTTACAACAGCCAGTCCAGACCAGACCAGGCTAAAACTGGGAGCCAGGAGCTTCTTCCCAGTCTCCCACGTGGGTAGCAGAGGCAAAAACACTTGGGCCATCGTCTGCCACTTTTCCCAGGCCATGAGCAGAGAGCTGGATCAGATGTGGAGCAGCTGGGACAGGAAATGGAGCACACATGGTTCGCTCTCAAAGAAACTGCCCTAACCATGTCGTTGCCAAAAACAATATGGTGAGTGCAGTGGCTTCCTTGTAACAGCATCACATAAAAAGAATAGTAGGAGTGGAATGGAGTGAGAATCACAACAGGAAGAGCTTTCTGGTCCACTCTTCTCAAGAATATGAGCCAGGAATCGTCATGTTGAGGTGATTTTTTTCATCCCCAGAATAAGGTTTGTAGACTTCTTCCATTTTGTACCAAATTTTAAGCATCTCCATCTCTATACTAAGATCATCACCACCTAAGGAATTAGGAGACAAGACTACTGTCCAGACTCACTGTCAGGGGTCATATCCCAGCTACTCTGTTACTGGCTCTATGATGGTGGACAAGTTGCTTAACTCATTATCACCTCAGTTTCTTCATCTATAAAATGAGAATGGAAATATTTCATAGGGATAATGAGAAACACAAAGATGTATGAAGCTAGAACCATGCCTAGTCACATAGTTTGAGTTCAACAGATATTAGTTACTCTAATTACTTTTATTACAGTTTTTACCATTGCCATTTTCATGATCATTATATAAATAACAGAAATCCACCCATATTAATTAGTAAATTCTAATTGTAAGTTATGAACTAGGAAATAGGATAAAATCCAAGATCAACTCTGAAATACCTTGCAAGCTAATAAAAGTAAAAATAATATACAGTAAAGAAAGTAGAAGTTAATGCATCAGAGATGAAATGCAAAAAGAGTTCAGAGAAATGAGACATTTCTCCTGACCAGAGTAAATAAGAGAGAACTGAGGTGCTTCCAGCAAGTGGAGCATTTGCAAATTATCTGAGTGACTGGGATATGGAGCTGGAAAGAGGGGTTTTCCAAGCAGACTGAAATAGCCAAACAAAGAGAAGAAAGGTGAAATGACCTTAGGTCACACATAGAGCCCAGCAAGTTGGTCATTCCTTGTATTAAAACATTGAGTGCTCAGGGAGAGACAATTGTTGCTGAGCAGAAAAGATAGATTTGGAGACTGAGACCTTATGCCAGGAATCTCTAAATACCCTGCTAAGTTTAGGTTCATTCTAAAAGCGATGAGAAGCTAACACAGACTTGTGAAAATGGGAGCATTAGTGCAAGGCTGGCTTTAAGACCATTTACAAGGCTTCAAAGCAGTGGTTCTCAAATTACAATTGCTGGATGTCCTGCATCAGCATCACCTGGGAACTCACTAGAAATGCGAATTCTCAGGCCTCTTCCCAGACCAACTGAATTGGAGGTCTGGGGTCCAGCATTCTATGCTTTAACAAGTGTTGCAGATGACTCTAGTGCAAACTCAAGTCTGAGGATGACTGCTGCCTGGTACTGAAGAGGAAGGAGAAGTTCTGGATCCACCAGGAGCCAAGGCAACCCATTAGCAGACTGTTGAGGAGCTTATGGGATTCTCAGGAAGAGGTAGGGAAGGCATGAGCGGAATCACCAAGAATAGAGGACAGGAGTTGGAGGCAGTGATACAGAAACCAAGTCAACATTCTTGGCATTTGTTTGTCATTATTAGGGAAGGAAAAATGATTTATCAAAAGATAACCCTTAATTCCATCTACATATATTATCAGTCTGAAAACATGAAACTGGACTAATGGTTTCCAACTCTTCCACTTCAAAAATTTGAATTTCATTGAAAAAGAAAAGAGAGCATCCTGCACCAGCATTGAAATAAGCATAGTGAGTAAACTTTGCATAATTTGACAATCTTTGGCATCAGCAAATCTAGAACTACCAATCCTCTTGTGCTAGGTCCTAACTCTATTTGATTTCACACTGCAATTTTTAATTCTCTTATTTGTGCATTATTTCCATTTTTCATTATATATTGTGCCATTTCGTATTCTCCACGATTATGTTTTCACTGAACAGATGCACTACAGTTTTGCTGCACCAAATTCTATGATCCATAATTAGATGTCAATATGTTTTCTTTATGAACTAAATACATTTTTAGTTACTTGGACATTAATTAAAATCACATGCTGGATTGTTACATCCTTTCAACACATTTTTGAGGAAATATTTTTGGTTTACATGAGTGCTTTAAAACATTCAATTTTATACTACATAATTCTTTTTTTCATAAGAATAGATACTCTAGTTAATATATAAATATTAATTACAGGGTTACACCACAGAAACCATTAATGAGATATAACCATTTACATGCAAAAGAAGCAACATTCGATGAATTAGGAAAAATAGAGCAAATTAATTCTTTTAATTGTTGTTTTTTAAATATACCATGGTCTATGTTTATTTTCATTACAATTTGAGGAAAACAAATTTCAGAATAATGACAAACAATGACCAATATTCAACTGTCTTGGGAATTAATGCAAATTTTAAAATTCACAAAAACACGCTCAGACAAAAAAAGTCAGGATAATAAGATGATACAGAGCCCACACTCATTAGTAATGTTATATTGTACCATGCTGAATGGTCTACACTCATCACAAATTTAAATTATACTCTTATCTCATGGAAAAACTGAGAACAGTTTTCCAAAGGACAAAGAGAACATTTCTAGCCACTAACAAATTGTTGAAAAATCTAATCTGACAGTAATTGTCACCTGGAACTGGCCTGAGGTTAGGGCAGAAACATACATACTTGGAGATTATTCTATCATATCTCAATCATTCTCTGTTATCCTAGGTTTCCCCACTTAGATTTACATGAAGTTCATTTGAGAATTCAACAGACGTAAAACTCAGCACAATTGACACAATGGAAGCTACAGGGATTCCTAAGACTAACTCAAGTTCTGCCTCTCATCTAAAGGACATAAAGGAAAAAGATGTAATCGTACGGGAATTTGTTTATCTAAAATAACTCCTCTCATCGGGGTTTCTATTGACTTGCTCCAGGGAATACACAAATGGCAAACTGATATTTATGTGGTTATCTGTGAAGAATTCTGAGCTGCTCATAACTGTATAAAGTGGTCAAGGAGACAGGATTCTAATACATTTCAAATAGTGGGTGGGCACTTTGAGAATATGCCAGCTGCATGAGTTGAAACCAACAAAAGCACATCCACATTGGGTAAGTGATATTTACATGCCAGTTAATAGCAAAGTTCAATAGCCAATGGGATTATTTCTGCCTTCTAGCTTCCAGGATGGAGCAGTAGCAAGTCCTTGTGTGCTGGGGAGAGATCATTACTTAAAAGTTCCCTTACTGGCAGGACAGTTCCCACCGACATGAGGAGCAGAACCCACCCATGTGAGACATGCGGCGTCTCATGGTCTGTTCCAGGTGAATATCAGGACACATGGAAAAAAAATGTTCATATGAAATTCAAGTTTAACTGAATACTCAGTATTTTATCCAGCAACTGTCTCGGTGACAGACGCTGGCTTTGCTCCTCTCATTTCAGTCATTGCTGATGAAATGATTGACGCCAACCTCTCCTGTAGGTCGCCTTGGTCTCTGGCCAGGCCAGGGTCAGTCTCCTCCCTGGCTTACCTGTGCTGAGGCCACCACCACTCTCAGGCAATGTCTAAAGCCACTGGTAACTTGTTTTCCCTTTCAGTTTTACATCAACAATTGCCTGTCAGAAAACAGTGAGAACTTCTCTTCTGGAACTGGGGCACCCAAGTCCTCTCACTGAAAAATTTCTGAAAAATGCCAGATAAGACACCTTCTTAAACTGGCAAATTCACAAGAAAATGATGTATATTCAGAAATCTAGATGAGAGTAGGAAATACAGTGTTCAGAGAGTTATGAAAGCAAGGCTTCAACCTGAGTGATTCACTAAACCAAGTGAACTATAGTTTTTGTTTGGTTGCATGCTTGTTTGCTTAGGTTTCTGGAGCTCAAGGTGCAAGAGATGAGGGTTAAGACCTGCCTGTCATAAAGAGTCTCAGTTAAAATCCTTAAGCAGCTGTAACCCCAGACGCTCAGTCTTCATAGGAAAGGTGAAAATAAGTCTACTTTCCTGAGGTTTTACAAGCAGAAGGAAGTTTTCACATGCATTTGTAGCCTAATTCATGTAACTTGCATGCTCTAAAACAAACTAAGGTTTGAGATTTCAGAAACATAAACAGAAGAAGAAAAAAAAGTAAACTAAACATTTTGAGAGGAAATTTCTGAGTTTTATCTTACAAAAATGAAAAAGATTAAATCCAGGAAAATAAAAAGAAATTCTCACTTAGATTCACTACAATGAAACTGAAGAGCACCAAAGATAAAGGGAGAAATCTTACAAGGATTAATGTCAAATTATTTTCCAGAGAATGGAGGATCAGCAAATAGTTGACTCAACCAAAGCTACAATTCAGTTAAATTATATTTTCAATGTGATGAAAAAGTAACTAAACAAGACTCACAATATCTCTTGAGGAACATGATAGCGTAGGAGTTTGCTAGAAGAGAAAATATGACAAAACTTCTTAGAACACAAGAAATATCCTGAACTGGATAATGTTAACTAAAAATAAGCCTACAGTAAACATTATTTGTAAACACTTTATTGATTTTATTTATTTCAGAAAGATGGATGGTGAGTGCAGAAGACAGAGATCAGTTGCGATCTTCCATCTGCTGGTTCACTTTCCAAATGTCCACAAAAGCTAGGATGGGCTAGGCTGAAGCCAGGAGCCAAGAACTTAATCCAGGTCCATTATATGGATGGCAGGGAAACACCTACCTGTACCAACACCTGGTGCTCGGCAGGGTGTGGATTAGCAAGAAGCTGGAATTTGGAACAGAGTGAAGGCTCATACACTCTGATATTAAGATGTATCTCAAGCAGCATCTTAACCATGTTGCCAAATTCTGCCCCTAAACACCATTCTTAACAGTGAAATACCGAACCATTGTCAAACAGCATCAGGAATGGGGCAATGGTGTGCTGTTCTCACCCCTTCTATGCATGACTGTACTAGTTGCCAGCACACCAAGGGAAGAAAAAGAAATCAAGTATGTGCACTGGAAACTAAAGAGCAAAATTTTCACTAATTGAAAATGCATTGTTATATATCTAGAAAGTCTAAGAAAAATCAATAAATGTATGACTAGAAATGATTGGAAGACAAATATAGCAAGATTTTGGATTACAAGCTAGCATACAAAAATGAATTACACTAGTCACAAATTTTGAATGTATAAATATTTCTAAGTATCATTTAATGTTTCATAAAAATACCTGAAGTCTAAAAATGAAACTAGCAAAAACATGTAAAAATTTATAGACAAAATTCTAACATATATTAAAAATTAAAGAAAACTTAAATAAATGAAGAGATGACCATAGCTTGGAGGGCTCTATATTATAAAGATGTCAAATCTCCCCCTAGTTTATCAATAAAATTCAAAAAAATTCTAAATGGATTTTCTTAAGCTGGAACTTGACAAGCTGATTAAAAATTGAAAAAGCACAAGGCTAAGAATTGCTAAGACCCTCCTGAATAAGAAATTGGAGCCCATTTCTTATCATATATCAAGAATTATTTTTAACTTGCTGAAATTAAAACAGTGTGATGTTGCCACAGAGATTAAAAAATAGTCCAAACAAAATAGCCTAGAAAAAAGTCCATACAAGGAAACCTGATTTATGAAAAACTTGACAATTCAAATCAATGGTCAAAGTATGAAATTTATAATAAACATTGTTGAGATAATTCATTATCCATAGGGAAAAAAAGTAGTAAAACTAGATTTTTACTCCATATTTTCACAGCAATCCAGTGTCATTAGCAACTGAAGTATGAAAAGGAAAACTGTAAAGTTTTTATCAGGTAATGAAAAAGAATATTTTATATTTTAAGCTCAATAGTATAAGAACTTTTTCAATCCATTACAAAAGTGCAATCCATCACAAGGTGAGATTGAAAATTGAACTGCATTCAAATTAAGCAGTTATGTTCAGCAACAGACAACACCCAGAGAAGGATAGGAAATGTTTCAACAAATCTAAGAAAAGACTTCAATCCAGAATTTTCCAAGAATTTCTATGAATAAATAAGAAAACAGAAAATAGGTAAAACAGTTGAAAAGATACTTTGGAAATAAAAATCCAAATAAGAAATAGCAAAACAAAAAGGACAAATTTCATGAATTTTCAGAGAAATATAAGTTAAAACTATAATTGGGTAACATTACACACCCAATAGATGGGCGAAAAACTTACATCTGACCACACATGTGACACAAACAAACACTGATACTGCATAAAATGCTGATGGTTGTGTATACTTGTTAACTACAAAGTTTGAAATTTTGAAACTAACTAGGATATTTGTGGGTTTTTAAAGATTTATTCATTTATTTGAAAGAGATACAGAGTGAGAAGGGGAGAAAGAGAGAGAGAGGGAGAGAGAGAGAGGGAGAGATTGATCTTCCATCCGCTGGTTCACTCTCCAAATGACTGTAACAGCCAGGGCTGGACCAGGCCAAAACCAGGAGCCAGGAGCTTCCCCGGGGTCTCCCATGTGGGTACAGGGGCCAAACACTTGGGCCGCCTGCCACTGCTTTCCCAGGCACATTAGCAGGGAGCTGGATCAGAAGTGGAGCAGTTGGACCTGAATCGGTGCCCTAATGGGACGCAGGTGGAGCCTTAGCCTTCTACGCCAAAGCACTAGCCCCTAACTATGTTTTTTATGACCTATAAATTCCTTTTCTTGGTTTAAAATCTTAAAGAACAAATATACATACATAACAGAAGATACAATTAAAAACATCCACAATAGCAGTGTGTATTATAGCAAAGTCTATTAAAATCATAAGAGATAAACAAATCTATGAATGACCATATAATGGAATGCTGGAAAAAACTGGGAAGTCAATTAATTATGTTTACCTGTATCAACAGGTCTAAATCTTTGAAATCTAAGACCGAGTTTAAAAAGCAAGTCCTTGAGTACATATAGTATCCTTTTATTCATGGACATTTAAAACAACATGCAAAAGCAAGCAATCTTTGGGTTAGTGTTAGAAAAATGTGGTATTAAAGTATACAGAAAGCATAGGAAATGATAAGCAAGTATGGAGAGGTGGTATTCTCTGAGTTGCCTGGGAATGGAATGGATTTGGAAAAAGGAATGATAGTGTTCCATTTTGTAATCCTGTGAAGTGTATGTAAGCATTCTTTAATAATTATGTCTCTATTACCTATATTTTATAAATATTTCTTAGAATCTACTCAATACTTTAAAAAGTTAGAAGTATTAACATAAGTGAAGGGCTTAACCTTAATGTACCCAATGCAATTTATTTTCACAGCAGTGTTGTGTGAAAACAGCACAGATTTAGAAACTGGAGAATACTTAAGAATCTATCAATCTATACCACATCAAATTGGAAAATGATTTCAACAAAATCTCTTGTGTTTGTCTCTACTTGGAGCTGTCACTGTATTCTACTCCTTTACCTTGCTTAGCAAATAATGATCTAATGCCCAGATACCTCATGAAAAAAAAAAAAATCCACAAAATGATTAAATGTTTATCAGCCTAAAAGCTAACTCATCAAAATCTACGGAACACCTATTATAGGCAAGCTAATGTGTCTAGTGCTGTGGCATGTACAGAAGTACAGAAGATTTCCTGAAGTTCCCCACCCTTTACTTGGAATCTATAAATAGCCTCCTACTTCGTCTCCCTACCTCTAGACAACCCATTGCCACATCATCTTCTTTGCAGCTACCAGACCCATATTTCTACTGTGCAGACACTAACTCAGTACCCAGTTTCTGAAAAGGTTTTAAATGAACTTCTCTTGTCACTCTTTTGTTCTGCACCCCATTCCGCGCTCATTAATTGAAGTGCTTGCCAGGGCCAGGCAGGTCACTGGATGATTGCATCTTACCAAGGGGAAAGACAAGACAATGAGTAGAATCCTTGTATCTGCACCAGCCAAGATTGAGTCACAGGAACAGAGACCCAGTGTTTCTCTTTCTTAAGTAAAAGCATAAGGTCGGGATATGTTATTGAAATCACCTAACTTTTCAAATGATGCAATTAATTTCATTTTCAAGCACAAAAAGACTTTCTAAGCCACAAAATGCGGGACAGACTCTTTAACATACTACGCAGGGCTCTTCAAACTTGGTACCACAACACCGATCTCTGGACGTTTTACCCCACACTCTGTTCTTCCCTCTTCCTGAATACACCATGGTCTTGGACAGTTCCAAGATGAATGCACATTTAGATTCTAGATCAGTCCATTATCCAAGTCCACCCAGGCCCACGCTCAAAGCCACCTCACTTGGAAGTCTTCCTTAACACCTACAGGACAAAGTTGGCCAGGGTTTACTGGATGTGTCTCCTTGTCTTTGTTCATATACATACAGGCTGTCCCTGACTTTCAGATTTTCAGCTTCTGAGCAGCCAACACTTTCATGCATTATACATCGACACTGCAAAGTGCCTTTTGTATGCCAAATCCAGACTTTCATACATCAGCAGATCAACGAACATTTTGCACTAATGTGTGGTGGCACTGCCTGACAGCCAAGAGTTCTGCTTGGGCAGTCATGCCATCTTTGTCTGCAGAGCAGGCTTTACTTCATTATTGGAATAGGTTTTTTTTTTTCTTTTGCTCTTTGCCCTTGTTATTTTGCCAAAATGAGTGGAAAATGAACATTGAAAATGCTGGTAATAATGATAAAAACCATAGGTCTCATAAACTTAATACAGTTGAAATGAAGATGAAATCATTAGGGTTTCCCATTAAGGCACATCTTTAACCCCAATCAGGCTCTTATTAGATTTAAACCTAGTCAACTGTGGTTCAATTATGAGGGAAAAAATAATATTAAGGACCCTGTATGAAATAGTGGAAATAAATTATTGAAGATTGTGTGTAAATGGCAAGGTATAATTAGAGATTATATCATATACTGTAGTTCTCAAGGGAAAAAGAGAAAATTCTGGCTGACATATAAGTCTTTTTCTTTTGCTTTAATATTATGACTCTATTATATGCTTAAGGACTTCATTACATATGACTAAATGGTTATTTGTTGAGCTCATTCATTGGGCTCATAGTGCTTCATCCAATACCCTTAGCTGGTGGGGATTGTTAATCCACTTGTTTTCTCATTTGTTCACCCACTCACACTCCACCCAGGTGTGCCAAGTTATCTAGCATTGCTCATTCAATGCATTGATAGCCACCAATTCCAAAGTGGAAGCTCTAGGCTACCTTCTATCACCAGCAGAATTAGGATGATCTAGTTAGAGCCAAGAAGGCAGCCAAATCTTCAGGATTTGAGGAACTAGGAAAGAACTCTAGCAATTTCTGAGAAAAGCTACCTGTCAGGTCAGGTGCACGAATCACCTTATTTATCCTTATAAATACTTTTCAAGAACCATTCTACAAATAAAGAAATGAACACATAGACTGTCAGCAATGTATGGAAGGTCATGCACACACATGTGGCCAAGCTATAATTCCAAACCACACATGTCTGATGCTGAGCGGCATCCTCATTTAAGCATGGGAAGGCTTCTGAGTGTTCAGTGTTACAGGTAATGATCAAGACCAGGCCATTGCCAAGTGAATGTTCTGCCAGTCTCTCCTTCGAGCCTAACTCTCTATCTATGATAATTTAACATTTTTCAGAAAATTCTAATGCTATTGTTATCAAACAGCTCATCTTAATAGGCAATGCATGGAACCATCTTAATATTAGATGTCATCACAGCTCACTTAGAACCAAAGTTTTCAGAGAGGAATTTCTTCTGTCTTCTCAGGAATGAATATTCTCTGTATGCATCTTCTCACCGTGCTTCCACTCAGACATTTTAGTAAAGTGATATCATCAAAGTAATGAGTAGTGTACACGATGACACAACAAATGGAGGTTACAATGGATCATGTATACAGTAAGATAAAACAAAGCCTAAATTTTCTGCCTATAGTGATATACCATGTGATGTCATGGGGTCATTGCAGCTTCGAATATGTCCATACTCTCTATGTAAAATTGTGTCCAGCACAGGAATGAATGATCAAGGACTATTCTCATGGGTTTTTTTTTTAATTAAAATATTATTTATTTGAAAGGCAGAGTTACAGAGAGGCAGAGGCAGAGAGAAAGAGAGAGGTCTTCCATCCACTGGTTAACTCCCCAAATGACTGTAATGGCTAGAGCTGGACCAATCTGAAGCCAGGAACCAGGAACTTCTTCTGGGTCTCCCATGTGGGCACAGGGGCTCAAGGACTTGGGCCATCTTCTACTGCTTTCCCAGGCCATTGCAGAGAGCTGCATTGGAAGTATAGCAGCCCAGGCTCAAACCAGCGCCCATAAGGGATGCCAGCATGGCAGGCAATGGCTTTACCCTTTACAACACAGCATCGTTCCCTCTCATGGTGTTTTATCCCTTGCTTCAATTTCTCTATGCTTTTCCTACCAAAGGCATTGCAGTTAGTGCATAAATATTTCACAAATCTATACGTCTTAAAATATTTCCAATATCTGTCTTCCCAAATTCCTTAGCTTATTTTCCTTGGTCTCTCTGCAGCACTTATTATGAGGGGATCCTTGAAAAGCTCACAGAAAATGCATGTTATGAAATAACTACGCATGAAGCCATCATAGTGGGTAATGCCACCACCTGCAGTGCCGGCATCCCATATGGGAGCCAGTTTGAGTCCCAGCAGCTCTACTTCCGATCCAGCTCTCTGCTGTGCCCAGGAAAGCAGTAGAAGATGGCCCAAGTCCTTGGGCCCCTGCACCCATGTGGGAGACTGGGAAGAAGCTCCTGGCTCCTGGCTTTGGAAAGGTGCAATTCCTGCCGTTGCAGCCAATTGGGAAGTGAACCAGCAGATGGGAGATATCTCTCTCTCTCTCTCTCTCTCTCTTTCTCTCTCTCTCTCCCTCTGTCTCCCTCTGTCTCCCTTTCTCTCTCCATGTAACTCTTTCAAATAAATAAATAAATCTTTCAAATAAAATGAAATAGCTATGCATAGATTTCAAAAACAATTTATATCAAAGTAAACTTATCTTTTAATACCATTTTCCCATAACTTATTTTTATTTCAAAGTCAGAAAGACAGAGTGAGCTCCCACATGTTAATTCACTTTCCAAATGTCCCCAATGGCCAGGTCCAAAACAGGGAGCCACGTAAGTTCCCAAGAGCGTGACAGGCACCCGATTATCTGAACCATCACCCCTGCCTCCCACTGCCTACAGTGGCAGATAGCGGGAGTCAGGTGCTTCAGTACGGACTCAAACCCAAGAACCCTAATGTGGGACATGCACATCTTAACTGGTGCTTAAACAGCAAGGCCTGCCCCTCCATGAACTTGCTGAGTGCATGGTCCAAATCCATTTCTGTCAGGTGCTCTGGACAGAGAGTGTATGGACTCGACTCTGCGGCTGCAGTCATTTGCCCACCCACTTATCTCAGCTTCTACCAGCTGGATCTCTATTGCAGAGGATCCTGGTGCCGCTCCCAGATAGTCTGGGAGACCCCCATCTGCTACAATGAGTGCTGCAGCTAGCAGCTCAGGTTTTCAACCTCCTCAGACAGATAACCCCAGAGAAACTTCATGTCCTCACTAACTGTGCCTGAAACACCCTTGCCATGGTTTGACTAAGTCCCCCCAAACTAAGCCCCCCAAACTTTCTGTGTTTAAAGCTTAATCCTCAAACGTGTGTACTGGTTATGTGTGGGGCCTTTGGACATTAATGTCCATCATGTCTTGGCCACATCTCCAGTACCCATGCAGCTGTCCTGGAGTGGAAGGTAACATGATGCTATTGCCAGACGGGGGACTCAGAAACTCCAGGCTTCTAGGCCTGTGGGCAGCAGAAGGGAGGATCTTTGGTGGGAAAAATCCTCAGAACCAAAAAGATAACAAATGAGTAAGTCAGTTCCACAGTGGAAGAACAAATTCCAAACACAGTCCACAATGGGATCAAGAAATTGATGATGCAGACTTGGGAAGTCAGTTCCAGGAAGAGCTTGGTGCTGTTTGAAGAAGCACTGACACATGGTATCTTATGCCCACGGCCTTAGAGTACACATTGATCTTTTTACAACCAAGTTATTTTTCACATAATTGAAAGCTGAAACCCTATTCACCTTCTTGGAAACCAATGTATTTGATTTTTTCCAACTCCCAAAATGTACAGTTGGAAATTAACTCCTGCTTAATCATTCTTCTATGATAGACCTTCAAACCAAAAACTAGGGCCCTCCTCCACACCTCAGCACCCAGAGTCAAGATTTATACAGGCTACTTTGACTATCTGACCTCCTCAACATGAGCACAGCCACATACAAACTGATTTTCTGTGGTCTTCCATGCCCTAACCATTTTCGAAAGAGTCTATTCTGTTATCACCCAAGAGCTATTATATTTTAACACACATTTTAATTAATTTATATAAATGTTGACCATAATGTTATGTATGATTTCCAGTTATAAACAGTTACCCCCTTGGTAATTGGAAAATCAGTTCCAAGACCCCCTCAGATACCAAAATCCACAGACACTGAGTTCCCCTTTATAAAATGGCATAGTATTTTCATATAACTTACACACACTCTCTTTTATATTTTAAATCATCTCTGGATTATTTATGATACCTAACAAAATGTAAATGCTATGTAAATGTATGTTATACTGTATTGTGTTGGGAATAATGCCAAGAAAAAGTGTCTGGGGCCAGTGCTGTGGCATAGTGGGTAAAGCTGCCACCTGCAGTGCCAGCATCCCATATGGGTGCCGGTTTGAGTCCCAGCAGCTCCACTTCCGATCCAGCTCTCTGCTGTGGTCTGGGAAAGCAGTGGGAGATGGCCCAGGCTCTTGGGCCCCTGCACCCATTTGGGAGACCCAGAAGAAGCTCCTGGCTCCTGGCTTCAGACAGACCCAGCTCTGGCAATTACGGCCATTTGCAGAGTGAACCATCAGATGGAAGATCTCTCTGTGTGTCTCTCTGTAACTCTGCCTTTCAAATAAATAAATGTTTGAGAGAGAGAGATAGAGAGAGAGAGAGAGATACTGCTTTAAAAAGTGTCAGTGTTTTGCTAAAATAGAGCTTTCACACATTTTTAGGATGAATGAATAGCATAGATTTATTTAGCAAGGATTTATCATGCAACTAATACGCACTGGAATCTTTTCTAGACATTCAGGTGTAACACTGTGAATATTTGCTAGATGGTCCCTCATGGAATTTCAGTTCTGATTGAGCAAAATAAAAAAGCACATTGCAGTTAAGTTATATTTGTATAAAGAAAAGAGAAGAGGGAGGTGTGATGGAAAATGAACACTTTGGATCTGTCCAAGTGGTTCAATGAGGTTGAATGAAGAAGTGACACTGAAGTTGCAGAATGTAGGACAAGAAGGCAGAAGGGCCTACTGGGAGGAAGCCACAGCGAGTACTAAGTTACTGAGGAAGAAAACAAAAAGAACATGATAGGGAACCGCACTGTGGCATAGAAGGTTAAACCTCTGCCTGCAGCGCCGGCATCACATATGGGTGCCAGTTTGAGTCCTGGATGTTCCACTTCCGATCCAGCACCCTGCTGATGTGCCTGGGAAAGCAGCAGAAGATGGCCCAAGTGCTTGGGCCCCTGCACCCATGTGGGAGACCCAGAAGAAGCTCCTGGATCCTTACTTCGGCCTGGCCCAGCCCCAGCTGTTGCGGCCATCTGGGAGTGAACCAGAAGATGGAAGATTCTCTCTCTCTCCCACTTCTTTCTCTGTATCTCTGCCTTTCAAATAGATAAATAAATATTTAAAAAAGAAGAACTTGCTAATGAAACAGAAAAGGAGGGAGACGATGAGTGCTACAGGATGCAACCTCAAAGGCAGGCACAGGTAGGCTGAGCTGAATTTCTCAGTGACTGAAGTCTCCACCACGTGCAGAGGGAGCACCTGTGCAATTTGCAAGAGCAAATGCAATGCAAAATGGAAATGTGAATTTCATTTGTTAAAAAAAGGAGAGAAAATGCTATTAAAAGTGCTAAAATATGATGCATTTTTGTTTCTTACTATCTCGTGTGGTGTTTTTATTTTCAATTTGATGTCTCTCCTTTGGGCACAGGGAGACTTGCTCAACAAGTAGCACACGGGAATGGCCAGTGCCATATGCCAGCCCAACCCATGGAAGGATGGAAGTGTCCAACCCTTCATCTTCCCATGCCCTGGTCTCTACAGAGGTAGACAGGATGTGAATGCTGTTATTCAGAGATTGTTAATATCATTTTCAACAGAAACACTGGGATATCGTGAGGGTAATATCTTGACTGGTGAAGCAAAAAATAAAAATAATTAAATCATAATCATCAAGGTATCATAAATTTAAAATATCATGTAGCTCATCCTTCTACTTACAGAACATACTGCATCAAGTCTTGATCTAAAGATAAAGTAGAAGACTTTCTTCTCATTCTCTGGTTCTTCTTTCTACTAAATTCAGTGAACCAGCAGATGGAAGACCTCTCTGACTCTCCCTCTCTTTGTAATTCTGCCTCTAAAATAAATAAATAAATAAATAAATAAATATTTTTCTTTACAGTTTAAAAAATATTTATTTATTTAAAGCTTTATAAAGGAATGCTTGCAAGACTGTACCAAGTTCTCTATTTCAGCCAAAATCTTCTCATTCAACATTAAATGACTAACCGCTTCCATGTGCCAGAAACATACCTGAGTACACTAACTACAAACATGAAAGGCTAACCACAGTATAGCTAAAATTTAGGTTGTTTTTTTTTTTTTGTATAGTACAGTCTTTTTTACAATAGAGTTCCATGTCACCTGTGAAACAGGACTTTATACTTAGTATTTATTAATGTCTCAAGCACTGCTCATCTTAACACCCAAGTCCTAAGACAGAGGTGCTATTATGCCACATTTTTAGCTGAGATAACCAAAGACTAGGGCTGTCAGGCAATTACTGGAGTGGCACAGTAGGAGACAGCGCTTTCCTCTCAGGGTTGTCTCACTGCAAGGACTGAGTTTTTCCAATCATGCAACCTTTCTTCTGCCTTCCAGTTTCTCCATGCTTCTTATGTCCTCGGATAATGGACAGGGTACTCAACAATGCAACAATTCTGAAATATCCATTTTTTAAAAACCTATCTTGTTTGTATTTTCTTGATTTAAAAGAGTTGTACTCAAATTATTTGAAATGTCTACTAGAAAATTTGAACACGAGGTCTACAAACAGCAGCATTTGCTTATGATACTGGCTATGTGTGACCCATAAGTGCCTCATTGAAGCACTTAAAATCAAGCATGGAAGAAAGTTATTCAGAAAAGTCTGTGACTTAATAGTGTTTATTGAAAGGATCACATCTTCCTGGTTTTTCTTTCTACTAAATTCAGTGAACTAGCAGATGGAAGACCTCTCTGTCTCTCCCTCTCTTTGTAATTCTGCCTCTAAAATAAATAAATATTTTTTTTACATTTAAAAAAATATTTATTTATTTAAAGCTCTCTTTAGAAAGGAATGCTTGCAAGACTGTACCAAGATCTCTATTTCAGCCAAGATCTCTATTTCTGTGATATGCATGTGTTTAAGAGGTCTATACATCAAGGTGGTGATTTTGTGAACACATCAGAGTCTTATAGCTTTCCCAAGGATCTGCTGATTAACCCAGTAGGATACTAATTATGAGAACGTCTGCCATTCTTCCATTTGTGTTCTTTCTCTCTAAATAGGAGTGGAGTAATTCAGACCTGTGTGCATGATTACATATAGAGAGTGATGCATGATGAGTTAGATTAAGGTGCATTCATGAAGCAGCAGATCAAATGAAACAGTTTACTAGAAAACATAACTTCACTGGAGACTGGAATGCTTAACGCAGGAGAATTGTTTTTAACAAAGCTTCACTTCAAGGCAACAACATATGAGGTGGGTGAACGTGAAAGCATAGACAGCTTCATTGTTTCTCAAGAACAAAAGTATGTATAGTCCCCCTACGTTGTGACTCACCCCTGTGCTGTAAAATATTTGGGCTATTACTCATAATGTTAAAAAGGGCATGGAATAGAACAGTCTGATGGTAGGGCAAAGGACAAGATGAGCCTTTCAACATTCTATACGTGACATTCTCATTTGACATCTTGGACAATTTCTCTCTATTTTTTGACTGCTTTTCTCATTCTGTAAAAAAAAAAATGGGTTAAATGTATCATTCAGAACAAGTGAAAATCCATGTGCCTCAGAACTAAAACCGGAAGAAAAAATGGAAACAAGACATAGGAAGTACACATATATAACATATTGCAACAAGTGCACCTTAGATTTCTTGCAAAATTAGTTTATGGTCATTATGAAGATGTGTGATTGGGGAGCAAATAAATCACTCAAAGGACTTTTTTTCCAGCCACCCCTTCTATTTTCAGCTAAAGTGAACATGGGAAGGAAACACAATAGTGGTGGAGAAAGTATTGATAATGGAGAAGACTGAGATGATATAAACCCTGCAATTCAAAAAAGCGTTTCTTTTTTGCACATAAAAATAAGTGATTTTTTTTAAAAAGTAACTTGTTGGTAGAGAATAGTTTATTTTATGGCCTTTTTTGACCTTTTTCACTCAGTTGCACACTCCAAAGTAAATTTAACCATCCACAATATTTTAGTTCTTCTTAAAGAAAATGATGATTAATAATCAGTTGCTCTAAACACTTCCAGGAATACAATAAAAACTGTGTCCAAAGTATTGTCAATTTCCTGGGAATGCAATTTAAATATCACCTCTCATGAAAACTACCAGATATTTTTGCTTTGATATTCTTGTCTATAATCATCACTGCATTTCATCATTTGTGTATCTAGTATTTTAACATTAAGTTTTTCATCTTCCAGAAATCATAATATTTTTCTAAATTCTTAGATTTCTTATTTATTCTAGAGGATAAGCTTACATCAAGCCATTTGCAAAATCTTGTTCTGAAATATTATTAGGTGGATACTATAAGCTGAGCTTACAATTGTGTTAAAGTTACATATCATGTATCAAATGTCAAAATATATAAAGTAAATATTGCTGATTTCCTCCAACATGGTAAACTATCACTGACTAATGGCATTGACTCTACGAATTTCATCCTGAGTCTTCCAAAGAAACCAAAGGAAGGTGAATAGCTTGTCAACCCACCCAAAAACTGTAGAGAGAGTATGGAATAATTCAAGGTCAGCATTCTAGAATAAATCTTTTGGGAGGTAAAGTTCTCAACCTTGAAATTCTTGACATTTGGGGTCACATAATTCTCTGTTATGTCTGGCTGCCCTGCACATTGGATGATGGCTAGCAGAATCCCTACCCTCTGCCAACTAGATGCCAGTGGCACTAGCATCATCCAACCCCCCTCCATCCCAATCATAAAAATAAAATTGCATCCAGACATTGCCAACCTCCCCTGCTGGGCATTGGCAACTAGGTATAGAGACAATTCCCTCATTTCTATCAGTAGCCCTATTGTCTCTTCAAAAATCAATATTATGTAATGTGTCCAAACATTCTTAGTTAACGAAGTGAGTCATTGCAAAGATAAAATTAAGGATACAGTCTTAATTCAAAACTAATTCCCTCAAGAGAGCCACTTTAAAACTGAGTGAGAAAAAAGGTATGAAGAGCAAAGACATCTGAAAGAGAATTTTGGGTAGACTTCCAGTATATGGAATTTACTGGAAGTATATAGATTCGAAACCTACTGTAAAACCATTTCATTGGCAAACAAACCACATAAGAGGTTAAAAGAATCATCTGTCTGCTCAGGACTCAAGATCACTCTTAGACTTCTAGCTTTCCACAGAGGGAGGAGAAGAACTGGGACCTAGTGAAAGAAACCCAACCTGTGCCCCCACCACCACCACCACCCTGTCTCCTCCTCAGGGTCGGAGGCCTTTGTCAGAGCTGTTCAATGGGATTTCAGATTTGCTATGAACTGAGGACTGTGGACGGTTGCCAATTCTTTCCCTTTCCTATTTAGAGTAGCCCATTGTTGTGTGAGGGGTGCAGGGCAGATACACTTTGTCTTTCAAGTTCATGGGATGCTAGAAAGAATGAAGGCACTTCTGTCAGACCTAATCCAGAAGCTCTTATGAATCCACAGTTCAGTTCAGTGATTGAACCAATTTTTACATTATCTCCCTAGGGAGGGGTTGAATTGAAATGAAAGAAATAAGGGCATATTTTGTGACTGGAAGCAGAAAACTTGAATTATCAAATACCCACATTTCCTAGCCTTTCTTGCAATTAAATTAGAATTTTGTGAATAGTCCCAGTCTGCAAGGGCTCTAAGTAGCTGTGACATGAATCACCTCCGAATTGAGGCAGTTAGAGTACAGTGATTCTTCTAAAAGCTCTTTGCTTTGGTGGTTTACTTGGAAGCTACCTGGATCTGGGAGGCACAAAATGCCATGATCCAAGATCTCAGAATCACTGCTTGGAGAACCGCTGCTCTCCAAGAGGCTTTGCTTGGCTATGCCGCTGAGATTACAGAAGGTCATTGTCCCTGCAGCATGATTTCATCCAGCCTTCCAATACAATTTTCTAGCCACATCGTCACCACTACCAACAGAGCTACGCCATACACCACTGCTATAGACGGGGCTTGCTACCTTATGGAGCTACCCGTTAGTAAGGATGTATTCACGGTTTCTTAACAGAAGTCATTGAGATATATTTTGCAAAGATATGAAAGACAAATGACCCTGGAATGAACATTTTAGGAGATTCCACACTTGCTCCCCTTTCAGAAAAGTGAACGAACACATGGGTTTCCTTTTTATAGTATATCCATGAGTATTTATTCCCATAGTATTTTGAAATCAGAAGCTTCTCCTACCTATCACATTTCCTAAAACCAACCACGAGCCTCCTCTCCAAAGGCAGCCACCCTAATGGCACCTCTGCTCCATCATTTAAGAGCATCTTCTCTTCTAAGAGAGATTTTGGAGTCTTAATTTGGGAGTGTGATTTGATTCCACACTAGTTTAGAATTCCCAAATTTCTAAATCCTTTTTCTCTACACTACTTGTCCCCAGGACTCACAAAATATTCAGTCTAGCTATAGAAAGTTTTTTAATTGTCATTAAAAAAAACCCTTCAACAAGTGTAGAAGAATGATAAAGGGATGCCTAAGTACAATTTAGCTGTAAACATACTTATATACAGATTTATATAGGTCTGTGGATGTATACACAACATACCAACACTTCAAACAGTGTGTGGAACATAGAATTAAAAGCTTACTTTGGTTCAAAGCATTTTGAGATCCACACATAATTTTTTCATAATATACGTTTCCATGAGCTTTTAAGATTCTTTATGTGTGTATGAGAGTATATTCACATATACATACACACTCATACATACATATTATCTAATAAATGTACTGTTTTTCTCAATTGATCTCTGTTCAGGAAAAAAAAAAAAAAACTTGCACAGTAGATTCACAAAGCTCTTCCAGGCAACTACCTCTGGCTATCCCACTGTCCTTTCAAATTCAAATCAATGCGTATCTACTTATAGTATCCTATTTTCTCCTAACCTTGCTACTCATATGAACCAGCCATCTTTTCTTGTTTATCTATGTGTAAAACATGAACCATTTGTCTTCATCTCATCTCCCTCCATATCCCCAAGCCATAAGGCACAAAGTGCAATTGAGTTTGGTCCATCAGTGACTCTGATTTAATCCTTTCTCTCCATTTCTGTTAACTGTATTCTCAGTCAGACTTCCATCACCAACTGCTCAGACTCTCTGAAAAGCTTCTGAATGTAAAGTCTTTCCTTACTCAATTCACTCTTTATCCCTTTACCAGATAATATTTTAAAATCAAGACACCAGGCATGCCATTTTTCTAACTTAAAATCTATCCATTTCTCCCATCATCTCAAGTTTCAAATCTTTCTTCTGCCACTTAAAATCATCCTCACTATAGACTCACCTTGTCTTTCTACTTTCATATCTTTATATCTTTTCTCCTAACCATATCCTACTTCCAGATCTTTGTTCATCATTCCTTGGGCTCACCCAAGCCAAGGATTTTGCTACTGTCATTTCCTTTGGTCATAATATTTTCCCCACCCTTCAAGATCTGTCTCATTAATTGAATGCCATCAAAACCTTTCCTAATCCTGCTAACTGGTATTAGAGTGTCTCTTCTAGCCCTAATCAAAGTTTTACTTTTTATTGTGGCACTAGTTAAAATGTGCTTTTTGTTATGCCTTTCAGTTATCTGACTTACCAATAACATTTGATGAGGAAGGAATGTGAACATAAAATAAAAATTAAATAGAATGAATCATCACACAAAATTTGCATGATCAGCTTATCGTACTGTACTACAGGATCTTTCTGCTTCGACTCTGTCCATTTCTTCTCCACTTTCACTAAAGGTAGAAAATTCTCACTAGAGGAGAATTTTCAAATAGTCTCCTCCTTTTAGGAATGTTATTATTGGCCGGCACTGCAACTCACGTGGCTAATCCTCCACCTGTGGTGCCAGCACCCCGGGTTCTAGTTCCAATTGGGGTGCCGGTTCTGTCCCAGTTGCTCCTCTTCCAGTCCAGCTCTCTGCTGTAGCCTGGGAAGGCAGTGGAGGATGGCCCAAGTGCTTGGGCCCTGCACCCACATGGGAGACCAGGAGGAAGCACCTGGCTCCTGGCTTCAGATTGGCACAGCGTGCGGGCCGTATTGGCCACTTGGGGGGGGAACCAACAGAAGGGAGACCTTGCTCTCTGTCTCTCTCACTCTCTCACTAACTCTGCTTGTAAAAAAAAAAAAAAAAAAGAAAAAAAAAACTGGAATACTATTATCCACGTGAATTTAAGGTCCATCATTCCTTATTATTCTTTTGCCAGCATTATGATGTTAGACACAACTTCAGGCAACTTTTCTTTTGAGTCTATTTGGGCCCTGAACTGCCAGTATTCCCCCACTATTTATTGCTCACTCTACCATTACAGCAATGCACAGCCTCAACTTAGCTCACCCCGATCAGGAGCTCCACAGAAAACAGTAACTTCAAGAGTATTTTACCAATCTAAGCAAAGTTCCAGAGAGACTCAAATTCCCATCTTGGTTTCTGCATATAAGTCAACTTTCTTTTTTTTTTAATTTTTTTATTTTTTTTATTTTTTTTGACAGGCAGAGTGGATAGTGAGAGAGAGAGACAGAGAGAAAGGTCTTCCTTTGCTGTTGGTTCACCCTCCAATGGCTGCTGCGGCCGGCGCATCGTGCTGATCCGAAGCCAGGAGCCAGGTGCTTCTCCTGGTCTCCCATGCAGGTTCAGGGCCCAAGGACTTGGGCCATCCTCCACTGTCTTCCCGGGCCATAGCAGAGAGCTGGCCTGGAAGAGGGGCAACCGGGACAGAATCCTGCGCCCCGACCGGGACTAGAACCCAGTGTGCCGGCGCCGCAAGGCAGAGGATTAGCCTGTTAAGCCACAGCGCCGGCAATAAGTCAACTTTCATAAGCATAGATAAACGCCACCCATGTTGACAGAGACATGAAGAAACCTTCTAGATGGATCACTCACTGTATAGATTTCTTAAGATTGAGTCCCACCTAACTTTATTCAATAGCAGGGCAGATTACAGATCATTGATTCTAAGGACATAAATATGCATCTAAGCAAGAGTCTGAAAATACCGTTGACTCTTTAATGTATGTCTTGACCTACATTCCAAAAATCTCCTATGAAGATGGATTGTTCCTTTTCAGCCATGAAAACCATTGTTTGGGGTCTAGGGCTTTGAGTATTCTGTACCTCTTCTCTTCTTCATTGATATATCCACCAAAACAATTAAATGCCTATTGAACAAAAGAGAAATATGGGATGCATTTGTATACCTACAAACATATAGGGATGGAAGGCTTACTGCACCTATCTGAACACTTAATTCAAGACATAGTAAATGAAAATAAAAGAATGAAAAGTGTTTCTAGCGTTCTCATATACAGTTCTTGGGTAGTCAGCTATTCTTGTTTGGCCTGGATTGGGGGGACCTGGGAACCCAGGACTTCCAGAGCTAAACAAAGAAAATGCCTCCGACTGAGACCAGTTCATTACCTTACCCCTCACAGACACTTACATAATAATAACTTCAGTTCTTGACAAATTCCAGAATATGAAATTTCACTTCCATAAGTTATACAGGTCAGATAGGATCTGTTCTTAGAAATTCCAAGCACACGTATTCAGTTCCAGCAGATCTACATCCCCTTTCCCAAAAAGTTCCTGGTTCTCAGGAATCTGGTGAGGAACAATTCTTAAGGAATCAACCACTCCCTGGTGGTTACCTGTATTGACTGAAAGAGACCCTCTGTTTCCTATCCTGCATTTTCTGTCCCAGCTTATCACAGAATGAGAGAAAAACTTGTAGAGCAGGAGGCATTTTTAAACTCCAGATAGACTCTTCTCTTGGCTGAACTATTCCATTTATACATCTTGGCAGTAGTCATTAGCAGTGAGAAACCCAAGGAGACAACAAAAGAAAAATGCAGAAGTCTTTTTTGGAGCCTCTGAAGTGTTGAAAAGTGTTTCTATTTAAAAGCTGCTGACAATGATTGGCAGGATCTGAAAAAACCTCACAAGATGAGCCCCACCCTCTGAGAATCAGTGTCACGACTAATGCCTGGAAAACACCTGATCCCTTCTTCCCACAACCGAGGGCTTGCGATCCGACAGTCACATCGGGGACCTCTTCAATGCCACAAGACACAGGCGGCAGAACACCGATGGAGGTGAAACACCACGCATGGGCTGCCCAGCTTCAAAGAAGGAGTGAAGTCTAATAGTCTGTATTAAGCGGACACACTTAAACCAAGGGGAAACGTGTTGATTGATTGAATGGGTGATTACTAACAGGCCCATTAGGCCAGTGCCTTCTCAAGAATCTGACATTTATAATTAAAAAAAAAAAAATGACAGGCCTGATTTTAAATTAAGTAATTAGGGGATTTACCTTAATTGTGACAGAGATCAACCAAATTTAGTGCAGACACAAAAAAAAAGAAGAGAAGTGGAAATTTCAGAGCAGATATAACAAAGTTCCTGTACAGTCAATGTAATAGATGTTTAGGATACTAATGGCCCATGAGGCAAAATGTAAGGCTATTGACAGTGGGGCTATTTAAACATCAACTTTTGAATGTTCTTTGTTTCTCACAAGCATCTACTAAACTGTAAATACAGATCACCATGAAGAAGTTAAACCAAAATGTTACCAATCAAGGAACTGAACTTGAGAGTCTAAGCCAATTAGCTGGTGATTCAGTGAATCATACCTCAGTGGTCAGCGACTGTGATTCCCATAAGGAATTGCATTGAAAATTAATTCTAGGTACAGAAAGTCACTTGCGTTGTCCTTGCAGAGGGAAGCAAACAAAAAAAGAAACAGAGCATCAAAGGCAGAACACAAACATGTGTGAAACTTTTATCTTCACCCATCTTTAGCAGTGGTCAAGAAAAACGCCTTTCTGAGCCAATGGGTTCGTTGACCACACAATAATACATTTGGTTCAAACATAAACTGATATCCCTTTGAAAAGAAAGAGACTCCAAGGGCAAGAATAGCAAACATAAGCTCCAATTGTTGGATTCCAAATGATATATCATAAAATAAAATACCTAAGTGCACACAGAGTCAGAAACCATCTCTTGAGTGCATGGCAGCTTGGTATTCACACCAGGTTAGGGCCTAGAGAGGCTACCAATGGTTTACAAAGCAATGTAAAGAATTGAGTTCTAGATTATAAGCTCAACTTTAAGTAAGAGTTTTCTCATTCAAATAAGGATCTACCAGGAAAGACTAATGCCTGTTAGATCCTGCACTTTTTAACCATGGGGTCCAAGTCCTAACAAGTACCTTATTTCCAGCAATGTTCAAGAACAGGTTGGGCATCTTGGATCCAATGTGTGAGCAAAAACAACAGAAACAGTCCTCTGCTGCCATTGCACGTTACACAGCGTCTTTATTTATTACAGCACAGCAGATGATATTTGTTTTTTTTTTTGCTGCAGTTTTTATTTTCTAACCTGAGCCACAGGCCAGATTCTCCTCCTCTGTAGCTCTGCAGGGATTCCTTGCTTTGTACCTTTTGTGTAATTCTGTGTGGCATTCTAAATATGGCTCCTTCTCCGGGCTTTCAATATATTCTCTGACTTTCAACTGCAGACGAAAGGAGTAGTTCCATCAGTAGGAAAAATCTAGGCACACTATTGGCTTGTATCTATAAGAAGGAGGTTTATATTTCATATATTGGGGGAGGTTTTCTTTGGAGGTTAGATTTTATTATTTTGTAATTCAAATTGCAATGTGTTGCTCATGTGACGGCTTCTCACCTGGAGTAACTCAGATTAATGATAACACTTTATTGGTACCATTTCCAAAATGACTCATGGATGAATTACCAGATTGTAATGTATTGGTCAAAGTATAACAACTTTAGGCCCCTGTCTATTTAATAGGATTCCTGAAATGATAACAAATTCGCTTAAAATAACCCAATCGTTTTTAAAACGCTCTTTGTTGTGTTCCAAGCACTTCACATAATTTTCACATGAGGTGGCCCGGTGCTCTGGAAGAGCCAGGCAACCTGGACACCACCTTCTCTGAGAGGGAACCACATCCACTGTGAGTATTTGTCGTATCTCAGGCTGTGGCTTTTTCCAGCTCCCTTTGATGATTCACGGTAAGGGGAGAGAGCCGGAAGGTATGTTTTCCTACAGAGCCATAAAAATAGCCAAAATATATTTTTCTTCTAGCCATGCATTTCAGCATGCTTAACTCTCTGGATGATATTTCTTGCCATTTGGTCTAACTCTACTTCCTGAAGACACAGTATGAAAAGAACTAATCTAATTTAAGACGGAATCTGTCCCTGGTGAAACAATACATACAAAAAGGAAAAAAGAAACCATCCAATTTAACCAACTTCCCTAAAACCTTGATCTTAGAATCTGATTTTTAAATAGAAAAGCAAAGCTACTATCCAAGTTATTTTGCTCTCAGTACATTCAAGATCATTTTGTGGAAAATATTTACAATATTTTTAATGTTAAGGTCAGTCACACACAATACACGTAGCTTCCTCCTACCTGTTTCTAGTTCACCGTGCATACCTTCAGGTAGATATCACTTTCTTTTGTCATCGAAATTTTCCTTTTTTAAAAACTTCCATTCCAAATGGAAGTTTATTTTTACAGAAGTGTTCCATAATTTATCCTCAGGTTTATTAAGATGTATATGATCTCCCCCAAACTATGAAAAAGGGAGATATTTTTGCTAAGAACTTAATTCACAAAGTACGCAGGCAGGAAGCTCAACGTGAGATGACAGAGAACTGTGATTCTTCTTTCTGTGACTTGAGTCACCTCTTTTGGAGAACACCTGAATTTTAATAAGAGATTGTTTACAATTTCCTTTTTCATTAAAAAAAATCACAAAAAACACTTAGGAGGTATGTATTTTCACACTCACCAGGTTCAGAAGGCAACAACTATTGGGATACAAACTCTTAGCCACAGAATTTGCTCAATTTGCTCAACTGCTCAGATAACTGATCCAAGTGGGGGAACCATAGCATAAAATATGCTACAGGGGATGGAAAAACATTAGCCCTTCTGAGTCAGAGTCAAGGGAACTATTGTTTTACTGGAAACAAGGATAAAGTTGGAGCAGGAAAAGCAAAATGAAAGTAAACACGGGTAAATGTAGTTTATATGTAATATTTTAATTGTATTATGAACTATTTATTTGAGACAGATGGAAAAATGCAGGCCTGAATGCTGAGCAGAGGATCTTCAAGTGTCTCCTGGATCAGCAAGTGCAGCATCTCCTGGGAACTTGTAGGAACAACAACTTTTTTTTTTTTTTTTTGCAAAGATTTATTTTATTTATTTGAAAGCCAGAGTTACAGAGAGGGGGAGGCAAAGGCAGAGAACAAGAGAGAGGTCTTCCCTCCACTGGTTTACTCCTTCGAATGGCCACAACAGCCAGGGCTGGGCCAGGCTGAAGCCAGGAGCTTCATCCAAGTCTCCCATGTGGGTACAGGGCCCCAAGCACTTGGGCCATCTTCCACTGCTTTCCCAAGCACATCAGCAGGGAGCTGGATCAGAAGTGGAGGAGCAACCATATGGGATGCTGGCATGCGGGTGGAGGCTTTCCTCACTAAGCCACAGCACCGGCCCCCTAACTACAAATTCTTAGGCCCACTCTAGATCTGCCTACCCGAATGCACCCAGAACACTGGGTAATGCTGATGCACACTCAAGTTTTGAGAAAAACTGTTGGAAAACATCATTTTTAGGAGTAGTGAATTCAAATATAGTCAGCTCCCTAAAATATTTTGTATGTGGAAAAATAAATATAAATTTATATACTAGGGTTCTTCAAAAAGTTCATGGAAAATGGAATTTAAACTAAGGATTAATTTTTTTGCAAAATAATTTTGAAATCCATACATAGTTTGGATTTCCTTGTATTGTGCTTTTCCTTGTATTATGAAAACAACTTTTTGCACCTAAATTTTTTACAACAAAATAAACTCACAATTTTAGTTTCATTTTTCCTGTAGTACTTATTAAATTATAAAACATGTTCAAATGCATCCACCTCATTTGAACTTTCAGCAAAATTATGAAATGAACTGGGGAAGAACTAGTGTTTTTATTTAATAAGATTAAATGCAGTTGGAGAGTGATTACATAAATTTCTCAACCCCACTAGACTAGTTAATGGACGAATTAGACGAATTAGATTAGAATTCAATCTTAAAGCAATAAAATATGTATATTGCGTTTAAATAAAGGAAGAGTTGATCAGAATTAGTAGCAATTCTAAGGTGCTTAAGATATTTCATGAAATGCAGTCTTATTTTCATGTCAATCTGTTTAACAACACCCTTTCACATACAATTTCAAAATTTTGAAAAAATGTATAATTAAGTACCATTCAAAAATTCAAAAACTCTTACATGAAGCTTACCATTCATTGCATACCTCCATTTAGAATAGTTACTCAAATTAAACTCTATCTCTACGAAAAATCAAGTAAGTTCTAAAGTTAACAAAGTCTTAGTAGGTTTTTATCAATAAAAGAACATTCATTCTTTTTTAATCCTGTTGCATGAAGCAGTTAAGGGCCCCAGATGGCCTTAGAAAATTCTATTTTCATGAAATCTTAAAGAAGAAAAAACATTGTGGGAATTCAGTAGATCACTTTTAAGTATTAATTCTACAAATTTATAGTGCAGGAAGTAACTACTCTTCTACCTCAAACTTTAGTTTCTTATCAGGAAGACAGATTCTAGCTGTTCATCACAAAGTCCTTTTCTGGAGTGATAGGAAGGACAACTTGGAATTGTTTCTTATGATTCCTCAAGCGTATCACCTCCCAAACTTGAGAAATCCCAGCCATTTGTTCTACAATAATATCTATCATGATTCAGTCTCATGTTAGGGACTCTTTGTAACTTTGAAGGAGAAATGTAAGGATGCTAACAAAGTTGACACGTTTTCAGTTCAGATTGACACTACTCAAGACACAGGCATTAATGTTGTTTGCTCAGAAAAACTAATATATCACAGAATCTGTGAGAATGGCTGATATCTATAGAAAGTTGAAAGCAAAGCGCTGGAAAAACATGTTTCAGCCTGCTGCAGATGTTCCCAGATCCAATAGCATTTCTAGAAAAAAAAAATGTAAGATGTTTCTTTGAAGGACATAGGATGATAATTTGAAAACCTAGCCCAGGATCTTTCAATCTAGGACCCAAGATGTACAGCAAACACCTGGAAAGGCTCATGAGGGCAGTTTTTCTTTACTATCTGTCAAGCTGATGATAAGTAAACTACCAGTTATAAAGAAACTGCTTAGAAGGGATCATTCACAATTGAATAAATGGTTAAAGATGAAAATGTGCTTCTTTATTTTTTTTTAATTTATTTATTTGAAAGACAGACATACAGACAGAGGGAGGTCCAATCTGCTGGTTCATTCCCCAAAGACTACAAAGGCCAGAATTCAGCCAGGGCTAAAGCTGGGAACCACTAACTCATTCCAGGTCTCCCACATGGGTGGCAAAAACCCAGTCACCTGAGCCATCCAGAGTCTTCATGGGTTGGAGGCTAGAGTCAGGAAAAAGCTGGCCATGGAACTCAGATACTCTGATGTGAGATATGGGTGTCTCAACCAGTGTGTCAACTGTTAGACCAAATGCCTGCCTTTAAATATGTTTCATAGGTCACTCCTACTAGGACTCAAGATCATACAACCAAATAAATTATGAGAATGCCTTTTTCTTTTAAAAGGGTCTACTCATACTCAAATTTTTAAAGCAACTCACTCACTGATAACAAGATCTGATAGCAAGACAAAAGAACTCACCAATAGGAAATTTAAATAACTATGAACCAGTATTTTGAAAGCACATAGAAGAACACCATGATAATGGCACCCACCATCTGACTATATTTTCATGTAGTATCAGCTGAATCACTTTACTGACCTGGAGTGATATGCCCAAGAGACAAGACATGAGCATTTCACCTTATAAGAAAGAGATCTTTATCACCAAAAATATTCAAAATTGCCGAGGAGCAGTTATAATATGAATCAGACTGGGTTTTATTGTGCTTTAATAATTTTTTTAATTCATTACAGCCCTGGATCCCCTCTTGCTTCTTTGGCTGGATGGTCCCTATGCATAGACCCACCCTCTGTACATCATTGCTGCCCTCAGAGCACACACAATACAGCCAAAGACTTTCCCCAACTATTCCATAGGCAAAGACCTCCAGAGGTAGAAGTGAGACCGCCATTGAAGACAATCTTTAAAGTAATCTGAGTGTGTGGATGCTTAAATACTCCAAGGGTAAACAGTGAAGTGGGGATGGGGAAGAAAAAATATATTGAGAGTGGGGAAAATATTCAGAAAATTTGGTATTCTTCCTAATTGTCTCCAATACTACTCCAATAAAACCGCTTTGTTTTATTCTGTTCTCAAAGACTTAATTTCTAACTGAAAACTCTTGTCAAGGGTTTCAAGAAGAAAATCAAGCCTTCTCTGGCATATCAAAAAGCATAGATAGCCAGCCAGAGTTCTCATTGCCAGAGAAAAGAGTTAACAACTATGGAGAGCAGGAAGCCTGGAAGAAAGTCTGATGGTTAGTTGCAACTGGAGATATCCATATAAACTCTCATGGATGTATAGATATATAGGTAGAGAGATGGGTAAGCAGAGAAGTCATCTACCCAACTATCTCTCTGTCCGTCCATCCATCCATCCATCCATCCATCCATCTATTGTGTTTGCGTGTGTGTGCGCCTTCTGAAACAGCCAAGAATCAGTGATATTCCAATAGCAGTGACTTCTTCACCCAGCAGCCACACTTTGATTCTGAAACATCATTCTATACTACCAGGAAACAGGGCCTCTTAGAAAATCCCTTGGTGCTAGTTTGGGAGCTGGGGTATACAGGTTGGACTTAGACCATCTTTGAATCCAGAAAGAAAAAAAGTTGCTTCCCTATCCCTACACAGCAAGAGCAAGGATATATTCAAATATACAAAACATAGTTTTGAGGCTTCCACTGACCAAATCTAGTACAGATTAGACATCAAAACAAGGGGGTGTGATGTTTGGTTCAGTGGTTAAGACACCAGTGGGGATGCCAGACTGCATGGGTTTAAGTCCCAGCTCCACTTCTGATTCCAGCTTCCCGTTAATGTGCACCCCGGGGAGCTACAGTGGTGGCTTCTCTCCGTGGATCCCTGTCCCCTGAGAGCTGAAGAATGGGCTTCTGTCTCCTGGCTTTGGCCTGGCCTAGGCCCAGCTACTGCAGGGCAATTGAGAAGTTCATCAACAGATCGCTCTCTTTTCCTCTCTCTCTCTCTCTCTTACACACACACACAAAATGAAAATAATAAACATTTACATATTTTAAAAATAAATAACAAAAGTTACTGTTGACAATTCATTCAATGAAATGAATATTAGAATCTATGAGGATATTCTAAGATAAGTAAGTAGATGCATAATTTGAAAGAGGAAAAGCTCATCTCTGTAGAAAAATGCTATTAAAGAATGTAGAAAAATTGCAGCATTCGAAATACACCATGTGGCCTGATTGAGACACAAATCATCAATGGATATGAAAAACAGAGGGTGAATATTTGATGAGGAAGGATATTTGCAAAATCTCAAAGTCTTTCCCCACAAGAGACTTATTAATTATGAAGGGGGAAATAGTAACTTTATGGGAGAAACCTGGCAGACACCACCTTAACCAAATGATCAAAGTTAATTCACCAGTAATGGGACAAATGGACAGCCTGTGCCCCCTGAGAGGGACACAACGTCATTTCTGTGCTATTCCTGCTAAATGCATAACCGGAATCTAGCATGAAGAAACATCAGACAAGCCAAAAATTGAGGACACGCTGCAAAATGACTAGCTTGTACTCTTCAAAAATGTCAAGGTCATGAAAGATAAAGTTGAAGACCTGTTCTATAATAAAGGAAACTAATCATGTACGACAAGTAAATACAACATATGATCTTGTACCAGAAAGAAAATCATTTTATTATAGAAGATATTATTAGAATAACTAGAAAAATTTGAATATATTTTATCATTATTTGCTATGCACTTTATTATAACAATTAGTATTGTATCAAAGCCAATTGCCAGGGCAAACGTTTTTTTTGTATTATTAGTAAATACATATAGAAGCATTTAGCTATAAAGCAAAACTGAATTTACTCTTAATTTAAGAAAGGGGATTCCATTTAGAGAATCTAGATAAAGTTTAATTTTAATATTTTTCAACACTTCTGTAATTATTTCAAAATAGAAAATTAAAAGAAAACATGTCCCTCCCATATGGTGGGAACATAGAAAATGACAGAGGAAATTCAGCTGGGAGCTAAAGAATAATCTGAGGAGGTAATGATGTTACTGTCAATGCCACAGGGAAGCAAGAACAAAGAAGTCTAATCTTCTCTGTGGATTATCTCCATAATCCATAAAATGAGCTCCTTCTGGAAAAGTCTAATAAGCCTGGAATTAGAAAATGAAAATGCAATGTCATAGTTAAGAAGGCATCTTTCTTTTTAAAATCTACTTTGACTTCTACATCAAAATGAACAGTATCTGAGCAAATTGGAAGACATTACTAAAGTTATCTGAGAAAATGAATTTACTCAACAATTTCAGAAGTGAATGTGACTTGTCCTTGATAAATTCAGAGACCACAGCATGAAGGTGAGGTCTCAGGGAGTTAGCTACTCTGACAGACAAGTAGATGTCTTCCCTTCTTCCAAACTCTAGATCCTAGAACAAAGAGGAAGCTAGGGTTAACATTATACAGACAAAATTCTGGTACTAACTAAAATCTTCCAATATTAGGTCATGGAAACTGAAGAAAAAGAGACAATTGTTGCAAGGATCACAAAGATCAAACCCAACCAAAGATTTTTTTTTTTATTTATCACTTCATTTTTATTTTATTTGAAAGTGGGATAATGAGAGAGAGACAGATGAGAGAGGGAGGGAGAGAAGAGAGAGAGAGAGGGAGAGAGAGAGAGAGAGGAAGGGAGAGAGATTGATTCAGTCCCCAAACACCCATAACAGCCCAGGTTAGGCCAACTGGAACCCCACCAGGAACTCCACCCAGCTACTTCCATCATCTGCTGCATCCCAAGTGAATTAGCAGGAAACTGCTTTGGAAATGGAGACAGAGGCAGGATTCCATCTCTGGCACGCCAGTATAGGATTTGGGAATCCCACAGAGCTGCTTATCCCACTGTGCCAAAAGTCTATCTCAAGCCAACCTAATCTCACTTCTTTTTTTTTTTTTTTTTTTTTGAGAAGCTCACTAGACATGCTAGTCAGGATGAAATTTACACACATGTTGCATTTTGCTACCAAGAAGACATTGGTAATATTTACAATAAATCATGAACCAGATAGAAAGGGATGGGTTACTTCCTACATTCTACTACATTTGATAGGATGTGGCTTTCAAATCATTTAGGTCATTATTTCCAGGTGTGTTGCAACTGGAAGGAGTGATCTAACACTGTAAAGGATTTCATCCTATCCAGAAAGTATACAATTGAAAGGCCAGTATGCCAAATTTATGAAGAATGACTTCACAGTTGAACTCCAGAAGCACAATGGAAAAATATTTTCAAGAGTGTTGGAGTTAGTCATTGAAGCAAACAAGATTATTGATTCAGCAAATTTTGTCTAACTATAAAATATATAAATTTGGAAACTACTGAAAATACTTTACAATGTGTTACAATGACCAACCCACAGAGATGGAAATTGTTGATATTTCAACAGGTTTTCTTCTTATGTTGTGCAGTGTGTGTATGTATGTATTAACTGGGAACATATGCATATTCACGCATTACTTCATTTAACAAATACCTGAGCATGCTTGTCAGTGTCTGGCACTGTTTTAGATTCTGAGGACAGTCAGCAGTAAATAAAACAGATGAGAACCCTTGAACTCATGAAAAGTATGGTTTAGATGTAATTTAATGTCTTATTTTCTTCTCTTTAGACGAAGGGGTCTTCCATGCTATGAAATATTTTTCTAAATGGTAGTAAGTAACTGTGTAATATTTCACTTGCTACATATTTCATTCTTCCATTTTCCTAATGTTAGATGTCTAATTTTATGGTCATAAATAAGCTACACAATTTTTGTATGAATAATTAATCTCATTTCTCATTTATTTCCTCAGAATATGACACAGGAAATGGATAATAAATGGATACATTTAGCATCCTTATCATGGTTATTGAATAAAAATTTGAAAATAAACTAACTAAAAATTTGATAGGCAAAAATGATTATTTTATTAACACTTAAATTTACGTGTTTATTATAATTGAGGGCTGAATTTGTATGTTTGTTGACGGTTCCATTCATTTGCATTCATTTACTGCCATTCATTTGTAAGCACTTTCTATATAGGTGAGGCAAATCTGATGGCCAGACAGTTCAGTATGGCAAAATGTAAAAAGCAAAGTTGAAAGTTAAGTTATATCTCTCTTTCTTTTTTTTTCTCTCTCTCTTTCTCCTCCACTTAAGCACACACATCACACACTATACAAACACAAGGTGAATTCCTGATCTAATTGTGATTCATTCATCTTGATTTCAAAATCTAAAGTTTTCAGGTAATGTGAAAGCAAATAATGAACAACAGTGAAATATATAAAGGAAAAAAGCACATTTATGTATTATGTTTTCCATATTAAGGGAAGGCATGTATTCAACATGAGAGATAAAAGTTTTACTTTCCTTCAAAAGTGAAAAAGCACACTCAAATTTGGTTGTACATTTTAAGAGGGATATTGACATAGAAGGATTTCTGGAGAGACTAACTTAAACAGTATTGAAAATTATGTTGTGTCAAGAAAAGTAGAACTGAGTATATGTATATTTATATTTACAAATGTAGGGATTTTTTTTTATAAATAGGAAAAGGAAGGTAATGTGCACCAAAATAGACCATCTGGTGATGGTCTAGGACCGTGAGTTAGTATAGCTTCCTTACATGATAGAATTCCAACAAATAACTAGTAAGTACCTGTATAGGTGACTAAATGAATGGCAAAAACATAAATGAAGGAATCGCCAAATGAACCAAGATCAATGAGTACAAGTTAGAGTATATATAGTTGAGTCAACTTTCTTTTTTTTTTTTTTTTTTTTTTTTTTTTTTTTTTTTTTTTTTTTTTTTTACAGGCAGAGTGGACAGTGAGAGAGAGAGAGACAGAGAGAAAGGTCTTCCTTTTTGCCGTTGGTTCACCCTCCAATGGCCACCACGGCCGGCACGCTGCAACCAGCGCACAGCGCTGATCCGAAGGCAGGAGCCAGGTGCTTATCCTGGTCTCCCATGGGGTGCAGAGCCCAAACACTTGGGCCATCCTTCACTGCACTCCCTGGCCACAGCAGAGAGCTGGCCTGGAAGAGGGGCAACCGGGACAGAATCGGTGCCCCGACCAGGACTAGAACCCAGTGTGCCAGTGCCGCAAGGCGGAGGATTAGCCTATTGAGCCGCGGTGCCGGCTAACTTTCTTTACTTTCTTTTTTCTTTTTAACTTTTATTTAGTAAATATAAATTTCCAAAGTACAGTTTATGGATTACAATGGCTTTCCCCCCCCCATAACTTCCCTCCTACTCGCACCCCTCCCAACTCCAGCTCCCTCTCCCATTCCATTCACATCAAGATTCATTTTCAATTATCTTTATATACAGAAGATCGATTTAGTATATATTAAGTAAAGATTTCATCAGTTTGCACCCACACAGAAACACAAAGTGTAAAATACTGTTTCAGTACTAGTTATAGCATTACTTCACATTGGACAACACATTAAGGACAGATCCCACATGAGGAGTAAGTACACAGTGACTCCTGTTGCTAACTTAACAATTTGACACTTCATGGCGTCAGTAATCTCCCTAGGCTCTAGTCATGAATTGCCAACGCTATGGAAGCCTTTTGAGTTCGCCGACTTCGATCTTATTCTGACAGGGTCATAGTCAAAGTGGAAGTTCTCTCCTCCCTTCAGAGAAAGGTACCTCCCTCTTTGATGGCCCGTTCTTTCCATTGGCATCTCACTCGCAAAGATATTTCATTTAGGTCTTTCTAATCATTAGATTTTGCGAACAAAGGGTGGGCTGCCTCAAGCAGTAATGAGCACATTATTGAAGCAGGGGAGAAGAAATCAGGGAGGAGGAGAGACAAGTGAGCACTTTGCCAACCTCTCAGGAAAGCCATCTTCCTAACTCAAATTCTGTGAGAAGATAAATATTATATATCATTGAGGAATTCAAAAAGAAATGAATGAAACAATCTGGGGAGCTGGGGAAGAGACAAAAGTTCTATGATCCCTCCCGCACCTGCTTGCTTTCACCTCAGGTTTGTGAGAAGGACAGGAGTTCAAAGTTTACCTCAAATTGGAAACTGAGCGTGGCAGCTCAGATTTTAAAGCGTTTTGAAGTAGTTTAAATCAGTTTATGCCACTCTTTGTGTTTTAGAGTGGAATCCTGAATTTGAACTTGATATATTATCCCCAAAATGTTGAATGAGTTAAAAAAAAAAAAACTGTCAGTACATTTCATTCATATTCAGACTTGTGAGGGGCTTTGTGGGCAATGAAAGCACCCAGTAAATACAAGACAATGTTTCCTTATCATTACCATTTATCACTTAAACACAGCTAGCTTGGTAGAAGAAGGGATTCCAGAGAATGGGTATAACCGAGATAGGAATCTTTTTCTAAACTTTTATACCTAACAAATTAACTGCAGCCGTGTTTCCAGCCAAATTAATCAAACAGAGATATAAACTATTTAAGACGTTTGAGTGGGCGAGCCAGAGCCACTCTTTCTAGGCTCAGTCTGCCAAAATCCATTGGAGGCGTCTCTATTTCTAATATTAGATACTACGATTGGACCTCCGCCTCCTGCCTCCAGATCACTGCTCAGTGGGGCCGACTTTCAGCTTCTGTGAAGATGGAGGAGAACAGGATTTGTGACATTCTGGGCTCTTGCCAGATTGCAGTGGGTGGTAGGACCAAGGCTGAAGGCCAAGTGACAAATCCACTAGATAGCTGCACAAAACACACCCTCCTGCTTTGTTGATCAAAATGTTGCGCTATTTTTCCACAGCATGGGGGTAGGGAGGAAATAATCCACTTTTTGAAAATGTCTCTCCAAGAAAAATTATTCCAAGTTGAGGCTGATATACTGTGAGGGGGAAGAAAAACTAAAATAAAAAGCTTAGCTGTAGTTCATTAACTTTAATTGGTTTTTGTTGCTTCTCCTCAGGTTTCCTGGATCTCCCAGCCATCTCCTCCCCCAACTCTCTGCTTCCCCTTCTTCTACCTCTCGCCTCCTCCCCCTCCAATCTGGCTTTCCCTCCTTCCTGGCAGCATTTTTAGCTTTAATTTGATAGTAAAAAACTGAATCCAAAGTTACAAAATTTTTCAGATTCAAGTTCTTTGAAAGAAAAAAAAAAGTTTTAGAAAAAAATTAGATATCCCAGCTTAAAACCAAGACTCATTCAAAGGCACACATCCCAGCAGGTGGCAGGTGCACTTAGGGTGAAATATATAATACTCATGCATGGTATCATTCATTTATTTTTAAAAAAGTTTTATAACACTAACAATGCAGGCCCTTCTGACCAGAAGGGGACAAAATTAAGTTACTTATAGTCCACTGGAAAGATGAACAATGGCAACAGAAGAAAGCAATAGATTAAGGTTTGTGAGTGATACTGCTATGAAAAAAAAAAAAGAGAAGAATTAAGAATGTTAGGATGCTACCTTCAAGAGTGTGGTCCACAAAGCCTCCTCTGAGGATGGGATTGTTGGGCAGACAACTAAAGCCACATGAGTCAAAGCCACATGACCTTGTAGCGGACCAGTAGTCCAAACAAGGAAACAGAGCATGCCACTGCAAGAATGGTTAGTATAAATTGAGTGCTATGAGCAAGAACTGCATGGGGGAAAATGAGGTCAGAAATTGAAAGAACCAACAACCAATTGAGTCATTTTCATACTTAACCCCTAAAATTGTGGAATTTTCTATATGCATAAGCATTCTATAATATTGACTAATCATATCATGCCCCAAGCAATTGTTCTATTGAAATTTTGTAAGCATTTAATTCTGAAACCCAAGACTTATAAGCTTCCAGCTCTAAAATCTTTATCCCTATCATCACCAAATTACAGCTAATCTATTGAAGAGCCTTAATTCAGAAACAGGGTGCTAATGTGGGTTTGAGGGCAGGAGAGAAAATAGATGGAAACCTAAACCAAGCCAAGAAAGTTGTTTCCTACATACTGATCATCAGTCCATCCAAATTTTGTTTAGTGAATTTGCATGAGCTACATATCTCTTCCACCTTTTATTTTTGTTGTATCTCTATAATTGATGTCAAGCTGATTCAAAGATGGCCCATGATAACTTCAACACACACACACACACACACACACAATCTATGTACTCAAGTAGAAATGTAGACATGGTATGGGTATCCCATATCTCAAGTCCACTGAAAACAAGACTGCATTTTATCAACTATGCTTAATATTTAAAATGTGACTTCAGAGAATGTAAGCACCTGCTTGTTTTCGATTTACTCAGAACTCCCTAGATATGCAGATTTTTTTTTTCAAAAGCAACCAAAATAAAGAGAGAAAGGAATGATAATTGCTTTTAGGTCCACTGGATGATTTCCAGAAGCCTTGACTTATTTTAAGCCCAAGGCACACAAAAGTGCTAATTTTCATTGCTAATGTAGTTCAACTTGATCTACCTGGGCAGCATCACACTAAAACCTCAGCCTTAATTCAATACTTTCTAGTGGAAGTGGGAACCAAATTTGGAAGATGAAAAAAGAAAGTTTTGGAGAAAAATAAATTGCAATGACTAGACAAAGAACATTTCTATGGAATCTGAAGAACTAAGTTTCAGTACTGGTATATGAACATTGGAGAGTTATTTACTTCTCTGTATCTCAGCATTCTCAGGTACACAATGACAGTATGTTGAATTTATGATTTTTAAGATTTAGCTAAACTTTTAAATGCTATCATTATACTTTAAGTAAACTCAAAGAAAATTCCAATAGCCCCTTGGATGATAAATCTATATCCAGAACTTATTTTCTCTGGGTGACATTGTGTTCAACAGAATGCTGGTTAAGAATAACTGCTGATCCATTTGGAAAACAGAGTTAATAGTAGAATAAATGGGAAAAGGTAGAGCAAAATGAGAGGCTTTTTAGGAAGTGAAAGAAACAGGCTAGGAAGATAAACTGAAAAGAAAGTCTGTAGCACAACGCATATGTATCAGAAATCCCCAATGAAGTATGAGGAAATACCTGAAATGTGGACCTCTATGTGGTTCAACTTTTGAGAAATAAAGAAGCCCTACCTCTAATGGGGAAAGCAGTGTGACATAAGACACATTTCTTGGGACACCACTAATTCTACAGTGAAGAGAATTGGAGCTTTATAATGAAATAAATTATTGTGTCCTGCTCCCCAGATTCATAGGTTGAATGCTAACCCCAATTGGATGGTGTTAGAAGTGGAGTGTTTGGGAGGTAATTGGGCTTAGATGAAGTCTTGCTGGAAGGAATAGTGCCCTTCGGAAGGGGAAGAGACATCAGAAATTGCTTTCTCTCAGAAACTGCCATGTGAAGATACAGGAAGAAGGCAGCCACCTACAAGCCAGGAAGAGAGCCCTCACCAAGAACTGAATCCACCAGCACCTTGATTACCCCCCAGCACCCGGAACTGCACGAAATACATGTATGCCGTGTAAGCTTCCTGCTAAAACAGCCTGTGCTGTCTAAGACATGCTCCTGTCACATTGTTCAATGAGCCATTGGATCAGAAAGGTCATCTATTAAATACATTTCAACACAGAGGCTTTTTATTTTTTACTTATTTTTTTCTGAGAATGAGAGAAATTCCTTTCAAATCCGTAACAATAGAGATACGAAGCTTTGGGAGCAAGAGAAAATTGGGAAGATATTTTTTCCCCTTAAATATTTATTTGAAAGAGTTACAGAGAGAGAGAGAGACAGAGACAGAGACAGAGACAGAGACAGAGAGAGGGAGAGCTTCCACCAGATGGTTCTATTCCCAGATGGCTGCAAAAGTCAGGGCTGGACCAGGTAGAAGCCAGGAGTTTCATCTGGGTCTCCAACAAGAGTGGCGGGGTCCAAGACACCATCCAAGTGTCTTGGACCATCTTCTGCTGCTTTTCTTAGGCCAATAGCAGAGAGCTGGATCAGAAAGGGAGCAGCTGGGACTTGAATTGGTGCCCATATAGGATGCTGGAGTTGTGGGTAGTCTCTGCTACAAGGTCCTTCCTTTCAACATGTTTGCTCCTGGACTTCAAAGAGAAAATAGCGAAGGACCTTGTAATTTTGGAATGAAAGACTGGCAGAGACTGGGTAGGGAGCCATTGCACTGAGCAGCGCAGGGTAAATGTCCCAAAAGAGGCTGATGCCTGAAGCTTCCTCCCTCTAGGAGACGACTATTCCCTCATAATTACAGTCACCTAGATCGGACTTTAGAAAATTTGGGTAATTTGCCATATATTTCTTAAATGATCTTAAAAGCACTTTTCTATGAATTCATATTCCCTACAGTTTTTCCCTTCTTAACATCTTCAGTCAAGTTAGACCTGAGCCTTTGCCCTCACAATCAAGGTCAGTTATCAGAAAAAAAAAATAATCTGAAATGTGCAATAATGACAGTGCCTCCCTTTCGTTCATTTGCTTATTCACTCATTTTTATAGTCACAGCTTCCTATGTTAATGGGATCCAGGATGAAGGAATAGCATTCAAAATGCACAATTTCAGTTAACTTCCAGTGTGGGATACAGGAGTAGGCAAGGTGAGGGTGAGAAGGAGACTAGGTCAAGGAGTGAGTGAAGATAACCCAAGGTATAAATGACTTAGTACTTTGCCCAGGGATGTGTGCCATGAACACTGAAAACTAGGTTATGTCATCCCTGAGGTTTACACATAACTCATATGTCTTACGCATATGAAATTGCATAGCTTATTTTTTGAGGAAGATGAAATTAGTGGTGATGTAGTATAAGTGTCAATAGCCACACATAGGGATCAAGGCAATTGAAAATTCTTAAATTTCATTATGCAATGTGCAAGCAACTCTGTGAGATGAGAACAATAATAAATGCTTTTAAGCAATTTTGTCAGCAAATTGGAGAGAAATGCTTCACTCTCTAGATGCCTAGAGGTTAGAAAAGAAAGAAAGACATGTTTTAATGGGGTAAGACTGAAAAGAAAATACAACTTTTTATTATTTTATAAGCATTTTCCTCAAATATGTCTAAGAATATGTTTTCTTAACCCTGTAAGTTTGAGAATCTACAAGATTTAGGCTTTGATGACTGAGGATACCATGGTGCCCAAGACTGGCAAGGAGAACACGAAATTATTCTTATCCAGTTGTAAAGCCATCAAACATGCAGCAGTGATAAGAAATACAGATGATTGGTTACCACCACCAGAATAAATCCTAGAATTTGTGTTGTGATGATTTGCCTCTTTCTTGTAAAAACAGAATTCTTCATGAATTAATTGGTTATAGATGCCAATCAATAGTCAAACAACTTAGAAATACACACAGACACACACACACAGACACACACACATACAGCTATCAGGCCATGTAGGAATGAATATATTTCCTAGATGAGCCTTCCCAGTACCTAGGCTGCTGTGCTATATGTACTGGACACTCAGCTTGTTACTTTATGAACAACTGATGCTGTGCCTTCAATGCTGGTTCAATATTTGCCCCAACAGCATTAAAATCCACAATTCTAAAGCAAATTTATGTTCATCTTTACAGGTGCCAGTTCCGGTCAAAAACAGAATGGCCTTTCATTTGAAAGTCAGAGAGACAAAGAGACCAGGACAGAGAGAAGCAGCCTGAGTTATCTTCCATCCAATGGTTTACTCCCCAGAAGTTTGCAACATTCGGGGCTGGGCCAGCCGAAGTCAGGAACCAAATCTCCAACCTGGTCCACACATGAGTATCCCCGGCCTAACTGCTTGAGCCATCAACTGCTGCCTGCAGGATGTGAATTAGCTGAAAACCAGATCAGAAGCAGAGGTGAGATTCAATCCCAGGCACTTCATTTGGGATACAAATGTCCAAAATGATGGCTTTATCCCACTGTACCACACATTCAACTCTGATCTCTATGACTGACAAATTTTTTGACTATGGGGAAGTTACTTAAATTTGCTGAATCTTACTTCCCTCATCTGTAAAACAGGGTTAAGAACACACATTTCATGATGTTGTACTGAGGCTAAGCAAGATGGTGTGAGTAAAACACCTGCAAGACTGTATACCCCGGAGCAGGCGTTTGACTGCGGTCAGTCTCTGCTTTCTTCATCTTTTCCCTATCACAGAGGTGGTTGATAAGGCATCTGAAGGCACTATGGCTTTTGTTTGTGACATACAATTGTAGCTTTAGCTCATCCAAGTATGTGGGGGCACCACATCTGCTTTGGAGCTAATTTAATCTCTTAGATTCTCACTCCCCGAATCATGTATTGATTCTTTCTTGTCTGAAAATGGCTGTCCCAGTCATCGTTTTCCAAATTATTACAGAGCTAACCTTTTTTTCAGTTTAGCCGGATAAGATCCTGCTCTTTGAACTGTTATACACATTCCTGATGTCATAAACCAAGTTTTGTAAGTACAGTTCTTTGTATCAACAAATACATTTAAAAGAATTATTTGGTACCAAGCAACTACCAACAAAACATTTAAGAAAAATAAAAGGAATCCTCAATCTTTCCAAAATTCACAGCCCATTCAGGGAAATAAGGGTGCCAAGAACTAAGTACGCTACAAGCAGGACTACCCCCAACATTAGCTAGAACCAAGAAGGAACATAAGTGTGGGCCCATATTCCAGATTTCTAAATACTTAAAAGTTATAAACTAAGCTAACAAACAGGTGAGTAAAATACACTTTATTTTTCTTAACAACATAAGACTACCAAGTTCAAGTTCAGAATCCCTGGATCCCTAGGCCTTCCAGCCTGGAAAACAGTATCATCATAGGAGCCATCCTCTAGCCTCAGACCTGCAGCCCTCCACAATGCTTTCAGTACCCCACCTCTACTTCTGCCTTTTACCTGTAGGGGTCTTGGACACATGTGTGTGGGCTTGCAAGCTCCATCTCCCTTCTCTCCATTACTCAGGCCCATTGAGGTGCTCATACCAACTACATGGACAAGTCTCAGAAGCCCGGATCTACGGAAGGGACCCTGGCTGCTTACAGAATAGAGCTGGGACCATTTGGCAGAGATGTGTGATTTCAGCTATCCAGAGTGTTACTTAAGAATGGAGAGGAGGACTCTAGGTAGCACATCCCTTTGACATCATTGACACCTTCTAGTTGAAGGAGGGCTGGAGACAGTTAAACCAGGGCTGCTCTTGCCCAGGTCTGGGCATGACACTTGTGACAATTATCATAATAGAGGTGTCCCTGAAAGGAAGAGAGCAAGTCTTCATCTCAGAAGAGGACACGTTTTCAGAGAAGAAACGACACAGGGGCTTTGGAGCTGCATCTTAGAGCACACGTTAGGGTCACCATGCAGGGGAAGAAAGGATGGACAGGCACTGCAGGAAATGCAGCAGCACCTGGGAAGATGTGGGGTTTGGCCACATGGTGTACTCAGAGTAGGAGAAGCTCCTTATGGCTGTGTGGGAGCTGTGAAGAGCTGAAGGTGACAAGGTCTGCAGGGGAAACAGGGGGAGGGTTTGCTGACAATGCACAGTGCTCTCCAAGGAGGCACTGGAGATGACTGGACAGCTGCAGTGCACACGCTAGCACCAGCCCCTGGACAGCAGAGAACATCTGAGTGGAAGTGGGGAGACTGCTTCATTGGCTGTGTCATCCCCCCAAAAGGAAGGAGTGACAGCAAAGACAGGGACCCATAAAGAAGAGATGGCTGCTTGGGAGAATCATACGACTTGGTGGCCAGCTGAGTAAGGAAGGGCAGGTGAGGACGTGGGGAGAGCCTAGGATGACTCTGGCTGTGGAAGACCATGATGCTCCCAGAGGAGATGAGACTGTGAACAGAGGAGCAGGCTCTCTGGAATTAACAAATTCATTTCCTCTACATGGATCAAACACAGGATCAAACCACAGGGCTCTCTACCTCCAGTTTTGCAGTGTTGCCTTTTTTCTGCTTCTCAAATGGTCTCATAGGGGCTGGATGTTGGCTCAAAAATTAAGGTGCCATTTGGGATGCTCCTGGGAGTTCCTGGTTTGAGTATTGACTCCTTCACGTCCAATCCAGCTTCCTGCGTATTTGCACCCTGGGAGGTAGTAGGTGATGACTCAAGTGCTTAGATCCCTGCCATTCATGTGGGAGACCCAGATTGAGTTACAGACTTCAAACTTTGGTCTGGTCTACTTGGGGAGTGAACCAGTGGATGAAAAAAAAAATCTCTCTGTCTCTCTGCCTTTTAAATAAAATGAAAATAAACATATCAATAAATATAGTTTCTAACAAACTTCCTGGTGTTTGTCAAGAAACCGTCATTGATACATCCTTGTGTGATGAAAACTGAGCCGTTACTTGATCTGAAGTCAAATCATTCCAAGTGTTCTAATTCTGAGATTAAACAGGAACCAAAAGATGGACGCGGAGACGCCTTGAAGTTCAAAATGAAGATAGTGGAGGGCAGTTAGGATCTGATCTCTTCTGTGGTTGCCTAGAGGTTCTACCCCAGTGAATTCAAAGGATCAGATGTGATCTCCAAATCCAACAGGAAGGTGTACAGCTGTCAAAACCCTTCAAAGGAGGTCTTGGGAAAATTTGAAGGTGTGGAGGTGATTGGTTTGTTTCAGGTTCTTTTTTTTTTTTTTTTTTTTTTTCTGTCTGTTGCAGATGCTCTTTCCTGAGATGTTTATTTCTTCTTCTCCTGGGTCACTGAAACATTGTTGGAAAATCTCTTACCCTAACTTTTTTTTTTTTTTTTTGACAGGCAGAGTGGACAGTGAGAGAGAGAGACAGAGAGAAAGGTCTTCCTTTTGCCGTTGGTTCACCCTCCAATGGCCGCCGTGGCTGGCACGCTGCGGCCGGCGCACTGCGCTGATCCAAAGCCCGGAACCAGGTGCTTCTCCTGGTCTCCCATGGGGTGCAGGGCCCAAGCACTTGGGCCATCCTCCACTGCACTCCCTGGCCACAGCAGAGAGCTGGCCTGGAAGAGGGGCAACTGGGATAGAATCCGGCGCCCCAACCGGGACTAGAACCCAGTGTGCCGGTGCCTGTTAAGCCACGGCGCCGGCCACTTACCCTAACTTTATGCATGTTAGAAACATCCTGGCAACCTGGAACTCAGCTATTTCAATTTCTCCCTCCTAATTTCCCCAAGTCCTTTGAGCGGTTTTAAGGACTCCAGTGGGAGTAGTGACAGCCCAGTTCCTAAGAGAACAGTGAATGGACTGACCTAGAAACAAGGCTGTTGTACGTGGCCAAGGCCTTAGAGAGCTGATGCAGGTACAGGGTTTTGCAGAGCCTGGCTGAGGCCCCAGGAAGCACTGCTTTGCCTCTTGTCCTGGAAGCCGTGCCTGACTGCCCTCACACTGTCTGCAGAGTTCTCACGTGCAACCTGTCAATCTGGCACCGCTCAGTGATTTCCAGATATACAAATAACAGTGACAAGAAATCAAATGCAACAAAAACAATATTAGCTGGGTAAGGAAGACAGCAATAAGTGAAATACAGGTACATTACCACTGATTGCTTTCAGTTTAATAGAAATATTTTTGTTTCAGCAACCTGAGTATGTAGATATCTGTGATTATGATTGCCATATACAAAAACAGTAATGAGGACTTTTTTTTACATTCTTTCAGGCATATAATCAAAATTAAGGAGTTTTAAGGAGATTGTTTTAAAGTATAATTTCTCCCAATAAAATAAACATACTGAGGATTTTCTTGTGACTTTTTTAAAAACTTATTTTTATTCCTCTATCTTGGGAGGGTTTTTTTTGGGGGGTAAACTATATTTCTGAGAGACCTCGATTATTGTTCTTCCTAAATGTTTTCCATCGCAAGGATCAGGGGTGATAAATCACACTCGGTTTGTCTCCTACGGTTTCCTCCAGCACCTTGTCAGCTCCCCTCTCAGCCTCACGTGCACACCCCCCATGTAGTTACTGCATATGGGACAGTGTAGAGGCTGTAGGATAAGTGACACTATTAGCACAGTGTGGTGGCTTTGATGTGTCGCTCTCTGCAGGGCGGCCAGATGAGTGACAGACTCCCGTTCTCATGCAAGGCCTGCTTCTCACATACTTCTTCACCTCTGAGTGGCTCCTATTGCCAGAGTGGCACAAGGCAGCCAGACATCATGGCTGCAAACCACAGAACCGGGGAATGAGCGATTCTTCTGAGCACCTGTTTCCTGTGTGTCGTGAGCCCTTTATTAAGCAAAAAATCACAACTAGAGCAAAAATCACATCAAAAGTAAAAATAGGTATTAAAGTGAGGCCACATCATTTTTGGTTTACTGCAAATGAAAACAGTGTTGTCTTCCGCCCTACCACCGCTATCTCGCGCTCAGGGGTGGGTGTGGAAACTCAGTTTCTCCGTGTGATTTCTAAGACGAGACTTGCCCTAGCCTCTGCACATGTGCCAATGCTCCATGATTTCGTTTTGCCAGTTTCTAAGCCTTGAGCAAAACACTGTACCCCAACAAGAACAAAAAAAAAAATTAGTGAATAATTCTGCATCTAAAAATAAACCATACAATGGTTGAAAATTGGAAAGAGGAAGAAAAGGGGGGAGTCTGCAGGGGGGGCATCAGAAACACCCAAGGAAATACAGAGGACTTAACTCTGAGTGAAGGAGGAGTTAACTACTCAACAGTTAACCAGTAGTTTAAAGCAGAAGGCAGACTACCTGTAAATGTGGGAACATTTTATTTATGTGTGAGAAAGCTGTTATAGGGGACTTAAAAGAACAAAAAGTACCATTTGTTCCCCTAATTAACTTTGAAGAGTCTAATTAAGGGCAACATAAAAGCCTAAGAAATGCTGGTTATTAGGCATGCACTTGAGCTTGATCAGTGAGATAGAATTCTTGTAAACAAAGATGCTAATTTCACCCAGCCCAAAATAAACCTCTCTGTGAATATCTCACAACATAACCATGGGCACCTTGGGAACAGAGTCCTGATCCCTGGTGGGCTGCCGCTGGAGCTGACTTGTCCCAGGCATCCGGGGCACCCAGCTGGAAGACGCAGCCACACTGTGATCCTCTGGTCTGAACACGGCTGCTCCTTGGAGCCGTCGTTTTGCTGCGTCTGCCTTGCCTGAGTCACTCTGTTTGGACCGTTTCAATCATAAATGGGAAGAACTTTCTAAACGGGAGACAAATCAGATGCACAGAGCATTATATCTGATTAAAATAATGCATCAATATCATGCAACATGAAGCCAGGCTTTGTTAGGTTTTCATCTTAAGATGCAGAGTTAAGGAAAAGAGACAGTACTTCTTTTTAGAATGTCAGTAACATACAAACAGTCATAACACTAGAACAATGGGATTATAAAATTGGTTTGGTTTTTTGATCAAGTTTCCCTTGAATGGCTTTGAGTAAATACTCATCCCAGAGCTAAAAGCTCTGATTGAGTGATGATCAGATGTGTTTCAGTTGGGGAGATGCAATAAAGGTATTTTCTGAGACTGCTTCACAGGGATGCTATAATGAGAGCATTCTAAAGAGCTTTTCATTTATTGCAAAAAAAAAAAAAGAGAGAGATTATGATTTTTGTTATTGTCAACACCCATAGTACACACAGGAGTGCATGAAGAAAGACAATTGTGCTGTAATGATATAATCACATCAAATCGTATTCCCAGTCCAACTGGCTTGAATTATCTTACCTGATGCAGCTCCACAATTGTCATGCCATTAAAGCTAACCCTAAAGCTTACAGCAAGGGAAAGACAGTGGCTTCTATGAGGCTTTGAGACTTTGGTTCTAACACCAACACTCAAAAGGACAGCTTTCAAAAAAGGCCAGTGCCTAACAGCCTTGAGACGGAGGATTAGAGAGTATAAATAGAATGAGTTTCAAAAATAAAGTTTGGCATAGGGATACTTCTGAGGCTTTTACCCTGTTGGACTCACAACAGCTGACTGCCTGTACTTAACCTGATGGAACCTTTAGGGAAGGCTGCTTTCATGAGGCTCCCACACTTGAGGTGCCTGCCCCTGGAGGAACAATCCAGCATAGGTATTGTGGGCCAGAAAAACGGCTCCTGGTGGAGTTGGAACAGCAGAGGCACAGACTGAAGCACCCTGGATGTGGCAACAGAGTAACCAAAACTTCAATTCTTTTTTAAAAGATTTTTTAAATTTATTTTATGTGTTTGAAACGCACAGTGACAGAGACAGAGAGATTTTCTGTTTGCTGGTTCATTCTCCAAAAGCCTGCAACGACCAGGCTGGCGAGGCCAGAGTCAGAAGCTCAGAGCTCATTCCGATCTGCCAGTGGGTGACAGGAAAACATGTACTTGAGCTATCACTTGCTGCCTCCCAGGGTGCCCGTTGGCAGGAAGCTGGATCAGAACTGGAGTTGGGACTCGATTCCAGGCTTTCTGATATGAGATGTGTGCATCCCTGGCAGTGGCTTAACCTACCACACCACAATGCCGGGCCCCAAAACTTGCATTCTAAAATAACACACTTTGCTACTTTTTGCATCAGTATAAGCCAAAAGGTGCATAGCCTATCCTGTGTGCAAAACATTGCACTTTTATTTTAAAATGAGCAAAGAATAGGATAGAAAATTCAAAAAAGATACGAGAATATCCAGATGACGCGTTCACTGAATCATTTCCTTTAAATCCAAATCTTTGAGCCAAGCCTTGAAATTAATGTTCAGAAAAAATTGGGCTGATAAAAATTCTGTTTCACTGCTCCAAACCACAACCACCCCATCTGACAATGCCCAAGCTTTCTTGTGCCCACCTTGCCTTTTCTGTTTACTTCTACTGGATCTCCCCTACCACTTGGGTAGGAGAAAGCCATCATGTTCTAGAAAGAAATACAGAAACTTAGATTAACTACACCAAATCCCTTAGGAAAATAATAGACCAGAGTGAGGTTAGAATTCATTTCAGATCCACTGACAAATGCATGTGAACACTACCTAGATCTTATCATTCAGAGCTACTTTTATCTTCATATCTGTAATCAGTCAGTAATAACAATTACTGTACAGTAATAACAATTGTGATGAAGGCAACTATGTTTCTGACAAAAAGAGATCTGAATGTGGATGTTCTGTGTCTTTGAGTAGAATACCTACTCTTGTGTGACGATGGCTCTTTCTTTATGTTTGTGTGCTACACTGGGTTGTGTGCCTCTTGAAGTACCTATGGGACTCAAGGTGTCTTTACCTGCAGACCTGCAGACAGAGCTAATTCAGTACTAACCACCCAGAATTGTCATCGCTCAGTTCTGGCTGCAACGCTCCATCACCTGCGTGTAACTAAGGGTAGAAATAGTTTTCTGCACATCTATCCATGTGTTCGCCTTCTAACGCATTTGTGCTCTTTCCTCCTTTTCCCCTCTAGCTCGATTAACATCAACAAGAAAAAAAAAATGACTGGAAACAAGAACACTATAAATGTTGCCTACTCTTTATTTCTTTGCATAATAAGAAGTTCAAGAAGGAGAGATAGAAATCAGAAAGATTGGGAGGTACATGGGCCTCTGTTCTGAATCTTTTCCTGGATACAGAATGAACCCTGAGAATAATTCTGTCAAGCAAGCAGCCAGTCCCCTGGCCTTGGCCTTCTCAGATGAGATGACTACATGAGACATCATGACATAAACTGACCGTTCTTCTCCCTAATACAAAGCAATCAGGCCTTATTCAAAATATTGTGGAAAGCCAGCGTGCTGCTACACTCCCTCTTGTTTCTCTGGGCATCTGGAAGTTTGTTTATCATAGTTTTCATTCTCAGCTTTGGGCCAAGTCCTGACACAATCTTTCCCCAATTCCATTAAGTTTTTCTCTCCGGAGCAGTACTACTCACAGGTGGCATTTGAATGAGTACTTCACAGAATCTCACATCTGTGTTGAATAGGCCTGATCTCTCCCTCCAAAATGTGTGTGTTAGGAACATATTCAGACGAGCCAAAGTTGGGCCCTCAGAGTCCAATACCCACATCCACTCTGCTTGAGAGTTGGATGGGTAGAATGCTTTTTCCAGATGTTCTGGCGCTTCAGAGGCAGTGCGTGCCTACAGAAATAAGTCAGCAAAGTACAATGGACCCCTCTTCTACTGTGGGTCAGTGATCTGAGATGGACTCACAGACCTCACATGGGTAGCAACCTGTTTTCTGCCATAGATGACAAGGGTTGCCATTGAGAATGTTGCCTGCCCAATATAAGAAGAATATTACAGACTTATTTTTTTTAAATACTTCGCTTTCTAGAGAAGTTTAAGGTTCACGGCAAAATTGAAAGGAAGGTACCAATGTTCCCTAGAATTCTTATGTATAGCTTCTCTCATTAATTACATCCCTCAGCCGAGTGGTGTGCTTGTTGCAACTGATGAGCACACACCGGCTTATCAGTATCACCAGAGAGCCATTCTTTACCTTTGGGTTCACTGTTCATGTTATACATTCTGTGATCTTGGGCAAATATACAACGGCACGTATTTACCATTATAGCATCGTACAAGTAGTTTCACTGTCCTAAACATTTTCTGAGCACTGCCTACTCACCTTGCTCTGCCTCCTCCCCAATGTTTTACTGTATCCATTGCCTTTTCCACAATGTCTCATAATTGGAATTGTACAGAATGTAGTCTTTCTAGATGAGCTTAGTAACATGCATATGTATTTAAGTTTCCTTCCTGACTTTCCATGGCCTGATAGCTCATTTATTCTTGCTAAAAAATATTCTATGACCGAAATGCACCACAGTTGATTGATCCATTCATCCACTGAAAGACATTCTGGTTGTTGTCAGGTTTCAACGATCATTAATAAAGCTGCTATAAACATTACTGTGCAGTCCTTTGTGTGGTCATGTGGTTTCAACTCTTTTGGGCAAACATCGATGGGACATTCGCTTTATTCACATGCTTAGTGTATGTTCAGCTTTCTAAGGAACCACCCAACTGTCTTTCAACATAGTTGCACTGTTTGCACTCCCACTGGTAATGAATGACAGTTCCTATTGCTCCTCATCCTCACTAGTATTTGATATTGTCAGTGTTGTGGATTTTGCCTATCCACCAGGCAGGGATATAGTGGTATTTCATTTTTATTTGCATTTCCTTAATGGCATAAGATGTGAGGCATCTTTTCATATGTTTATTTACTATCCATTTGATAGTAAGGCATGGTTAAAGTATTTGGTTCATTGCAAAAATTAGGTTGTTTGTTTTCCTATCATTGAGTTTTAAGAGTCTTCATATATTTCGGATAACATTTCTTTATCAGATATATCTTTGACAAATGTTTTCCTTCAGTTTATGGCTTATCTTTCTATTTTCTCACAATGCAGAATATTTTAAATTTTAACCAAGCCAAATTGACTAGTTATTTCTTTCATAGATCACTGGCATTGTATCTAAAAAGTCACTGTCAAGTCCAAGGCAACCTAGATTTTCTTCTACATTCTAGGAGTTTTATAATTTTTGCACTTTATGTTTAGGTCGGTGATTCATTTTGAGTTAATTTTTGTGCAGGCTGTAAATCTGGATCTAAATTCATTTTTTTTATTTTTTACATGTGGATATCCAGATGTCCATTTATTGAATTGTGTTGTCTTTGGTCCTTTCTCAAAGGCCAGCTGACTATATTTATATGAATTTATTTCTGGAATCCATATTTTGTTCCATTAATATATTTATCTATTCTGTTGTATTCTATTTTTCAGGGAAGAGTCGATCTGAATTGCTGATATATAAAGTCATATCAAAAATATATATTGACCCACTTGCTGATATCACACTGTTTGGATTGCAGTAGTTTTACAGTATATTTTGACCTTGAGTAGTGTCAGTCCATCAGTTTTCTTTTTTTTATGCAGCACACACTTCAAGGTTTTTACATTGATGAAGTGATGGGTTTATACTGGTAAATCCGCACTCTGTTTCCTAGTCTCCCAGGGTTTACCACCCATATCTAAACATTCCAGGAAGAGAAAAAGAAGGTTGGAATCTCTTTGCACTCATAGAGCAGAGAGAAGGTAATACAATCTCAGGATGTAGATAGGCACCATTGAGAAAGTGTCCATCCAAGGAAAGAATGGTATTGAAGAATTGTGGATGAACCAACATAAATTTTTGGTAGGACTCATTATCTCTCAGCCACTCAGACTGACTCATCCTTGAAAAAATAGGTTACGAAAGCATGCTGAAGGCAAGTCTAAATTACACAAATGAAAAAGAAAATAAAAAGCATTTGCTAAAGATAAAAGTGCAAATTACATGACATATTTTAAAAGTTATTCATTATTAGCATTGTGAAATACCTGAAAAACATTTGTGATTTCTATGTGACTTGTTTTATTTTTTAACAAAAATTCTGCGTTGGTGTTAAACAGATTTTCAACCCTCAACAAACCAGATGGCTAATCCAAAATTATTACATGAAATATGAATAGGAAACTAAGAATTGTACTCTGCAAAAAGATAATGAGAATTTTACAGCATTTACATTTTTACCAAATAAATTATATTTCTATTTCATTGGTATCTACTTTGGAATTGTAACAAATACCCCCAGTGATAATTACCAAATGTCTATATTTAGGGGAAACTAGCACATGTGTATCATAAATAATAGCACAAATTGATATTTCTGAATTGCCTGTTTTTCTAGATACAGACATTTGGTAATTATCACCAAAGTTGGCATGTAAAGAGGTGTTTAGACAATTTTTAAATGCATATTGCTTACTCAATAGACCATGCACTAATTACATTCTGTAATGAAAATCATTGTCAGGTGTGTAGTACTAAGGTGAGATCTTGACCCAGTAGATAATAAGGGAAATATAGATACTTTGGCTTAGTGAGCATAATCACTTCTCTTTCAGACCACCTAAAGCACCTCTGTCTGTGACTGATAAATCACTTGCTAATCTAATAGTGGTCCCAAGGTGGAATAACATTGACCTTAAAACTAAAATGTTTACTGCCCAAATATTATTTTTGTGCCTTGGCACACAGAAGTCCATTAATTGTGCATCACTTTGTCTCCTACAGCTTTTAGTTCTGACTTATTGCCTGATTGGCAAAGAGCAACTTCCAACAGAGAAAAGCTTAGAGTAACTTGGCCAGGAAGGGCTTGCTTTTGGCTCCTTACCTAGTAGAAGTAATGCCTGTGGAAGCAAGGCACTTTTTTGTGCTCAGGTAATCTGCAGGACATGTACAAAGATAAGGGACAAGCAGCAGATGTAAGACATTCTTGGTCCCATCCAATTGAGTGTCTGGCTAATTACTGGCAAATATTACTTTCAGAGCAGAGGGAGGCATGTAAAAATACCATCAGCCTTTACCAGGTGACACTGACAACAATGATGGCAGCTGTGACTTGGGCAATGGGAGGACCAACTGGCTAGTAGTAACATGAAATCTAAAGCTACCTTGCTCACTGCCACTGTAAAAAGAGGATGCAACTAAGTTGGCTGCTACTGGGAAGGCAAAGAGACTATAAAAGCAATGCTTGAGTTCTAAAAAAAGGAATAATTACAAGGCAGAATAAAAACTTTAATGAAAATCCAAAATCTGCAGCATTAGGGATAAGGACGCAGGCAGGTATACACTAACAATAAGAATTTAGCAAGTATGCATGAGCTGCATGGTAGATAAGTATTCCACAGCAAAAAGAGGTACAAGACAAAAACAAGAAAGACATGCACAGAAATGCAGTGAAACCACAATCAAATAGAAATATCAAAGCAACCTATGCTGGGAGAAGTTAGCATGATGGAGCTTCTCTGGTTTTATGTAGGTTTATAAGAATTGGATATAATTCTTCTATGTTAAATATCCTTAATTATCATTAATTCCACATGAATGGTAAAATGCACACTTTATATAATTAAGTGATGGTTCTCTTTCTTCTTATAATCCACCTTACAGCCCCACTGTTCTGATCATTTCTTTAACAGCTCTTTTTTGCTGTTGTTTTAGTTGCAAATGAAACCCAGAACAATGGTCTCAGAATCTGGTAGGAACAGTTACGGTTCAATATTATTCCACAGCTCCCTGGCAGTGGTTTTAGTGATGTGGCACCTTGGCAACTTGGGTTAATAATCAAACACCAAGCCAGGTGTTGCATGAAGAGAGTTTGTGGATATAATTAGAAGTCCATAATCAGCTGGCATTAATGAAGGGCCATGATCATCAGACTATTTGGGTGGGTCGGATTCAGTTAGGCAAAAGCCTTAAAAGCAGAGCTGAGTCTCCACAAGAAACACATCCTCCCTTTGAAGCAGCTTTGGGGCCACTCCTGTGAGTTTCCTTCTGTTTGTGATGTCTCCTCCTGGTGGTTTGTTCTGTGGATCTCAACCTTGTCTACCCATCCCTCACTACTGCACAAGCCCATTTTTATTTATTTATTTATTTTTAAAATGCTCATTTATTTGAGAGAGAGAAAGAAAGAGAGAGAGTTTCCATTCACTAATTCACAACTAAAATTCCCCCACTAGCTGGAGTTGGGCTATGCTGAAGCCAGGAGCTGGAAACACAACCAAGATCTCCCACGTTGGTCTTTAGAAACCCAATTACTTGCGACATCACCACTGCCTCCCATGGTCTGCATTGGTTGAAGGCTGGAGTTAGGTACTAGACACTAGATTCTCTGGTGTAGGATATGGGTGTCTTAACTAGCATCTCCTGTGTTAGGCCCCGTAGGTCCATCCTTTGTAATAAATTTCTTAATGCATACATATCGTACTGGTCTGCTGCTCTGATCGAATCATGACTGATACACCCAACTGAATCTTTCGTCCTAGGTGATTACCATCGGTGAGGGAGAGACAGGAGCAGGGAGAGGGAAGGTTGGTTGGTAGGTGACCCTAAATAATAGCAGTGTACTATGTATTTTTATCTAAAAACACTAGAAGATAGGACTTCAAAACTTTTCACCAAAAAGAAATGTTAAATGTTTAAGGAGATGGATATACTTACACTGATTAAACATTGCATAATGTACACGTGCATTTAACAGTACATGGTACCTCATAAATATACACAATTTTTGCATGCCTGTTAATTTTTTTTTTAGTTATTAAAAAAATCTTTCAGCCTTCCCTGGAGCCCCCTCCCCCCACCAAAGCCATGTGACTTTTTTGGCACAAGGACCAGCAAGCAAGAATGGACACACACCCCTTCCAGACCTGACAGGTATAATGAAAGCTCACATAGACCTCCTCCACTTCTCTTCTTTGGTGCAGACCAGGAGGCCACAAACTAAGGTGATGAAGACACAGGCAGAAGCAGTCTGAGTCCCCACAAGGAAGCAAATGCACTTGAACCACACTTGGGGGGAATGAGAACAAACCTTCCTTTTATCAAGTCACAGATTTGTGATCCTCGTATTTCAGGGATTTTTCAAATGATCTTAGGGCAGACCATCTTGTACCACCTAACGGACACGTTGCAACTTCCCAAGATACATCTATTGAATGTCTGTACACACAGATGGAGGGAAGTCAGCAACTCACTGGGCACACTGTTTTGTTTTTTTGTTTTGTTTTGTTTTTGTTTTTTGTTTTTTGGGTTTTTTTTTGACTGGCAGAGTGGACAGTGAGAGAGAGAGAGAGAGAGAGACAGAGAGAAAGGTCTTCCTTTACCGTTGGTTCACCCCTCAATGGTCGCTGCGGCCGGCGCATCATGCTGATCCGAAGCCTGGAGCCAGGTGCTTCTCCTGGTCTCCCATGGGGTGCAGGGCCCAAACACTTGGGCCATCCTCCACTGTACTCCTGGGCCACAGCAGAGAGCTGCACTGGAAGAGGGGCAACCAGGACAGAAACCAGCACCCCGACCGGGACTAGAACCCGGTGTGCTGGTGCCACAGGCAGAGGATTAGTCTATTGGTAGGATTAACCTATCTCAGGTTATGACTACATATGATTTGCACAGGCAATAACGTAGTCAGGTAAGCAAAAGCAAAGCTAAGGCAGAAAATGAGGGTCAAAAAATGAGCTGAAATTGCCATACTGACCTTGTATATTATTAGCAGGACTTTTGGTACTTTATAAGGTCTGGCTTGTTCTTAGCTCCACCATGGTTAACGATGTTCAGGCATGACAAAAGAATCCAGAGCAATAAACTGGATAATTGGTTGACTTCTCAACATTACCTCTGCTACCTTTCAGGTTTTTTTTTTCTTTTTAAGATTTATTTATTTATGTGAAAGGCAGAGTTACAGTTAGAGAGAGAAAAAGAGAGAGAGAGATCTTCCACCCATTGGTTCAATTTCCAAGGCCAGGGATGAAGCCAGGAGGCTGGAAGTTTTCTGGATCTCCCACGTGGGTGTGAGGGCCCAAGCGCTTGGGCCATCTTCTGCTGCTTTTCCCGGGCCATTAGGAGGGAGCTGGATTAGGACTCCAAATCCCATTAAGTTGTCAGGTACCAATGCCATCTTACTAGTTAAAATGATCAGTTTAAATTCATAACTGATCATAAAGATAGGATTAAGTGTCAAAGGGATCACATAAAAAAAGACCAGTGTCTGCTAATAATAATTGATAGAATTAAAAAGGAGATAAGGAACCAACATGGTTAGCAGGATACACAGCAGACTCATAGAATTGCAAATGCCCTAAACAGCACTCTGGCCTCAGAATCAGCCCTTAAGGCATTCAGATCTGGCTAAAAAGGCCATGAGAGTATTTCAGGCATGGAAAACCAAGACACTGTGGCAAAAAAATGACCTAAATGAGAGTGAGATCCCAGTGGAAATAATGGGCCATCAAAGAAGGAAGTATCTTTCTCTGAAGGGAGGAGAGAACTTACACTTTGATTATGGCCTTGTCTAAATAAGGTCAGAGTTTGTGAACTCAAGAGGCTTCCATAGCCTTGGCAGCTCATGACAAGAGCCTCAGGTGATTACTGACGTCATAAATAAGAGTGTCAATTGTTAAATCAACAACAGGAGTCACTGTGCACTTATTCCCCATGTAGGATCTCTGCCCTATGAGAAATAATGGTAAAACTATTCTTCAAACAGTACTTTAAAATTTGTGTGTGTGTTTGGGTGCGAACTGTTGAAATCTTTACTCAGTATAGAGTTGATCTTCTGTATATAAAGATAATTAAAAATGAATCTTAATGAAGCATGGGATGGGAGAGGGAGTAGGAGATGGGACAGTTTGCAGGTGGGAGGGTGGTTATGGGGGGAAGAAATGCTATAACCCAAAAGTTGTACTTTTGAAATTTATATTTATTAAATGAAAGCTTTCTATTAAAAAATTTAAAAATAAAAAAAAATTTTAAAAAAGAAGTTGGGCAGGTGGAACAAGAACAAGTGCCCATATGGGATACCATTGTAGGTGGCAGCTTTACCCACTACGCCACAATACAGGTCCCAAACTCTTGATTGCATGGTTCTTATCTGCATGGTTGGGTTCTGATGGCTAACTTTAGGATGCCCACTTTGATCTACAGGGCCACAGTTTCACCTAAGGTTTGTAGATGGCTGTCTATTTTTGTAGAGAATTATTTTTTAAATTACTTTGCAATACACTTAATTAAGAAAAGACAAAAAATTAAGATGCCTCTTAAAATTCTGCATTTAACTTAAAATATACAGTAGAAGGTGGATTACGTAGACATGCATTTGTGTATATACATACATATACATAGAAAAGGATAATACAAAACTTTCACAATGATGAAATAATGAGTGATTTCAATTTTTTGTCTATCTTATTCTCTATTTTCCAATTTTCCTATGATGAATATGTATTCTTTTAAATCAGGCAAAAATTTATAATATAATCAATAAATTAAATAAACATGAAATGTTAAGATAAGCATTGTAAAGATGGTAATAACACTATAAATATGAGACTTTGCATTTATTATATCACTTTTCAGGTACATTTCCATCTAAACCTCACAGCATTTGGATTATTAATAAGTCCCTTTTCTACAAGATCATCAAAAGCTTTTTAATGAGCACCTAATCTTTTCCTCGCAACCAAGTGATTACTCGGTGCACTAAAATCTAAATCTGAATGTACAGTTCTCATTTTAACAAATATCTACTTAGGCTCCTCAGTGGATTTTATTTTTAAACAAAAGGGTAGGACTAAGTTATAATTAACATCATCAAATGCTTTTTATTTTTAAAGATGCTGCTAAATACATAAGTATGCTTGAAGCACTCTATTCTAGTCAATTTGAACACTGTCTCTACCTCGCAGATTTGTAAATAGTGTCTGCCTACACCTCTCTCTTGCTAAGCCGGCGTCAGCACTGTCGGTTCTCCAGCCAGCAGATCACAGGCACTTGATTCTCAGGGACTAATTAGTAGGTCTTGATTATTATCCAACCCCGTTACCACTTTCACATTCCTTTTACGGCTACATTTCTCACTATTTATTTTTTGCTGGCAATATCCTTAATTTCCCAATCTCATTCTATTAGTTCTCATTATGTTGTAGCAATCATTTCTGTCCTACATATGCATACCATTTGCTTACATTTGCCATGCTTCTCAATAACCGATCATGGCTCTTCGCTATTTTATAATCTTCACCAATATGAGGTTCATAGAGATCTAGCCTCATGGATGCGGAAACTGGCAAAAAGTACCCACATGTACCCAGTGCACAGGCACACAGAGCCATGTCAGAGGCCAGCAAAATTGAACGGGCCTGTGACTTGCAAGTCACTTTCAGTCCCTGAAAGTTAAAAGAAAAAGGAACCTCTTGACAATTACCGTCTGAACTGTTTTCTCTGACTTCCAGCTAAATTTGGTGACTCTTTCATTTTTTTCCCTTTAACCCTTAATTATATGCCAACCTCAAAATCCTGAAATGGTACTTTTTCTGTCAAGGTACGCTAAGAACCAAATATAGTTCTGGTTTGACTTGTTTTACCAAAAGGCTCCATAAGGTTTTGAGGTGTTTGTAGAGACTAGCTTTGGGATTTGTATCTTTTAGAAAAATGCTTTCATGGTTTTTCAAAAGATAAAGTAAATACAAACAATTACACCTTTTTCTTAATGAGCAGAAAGAATCAAGGGTGTCGCTAAGGCTGTGGCTAATCAAAGAGCCGCTGAGGGGAGGGCAAGGGGACTGTCTCCTTCTAAGGTATCATTGGTGGTTTCGCAGTAGAAGCCCAGGAAAAGGAAAGCTTTCAGTATCTTCATAAATGTAGCCGTGTCATCCCCACCATAAACATGAGTGTAGCCCTGCCACCAGACGCAAACTAGGGAATTAACGACTTTGGGGTGTCTGCGTATTCACCTAGGTCCCAAAACTCTGACCACACCACCCACGCCCCCCTGAGTGGTTTCTGAAATTGGAAAGCCACCTAGATTCCCAACCTTATAGACAATGTGTATACAGAAATGCCGAGAAACCAGCCCCCTGCTGCTTTCAATGAACACTTTCCTAAAATACCAGTTGACTATTTGCTGTTCCATGGCTTATACAGCAAGAGAGATAGACACAAAAACACAAACGTACAAATAAAACACACAGAAAGTAGCTTCTGAGCTCTGGAGAAGACAGAAGGGAATCCAGTTCACCTTGTGTGGTTGGAACAAATGCTGTCAACATTTATTTAACGTCTAAAAATAATTGTCTGGTAGTGCATGGAGTAGAGAAGCTTCTTCACGTAAATTTTCTGGCCCCATGCAGCTGAGAGTTAATGCAGGCATTATTGATGATCGCAGGGGAAAAATGAAAAGTTTTATATGATGGGGAGATTAAATAATAATGATAAGAGCCAGTTATTGGCTTCAAGAGAAGAGTGTCCCCTCTTTCCTGGGTTTCACAGACTGAAAGAGGACTATTTCAGAGCCAAGGTTAGCGCACACACACTTACCAAGCAGTCTGCCTGTTCCTCTTGAAATATGTTCCAAATGTACAAAGGAAAAAAAGCTAGGATTCATTATCATTAATTAGCCGGCACGTAATAAAACCCAATGACAATTTTTTATATAGTTCAGCATCACCCTCTCCACTACAGCTGAGTGTTTTTTGTCTGCTTTAAGTGCCACAGCTGTTTCTGATCTTCTCACTATTGTTCTAATTTAAAGACCAAGAAGTTTGTTTTTGTCTGACACTGTATTAGATTTTTAAACTATTTGCTAGAAACTGCACTTCTAATTTCTGCTGTTCCATGTTCTTCTCTTTGAGTAGCATTTAGAAAAAAATCCAACCTTTCCTAGTGCCCCAGCTCTGAGATGGTACAAAAAAATATGTGCCGATAAGAAGGCAATAGTCAAAATAATTTACATGGTCCTCAAGAAATTTGCAACTTTCCCGTTTCTGTCCCCACCGCACCAATGAACAGGCTGTTGGCTCTACCAGATCCACTGGCTTAATAGAAATGACAAATCAAGAGTCAGCTGTTTGGCTCTCAGATTACGATGCCTGTGTCTCATATCAGAATACCTGTGTTCACTCCCTGTCTCCAGCCTCCTGCCAATAAAGACCCTGGGAGACAGTGGTGATGTCTCAAGTAGGTAGGTTCCTGCCATCCATGTGGGAGGGTTGGATTGAGTTTCTGGTTACTGGCTTCAGCACCCAGGCCATTGCAGGAGTGAACCAGCACATGGAAGCTCTATCTCTCTGTTTCCCTCTATCTCTCTTCCTGCAAATAAATAATTTTTAGGGAAAATCAAACGCCAAAATATGCCACAAAACATTATGTAAATGAGAGGAGCATTTGTATAAAGGTCTTAACAAATGCTCATGTAAATGTACATTATGAATCAGTTATGTGTGGATTTCAAAAATTTTTGCAACATAATAAACATCTTTAAGTCCATTTTTTCACAAGCTTCTTTAAGTACTCTCATGTATTTGATGCACTATACCAAGACCTAACAAAAATATAATAAATGTGAAAAGAAATATTTTGTCTGTCAACTTTTGTTTTCTTGCTTAAAGGATAGAAGCTATTTAGCAAATCTAGTGACAAAACACTCCTGGCTATTTCTCTATGCCCTCCCACAAGCTCTTTTCCCATTTCCTGCTTCACACTTATCACCAAATAACTTTTAAAATGGCAAAAATTTTCCTGGTTTCATTTCTAGAAGCTTCATTAAAGTACCAGTCTTTGATAATCCTATTTGAATAATCATCAAACTGCTGATTTCCATTTTTAAAGTAGTATTAGAATTATATTGCATATATACATACACAAATCAACGCTTATTTGTGTAGATATATTCATATTTTAATTAATTATACAGATTACACAAATATATGATACATTATATGTACATAATATATAATTTAATATATAAATATAAATTAAATAAATACATAAATCATATTATGATGTAAATATAAATTACATATAAAAGACATATACATAATTTATAGATTAAATGTATGTTGTATATATCAGAGGAAAGCTGGTTGGATTTGAACATTTCCTGCAATATAAAAGGGCCTTCAAAAAGTTCATGGAAAATTGAATTAACAGCTTATGTTGATATAAAAGAATTTTGAAACCACGCCGGCTTTTCTCATAATACGTATTTTCTATGAAGCTTTAGAACACCCTTCACATCATGAATTCCAAAAATATTTTGTACTATTTTCCTTTAACTTTGTCAAGTGCCCACATATTAGCTACTTGGCCTTAGGCAAGTTATTGATCTCCCTGTGACTCAACTTCCAGCCTATGAAATGAAGCTAAGAAAAGTGTCTACGCTTTATGGTTGTCTAAAGGTTCTTAATTAATAAGAACAAAAGGTTCAGAATTCTACCTGGCATGCATTCACTTAACATTGTTAATGTTTTATTTTTATTATCATGATCATTATTTTCACCATCCAATCTCACAACTCCACAGTTGTTTTATCACAAATTGTCGATCATGACACTTCCTGAAATATTCAGATACTTCAGAAACATGGAGCCCGAAAGTATCTACAAACTAATGGAAGACTCCTGCACGTGACAAAGGTCCCTTCTCAGGATTATCTTTAACTCATATTTGTATTAAGACATCTATTTTGTGACAAAAGAAGTTGATTCTTAATTTCTAAAATCTTAATATAAATTTTATACCATGTAAAGAAAGATTACATTTGTGGATAGAGGTCATTTCTATGTAGAAACTTGAAATATTTAATATGTTTCTGACCTCTGCGAATTCTCTAGATTGTAAAATTTTGGTTGGAAATGTCAATTTCATTGACTTCCATGAGATCTGTTCTGTGTGTGTGTGTATGTGTGTGTGTGTGAAAACACAGCCAATCCCAGCAAAAGAAATAAATCAGGTTTGGACTTTCATCATAACCTGTTGATTAACTACCAGCAATCTGTCATGTTCTGGGTCACATTACTACAGAAAATGCAGCGTCACCTCCCGGAGTGCCCCTGTGAGAACCTCAAGTTCATGGGAATGAACAGTAAAAGGGACCTCTGAACTCTTTCCCACAGCCAAATGACAGCTGTGATTCTTTGGCCTCAGCTTGCCTTCTCAAGTTGATTTGGCCGAAATTTATGATGCTTTCTCCCCAGTGTCCTCTGCCAGCGCTGGCCATTTATCTCTCTGAGCAGTTATTGAAGGATATATGCTTTTCCTATCATGTAGTTTGATCAAAATTCCAGGCTGTGAGATAGGCGCAAACCACAGCTAAGGAATGAGGTAGCAGTGCACTCCGACGGACTGCCAGATATCTTTCTGTGTCCTGAGTGCTACCTTTAGCACTCTTTAATCCTGCTTTTGAAAATCTGTGCTGAGGTTTTATTTTACCAGCAAGCTTCTCACATCAGAATAATGGGCTGAAAAAAAAAAAAACTGAAGAGACAAATGAAAATGAAAATCTCAAACTTTGCAGCAGAATCTTTTCAAGCTGCTACTGTATATGAGCAGTGGTACCTTTGGCAAATTTTCTAATCTCATTCAAGCATCAGTTTTGTCATCTGCAAGATGGAAATAATAATGTATAATTCACAGGATTGTTTTGAAATTCAAATGAGGTGATATAGGTTACACAACTCACAGAAAGAATTCATTGAATATTAGTCTCTATTAGCTCAATTAGTGAACTTGTACTCAGCTTGAACTTCGCTGGAATTTTTGGATTATTGAGCTATCTCTTGAATTCTTGAAGCTTTAGTAAGCTTGTATACTAATTAAACCTTCAAAAATGCAAATTAAACTAATATTTTCATTTTCAAATTCCATAATTAAATGAGTGATTAAATATGATGTTATTCTAACTTACTTTACTTAGTCATATTACTGAACCTTGCAAAGAATAGTTATCATGTTTTGCTTTTTATTAAGTATTGCATTTATTTTTGGCTTTTTAAGGGTTTTTCTAAAACTGAAACAAAATAAATGTTCTCATGAGTTATCATATCTAAAAACATGAAACTGCTCATGATAACGGCATTCATTCCATAAATGTTAATTGAGTATATGCATTGTGATAGAAACTGTTCTTTTCATGGGGTATTCCGTGATGAGAAGACAAAGTCCCTATTCTATTGAGAGCAGACAGACCATAAATAACACACAGCAGTAGGGTGTGTAAGTATCATTGAAGAAGCAAAACTGAGTGAGGTGTAGGAGACTGATACTGGGAAAAGGAATGGGTGGAGTCCCCTGGATACGTCTTGGTCATGGGATGAAGAGCTGAGAAGCAGCATGAAAGGGATTCATCAGGTGGAGAGAAGGAGCCAGTCTCTTGAAGGACCGAGACAACAAGGTCAGAAACTCACTGGCCATGACATGTTGGAGGAGCTTGAGCAGGAAGTCAAGAAGAGGATAGATGCGGCGGGATGCAGAAGGCGATGCAGAGGAGTTGTTTCTGTCCTGAGGGTAACGGGAGGTCATTCATGGAGAATGGTCTTGTCTAGAAAGGAAGTTTAAATAAGAGACCTGAAAGAGAAAAACAGGGCCCTTTTGGAAAGCTCCCTCTGGTCCAGGAGAGAGAGGACAGAAGTTTTTGCTGAGGTGGTGGTGACACAGTGGTTGTGCGTAAATACACTTCGTAAGTACAAGTAGAAAGACCTGCTCATGTACCTGAGTGTTGAGGAAAAGGCAAGCATCCAACGTGGAAAATGCAGGTGCTACTAACTGCGATGGGAAAAAAAAGAAGAAAATGGTTTCTGTGAGTTCTGTGGGGAGGACAATTGAGAGTTTGCTTTTGGATACGGGACATTTTGGGGACAATTAGGTGAGGGGATGTGGCCAGATCTGAGCATTTGGAGATGGAAGGGGATGGGGACCGTTAGACACACGTGGGGACATTGCCAGGGCTGAGTTCATGTAGCTCTGAAGGCTGCCGTCATGCTGACAGCTGAGGGATCAGTCCTCATTTAAGTAAAAATGTCCTGCATGGTCCTGGCATAAAGACAACAAGCCCCTCATCCCTGAACTTCCCTAACTTAAAGTGTCAAATGAGATAGATAATGGATGCTGTTTAGGTTATTAGAGGGGAACAGTTTGCCTATGTCAGAGGAAGAGATTCCCTACAAGCACAGAGCCAGAAGTGTCACTGTCATTGAGATAGGCCTGGCCCATGAATTACAGATTCATAAGGGGAGGTGCAGGACATGGGAGAATCGCATAGCGACCAGAGCAATCAAACACCTCAAGCACCCAAGGGCCTTACTCAGTATCTTCGTGGAAGACAGTCATGAAAATGGCACAAGGGAGGCTATGTAGAGTGGAACAAACTCGTATGGATGCAAAAGACAAACTTCATCTTGAGCAATGTTCTTTAAAGTTGTCAATGCACCATCAGCTCTCAGTTATGGAATCATGAAAGCTGGTGTCTCAACATTTATTCCAAACAGTAGTTTTCATCTCCCCTACCTTACATTTAGAAAGCAACCAGAAATTAACCACATATCACTTACATGAAGCTTTTTTTACTTGTTCCTTTTACTCTTTTCCTCAAATAAATGTGCTAGTAAAATCTGAAATGTTATAAATCAGGGCCAAGGAGAAGAAAAAAAACAACATGATTGTAGGGTTAATGTATTCTGTGTTTCAAAATAAACAGGGCTTTACGAATGCTCGGAGTCGGGTGTGTATATTTTCAAAACCTAGGATTCTTTCTGAGTACCTTTTAAATCAAGTCAGGGTGATTGTTCACAGAATGTTAGAATGTATCTTCATCAATTTCCCTACTGTCATTTTAGAGGATAGTAGTTCACAAGAAAGGGGTGTATGATGTGTGTGTGTGTGTGTGTGAATGAGAGAGAAAAGGAGGGCAGAGGGAGGGGGAAAAAGAAGGCCTTTGGTGACAATTCCAAAATATTACTTGAATTCTAGCATGGAGTCGTAGTAATTGGTCCTTGCGACCCTGGTGATCCCTGAGATTGGTGTTAGAGCTCCTAGTTTGGAGACATCTGCAGGGTGGGATGGCTGAGTGCCGTTGTCCTACAGCTGAGCCAGCAGATTACACACTTTTGGTCTTTCCATCTGAGCTGCTATGCGGAGAGCAGGTTTTGGAGCAGGCTCCTGCAGCATGAAGCCATCATGACTGAAGCTTGATGCTCCAAACACAGACACGTTCTCACTTCCACAAATGTTTAAGTAAAAGGAGAATGTGCTGGAGGAGGGAATTATTGTCTTTTTGTTTCCTTCCTTTCATTTTCCTCTCCTGCAAAAGCACACCTCGTATGGTGTTTTGACTTACAGAAAATGAAAAACAAAGATTAATTCTGAAGCTGCTAATTGTGTAAAAGCATGGATTTGCAAAGAAAGTAAAAGTTCTTTCATTAGCAAAGAAAAACTTCTGAAGAGAAGATATCAACCATTTTTGTTAGAATCTTCCTAATAAATTAGATATTTAGACAAGATGCATCAAAATACATCCATCAAAAAAATCTTCCATATTAAGTTGGTTTTTCAAGTTTCTATAGGATCATACTTAAAGTTAGTATCATTTCTAGTGTAGAAACGCTTTCCTGTTAAGTAGTAGATTTTCATTTTGGCTAAAAACATTGATTTCAGATGAAGATAACCTAGATTGAGGTTGTTAGTATTATTCATAATCTAACTCTAATATTAAAGAAACCAGATTTGCACTTCTCCAAGGCTAAAGAAAAGATAATAGGTTTAAAACTGTATAGATCAGAAACATTTGCCCATAGTTAACTATTGCCAGAAATTAAAGTTTGATGCCTTGCTGCTGGCTTTTCCCAGGGCCTGCTTACCACAACTCTTGGGTCTGGCAACCCAACCATGAAAATTTAAGACGCCTCCTACTTCAAAATACATTCCCCATAGTCCTTTTGGAGAGGGGGGATGATTATCTCTTTAGGTACAGTTCACACTGGATAAAGATCCACAACCTTCCCGATGGCACACTCTACTTCTCAGTGTTTTGGTCTACACTACTGATGCTAGCAGCTGACGTGGAGGTAGTTTGTGCTATAGGCCCCCTCTCTCTGGAGCTAAACGAAGAATGCACATCCTCAGATGACCTCGGAAAGAACCCAGAACAGAGCACAGCTGTATAGTTGGCATCGTTGGAGTGTGACTAAGATCACTTTACAAGAACTGTTCAATGTATGCTTGTGTGTTGACTTTGTGAAAAGGAGAAAGCAATGTGAGATCTGCATGAGGTGTTTATTTTTTTAAAGCTACCTGAATGAGAAATTGGTCAATTAGCATTCGCTGAAAATGAAAGAATAACATAAATCAAACCTCAAAATGTGTGACGGCATCTGGATGAAGAGGATAAATAAAAATATTCTCGTTTGTTGGGGATTTATAACTATCACAGGGAGTATGGAGCAAAACCTTCATCACCTCTGCTTCAAGCATTCGATGCTTCTGCTGCCAGATTAGCCCTTTGGGAAATCACAGTTCTCTGTATGTCGCATTTTCCTCCATGGCCAACTAAACTTATCATACGATTGCACTGGCATTTAATCCAGCATAATTGTAGTAATACGTTCACCAGGGCCTTGTCAGCAAAAATGCCCCTCCATCTGGGGGCGAGGGGAGGGGGAGCCTTGTGCGAGCTGAGCGCTTCAGCACAGCTTCCTTGCTAACCCAAAGAAACTCATCCCCCAGGGGCTGGAACCCGGGGGAATGCCAGCTCCCTTTCCTTATGGGATGGCGAGTATAGCACAGTGGGAAGATGCTGAGGCAGAGTCCTTGGTGGAAAGAAGCTCGATGGATGCTTTCCTGGAGCAGCAAAGGAGCCTCAGAGATGCTTGGGCTCAGGAAGGCTGCCTCCCACTGTTGTCTCTCGGTGGTCACACTGTGGTTCCACTCTCTTGCTCACTTCATCTGCTTCCCTCTGGCAAAGTGAGAGGTGAATCACTTTTGTTCTGCTGTGACTATTTTTACCCCTCAAAACACAGCTTAAGGGCTCAATTTTAGTCTTAATTGCACACAGAGCCAACTTGTTCAAAAGGTTAAAAAAAATTTAAAAACTCAAATCCCACTGAATACCAAGCAGCAGATGAGTCAGTTTCAAGTGAAAGCAGAAGAAACATTAACCCTTTCGTATTAGAAATACATGCACATGATTGACTTCCCTGTGTTTGATCAACCACTTTATCAAGTTCTTTATCTGGACTGCAAGGTTCCTCTACCTGGTACAGAAAATACAATAAATCTCCAATTTCCCAAATAGCTTGAAATATACAAGCACATTTGTAAATCAGTGTTTGAACTCAGGATGTGTTTTAACATAGAGGGAAAATATATATGTGGGATTAGATTTCTAGGTTATCCAAGAGCAGTTAATTTCATTTTAATGTATGTATAATAGTGAGCATTTATGTTTGCAATGAAAAATGCAGAATTCAGTATTCTTAAAATGCTAATAATCACACCAATAAAAAAAGCATCTAAGCTGTTGCTTTGGTTTTTCAAAGTGGAAAGCTAAAAATAAAAATGATTTGAAAACACCAGTTTTGGATAAATGCTGAAGATTTATTTGTTTCTATATAAGAATGATAAAAAATGTAATGGCTAGATTTTTATACTGCAAAGAACAAAATTGTCAAACTCAAACCCATCATATTTTGAAAAATCATAAATTATGTCATGAGTATATGTATTTATTTTGCATGTATCTTCCTGCTTCATCAAGAGGTTGAACTCTATATTTCTATCATTTTATTTCAACCTCTAAGACTATTGTAGCTTCCAACCCTCATTTCACAGAAGATAAATGAAATTATCTCACAGCGTAACTGAGTTACGTGACAAATTTGAATCTGACTCCTGTGGTGAAGCTTTCCTGGACTCTGTGCTAAATTTTACACCTGACCAAAGAGAATACTCTACATGGAGATACTTGCTAGTGCCTCCCATCAACACAGCATTCCAAAGTAATCCTCTTTTGGACTCTTCAAGTTCAGCAGTGGAGGGAAAAGAGACATACTTGGTTTCAAAGATACGTACGGACCATGAGAATAACTATACTCTCAACTAGTTTTCCAATTTCTGCTATTCTCTCTGATTGTCCATTTCCACAGAAGCCATGAGGATTCTGCAAAACCTTCTATCACAACTCTATGCAGCTCATACCAATCCAATGGATTCTGGTTATACTATGCTTGGAGTAAAAATGCGATGCACTGTGGTGTAGCGAGTAAAGCTGCCACCTGCAGTGCCAGCATCCCATTTGGACACTGGTTCGAGTCCCGGCTGCTCCACTTCTGATCCATCTCTCTGCTATGGCCTGCTAAGTCCTTTGGCCTCTGAACCTGCATGGGAAACCCGGAAGAAGCTCCTAGCTCCTGGCTTTGGATCGGCGCAGCTCCGGCCTTTGCGACCAATTGGGGAGTGAACTTAGGGATGGAAGACCTCTCTCTCTCTCTCTCTCTCTCTCTGCCTCTCCTTCTCTCTCTGTGAAACTCTGACTTTCAAATAAATAAATAAATCTTAAAAAAAAAAAAAGATGCAATGCACTCCACTCCCTTCTAGATGCCATTTGACCCCACTCCAGTCAACTCTGAATCACTCTACCTCATTGCCTTCTTGAATCCCACAAAGCTGCAACTTGCCAAGCTCTTTCACGTCTGAACATTTGAACACCATTTACACTTTCTTCTGCTTAAGCTGCTCTTCCCCAGCTCTCTATATCATGAGCACCCTAGCATAACTCTGAGCTCTATAACATGTCAGTTCTTATCTGACCATCCTTTTGTAAATAACACCAAGCAGCTGCTCTCGACTTTCTATCACCATATTCAATATTATAAGGTCACTTTTATCAGGGCCTTAAATCATATTATGCATCTTTTTTTTTTTTTTTTTGACAGGCAGAGTGGACAGTGAGACAGAGAGACAGAGAGAAAGGTCTTCCTTTATTGTTGGTTCACCCTTCAATGGCCGCTGCGGCCGGCACACGCACTGATCCGATGGCAGGAGCCAGGTGTTTCTCCTGGTCTCCCATGGGGTGCAGGGCCCAAGCACCTGGGCCATCCTCCACTGCACTCCCGGGCCACAGCAGAGAGCTGGCCTGGAAGAGAGGCAACTGGGACAGAATCCGGTGCCCCGACCAGGACTAGAACCCGGTGTGCCGGCGCCACAGGCGGAGGATTAGCCTATTGAGCTGCGGCGCCGGCCATATTATGCATGTTACCTTTCCTATTTGTTGTCTTTTCCCTCCACTAGAATGTACCCTGCTTGAAATGTCTTAGTGAACATTGCTTCCTTAGCACCTCGCCCAGCACCTGGCAGGTATTAAATACTATATGTGCATTAAATGAGTTAACAATTATTGGTGTTAAGGAGACATCCTTGAATTTATACTGATGTCTGTAATCATTATGTTATTGTTAAACAACACGATAATTAAATCACTTTGTGGCCTATAGAAAGAAAAATCTCACCATTTTTGATGGAAATGCCAAGTTTAAGAGGTGAAAGTTCAGGTTAAGAGGAAGACAAAGTCTGAAAACACTTTAAGCCAGTTCTTTCAATAATGAACTGAAAGGGAAGGTTAGAGAGATTGGAGTTTTTAGCCTACCAAATAGAGACCTAGGAGATTAGTTAATTATTGTCTTCACATATATGAAGACATTTCTATCACGAAAATGTCAAGCTTTTATCTGTCCATGAAGGGGGAAGAAAAGAAAATATTTAAATGCAAGCTGGAGTTAATTCAGGGGAGCCTGAGTTTCTTGGCAACAACAGAAAGGGCTACTAAGTGAATTTGGAACTTGTGTGGCCAAAATTCTGCCCTGAGAGTTGAAAATTTCTGTTTTGAATACATGGACAATAACTTGCATGGGAGGGGAGCACAGCACGCAAGCCACGATCTCCTTATTTGGCTAAAGGACACACTCATCTATGTGAAGTGAACACAAATCGATGTGAATACGCACAAAGCAGCTCAAGTTAACACAACGGATTATAAACACACACTGCACTCTCTTCTAGTTCCCTGCACCCAACTAGCATTCGCTATCCCTCCATCCCATAAGCAGCTGAGTTCAGTAAGCAGGGCCCACGCAGAAACTGAATGTGTCATGACTTTGTCACACATGATTTCTCCTCTCCCTGATCTCACACTCACTTTACTCCGGAGGTCTCAGAGGAAGAAAAGGAGGCGATTAACATGTAGTCAACCATCAAACCCACCAGTGGTCTAAATATTGCTCCTAGCCACTCTATGAAACCAGAAAGACTGTTTTCCTACTCATTAACTAACAATAAAGTTAATTAACGGTTATTGAGCATTTTATTATTACCAGGCACTTTCCAAAGGGCAGACATTAATTACACCACTTAAGTCTCACAACTAGTTGAAGAAACTGAGGCTCAGAAAGAGGAAAATCATCGGACAGTAAAGGGTAGAGCCAAGCCTTGACCCCACCCTCTCTACCTTGGCTCTGCTGAGCCATGCTGATAGCAGAAGCTGGAGTAGACAACAAACAGAAAAGAACTCATCACACACAGGTGGCATTTTCATATGAAAGAAGATTAGCATTTCCCTGGGTCCCTTGAGAATTGCTTCTTATCTAATGCTGTTCAACACTGGCTGCCAGTCAGCCAGCTTTTTTTTTTTTTTTTTTTTTTTAAAGATTTACTTTATTTACTTGAAAGGTAGAGTTAAAGAGAGAAAAAGAGAAAGGTCTTCCATGCACTGATTCATATCCAAAATGGCTGAGCCAGGTGGAAGTTAGGAGCCAGGTGGAAGTTAGGAGCCAGGAACTTCTTCCAAGTCTCCCATATGGGTGCAGGGGCCCAAGCACTTGGGCCGTTTTCTGCTTTCCCAGGTACACTAGCAGGGAGCTGTATTGGAAGCGCAGCAGCAGGGACTTATACTGATGTTCGTATGGGATGCTGGTGCTGAAGGCTTAATCTGCTATAGCCCCAGCCAGCATTTTTAAGTCAGTCTGCACAAGTATTGGACAGATGGCCATGCTGAACACAGAACACCTCCAAGAGTGTGAGCAGGTCAGGGGGTACATCCACTACGTCCATCTCTGACTTCAGCATCTCCTGCCTGTGCTCTCTTTGAGATGCCCAGCTGGGATTACAGGAACTAAAATTCACAAAGGCCATGATCATGAATGCCAACAGAGTAGAGCTAGAAGGTTATTTTCATTACAGTGTTTTCCACATTAGTAAAAGTAAATGAAGGAGTGGGCATTTGACATAGTGGTAAAGAACTCGCTTGGGATGTCTGCCTCCCATGTCAAGGTAGCTGGACTCAAGTTAGCTCCACTTCCAATTTCAGCTTCCTGCTATGTGCACCTTGGTGATGACTCAAATTAGCTGGGTCCCTGACACTCATGTGGGAGGCCCAGAGCGAGTTCCAGGTTCCTGGCTTTGGTGTGGCCCTAGCTGTTGCAGGAATTTGGCAAGGACAGGATCAGATGGAAAACCTTTCTCTGTCTCTCTGTCTCTTAATGTTTACATTAAGTAAAGCAATATATTATTATGTCAGAAAAGAATTATTAATTTCATTAAAAAGTAGTCACAATATATTAAGTGAAAAAGCAGTAGGTATGCCAAGTTCCTACAGGCTCATTTTTATTAAATAATATTGAAATATGATTAGCATATATAACACAAGGAAAAGCTTTATGCATCAAAAAGTTAATTATCACAACACAATGGGATTATATTGTTATTTTTATTTTCCTTGCATTTGTGTGTTTTCTGGAAATCACCATAGTTTTCCCACATTAAGACGCTAAAATTATCATTTTCTAACAAAATTACTATTTGATTCATATAAATTACTGAAAATGTGTGCTTAGGAATTTGGCATTTGTTCAGAAGAAGAAAGATTAACCTTAAAGTTTAAAGACAGGGAGTTTACTTCCATCCCTTCATGGAAGTTGAGGGGAAAATGTATTATTCAATATTTACAGACACAGCAAACACCTGTACAGCCCGTGTGTGGCAGTGAATGGGCAAAGGAAACTAGACAAGGCACCCAGGGAATAAATGGTGAAAGCATCATAGCAACTTGGTAAAAAGTCATAAATTAATTGAGACGAAATAAGGTGACAGACCAGCCGTGCAACGTGTCACAATATTTTTTAACTAAAGAAATTATTATTTTAAAGATAGTTATTCAGTATATGGGAAAAGTGGTATTTCAATTCAGTTGTAGATTTTGGACTCAAAAAATAAATGAAGTTCAGACAACCTGGAAAAAATTAAAAGAGTAGATTCCTACTTCACATCATTTATAAAAGTAAATGTGATTTGGATTAAAGATCCACATGAATGAAGCCAAACTATAAAAAAATACATAATAATGTAGAGTATACAATTATTTGTAGTGAAATGAAAGAGGTTTTGAAGATATATATGAAATTTCCAAAAATATTGGTGACAAATTAAAAAAGAAATTGTTGATACAAAATACATTTTAAACAAACATAAAAGAAAAGTGATGTTTTGGGGAAAATATTTGCCATGTTCATTGACACTCCTCGCACACAACTAAGCTCTGACAAATGAGTAAGGAAAGTGGAAGGGACCTGGAGAAAAAGGAGCAAAGGAAATGATTAGGCAACCTCAGAAGTCATGCAAAGAGCTAAGACCCCATGAAAGGGAAGGGCCATGTCGCTCATAACCGAGTGATAACGAGACAACAAGACGCCATTTCTCCACTGATGGGTTAACAACGTTTGTTTTCATTTGAAAATGTTGAATGTAGGAGATGCTGCAGTGAAGATTCTCATACACTAGATTATTGCCATTTGAAACATCTGTTTTCAAGACCAGAATAGAGTTACCTCTCAAAAATTCCACAGCACTTCTAGAAGTCTCTCCTTCAGAAAACCTCATGACTACTGGCAGTGAAACTACATGTTCATCAACATGGGAATGGTTAAGAAAATGCACTCCCGCCGGCGCCATGGCTCAACAGGCTAATCCTCTGCCTTGTGGCGCCAGCACACCGGGTTCTAGTCCTGGTCAGGGTGCCGGATTCTGTCCTGGTTGCTCCTCTTCCAGGCCAGCTCTCTACTATGGCCCGGGAAGGCAGTGGAGGATGGCCCAAGTCCTTGGGCCCTGCACCCGCATGGGAGACCAGGAGAAGCACCTGGCTCCTGGCTTCGGATCAGCGCGGTGTGCAGGCCGCAGCGGCCATTGGAGGGTGAACCAATGGCAAAGGAAGACCTTTCTCTCTGTCTCTCTCTCTCACTGTCCACTCTGCCTGTCAAAAAAAAAAAAAGAAAAGAAAAGAAAATGCACTCCCAAGCCCCGATTTCTCACGTGCAAAGCCAGAACTACAGGCATTTGTATACTTTACAAATATAGGTATGCACATCAATGAACACAAATATAACACCTCAAACCAAAGCCTGGGTTTAGTCAAGGATAATCTGTACACCGTCTGAGGACAGAAGAGGAGACCCAGGCTAGTGAAGCCATGGTTCAGCAGAGGGCTGAGCAGCCATGTGCATTAGGATACTTTTCACATACACAGAAAAACCCAGTTCTCAGAGAAGGTGCTGAAAAAAATCAGATTGTTTTCTGTAATAAAATCAGAAGACTTTATTTTCCTTCTGAGGGTCAAAATTTTGTATTTGTGGAAAAAAACAGGACAGAGCAGCATTCTATGATGACCAAATGACTCCTGAAAACCATAATGAATAATTTCATCTTAAACTGTGCATGCCACTATGGTGTCAAATACTCCATTTTTGAGACGTCAAACAAACTCTGCTCTACACACAAAAACTGTGTGTGCATTTATGGGTGTGTGTGTGTGTGCATGTGAATATGTAGGTGTATGACACAGAGAGAGAGAGGGAGGGAGAGAGAGAGAGAGAGAGAGAGAGAGAGAGAGAGAGAGAGAGAAAGCAGGTTCAGTTTCATGCCTGGGCTGAAGTTGGGCAGAGATGAAGAGCTAGAAGACACAGAGAAATGAGGAGAAACCCAAAGGAGTCAGAAAGCCAGACATGAAAACCTGATAGCATTTTCCTTCTAAAAGACAATAACAAGGATTCAAGAATATATTTTCTAGACCACGAAGAGCAGGAGTCTCCTAGCTGGCTGAGCATTGCAAGTGTCATAAATGTAATAGCATGATGTTTATTATATTTATTGTCAAAAATAACAAAAACAATGTCTGTTACAGTACAACAGTCACGGGATACACAGAGCGAATGTCTTTTCACCACCTCTCCCCTAGTCAGTCTCACTCACTAGTACACTATAGAGTTTGAGAGAGACTCATGGTCACTGATACAGACACAGAACCTAACTATCATTAGTATTGTAGATGCTAAGTGGCTCTCAGAATAAGCCCCACCCTACCTGGCTGGCTTGGATATACCAAGGGCATGTAGCTATCCAAGTTTAGATAGGTAATATGTATATATTAGTACATATTAACTGACCACATTTAAGCATTTGATTTTTAAAATTGAATTAAGCTTGTGTATCCAACTGAATCACAGAATGAGAATGCCATATATACTAGTCAAGGTCAGTGAGTAAGATAGGGTTTTGTATACGCTGCAAGAAGGAATGGTCTAGGTAATCTGAAATACATGAATATTATATACGCTGCAAGAAGGAATGGTCTAGGTAATCTGAAATATATGAATATTATATACGCTGCAAGAAGGAATGGTCTAGGTAATCTGAAATATATGAATATTATATACGCTGCAAGAAGGAATGGTCTAGGTAATCTGAAATACATGAATATTAAATATAGAAACTGAGTAGAGAATGTGTTTCCTGTTTCTTAGGGAGACTTAGGACAAGTTCAGTTTGGCCAGAGATAGAACGTGATAGAAAACCAAGAGACTAGAGACATCACAGATGACAAAATGACATCTGAAAAAGGCACCCATACAGACTGGACAAACCCAGAGATGGAATTAAGAAGCATTTTGTTGCTGTTATCCACTGCCTCACCACGTCGCTCATTACCTGTTGGTCCTAGCACTGTGTCACCCAGCTGAGCCAGAGATGAATTCACGATTCTTCTGAAGATAAGAGTTGAGGCAGCAACTACTCAGAGCAGAGCAAATACAAGAGACACAATCTTTTTACCCCCTAAGTGACCAGGATTAGACAAAAGCAAATTAGAATTAGACAAAAGCAAAGCTTTCTCTAAGATAGCTCCTCACCAAAGCAGAATTCATGATGTACACTCTGGCCAGGATTCCTATGCATAGCTTTTACCCGGTGAATGAAATAAATCCTCATCAATCACCTTCTCCCATCAAGGACTTCAGAACAGAGGTGAAAATCTGTATTTTCAAAGCTTTAACTAGGAAACAACCCACCCCAGTCATTAAATTTTAGCAGAAAAAGCAAAAGGCCTTGTAATGTTGTAGAAATCTACAATGCTGGCAGAAATACAGAAGACCTAATCCCAGCTCTCAACTTTCTCGTTATTGCTTCTCCCAGAAAAACTCCAAACAGGGATTATCAGCTCCCCTGACAAACCCATCAGCTCGCTCTACTCCTAATCTTGCATGGAACAGAACCCTCATGCCACATGGTATTTTGTGGAGGGGGCAGGATTTCTGCACAAGAGATGAGAAGAGCAAAGGATTGCAGTCTTCCTAGAGAAGGCTCTTGCAAAGTTTCTGCTGAATTGAGCTTTACATGCGGGTGGAAAACCTAGTGTAAGGGATGTGCTTGCATTAATTATAAGATTTCAATGTGACAGTTTAATTAGGAAGAGGAGAGTCAGTGTAGGGCTTGCAGAATTCATGATGAATCACACACTCCAACAGACTTCATTTTCATATTTCAATTACACACATTTCTAACTGATGAACAGCAACATAGCATTTTCTGTTTAATAAATGTGATATCTGTTGGAATTGATAACATTAGTTCAGTAATTACGGAACCATTATTGTCAGGCTTTGAAAAAAACACAGAAAGAAGCCTTAGTTATTAAAGTTTAGCATCAGCACAAAACTAAGCTTTGAAATGTTCCTGCTAAAGAGCTTTTCAACAGAGCATTAGCTCGCCCTTACAGATAGGAGGGTAAAACGCAATCACAGGCATTTACATGAGATGGATTGTGAGCTAATCACACCTTATTTGATTCCCTCGCGTACCTCAGTAGGTAATATGTTCTCTCTACAGCTTTATCCAGAGTTCAGGACAAAAAGAAGGGAGGGGGGCAGGGCTTATATCTGAATGACATAATTTAATGAAAGATCATGCTAAGACTCTGATCTTTGTTTGAGATAATCATAACAAAATATAACACAAATTTATTTTCATCAATCTAAAGATAAGTCTAGATTCAGAGGGGAGAAGGTTTTCAGTGACTCAGTCTATCCAAACATGCAGAAACATGTGAGTTCTTTCCCAGAGTGCTTGCTTTGAGTTCTGGGGAAGCTGAATGTGTTCATAGAGGCACCAGGGTCTTTGCTTGTGCATGGATTATGAACAAACAGAAGTTCATTAAATCAGATACAGATGTCAGTTTCCTCAGGGACTAAAAGAAAGATCACGCACTAGAGTAAACAAGAGTGCATACACTGGAAGTGAGGCAAATTCCTCTTGTTTTAATTGCTTCCAAATTTGTACATAGTGATCTTTTTTGGAAAATGTCTTGAGTTCTATCTATCTGAACTAATGCTTACTCATCTATGGAGAAAATCTTCATGAGAATTTGCTTAGGTAAAATGCATTCATGTGATTGTGTGTGCTCTATGTATTTCTATAATATCACAAATAATTCTAAATGTTCAAGTCACAGACGGTGAATATGGAAAATAATCTTGCAACAATGTCACTTACTACATATTAGAGTTGTATGACGAGTTTGAGTTTTATAGTTATAAAAAGTAAGTCACAGCCAGCGCCACGGCTCAATAGGCTAATCCTCTGCCTGCAGCACCGGCACCCAGGGTTCTAGTCCCAGTCGGGGCACCAGATTCTGTCCCGGTTGCCCCTCTTCCAGGCCAGCTCTCTGCTATGGCCCGGGAGTGCAGTGGAGGATGGCCCAAGTCCTTGGGCCCTGCACCCGCACGGGAGACCAGGAGAAGCTCCTGGTTCCTGGCTTTGGATCAACGCAGTGTGCCGGCTGCAGGGGCCATTGGAGGGTGAACCAACGGCAAAGGAAGACCTTTCTCTCTGTCTCTCTCTCTCACTGTCCACTCTGCCTGTCAAAAAAATAAATAAATAAAATAAAATAAAAAAATTAAGTCACGCTTTGCCCATTATTAGTGATTCACCTCAAGTAATTTCAGGAAGACTCTTGCCTCATGTTAAGTTATAATATTGGCCATACAAGGGTTGGCATAGTGCCTGGCACATTGCACTGTGAATGACAAATGTGATAACTGGAAGCAGGCCTGAGAGTCTTGTACAAAAATTAAAATAATACAAAAGTATAAAATTAAAATAATACCATAATACAACAAGTAAAAGGTCTGAAAGATATTAATTTATTTTTTTAAGATTTATTTATTTATTTGAAAGTCAGAGTTACACAGAGAGAGGAGAGGCAGAAAGAGAGTGAGAGAGAGGTCGGAAGAGAAGGTTCACTCCCCAGTTGGCCACAATGGCCAGAGCTGCGCCGACCGAAGCCAGGAGCCAGGAGCTTCTTCCAGGTCTCCCATGTGGGTCAGGCACCCAAGGACTTGGGCCATCTTCTACTGCTTTCCCAGGCCATAGCAGAGAGCTGGATTGGAAGTGGAGCAGACGGGTCTCAAACCGGCGCCCATATGGGATGCCGACCCTGCAGGCCAGGGTGTTAACCTGCTGCGCCACAGCGCCGGCCCCTATTAATTTATTTTCAAGGAAGAATCATAAAGAAATGCCATTCCCACCCTCAATGGCACATCAGTAAGGAAATATGTAAACTTAGCATTCTTATGTCCTTACTTAACACAACCTGCAACCTGATAAGTGGGCAAACCACTTTTAGGATGTAAAATAGCTCTGCCCATGCATTGGATGGAACTATAGAGACACAGCAAAAGACAACCAAAGAGGAATACAATTTAAGAGAAAGATTTCCATTGTCCCTTATTTACAAGTAACGAAGGCCCCAAAAAAGGCAAACTTCTTTTGTATAATCATCACAGCTAATAAGTATCAACTAGATTGCAGGTTCATTCATTTCAGTCCTTGAGAACACGTCTTTTTAATATTCTGTGGGACAGGCTCTTAGTTTAGAGTTAAGAGGCAGCTGGAGAGGCCTGCATCCTATATCAAAATACCTGGGTTCAAGTCTCAGCCCCTCTCCTCACGCCAGCTTCCTGCTAGTGCACCTCGAAATGCAGCCGTGATGACTCAAGTATATGGTTCCCTGCCACAAATGTGGGAGACCCAGACTCCGGGCTCTTGATCTGGGCCTGACCCTGCCATGGCTGTTGCAGGCATTTGGAGTTGAAGAATAAACCAGAAGATGGAAGCTCCCTGTGTCCCCCTCTCTCCCCACCCTCTTTCAAGTAAAGAATCTGAAGTAATGCAATAGGAAGTAACACTAAACTACATGCTATCCAGAAGGAAAAAGATTGGCTCCAAGAAAAGCACTATGTGATCGTTTGAGTTTCCATTCAGCCAGCCACTTTCCTTCATGGGACATAATTTTTGCCTGAAAGAACACTCTAGTTATTCACATTTACTTATTTGGACACATTTGCTTCAACATGACAAAATTGGCCCTGAGACTTCAAGGAAAATATCTGAACAATATGTTTTTCCAAAGGTAAAATTTAAGGTTTCTAGCAGAAATTATAAACTTGGAAAATTTTCTAACTGGCATTGTGATAGTTTTTTCTATAGTTAAAGAGCTATCTGATAAATTCTTGTCAATATTGATGAATGTGATTTATTTAGATTGTATATGTGAGTATGACAACCTTTGGTAGATATACATAACTTGGTGAACCAGTTTTTCAAGTTATCAATGCATGGTGTTAAAAAAATATCATGATTAGAAAACAAATAGGGGCTGGTGCTGTGGCATAGCGGGTAAAGCCACATCCCATATGGGCGCCGCTTTGAGTCCTGGCTACTCCAGTTCTGATGCAGCTCTCTGCTATGGCCTGGGAAAGCAGTAGATGAAGGCCCAAGTCATTGGGCCCCTGTATCCCATGGGAGACCTGGAAGAAGCTCCAGGCTCCCAGTTTCAAATCGGCTCAGTCCGGCCCTTGTTGCTATCTGGGGAGTGAACCAGTAAATGGAAGACCTCTCTCTCTCTCTCTCTCTCTCTCTCTCTCTCTCTGCCTCTCTGTAACTCTGTCTTTCAAATAAATAAAATAAATCTTAAAAAAAAAAAGAGAGAAAGAAAACAGATAACTTAAGCATAAGATGAGACCATTGGATCTTAATGTAACATCTGTTAGAGTATTTAAAGTTCCTGGGATTGTTTCAAATTCCATGTTGCAAATAATCTTAATAAATGTTTACCATTTGTTGAGTTTTGGTGTAGTATCAAAGAATAGTTATATCTGAAAATGCTATTAAAGGAGAACTCCCATGTAAAATTGTGTATATGTCTACAACCAGTTCTAGTCTTGTTTGCTCCTCTTCCAGTCCAGCCTTCTGCTGTGGCCTGGGATAGCAGTAGAAGATGGCCCAAGTCCTTGGGACCCTGTACCCGTGTGGGAGACCGGGAAAGAGGTACCTGGCTCCTGGCTTTGGATCGGCGCAGCTCTGGCCATTGCGGCCATTTGGGGAATGAAGCAACAGGAGGAAGACCTTTCTCTCTGTCTCTCTCTTACTGTATGTACTCTACCTGACAATTAAATAAATAAAATCTTTAAAAATAAATAAATAAACTTCTAAGCACTATTTCCTATCATGGTAAATATTGATACATAGTACTGACAAAAACAAAATGTCTTTTTGGTCCTAAATAATTTTTAAGACCATTAAGGCATCCTGAGTCTTAAAAGTTTGGCACCACTGCACTGTATTATCCCAAAACAATGACTTGCAACTGGAATACAGTCTTAGATCAATATGTATTTACTCCCTGGAATTGGCAGGGAAGGACGTGGAGGCCATGTTTTGAGTGTTGAAGATGGGGAATGGGAAGTTTGCTGTTAAAGTCACATTTTATCTAAGCGAATGCTGTGGAACATTACAGAGCTTTCAAGACAGTTCACCATTCTGCTTGTCTTTCTCTTTCTCATGTGTCTCATACCTACACAAAGTAAGGGATTAACAAATGTTCAAGAATTTAACTGACTCTAATAAAAAGTCATGCTAATGACTCTTCACAAATTCTGACACAAGATAGAGGGATTATAGTTCCTGTTCAAAACGTGAATGCCAAAAAAGGTACTGTTAAGGTAGGAAAACATAGAGTAGACAATTACAAGTATTGTATGATTTCAAGAGAAAGAATAAATTCTTTCCCATAAGTGAAACACTTTTCCCGTATAGTTAGTATTTGAATTCATCTTTATAATTGGAAATGATGGCCTTTTATTCTACAGTGAAAGTGTCAAAATACAAATATTCAAAGGAGAAGTAGCATATTCATTCAAATTCACAATAAATTAAAAATGATTGATATTATCCAGATTTTGAAGTGACATGATCAAATGGAAATAATAGGGTAGCAGATCTCAGATGAAAGACACTCAATAGATGGTGAGAGGAAAGAGACGAAGCAGAACAATCGAAGGTTCCAAGGAAAATTTTTTATTTCTTAATGTGATATAAAGCCAGTAATATTTTGAGACTCCTCTAGAGCCAAAAAACTCAGAAAATTCTAATCGTGTACAATGCCCCATGTACAATATTTTACCTACACAGAATGTAAATATACTAAATAAAAGCTATAATTAACCCACAAACCCAATCTAGACTTTGGATTACTGGACCCTAGCGGACAGCCAGTGCTCTATTAAGCCACTGCTCTACGTGTCCTCAGCCAGATGTTCAACAAGAACAAGGCTCCCTCTAGTCCTGGAAGGAGAGATGGCCCACTTCAGAGAAGCAGCGATGGCTCAGCACAACGGAAAGAGACGGAGAGTAAAGGTTGCTTCGGTTCCATTCACCCCTCATCATCGCTACTCCTGTCACTTTGGACAAATATCTCGAGCTCTCTGGCTTTCTCTTGAGGGTTAGGATCTCACGATCTTTTTTGAAATATAAAATGCAATAGTTTTAAATTTAATTATTTAGGTAGGAAATTACCATTTCTGTCACAGACATTATTTTTAGCGGTCTCATTGGAATTTTGTAGAACAATATTTCCTTCAAGGAAAATCAGAATACAGAATATTAACAACCTTTTAATGAGAGATTATGTGAGGAGAAAAACCTATATTTAAGCAACTCTTTTGTTTATCTCAATTTTCCATTAACTAGTTAAGAACATGTACTCTTTCACTTGGCTTTCTCCAGCAATGCCCAAAGGGCTACAGCCTGAATAATAAGAAAAACGCCTATGAAGAGTTTAAAATAGGAATTTGTTTCTATCAAAATCCATCTCTGGCCATCTCCTAGGGGAATTGTAAGAGTTCAAGATGTCAGAATCATGCATTTTCCGAGCCTTATAAAAATGCTCTACTGTACGGAATGGAAAGCTACGCTTTTCCCCTTTTTAGTTACCCCCAGAAATACGATAATTTTGATTTTGTGTGTGTGCTTCAGTGTTTGTCATTTAAAGTTTTTCACATCCAGTTACATTTTTTTCTTGTTGGCTACAGAGCAATCTTTTTTTTTTTGAAATAAAGGCTAGTGTCACAGCATTAGCTCACAATAGCTTTAAAAATTCCCTTTCCTTTTTTTTAATGTGCTGTATCAATATATTTTTAATGTTATTTACCAAAAACCATTACAAACAAGATTTAATTAGCCCATCAAAGCAACCACTCACACAGATTCTCTCCCTGGGCTAAATGTGTGCCTATTTCTAATCCTCCCAAGTCTTACTTTTTGCTTTTCTTTTTTGTTCAGAACTATTTGACATCTGTTGATATTTGTATGAACTTCCCTTAAGCCCATAAATAAAATAACAAAATGTAATTAAACATCAAAAAACAGGGGAATGGCTGTCAAATTATCACATGATTACATAGATTTATTGGGAGAAACTTTCCTCTTACTTGCTAAAGGATGTGTGACTGACAAGAGTTATTGACTTGGAGCATGCAATGAAGAACACTTGTCAATATAGGGCATTTTTTTAACCCAGCTAATCAACAAAGATTCATATGTTGTTCTTCGTCTACAGTCGTTCACAGGAATAATTCTTCTGACTGTGAAACTTGCTCTGTATGCCATTGTACAGATGGATCACGGCTCCTGGGCCACCACTTGCATGAATCAAGTTGGGTTGGGAAGATGGAATAGCTTTGAGAGGAGAATCAGGAGCTGAGTTGAGTACTGTGTGTTTTGCATAGTTGGCTAGCTCTGACCAGTCTATGTATTTATTCATATGCAGAAGAACTGAAATAATGGTCTCTGACTTAATTTATGTCTTGATGTCCCTTTTTCCTTTTTCTTTGACAAACAAAAAACTGTGTATATTTAAGGTGAACACTGCAATGTTTTGATATAGACATACAATGTGAACTGATTAGCAGAAACAAGTTAAAATTTTCACATCTGTCACCTCACACACTTATCATTTTTGGTGTATGAGATGAGAACATCCAAAATCTACTCTCTTAGGATTTTCAAGTGTAGAATCCATTATTACTAACTGTAGTCGTCACGGTGTTTGTTAGATCTCCAGAGTTTATTCTTCTTATGACTGAAAGTTTGTTATCATTTGATGTTTTTTTAGTGGAATTTCTGAATTATTTTTAAAATTCCAGGAAAAGCATGTGTCACAAATATAGAAGTCCTCTAAGGTTTTGCTGTCCTCTAAAACACAAGTCAAGGATCAATTATCAAAACAAACTCATTTTGTTAATCAGTTTACCAAGGTGCAAATTGTTGTCGGAATACAATGCCAGGGAGGCTGCTTTGTTTAATGACAATCTGAACAGCAAGAATCCCTGGGGCAGGAAGCAAGCAATCAAGAATCCATCTCTGAAACTTGGAGAATGCTGGCAACCGTCTATTATAATGCATGGTTACTGGGAGACCTTGTACAGAGAACAATGCACTGAAATAGACCAGACTTGTTATGAAACAATAAACTTAAATATAGCTCTGGACCTGACACAGCTAAGTAATTTTTGCCTTCTAGGATCAAATTGAACACTCCAGGCTAAATATTTCAAGCAGATTCTTTTTTTTTTTTTTTTTTTTTTTTTTTTTTTGCCATCTACTCTTTAGACCTGCATGCACTATAATTCCATTTTGTACACAACTTCAGTATGTGTGTGTCCATGGAGGGTCACAGTGTCCTTCAAACCTGACTTTACACACTAAGGGGTGACTATAAAGATTTTGGTCAAACAGATATTTGAATGCTCCCATGGACTTGCCCTGTGTTAGAAGAGATCAAGGATGTGAAAATTGTATCGGAAGACACGCCACAAGCACAGTAAGGCAATGCACGGATGTGAAATAACAAATGAGAAGAATTGTGTGATTTCAGGGGAGGAAATGAAGGAGGCTGAACTGAAGACCTGGGTTTAAGCCAAGCTTCAGGGCCCGCGACACTGAGGAAGAGCACAGAGGTGGAGAACTGCAGGTTGTCTAGAACAGGTGGGGAGGGGTGGAGGACAGGGGCTGCTGACAATGAGCCCTGGAGACCAAACCCAGGAAGGCAGGCTGCATCCCAAGCCTGGGGAGCGCAGGGCCAGGCTCCCATGCGCAGTATCTCATGGCTCTGGGAGAATGTCCTGCGGGCTACATGACGAGCTTCGTTTTCCCCAACCTAGAGGTGGGGTCAGGAATGCTGGGAAGAGGTCAGGGTCACTCTGAGAATGACACAGGGAATGACAGAGCGTCCTGTTTCCCAGTGCAGCCATCTCTCAGCCAAGATACACGCCGGTCTCGCTGCTCTTTCCCAGGTTCCCAAGCTCTGGGAGGGAATGGCCATGCCGAAATGCTGGAACTGCCCCCTTATTTTTTCCTTTCGCTGTGACAAGAAAGAAAAGAAGGAGGACTATTGAACTTTAAACTTCCTGATAAACCAGAATGTGGGAAAGGGCCATTTTTAGGTTTACATGAAGGAGCTACCTCTGAGAATGGCCTCTTGCCCTGTGAAAAACTAGAAACATCCCAGGAAGTCGCTGAAATGTTGTAGCAGCACTGTGAGAATTTGTATAAAAATAAACACTGGATTATTTCAGGCCTAGTCCCTTGAGAAAAATGAGCCAGAATTACTCAGAACTACTAGCCTAATCTTGACAGAACAGAGGAAATTAACTGGAGCCAGATTTTTTCCCCTTCTAAAAAAAAAAAAAAAAAAAAAAAGAGGAAAAAAAATCCACCCTATTTATGATATTTTGGAAAATGAAAAAAGAACCAGGTTAGCCATGGGGTTCAAATGACCCTGAAACTAACATGGTCGAATTTCCTGATCAGAAAATGCAGCACAGGCCAGTGCTTACTGAAAGGCACCAGCTGGAAGAACAAAGGTAGGCGGACTCGAACCCAAGGCTTCAAACAAGCGCATAACTCAGCTCTCTGCAAACTCTACACTCCAGGGGTGGGTAGAATTTTTTCAAAGCTGTGCTCAAATATGTCCTTCTCAGGAGAAGTAAAGATTTAAAAGGCAAAGGAAGCCACTCTCTCACATGTCACTCTAGGCACTGCCCTGCAGCATGACGGAGAAAGTACTCCCTCTCCCCTGAAAAATAGTTTCCCCTTGAATCTGTGGTTTGAAAGAAATCTGGTCATTGAATGTGCCAAGTCACTCCATGGCTTACTCCATGTTAGTGATGAGAATGACTAAACAACAGCTCAGAGTCATTTATCGGAAGTTCAAGGCGAATTCCTCCTCCAGGCAGCGCTGCTGTTCAATCAGCGCAGTGCGTTTCTGCTGTGCACCAGGCTACCAGGAACTGACCTTGCCGTTGTCCAAGCAACACAGCTTCTGCTTTAGGAGTTGGGCCCTCTCCTTACAAATAGAGCTGTTGGGTTCATCATGCTTTCTGGGACCACAGAGATTATCCAATGACATGACATAGACCAGAGGAGGAAGGTGAACTCAACATCATGCTCCTTATTCCTTCCAGCGAACAGTGACCGTTCAACACAGAAAACTAACACATGGTCGAGAATTTGGGGGCTATCCCAAGAAACAGATGCAGCTGCTGGTACAACTGCACAATTGACCAAGCTGGTTGGTTTCCTAAGGTCTAATCACATGTATACACACACACACACAGCAGGAATATAGGTGCTTTTCCTGTTGCCACATTCACAAAAGGGCTCACAGCCTATTCCCTCCCTTCCTGTGTTGGTTAATTCCTCCCGGAGAGATGCCAAAACGGTTAGGAGGGACAGAGATTCTTTGGGAGGGAGTGAAGGGTTAAGGGAGGAATGAGCAAAAGGAAGAAGGGGAGCCTTTGACTTTCACATGGGGATGCCGCTTGGCAGCCCTGAGCTTCTTCAAATGCAGCCTGGCCCTGAGGAAGCCACAGCCAGGCTGATGGGGAGCCCTCGTGTGTCAGTTGTCTGTAGTAAGTCTCTGCATTGGGCAGAAATGTCAGCCCTGCTTGTCTGACTGCTGGCCTGGGGCTGCCCAAGTAGTGCGACTTTGACAGATAGTAAAGGCAGAGCCCAAATAGGCTGCACCTGTGCTCACTGACGCTCACTGGCAGCTCCTTTGTGAAGGGTGTGCTGGTTTCTATCCATCCACAGCTGCTATTGCCCACCTGCGTATTGCATGGAGCCACTGCTTTATTTGCTCAAGTGCAGCTACTCCAGGTTCCTGTGGCCCTCTCTTTCTGAAGAGAAACTTAGAAAGGGACGGTTAATGGGAAGAAACTGTATTCCCCATCACCAGATGTTTTTCAGGGCCATAAATGTTACCCATTGTTTTTCTCCTTCACTATATTTTCAAAATCCCCCTTGCCTTCATCCCTCCCCTTTCCTAAGGAATCCGAATTCTTGGTGGCCACGTCTTCTCAGGCTGGGAATACCATACCTGAGAATTCTCTGCCATAATTCGGCAAAGGAGTGAGCCAAGAGGTGCTCAGGTGGAGCAGCTGAGTGTATCCCTGCCTGTCATTACGTAATAGCAGTGAGCTGCGACTCAAGTCAATCACTCATGGACGGTGGCAATAACTCTTCTCACAGCTGGTTCCCAGACACAGGGTGCACAAGATGTCCAGGCTGTGAGAAGCCAGAGATGGGAGCTCAGTAAGAACCTTGCTGGGTCACTAGGAAGAGTGTTCTCTGTTTAGCAACCAGGATCTCTACTTTAGAGAACCCAGAGTTTCAAGGACGTTCCCAAGTAGGGCACTGGGAATGATGGTAAGTGGGACCACCCCTACTTCCAAACTTTGGCTTCTAGAGCTCCAGATTACCCTATCAGACACAAAGGCATACGGAGATATTTGATGCACCAGGTATTCTACATCTCAGAACACAGCACCACATCCTTTTAGTCCAGCCTCCATGATCAAGCACCTTCAAAACCCAATTGCAGAGCTCCCACCAATGCATGCTGGTGAATCTCTGCACCTCCCTCAAAAAGACAGCCGGGCATATGCACTTTGCCCTGATTCTCACATTCACAAAGTATCTTTTCCCTCAATTTCCTTAACATCAAGCCATCCCTCATACGCTTAAAGGGCCAGTCATCTATTTATGCTAAAGTTAAAGGTGTTTAACTTCAACAAAACAACTGGTATACACTGAGACCCTTTAGAACAGGGAGTAGAAATCCCTGGTTTCCGTCCCACTCCCAGAAAGGCTACCACAGGCAATCGGGCCTGGCTGCTGCAGACAGAAGCCGAGGAAAAGCTCTACTAAGCCTTTATTTCCTCCAAGAAGAGGTGGGATCTCTCTGCTCTCTGGTCAGACTCGGTCAACACGGCCTCCAGGCCGGCCACTGGCACTGGGCACTCACAGTTACCAAGGGATGCTGCAGCCTAGGAGGCTCTATGCTGATTAAGTCAAAAACCTTATTCACGGTGGGGAGAGATTATTGCCTTTTTGTACATTTGCTCTTGTTTACTTGTAATATTTTTGTATTGTTTTGTTTTTTTTTTCTTACTGTCACAGCTATCACTACAGTTCATATAATAGTGCTTGTCCATAATTGATATACAATAAAAATTTGGTGACCACTTCAATGAATTAGCATGATCTTTGGAAGCTGGGGCTAGGGTAGTTTGCTCAATGGACGTGAGGAACAGGTCAGGAAAGGCTATGAGACTGCAGTGGTATCACCAGCCTTTCTATTTTGAAACAGACATTAAGCACATCTCTCAAGCTTTGGGCTGCCTCATTGTGAGGGCTGACTTTATGTCAAATTGATTAGGCTAAGAGATGTCCATCATTTCTGTCTGCAGCTGTGAAGGTGTTTTGAGAGAGATTTGCCTTTGACTTTGTATATTGAGGAAAGAAGATCACTGTCACCAGTGGGAGTTTTGATAGCATCCAATCCACGGAGGCAAGAGGAAGCACAAACTCACTGTCTCTTGGTCTGGGATATCCTAATTCTGCCCCCAGACAATGGGCTCCTGGTTCTGCACCTTAGACTCCAGCCAGAACTTATGCCAGCGGCTCACCCGAATCGCAGGCCTTTGGATTCAGATTGACTCACAACACCAGGTTTCCTGGGTCTCCTGTTTGGGGACAGCAGACTGGGAGACTTCTCAGCCTCCACAGTCACACAAACCAATCCCCACAAGTTTGCTCTCATGCATCTGTATTATTCAGTTGCTTCTGTTTCCTAGGAGAACCCTAACGAATGCATCTCTACCTCAGCAGAAGAAAATACCATCTCAAAGGATGAGTAGAATTAATCAAATGTTCTTTGTCCCTAAAACTTAGTTCTGGTTCAGGATGGAAATGTCTCATTTTCTTGGTATTAATAGAAGTTAAGACAGTTTCCTCTATCTTAAATAACTAGTACTTTACAATGCCTTTGAGGAGATATTGTACTTTTGAAGCCATCATACACTCATAAGTCTGATATTCAAAATAATCACTCTTAAGCAATATAATATGTAAAGTGAGAACTCAATATCTTCTGCCATTAACAACATCATTAATAACAAATGTCTGTTTAATTACTCTTGCTAAGATTAAAAAGGCCATTATTCTTGTAACTTGAGAAATTCATTAGCTGGAAAAGGCTGTTTAATGCCAAATGCACTCCTTAAAGATGCAGTCCCCGATATTGGAAGGTATTTCTGACATTCACGCATTTGCATTACTTTAAAAAAGCACTACCCAACTGTGCTGAAGATCATGCTGTGACAATAAGCAAGCACTGTAACATTTCAAAATCAGAAATGAAGCTACAAGACATTTTACAATACCATACAGAGTCTGTTCTTTGGAATATTTAAACTCTACACACTGGGCCCATTATTCATCACTCACTTCTCACTAATTCTGTGCTCAAATGAGTCTTGTACCAACACAGTGCATCCTAAGGTACAGTTAATATTCATAAGCACCTCCTCCAAAGGGATTCAGCGCTGCAACTTTAAGATCTCTGCAAGTCAATTTTAAAGTCTGAGACTTCAAGGAATTTAGACCCATTAAATGAAAATTACAACATGGGATTTAGAACAACATCTTTCTTAATCCACTGTTTCAGCTCAATATATTTTTAGCACAGAAACTTGCTTAACATTTAGTAAGAATTAGATCAGTGACAGTGCACTCACAGAAAGCAATTCAAATTGCTTCAGCGGTGATGGTTACATACCATGTGTTGTATCACTCTTACTATTTTGTCACTCTGAACAATAAAGCAGTCATAAAACAAACTGTAATGAAGTGTTTTTTCCTTCCTCTTAGGATGCATCCACTTACCGAATCTGGGTCATATTTCCTAGTATCATGAGTTAGGTGCTGGGAGACAAGATTTCAACAACAGAGAAGTAGCAGGAACAGCAGAGTTCGAGCTAGCCATGGTGAATTACTCTAGGGGCAAAAGTTGCTACTCATACAGAGGAATTAAGTGTCTTGCAATGAGAGAGCATTCTCCTTTCTTCCCTCTCTTCCCCTAATAAATATAAACTGGTTACCTTCTCAGTACTGGGAATTACACTAGGGTCTTTCCAGAGTAGAAGAAGACACAGTGTCTACCATCAGGGAGCTCTTGTCTTCTCTTTGCTGCTACACAAGTTGACCAGTAGGCTCAATCTACCACTGTAGATGCTCTGTTAGACATTTGTATAAGATGTAGTAGGACACAAAATGTGAACCTAACGTTATTCAGATGGAGTAAAGGCACATGAAAAGGCATAGAAGAATTAAAGTTTAAAGACTATTAAAGGACAAACAAGGTTTTGGTCATTTCATGTGATAGGAGGATAGGTGAAGGGAGAGTCTATTCCAGGCTCTAGTTTTAGCCAATGAACTTGACTTTTCTTCCTTCTTCCCTGGCACAGGAGTTGGGCTTGTTTTGTTTCTTGGTTTCCCTCTCTCTGGGGAGGCATTGGAATTCACAGGCTCAGGGGTTCAGGACCATTTGGCACATTGCTTCTTAGGACACTTACCTTTGGGAAAGTCTGTGTCTTTTAAACTTCGACTAATCGATTTTTATCTAGAATTGCTCTCTGTTGGGTGCAGTGGTGTTCAAACTATAAGCTCACAAGGATGGTCATGAAAAACAAGAAGGCGATTCTTCTTCATTTCTAAGCCTGGAAACACCACGCTTGTCTGACGGTAGGCACCTGGGATTACTAGTGGTGTTATAATAAGTTATGATCATAGTAAAAGTGAAGGCAACACATAGCCAGTTGTGCATAAAATAAAGATAACTCACCCTGAGAAAATCTCTCAGGGAAGATTAGTCATCTATGGAATGAACTTCTTTCAAAACTTATAAATTCCCTGATGTTGGAGATAGAAAGTCAAATTTCACTGACATTCATTAGGAAAATTGCTAAGTATGCCTGTTTTACCCACTATGCCACACCAGCCCCCCTAGTATGCTTATTTTAGAAAGATTGTTTGGATCACTTGACCCTACAGTTCTAAGGCTTTTATGATTATATAAAATATTATTGTTTTAGACAATAAGAATTTGTATAGCAATCATCTTTTTTGACCTTTAAAATTTTCAAGGCACAAAGAAATATTTTATTTGTTCTCCGAAAAATAAAATGAAAGTTAGCAAGAACAATGATAGTAGTCTCAGCATGTTTTCTTACCAAATTCTTGCCTCTGAATCTTGATGGATATAAATGCTATAAGGACCAAAACCAAGATGCTAAGAGGTGTCCCAACCTGCATCCCTCACATCACTGTAAGCACATGCAGAGGGTTTCACTTGATGACATGAATTGTTCTTTGACCCCAGCTAGAACTTTATGCCTGAATTAACTTTATACCAAGTCTGAAATAAGTCAAACAATAACAGAGAATTAGCAAGGAAAATATAAGTATCAGGGTTCTGATAGGAAACAAGGATTCTGTGGCTGTGGAATTCCTGGGGTGTTAAAGATTATGGAACAATCATAGTGAGTCCCTTGGGCTGAGATCCCAACTTTGTGTGAGAGGTCTGGTACCTGACCACAGTCTATAACTGGGCTTGATTATTTAGATACCTAAGTTGGGCATCATATTAGACCTGTGTCTGTTCTGTCTTACGGTTTTCACTGAAGGAGATCACATAGAATTTCTCATAGAATGAAAAGTTCAGACATGTATTAAATAAATATTCATACATGTCTTCTGGAGAACCCTCCCTTATCCAGTTGCAACTCTAACATCCTTGGTTCGTTGAGCTTATTCTACAGGGTACAAAAAGATCTCCCTGACAAATTTATTGTTTCTCATCATCAAAAACAGAATATTAACCTTCATGACTGGGAGTTTTAGTATAGCATGCTTTTTCTCACACACGTGTGCAAGCACATGCACACAGACCTTCTAAACTTCAGTTTGCATTTCCATGGGAACTAAATAGACATTTATAGTGCAGTGCAGATAAGAGTGAAAGAGAAGAAACACTTTTCCCTTCTATGAAAGAATCGTTTTTATTCTGTGGAACTCTATTGGGAAATTTTAAAAGGTAAGATTGGAACTCCTTAAGTGGAAAAAAAAGTCTCAGTTTTGCTATGAACATTAAAATTCACACAAAAATGATTGAAAGTCTAACTTATGAATACAAAGTATGTGTGTGTGTATGTGTGTGTGTGTATGAAGAGAGAAAGGAAGAGATACAGAGATGTATAGAATGTTCCAAAGTTTATAACAATTGTATAGTTTCTATATTTAAAAATTCCATAGTATAAAATACACAGAGGCATTCTACTTGAACATTAATTTTCATTGATTGTGATACATTATTAAAATTATGAGATAAACAGTGCAAGGAATGAACTTCAGGAAAAGCACTGAGAATTTCACATTTGATGAAACACCTTGGTAGGTGGGTTCAAAGACTTTGGAGGAACATTTTGACACAAAGCCACAAATATGTATTCCAGATGCAGGAAGAAGGTAGAAAGGTACATTTGATTCTTAGGATAGTCCTATCAAGAAATATTTTAAGCTCACCTAATGAGAAGAAGGGGAAATTAAAGAGAAAAGAACTCAAGAATGGGAGTACAATTTAACTTCAAGAAAAAATATGCTGACACCAAGATCCAGGGGGTCACACACAGTCTGGAAATCTTGTCTCCCTACCTCCCACTACCCACATCTCTTATGACCCAAGTATTTATTGTTGCTGAGATCTCAATCTACACCAACTCTCTTTGCTTCCAAAGTCACTTGAAATTGGGAAAAAAAAAAAAACCTCCCTCAAGTTTTTAATTTTGTAAAAGAGCCATAGAGAGAAGCTCAGATCTATTAGTTACAAATCCATATTCTCAGGTACACACTGACTCCATAGCTTGGGTAACATATCCATCTTCAGACCAATCAACGGTGGCAAAGCAAACAGAATCACATAATAGGAAAATGGCTGCGCCACTACCAGGTAGGTTAAAGGGAAATAATAATAATCAAGGGAAAAGGTCAGACAGTAAGCTCAGCCACAAGTCTTGCACACCACGAAAATTTCAGAGACAACATGAATGAGAAGCATAGACAGGAAAAAAAAATCACGGTAAGTTATGAAGGAATTCTGTGACTGATTCTTCTCTGGATAAAGTGGAGTCAGGAAGTTGTACTGGAATCAAGGAATTGGAATACAAAATGGTGGGGAGAATTAAGTTTTTAGAATTTTTTTCTGCCTGCTATTTAATAAGTAATGGAAGAGACAGTACACATCTCAAAGTATATGATGACGCCGAATATCACCTGGGAAAATTCTCACAGTAAGTGTCAAGGCCTCATAGTCCCATTGTCTTCAAGAACTTTCCTTAATCAAAATTTTCCTTCTTAAATTACAGTTTCAAATACTTTTATTTGTTATACAAATTGTAAACATTTCATATATACAGATTTAGGAACACAGTGAGACTTTCCCTTCTACCAAGGCCCGAAAGTAAATCCATTTCTCCAAAGCAGAAACTTGTTAACTCCTATTGAACCAGAGTTATGTAAGCTGCAATGCAATACACCCTTGCCTAGGCCATACTTCTGCAAACAAGATAGGTGCCTCTTTCCCCAAAATTAAGAGACATAGAAAGTAAATTGTATAGAATTTATCTTACTGATATCATTGAATGTGTTCACAAAGTGTGTAAAAGAGATGCTGATAGAACTGTTTGTATAGCAACCCATAGCAAACAACCAAGATTAACGACATGCACATCCAAGTTTGGACAACTATATCACTATTTAAGAACTGACTTTGTATGTTCCAAGAAATAAAATTTCTGTGTTTTAATTATATGCAATATTGTTCTCATAATAGGACACATGATAAATAGAATATTTTTATTAATTTATAGTGATGATTAATTTCACATTTTTTATTTACGGCTAATTTACCACCCACAATTCTCATATCCAGGTGACCAGCCATTTTCCTGCCTAAAGGCTGATCTGAATGGGAAAACAAATAATAACCAAGAGCTTGCTCAGTGAGATGGAATCAGAACAAGAGGACTCAGCTAAATCCACATATAATGGATTCAGGATAAGAATTTCTCATGCATTCATTTGTCAAAAATAGTGATGGTCTTTCTAGCAGGAGCAGAACAGTTGGAGATGGTTGGCTGCCATCTACTGTATTTATTTTATCAGAAAGCATGGTTTGGTAAATGGGACCTCAAAGTCCAAAAACCCTTTTGGCTAAGTAAGTCTCCTTTCCTTGGGCAAGCTACATGGGTAGTCACTTCCAATGTTGATTTCTCTCTGGTTTTCCCTACTCTATCATTGATAGCTCACTCTTCCTCTTATTATTTGGCAAATGTTTTCTTTACACCTTCATTTAGGATAAAGACCTAGCTTGCAATGGTGTATCTTTGAAGCAACTTGACATTTTTCAACATTGATACAGCTTTGAAAATTTTAGCAGTTTAGCTTTCTAAGAACAATCTTGTTTCCCTCATTTCCACATTCTTCAGAGAAGTGTCACATAAACCCGTGCAATCAGTTTGCAGGTTCTCTTATATATTATCCTTTAGTTCTTTGGGAATCTATGCCAAATGAAAAAATAAGGTGACAATCTGGTGCAGGATGCTTCAAAGTCTTGTGTCACACCCTCACTAACTCAACTATAAGCCGTCCAGGAACCTCCACTCTGTGCCACAAGAAGAATCTAGGATCAACCTAGAAATAAATCCAAATGTAGAACTTGATTCTGAATCCACAATTCACATCCAGAGTGGGGTCATGACATCAGAAAGAGGCAATGTTTGGAATCATGTAATTGGCAGAGTCTTGATGCTAAGTGTTATGCTCTTTTGGGATTAGGACCCCAGCCAGTGGCTTAGTAAATGCGAAATGTGCCAGTTTCTCAGACAGTAGGTATACTGTTAATCAACTTACAGTAAGCATCAAATAAAAAAACAAATATAGTGTAGCAAGACTCATAGTCGATAAAATAAAATTTAGGGCAAGTAGCATGGATATAGATAAAAAGGGAACCCACGTATATTAAAACAATCCACCCAGAGGATAACTGAACTTACACATACCTAAAATGATTACATTGAATAGATAAAGAAAAATATCATGGAATTACAAGAAAAATACTTACAATCAAAATGATTGCCTTTCAGAAACTGACAAAACAAACCTTAAAAAAGTTAAAAGGATATATAAAATTTGAACAACACATTTAAATGACTTTATTAGATAAATAAGAACACTGTAGCCTCCAACACATAAAGCATACAACCTTTTTAAGCACAGATAGAAACGTTCACCCACATTCCTCTAGTTTTAGGCACAAAAAAGAATCAGTGTGTACTTTTAAAAATCACTTCCACACAGACCATGGACTCTACCATGGCTAAATAAGAAATGAACAGTAAAAATACAGTGTGTATTTGGAAACTTAAAAGGCTGATCTGAAGTTAAAGAATAAATCTCTAAGAGAATTATATTATAAACAATAAATCATGAAACAATACCTTGATTAAAGAGTGGAAGATAAATTATGAAGCATTTAAAATTGGATGGCATTTAAAGAATTACATTTTTAAAAAATATGTGTGTTACATCCAATATAAAATTAACAGGTAAGTTTATACTCTGAAATAGATTTATTAAAAAAGAGTAATGACACAAAGTGATTAAGCATAGGACCCAGAAAACCAGCAAAACTACAACGTGAAATTAGAGAAAGAAGCAGCCAAGAGATAATTAAGACAGTGAAACAATAAAATAGAAAGAAAAACTTATGGAAATTGTCAACAAAAGCAACAAGAGTTGACAATGGAAAATCTGATAGAAAACAACTAAAAATACTGGCCGAGAAAAACGTAGAGCAAAGTATTACAAGATAAAATAACATATGTGTGACCCCAAAAGAGTACAAATCCTTCAAATCAAAACACATTAAACAGGGGCAGCTACTGCAGCACAGTCGGGATACCCACATCCCGTGGTGAAGCTCCTGGTTTGAGTCTGCCTACTCTGCTTCTGACCCAGCTTCCTGCTACTCCATCCTGGGAGTCAGCAGATTATAGCCCAAGTGGTTGCATCCCTGGCACCCATTGAGACAATCAGATGGAATTCTGGGCTCCTGGCTTCAGCCTGGTCCAGCCCTGGCTGTTGCAGCCATTTGGTGAGTAAATCAATGAATGGATGACCTCTCTCTTTTTCCTCTTTCTTGTTTTCCTCTATCACTCTGACTTTCAAGTGGACGAAAATAAACATTTTTAAAAATAAATTATGCAAGTAAATAATGACATTTTAAATTTCAAAAAAAGCATTTACTTTTCTGGAATATATATATATTACCCAAATTGACTAAAAATAAGTAGAAAACTGATTTAAAAATAATTAATCCAAAATCAGTTTCCACAAAAAATATATGAACTGAACCAATTTTAGAAATGAGTCTAAAAAGCCTTCAATAAACAGATAATCCTTATCTCATAAAATCTGTTCAAGAAGCTTGAAAGGAGAAAACACTCCCCAGCTCATTTCACAAAGCTAGAGTAAGTATGATTCCAAAACCAGACGAGACTCTTCATGAAGCTTGAAAAAGCAGATTCTAAAATTTGTATCTAAGAATGAAGAGCCAAGAAGTTATGACAATTCTGAAGCAAAGCAGAGAGATTCCTGGGAAGGCACCCTCTGGACAGTGGAACATAAAAAGAACCCAGAAACAGCCCGGCACCTGTACAGTGTTACACATAAATGGCGACTGTCCACACACGTAAATATTTGCTACCTATATGGAAAACAATTTCTTGTTTCTATATGGATAGAAGATAAGGTAGGACAATGAAATTGGATTCTTCTACAAACCATCAACAAAATCAATTTGAAACAGCTTAAAATACATTATATGAAAGATACAACTTTGAAACTTTTAGGAGAAAATTTTGCAGAGTATTTTATGGCATTTGTAAAAAGGAATGATCCTAAAGAACAAACAGAAAGGGGAAAAAGTAAGGTGCCTACATAAAATTTGAAACTATGCTACTACAATGGATTCCATAAACCTAGTTAAAAGACTCATTCATTTCCTTTCAAAACACATCCTTGGAGAAGGTAATTGGATCCCATATAACAGAAGAAGAGAAAGTAACCAAAATATATAAAATGCAACAGATAAGGAAATAGCAATTATCCAATAGAAAACACAGCAAAATTTATAAATATTCCAAGATTGGGAAAGCCCAAATGTAAATGAATATAAAAATGTGTACTCAACCTTCCCAACTTAAATGAGGGAAATTCTAATTAAAATGACATTTTACCTCAAAAATGTTGATAAATTTTTTAGATACTTCACAAGAGTATGCTGATGAAGAGTTATTAGACAATGCAGGTAGAAATATTATTATGAGAACAAAATGCAGTATCATTTAAAAGATGCGTAGACATAAGCTCCAATAATTTCACTGCTAGCCATATATACTGGAAATCTAAATATATGTACAAAGAGACTTAAGCAATGATGTTCACTTTTTATAACAGAAAAAAATGAAAACCAATTAATCACCATCAACTGCACAACAATATAGACAAATAGTGGTTCATTTCTAAATGAAATAAAGAGAGGATTAAATAAAGTGTATGTACAAAGATCAAAATAGATTAACTTTTGAAAACATAATGTTGAATTAAGAGATTTCTAGAATGAAGTTTCTTGCTTGAGTCTATATGAATGTGGTTTTTTGTTTGTTTGTTTTGTTTATTTGTTCACCCCCCAAATAGCCGCCACAGCCGGCGCGCTGTGCGGATCTGAAGCCAGGAGCCAGGTGCCTCCTCCTGGTCTCCCATGGGGTGCAGGGCCCAAGCACTTGGGCCATCCTCCACTGCCTTGCTGGGCCACAGCAGAGAGCTGGACTGGAAGAGGAGCAACCGGGACAGAACCAGTGCCTCAACCAAGACTAGAACCCAGTGTGCCAGCGCCGCAGGTAGAGGATTAGCCTAGTGAGCCACGGCGCTGGCCTATATGAATGTTTAAGCACAAAATAGTTTGTAGTTGTAAATGTCTGTGGAAGTACTAAAAGGAAAAAAAAAAAAAAAACAAACAAAACAGGGAAAGTATGTTTACTAGGAAATCAAATGAACTTCAGGAGATGGCTCAGACAAGGGAGGGAACAAGACGGCCGAAATTTTCTTAAGGCTCTAATGCTAAAATAGCAAAATAACATCATCCTTAAAATGCAGTTAATAAGTACAGGAGTGTTCAATTATATTAGCCTTCATACTTTTCCTTATGTTTTATTCCTATTTCATAATTTAAGGAAAAGTTTAGACTATTAAAAAAATAAACACGGAAATAAATCACCCCGGTGTAGACCATCCCCTTGAGTGTAGGCTTACCAAACCATAGTCCTGGAGTACATAGCATGGGCTGGGGACTGATCAGTGTCACCCCAAAATAAGCCATTTCTTCCAGAAGCACTGATTTTGTTCTCATTCTACTTTTTCACTACAGATTTCTTCAGTATTTCCTATAACTAGCACTGGCGATATTTTAGCAGAAATGTGAGTGTTTGAAAGATATTGCCCTTTTGTGTCCCCATCGAATTCCCTTAAAAACAAGAATATGTGTCAAAACGAAGATCCTAAATAGAGGAAATAGGCTCATACGGCTTTATTCGACATTTGAACTCTTCTATTGTCAAAGTCCCGTCTTAAGCTTCATAATTGTTATGTTTGTTGTGGGCATAATAGCCAGTGAATTTCTTTGTGAATTGCAGTGTGATGTGTTCATCCTCTTTCGAGGGACACTAAGAAACTTTAGAGAACGGTGAGAACACTGCTGAAAATGTTCGTGATGTTACACAATGCCATTTTATGAAAACCTCAGGGAAAAAAAAAAAACTTCCTGGTTTTATTTCAAAGAAATCTTTGCTTTTTTAAGTTACTGGTTTATTATTACATTTTGCACAAAGCGAATTATGGAGCAGATAACGTTTCCTTTTGAGTTGGAATCAGATGTGGCCCACCCAGGGCAGGCAGCTCTGTGAAGGGCTTTCTCCTCTTTTACATAATTCATGGGTTGGCTTCCTGGTTCCACCTTTGTTTATCTTTCTTCTTTACTGCCCACTTTTAAATTGTGCCATTCTGCTCAATTCTGCTTAGATCTTAAACAATAGTAAATAAATAAATAGCACGCTGCGTCACATCAATACACAAGGACAGTTTAGGTTTACCAACTCTTGGTGTATTTCTGCCACTTAATTAACCATTTGGACTTTTTTATCAAGTAAATTTCTCAATTTGGGTTCTGAAATTAAAAGTTTTATCCTTTAATTCACTTTCTTTGTTTTTACTTTTCTAGTAACTATATTGATTCTCTTTGGTCAAATGGACAATATAAAAGACATTGATTTTTCAGTCAAAGATCATGAATTAAAAAACTGACTTATCCCACAAACAAATTATATAATTTTAACCAAATCAGTGAAATGTTTATAAGGCACACTTTGCTTGTCTTCAAAATACACCCAGAGAAATGTCCTTAACCCTATATTAGGTAACATTAAAAATGTCTAAAAATATAAATCACAAGATTTCCCAGTTTTGACATATAAATGCCCAAACTTAAATTCTGTTTCCATTATCTGCTACCTACAGGGTCTTTGGAAATCTCTTATTCTCTAAAATCTCCAAAAAATGGATATAACAAACTACTTCAAAAATAGCTAAGAAAATCCAATGAGCATTACATATAAAAGAGCTTGGTAAAATATAAAACAATAAAAGCAAACCACTGTTTTAAAATCATCTTTTATAGTATACATGACATTAATTTTAAATTGACAGAATCTAAGACATTTTCTAAAATATTACTGCTATCCAATATTTAGGGTAAATGGATGAACTAATTTTTAGAATATAGAACATTTTTTAACTGAGCCTAGTTTTTCTCATATACATTATATTTCTGAACACTTCTCTAAACTAACTGATGGTAAAGCAAATACACATAAAGATACCTCATAAATTAAGGGACTTCAAAAAGTTTATGGAAAGTGAAATTAAAAGGTAAATTTATTTTAGTGCAAAAATTTTTCAACTCCATGCATATATGGTTCTTCAAGAAGTTCATAGAAAATGAATATTATGTGAAAACAATGAATGGATTTCATTTAATACATCAAAAATAAACATATTTTAATTCCATTTCCATGAACATTTTGAAGTATCCTTTGTGTATGTGTAAGTGTGTATATATACATTTACACATAGATTATATACATTCATATTATCACAAAGCCAGCAGTTATATTTATACACACAATATACTTTTATAATATTTTCCCATCGCATTGATTGGTACATTAGTCAAATTTTCCAAATAATTTTCAAATATATCTTTTGGAAAAAATTCAAGAATAAAAAAAATGTCACTAACATGAACACAGGGAGATAAGTAACCCTCATGTTAGAAATAAAACTTTGAAAATATCTCCCCATGCATGTTTCTTTTCAGTAAGTTATTTTATCTCCCTGCATACCATCCAAAATTATTCACTCACTCATCTGAGAAAAAACATATATGCCTACATGATGAATTCATGTGTGTGTACATTCCTTATTATGTGCTGGATACTGTATTGGTATTGGTGATACAGCATTCAATAAAACAAAATCCTGCTCTCAAAGAGCATACATACTAGTAAGGAGAGACTGGCAATAAAAGTATGCATTCAAGTAAAAACCAGCATATAGCTGGTTTATTCAGATGAGTGGTACTATGGAAAAATAATAAGGGTAGACATTTGGCCTAGTGGGTAAGGCATTTTTGTGCCACAGGGGAGTGCCTGGGTTCAATACCCAGCTCTGGCTCCTAACTCCAGCTCCCTCCTCACGTAGACCCAGAGAGGCAACAGGTGATGTTTCAAGTAGTTGGGTTCTTGTTACCCAAAAGAGAAACCTACATTGAGTTTCAACTTCTGGCTTCAACCCTGGCCCAGCCCCAGCATTGTGGACATTTGAAGAGTAAACCCACAGATGGGAGCTCTTTGTGTTCTCCATCTATCTTTCTCCATAAGTCTGTCACTCTCTACTCCCTCCTAAAAAAAAATTTTTTTAAATAATTTTAAAATAACAAAGAAAGATACAGGAATGAGAGTGGGGCATGGTAAGGAATTCCCATTTCACTGGTGGACAGGAAAGGACTTGTGTCAAGGTGACATCTGAGTAAAGATCTACCTAAAACTGAGGGAGCAAGCAATGTTGGTATCTGATATATGTATATTCTAGACACTGAGCAAAACAAGTAAAAACATCCCCTTGACTTTCCAAGGAACGACAGGAATGTCCATGAACCTGGAGCAGAATGAGAAAGAGGAAAATCGGTAGAATCTGACATCAGGGGGCAGTGGGACATGAGTTCACATGGGGCTTGACGGGGCTCAAAGGATCCTGGGATTGCCTTCGGAGGTAGACGGAGAGGTGAAATGTGGAGCGACTGAAAGAGAGTAAGCGACTTCGGGGGAGCTCTTCGCACATAGGAAGTAAACAAAGAAAGATGACAGCAGAATGAGGAGCGAGATGAGTGTCAAGGAGCAACCAAAAGGAGCCCTAAAGTTTGGATGTAGGCCCATAAAGCTGTAACTATCTATGAGGGAGGCGGAGCCAAGATGGCGGAATGGTGAGGGTGTGCACCGATAGTCTGGGAAAAGATAGTTTAATAAAAGTGGAGTTACTGTAGCCTCAGGAAAAGGCTCGGGGAAAAATTGCAGAGGACCTACGGGGAGAGCAAGGTCGCCCACCACATGGAAGCCCAGCCCCGCCGAGCCGTCTGGGGAACCCAGCCGCCACAGGGAGCCCAGCCGCGGGAGCCCAGCCGCAGAGTCAGGAGCCCAGCCGCAGAATCCACGTGCCAGCACTGAAAGGGGAGCTCTGGAAACTGAGGTGAGACAGGGCGCTCGTCGGGCACCACTGCACCAGCCGCCGCTGCCCTCCCCCCAACCCACCCTGGGACAGACATTGAGACACGCATGACCAAGTGAGGGAGGAAATAGAAAATGGAACAGAGTGAGTAGCACCTGTGGAAAGAGTGCGCAATTCAGGGGGACTAATTGAGGGTCTAAACAATCCAGGATCCCTCCCCCAAATCAGAGCTGCAGCGGGCGGGAAGCAGCCATCTTGTTTGTTTACATTCGGGCTTAAAGGAGAGCTGCTTCCCGCCACACTAACCTTTGGGGGCGGAGCCCAAAGGTGGAGTGGAGCAACAGGACACCTTGCGCAGGGGTGGGCAGTGAGGGAGGGCAGCTCAAAGCCCTGACGCCAGTCTACTCAAGTTACCAGAAAAAAAAAATCTGAATAGCACCCGTGGGAAGAGAGCAGGATCCAGGGCACGAACTGAGAGATCAAAAACGCCAGGATCCTTAGGAACTGCCCAACCCACAATCAAAGCTGCAGCGGGCAGAGTGCAGCCATCTTGTTTGTTTACAATCGGGCTTAAAGGAGGCTGGCCTCTGCTCCAAAGCGGGAATCAGCAGGGGCGGAGTCCAAAGGTGGTCTGGAGCTACTTGACACTCCTCATGCAGGAGGTGCAGTGAGAGAGAGTGGCTGACCAACGAACCCCAGGCACAGACACGCAAGGGCAAACATAGGAACAAGGAAACCGGCCCCTACGGGGCAGAGATTGGCACCTCAAAGCCCTGACATCAACCCACGCAAGCTACAAAAATAAATAAATAAATAAATAAAATTAAAAAAAAAAACAAAAAAAATAAGTAAAAAATAAATAAACTCTAGAAGGCAGAGCAGCCTGCTTACACTGGATATTGGTACAAACTCACAGCAGTCTATAGCAGAGGGAAATCAACTGGAAAAATCACCCAGACAGAATGCCAAAAAACAAAACAAAAACCCACAATAAGAATACAGAAGAATATATAAACTCGCCAATGGAGCAGACTAAACCAACCATAACAGAGGCTGAAGAACAAGAATTTGAAACCATGCCAGAAAAAGAATTCAGAAAATTAATAATCAGATTACTTAGAAATAATGAGAAACAGTGTCGAGAGCTGAATGAAAAACAAGCCCAAGGATTAGAGATCCTAAAGAGAAGCCAGAATGAAATACTGGAAATGAAAAACTCAATTGACCATATAAAAAACACCATGGAATCCCTTGGAAATCGAACAGATGAAATAGAAGACCGAATATCAGAATTTGAAGACAAATTTCCAGAAATAATACAGTCAGTTCAAACGCAGGAAGAAGAAATTAAAAAATTAAAAAATATGGTCGGAGACCTACAAGATTCAATCAAACGGTGTAATGTTCGGATAATAGGAGTCCCTGAAGGGGTAGAAAGAGAGAATGGATTGGAAGGTGTTTTCAATGAAATAATATCAGAAAACTTCAAACAAAGGCAGCTGGATAACAACAGCCAAATTCAACAGATAGCCAGGACTCCGGATAGGGTAGACCAGAAGAGAAATTCACTGCGACACATTGTGGCAACACTCAGCTCAGTGACAAACAAAGAACAAATCCTAAAATGTGCCAGAGAAAAACGACAAATCACATTCAGGGGTAAGTTAATCCGACTCACCCCAGACTTCTCATCGCAAACACTACAGGCAAGGAGACAATGGCATGATATATTTCAAGTCTTAAAAGACAAACAATGCCAACCGAGAATACTATACCCTGCAAAGCTATTTATGAATGAAGGGCAAATAAAGATCTTCCAAGACAAACAGAAACTGAAAGAATTTGTATCCACGCATCCAACCCTACAACACTTGCTCAAAGACGTGCTGCACACAGAAATACAAAAACAAGAACTTCACTACAAAAAAAAGCGAATGTAGAGTAGCCTACAAACAAAGTTCAAAATACATAAACAGCTCGTTTCAGGAATCATGAATGGGAAAAGACAGTACTTAACAATAATCACACTGAATGTGAATGGTCTTAATTCTACTACCAAAAGACATAGACTAGCTGATTGGATCAAGAAAGAGAATCCATCCATATGCTGCCTTCAGGAGACACACCTTATCAGCAAAGATGCACGCAGACTGAAAGTGAAAGGATGGAAAAAGATACTCCAAGCTAACGGAAATCAAAAAAGAGCTGGTGTGGCCATCCTAATATCAGATAAAATAGACTTTAACATAAAAACTATTAGAAGAGACAGAGAAGGGCATTATATAATTATTAAAGGATCTATCCAACAGGAAGACATTACTATTATAAATGTATATGCACCTAATTACAGGGTGCCTGGCTACCTGAAAGAATTACTGAAGGATTTAAAGGGAGATATAGATTCAAATACAATAGTAACAGGGGACTTCAACACCCCACTCTCAGCAATAGACAGATCAAAAAACAGAAATTCAACAAGGAAACAATAGAGCTAATTGATGCTATAGACCAAATAGACCTAATAGATATCTTCAGAACCTTCCACCCCACAGCCACAGAGTTCATGTATTTCTCCCCAGTATATGGAACGTTCTCTAGGATTGACCATATGCTAGGCTATAAAGGGAGCCTCAACAAATTAAAAAAAAAAAAAATGAAACTATACCATGCAGCTTCTCAGACCATAGCACAGTGAAACTCAAAATCAACACCCCAAGAATCTCTACACCATATGCAAATATATGGAGAATGGACAACATGATCCTAAACGAATAGTGGGTCATTGAAGAAATTAAAAGAGAAATCAAAAGATTTCTAGAAACAAATGAAAATGATAACACAACCTATCAAAACCTGTGGGACACAGCAAAAGCAGTGCTAAGAGGAAAGTTTATAGCAATTGGTGCCTACATCAAGAAGCTGGAAAGGAACCAAACAAATGAACTCTCCTTGCACCTCAAGGATTTAGAAAAACAGCAGCAAGTCAAGCCCAAATCCAGCAGGAGGAAAGAAATACTAAAGATCAGAGAAGAAATAAACAGAATTGAAACCAAAAAAACAATACAAAAGATCAACAAAACCAGGACTCACCATTGGCCCAACTAATCAAAAAAAGGAGAGAGAAGACCCAAATCTGTAAAATCAAAGATAGTAATGGAAATGTAACAACAGACACAACAGAAATAAAAAGAATCATTAGAAACCACTACAAAGAGATGTATGCTAACAAATTGGGGAACCTGGAAGAAATGGATAGATTCCTGGACACATACAACCTTCCTAAACTGAGCCATGAAGATATAGAAAATCTAAACAGACCCATTGCCATGGAAGAAATTGAATCAGTAATAAACGCACTACCAAAAAAAAAAGAGCCCAGGACTGGATGGCTTCACTGCAGAATTTTACCAGACATTTAGAGAACAACTAACCCCAGTTCTTCTCAAATTATTCAAAACAATTGAAAGGGAGGGAACCCTCCCAAATTCTTCCTATGAAGCCAATATCACCTTAATCCCTAAGCCTGGAAAAGACACAACAGAGAAAGAAAACTACAGACCTATCTCCCTGATGAACATAGATGCAAAAATATTCAACAAAATTCTAGCAAACCAAATCCAACTGCACATCAGAAAGATCATTCACCCAGACCAAGTGGGATTTATCCCTGGTATGCAAGGATGGTTCAATATTCGAAAGTCAATCAATGTAATACATCACATTAATAAATTGAGAAACAAAAATCATATGATTATTTCAATAGATGCAGAGAAAGCATTCGACAAAATATAACACCCTTTCATGATGAAAACCCTAAGCAAATTGGGGTTAGAAGGAACATTCCTCAACACAATTAAGGCAGTATATGATAAACCAATGGCCAGTATCATATTGAATGGGGAAAAGTTGGAGGCATTTCCATTGAAAACTGGCACCAGACAGGGATGCCCACTCTCACCATTGCTGTTCAATATAGTCCTAGAAGTGTTAGCCAGGGCCATCAGACAAGAAAAAGAAATTAAAGGGATACAAATGGGAAAGGAGGAATTTAAACTATCCTTATTTGCAGATGGCATGATACTAAATATAGAGGACCTGATAAACTCCTATAAGAGACTATCGGAACTCATAGAAGAGTTTGGTAAAGTAGCAGGATACAAAGTCAACGCTCAGAAATCAACAGCCTTCGTATACACAGATAATGCCAGGGCCGGGGAAGAACTTCTAAAATCAATCCCATTCACAATAGCCACAAAAACAATAAAGTAGCTTGGAATAAATTTAACCAAGGATGTCAAAGACCTCTATGATGAAAATTACAAAACACTAAAGAAAGAAATAGAAGATGACACAAAAAAATGGAAAAACCTGCCATGCTCATGGATTGGAAGAATCAATATCATCAAAATGTCCATTCTCCCAAAAGCAATTTACAAGTTCAACGCAATACCAATCAAAATACCAAAGTCATTCTTAAAAGACCTAGAAAAAATGATGCTGAAATTCATATGGAGAAACAGGAGACCGAGAATAGCTAAAGCAATCCTTTACAATAAAAATAAGGCCGGAGGCATCACAATTCCAGACTTCAAGACATACTACAGGGCAGTTATAATCAAAACAGCCTGGTACTGGTACAAAAACAGATTGATAGACCAATGGAACAGAATAGAAACACCAGAGATCAATCCAAACATCTATAACCAACTCATATTCGACAAAGGACCTAAAACCAACCCCTGGAACAAGAACAGCCTCTTCAACAAATGGTGCTGGGAAAACTGGATGTCCACATGTCGAAGTATGAAGCAAGACCCCTATCTTACGCCTTATACAAAAATCCACTCAATATGGATCAAAGAACTAGAGATGCTCCGCAACACCATGAAACTAATTGAGAGCGTAGGGGAAACCCTTCAAGATATTGGAACAGGCGAAGAATTCCTGGAGAAGACCCCAGAGGCACGGGTAATCAGAGATAAAATAAACAAATGGGATTACCTGAAATTGAAGTTCTTTATAGCAAAGGAAACAGTCAGGAAAGTGAAGAGGCAACCAACAGAATGGGAGACGTTATTCGCAAATTACACAACAGATAAAGGATTAACAACTAGAATCTACAAAATGATCAAAAAACACCACAGAATCAAAACAAACAACCCAATAAAAAAATGGGCCAAGGACCTTAACAGACATTTTTCAAAAGAGGAAATCCAAATGGCCAACAGACACATGAAAAAATGCTCAGGATCCCTAGCCATCAGGGAAATGCAGATCAAAACCACAATGAGGTTTCACCTCACCCCGGTTAGATTGACTTACATACAGAAATCAACCAACAACAGATGCTGGCGAGGATGTGGGGAAAAAGCAACACTAATCCACTGTTGGTGGGAATGCAAACTGGTAAAGCCACTATGGAAGACAGTGTGGAGAGTCCTCAGAAACCTGAATATAGCACTACCACAGGACCCAGCCATCCCACTCCTTGGAATTTACCCAAGTGGAATTAAAGGGGAGAAAAAAAGAGCCATTTGCACCTCGATACTTGTTGCAGCTCAATTCACAATAGCTAAGACATGGAATCAATCTAAATGTCCATCAACAGATGACTGGATAAAGAAACTATGGGATATGTACTCTATGGAACACTATACAGCAGTAAAAAAAAAACAATGAAATCTGGGCATTTACAACAAAATGGAGGAAGCTGGAAAACGTGATGCTGAGTGAAATAAGCCAGTCCAAAAGGGACAAATATCATATGTTCTCCCTGATCGATGGCAACTAAACGAGCATCTAAAATGATACCCATTGAAGTGAAATGGACACTATGAGAGACAATGACATGATTAGCCCTTGTCTTGACTGTTGAGGAACAACTTACTATTTTATTTCTTTTAGTATTTTTGTTGTTGTTGTTGTTGTTGCTAAGTGAAATGGACACTATGAGAGACAATGACAGGACCAGCCCTTGTCTAGACTGTTGAGGAACAACTTACTATTTTATTCCTTTTAGTATCTTTGTTGTGGTGGTTGTTGTTGTTGTTGCTCTGTTTGTTCTACATAAGACCACTGGTTGAACTCTGTAATCAATGCACAATCATTCGTAGGCGTTTACAATTAACAGAAAAGTGATCTATGTTAAACATAGGGGTGGGAATAAGAGAGGGAGGAGATATATAGGTTGGCACATGCTCACTAGGACTTACCTCCAAAAGTGGAACTAGAAATGTGCCAGGGGATTTCAAATCAATCTTACCAAGGAGACAGGTACCAATGCCAGCGCACTTGGTAAAGTGATAAGTATAAATACACAACCGATCAAAAAGATATGGTATGTGTCGAAGAGATTTCACAAATAAGACCAGTGTAGGCAAATAATGAAGGATAGAATTAAAAGGGAGAGAATGATCCTGCGGGGGAAGCAGGACACACAGCAGACTCATAGAATGGCAAATGCCCAAAACAGCACTCCTGCCTCAGAATCAACCCTTGGGACATTCGGATCTGGCTAAAAGGTCCATGAGAGTCTCACAGGCATGGAAAGCCATGACACGATGGCAAAAAACAATCTAAATGAAAAACCCTGGTGAACAAGACCCCAGCAGAAGGAACAGGCCATCAAGGAGAGAGGCGCCTTTCTCTGAAGGGAGGAAGGAACCTCCACTGTGACACGGCCTTGACTAAACAAGTTCAGAGTCGGTGAACTCAAGGGACTTCCATAGCCTAGACAGCTCATAGCAAGAGTCTCGGGTGATTGCTGACGTCACAAATAAGAGTGCCAATTGTTAAATCAACAACGGGAGTCACTGGGTACATGCTCCCCACGTAGGATCTCTGTCCTTAATGTGTTTTACTATGAAACTTTAAAACACTACTAATCGTTTTCTCTCTGTCTCTCTCTCTCACTATCCACTCTGCCTGTCAAAAAAAAAAAAAAAAAAACACTACTAATCGAACAATACCCTATACCTTGTGCGGTTGTGTGAATGCAGCCTGTTGAAATCCTTGCTTAGTATATACTAAGTTGATCTTCAGTATATGAAGGTAATTAAAAATGAAACTCGATAAAGGGTGAGATGGGAGAGGGAGAGGTGAGGGCCACGGGAGGGAGGAAGGTTGGGGGGGGAGCCACAACAATACAAAAGTTGCACTTTGTAAATTCACATTTATGAAATAAAAAATTAATTAATTAATTAATTTAAAAAAATAAAGACTCAATTTGAGGTTTCTAGTTCAACATTTTCCTTAAAATGGCCCTGCCTCTTTACAACAGGTAGCCGCATAGGATATATATCAGCAAATAAAATAAAAAGTTGTAATGAGCCATGAGAGAATCCAAGCCATAAGATTTATGTTCACCATCTTGGGGTTTGGCTCAACTCTACTATCTTTGCTCATGATACATTACAGATTGTTCAAATTGCAGTCTATGGGAGAATAGTCTCCCCAGTTAATAGGACGTGGACATCTTAACAACTATGGGTACTGAGAGGAAGTATATCTAACTTCAGTCCTTTCTGTGACACAGGGTAGCCAATCTGTGTAAATCCTAATTTACTGGGTCATTGGTAGACCTGTCCCAGACATTTGTCATAAATGTGAACTTGGCGAGTTGTTGTATATGTCACCCACCACCTGATACTACAAATAAATATTGGATAATATGGAAAAAAAAAAAAACTATCTATGAGGAAGGCAGGGAACACTACAACAAGGGCCTTCTTTCCCAAAAGCCTGAGGGAAGCTACAAGCTTCTAGGCCTGGTCTCACAGTGGGGGAAGCAGGATGTGGAGGGGATTATACAGCCCTGTGACTGGGAGCAGACCAGAGACAGAGCCTGACACAGGGCTCCTACTTACGCCCAGGGCCTCTGCGTAAGGGCTTGAAGTGTCTGCACGCCTCCGTGCATGGAGAGGTGCTAGGGAACTGGTGGAGGAGCAAAGGCCTGGGGTCAGGATAAAGATGCTTTTGTTAGCTTCAAGTGTACTTGCAAGCAAACAGCCAAGACCATGGACTTCAGCGGTGCTTGCACAGAACCGATCTCACTCTGGTGGTCACCATCCATCTACCCAGATGGTGTCTGGTAGAAGAGGAAACCCAAAGGCTTAGCAAGCAGCCTTTCAGAAGAGATCATCTTAAATGTGAAGAGGCTGGGAGACCATCAGCTAAGTTTTGGCCCTACCACCCTTCCCTGCCCACCACTCGGTGATGGGAAAGGTCATGAGAAAGAGGAGATCAGTCACTTAGAGACTCCAGCGTCGCATTGTGATTTGTATATTGCAACCCGCTGCATGCCCACAAGTTGTAAATCCAGTTTCATATGTCACAAATCTAAGATCTGCCCCACATATCAAAATGAGCTTCCTGCTTTGTATGAGCTGTTATGTGACCAAGGAAGTCCAGTTTGAAAAGTAAAAGTGCTCTTAGCTTGACTTTATAATCAAATCAAATTTAATTGTTCAAAAGCTTGACAGGACACCTGTTGTATAGAAACTTCTTATTATGTAAAATTTAGCCATCTCGGTCATTTGGTAAAATGCCCCATATGCTTCACACCAATTTACTGATTGGATGGGACTACTAAAATCATAAGCTAAAGCTAATAAATTAGTCCTGTAATCAAATGTTTAGATGTTAGTATTACATGACTTAACTGACCCTAGGATGTTCTATCTACAGCCAGCTGAAAACAAAACACTGGCTCTCAAATTCATTGAGGGACTTTTGCATTTCCTCCCTCTCCATTTACACGCAAGGCAGATATCATTATTTGGAAAGGAATATTTGGATAAGATCAGAAAACCAGTCTCAACAAGGTCCTTCACATGCTATTATTCTGAAACATCCATTGCTATTTTTGTATGCATTTTTCTTTCCCTCTTCCTTACAGTCCTTATAACTTGATCCTCACTCAGGTTTTTCTGTGTTAAAAGCAGATAAGCGAAAGTGAATTCGTGTATTAGCCGGAAGGCAGCAGGCATGAGAAGAAAAAAGGACTGGTGGCCACAATCGAAGGTCGTGCCTTGCAATAGCAGCTCAGCCACGCCAGGAAAGCCTCTTCATCTCCTTTCATGACTGCTGGTAGGACCACCTTTTTCTCTTCCCCCACTGTCTGCAGGGCTATGTGCTGTTTGAGTATCATTACAAAAGGCAGGTCTGCTCCGGATCCTGTCAGATCATTCATCCCCGTGCCTGTTCTCTGGGTCTTCACCACCCTTCACGTCACCGTCACGGGAACTGGACCTTCTTCCTTTTTATCAGCACCAGTGTCGTGCGAGCCTAACACTGTCTCAGGGGCCGCCGGCTTTCCCTGTGACGTCTATACAAATACCAGGCTCTGGTGGGGTGTCACCCAAGGCAGCCACAGCAGGTGTCACCTCTCTCATCCGTGGAGATTACCATTCATTCAGTGAAGAATATTGTCAAAAAGTGAGCTGTATTTTACAGAATCTTAGAGACCCATTTGTGCTTTCTTCATTTCTCTAATTAATTAATCAATTAATTAATTTTCACTCTGAAGCCTTTTAGTTATAGTGTACAAACTTCATGCATTTCATAAATATAACTTTAGGAACATAGTGATTCTCCCCACCCCATGTTTTTAATCACCTGCTGTCTTTGTCTGGAATCTCACAGCCTTACCCCAGATTTCACAGCTTACCTTTCCATTATCTAAGCATTTGCCTTCCATTTGAATAACAGTTTAATCAGATTTTCTAAAGTGTTTATTACATTATTTTAGTGTGACATAAATAATATAAAGTAAGCCTGATTTCATATTGGATACCTTCCGTGGCGCTCACACTTGGTTATTATTTATTTTTAATTAAGGTGATTCCAGCAGTCATTTCTGACTCTGTGACATCGTCTGCAAATCCTCTCCACTTTACTTCTCCACCGAGGTTCATTTGTGTCATTCAAATCTTTCCTCTTTAAATACCCACTTATGAATTTATGATGGCAATGCATTCGTATCTTTACATTTAACCCGAAACTCCAATAACAAGCAGGAGGTGGAATGAAGGAGAAGCGGACACACTTGACAAAATTAAAATGCTCTCCTGTCAGAGCCCATGCGAAGTGTTACAAGGACAGGGGAGCATCTCAATCTCGGCCAGTTCTTCTTCCTCTTTCTCACTCTTCACTCCACCCTCTCCAGCTATCTGTGGACCCTGGGACAGAATATCCAGGCATTATGTGCCCAACATCCTCCCAGAAGCGTTGGGAGGCATTTGAAGATCATGGGTTCTGAATGACACAGATGAACTTCGCCGCAGCACTGGTGCGGTGGGGAATTTATCATTTTGTTAATTAAGAAGGGTTTCCAATAGTCACTCCAGAAATTGCCTCTGGAATATCATTAATTAACAGTCCCATTTCTACCACGGGAGGGAGGCGCAAAGCCGGGCAGCAAAACCGACAGAAGGAGTCACTAGGAAAGCACACACACATCAAAAGTCGAGAGGCACCATGAAAATCTGCAGAGTGGAAGGGAGGTTATTTTCAACCAATGTTAAAGCATCCCCAGAGTTAACAAAAAGAAAAAAAAAAAAAACCTTTACTTGTAACACTAAAGCTACGCTTGTTCACAGCCCTGTGCTAGTCTCTAAACAACTTCTCTAATAAAGTTTAAAAACTCTTTATTTGAAGTCAATAATTCTCCATGTTGTTTGGAATTTGAAGTTGTTTTTTTGTTTTTTGGTTTTTTTTGTTTTTTTTTTTTTTTTTTTTCACGATGCAATGACTGCTTTCTTTCTAGGGAAGAAGAAAACAAGTCTTTTTCTCTCCCAGTTTTCTTATTTGTTGAGTATCCAGGTAACCAACTACTTAAAATCAACCAAACACAACTTGATAATTGGCCCCATCCCCATCCGAGCCACAGAAGAGTGTAACCATGGCAACCGGTGGTTTAGCGCAGACCACCTCATGTACCTTTCAGAAGTTAAGTATGTGAGAATCTATCCATTCCTAAGAGCATTATCATACCAGGAACCTTGTGTTCTTTATGGCAAGCCAGTAGGAAGGCAGCCTCTTAAACAGCCCTCAACAAGGTATGCAGGTGAAAAACAGGTCCAGGAGTTGTGAAAGACACAGACGCATGTACAGATCTGAAGTTCTCTCTGGTGACTAATAACACAAGAACGGACATTATCAAAGTAAAGCCTGTGAAAACTCCAGCAGCCTGACCTAAGAGAAGTGATCCTCTAGGTTAGAAGATCATGATCTTTGTCTCCACATTTAGCATACACCAGAGAGTACTATTCACCTTGTATTTGTGTTGCTGCTGTGTTTTGGCACTCTCTCTTGATTGAATAATATATGGAAACAATTTTTGAGTGATAGAGCTTATATTGGCTTTATTTACCATAGACTCTTATTTAAATGCATTTATTTCTTTGGGACAGAGAAACAAAGAGAGTTCCCGTCCACTGGCTCCCTTGCCAAGTGCTGTACAATCCAGGTGGCAGGGAATCACCTAGGTGGCAGGGAATCAGCCACTTCAGTCATCACCCTCTGCCTCCCACGGTCTGCAGCAGCAGGAAGCTGGAATGGGGAGCTGGAACTGGGAACTGAACCCAAGCACTCAGTTGTGAGACAAGGGCATCCCAAGCCGTGTCCTAACTGCTCCGCCAATTCCTCTCCCGGTGTCACAGATTCAAATCTTCAGTTGTTCCAGATTCGCAAAAGGAGTTTGACAAATGGTTCCTTGTTGAAGAGACCCAGTTCCACTTCTTTGACCATTAAAATAGTGAAGTCAGGACTAAACTCTGTGATTGGTTTTCACTCCAGCAATAAATAAAACTGTCAGTCAACTGCTCCATTTCCACAAGAGTAACTCTAGGGCAAGAACGTCAAGCAAGCCTGGCAAATGAACAGCTTGCGTTGTGGAGACGGCCAGAGTGGTGAGTTTAGGGGGAGCTGGGCGTGTTCTCTTGGCAGTCTCAGCATCACAGGGCTGGAATGAGTGTCTGGAGAAAACTCCTCGGTGCATTTTTGCCCTCTATTGTTTAACATGCTTTCACACTTCTCTATCTACATCACTGCTGTGCCAGGATCACAGTGAACGGTGGCTAACACTCTTATCTACATTCAGAACTGAAGCACCTGCAGTCGCTCTCTAACTCCTAGTCAAGTCCACAAGTGTGCACTGAGCACCGACTGTGTGAAGAGTACTCAGCCATGAGCACTGGGGTCTGCCGAGAAGCAGTGCCTGATGTAACCTGAGGCTTAGACAACGAATGACCCTCTTCCCAGAAGCTCACAGAATCCCAGCAATTGTTAATTCAAAGAATTATCAATGGCCTTTAAAAGTTCTTCTGAAGCTGTCTGGGCTTTAGGCTCCAAAAAGCCTAGATGAACTTCCCCATCACACCCCACCATGGTTTAACGCAAGTGTCTGACCCTTGGGTGATTTTTCTGCAAGGAGCTATTGTACGAAGAGTGCTGGGGAACCAGTGCATTTGGAGAGCTAAGGGGCAGAAAGAGCAGAGCCTGGACAGCTCTGGACAGGGTTCATAGGCAGCCATGTGCCACCTAACATTTGGGAAAACTGGGTGTGTTCTCTCTACACACTCATGGCCGCATATAGGACTGTGGTCCTGTAGGATGCTGTTGCCTAGCGATGTCATAGCCATCTTAGCATACTCGGTGGTGTTTAAACAACCGAGCAGCTGCCTAAATCATCTAACCTGCTGTTCTCAGAGACAGACCCATGATTCCACACCATGTGACTACGTAGAGAAGAAAGCTCAGTAACGTAAAAAGCCTCTATTTTTTTGTGTTGGGCACCTGTATTTAAGAATTTTTTTTAAATATGTGAAAGTTCTTAGAATTAATTTAAAGAAACCATTTGGGAGATTTTCTTTTGGTAGCAAATGTATGAAGCCTAAAGCGAAGGAATGTAAATGGAATAACATATAATTCATATCAAACCTAGGCAGTTCTAATCATAGGACTCCATTTGTTGACTAATGTATTTTTGTGTAGGGCAGTATGTGAAAAGTTATGTGTACACTGAATTATCTTTAAAAATCTATGCTTTGATCCTAAGATTATCTCTGTTGACAGAGGGATCTAGAGATGAGAGAGATTAGATAACGTTCAAGGAATTATACTGCTTATAACCACTTAAACTCTCATTAGAAAAAAAAAAGACTATCAAATTATAATAAAGAAAAAGGACTTTTACAGGATCTTGATTTGAGATTATAAATTAGTAAAACCTCCCTTGAAAGCAATTTGGCCACAGTAGTTTGGTTTTTTTTTTTTTTTTCATTTATCTGTTTGTTTTTAACTAAAATACCTTGGGGCCAATCATTCCATTTCTATCAGAATAATGGAAAAAATGAAATTACACAAAGATCTAAAGCCAAAAATATTCACTTCAGCATCACAGATTCTAAGAAATAACAATATTTAAAATTAAAGATACAGGATTATATTGGAATTTGGAGGAAAATTCATATGTTAGGGTGACACAACCATTTGAAGTTTTGCTTCATTTCATCTGATATGGTGATGTGAAGACATTAAATGAGTACAAAATACATTTTGTAAAAGACAGACTGAAGCAAATGTACCAAAGTGAGTTGTTTGAGATGGCTGCACAGGTGGGAAGGTTTTCTCTGCACCTGAAGGCATGAAACTGGGTCATAAGACAAGTCTGAAACCCAAAATAACGATGAAATCATCAAAATGAAACTGAAGCCAAAATAAACCCACAGCATTAGGGGAGATGCCAGCATACCTCTTTTTTCAAATATTTGGTGCTTCTACGAACTTTTGAAATCTCTCATTTTAAGTTTATGTTACCTGTACAATAAAAAGATTTTAAAATGAGGGATCATTAAAAACTGAAGATATTGAAGGATTTCAAGAGAGCTGATTTTTCTTGGATCTTAAAATATCCATGAGACTTATAGGAAGAAAGAGCAGAGGACAACTCAAACCCAATAGCAGAATGAGTGAAAACTGTAGTGTGGGATATGCAGGTTACAGCCACAAGCAAATGTCCTTGTTTGATAGAATCTGGGATGGAAAATACATGTAAATTATTTGTGGGACACACAGTTATCGTCACAATACAATGCCATCTTTGGAGTCTGAATTCTGTTAAGTAGCAGCTCTGGGTCTGTTAGAGCTATTGAGTGGCACACAAACCAGGCCCTGGGAAGACAACTGGAGCAGCCAAATGTGGATGAGAGGAGCCACGGAAGTCAGGAAAGGAGCATTCAACACTGGTCCTCGGCATGCAAGGATTCCTTTTCAAACCCGCTTAGTCACAGCGACAGTGCAAGGACTGTGAAGCCCTCAGGGTTTATTTTTTTTTTTAAGATTTATATATTTATTTTGAAAGTCAGAATCACAGAGAGAGGGGGAAAGAATGAGAGAGATATTCCAGTCACTGATTCATTCTCCCTAGATAGCCACAATGGCCAGCGCTGGCCCACGCCAAAGCCAGGAGCCAGGAGCTTCTTCCAAGTCTCCCATGTGGGTGGCAGAGATCCAAACACTTGGGCCATGTTGCACTGCTTTTCCCAAGCCATTAGCAGAGAGTTGGATTGGAAGTGGAGCAGCCTGGACGCAAACCCGTGCCCGAATAGGATGTTGGCATCACGGACGGCAGCTTTACCTGCTACGCCACAACACCGGTCCCAGAAGCCCCAAAGTTTAGAGGAAGACTCTACAGGATTTGATGCATTTGAATGTGTACAGAGACGATAATAGGAGAAAATATAAGCCTTTGTGGAAGCCTTGAGTCCCAGTTATTTCAGGAGATCATTTTTTTAAAAAAAGAGATAAGGTACAGCTTATTTGGGGGGGGGGGGGTGCGGATCTCAAATTTTATTAGGCTTGGATTCAAAAGTTAGTACACCATGGGAGTAATTCCCCAGGCAGTTGAGACCAGCACACTGAAGCTGGGATAAGTTTTAAACAAAAGTTTCTCTTATGACTCAAACGAAGCTCTGAGCCAGAGGAAGGGGAAAAAACAATACACTTTGCCTGGCATCATCAGAGGGTGTTATCAGTTACTCATTGTAAGTGTCACTTTGCAAACAGACTTAAGCCAACCTTTTGGAACCTACCCAATGTATAAATAGAAGTTCTGTAAAGAGGAGGCCCATTAACATGGATGCAAAAGTCAAAGCCGTGAGTCACTGTGGATCCAGCGAATGCACAGAAAACACAGAGAAAAGGCCGAGACGTAAGCTCCGGGCATGTCCACAGATATGAGAAGAAACAAGGACTTAATTCCCAGGCAGGGCGCCCTTACCCGTGCACCACTCTCAGATGTGAGGCTAAATTTGCTTTCCCAGTGAGATGTGCACAACCCCCATTGAAAACCTAGAAAGAAAAAGCCAGACAGGGACAAAGCCAATCCCTCTAATCAGAGTTCAGAGTGTACTCTGTTTACTGAAAAGCAAAACAGAAACAAAAATTCAACCAGTCTATGGCCATATTTCACAGAGGAAATTTATCACTAATACAGATAATCCCCAAGGAAAATAAGAGGCAGATATATTTCAGTTTCAGACTCAATTACAAAGATAAAAGAACACATTTACCTGGGAAGTGACCCAATTAGCTGAATTAACCTGTGATGTTAACCTTGAAGCCATTACATTTTCCTTCGAAAAATATACATATGAACCGAAAGGACATAAAAGAATAATAAACTGCCCAATTTTCACAACCCTTCCTGTGGGTTTTTACAGTGACCTGCCTTCTGTGCAAATGTTCCTTTTCAATCACAATTTCAGAAAGGTGCACTCAACTCTCTCTCCTAGCATCTCACTCTTATGGATCCTCAAGTACTATTTCACTCTCACCCGAATTCGAACAAGCCTGTTCTTTCTTGTGACGCCCAAATCCCAAGAGGCCTAGTTAGGTTGAAGCTCGAGAGAGGTGCTAAGTCTGAAGGGCCCTTACTGAGGATCTGTGGGCGTGTCTTGTCCACAGGCCTATGGCAAAACCTAGCCCCGGGCTTGGAGCCTTGTAAAAACTACTAGAAATTTCAAGCTTACTCTCAGATGGTATCCTGAAAAATAGGGCTACTTTACCAACTTTTTATTTGAATTTAACAATTGCATATATTTTTTCTGTTTTTTTTTTAAGTCATATTTTTAAGAAAAAATCAGTGCAGATAAATGTCAAGTTTTCTATATCACCTCCAGACCCAGTTCACTCTTTCTCTCCATAAAGGAAAACTCTACAGGTGGATTTTCTACTTTGGAAGTCTGCAGTGGATACTCAGCCTTGCCCATAACTAGGAACTGCAGATGAAAGCCACGTGACACTATTCTCCATGCATCCCATTGAACACGGTTTATAAATCCTGGCAATGTCAAGTACTGGTGCGTCTGTAACGGGAGTTCTCTTATACACCTGCTGGGAATATAAGCTTGGAACTTTCATTTTGGGTAGGAGGTTGCCAATATCTTATAAATGTGTTCACCCTCTGGGGGAGCAATCCCACAGCGGGGTGGAAGAACTAAACCTGTTCTTCCCTCCTCCTGAGCAAATACTAGGATTGTACTCTCTCCTCACTCTTCATGCACTTGGGCAGGGATAGTTCTGGCCAATTGTTTGGAGTCAAATAATGGGTGCCATGTATGGCTCAAGGATCTTCTCTCCTTATCACATTGATTGAGGAAGTCTATGCTGAAGTGTAGGGGCCCTAGAAGCAAGAAAGCCAACACATGCCAGAGAGCCGCCCTGAAGAGTTTACTGGCACCTGCTAACACATCTTGGTGGGCAAGAGATAAACTCCTTCTGTTTAAGGCCACTGATCTGGTAATTGTTTCTTATGGAAGCAAAACCAGCTTCCCTTGGCCAATACATAAATGCAGACATCTGACAAAAATTCTCACAGAATAGCAGGCCTTCAGCTTGGTGGTGAAGACTCCATCTCCCACATCAGAGTGCCTGGGTTCAACCTTTGTCTTTGCTCCTAACTCCAGCTTCCTGCTAATGCAGATCCTGGGAGGTAGCAGTGATGGCTCAGGTAGTTGGGCTCCTGCCACCTACATGGGAGACCTGGATAGGGCTCTCACCTCCTGGTTTCAGCCCTTTGTGTCCTGGCCTCAGCCTGCTCTATCCTGGCCATCGCAGGCATTAGGGAAGTGAGCTGGCAGACAGGAGTTTTTTCTCTCTCTCTCTAATAAATATATTTTTAAAGAGAAGACATCTATATGCATTTGCATCTCAAAGTCATCCTAACAATGTTTCAGGGGAAGCCCAGATTTCGCATCCTGCCTGCCCTGCCCCCTTTTACCTGATAACCTGCCAGGTGGAGGCCCTCACCCCTCCTGCTTCCTGCCTGATAAATCTTCCACAATCTCCCAGGTGCAGCCCAGCATCTGCATCTCAAACACCCTGCTCCCTTCCTCAGGTCTGATAACATTTGCATCCATAAAGTCCTTTGTTTCAGACCTTCAAGAGAAGTTTTTCTATTTACATCCAAAAAGCCCTTTGTTCCAAGAGGAGCAGAGGTGGGGAAGCAAGACCCATCTCCTTAAACCCCCCAGCCTCAACTGGACTGCGCGCTCAGCTCTCTGCATCTTTGCTGAGTTGCCCGCCTGGCCTGGCCTGGCCTGGCCAGGTGTACTCTCCACTCACCCATGCAGCCCCCCCCTCCCCCAGTCTGAGGGACTGGGCACTCTCTCTCAGGTCCTGTCTGGAGAGGTGCCCATCCGTCCTTACAGATGTTCCTTCTTAATAAACCTTGCTATTTTACCTCCCACTAAAAAAAAAAAAATCCTCATGTATTAGGCCGGCACCGTGGCTTAACAGGCTTATCCTCCACCTTGCGGCACCGGCATACCGGGTTCTAGTCCCAGTCGGGGTGCCGGATTCTGTCCCAGTTGCTCCTCTTCCAGTCCAGCTCTCTGCTATGGCCCGGGAAGGCAGTGGAGGATGGCCCAAGTCCTTGGGCCCTGCACTCGCATGGGAGACCAGGAGAAGCACCTGGCTCCTGGCTTCGGATCAGCAAGATGCACCGGCCGTAGCGGCCATTGGAGGATGAACCAATGGCAAAAAAAGGAAGACCTTTCTCTCTGTATCTCTCTCTCACTATTCACTCTGTCTGTCAAAAAAAAAAAAAAAATCCTCATGTACACAAAGAAACATGTGCACAGAGTATCCTTTATTATAATAGAAAATTGAAAAAAATCTTAATGTTTATGAGTAGTGAAATCTATTGTGGTGGTATGTTTTTATGTTTTCAACTGAAAACATGAAAGGACTTAATTTATGTGTGTATGGACTCACCCTAAACTCATATTTTTGAGAGAAATAAGTTCTTGTATGATATATACTCTCTGATAATGCTAGACTATAAACTTAATTAGGGGAGGAAATTGTTTGATAAACCACAATGTTATCCGTGTTTAGAATAGTTCCTGGGGGCTGCAATTGTCCAGCGGCAGGTTAAGCTGCGGCCTGTGAGTAAGGCATCCAATATGAGCGTTTGTGTTTGTGTCCTGGTTGCCCCCCTTCTGATCTAGCTCTCTGCTAACTGGCCCTTGCACCCATGTGGGATACATGATGAAGCTCCTGGTTCATGGTTCCTGGCCAGGCTTCGACCCGGCCCTGACCTGGCCATTACGGCCGTTTGGGAAGAGAACCAGTGGATGAAAGATCTCTCTCTCTCTGCCACTCCCTCTCTCTATAACTCTGCCTTTAAAATTAATATATAAATCTTTAGAATAGTTTCTGACAGGCTATAGTAATGACTCAACACATATTTATTAAATGTAATAAATAAGTTATTATTATGTAAATTTAGGAATATTACACATTCTGTACAATATCGTTAGATTCATAGGTATAATGAGTTAAGAAACATGAACTCAAACATCATTTTGTTAACTCATTTTCAGCTTAGTAATTATAATGTTAACTCTATTGCCTTGTAAACCCCATTAGCATATTCTGACTTGAAATGTATGGTTAACATTAGGAATGTTACTTAATTTAACTTAAAATATTCTTATGAGGACAAAATTATATTACACAGAAAACATTCAGAAAATTCATGAAAAATGTGTCTTATGAAAAACTGTTTCAAATTTGTTTGCAACAAAATAAACTTATCTTTTAGTTTCATTTTTACATGATTTGAAGTAACCCTCATATATGTCTGCAGTGCATGGAATATAGGATAGCTTAACGTAAGCAATCTGTAACAATTAGCAGCTATTATTACTTCTACCATTATTCCTTGTCTGTCCTTTATGAACCCCAATCAGTCTATTTTCTAACTTTTGGTATGTTAATCATTATGTATGAACCTACAGGAACTAACAAATCAAAGCTTTGCCAGCTTCTTGGCACTAAACAGAGTATTTCGAAAAGTTCATGGAAAAGGGCGTTAAAGATAAATTTATTTTGGTGCAAAAATTTTGAAAACCCATGAAAATGAGCAGCTTTCAAAAAGTTCATGAAAAATGCTTCCTGTAAAAAAAAAAAAAAAAAAGCTATGCATAGATTTCAAAAATTTTGCACCAAAATAATTTTATTAAAGATTTGTTGATTTATTTATTTGGAAGGTCGAGTAACAGAGAAAGAGACCTTCTAGCTGCTGGTTCATTCCCACAACAGTCAGGGCTGGGCGGTGCTGAAGCCAAGGGCCAGGAACTCCATCTGGGTCTCCAACGTGGGCGGCAGAAACCCAAGTACTTGGACCATCCACTGTTGCCTCCTAGACACATTAGAAGGAAGCTGGATGGAAATATGAAGCAACAAGGACTTGAACTGGCATTCCGGTAAAGGATGTGGCCTCTCAAGCCGTGGCTTAATCCACTGCACCATAGCACTCACCCCTCAATTTGTCTTTAATTCAATTTTCCACCAACATTTTGAAGTACTGTCATATCCTTATAAACAAACTGGTCTAAGATCCACACAATTTTGACAACAAGGAGTCCAACATTGTGCCTAAATTTCTGAAACTGCGACATAAGGGCAGCAGACACACAGTTAAGGAGAGAATTTTTTTGGCATTAGTTAGCTTCCTTTTCTTCTTCTTCCTTTTTTTTTTTTTTTTTGGACAGGCAGAGTTAGACAGTGAGAGAGAAAGGTCTTTCCGTTGGTTCAGCCCCCAAATGGCCAGCGCACTGTGCCGATCCGAAGCCAGGAGCCAGATGCTTCTTCCTGGTCTCCTATGCAGGTGCAGGTGTCCAAGCACTTGGGCCATCCTCCACTGCCCTCCCGGGCCACAGCAGAGAGCTGGACTGGAAGAGCAGCAACTGGGACAGAACCCGGCGCCCTAACAGGGACTAGAACCAGGGGTGTCGGCGCCACAGGCGGAGGGTTAGCCAAGTGAGCCACGGCGCAGGCCTCCTTTTCTTAACAGTCTCTCAATTATATTTAAAACTACAAAGCCAGATTCAGAGAAAGGATGGTGAAAAAGAGACATGCCTAATAAATACTGGCATTAACCATCTGAACTTGGAGGCTAAATTGGATTGATTATTTAAAAGCTCAAAATTCAAAGCCATTTGCTCCGCTGATAAGAATGAACATTTGTTCAGGATTGCCGTGATATGGCAAAAAATTGGTGACCCTCAGTGGTCGTAACAAACTTCTGGAACCCTGGAATAACATTGAATAGAATCCCTCTCATTAACACTTTTTTTTTTTTTTTGACAGGCAGAGTGGATAGTGAGAGAGACAGAGACAGAGAGAAAGGTCTTCCTTTTTGCTATTGGTTCACCCTCCAATGGCCGCTGCGGCCAGCGCAACGCGCTGATCCAAAGCCAGGAGCCAGGTGTTTCTCCTGGTCTCCCATGCGGGTGCAGGGCCCAAGGACTTGGGCCATCCTCCACTGCCTTCCCAGGCCATAGCAGAGAGCTGGCCTGGAAGAGGGGGCACTGGGATAGAATCCGGCGCCCCAACCGGGACTAGAACCCAGTGTGCCGGTGCCACAAGGCGGAGGATTAGCCTGTTAAGCCACGGCGCCGGCCCCCTCTCATTAACTCTTCAGATCTTTATGCTTCCTTTCTGTTTCTCATTGACAATTACCTAGGAGGCTAATATGCAGATAAATTCAATAGGCATGATTTAATCTTCCATAATTTTTAAGACTGGTTGTGAAAACCTAGGCTGCTCTGTTAGGAACATACTGTCAATGGGAGGCATGTGGTCACAATGCATTCAACTTTATTTTAGGATGTTCCTTTTGGACACATGCATTTGTGAGAAAGTGCTGGTGGAAGGCCAAGTCAGTATCAGCTTGCCACTCTATTTTAAATGAATGTGGTGGTGGTCTCACCATTTCATGGGGAACAACTTCTTTGACTACTCTGTACATGTAATTACAAGAGGAAATGTAAGTCATTAAAAAAATGTCTAAGGGCCAGCACTGTGACATAGTGGGCTAAATCTCCACTTGCAGTACCAGAGTCCCATATGGCGCCAGTTCGAGTCCCGGCTGCTCCTCTTCCCAGCCAGCTCTCTGCTATGGCCTGGGGAGGCAGTTGAGAATGGCCCAAGTGCTTGGGCACCTGCACCTGCGTGGGAGACCCAGCGGAAGCTCCTGGCTCCTGGCTTCAAATCTGCTCAGCTCCAGCCATTAAGGCCATCTAGAGATTGAACCAGCAGATAGAAGGCATTTCTCTCTATCTCCTCCTCTCTCTGTTACTCTACCTCTCAAATAAATAAATAAATAAATCTTAACAAAAAAGTCTAAAGTCCTCTCAAAAATCAGGCAAAGGAGTTTGCCTTATCAACAAACTCTGTGTGAAACTAGTAGCATACACATGTCCCATATGAATTATATAGTTTTTTTCTTTTAACACATCTCTTCTCTATGATAATATTGATAATTAATAAGTATGTTTGTTGAAATAAAGCAGATAAGTTTAGGGATTTTAATTTTTAGAAAGTTAACACTATTTTGCCAACTAAACTTTATCCTTGGAGAATTTTATGTCTTGTAGGTTTCAATAGAAATAAAAACTCATTAACAGAATATCTTTTTTACCTAAACCATTACAACTTCATCATTTTGAATCACAGCTCATTAAAACAATTATAATCAAATGTTTCATTTCTCTTTCCCTTGTGAGAAACAGCTGAAAAAGTTATATTTGCTTTTCTTTATGGAAATCTCTGGGGCCATATAAACAGGCTGCACGGATTCTTGTGCTGGTTTTCATTTATCTTTCAATGTGTCTCTGATGCACGTTTGAATTATTTCATACTTGTTTTCACATTATTTCGGCAGAATTTCAAGACTTCACATTAGGAGCATAGTTGAATTAACAAGAACTTAATACCATCCTCTCAAAATTCAAATATTAGCAGGTGATTGCTTAATGGATTCAGTTCCATTCCCCTGCAGGTGTATTCTATTTTGGATCGCTCCAAAATTGAAAGAGGATAAATTCTTAATGGTTAGTTTGTCTTCTGAAGTACAATATAATGCACCGTGTTACCTGAGCAACCATGGGGTGGGGGTAGGGGGTTGGCCAAGCAGACAGGGAGAGGGACACACTCTGGCTTCTAGTTACTTAACTGATCTGAAATTGAGTACAGCCATGACTATTCTGAGAGCATGCAGCTAATTGTGTTCATTTGTCACTTTAATTATTTTTAATCTCAAATACATATAAATTAAATATGAGTCCAAATTCAAGGTTATATTCAAATTGACCCAGCCAGGTCTCTGAACACCTAACGAGATATTTGCCACCAGAAAGACATTTCAAACAGAAGCTTGATATCTGACTACAGCTTCCCAAATCAGTGCAATCCCATTATAATACGTCATATTTGTGGGATCCTCTTTCCTTTATTATCCATTCCAACAACATTTTGGTGTTTTAGTTAATAATTAACAGCAAGTATACAATTACCAACTTAATCTGACACAACTCTATACATACTAACTATTTTACACCATAACTTAGGTAGTGTATATAACTATATTGCAGCTTTACATTAGAATATTTATCATTTAGCAAATATTTATAAGATAATTATTCTGTGTAGAGTATTGCTCAAAGGACTATAAAGAAGCATGAGGAAAAAAGACCATCTTTCTTGAGTTCACATCAAAAGACTTTTATCAGAAGTCTTTAATCTGTTCTTAGTTACTTAGGTTAGGTATCATACTCACTTTGCACATAAAAATACATAGGAAGAGTGAAATTTTGACATCATGTCATCCAGAAAACACTGTTTTCTTTAAAACATATTCATTCCAACTGAATTATTGTGTCAACAACATCAGAGTACAGGACAGATTAAGTGAGTAGGTTACTGTTATCACTGAATCTACCTTCCTTTTCAAGTTTCAAATCATGAAAGAGTAAAGGGAGTTTATACTTTGTCACAATGTTTAAGGACTGAAACTGAGGTGACCTGACTTGATGAAATGAATTTCTTTCTAATGCACTTACCAAATGATTTCCTGTAACCTAACTTAAATTCTTCACACCATTTAAAATTTGTAAAAAAAAAAAAAAATCCATTTTTGCCCAACCATACCTGTGTATATTTTCTATGGAGAATGAAATGGTTCCATAAATTTCTTCCTAAGGGTTACCATATCTAAATGGACAGCTTAAGATAGTTTAGTTAAATTTTCCATAATCAAGTTATGTACCATGTATCAGTATACTCTTCTCCAGTCATTCAGGCAACCAGTAAGTCCAAAGACCTCACAAAGACTCATTCATCTTGATTTTAAATATGCACATGTGTTATCACATTAGTGTTTTCTGTTCTGTGATAGGGAATACATATGAGCAATCATTGGTTACAGAACCAATTAAAAAATCAGATGTATCCATGTTAATCTTGATGATATAAATGTTCATTGAAAATTTTATCTGAGTCTTCATAGGTAAGTCTTATCCATTGGAAAGTTTTTCTAAATGTTCATTTCAATGATATTCAGAAGAAAATATATACTAAAAATCTAATGAAGACTGAAAAAAATAATTTTATTCCATGAGCAAAAAAGAGCCCAGAAGGCAGATGACTTCCAAAGGTCAAGTTAGAGAGGTGGGGCCCAAACTTATACCTCCTGATTCCCCCTTTACTTATTTCCCACCAAATCATATGCTCCAGTAAGCATGGCTGACTAACAAATGATCCTTAAAACCTGGTAACATCACTGTCAGTTGGATGACATTTATCCAAAATAGATACAACACAAAATATATACAACAACAATGGTTGGTTAAGATGGAGAGAAATTAGAACCCTCATAAATAGCAGGTGAGAATGTGGAATGATCCAATTACTTTGTTAAATAGCTTAGAATTTCCTCAAAAATTAAATAAAGAGTTCCCAGGTGACCAAAAATCGGAAAAACATATTCTTACAAAAACTTATACATAAGTGTTGGGAGCTGCATTATTTGTGATAGCTGAAAAGTACAAATAACCATGTCCATCAACAGATAAATATATTTTTAAATGTGGTATATTCTTATAATGGAATATTATTCAGCCATAAAAACAGTTATGGGGCAGGAAGTTAGCCTACTAGCCTAGGAAGCTAAGACATAAGAAGTTACAATGTAGGTTAAGGTGCCCACATCCTAGATCAAAGTACCCGGTTTTGATCCTAAGCTTCAGTTCCTGATTCCATCTGCATGTTCACCTGGGCCCCAGGAAGCAAGAGCAATAGCTCAAGTTGTTGGTGTCCTTCCACCTTCATGAGAGAACTGGATTGTGTTCCTAGCTCCTGGTTTCAACACAGCCCATCCTCAGCCATTGCAGGCCTTGGAGGAGTGAGCCAGTGGATAGAAGCACTCTTACCCTCTTTCTCTTTCTTTCTATCTCTCTCCCTCTCTTTCTAATAAGTAATTTATAAAAACTTTTTAGGAGCTAAATATTGATATCTGCCACAACATGAAGCTCTAAAACAGTATGCTAAGTGAAAGGTGTCAAGCACAAAAGGCCACATGTTATCCCATTCATATAAGATTCCCAGAATAGACAAGTCCATAGAGAGAGTAGATGTGGCTGCTAGGGCTCGGGGGAGGTAGGAATGGTGACTCCTGATGGGTATGGGGCATCTTTTTCAGGTGATGAAGATATCTGTAATTAGAAATATAGATGGTTGCACAACCTTGTGAATAGACTACAGATCGCTGATTTGAAACACCTCAGCATGGTGAATTTTATGATATGTGAAATGTATCTCAACATACGAATAATCAATATAAAAAAAAGCCTCAATACATATTTCATTAAATTTGACTTAAAACAACAATAATGTTTATTTCCTCATGAAGCTGCGGTCTTGTCTGGGTTTGTGGGAACCTGAAGAGGCCTTCGTGGTACTGAAAGTCTGGAACCTGGGGGTTCACTCACTCTCAGTCCCCGAGTCTGAAACACTGGAGACTCTTCTGTCTCCAGGGTGACTTCTAGGAAGCTGTACCTCTCACATGGCAACTCTCGCTTAATCTATCATGCGTCCCTAGAGAGAGAAAGAGACAGAAGCCACACACCCTTTTACGACTTAGCCCCCAAAGTCACACAACATGAGTTTCATCACATTGTATTCATAGAGGTAGTTGCTAACACAGATGGGCTCAGGTTCCAGATCTGAGACCAAACAGAATCCACCTCTTAATGGAAGGGTGTCGCTGTCACATTGCAAGAAAAGCAAATTACAAATTTAAACAAATTATAAATTATAAATAGCAATGGAGCCATCTTTGAAAATGAGATCCTCATGGGAGACCAGGAGGAAGCACCTGGCTCCTGGCTTTGGATCAGCACAGCGCGTCAGCCATAGCGGCCATTTGGGGGGTGAACCAACGGAAAGGAAGACCTTTCTCTCTGTCTCTCTGTCTCTCTCTCTCACTGTCTAACTCCACCTGTCAAAAAAAAAAAAAGAGAAAGGAAGAAAGAAAGGAGAAAGAAAGAAAGAAAGAAAGAAAGAAAGAAAGAAAGAAAGAAAGAAAGAAAGAAAGAAAGAAAGAGAAAGGAAGAAAGGAAGGAAGGAAGGAAGGAAGGAAGGAAGGAAGGAAGGAAGGAAGGAAGGAAGGAAGGAAGGAAGGAAGGAAAAAAGACAAAGAAAATGAGATCTGCCATACCATAATTGGCACCCACTTGGGAGACCTGGAAGAAGCTCCTGGCTCTGCACAGCTCTGCTGTTCCAGCCATTTGGGGAGTGAACCAGTGGATAGAAGACCTCTCTCTCCTCTTTGCCTCTGCCTCTCTATAACCCTGTCTTTCAAATAAATAAATAAATCTTTAAAAAAAATGTAAGCAGCTAAGTCATCAATTAGGCAGAAAGAATCGAATGAAAGATTGACTACTTGGAGTTGGCTTTGACTTCCTGCAACCCTCTCATCATTTCATTTTATGTCTAAACTCTAAACCACTCCCTGCACTAAATTCCAAAATTTCAAGATGAGAGAACAAGTATTTAGTTACTCTTGGCTTCAGTTTCATATTGCCTCTTTAATTTAGGTCACTGTGTTTTGGCACATTAGGTTTGGAACAGTATTTTCTTTTATAAACTATGGAAACACAAAGTAATCTTTGGCAAAGGAGACAGGGTAGCTAAGATATGGATTATGAGGGAAATCTTAGCATTGGCCAACTTCCAAAAAAGGAAAGCATAAAAGGAATCAGTAAATAGAAACTCATCTTCACTTAGCAGACTGAATCGTGAAAATGTGACTCATTCCCAGTTTAGAATAATAATTTGAAATCAATGGAAGAATGAAAATAGGTAGGTGACAGATAGACACATATTGATATAGGTAGATACATACAAGCATAGGTCATGTGATGCTATGATTATAAGTCTTCTTTTTATTTCATTTTATTTTACTATTTTCATTTTATTTCTCTGCAGAAGAAAGAGTCCGGAAAATAAAGTTGGACCTTTCGCTGCATCAGACTAAGAGTGACACTCATAACTTTTGCTCATTTTTCATTGGCTAGGATTAGAAAGTAACTGTTCCTATCTGCCAGGTGACTGAGAAAATAACCTATTCTTAAAAGACAAGAAGAGAACCAGATACTGAAGGATCATAATGAGATTCATCATAATTTTTTTAAATTTATTTGAGAGGTAGTTACAGACAGTGAGAAGGAGAGACAGAGAGAAAAGTCTTCCCTCCATTGGTTCACTCCCCAATGACAGCAATGGCTAGAGCTGCACCGATCCAAAGCCAAGAGCCAGGAGCTTCTTCCTGGTCTCCCACGTGGGTGCAGGGGCCCAAGGACCTGGGCCATCCTCCATTGTTTTCCCAGGCCATAGCAGAGAGCTGGATTGGAAGAGGAGCAGCAGGGACTAGAACTGGCGCCCATATGGGATGCTGGCGCCACAGGCGGAGGATTAACCAAGTGAGCCGGGGCGCTGGCCCCATAATTTCAGTCCCTAATCCATCCAGAAGAGTAACCACAGATGAATTCATGGGTAGTCTTCACCAATACCCACATTTGGGAAATCTGATGAACTGAATCTTCCTGATACCCACCAAGAAGTCTTCTTTACACAGACCATAAAGGAATAGGGTGAATGGCTTATTAGAAGTTTCTTACTAGCACAAACATGATGTCTGTAATTAGCAGTTTCTCTGGAATTTCTGCATAACAACTCTTAAAAACAGCAATTTCATTGGAACAGGGAGCCAGAGAAAGAACTTAAGGTGTGTTTTCATAGCAACTATCTTCTCTGTATGTGCCAGATTTGATACTGAGGCTTATGGAAGGCTAAACTACCACCACTGACCTCACATGGGTGAAGTCTGACATCTTTTATTTTACTTTGTCATTTAATTTATATCTATCCACAACTATCAATTTTTATTAACTTCAGCATTTTCAACTACATTATATATTTGTTTCATTTGTTAATATAACATCACACATGAACCATGCCAAAAGTGATTACAGCTTGCTTACCGGCTTCTTCTGTCCATTCTGTCTCCGGCACAAGTCTGTGATATAATATACCTTGATGATTGATAGTCCATTAACCAACTGCTACTCTTTGAAGTTATTTGGGTAGGTAGTCACCATTTGGATGCTTCCAATATGATGCCCATGCAGGTGAGGAGTCCATTCTTCCAAATATATTACAATTATAAAATACATTATGCTATATCACAAAGCACTTGTCTCCATTCAGTAACAATTCCTAGAACTTAACTATCACTCAAGTACTATTTTTTTTCTTTTCTAAAGATTTATTTATTTACTTATAAGGCAGAGTTACAGAGAGAGAAGAGAGAGAGAGAGAAAGAGAGGATCTTTCATCCACTGGTTTGCTTCCCAAATGGCTGCAACAGCCAGGGCTGAGCCAGGCTGAAGCCAGGAGCAGGAAACCCATCCAAGTCTCTTATATGGGTGGCAGGGGCTGAAGAACTTGCGCCATTTTCCACTGCTTTCCCAGGCCACAACATCAGACTCCACCGAGTATTCTAGTCTAAATACCTCCCATTACCCACAAGTACCTGCCTCAGAGTTAGTAATTCTCATGGCTCTGGGGAAGATTCTAGCATTTTCTCCAATTTCATGAATAAAGAGATTATGTAACTTGCCTTGAAGCAAGCATTAGGTCATGGTCAAGAGTAAAATCCAGACAGTGTATTCCAGACACTCATGCTGTGTGCAGGTTGTGTGGTTAAAATTGCAGTTTGACTTCTCTGGAGGAGATCTGGGAGTACTAACTGTAGCTTGATTTCCCCCTTCCTCTCCCTCATCCTATCCATCTCAGCCTAGTGATTTCTGGAACAACCGGCTTTCCTATTTCCATGTATAGGTATCTTGCTAGAGCCATCAGGCCTTTGCAGTTGAAGGAACTTCAAAAGAAACAAGCCACTTTGCTAAAGCACTCTTCCCTACACTACACTCCTGATCACAAATCTCTGGAAATAACTTATACACAGAGATATAATGCATTTTATCTGCGAACATTTGGAAATGAATCAATACCTTCTGGTTCTCAATTACAAATGTCACATGGACCATAAAAATAGATCCATGCAGAGAGATTGGGAGGAGCTGTGCTGGGGCACTGGGAAGGCGAGCCTGAATCAGTCTTTAAAAGGACTGGAAAAGAACTTTCATCACAATTCTTCCAATATTCCTCAGGTTTGCAATATTCCTAGAAATGTTAGGAGGTCAACATCAAAAACAGATATTTGAACTTCCTTCAAGTGCCCTTCCAGGTTTGGCTCCCTTAAACCCTTCTGCCGATAGGAATTATCAGAAAGCATCCAAACGTCTAGGAAAAAAGGAGGAGAAACAGAATAGATGTAAGAGGAATATAACTACAACACTCGGATTTTCTTTGAAAACCGAGAGTCCAGAAACACCGTACTTTAGGGAACACCTTATTGATCCATTCCAGCAACCGCAAGCTTGTGAAGCTTGGGAGCATACTGCAGACATTCATCATCCTCATCTGTGTACCCCTCCATCTTGTTTTCTCTACAGTTTATCCTAAGCCTTTCCCTTGTCCTTCCTCCATGTCTCTACATTATATCCATCATTCAAGAAGAGTTCTTTTTTTATAGAAAATTTTCATTTAATAATATAAATTTCAAAAATACAACTTTTGGATTATAGTGTTTTCCCCCCCCATAACCACCCTCCCACCAGTAAACCATCCCATTTCCTACTCCCTCTCCCATCCCATTCTTCATTAAGATTCATTTTTAATTATCTTTATATACAGAAGACCAACTCTATACTAAGTAAAGATTTCAGCAGTTCCCACCCAAACACACACACAAAGTATAAAGTGCTGTTCTAAGACTAGTTTTATTATTAATTCTCATAGTACAGCACATTAAGGACAGAGGTCCTACATGGGGAGCAATTCTTTTTAACACCTCCTTGATAGAGTGGTCTCCAGATCTTTTTGCTCACTAGTCTCTTCTTCATAGGGCATTTATGAACATACCATTGTCTCCACAGATAACAATTGCTGCTCTGTTGATCTTTTCTGACAAAAACCACTAACCCTTTTGTATTGGAACAGTAGGCTTAGCCTTTCTGATATCCCTCAAAGAATATACTATTGTGCTTTTCATTAAGTAAGACCTCAACATGTATATCTGGAATTTAAATGATTCCCCTTTTTTTTTGCTACTCTTCCATATTTTGAAGTATTGGAAGGTACCTATTGTAGTTTGCATGATTGTATCACTCTACCAAACTCCTATGCCATGTATTTAAGTTATACTTTATTTAGGAATGTTGATGATGAAGTAATAAATTTTATTTATCAATTTGTCTTGTCCAGATGGGAATGCAATTCTTTATTAAAGTATTAAACTGACTTAGATATTACATTTGAACCTCAAAAATAAGTCGATTGTACATTTATATTTCAAGGTCTACTTCCTTCAAAAGCAAATTATGGTGTCTTTCCATAACAATCACTTCTGAAGATATTACTTAAGAATAAAATGTTTGCACTGACCCTCAACTTGGAAAACTATCACAACACAGTTAGTCACAAACAATTAGTTATCATAAAACTCTTCTCTCAGGCCAGCGCCGCGGCTCACTAGGCTAATCCTCTGCCTTGCGGTGCCGGCACACTGGGTTCTAGTCCCAGTCGGGGCACCGATCCTGTCCCGGTTGCCCCTCTTCCAGGCCAGCTCTCTGCTGTGGCCAGGGAGTGCAGTGGAGGATGGCCCAAGTGCTTGGGCCCTACACCCCATGGGAGACCAGGAGAAGCACCTGGCTCCTGGCTTCGGATCAGTGCGGTGCGCCGGCTGCAGCGTGCCTACTGCGGCGGCCATTGGAGGATGAACCAACGGCAAAAGGAAGACCTTTCTCTCTGTCTCTCTCTCACTGTCCACTCTGCCTGTCAAAAAAAAAAAAAACCTCTTCTCTCTAATACTAGCTCTTAAGATTATCTCATTACTGAAACAGAGTTTTGGAACTAAGAACAAATTCCTGACATAGTCTGTCTATAGCCCTCTGTGCCACTGGACATTGAATTCATTCCAAAAATGAATTAGTTTATCTAGCAATGTCAAACTGTCAATCGAGTTGTCATTCATCTATCTAGAACTGTCAAATTTGATAAGAAAAACAACTGCTAAAAGAAGTAATAAGAATCATGGGGTAACTACTAAATTGGCCTTTTGGAAATGGGTACGGAAGAAAGGCCCCAATATGGCTCTTCTGATGCACATCCTAATTTCCATACCTGAAGCCAAGACTTAATCATCTTTCCCATGCATCTTAGACTCTGAGGGCTGAACATCTTGGGCTCAAGTCTTGGCCTTTCTCATCTGGGGGAATTTGGCAGTTGCACACCTATCATATCCTGCTGTAAAGTAGAATGTAATACCGTCTTTCCATGTAATCACTCTCCTCTTTGTCAAAAACTCTTATATTTTCTCTTCCAGCAGAGATTTCACTAAAACCAGTCATACTCTTTTGTATCCACTCAAGATCTACTGTCTTTTTGTAAATAACTTCAGCAAATTTGCTATTTTAAAAACAAACATATTTCTCTCTCTCTGAATTTATAATGGAGGATGTTAGGTCCACCATCATCAGAATACAACTGAAGAAATCATTTTTATGGGAGACTAAAAACTGAAAATTGTGGGAAAAAACTATAAAAGATACACATGACTTTTATGATTACTATGTTAGTGATATTTAATGTCAACATGAGCCATCAGCAAAAGGTATCAGAGGGGGCCGGTATTCCATATGGGTACCAGTTGGAGTCCTAGCTGCTCCACTTCTGATCCAGCTCTCTGCAGTATAAGATGGCCCAAGTCCTTGGGCCCCTGTACCCATGTGGAAGACCTGGAAGAAGCTCTTGGCCCCTGGCTTCAGATAAGCCTAACTCTGGCCATTTCAGCCATTTGGGGAGTGAACCGGTGATAGAAGACCTCTCTCTCTGTCTCTCCCTCTGTCTATAGCTCTGCCTTTCAAATAAATAAATAAATCTTACAAAAAATTTAAAAATTATATTTAAATCTTTTTAAATAGTAAGAAAAGATAATTATCTAAATACCAGCTATAAAAAATAAAAAAAACTTATCTTTAAGAAGATAATAATATCCAGACTATAATATTTATTTTTCATGGTAAACTGATTTCAATATTAACCACTGTTCCTCTCTCACTACCAGAGATGTCTTTGCTCCAACATTTAAATGAAGTATTAGAGCTTTAAAGCCCAAACAAAGCAAACAAACAAAAACTGGCAAATGTATTTCACCTTTCTCCAATAATACTAGAGTGATGATATTTTAAATAAAATACTAGAGTATTAAATAAAATACTAGAGTAATGATATTTTAAATAAAAGGAAAAATGATGTACTGCATGCTCAACATTTAAAAAATACTTGAACTCTTTTCTTTAGCATCAGCTGAGTTTCTCAATGGGTAAAATGCATCATGCAAACACATTATAGAAGTTAGATCTTGCATTCTATTATGCATTTGGATGCTTCTAGCTGGATGATAAAACTATCAGCACCTCTGGAGGTTACACTTATAAATCAGTGCACCTGCAGAAAAAAAAAAAAAGCTCCTATTTGAAATTATTAGCGTTCTGCATTTTGTTCTTCTGGTTACTCCAAAGAAATAGAAATTCCCATACAGGAAAAAGATAGAAGTATTTCACTTAGGAAAAATCTGCCCCTTCTTTCATTAGAAGATACCAACTTACATGGGTTTACTTCAAGAATGATGCACTATTTACCAAATTATCTACTGATTAAAAATAATAACAGTGCAATATTTTTCCCATAGCGAGATCCCTCATTGACATGAGCCAAACCACTTCCTTAAGTACATCAAAAGGTAACCTGAATAAAATTATAGTGAAATAACCCGTTCATTTCATTTCTGTGGCCACCAAGCCATACAGAAAAGGGTTAGCTCATCAATCCTGGATTTCTCAGACCCTGCATACTACAAGGAAAGGCCTCTCTCCAGAACAAGCATCTGGCCTGGCTCCTTGGTGAAGCTCTCTGGGCCTATAGTATGTTCTGCCTGAGAAGAACATCTTTGCCTGAGCGGGGCCTGGGGCCACTCAGTATCACTGTGGGGCTAGAATCAAGGAAGCTGGTGTCAATCACACAGGTACTACATGACCACACGAAGGACCCCCTAACAGCCCAGCACACAAGTATGGCTGAGCTGATCAGGTTGGCAACATGACACATTTTGTCACACTGGGAAGCTTGCAACTGGTTTCCTCTGGGCTTTGCCCTCCAAGATTTTCTTACTTGCTGATTTTAATTTTTGCCCTTTCATTACAATAAACTCTGACTGGGAGTATCACAGCGCTACTGAGTTCAACTAGTCTTCTTTCCATATCTCCTGAAGCATCTTGGAGCTTGAGGGTGGCTTTAGGGTTCCCCAACACAAAACTTGATAGTCTTTTTCAAAAGAAATCCATGTGATTCTCTTCAGCCAAGTTTGCACTAACATATAGGGGATTCCTGATCAGGGGAGAGGAGACCCACTTGGGCTCCCCTGACTGCTCCCCATGCTAGCTGACCCAGCTACAACCCCCTTCCGCCAGTTCCACACTGTGCACTCCAGTTCAGCTGTACTGATGAAACTGGTGACCAAGGGCTGGTGCATCATCACACACTTGGGGGTAGACTTGGGTCTCCAGTGACTCAGGAGTAATGACAAATAAGATAATGCACTTTACAGGGGTGGGATTTAGGAAATTCATGATGCACAAATCCAGGACCAGCATTGTGGCATAGTGGATTAAGCCACTACAAATGGGATGCCATCATCCCATATTGCAGCATCAATTGAAGTCCAGGCTGCTCTGCTTCTGATCCAGCTCCCTGCTAATGTACATGGGTCCTGTCACCCTCATGGAAGACCCAGTGGAGTTCCTGGCTCCTGGCTTCAGCCTGACCCAGACCTGGCTGTTGCAGCCATTTGGGGTATGAACTAGCAGATGGAAGATCTCTCTCTCTCTCTCTCTCTCTCTCTCTCTCTCTCTCTCTCTCTCCCCTCCATCACTCTTCCTTTCAAATAAATATTTTTGTTCAAATAAATAAATCTTTAAAAATACATAAATTTTGACACAAGTCTTCACTATGCTAGAATTAAAAGATTTGACCCTTATTGTTGACTTTACATTAAACAAAAATTCTACTCACCCTCTGAAGCTGAGAGAGAGCCATCATTTCATTATGCTATTTAGGCAACATTGGAGTTTTCCTGAATGGCTTTATTTCTATTGAACACACACTTCTTTGAACTTACACAAGTGCAACACACTGGCTTTTGAAATTCTATTCATAACTGTTAGGCACCATGAGACTACTTTATTTAGGTTCAGCTACATGAATTTTTCACAATAAAGACTGACCCTAAAGTCTCATCAAAAATAAATCAGTAGAGACCATTTATTCTATTTAAATTATGTTTTTAAAATCACAGGTACGTAGCGTTCAGTAATTCTAAATACTATCAATTATTATTTCCACTACGGTACTGAGGTTCTGAGTTGAGTTTGTTGATTTCTCTAAGTTGATTGAGAAATTTTATCTTTCCAAAGATTCTAAAAGCATTTATCAGGCTGAATTAAGAGTGAGGATTAGTTAAATGTATTTGAAATTTAACATAATAACATCATAATTTTTTTATTATTTTTGACAATCAGAGTGGATAGTGAGAGAGAGAGACAGAGAGAAAGGTCTTCCTTTGCCGTTGGTTCACCCTTCAATGGCCACTGCAGCCGGCGCGCTGCAGCCGGTGCACCGCACTGATCCGAAGGCAGGATCCAGGTGCTTCTCCTGGTCTCCCATGGGGTGCAGGGCCCAAGCACTTGGGCCATCCTCCACTGCACTCCTGGGCTATAGCAGAGAGCTGGCCTGGAAGAGGGGCAACCGGAACAGAATCCGGTGCCCCGACTGGGACTAGAACCCGGTATGCCAGCGCTGCAAGGTGGAGGATTAGCCTGTTGAGGCATGGCACCCGCCAACATCATAATTTTTTAAAAGCCTAGACCCAGGTTTCCAAGTATAAGCAGAACAAATAACCCACCATCTGCCAAAAATGAACAACCTAGGGGTTGTTACTCGAACACTGATATTAATGAATAAAAGTAATGGTAATTAATTAACAGGACGTATCCATATGCCCAATGCCGGTTTACCAGTTGTGTCTTCCGTGAACTTGCACAAAAACAAGCCTTCAGCTAAAAAGGGACAAAAAGCTGGTTCTATCCTCAAGATTCTGGGAAATGCTAAGGGTGTTTCTACTTGTACAGGGAAAGAGGAAAGTCTCACAACTCAGGGACAGGAAGCTACGATTTACATAATGAACATGGCAATGAGACCTATAAAGAAACAAGACTTAGATGGCAGAAAAATCACATTGGCTCCACTCCAAGGCACCAGGCACATCCCTGGAAAATTCTGACGTGCCGGAATATAACAGTATGTACTTTTCCCAGAGCCAGAATCAGTGCAATATTTGGCTTTCCTACTTACACTTGGAACACGGGATTCTTTTTTCTCAGATCCTATCAGAGTCCCATTTATGTTTAGCACCTGCATGCCGCCCAGGAGCTCCAAAAAGACATTTTATATAAGGATACGAATTGCTTCACAATATAGTCACTTTGCAACATAGATGCATCCATTTTGATCATCTCCATAGTCTTCATTATCTATCATGAGGATCAAAGGGTTACACTTAACCTCCATTGTAAAAACTCCCTTTAAATAGGGTTCTACAAACTCCCCCATCACAAATGGAGAGATGTTGTTCAGCAATGTGATACACAATGATAGAAGTTTATCAGACAGTCAAAGCTGGGCCACTACATAAAACTGGGCTTAAGAACCCACATCCTGAAGTGTGAATCTCTGCTTTACCATTTTAGCAGCTCTGTGACACTTAGTCAGTGGCACAGTTTCTTCACACGCCAGCTTTCTCATCCTTGAATAGGGGGAATAGTTTGAACTGACTTAGGAAATTCAGGTGAAAGAGAGAAGAGTGTGGTAGATATACAGTGCTTCCTCCAAGTGCTTGGTTCACAGCAGGTGCCCAGCAAAAGTTAATACACATGGGGGCTTTGAATGCATAAGGTCCACATTTCTCCTTCTCTCTCTGCCACTCATGTTGGCACTTGCACAGGAAAAGACACTGAGTGAGGGTATTCAAATTCTCCAAAGAGAATGATGAAATCTAACAAAGAATTGCTCTCCACTCTTTGAGAGCAGAAGAACAAACAGACGAAGCAAAGCATCAGGGTCAGGTGGGCACAGATGCAGATGCCACACTGGGATAAGAGACCAAGAGATCCGCAGTGGCTGAAAATGTGAGGAAACAGGAAAAGACAGGAGATTTAATCTATCGGTATTGACAAAATCCTCCAGGATCTGCTAATCCAGAGAATTATATGTAGAGATTGAAATGTTTGCCTGAAACATGTTTTTAATTTTGCTTTGTTTTGTCTTACAGCACATTCCTGGAATGGATTTTTTCAGGTCACAGAGCACAGAGCTGTAATAAACTGAACTGTTCCCTCCTCAAAAAATTCACGTTGAAGTCCTACCTCTGAGTACTTCAGCACGGTATTGCATTTGGAGGTAGTCACTAAAGAGGTGATGAAGTTAAAATGAAAAGGTGAGGCTGGGTCCTAATCCAGTATGAAGGGGAGACTTAGAAGAAGAAATTTAGCGAGACCCCAGGGATGGGCCTGTACGGACGAAAAACAACGGAAGGAAACAGCAAGAAGGCAGAAGCCACGGAGAGAGGCCTCAGAAGGAACCAAACCTGCCAGCTCCTTGACCGGGGCTTCCTCATTCAGAACTGTGAGAACATCCATTTTGATGACTCAAGCCACACAGTCTGTGATATTGTGTGGCAGTATCTACGGAGACAAGAGCGGTTTGCATTAGTATTAGCTTTTAAGGGGGCAAATACGCTCAGTGATTGAAGGGATGGGATAAATAAGGACGTTGCCTTGAATCAGACAAGTCTGCCTTTATTTTCTTGTCCCACAGTGTTTTCTTTGTATGGCCTAAGAAAATTGTTAATTCTCTTTGTACCTAAGTTTTCTGGGGGAGGAGGGACAAATGAGTATTACAATAGTGCAAACCTTGTTATGTTGTTTTCAGGCTTAAATGTGATAAAACACTTAATACTTATAGCAGTGATAGGCATATAGAATTGATCGATTATCTTAAATATTTTAAGGAGCTATTGAAATTATTTTAAGGGCCTCTGTCCTAAATATCTGCAAGCTTATCTCCCATGGGCTACGATTGCATTGTGCAGAAGGGCCCTGGTCAGCGAAGTGACCGTAGCTGTGGGGGACCAGCGAAGTGACACAGCTCGGCCCTAATCACCTGTATCAACAGCTCCTCACTGGGGCTACAATGAGGGAGAGTCTTTTCATTTGAGACCCACCCAATTCATTGGAAGAAAGGTATCCAGTAAGGAAATCTGGTTCCAAATCATGTTGGAAAGGCAAGAGAAAACACTTTGGTCTCCAAAATGTGCATTTGTGGCATACAACTTCTTTTTTTTTTTTTTTTTTTTTTTTGGACAGGCAGAGTTAGACAGTGAGAGAGAGAGAGAGAGAAAGGTCTTCCTTCTGTTGGTTCACCCCCCAAATGGCTGCTACGCCCAGTGTGCTGCGCCGATCCGAAGTGTGGCATACAACTTTTAATAGCTAGGTCTCGGCTGGCACCGCGGCTCAATAGGCTAATCCTCTGCCTGCGGCGCTAGCACACCGGGTTCTAGTCCCAGACGGCGCACCGGATTCTGTCCTGGTTGCTCCTCTTCCAGTCCAGCTCTCTCTGTGGCCCAGGAAAGCAGTGGAGGATGGCCCAAGTGCTTGGGCCCTGCACCCACATGGGAGACCAGGAGAAGCACCTGGCTCCTGGCTTCGAATCAGTGCGGTGCGCCGGCCGCAGCGGGCTGGCAGCAGCGGCCATTGAGGGGTGAATCAACAGAAAAGGAAGACCTTTCTCTCTGTCTCTCTCTCTCTCTCACTGTCCACTCTGCTGGTCAGAAAAAAAAATAGCTAGGTTTCACTCTTCTTTCTGTTACTATGCAATCCTGGACTTTCAATGTTGTACAGCTGGCAAGTAGCTGTCAGGACTCGAATCCCCAGGGTCGAAAGCCACAGTCCATGCCCTTCTGCACTCCGCATACCAGAAGTTTGTTAAGTGGATAACAGAGTTTTTTCTCAAATGTATTGCACACAAAATGTTTATTCCCAGGATGATGTGGTACTGTCCTTTATTCAGGGAAGAAAAAGAAGTATAGTTCATTCATTTGAGCATTACACAAATGCAGATACATTCTATTACAGTGGTTAAAAACAACATTCCTGTCATTAATCCAGCATCCAAGACCTACATAAATGTAGGCAAGCTATGTAAGCTGATCTACATCAAATCACAGAAGATTGTTTGCAAGAGGAGATTAGCAAAGGTGACGAGACAGGAAAATCTAATCATATGTCCAGAGCATTATTGTCACTTTGCTTAGAGCATTTAGGACGTACTTAAAGGAGTGGAAATAACTAAAAAGGTAGAATTAGAGTCAGCTTGGATGGCCCCTTGACTGAGAGTGCTGTGACATCACGTGTGATTTTTTAAAAGAGAATTCCAATAGGCTCTTGGGCCAGTATCCCGGATAGGAAGAGACGACAGTTGGGGGGTGGGGCGGGTGGCTGGGAAGGGGAGGTAATTGTAACAGGAGCAGCTTAGAATGATTCCACAGCAAACACTTCAACTTGGTTGACAACAACAGCTGCGCCAAAACAGAAAACATTGAGAGGTGTTGAAGAGATTTGCCCACTCTTTAGGTAGGAGCAGAAGGAAAGGACAACTTAAACTTCAAAGAAGACTGGGGTTTGTCGAGTCCAAGTTCCTTGATTCACTCAAGTGCTATCAAGAGAAAGAAATAGAAGGGTATGCTTCCAAAAGGACTGCGAGTTTATGAAGCGCAGTTCACTCTTGATCCATATTGAAACATTTCAGATATTTGTATGTTGGGAACATAAAGATAGTTCATATAAGTCCTAATGATTTAAAACAGCAAAGACCAAGAAGGGGCACCTTTGAATTAATGATATATAAATTCAACATTATTTGATTTTAAGTGAGCCAAGCAAGCACATAATGACATTTTTCCTTAAGGCAAACCACTTGCTATTGACACAAATTACTATTTAACCAGGATGCAAGGAAAAAAGAGGCAGAAAGAGAAAACAAATGCAAACACTCTTTAGTCCTCTTCCTTTCTATTTTTTGCTAGGCACTTTACAAATTGTGAGTTAATGGTGACCACTTTCGGAGTTTAAAAAACAGTTGTTTGACATTAACTGTGTTTACAGGCACATTGCTCTGGGGATCAAATTTCCAAACTTCCTATTTGTAAAGATAATACAATCGGGATGCCAGGGGAATTGCTCTCAAATTAGAACTGGTTTTAAAATACCAACACTGAGTTAATGAGATTTTATTGAATTTTTAAGAATTTCAGAAACATGAGATTCTGCAGGAGCACTGAAGACCATTTTCAAAATTTACAGCAGAATCTCTGGAGTTGCTTTCTTTCCGTGTCTTACTTTGTTTTAAGCAGTCATTAGGCTTCTACAGAAGCCAGGCGTTCTCTGGAGTTTACACAGAGGACATCTTTCTCTCTGCCAGCAAAGGACTCCAGGGTGCATGACAGACCAATGAGTCACTCCAGCAAAACACTAACAGGGGCCTGAAAAAGCTGATGCACCTCTCCAAATGCCAGATTTTTACAAAGTGGCCTACTTAGAACATAGGTGTCAGCCCAGAGTATTATACACATTAAATTTCTTAATAACAGGCATTACTTAATATCAAAGTAACAAATAAAAGTAAATACACTACGACGACAATATTTGCTTTGCTGACCTCTCAAGGGAAAAACAGTTGGATAAGAACCTTGCAAACCTTCTACCCATCCCCCAAAGCATATCTAAAATATAGAAGAATGTCAGTAGTTTCCTCATTTTGGTGTTTAAATGTGTACAATTAGAACAGAACAGAGACTAGCCCATCTTTAATTACTCCAATAATACAGCCAATGGGTGCATAGCCAGACCTCCCCACCGATGGGTTCACGTCCACAGATGCAGAAACCATGACTCAAAAATATTTGGGGGTGGGAGTGGAAACAGCAACTATTTTGAACCTGTAGGGATATTTTTTGTCACTGTACCCTAAACCATCTAACGTAACAGCTTTTATACGGTATTCACACTGTACTAGGCACAGTAAGCACTCCTGAGTGGGTCCAAAGCATGTGGGAGGTTGTACACAGGTTACATGTAAACGCTACACCATTTAATATGAGACATTTGTGGGTTTTGGTCTACAAGGGGACCTGGAACCAATCCCTCAGATACCATACATATGCACATAAAATTCTATTTATTGAAGTCACTCACCCCAATGTTTAATCTTGTGTTTGGGGGTAAAAGCAGAGTGTGTAGGGTTTGGGAATCAGCAGATCTGCATTTCAATACCAGCCTTGTTGATTTCCAGTTTTGTGACTTTTGTGAAATTACTTAGTCCCTCAGAACCTCCCATTCCTGATCCATAAAATAACAATTACCCCCATAAGATCAGTTTGAATGCTAAATAATTACTCTAAGTCATGTAACATTGGGCCTACAAAGGGTACATAGTCAATAAATAGTGGCTTTGAGAATAGAGACTCTATTGCTTGTTTTATTACGCTCATTAAACTATAAGTATTTTAAGGCAATAACTACACCATGCCACGCTTCTATAATTCCATATATTGTGTAACACTGCACATGTGACTCCCAGGACTGAGTGATCACTTTTTGAAGATTGCTTCTCTCTTATCTGTGAGACACTAAGATATCTTATCATTCCCTACATTTAAATGTCTATGAAATTTATAAGGGCTCTGCTCAGCCCAAAGCAGAGATGTCACCAGTGTTTACTTTGAAAACTGGAAACAGAAACACTGAGCCAGAGGCAGAGCAAATGTTTTGTCCAAATTGTAAGAAAGCTTTTCCAAAGTTGGAGCCTCCATCCCTGTAAGTTGCTCACATAACAAACCAATAATACTGGGGCCGGCACTGTGGCTCACTTGGCCAATCCTCCACCTATGGCGCCGGCATCCCATATGGGTGCCGGTTCTGTCCTGGTTGCTCCTCTTCCAGTCCAGCTCTCTGCTGTGGCCCGGGAAGGCAGTGGAGGATGGTCAGAGTGCTTGGGCCCTGCACCCGCATGGGAGACCAGGAAGAAGCACCTGGCTCCTGGCTTCGGATAGGCACAGCGCCAGCCGTGGTGGCCATTTGGGGAGTGAACCAACGGAAGGAAGACCTTTCTCTCTGTCTCTCTCTCTCTCTCTCTCTCACTGTCTATAACTCTACCTGTCAAATAAATTTAAAAAAACCAATAATACTAATATTAAGAATGTGCTTGACCATATTCAGTGTTTTCATTCATATAGGAAATATCACTGTACTTCCATTGTCTTGGACAAAGTGTTGACTGAACCCCTTCAGTGCTCAGCCTCTTTGCAATTTTAACGAAGAGTTTGCCCTTCTGAGTTGGGAAGATAAGACCCTTATATGAAACAAGCTCTCTTGGAGGCAAGGCTAAATATCCTTGATATAACTTTAGAATCCTTTGAGAGTCAAACCCTTGGGAAGGTAATTACACCAGTGAAAATAGAAGTTCTGGACTCATAATCACAATGACAAAGGCTCTGAATTTTAGCCTAGATTATAGCCTTCTCCATACTTCCCATCAACTCCAATGCATTCTAAACTTGGATGCCAGAGTGATCTTTCAGAACATGCATTTTATTCTGTCATGATCTTCTCCAAGGACTTTCATGGATCTCCAATTGAAAGGTGAAATCTAAGCCCTTAGACCAACACCCAGGTCATTATGGGTCAGCCCCTTCCTATGTTCTTCAGCCTCTTCTCAAGCCTCTCCCCATCCACACCTAAGCTGTGGGCAGGCTCCACATGTGGCACTTTCTCGGGACCTCTGCTCTTTTCCTTTGTTTAGACTATCCTTTCCTGTCCCTTCAGAATCATGTTTAGTCAATTTAAACAGGCGCTTGGCATAGTAGTTAAGATGCCACTTTGGATGGCCACGTACCGTTTCAGAGTGCCTGGATTCGAGTCCTGGCTCCAGTTTTGATTCCAGCTTCTTGCTAATGTGCGCCTTGGAGGTAGCAGTGAAGACCAAAGTGACTGGGCCTCTGGCTTCCATGTGGAAGACACAGGTTGAGTTCTGGGCTCCTAGTTTGATCTGGCCCAGCCATCGCTGTTCACAGTGTTTGGTAAATGAACCAGTGGAACCAGTGCTTCTCTTCATCCTTATCTCTGTCTCTCCACCTTTCAAACAAAATGACAATTGACAAACAAAAAATTTTGTAAAGAACTATTTCAAATATAACTTCCACAGGAAAATTTTTTGACATACCAAAACTAAATCACATTGTCTTCACTCAATCATTAATTCAACAAATATCTGAGTGCCTTTTATGTGCCAAATATCTCTAGTCTGAAAATAACAATGGTGATCACATTAACTCAAATATTTCCCAATTAACTCAAAATGTTTGCTCCTTGTGGAGAGCAAGAGAGAATAAATACACAAGTGAGACAAGTGGGTCAAAGCAAACCATGAGAGATGGCAGAGGGTCCTAGGCACCTTGTCCAGTGGAGTAGCTGTCCTGAAGTAGGACAGTCTGGGAAAATCTTACCGATAACAGGTCATATAAGTGGCAATCCCAAACAAATAAGGGAACGAGTCAGGTGTACGTTTAGAGCAAAACCCTCCAGACAAAACAGCAAAGGCAGGAACTTGCCTTGTTAAGTTTTAAAAAGTAGGAAAGATGCTCTGTTTCCAGTGGCAGAGTGGGACTGGGAGATGGGCAGATATGCTGGGCCCTTCACCCCATTGGCCCTGCGAGGATTCCAGTCCACTGTTTGAGGGAGTGGAGAAGCCACTCAGGAGATATGTGCTCACGAGTGTCACTATCTGACTCATTTCTAAATGCCTATTCTGGTTCCTGTCTCAACAATGAAACTAGTAAGAAAGCTTACAAATCAGTCTAGAAAACGCATAATGGGGGTAGGGGGCGTGCGCCATGACTCAGTAGGTTAATCCTCTGCCTGTGGCGCCAGCGTCCCATATCTAGTCCCGGGTGATCCTCTTCCAATCCAGCTCTCTGCTGTGGCCTGGGAAAACAGTGAAAGATGGCCCAAGTGTTTGGGCCCCTGCACCTGTGTGGGAGACCCGGAAGAAGCACCTGGCTCCTGGCTTCGGATCGGCTCAGCTCCAGTCGTTGCGGCCATTGGGAAGTGAACTAATGGAGGGAAGACCTTTCTCTCTCCCTCTCACTGTCTGTAACTCTACCTCTCAAATAAATAAATAAAATCCTTATTTTTAAAAAACTGTATAATGGCTCAGAGGAGAGCAAGGGGACTCCCGATGTACTCCTTTTGCAAGTGTACCCTAAGTCTAGCCTCCTGTTTCCTGCTCTTGTGCATCAGCCTTAATGAAACTATGACCTCATCCAGAAATTGGCTTTTTGTCTCTGTATTGTCAGCACTTCACCAAGAAATTGCCAAATTGTAGCACTCAAAAAATGTTTACTGAATCAATAAATATACCAACATAGTCTTTTAAAGAATGTCAGACCCTGAGATGCCCAAACATCACAGACATCTTAGCAGAAATGTATACGTAAAAAATAATTTTGGATGATTCACTGAAGGAGAGAAGAGCAGGTATCAGCCTAGATCTTTTGTTAAAATATTAATCCTCAATGTTATAAAATAAATAAGCAAAGGAATAAAGTTGAGCCGTGAGCCAATCCCATAAATAGCAATTGAAGTAATAAAGGTAAGATTTTGATCAGTACCAAAAATGAAAATATGAATTTGCATGAAAAATATAAAGTGACATTAATAAGTAAACATCTGCTTTATATTATTAAGAACGGTTGGGGAAAAATCCAACTGTAGCAAATATATCAATTAGTGTTCTGGCAAAAGCATTTTAAATTTGAATGATAATGAAATGAGAAAAATCCATGAATCAAAGATAGCTTTAATATTTCAGATCCTTACTAAATCACATACAAGAGAAAAAAAAGCATTTGTGTATGTACTAGTTTGCTATTGCTGTTGTAATAAATTATTACAGACTCAGTGGGCCAATGCAACACATACTGCAGTTGGTCAGAAGTCCAACACGGACAGTAGGGACAATAGGTTTCCTGGACTTTCCCAGCTTCCAGAAGCAGGTTGCACTGCTGGACTCAGGGCTTGTCTTCTCCATTCTCAAGGTCAGCCACTGAGGGTTGAGTCATTCTCACATTGCATACTCAAGTCTCGTGCTCTGCCTCCCTGTTCCACTCTTAAGGACCACTGTGTTTCCGTCAGGCTCATCCAGTCTAACTGATCATCAGCCTTACTCCCACCATGACATGAATTTCCCTTTGCCATGTAAAGTAGCGTGGCTATGTGTCACAGGAACTGGTTCATGGACATATTTGGGAGACCATTATTCTTATTTCAAGTGTAACTCGAGTACATGGGGTCAAAAAGTTCATGGAAAATATGTATTATGAAAAAACTGTGCATGGATTTCAAAAATTTTTACAGAAAAATAAACTTACCTCTTAATTCCCTTTTTCCATGATCTTTTTGAAATACTATAGTGTATCATTAAAAAGATAATAAGGGGGCCAGCATTGCAGCACAGTGAGTAGAACTGCTCCCTACAATGCCAGCATCCCAAATCAGATGGCCAATTTGAGTCTGTCTGCTCTGCTGCCTATTCACCTCCCTGCTAAGGCACCTGGGAAAGCAGCAGAAGATCGCCCATGTCCTTCAGACCTTGCCACCCATGTGAGAGACCCAGATGGAGCTCCAGGCTCACAGCTTTGACCTGATCCAGCCCAGATCCTTATGGCCATTTGGGGAGTAAACCAGCTGATAGAAAATTCTATCTATCTATCTATCTATCTATCTATCTATCTATCTTTCTCACTTTGTCTCTCTTTCCCTATCCATCTCCCCTTTAAATAAATTAAATCACTTTTAAAGAGAAGAAAATGTATTTAGAGAAACATAGGTCGAAGCACAAATTACAAATATGAAGAAAGTAACTATGAAGAGCTTTCAACATCAAAGTTTACTAAAAGCAATACTTCAAAAAATGATTGCATTTAAATTAATCTACATCTACACTAAAAATCTAGGATGCTTTAGATATGCTTTTCTGTTTATTCACTCTACATACCTTTGCAGGTAATGTCCAAAGTTTATAAAACCTAACCAATTTTTCAATGATATCATTTGTGAATAACATTTGGTCTAGCATGAATTATCTAAAGCATGAAGAAACACGAGAGAGACAGAAAAACAGAGAAACAGAAGTTAGTGACTAAGTTAGGAATAATAAACACTGCAAAATGAAATGCTATTTTCCTCTACTCAGAAAAGTTTATAAAAGTCTTTAATATTCAGTGCTGGAGAAGACACAAAGAAATAATCACCATCTTATATTGGTGATAGAACTACAATTTTGGTATTCTTTCTACTAAAAAAAAATTCAACAGTATAAGCATTAAATCTCCAGTTCATATGCTCTAAAAATTCCTTAAAAATGTATTCATCACAGCAGAAGTATAAGAGCAAAAGTTAAAACTGGTACACCATCCACATGATGGAATATGATACAGTCAGTAAAATTGGGTTTATAAAATTTGCAGTTATCTTGTAAGATTTGGTAAGATGGAAGTGTGCCTGTAATATGATTTCAACTACAAGGAAACTACACATGCATGGACAAATGACCAGAACAAGATATCTTATGGTAGCTATGATAGCTTCTATGTGTTATACTTTGAGTGGTGTCCATTTCCTTATCTTTTCCTAATTTTCAAGTGGACTTTGATAAATTTACTTTCATAAATGTATACTTTTTTAAAAACAATAATACACATTTGAATTAATCATCCATGTTTATATGTAAATATTTTATTTTCTCCTTTGGGTGTTTTCTTTTTTCCTTCTCCCCAGTCAAGCTGGAAGTAACTAATTGGATTTAAGAATGTGTTTTAGAAATAAAAAACGATAAATTAAAAACATGCAGGAGTTGCATCTCTTAATTCATGACCCAAATTCTTCAAAGTACTATGTATCTTCAATCCAATGCTATTTTGGATTTCTTCGTGTAAGTTTCAAACAGTGTCTATTTTCCCTAAATTCCACTATCTTATTCTCTAGCTAGACAGTAGGTAACCTTTTCAGGAAAGACAGGATTTTAAGTTTTAACACTGCAAGTCATTCTCCTAACTTTCATGTCTGTTAAAATAGTGTAGCATCCGGGGATGCCCTGGCATCTACAACCCTGAAAGGCAGGATAAAAGAAGAAAAGGAAGGGTAGGTAAATCCATGCCTTTTTGTCCATTAAAAAGCACACAAAGTTTGCCTTTTATCTGCCAAGTTTAAATGCTGAAACTACAAAGCTGACATTCAAAATCATCTGAGCTACTTTTTTCCCACACGGTATATTTATGCCCCTATGCATATATGTACTATTATCTTCAAATAGGAAATAATCATAGTTTAATATTAGAGAGACAGTCCCAGAGCCATGTTCTTCTCCTTTGCCACGAGCACTTTGATAATCACTCTTCTCCCACTTAAACAACCAGCAGCAGGGGGGAGCATTTGACATACCAGTTAAGGTAACACTTGGGGTGTCCATATCCCATATCAGTGTATGTGGGTTCCAATCTCACAATTCTAGCTGCCTAAAAATAAACACCCAGAGGAACTACTGCAGTAGATGGGTCCCTGTCACTCATGTGGGAAATTTGGATTGAGTTTCTATCTCCTGTTTTCACCTGCCCTAGCCCCAGGTGCTGTGGGCATTTGAAGAGTGAAACAGCAGATGGAAGATAGCTCTTGGTCTCTCTCTGCCTTTCAGATAAATAAAATAAATAAATTCATTTTAAAACAAACAAGAAGCATATTTATTAAGGGTACAGACTTGTCTTCTAAAAACTTATACAAATGCTTAGACTCTGATATCTTAATGTTAATGGTTGATGTATTAAGGATGAAGACTTGATCTAACTGTGGTTGCTAGGAGGTAGATCTGGTGGGAGGTGTTGAGGTCATTGGGGGTGGGCCCTCAAAAGGTGGCTTTCATGAGATGGTTGAGTACCATTTGAGTTTGCATTCTGCCTTAATTTCTCTTCTTCCCAGCTCACCACATAATAATCTCTTTGTACCACCATGATCAGACTCTACAAACTCCAGAATATGGGACCTCCCAGTCCTGTACTATGATCTACAAACTGTAAGCTGAAATAAACCTTATCTTTCCATTAAGCTTCTCTCAGGTATTTTATTTAAAGGAATTGGTGCTGGTGCTTTGATGTAGTGGGTTAAGCTGCTGCCTGCTGTGCTGACATCCCATATAGGCACTGGTCCAAATTCCAGCTGCTTCACTTATGATCCACCTCCCTGCTAATGCACCTCGGAAAGTGAAAAGATGAAAGTGAAAGTGAAAAGTGAAAGATGGTCCAAATGTTTGTGTCCCTGCCACCCATATGGGAGACCTAGAAGAGGCTTCTGGCTCCTTCAAACTGGCCCAACCCTGGAAGTTGTGGACAATGGGAGAGTGATCCAATGAGTAGAAGATTCTCTCTCTCTCTCTCTCTCTCCTCTCCTCTCCTCTCCTCTCCTTCTCTCACTCTGTAACTCTGCCTTTCAAATAAATTTTTAAAAAACTTTTTAAAAAAATAAATGAATGAAAAGTAGACTAATACACTTTCCTTGATTGATCCAAACTTTCAACATGGTACACTGTTCTGCAGTATAAATTTCTATGGTGACTCTCAAGGGAACAACTTAAAATACTGACTATTTAATCAAGACACCATAAATGCATATTATGGCTTTCCGTCTGTCCTTACATTTATTCTAGACCAATTTCCACCAAGAGCTAAGAGTGGTATTAAAAATAGGACAATTTGGCCCCACACTGGAATGTTTTGAGCTTGATAAACTTGTGGAGGAAAGCAACAGGAATTAAGTCAATGGCTGTCAGTTATTCCACTTTGTCCTTCTCCTACTAACATTGCCTTCTAACATTGCTCCTGGGGCTTGGGGGCAAAACAGTGCAGGTGCAGTCCACCTAGTAAATCCAAATTCATGGCCAAAGCCGCGGTTCAATAGGCCATGGCTCACTAGGCTAATCCTCTGCCTGCAGCGCCGGCACACCGGGTTCTAGTCCCAGTCGGGGCACCGGATTCTGTCCCTGGTGCCCCTCTTCCAGTCCAGCTCTCTGCTATGGCCGGGAAGGCAGTGGAGTCCTTGGGCCCTGTACCCACATGGGAGACCAGGAGAAGCACCTGGCTCCTGGCTTCAGATCAGTGCAGTGCACCGGCCGCAGCGGGCTGGCAGCAGCGGCCATTGGAGGGTGAACCAACAGAAAAGGAAGACCTTTCTCTCTGTCTCTCTTTCACTGTCCCTTCTGCCTGTCAAAAAATTAAATTAAATTAAATTTAAAAAAATAAAAATAAAAATAATCCAAATTCATGTTAACATTCAACCACTGATTTGTCCATCGGAAGCACTTTTGCAAATCATGATTACCATGGGGAAACTCATCAACTTCTGTTTTCCAACTTTGTAAATTTAAATCGAGACAAGACAACATTTTGTGACAGAAAGTAAGTAAGTACATTTAGTGAAGCAAGGTGCCTTTCCATGAAGAAATAACAGAAGTAACAGTCACCTGGAAAGCCTTAGGAAAGCCTGGATGTGCTGAGAAGTCGGATGCTAATAACTGGGTTAAATCCTTTTACATATCAGATGCCTTCTAATTCTCTGCTTTCAATAAAACTGAAGAAAGCCCTAATCAAGTTGACAGTTTTAATATGATTCTAACTGTATATCACATAGGATTTTTGACATATGATAGAGAAAGAATCAAGCAACCGTGACAGGCTTGTAAAAAGTAAACTTTTATCTCCATCTGCTTAGTCATTTGAAAATATTTAGCATGCATTTTCACTATGAAAACAAAAAGAGATAAAATAGATGTAAACTTATTTTAGTAATAAATAATATACACATAAAAGTACTTTTAAAATTTAGTTTGTGGAAAGTGGAATTAAAATATAAGCTCATTTTGTGCAAAAAAATTTGAAATCCATGCATACTGTTTTCATAATACACATTTTCATGAACTTTTTGAACAATCCTTACATATATATGAATATATGATGCTATTAAAAAAACCAAAGAGATTTTAAATATTTGATATTTTTCAAAATTTATAATATTTACATATTATCTCATCAATTATGTACTACTACTAGCTGTAATAACATTTCAATCTTAAAAAATTTTAAGCTACAGCTTTATGGTCACAGGAAATTAATTAATTAATATATTTTTGTTGCAAGGAATTAAAACAAGGTATACTATAAGAAGTTTTCAAGCATTTAAGTGAATTTTATTAGGCCAAATACCCTGGGGAGGGGTGAGTGTTTGATGTAGCAGTTAAGATGCCATATGGGATGCCTGCATCCCATATCAAAGTGATTGGGCTTAAGTCCCAGTTCATTTTTGCATCCAGTCCCTGCTATGTGCCCCTTGGGCAGTAGCTGGCAATGGCTCTGAGAGCTGGGTCTCTGCATCCACAGGGGAATCCAAATTGATTTCTGGGCTCCTGGCCACTCTCTAGTCCAGCTCTAGTGGCTGTGGGCATTTGGATTAGGACAGAAGATGGGTGATCCTTCTTGCTCTCACTCTTGCTCTCTCTCTCTCATTTAAATAAATAATAATTTTTTAAATTCCATGTGGAAACCGAGATAGTTGCATGAGGTCAGGGGCAAAACTCCCCAAATATTAAGACATCCAGTACAACAAACAGACGATGGTGCATTTAATATCAGTGTGGCATTTAGATTACATTGGGCACTTTTAAAAGTGTGATACTTTAGTGTTTGTTTAGAATAGAAATATTTATAATGGACTGGAAATTACATCCTTTGCAATTCTTTAAAATTAGAAGGAAAATTTTTAGATTAGCAGCTTAAAATTGTGGAAGATACCACACAAGAATAAAAATGATGACCACTTTAACACTGCGTGCATCTCCTTTTTCTCTTTCAGAATAAATAGAAGAGCAGCCACCCAGAAAAGAAATTTATGACATTCTCCATTTAGGCAAAGATTTCTACAGATTACTGCAGAAGGGGCCAGGTAAGATTTCCATGCACAATGATTAGCTAGCTGTAACGGGCTGGATATGCAGGACATGATATATGCAATGCCTAGGCAGACCAAATAAACCAACAAGTACTGTCTGTTTGGCTGATGATATGCCCATGTGGTAACTTTGAATGGTTGAAGGTTGAATACTATATATACAGCTAGATTATCAATATGGCTGATTAATTTGGGGACACACTTAACTCAGAGAGCACAGAGCACCTATGAGTTGCCCAGATATGCTTGGATTGGGTTGATCATGATGTCAAAGGCAGAAGACTTTTTTCTGCATTTAACTGACATGAGCGCTTCCCCTTTAACAGTGACTAAAAGTATGCTTTTAAAAATCTTTTTGATGCATTTAATTTCTTTACCTTTTATTGATAACAGAGAGAGAGATAGAGACAGAGACTGAGCGTGAGAGCAACAGCGTGCAAGTGAGAGGGAGACAGAGAGAGAGAGAGAGACAGAGAGAAAGGAAGAAATTGTACAAATCTTAAATGCAGAGCCTAAATGACTGTGAAGTGCATCTGTCCATGGAACATCCATCCAGTGGAAAGTGCAGACTCTCCCTAACATGCAGAAGACTTTTCTTGCATCCCTCTAGCCATTATCAGTTCCCACTACTAGGTAAGCACTATTCTGCTTCTAGGTAAGTTTCATTTTTAAGATTTATTTTATTTATTAGAAAGAGTGACAGAGAGAGGGAGAGCAAGAGAGAGATGTTTCATCTGCTGGTTCACTCCCCAGTTGGCCACAATGGGCAGGGCTGGTACAGGTCACAGACATAGGCCCAGAACTCCATCCTTATCTCCCTCATGTGGATGGCAGAGGCCCAAGCACTTGGGGCATCTTCTGCTGCTTTCTCGGGTACATTGGCAGAAAGCTTAATTGAAAACCGAGCGGAGAACTTAAACAGGTACTCCAATATGTGATGTTGGCATTGCAAGCAGTGGCTCCATCCACTGTGTCACAATGACAGAACATAGGTAAGTTTGCCCACTTCAGGAATTTCACAAAATAGAATCATACAATATATACTCCTTTGTGGCTGATTACTGGGGAAAAACAAAAACAGAAAACAGAGTGTGTGAGAGGACATTGGCAATACATACTGACTGGAGACTAGCACCCAGATATAAAATGCAAAACACAAAGAAAAAAATAGACAATAGGATTGAAAATGGGCAAAAGACTTGAACAGGTACATTGCTAAAGAGAATACTCAAATGGCATTCCATGCTTGCTGGCTATTCTTTTAAGTCATGATAATAAAATATTCAGGATATGAAAAGCAATCTTCTATAGAGATCTTTGTTTTAAAGCAATTATAGTTTCCATATGAGAAGAGAACTAGTGCAGCAAATACCAGGAATCTTCAAAAAGTTCTTGGAAGCACATGTTATGAAGACACCATGCATGAATTTCAAAAATATTGCACCAAAAGGAACTTATCTTTTAATTCCATTTTTCCAAAACCTTTTTTTTTCATAGCTAGTCCGAATTTATTCAAAGAAAATAAACTCGCAGAGGTTGACCAACTGCCAGCATGCACACAGACCAAAATCATGACAGAGACCCAGACCCCAGCAGGCTGGGCCTTTTTATATCTCAGGTGGGCTAGGAGTGGGGTGGGAGCAGTAGGTGGAGGTGAGCTTCTCCATACCAGTTCTTCAAGTTTGGTCCAGTGGCTTCCAAACCTGGGAAAGAATGCGGGGGGGTGGGGGGGGGGCACTACAGGTGTGAGATGGAACTGATTTCTTGACAGAAGGCAGGGGTAACAAGAACCTAAAGCGGCTGAGGCTATGTCCTTGTTCCACCAATCCTGACTGAGTATAGATAAGGAGATGGGGCTTGGTTTCTTTCTGCTACTTCCTGCCTGATATGGGCGTTGACACGTGCAAGCATCTAAACTCAGGATGGGATTTACTGAAGAAGAGCCGTCTTGTATTGATCCTGTGTGATGGCTTAGGATATAGCAGTCATTCATTCCTGCAAGAACCTTTGGAATAAGTTATTATACATGGCAGAAACAGGAGCACTATGATTACAAGGACCAAAGGAGATATTAGAGACATCGCCCATGGTGGAAAAGACTGAAGTTGAGTTCTTCAAGCTGAGTAGGGGCAGAGTAGGGACCTGTGGTCAAGACAGGGTTCCAGCAGGTGGCCTCTTGAGGGAGCTGCAGCACCAGCTCACAGAACCTGTTTCTATTTGAGGTTTCACGTGGGTGGCCGTCTAGGATTTTATTGCCTGGAGCAAACGAATCTAACAAGCAAATTAAATACACAGGGTCTAAAACTAAGATCAGTCATTACTAGCAGACCCAAGAAAGGTGCTGTCCAAACCAGGAGGGAGTTTTCCCGTTGAGAGGCAAAGGGGGAATGAACCAGTCACGAGCACTGCCCAGCGTGCTTGCGACAGAAACCTCTCTTACCAATCTGACGGATTGAGAATTAGGTCTGATGTGGGCATGTAGTGATGAGATCTGGCAAAGGCTCTGGCTGTGAATTCATTGGGAAATGGGAAGTGCAAGTGGGAGTGAGAAAATGTTCTGGAAAGGCATCTCCCAGAGCCGTCTGGGTCAGAAGGGAAAATGAGATTGTAGGAAAGAGAAGGTAAGGAGTGGGCAGAGACAGTAAGAAGGGGAAGGAGTTCAGAAAGGAGAAGTTAGGAGGAAGGGTGGGGATCCCAGCTCTTTCCCAGAGAACGCAGGAGTGGCTGGTTTGGGCAAGATGCCAATCCCTTGCTCCCCTCTAACCAAAATATCAGGAAAAGAGGGCAGACTGGTGCCGCCTCACACGGGGCACCGCATCTAAGGAAAAGAGGCGCAGAATGGAGAGGAGCCAGGGTATCAACTCGCAGCCAGACTGAATCTATTCAAAGAAAATGAACTCACAGAGGTCGACCGACCACCGTCATGCTCACAAAACAAACACGTGGCAGAGGCCTTCCCAAACTTTCTGAAGTGCTCTCGAACACACCAAAAGCTGTGAAAGTCAGAGCTGGACCTGAAGTGAGGAGGAAGAAAATGGAGAAGGAACAGAGGTGGAGCAGGAGAAAGAGAAGGAGAGGCAGAGAGAGAAGACGCCAATCAAACTGGAAGTTACATAGCTGAGGATTTTACAGGGCAGGCCTTCGGCATAGCAGTTAAAAAGCCACTTGGAATGCCTGCGCCTCATGTTGGAATGCCGCAGCATAAGCCCTGTCTCCACCCTTACTTCCAGGTTCCTGTTAATGGAGATGCTGGGAAGTACTTGGGTCCCGGCCACCCACATGCGAGACCCTGGCTGAGTTCCCAGCTCCTGGTCTTGTCCTGGCCCCAGCTGTAGAGAGCATTTGGTGAGTGAACCAGTAAATGGAGACCTCTATCTTTATCTCTGTGTGTCTACCTTTCAAATAAATTAAAATATATATATATATATAAAGCAACCTCTTTACTCAGATATTTTGAAATTTAATTTTTTTAATTGGGTTAAAATCAAGTCTTGGGAAACTGTGATGAATGAAGAAGTTGGGCAACACATATTTCCTCAAAAGAACCAGAATCATAAACATAAAGTTGCAACAGAACATTTTCAAATTTGAAATGTATATGAAAAGTAAGAGAAATAATAATTGACAAAGCTGGAGATGCAGGATGTGATGAGTTCATGAACAAGTGAATGACTGGGAAGGCTAAGAAGTCAGTTCTGTTCTTGGCATCTCCTCTTCCTCTCTGCCTCCTTTCCTTTCTTCCGTCCTCCCTTCCTCTCTCCTATACTTCCCTGCCCCTCCCTCCCTCTCTATACACCTCATTGCTATCTGTGAACATAGCTTTCCTCCTGTTTCATTTACAATGACATATCCGTCCTGATCATGGTAAGAAAGAATGCAGGTTTTAGTCTCAAAACTTTGAAGTTCACGTACCCAGATTAGCTAACCTCTTCTTTGGCGTATTCATAAAACATTTGTTGAGCAGCCGCTACATTCAGGGCACTATGTAAGTACAGTGGTGAAGCAGATAAAGGAAGCCCGTGGCCTCCATAAATGAAGCAGTTCTTGAAATGAGTCATGTACAGTAATGGTTTATGCAAAGTAATAATGGTTCCTACTCGGCACATACCAAGTTCTCAAGTAACTTTGGCTCCATTCCCTTCTCATGTTGAAATTGTCAACCTGAAAAGCCAAGGTGTCTTGTTTGCTTTTGCTTGTGGACATTCTGCTACTGAACAGCATATCTCCAGTATGTAGCTTTACATAATGATTTTGAGATACAAAGTACAGAATTGAATATAAAAGAGAAAAAGAAATGAGCCATGCAGAAAAATGACTACAACTCCTTGTAAAATAGCAATACTGGCTATAATAGAAATAAAATGATTACTGTTCCTACTTGCCATGTGGGAAACTGTTCAAATCCCCATTAAGCTATTAGGTGAATAGCTAGACAAATTATGGAATTTGATGGAATAATATTCAGCTACTGAAAATCAAGATTTTTGAAAAATATTTAGTAACAAGGAAAAGGCTTATAATGTGACAAGAAGTGAAAAGGCCAGGATTTAAAACTGCATATAACCATTCACAAAGCCATAAGTAAAAGTGCAGGACATACATAGAAATTTTAACAGCAGCAATCCCTAGACGGTGACACAAAGAATGATTTTCACTAGCTTCTATATTTTTTTTATCAATTTTACGTGATGGGCATTTACCATTTTATAAGCAAAACAAAGCACAAGTTAAAAATAAATACATAGAGAGTAGCCATTCAGCCTAGCAGTTAAGATGCCTGACTTACATCAGAGGAACTGAGTTCAAATCCTGCCTCTGGTTTCTGACTTTCCTTGCCCACCAATGCAGGTTCTGAGAGGCAGCCCTGATGGCTCATGTAATTTAATCTAATTCCTGCCGTGTGAGAGTCTGGATTGAGTTTCCAAATCCTGGTTTCAGTTCCACTCCAGTTGCAGCAAAAAATTTAACCACCAAAGACAAAAATCAAAGAAGTATTGGCTCCGACAGCCCAACCTCTTGAGTATATTCACTCGGTTTTCACATATAAATGATCATTATTCACATTGTTTTTCTCCCTAAGAATGCAATTTTCCTATTTGATATGAAATAACTTGTTAAATATATTTGAGTTGGGATAACTAACTTAAGTATCTGTAGAAACAGTATTTTCACTTCCTACTGTCACAGCAAAGACAAATACTGCACGCACTCTTAGTAATAAATTTGTTTCACAGAGGGATATAGACTAACGATTGTAAAACTATCTCGTGTGTATATTAGGATTTAGAAAATAAGTAAATATATTGTGAGTAATGAGAGACAAGTCTGTATTGTCAGAAAAGCTTTATTAGGAAAGTAAAAGAGGAGACTACTGAGCCATAAAAAAATAATGAAATCCTGTCTTTTGTAACAAAATAGATGTAACTTGAGACCATTCCACTTAGTGAAATAAGTCAGTCCCCAAAAAGACAAATACCATATGTTTTCTCTGATATGTGGTAGTTAATATAGAATGCAAAATGAAACAATGAATAAGACAGACACTGACATCTTATGATGCCTATTGTTTATAGCCCTTGTCTGTATTCCTGTAGAACAGTGGTCTTTCTGCTTTTTACTTGTTGAACATTATGGTTAGTGGTGCATTGAGCCTGTGATTATAAATTGAAAGTGTGTTTTATGGCTGGCGCCATAGCTCACTAGGCTAATCCTCCACCTGCGGCGCCAGTACCCCGGGTTCTAGTTCTGGTCGGGGCGCCATTTCTGTCCCGGTTGCTCCTCTTCCAGTCCAGCTCTCTGCTATGGCCCGGGAAGGCAGTGGAGGATGGCCCAAGTGCTTGGGCCCTGCACCCCATGGGAGACCAGGAGGAAGCACCTGGCTCCTGGCTTCAGATCGGCACAGTGCACCAGCTGTAGTGGCCATTTGGGTGGTGAACAAACAGAAGGAAGACCTTTCTCTCTCTCTCTCTCACTGTCTAACTCTGCCTGTCAAAAAAAAAAGTGTGTTATTGCAGAAATTAAAGGGAAAAAAGAAAGAAAAGAGGAGGAATTGGGAAAAGAAGGAAGGGAGGGAAGTATGATTATCTTCTTATAATTGTATCTATGAAATACATGAAATCTGTTCTCTTTACATTAATAGAAATTTTTAAGAGAGAATATTAGAAAGGACCTAGTGGTTTCAGATTAGAACTGAATGTATCAGTATAAATTTATTTTATCTATGTAATATATAATTATATGTATGATGTGTATGTATGTATGTATGTATGTGCTTACATGAATATATCTTTCCTAGTTCTGTTCACCAAGAGCGCCTAGAATAGATTACTCAGTAGCAATGAACACATATTGCTCCTAGAGTTTGGTTTCTAAATACTATTCTCCAAAGAAAGCAACCAGGGCTGGGGTAGCAAAAATACAATACAAGCCTGGAACATTATGTGGATTAAGAAAAAGAATCTTCAGATATGAAGTCCTAAGACAGACACAGAATCACTTCTCTCAAGACTTGGCAGACAGGACAATCAACCCCATTTTGGGGAAACTCGGTTGGACCAGGGCCAGATAAAGAACACTAGTGAGATAATTAGAGAAATTTGAAGGAGACCTGTTGATACGTTAAAAGTAACAGGTTATTAATAGTTTCTCAGCTGCTTCTCTGGGAGAACATCAAATGGTGGAGGATAGCCTATACTGTCAAGAGGCCATGCACAGAGGCATTGGCTGCAGGGCCTGGGGCCAGGGTGAAGGTCTTGGAGCTCCAGGGGAAGGCTGAGGAGAAGGGGTGGCTCCCCCTCACCTAACTGGGCTGCCTGGTTAACGACAGGAAGATCACATCTCTGGTGATTTGTCTCTTCTTCCTGCTCATTTAGGAGTCTGAGGTCATCGACTTTTTCCTGGGGGCATCCTTCAATGATGTGGTTTTAAGCATCCTGCTTGTGCAAAAGCATAACCACACTGGTCAGCTAACCAGGTTCAAGGCTTCAGGACCATCAGGGATGGCAATGGCCATGTCAGCCTGATGTGAAGTCCTTCAAGAAGGCAACCTCTGCCATCAGAGGGGCCATCATCCAGGTCAGTATGGAGGGCCTACTGAGGGAGCAAGATGGCAAGCCTCATCCCTTGTGAGGTGACAGGCCGCTGGGGCTCTGTGGCAGTGCACACCCTCCTCCTTGCCATCAGAGGCACTGGCGCGGTCTGGGCTTTGTGCACAGGAGGCTGCTGCTGAGGCTGTTGGCCAGGGGCTGCACTGCCATCCTGGGCAACTTGAGTAAGGCCACCTGTGATGCCATCCAAGACCTAAGACTTTCTGACCCCTACCCTCCTGGGAGAGACTGCGTCCAGAAATTCACTGAGTACCCTCTAAAGACCCACCCCCAAGTCTCTCAGATAGAGGATTGTAGCTCCAACTATGGAAACAACATAGAGTTTTCACACACAAAAAAAACTAAATTAAACCCATTAAAAATAATAATAATAATTTCCTGGCTTTGATAATTGGTTATACAAGATGTAAACATATGTAGAAGGTTGATAAAGAAACTCTATATTCTTTTCATATGTGTTTAAGTCTGAAAATATTTCCAAATATAAAATTTTTAAAACCACATTTAATGTAGAATAGGGAAATTTGTTTAGTTTGATGGCACTCAAACTATCTTTCAAAAATTGTTGCTAATTTTCTACTTAATTGCTCTTATCTTTTTCAAAGATTTTCCTTGCTATGGCATTAATGTTCCTACAAAGAGAAGAGGAACCAAGAACTATCATGCAATAAAATCTCACCTTTTCTCACTCTAATAACTTTCTCCTTTCTTTTTAAACTACAAATTTGTTATTCTCCCATCAAATCCATAGGAGAGAAAAGCTCTTATTTTTTTCTAACACTTTATGTATTGTAAACTTCCAACATCACTGAAATACTATAATAATGTGATTCTGGACACTGTGGTTAAATAATTGCTACTGTCTTGATAGCTGCTCAGAATAATGTAGTTAGAGCATTATTCTAAATTCTATAATTAAATAATTAGAGTTGTCTTGCTTGCTATTTTTATTATTAGCTTTGTTTTTCCTTATTTTTTTGCTTCCTGAGGCAATGCTGACATTTCTTTGGAATATGCTGAATTTTGTTGTTGTTTTCATTTTTTGATTTTTCATAAATTTTTTTTACTATTTTGTAGCAAGAAATCATTCCACCTTTCTAGTGATTTTTCTTCTTTTCCTTTCGTCTTCTTTTTTCTATTGCTTTGTAATTTTTATAATCTTCATGATGTTCTTAAGTGTACTATTCAGTATCATTAAATATATTCACATCGTCAAAAAACTCTGGATATGGACTGCTTCTGCTGTTCATGCACAAACAAAAACAAGCAAAGCAAAAATAATTTGCTTAGTTCCAAAGGGTCATTATGGAGAGTGTTTCATGAAGTTTTATTTAGATGATATTTGGCATAATTCACATGAGATATGAATAAAAGTACTACATACAATTCTGAGATAAAATTATTAGGAACAAAACCAAGTATGTAGAAGTGGATAGCTAAAACATTGTCTGTCTCTCATGCATAAAACAGATCTATCCAAGAACTCAACTAGGGGCTTCAGAAAGTGCATGAAAAAAATAGAATGAAAGATAAAAATAAAAACAATAAAATTTATTCTCAAAATAAGCTCTATCAAGTTCAAGAAACTTCTGTAATGATACCAACAATGTAGTCCATCAGCAAAGAATAACTATGTCAGCAGTCTTGTTAACATGATCGACAGGAGAAAACACGATGTCCTTTATTTTTTTTTCACTCATTTTGGGTTTTTTATGCTTTTTAAACTTTATTTAAGGAATAAAAACTTCATGCATTTCATATAAACAAATTTAGGAACATAGTGATTCTTCCCAACCTACCCACCCTCCCATGCTTCGTCCTCCTCCCTCTGCTATTCCTATTATATTCTACCAAGATCCATTTTCAGTTAATTTCATACTCATAAGATTAACCATGCACTACATGCACTAAGTAAAGAATTCAACAAATAGTATGAAAACAACAACAACAACCACTGTTCCTCAACAGTCAAGACAAGGGTTGTTCAAAATCATCACATCTCAAAGTGTCAATTTCACTCCCAGAGAATTTGATGCCCTTTAAAGGGTGTTTCCAGTATAAGAAATCAGAAGGAGTCAAATGATGCACGTTGAGGTGGATGCCTAATGATTTTCCACCTAAACTCTCCCAAAATTGTTCTTCTTTGATGAGGTGAAAGAGCAAGAGCATTGTTGTGGCTGAGAGAGGTTCTGGAGAAGCTTTCCCTGGTGTTTTCCTCCTAAAGCTTTGGCTAACTTTCTCAAAACACACCCCTAGTAAGCAAGTGTTACTGTTCTTTCACTCTCCAGAAAGTCAACAGTTAATTACGTGAGCATCCCCCAAAAAACTGTTGCCGTAACCTTTGTTCTCGGCCAGTCTGTCTTTCCTCAGCTGGGCCTCTTCCCCCTCTCGGTAGCCATTGCTTTGGCCGTGCCTTGCCTTCAGGATCATACTGGTCAATCCATACTTCATCCCCAGTTATAATTCTCGGACTAAAGGCTTCAGGGTCTTGACCCCACTTGTTTTTTTGTTTTTGTTTTTGTTTTTGACAGGCAGAGTGGATAGTGAGAGAGAGAGACAGAGAGAAAGGTCTTCCTTTTTGCTTTTGGTTCACCCTCCAATGGCCGCTGTGGCCGGCGCATCTCGCTGATCTGAAGCCAGGAGCCAGGTGCTTCTCCTGGTCTCCCATGCGGGTGCAGGGCCCAAGGACTTGGGCCATCCTCCACTGCCTTCCCGGGCCATAGCAGAGAGCTGGCCTGGAAGAGGGGCAACCAGGACAGAATCCGGCGCCCCAACTGGGACTAGAACCCGGTGTGCCGGCGCCACAAGGTGGAGGATTAGCCTGTTGAGCCACGACGCCGGCCGACCCCACTTGTTTAACACGTCCATTGAAATCTCTGTCTTGTCTGCAGTTAATCCAGGCACAGCAGTTTGAGCACTCATCGAGCAGAAGTGTTCCCCCACTTTAATTCTTCGGATAGAATTGTGCCAGTTGAAGCAGTTGCAAGGCCTGTGGGGCTGGCTATTGCGTCTGCCATTGATGATCACTCCCCTTCAATTACAGAATGAATAAAATTTTTTCCTTGCAAAGTGCTGTGGAGGGTCACAGGCTGCATCTGCAACATTATCACATCCTTTGTTAAAATGAGGTACCCATTTGTAAAACACTGATTTCTCTGAGGCATTGTGTCCATCGACTTGTAATAAAGCATCAACGATTTCACCATGCTTCTACCAAGGTTTCACCATAAAATTGACATTTGTTCTTCCTTCAATTTTGGCAGAAGTCTTAGCAGAGTTCTTGTTACTCTGTTAGGGACTTTCCTCAAACTGATGTCTAATCCTTCTGAGTGCCTCTACCTAGTTCCTATTCAGAAATGTTCTAAAAATTAGTATGAGGTGTGTAGGTTTTTTCTGGAGTAGGAAACAAAAAAATTTTGGAATCCATACATAACTTTTTTTTTTCATAATACACACTTATCATGAAAATTTTGAAGTTTCCTGGAATATTTTTTCAACCTTACTAGAAAAAAACCACATAAATGGAAAGTCTCCAAGAGCAAAATTAGTGTGACAAGATTCATGTTTAAGTTCATATGCTTCAGGTATAGAAGAATCTCATGTTTTTATTTAAGATTTTATTTATACTAAAGGAAAAATCACCAGAGACTAAAAATCGCAAACACGAGGGAAAACAAGGCACTCTAGCAGATAATATTCATACTACATTGAACATAAGCTACATGTGGAAAGAAGCAGAAAAAAAAACATGAAAAGCCAACACAATGTTATTATAAATAAATAAATGATGGCATTGTTTCCAAATGAAAATGAATTTCATATTTCAAAAGTTCAGAGAGTTTTAAGTAATTAAGATATGTTATGCTTATAGTTATATAATCAGTGTATTCTATTTTCATTTATTTTTATTTATTTTTTTTGACAGGCAGAATTAGACAGTGAGAGAGAGAGAGAGAGAGACAGAGAGAAAGGTCTTACTTCCGTTGGTTCACTCCCCTAATGGATGCTATGGCCGGCGCTGCACCCATCTGAAGCCAGGAGCCAGGTGCTTCCTCCTGGTCTCCCATGTGGGTGCAGAGCCCCAGCACTTGGGCCATCCTCCACTGCCTTCCCAGGCCACAGCAGAGAGCTGGACTGGAAGAGGAGCAACTAGGACAGAAATGGCGCCCTGACCGGGACTAGAACCCGGGGTACCGGTGCCACAGGCGGAGGATTAGCCTAGTGAGCCGCAGTGCCAGTAGTGTATTCTATTTTCAAATATAAGGGATAAAAAATTACTAATGGGCTACTTAAATGTTATGGTATTGTCAGATTTCATTTATGGGACATCTGCCTCATTTTAGGCCTTCCATTTAAAAAATGAAGTGACTTTTATTTCACTATTGTTCTGTTGTTTAAAATGTGATGTTTTGTACCAATGTGTGAGAAGAGATTCATATAATGATTTTGCACTAGAATCATTTTCTTATCACAGAATAATGTCACAGAACTAATTATCTAATTCTCTAATTTAAAAAAAAGTCAGTAATGAGAAATTTTTCTTTCTTTGAAAATCTACTTTTTCCCAAATCTTAACTTTCAATTAAATGTTTTTTTTTACTGTACATGCAGCATTGGAACAAGATATTAAACACTGGAAAACAAAAGTTGAAGTGAAAACGGACCAGAAATGCAAAGAGATATTGCTCAGGAAATGATTACAGACATTGATAGAGATGTTTATGCCTCAGGTCGATGCTCTTAGACAAACAAAAAAAAAGCTTAAAAAGAAAGCGCCAGTGAGACTAAGCTCTGGGACATCAAGAACCCTGTCTCTTTGTCACTGTATGGCCCATTTCTGTCACATGGAGCAAAGAATATCTGAGCGAAATTAGGACCTAGATGGGGTGCTTTTCACCAATGATTCTTCTTATTTTTCAGTGTTCCAGGAACTAAGGAGTTAGGACACAGGAAACGGGTAGACACAGTTTCATTCTGGACCATAAGTTGATTATTGTAACAGATCCTATGGATTCAATGTAGAATTTTTTTTTAAAACCAGCTCACAGAGGTTTAGTAATGATAAGGTTAGGTTTAGTAATGATAATAATGATAGAAGAATACTATTTGTGTTCTAGTTGCTTCCTCAAATCATGTGCCTGATTTGAATGCATCCAACCAAAGAAATTTCAGAACCTGGGTCCTCTGAATTCTTTCAACATTGGAAATTTATGTCTGAGTAACGTATTTTTCTTTATTGATATATGTTGAGTATCTACTCTAACTAGGTTCTCATTAAATACTCTAAATTTGGTAGTAAGGAAAACCAACAAAATCTTCTCTCATAGATTCTATAACTTGGTAAGGAAGACAGACAAAAAAAATAAAATACAAAAGAGTAATGAAATTAACAAAGAAGGAAACATAAAATATAGGAAACTTAGGCTGAAAATAAAAAAGGAAGACCTTGGAGGCAAGGCAGAGTCAGGTAGTCAGGGAAGACTTCCCTGAAGAGGTGACATTCAAGCTAAGAAGTGAAGAAGAATGAGAGGCTTGATTTAGGAGAAGTTAGGAAACATGACCTGAAGGAGCCATCGCACTGAGGAGCTGGGACAAGACCAGGTGGGCTGGAAACTGGTGACGAGGTCATGGTCAGCAAGCTTTCCCATTAAAAGCACTGAGCAGTATTGAGAGGGGAATAGACAGGGGATTCACATTCTAGATTTCTGTGGTCTGCTTAACATGTGGGCTAATTTCCTTAGTTCCTAATCTAACGGAAATAAATATTGTTCATTTAAATTTGATTTCCTCTAAAAAAATTCCTTCATGCATTTGAAATAAGGTCTTACCAATCTTCATTGTTTGAGTCTGTTTATGCCAAACTGAAACAATTTTAATGGCTGTTTTCCAAACAGCATCCCTTAATGAACTCACCAAACTCACAGCCACTTACACCCACAATGTTTCCTTCTAACACATTCATAATTTCATAGACACCTGGTCCCTGCTTGGTGGTGACAAGCAGCATCACCCATCTGCACTAAGGGGGAGGCCTTTATGGGGCTGGCAGCGTCCCCACCCTACTGAGGCCCAGTCCCCATCCCTGATGTCCTATAGCAGTCAGACAAATCACTCACTCAAGTCCTGCCATGAATAAAAATAACATTAATTGCCATCTATATTATGTATCCATATTTAATGATAATGGATAAGGTCTCTGATGACATTTTTTCGAAATTTGTTTTTCCATTTTCCCTTCATTTGGAAAAATGCCATCCTGCATGTCTGTCTGTATTATTGGTTTTAGAAATGTTCAATCAGACTTGCCCCTAACGGTAGAGTTAGAAACCTGCCAGTGGATTCCAATTCAATCCCATCAAGGTGGCATGTACCAAAGCCATCTCACTAGTCAAAGTGATCAGTTTCAGTTCATAACTGATCATAAAGGTAGGATTAAGAGTCAAAGGGGTCACATAAACAAGACTAGTGTCTGCTAATATTAACTGATAGAATAAAAAAGGAGAGAATGATCCAACATGGGAAGCAGGATACACAGTAGTCTCATAGAATGGCAGATGTCCTAAACAGCACTCTGGCCTCAAAATCAGCCCTTAAGGCATTTGGATCCGGCTAAAAAGCCCATGAGAGTATTTCAGGCATAGAAAGCCAAGATACTGTGGCAAAAAAAAAAAAAAAATGACCTAAATGAAAGATCTCTGTGAGCAAGAGCCCAGCAGAAAGAACGGGCCATCAAAGAAGGAGGCACCTTTCTCTGAAGGGAGGAGAGAACTTCTACTTTGACTATAAACTTGTCTAAATATGATAAGAGTTGGTGAACTCAAGAGGCTTCCATAGCCTTGGCAACTCATGACAAGAGCCTAGGGTGATTACTGACGCCATAAACAAGAGTGTCAATTGTTAAATCAACAACAGGAACCACTGTGCACTTACTCCCTATGTAGGATCTCTGTCCTTAATGTGTTGTACTATGTGAATTAACGGTATAACTAGTACTCAAACAGCACTTTATACTTTGTGTGTCTGTGTGGGTGCAGTCTGTTGAAATCTTTACTTGGTATATACTAAATTGATCTCCTTCTGTGTATAAAGATAATTGAAAATGAATCTTGATGTGAATGGGATGGGAGAGGGAGCAGGAGATGAGATGGTTGCGGGTGGGAGGGAAGTTATGGGAGGGAAAGCCACTATAATCCAAAAGCTGTACTTTGGAAATTTATATTTATTAAATAAAAGTTTAAAAAAACAGAAAAAAAAATTTAAAAAAGAAGTATAAATGCAGGTCCACCCCCTAAATCCTGTGTTATAATCAGTTCACACAACTGCCTTCAAAGATCTCAATTTTACCACCTAGAAGGACAGCAGGCCTCACATAACTGTTCAGGAAAATTCTCTGTACAACCTCCAAGCAAGGAATCACACATGCAGCTAATATCTTCGCGTTCCTTCAAGGGAGCAAGATTGATTTTCTAGGACACAGAATGGTTTAGAAAAGTGATAGAGGGAGACAACTTTTTCATTCCTTTAAGAATTATTTGTTCATTTGAAAGTTAGAGTTACAGAGACAGAGGAAGAGACATTACACATACACAAACACACACAGAGAGAGAGAGAGAAAGAGAGAGAGAGAGAGAGAGAGAGAGAGAGAGATCTCCCACCCATGGGTTCACTCCTTGGATGGCTGAAAGTCAGAAGCCAGGAGCTTCATCTGGATCTCCTACAGGTGTGGTAGGGACCCTCTGCTCATTTTCCCAGGCCATTAGCAGGGAGCTGGATCAGAAGTGGAACAGCTGAGCACCAACCATGACACAACTCTAGCCCCAACATCTTTTTCTTTAACACATATGAGGCTGCATAATTTATACCTTCTAGCACCTGGCAATCCTCACCTGTGATAATTCTGATTCCCTAAACTTCATAGTCTACACCCTTTCCAAAGTTACAGGCAAAGGAAAGGTGCCAAGTCAACATACACGGCGTCACTCCTTATACCACCTGCTTGGGGACTCTTACAAACTGTCATTCCTTAGGCAAGACCACCTCTCTGCTGTGAGGACAGAGGAGATAATTTATGCAAAAAATACCTTGAAAGACACAACAGAGTGGGAAAACATAAATACTAAAGCCATCAGTCATTTGTCTTTGTTTTCCAGGGGCTAATATATTACCAGGGAAATAATAAGTTCATAGCAGAGAGAGAGAGACAGAGGGCTCTCCCGTGAACTTACTGTACAAATATGATGGTATTTCAAGAAAATAGAATTGAAAGTTACGTTTATCTTGATTTTTAAGAGTTTTGAGATCAATGCAATGTTGTAATAATATGTACTTCCATGAACTTTTTTGAAGACCTCTCATGTGTCTGCACATGTGTGTATATGTGTGAATGTGTGTGTGTGTGTGTGTGTAGGAATAGATCAAATAACTACATTTGAGAATTGACAATTGAATTTAGTCATTCTTTCTCTTTCACTTCTTATGTTATGGTTATTATCATTATGAAAGATTTACTATGTATTTTACTTTGTAAGATCTACTATGATTTACCAGATTTACTGGCTGGCACTTGGGGCCCCACACACAATACTCAGCACCTCAGCTCTGTTACCTCCAAACTCGGCATTGCCGCCTCCCCATCAGCTATTCTGTGAAGAGCGGAAATTCAAGGCCAGGCCTTTGTGTCTACAGCTCTTTTCACCCAAGCCTGGTCCTTCCCAAGGACCAGGCTCCATACTGAAGGAAGGGCCTCACTGTCATCCCTCCCGGCACTCATCATGTGCCTGTCCCACGGTGAGTAAAGGCTGTCATTCTTAGAAGTCACCTTTACGGATCAGGAAGCAAATGGGTCAAACTTTCAGAGACATGAGCTTTGAGTGTCTAATGGAAGATTCAGACGAGACAGAAATCCTCTCCTAAAATCATCTTCAGCTACTCATTCCTGTGCTCTTGAAGCCGGTGACTGTGAGCATCAGGTTTGCGGAGTCTTCGAGACACAAGCAGGTGTCTTCTCCCTGGCTGACTCAGGGGCAGCCCCTGATGAGTGACACATTGCTTCCGTCACAGCAGACCAGCCACGAGCCAGACGTTGTCAGGCACTCAGAGAGCTGTGGTCTCAGGGACTCTGAGCAGCTTTTCTCTGTTCCTTGGGAGGACGAAGTTGAAACACAAAGAATGCAGGATGGATTTGTCTAAGCATAGAGTACACAAACGGAGGGAAGTGAGCTTGACCAGTGGCAACACAAAGCAGAGACCTCTGAATTTTATTTTTTAAGAAAAGGGAAACTTCCCATTTCCTTAAAGTTGTATAAGGTTGCGCTTGGGAAAAGGACTGCTTACAAAGTGGTAGACTAAAAGCAAGACAAAGATCACTCCTCCCAAAACACAACCCCAGTTCCCCTCCCAAACTCCTGCTCACCAATTTAAGGAATTGTAATGACAGCAAGTCATTGCATGTGTGAAACTCACCTGTACAAGTTGATATGTGGTAGGATACCACTGAAATACAGTCTGTCTCTTAGGAGAATTTTAAGAAAGGGTACCATTTTCGCAAATGAAACACCGGAAGGAAACTAAATTTTCAAATTCTTTGCAAATTGAAAATTCTCTCTGATACGTTTCTAAAAGCTAACTGACTTATAATGAAATCTCCTATATAAGACATTGCTTCCAAATACTCCTATTGATATTGATCATGTTTTGAGGCTAAAGCAAGATAAATGTTGTCACAGAAGCAATACATTGACATCTTGAGTTTAATAACCAGCTATTTGAATTGGCCAGATAGGCTAATAGCTTCAAGCCAAAGATATTTCAGAGAGATAACTGAACACAGCTTTGTGTTTTCCTTCTGATTTGTCTAATGAAAATAATATGGTCCAATTATTGAAGTGAGTTCTAGAGATATTTATAAGGTTGAAATTAATTTCAAGTTAATCTAAAATACAGAATGCAAGCTACTACTTGAGTTTCCTGAATGCCTTCTATTTTTAGTGCAGCATAGCTCTTTAGTTGCTGGTATTAGTTCCTCAATCTGTTGGAGGGAGCTCCTAAAGAGAGTTATACAATAGACATACATTTTTTATGCGACTTGTTTATCTATCCTCCCTGGAAGACAGGATTGCAATGAGATTTTATTTCTTGCTCTCATCCAGGGCTAGAACTTTATCAGGTCCCTGCCAGAGCTGAGTTCTGCTAGTTCCAGAAGGAAATCCTATAAGTGGTTTAGTAAATGCTAAATGGAAACCCTGGGATATCTGACTACATGAAATTCAAAAGTAATCGCTTAGTAATTCAAAAAAGAACTTCTGTGTCTCTTATGGCTACATGGTAGACAAAATGAAAGAGCTCCATAGTTTTAGCAGCTCAGATCCCACCTGATCACCACAGTTCTAAGCGGTCCCAGTAATAACAAAGCAAAGTATAAATGATGTGCCCAGTTCACCGTGGAAGGGCTCCAGCCTCACTTATTTTGCTGAAGTCTGATCACAACAGTCTTTGACATAAGTGTCCAGTGATAGCAGACACATAAAAACAGCCACGGTGCCTTTCTTTATCTCTTTCTTTGTTTCTTTATTTTTCCTTTGGCCTGCCTGCAGACACTATGTCTTCCATACCTCAAGGGCTTCAGCAAAACAATCTTTGCTCTTTCCTGTAATAAGGGTCCAATTCAGTCAATCACAAATTAGGCTCCAAAATGGCAATTTGATTTGGCTCCAACAACACAAATTAAACCAAAATCTCCATAATGAGGAGAGTATTTTGTGAAAGGGAATGGAAAAATTGCTTTTTCCTTTAATGAAAATATTATGAACTCTTAAATGGAGCTTAACACAACTGATCTGAATTTGGTTTTAGCTTTGACCTCGGGTAATTTTCCTTTTTTGTAGAAGGCATATGAACTAACAGTTGTTTGAAATTTCATTGAAAATTATTTGGGTTAGGCTTTCTGGAAAGCCTGCAACTGATTCTCTAAATCAAAATTTTACTTGGGTAGGTAAAACAATGTAGCAAAATCAATTCTGCTTAACACTCATTTCATCCACAAGATTTTCCGTATTAAGTAAAGTTTCTGGAGGGTAAAGCACCACATAGTCTCTTAAAATAATTAGAACAGCACTTCAGATATCCAGGACTCCACTCTACAGAAGTCTTATCTACCAAGAATCTAAACAAGAACACAAATGTCTCCAAGCAGCCAAAATGGATGCCACGATTTATAAACAAAGCATGTGTCTGGCGTGTGAGAAGGCAGGGAGGGATTTACATCCATTCCCTCTGGTTTTTCTGGCCAAGGAATATGCACTAAAAGAACAGCTGAACAGAAAAATGAATATTTTTATTAGTTTGGGAAAGCGTCCCTAGTGTCTTTGCACTACCTCTGTTCTCTCCCTATACAACTTCCATCATAAGGAGCGAAGTTTGGAGATGTGCTCTCAGCAAGGATTCCCACTCATTTTCACAGAAACTAAGACTTTTGAGCCTCAGAATGTACCAGACGTGGTTGATTACCCAGCCATAGATGTTGAAAAAGACTGAAACAGAAAGAGAGAGCTCAGGAGTTTGCATTGTGAGCCAAGTTTGTCTCTAGAAAGCAGACTCATTGGATATATTTAATACAAGGGAGTCAAAAGTGGCCTGAACAGGATTTGGAAAAAAGATGGGTCGTGGCATTAGAGGTATAATAACCCTCCCTATGTGAAAATGTGGTTCAGTAAATGGCCTGTGCTTTAAACAATGAGATTATCAGCTCCTCCTCCCATAGGATATAAACAAGGAAGACAGAGAAAGAACAAACTAGCTTGCTCCAACAATTCCCTCAGCACAATTCCCTATGTACTATCATCATGAAGTAGCTCCCCGGGAGTGTCCCTGAAGCCTATTCAATCCAATACTTAGAGGCAATTCTATTAAGCTGAGACTCAGCCTAAGGTAATATGGAATATGCAAACCACGGCAGAGAGAAGAGAGATCAATAGGGAAACTGGAAGGCAGGTCCACGGAATGAAAGTGTGGCTGGAAGAATAAAGGATAAAGACAGACATCCTGATCATCCTGATGTCTTAGAGCCTTAGCCCTATGAGCTCCTCCAAGTGGAGGCAAAATACCCTGGGGTCCCTGCAAGCTTCACTGTGTTAGGAGCCAAAGGATTTTCTAATCCTAGCCTTCAGTTGTATGGAAAAATCATTCCTGTATTTATATGAGATAGGACATAAACTAACAATACCAATTACTTTATATTTGTATACATTTAAAGCTTTTTTGGCAGATAGATGATAGATAGATAGATAGAGAGGTAGATAGATAGATAGATAGATAGATAATGGATAGGAGATATAGGTACACAGTCTTTTGTGAGTAGGTGAATTTCCAATTGACTTAATTCTTCTCAGAAACCAGAACAACTAAAAGGAAGAATTCCGTATTAAACTCTTTAGTTTATTACTTTCCATATACCTTCAAGTGCCCCATTTCTTATATATAAATGTTCCTGGAAGGCTCAGTGGTTTTCTCCCATAATCTGAACTATATATGTCTTATAATCTGATGCAAGTGGTATGGCTGCCTAGTTTCTGACAAAATTCTCTCTGTATACCATATAACTCACCCAGGAAATCACTTTGAGTTTTCCATATGCAAAGTTATTTATCATGCAGATTATACATTCCCAGATTTTAATCTTTACCTATTATGTTTCCAATCTGGTAATCATATGCAAAGGAAATTTTAGATAGAAAGATAAATAGATAGATAGATAGATAGATAACAGAAATCTTTCAGTGGTTTCCCAAGGCATATTATGACGATATTTTGTGTATTTGAATTCTATATCACCTGTTATTTGTCCCCAATAAGAAAAAGTGAAGAATTAATTTAGCTTTTAAAACTACAATTGACAAACACAAAAATCTCCCATCAAAATTATGAAATTTTGAAGTAATTCAGAGTTAGCTGTCTGAGACATTTTCAGTGTGTTCAGTATTGAATGTCATGACAAAATGCCAAAGATTATCTACATAAACCTGAATTTATGGGTAAAATAGTATAACTTTTGGAGACAAACATGAACTTACCACACTCTGTTTTGTTTTGATCCAAGTGCTTGTAGCCCATGGTTTACATTTGTATTTAAAATTTGATACCTGTGAGATAGCAAACAATTATGAGGTCAGTTTGTTCTGAAAATTGTCTACAATTGGGGCTGGTGAAAAAAATCAGGTAGGTTGACAAAGGTAAAGATACATTTTTCAAACCTCAGTCATCTAAGTATGGGTGAATCAATGCTAGAACACCATTAATTATTAAGATGAGGAACTCTAAAAACACCAGAAGCCTATAATCAATTGATATTTAGTAAACTGCTTATTATTTTGGCCTTTAAGATGGGAAATAACATTACACATTAAAAATTACCAAAAGAATTTAAGTTATTCACTTATTTCTCTAACTTTTCCTCTTTAAGTAACATAATTTTTAAGATTTCATCTTATTTATCTCGATACATGACTTGTAAAATTCATAATCTTAGCACCAAAGTTGGCCAGCAATATATCTTTATTTTCTTATGGGTCTGTTTTGTACCAGATACATTCAGCTTTCTCAGCCCTGCTAGGCTCACATTATTTCAAAACACACCTGTTCTTTGTAGAAATTTTGGAATATTCTACTACTCTTGACTCACCCCGTGTATGCTAATTCAGTTTCTTATAAATGTGGAATTTATACAGCAAGACACTCAACTGAAACAAGACTGGTAAATCACATTTTAGTCCTTGAATATCCCTCTGGCTTTCCAAAGAGCATCTTAAAAGGGGCTTGACTACCCCATTTGAAGAACTGCTCAATAATTAGAGTTTTTCAACACTAATATTAGCATCTCAGAGAAGCAGATCGTCTTCGCCTAAAAAGAAATGATAAAAACTAGGAAGTCTGAGGTTCAGAAAATAGGTGGATTGACATTAAGTATCAGAGGCAAGATCTGTAGCTGGCAAAGTACTGAAAGGTAAATGATTCTCAGGCATTCTTGTGATAATGTTTACATATGACAATTATACATTTTAGAAAAAGTTACTTTTGAAATCCATATTGTGTCTCAAATTTTCTTCCACTGCATTACACATATCAGATAATGCTTGCAAGAGCCATAAAATTTGATGATAAAATTAAGATTTTTTCTGAATTTTTTTTAAAAAGAGAGAAAAAATAAATCAGACCAAATAGTACTATTTGTTTAAGTTAGCATTGTATTCAAAAAAGTATTTTTATTTTTTTTAAAGATTCATTTTATTTATTTGAAAGACAGAGTTGCAGAGAGGTAGAGACAGAGAGAGGTCCTCCATCCACTGGTTCTCTCCCCAGATGGCTGCAATGGCCAGAGCTGTGCTGAGCTGGAAGCAGGAGCCAGGAGCTTCTTCCACGCCTCCCACGTGGGTGCAAGGGCCCAAGGACTTGGGCCATCTTCTGCTGTTTTCCCAGGCCATAGCAGAGAGCTGGATCAGAAGAGGAGCAGCTGGGACTAGGACCAATGCCCGTATGGGATGCTGGCGCTTCAGGCCAGGGCTTTAATCTGCTGTGCCACAGCGCCGCCCCCCAAAAAAGTATTTTTAAAGCATAAGAATTAAATCATACTTTTAAGGATCGCAAAAAAAAAATAGTTTTATAAGACAAAATAAACACAGATAAGAATTTCTTGTATATTAAATGGAATAGAATACTATTCAACCACAAAAGAATGCGATCCTGTCATTTCCAACAAAATCGATGAAATGAGATAATTATGCTAAGTGCAATAAGCCAAGCACAGTCATACAAAGGTCTCATGATCTCACTCATAGATGAATATAACAAAGTTAATCACACAGAAGCTGAGAGAACAGTGGTTACCAGAGGCTGGGGACGGCATGGGGAGATGAAGTCAGAAAGGTTGCTCCATGGATAGTAAGTCATAAGTTACTGTTAGGAGAAATGCTTGTAGGTTGTGGTGTTCCAGTGCACAATGCTTTCAGTATAATGAAATGATAAATATTTGAGAAGATGGATATTAAACATTACATGAAAGTATACATGTATTGGAATATCACATAGTTCCCTAGAAGTATGTGTAATTTTTATGTATCAGTTTTTAAAAATATGTGTATAAATGATTTCATTATAGGAATAACCTTGTCAATATTCAATAATTGTGGGCGGAACTTAACTCAGTCCCTGTTAGGTGACCCTACCATTAGAGAGTGGTCTCCCTTATGCTAATTGCAAATGAGACTTGCCAAACACAATTTGTTCCTCCAGACTGCCTGTCAGCACTTTTAATCCTTAGTAAAGTAAGCATGCTTAGAAAAGAAAAAAAACTAAATTACTTTCACAAAGTTTTAGAATGATTTATTAATTTTTTATAAATATGTGATATTTCGGCCTTTCATGCCTTGTCTGATCTTTATTGAGATTCCATCAGTGCTGAGGAAGTGGAGTCACTGCTTACCTTTGAGAGTTTTGTGTACATGAGTATGTGTGTGTTAGAAAAAGTCCTCACTGTCTAAAAGTGTCTCTGGAAGAAATCCAATAGAAGGTATTGATTCTGTATGATGAATGACATGATAGGAAAATCTTAAAACCTGGAGTTCACTATTTAAATCCTGATTCCTGGAGAAGAGATTGTATTTCCAACAAGGGCAATCCTTTTCCCCACTCAAGAAACAAATTGTTCTAGTCCCTTCACTGTTGAATGCCTAAAATAATCAATACATAACATTAATTTACCATTGTATAGAAAAAGGTAAATGTTTACAAAATTTCACAAAATAAGTAAAGCTACTATTTTTCTTTAAAATCATATTTTACCTCAATGAAGGTATGCAAAAGCACTCCAAAAGAGACAGGAGCCACTAGATCCTTTTGAGCAGTTCTCTTTTGACATCTATAAATAGTTATATTCAAGAATAGACTGACTGTTTTCCCCTTTTCTGGCAAAATGATATGGAATATCTTTTTAAATTATGACAAATAACAGTAGCATTCCATAAAAAGTCCCAATCATGTACAAAATAGTTTTTCCTAAACTTTTATAATCTCAACTGCAAATTAAATTTCACTATCAGTGCAGGTTAATTTAAACACACACACACACACACACGCCTCTTTACGAAAAAAGGGAGACTTGTTGAATATTGCTTGTGTGTTTAGCATCATACTAAGGAATTTTGATATATTACCTCACTTCATTCTCAACACTTGTGAGGAAAATACTATCTAAATCCTCATTTTACACATTAGAAAGGGAAGTTTAGAGGGATTAAGCCACTCTTAAGGAAGAACTGCTTTAAACATAGGTCATTTTAACTTCAAAACCCAAACTATTTACCACCTAACACTCCTCTGTGAGAAAAGTGTTGGGCTCTTGGAAAGAACCTGTAAAATCTCATTGTTTAGAAGCCCCTTGGTGGTCCCCTAGCCTTTGAGTTTCCTCCCTTTTTTCAAGGATCCAAGGCTAGTGTAGACTCTTGGTTTTCTGAAGGCGAGGACAATATCTTACTTTTGGTTATTATTTCTTCCACACAGGACCTTGCTTTTCACATAGAGAAACTGATGTTTGATGCACGCACATGTTTTTTCCTTTCACAGTGCGATCCAAATCTCAGCTAATTCAAGGTTGAGTGTCTTCATCAATCAAGAAATACATTTTCATGGATCACCTACTACAGGCTTTTTTGATTTTTGTACTTGAGAAATTTTTGAATGAATAAAGTTTGTATATACAAGGATACTTCAAAAAGTTTATGAAAACATGAAATTAAAAGTTTATTTATACACACATACACACACACAAAAAAAACAGTTTTGAAATCCATGTAGTTTTATCATATGCATTTTCCATGAACTTTTTGAAGAGCCTTGTATTTTCCCTGTGCAGTAAGTAAGGGTACTCAGAATTCAAGATCATACTAGAGTCATAGGGAGTTCATTTACAATCCATACACATTAATAATTAAAACAGGCTGAAAAAGAAAGCTATCTGAGTTGATAGACTCATAGTTGTAGTAGTAACCTGTTATTCAGGCCATACACAGTACAAATAAGACCATCAACTTATTTAAACATTCCAATAGAATTTCTGCTTTAAAACACTCCTTGGAAAGGCCTACCCTCATCTGAAATGTAGATTAAGAAAAGCATTTATTACTCCTTTAGGCAACGTGATGCCCAGTGTTTTCTTTCATCCCATATCCCAGAACTGTGCCTCTTCAGAATGAGTCACTTCTTTCAAGATGTATTTCAAGGTATGTATTTCTCATGGTTTCAGAGATTCGATTACACTGCTATGTTACCCTCTGGCAAGGTCTAGGGGAAGTGAAACCTGATAACCTCTTGACAAACTTTCCTCTCTCCTCTTAACTGGAAATGAAAGAGTGAAAATTTGTGTTGAATGAGATCCAACCTGAGGATATGTCTACAAAAGAGAAACAGACATTTCAAACACATCCTCCCCTCTTTCTCTGGGAAAACATAAAGAGGACAGTTCTCCATGGGGACTTTTCCTTTCAGAATAACAATACTTGAAAGTGGAGGCTTCATCCACTTTTACCACTTGTTTAAAATGCCCAAGCCTTCCTTGGCCTATTGCAGCAAGTGGTCTGTAAATCTGAGCAAACTCAGATTCCTTCCATTCCTCCCACCTGCCACATTTTCTTAACTGAAAGCAAAAAGAGTTGCAATTGTATGTATTCCCGTGAGCCTGCAGAGATTCAAAGTTCTAACAGACATTGCCTTGCGTTTTTAAAATAGGACAAAGCAGTCTGAAAATAGTGAGGTTTTGGGGTAGCTCTGTTTTTTAAAAAAAGACTTAAATATGGTAAAATCAATCTAAAAACTGTTCTCGGCAGCTGAGAGGCTGGGGATAACACCAGCACGGGGAATAAAGAGCGCTCTGAAGAGCCAGTACCAGTTGCTAATACTTAATCTCTTTAAATAATGAATTAGCTGCTCATATCTACTGTGGCTGCTAAGAGAAGGCACTTTCTTTGTGGAGTGAAGTAAAGCTTGAATACCCATGAATTATTCAATATAAAGTGTGCCAGTTAAAATGCCTTGATATTGGAAGTCAAGTGTAAGATTATCTCTTGTCTGTCAAAAAGCATCTCTACTGTGTTACTGAGCCCTAGAGGAGGGACCCAAGGAGTGAGCAAAGAAAAGAGAAAATCCGTCCAGAAACAACATAATGAGGCACTAAGCCGTCCAAATGAGCTGGGAGCCGCTTCCTCACTATGGGGCAACGTTCATGGACATGCCCTCTCCACGCATATCTTGCTGCTGGTTGCAGCCTCTGTTTACATCTGCCTCTGTCCTCCACGATGACAAGGCAAAGTTGACTAAGTTCTTTTCTTTCGTGCCAGCCCTGGCTGCCTTAAAGAAATTCTTTCCCTCCTTAGGTATCTGCTGACAGAGGTGAGTGATGACCTATTGGTCAGTTTAGAATTTTAAATCAAAACTGATTGAGCACAAAGCATATTGGAATCCAGACCCTGGCAACATTTCAATGTGCAGCATTTCATTAGCTGTTACCCTATGAAATGTTTTCCTGTTCAGCTGGATATCTTTATTCTTTTCAGTGTCTTCATCAAGAAGGGCCTCATTCTGGATAACTCAGTGATAAAATCAGGTACACAAAGAAATCAAAATCCTAAAAATCAATTGCACTTTTTCAAAATAAAACATCTGAAAATTGTGCATGCTGTACATATTCAAAAAGCATCATTAAGCACTAGTTATGGGAAAGCACTGTTCTAGACCTTGGAAAAAAAAAAAAAGACCAATAAGAGTAGACTCTTCCCTTAAAATGCTTTTACTGTATTAGTAGAAACAGAGGCATAAAGATTAAATTCTTGAAGTATCATAGGTGATGACAGAACATCATAAACTCTCTTCTGCTTGAGTGGGGAATGGTGATAGTCATGGAAGCTCATAGAAAATGCAGTTTTGGGGGCTAGATTTGAAAGAAAATGAGGAGCATTCATCAAAATAGATGGGGGTAGGGTGAGAGGGTGGCTTTTATTAACAGACATGAGAATGAACAAAGAAAAAGTGCCTTAAAAAGCACCTGGCATGGCCAGCGCCGTGGCTCACTAGGCTAATCCTCTGCCTGCGGTGCCGGTACTCTGGGTTCTAGTCCCGGTTGGGACACCGGTTCTGCCCCCGTTGCTCCTCTTCCAGTCAAGCTCTTTGCTGTGGTCCGGGAGGGCAGTGGAGGATGGCCCAAGTGCTTGGGCCCTGCACCCGCATGGGAGACCAGGAAGAAGCACCAGGCTCCTGACTTTGGATCGGTGCAGTACCCTGGCCGTAGCAGCCATTTGGGGGGTGAACCAGAGGAAGGAAGACCTTTCTTTCTGTGTCTCTCACTGTCTAACTCTGCCTGTCAAAAAAAAAAAAAAAAAAAAGTGCACCTGGCATGTTTGAAGAACTGCAGCCACATAAGTGTCATAAGCTTCCCCTCCAGGCTGGCCAGCCAAAACAGATCAGATTATAGTCAGTCATGGATACCCTAACCCCTTGAATTGTCTTTTATTTAATTAGTGGAATAATGATAGAATAATTGGTTATTTTCAATAAAGTTCAAGCTATTTAAGGGGTTAGGGCTAAGCCGATTTGTAGGATGAGGTTCTTGCTAAGGAAACTATGGTGACATGGAGAGTAAACTGAGAAGGTAGAAAGCTGGAATTGGGGAGCTGTGTTCCAAGAATCAGTGACACTGAAGTGGAGATTAAAGGAATTAAGAATGATTGATAATTAATATATTATGAGGGAAGACAGGAACACAGAGATCTAACTAGAATTCCAGGAATCCAAGTCAGACAACTGAGGATAAGGTAACACTATTCACTAGATAAAGAGTAGAGTAAGCATAATAGGTTAGGAGATATAAATAATGAGCTCAGCTTTTGTGGACGGTGCAAACTTGAAAGTCATCAACTTAACACATAATGAATACAGACATAGCGATGGGAGAATGTACAGAGAGAGTATGTAGGTCCCTAAGAAAACCAGCACTTAAAAGGTAAACATAGGAAGAGAATAATATAATGAAAACTTAAAATTTAAAGACACTCAAGAAAATTAAAGATTTGGATTTGAAACTACAAGTAGAAGAAACTTTAAGAAAAAAGAGGTGGTCAACAGATTCCAATACCCCATAGAAATCAAAGATGATGAGAACTGAAAATTTTTTAGGGGATTTGGCAATCAGGGAATCATTGGTGACTTTTGTCATAGTAATTAGTATAGAGTACTGGGAATGACAACCAGTTTACCCGGGAGTAATTAAGATGGCAAGAAACTCAAAACAGTGACTGTAGACAATTCTTTATAGAATAAGGGCGATAGGGTTATTCTGGATTGAATCCCAAAAAAACATAAGCTCAAGTTCTATTCCCTGGTACTGTGAATGTGTCCTTACTTGGAAAAAGAAGTCTTTGTAGATGTAATCAGTTGAGCTGGCAACCCTTGACATTCCTTGGCCTATAACCACATCACTCCAACCTCTGTCTTCACTGGGCTTCCTTCACTCTGTGTGCCTCCACATCAGGATATCCGTTATGTTGAAGAGCCCATCCCATTCCATATGTCAGAATCTTGGATGATTACATTTACAACAACCTTATTTCCGCATAAGACTGCATTCTGAAGTACTTAGGAGTTAGGACATCACCATATCCTTCTAGGGGTCACAATTCAACTTATTAGAATACCTTAGACAAAGTGATTTAGTGACTAGAAATAGAGGTGAAAATGGAAAAGGATATAGATGATATAGATATAGCTGAGATACAGATATAGATAGATAGAGACATATAAAATAATTGAGGCCCAGAAGTTTTAATCACTCACCCAAATAGCACAGAAAGTGCTTATCCCAGCCAGCACTAGAACCCAGGTCTGCTGATTCTCAGTTAGCTACACTTTCTATACTGTGGCACCCCTGTGCAACTCATCCAATGGCTTCATTAGGCCCTGCAGATGTGATTCGAATTCTCCAATGTTCTCTAAGGACCTGTGATACCTGGCCATAGCCTAACACAAGCCACTTTTCCTATTCTCCACGCCAAAGTAACACCAGCAGTTCCACAAACTTCCACGCCTCCACACAGATTCAGTCCCTCCTGCCCACGCTAGTCCCTCTCTCTCTCTGGGGAGGGGTACTCACTCCTGGACCAAGCTCACACTCCTTCCCTCTTCCCAACTCACTAGAAAGACATTTCCTCAGGAGAAGCAAAACTGAGCACCAGGTTGAATTATATTCTCCTGGCATATTCCTCTGGCATCGCTTACCCCTTGGAAAACTTTTCAGCTATCATTAAAGCTTTATGTGTTTACTGTGTAATGTCCCTAATAGATTTTAAACTCTGAGATGCCAAGAAGCCTGGAAATCTCAAAAACGCCTAGCAGAGTATTTGAGGTGAGCAGGAACTTACCGCGAATTTATGGAATGAAAAAAAAGAGGCCTGAATTTGCAAGTTGTCAGGAGCCTGACGAGTCAGGCTGGACACGAGGAGACACTTGGCACCCAGCTGTTCTTACAGTCCAAAGGCACAAGGGATGCTCTCTCTTTCGGGGACATGCTTACCCCAGATGTCGTCTTAGCCTCATTGCTTAGCTTCTTCCTGTTTGTGTTCAGTTGTCATCTCGGTGATACTAAATCTGAACTTGGAGTTATAACCTCATCCCCTTACACCACGCTACTTTTCCACTTGCCCATAGCAATTATCACCTTCCAAAATACTCTAATTTACTTATTGACTATTTGAGTATTCACTGCCTGCCTTGCCCTAGTGAACATGTAAATTCTAGAGCAGGAAGCCTTATCTTTGATGCTCAATGATGTATCTGACCACCAAGAAAGTACTGGGCGTGAAGCAACCCTTTCAAAAATAATTAGGAAATTAATGTATCCCGGCAGCATGGAAAGGCATTACTGGAGCTATCTTCTCTACAAAATCAGTACAGACGCACCATTGCCAGCATTAGGATGTAAAAGAAATGGAAACAAGTACATGATCTCAGTTTTATTTGATGTAATCTTTTTAGAGAAACGGGAATATGGCTATATTTTGTATGCTTTGTGGTCCACATAAAAATGTCAATTTCAATCAGAAAGAGAAGTACTAAAGTAAGAGAAATAGCTAGGCTCTGTTTTCTAGTATTATTTGGTAAAACAGAAAACTGAGCGTGAAATTCAGTAAGTGAACTAATCCCTGATCCTTACTGACAACTTAAATCACTTGACATATTGCAATATTTTCCTGCAATTTTCAGTGATTTGCTTAAAACCTGCCTCCACCTACTGCTCAACGCACATAAAGTAAAGCCAGCTTAGACATAGTAGTTTATGGACATTTCATAAATCTAACAAAACCATAACAATGAACACTGCTCCAATATTTACATTTAGATTTAAGGGTAAAATAATAGTAGTAAAAGAAAACCTTGGCGCAATTAGAGCTAATATACTAATTTATGTGGTTATCACCCTTCCTGCTCTCATGGTGTCTTGTTGATGCCGAACCATCTACAATTGCTCAAGGAAGACAAGATCTTAAAGTACCAGTTGAAGGTGATCCAGTCACCTACTGTGCCCCTTCATCACCTCACCATTACAGCTGTTGCTTCTAACTCCATAAACAAGCTTTCTAGAACTCACATTCCCCCTGAAGTATTTTGCTGCTTCTGCCAACACAGTCACTTTCTCCTTTACTAATTCTATTCCCTTGAAACTACCTTGTTCAATGCTCCACGTCCATAAGAGAGAGAAGCTGAGTAAGTAGGGGTCTTGTCTAGGGACTTTCTCTGCTCGATCAGGAAACCGAATTGATTCCATGGCAGCCCAGGATAGTTCTTTGCAGATCCTTTTCAATACTAGCATAGAAGCCAGGAGTTTCCTCCATGGTAAAGCATGGCTATAGTCCCCACATGCTACAATCTCTCTGATTTCCCTGTGCTCGGAACAGTTCTGGATGACCAAATAACAAAAAAAAATCATGCAAAGAATAGAGATTATGAGATACTTCGGCCATTTCCCCTTTCCTAATTTAACTTACTTTGCACAGAAATCTGTGCAAATGGATGTGGAATTCTGCAGCTAGGCTTCTAGTACAAGTCTATCAACTTAGTGCACCAAAGTTGTGTTGGGGAAGTGACCATTAATGCTACTGACTTATCATCAAACACTAACTTAGAGCATAATTTAGTTCAGTTTACTTCACTTATTTCCACGATAGTGGTATGTTTGCCTTGAATTCTCCAGAAATCTGTTGCCCATAGAATGCCAAGTTTTTGTTTCGTGAGACACCCTGAGGAATTAGAAGCCCAGTGTATGATTACAAAACTGTCTAGGTTTGTGCAAAACTAACTTGCTCTTATCACGAGTATTTTTTCCTCTTTCTTTAACACTGTACTCTGAGCGCTGAGCTATATCATTCATACCAATCAACACAATAATGTTAGAAGAGCAGAACTGAAACATACCCTCAGATTTTGGGGATGGACACTGCATCCACACTTAAACTGATAACAAAAGCGACTTCACTCCCCATCTCCTACTATTGTACCATACCCTAAGCCCTGGGGATTTGAGCTCCTGACGTAGCCTGCCTCTTCTGCCTCCCGGTAGTCACTCCTTGAATCAGGCTATCACATCTCTAATCTAGCTTCCTACAAGATCTCCTTGCCACATTTATTACTGATGCCAGAAGGACCTTCTTAGGATGCAAATCCAGCTGTGTAATTACCCACCCCACCTACATACTCAAAATTCTCTGGTAGGTCTCTGTAGCTTGCAGAGCAAAGTCCAAACACTTCAGCACAGCACCAAATGGGGCTTTCCCCAATAACATGTTCTCAGACTCTAACATCCCCTCCCTCATCTTAACCCCACACTTCAGTTAAAACACACAAGCTACTTCTAAAATGCTCACTGTTTAACATTTCACAGGAAGACATCTGATAGAAGATATAAGAAAAGAGACTCAACTAATTGCATGTTTTTCTACATCAGATGTTATTAACTGTGCTTTTATTCAAGTTAAAGGTGATGGGGCTGAGTAGATATAGGGGTGTGTGGGCAAAGACGATGAGTGTAGCCATTTGTGCAACTATCTTGAGATACAAAATAATGTTTAAAGGGCATGCTGAATCCATTCTTATTCTCAACGTATTTTCTGTATAATTCTTTCAGAAATAGTTAAGGTTAAAAAAAATCTCAGATTTTTCTATGAATAAAATGCAGACAGTAGAGAATTTCAATTTGTCCCAACTGCTGTCCGAACTGCCAAGTTCCATGCATCTCATGAAAATGATGTCCACCCCTGCTCCAGAGCAGAACAATATTTAGACTTGGACTTGATGTTGTTTTAGAAAGTACTCAGCAGAATGTCGGAGATTTTTAATGTATTTTACTTTTATAGATAGACACTAGGCTTTTAATATTTGATTTCCCATTTATTAACAGAAAAATATCTTTAATGTTTCCGCAAATTATGAATTACAGAATTCACATTGTTCAAATAATTAGAGATTTTTGTCACCTTTCAGGAGGAGGAGTGTGAAGGGAGAATTCCAGATGGGAAGAAAAAAGCAAAAGATTCAAATGAGGAGAGAGGGAAAGAAGAGGGAGGAGAGAGAGGGAGAAAGAGAAAGAATCTTGGCCAAATGAACTACTATAAAGCTGAATAAATGTTTTCTATTAGTACTTCACATAGCTTTAAAATTAGGACAACATTGGAGGAGGACAGGAATAAAAGAAATCATGCTTTTTAGGTTAGGAAATACCAAAAAAGAAGGTGGGTATCCAAAAAAAGAAACCAGCTAAAAGCAACCAAGAACTGAAACATGGAAGCTGCCAGGGAGGTAGCCGTGCACATGTACGAAGCTGGTGTTGTTCCCAGTCCCACCTGTGAGGTCGCTGTCTCTACTGCTCACTCGGGACCAGGAAACAGGGCTCACTCAATTACCTGACCAAAAAAAAAAAAACCCTCCTTTAACGATTTAGATCCACTAGATAATCCATATCTCCTTCCTTTGCTGAAACTCAATAAATATATATGTATATATTTGCTGGTAGCCTCAATGCATCTTAGAATTATGCTTGTTCAGAGATGTAAGAAATCTTAAAGGAGTAATCCAGGTAAAAATTATGCAGCTGAAACATAGCTTCCTTTTGAATTCAATTTCAAGTAAAAACTGTTAAGTTGAGGGTAGTTACTACATTTTGGGTATGGCGCTATCTTTGCATTTTCCATGATGACTCCAAGTTAAATAAAGCCATTTCTCTGCTCAGAAATACCCACCTATGGAAAGCTATTGTAAAAGAGGTTTTCAAGTGATTTGAAACCACATCCACTACATTTAAATCTAGTAACCAATTGTTAGACTTCAAAAGGATATATCAACAAACTTAAGTTTCACAATCACAATCATGAACTTTTTTAAAATAACAAAATAAATGTATAGTTTTTAAAATATTTGTAAAAGTATCTTGGTTCTTTTTTATTACTTCCATCTTAATTATCACATCATCTTGCCTTTGAGATAAAATGTTCCTTTCTTTTAGAGACATATACCAACAAAAAAAGAAAACTTAAGTTTATTTCATTAAATACAAATATAAAATGAATGGCCAGATTAAAATATTTATTTCAGAGACTATTGATTGAGAATATAGATTCATCTTAAAGAATTATTATTAGAAACATTTTCATTCATTGAAAACAAGCCTATGAAGATTTTTTGTTATAAAAGATACTTGAGCAAAACATTTCTCCCACTCTACTACTTTTAACAAAAGTATGATCTCCAGGGATTTGTTTCCACAGATATTAACATTCAGAAAAAAAAGGAGTTTACACATCACATAATATAGAACATAATAGCAATCTAGCTGTAACCATCCTTCTCTTTGATTTCTCCTTCTCCCTTACACAAACTAAATGATTCTATATACAGAAGGCCAGGCAAAATCTTTTGGTTGGGGACTTAAGAGCCTCCAAAAGCTAGTATTACAGAGATCAGCTAAGTGCAATGTTTCTTGTGGCTAGTGGAACTTTATTTTGGCAAAGCTCCAGATCAGAAGTTAGAGAGTAGCTATGGAGAAGACTCTTTAATGATACAGTTAAAAAAAAAAAAAAATCTCACCAAAGAAAAGTTTATGTAGAGCTCAACTACTTTACTTAATTAAGAATACAGACCCACAATTTAAGGCACTTATGCTCTGGATTTTCATATTATGCCAGCTTTTTCAAATTGTGTTTATATATACTAAATACGTACATATATTTGTGTGTGTTTACTGTATTTGATCCATTTATAAAAATGATATATATGCACACAAATACAAGTTTAGTTCATAAAGTTTATGGAAAACTGAGCTAAAATAAGTTTATTTGGTACAAAAATATTTTGAAATTCATGCATACAAGGGGTCTACAAGAATTTCATAGAAATGTGTATTATGAAAAAACTATAGTTTACAAAATTTTGCACCAAAATAAACTTATCCTTTAATTGCATTTTACCATGATCTTTCTGAAACACATCATTTAGAGATATACTATGGCATTTTTGAGTGTAAATGAACATGTTACAAGACATAGGAACTTATATCATTGTGAGTCATCCACTCAACCCTGTCAAAGACTACACAGCATATTCCCATTAACTCACTTACAATGCTGACAAGTGTTAAATAATCAGTGTGTTCTAGAACTCTGTATTTCCATTCAATGTCCATTGGGGAACAGAATATATTTTGTGAGTTAAAAATCATTACCATCTTGCTATTCAAAGACACAAATTAGTAATAGATCCAATTAAATAGAGAAGTCTTGAAGGAACAATCTTAGACACATTCAAACATGAATGAATGCATAAAGAAAGAAAGAAAGAGAATGTTGTCTTTGGTGCTGAAATCTTAAGATCTACTCCTGAACCTGCCCAAATGCTTATAATAATTGATGCCCCTCACTGGCACTGTTTTCTTCCAGAACATTTTCAGTTACAGTCACATTTTAATTTTCATCATAACTTTATAAAATACAAAAATAGTTGCTTTTCTGTACTAGAGATAAAGAAAACACAATTATATTAAGTTGGGTTTTTAAAGATTTATTTATTTTATTTGAAAAATAGAGTTAGATAGAGAGACAGAGAGACATCTTCCATGTGCTGGTTCACTGCCCCAAATGTCCGCAATGGCTACAGCTGGGCCAGACCATAGCCAGGATCCAGGAACTTCCTCTGGGTCTACCACGTTGTTGCAAGGACCCAACCACTTGGGCCATCTTCCACTGCTTTCCCAGGCACATTAGCAGAGAGCTGGGTCGGAAGTGGAGCACCTGGGACTAGAACCGAACTCGAACTGTTTCCCATATGGGATGCCAGCACTGCAGGCAGAGGCTTAACAAAACATGCCACAGTGCCAGCCCCAATTATATTAAGTTTTAAGTTGCTTAAAGCCATACAGTCAAGATTAGAATACACGGGCCCAATAGTACAAGACTGTGTTATTTCTGTAGATTCACCAAACACAAATACTTCTGATAATGTATGAGTTGTTTAACAAAATTTTTATCCTTTTGAACTCAACACAAGTAGAAATAAAATTGGGGAAATCAGATTTGATTCTTTCTTTTCTTCTCAAGTCATGGTCATTAAGTTCTCTGTTCTTAAATATCATTCAGTTCCACTGGCGGCTACTTCCCTGGCTAAGGGTAAGCATAAATCATGGCTGAAGTTTTTTTTTATATATATTTTCTAATACATCATTATTTAAATCTTGTTTGGTCCATTATTATGAGGCTGGAGTAGAAGGTGACTATGAAGTTGAGAAAATTTCTCACAGAGAAGAGAATGAAGACAGAGATTACCCTTTGGGAATTAGGTCATGTGAAGATACAGGTACTAGTACAGGATAACTTCCTTTGTCCTGAATGGCACTCTAGGAACCAGTTCCATGGGAGGTAGACATCCCAGATGTCTTGAGAGGAACACCAAAAGTAAAAAGACTTTTCCTCTGTTCTCATCTGGAGTTCCAGGAAGGTTTGGTTTTATGGCCATTCCACCACCATTAACTTGGGAGTTTCCAAAGAAAAATATTAGCGATGGGCAGAGAAATAACCTGACAATGCTGCAAAGGGGACCTCCACTTCGAAGTGCTGTGGAAGGGTCTTGAATGTTCCCTGGTGCACTGATACAGAAGTGGAAGGTAGCTGAGGGTCTAGCTGGGGAATGTGCTGATAACATGGGAAAGACAGATGGCAAATGAGAGAACCAGTCCACTATTACACACTCAAGAGGCAGGAGGAGCCTAAATAGAGCCATTAGAGAGTAGGGTGGGTGGGCTCCTCAGAAATGCAAGATCCAGAACATGAAAACAAATCATGAGGTACACCAACCATGGATTACAGCAGCAAACCAGAACACCCAGTGCACTGTCATCTAACCACACATCAGCAGAGGCTAGCCACCCAAGGTCAACACAGCTACCCAGTAGCCAACATCAACATGGCACCAAGCCCTGAGGGTATCAGTGGTTCTTCTGAACCCAGGTGCCATGTTGGGAAAAAGGAAAAAAAAAATCTGCGGATCTGAGGACTGATCAAAAGATCAGTTAAACTGGAAGTCTAAAGTACACTAAACCTGTACGTGGCGTTACAGATTAGGTTTTGGTTTTTGGTGTTGTTACTGTTTTCTCTCCATTACTTCGCATGGTTAGGACAAGATGGGTAGGCACTAGAGACCAAAGTGATTCCAGTTACGAAATAAAGAGAAAGAAGCAATATTTTCCGTGGACCTCTAAGAAGACAAAGAATAAATTTTTAAAACACGACAGAGCCAATGCATATTTGAAATTCACAAAGATGAGATTCAACAGATAATCCTCTTTTTTTCCACACTTTCCTTCTTTTCTGTTCCCTTCCATGTTATGTTTTATTTGCCTTTTGAAAGGAGATGACATAGAAGCTGAAAAAACAGAATGGCCCTTGAAAGCATCTGAATGTTTGCTCTGGCGTCCTATTAACTCATTTGGAAACCAAAGCAGAGCATTTACATCTTGCTGCTTTCTTCTAAACTCCATAAAATGGAGATAGCTTACAAGTTCACTTCATATTGAGTTGAGAACAAAACCTTTCAAAAAATGCTTGCCAATCATTTGCAAATGTTATAAAATATAAATAATGCTGTATTTTTCTAAGTGCTCCCATAAGAGAACCTGGGCTTCTCCTACTCTCTGGAGGTCAAGACAGAGTTAGGAAAAGAAGTCCCTTCTGCTCTGTTACATTTCCTAGTACCTATTGACCGAACCAGATGTTGGCAGGTATAAAATCTGAGACATCTGGTTATTCAACCCCTTAGGGCCAAATGCTCCAAAAAAAATCACTTTTTTTGCAGCACACATCCTAATTCAGAATCTCTAAGCTAATTATCAGGGTTGTGATTCTCAACCTAATCATTTTTACTATGCCTCCAGAGTAAAAAGAAATCTAAAAATTAACACTTAGCATGCGGAATTGTACACAGACAAAATGCAGATGGCCTACACAAGTTTGAATTCTTGAGTCAGTTTCTATTAGTGCCAATGCCTCTCTAGGTCTATAAAACCATCAAAGAACTATTTACTGAATACTTTCTGCATGTACTGCTCTTCAAATGGACATCAAAAAGTAACCTATTTACTATTCGATTCCTTTTTGAATTCAGAACCTATAAAAGTTGTAATGCAGGTGAAGTGGCAGTTATGCACCTGACCTTGCATAGAATATAGGTAAAAATCACAAACATGTGCTTTGTACAGTGGATTAGGACAGTGGATTCAGGCACAGAGCAATTGGTAATGAGAGGTATGGTTTGTGTCATTCTTTTTCTAGTCTTTCCAGAAAGACTGTGTGGAGATAACAAGACTGAGTAAGATTCAAAGCATGTAGTGAATGAATGAGCTGTTGTGGCAGAGCTTGGTATTATGCTTATCATAGACAACAGCATTTGTTTTTTGTTTTTACTTTTTTTTTTTTTTTTTTTTGACAGGCAGAGTGGATAGTGAGAGAGAGAGAGACAGAGAGAAAGGTCTTCCTTTTTGCTTTTGGTTCACCCTCCAATGGCCGCTGCAGCCAGCACATCGTGCTGATCCGAAGCCAGGAGCTAGGTGCTTCTCCTGGTCTCGCATGGGGTGCAGGGCCCAAGCACTTGGGCCATCCTCCACTGCCTTCCCGGGCCATAGCAGAGAGCTGGCCTGGAAGAGGGGCCACCGGGATAGAATCCGGCGCCCCAACCGGGACTAGAACCTGGTGTGCCGGTGCCGCAAGGTGGAGGATTAGCCTGTTAAGCCACGGCGCCAGCCTGTTTTTTGTTTTTGACAGGCAGAGTGGACACTGAGAGAGACAGAGAGAAAGGGCTTCCTTTTTGCTTTTGGTTCACCCTCCAATGGCCGCTGCGGCTGGCTCATCATGCTGATCCAAAGCCAGGAGCCAGGTGCTTCTCCTGGTCTCCCATGCGGGTGCAGGGCCCAAGCACTTGGGCCATCCTCCACTGCCTTCCCGGGCCACAGCAGAGAGCTGGCCTGGAAGAGGGGCAACTGGGATAGAATCCGGCACCCCAACCGGGACTAGAACCCGGTGTGCCGGCGCCGCAGGTGGAGGATTAGCCTGTTAAGCCACGGCGCCAGCCTGTTTTTTGTTTTTGACAGGCAGAGTGGACAGTGAGAGAGACAGAGAGAAAGGGCTTCCTTCCGTTGGTTCACCCCACAAGTGCAGCACACCGCACTGATCCAAAGCCAGGAGCCAGGTGCTTCTCCTGGTCTCCCATGTGGGTGCAGGGCCCAAGCACTTGGGCCATCCTCCACTGCCTTCCTGGGCCATAGCAGAGAGCTGGACTGGAAGAGGGGCAACTGGGACAGAATCTGTCGCCCCAACCGGGACTAGAACCCGGTGTGCCGGCGCCGCAGGCAGAGGATTAGCCTATTGAGCCACAGCGCCAGCCAGACATCAGCATTTGTAAAAGCTCAGGGGTGAGAGGTAGAAAAGTGACTTTCATGACGGTTACTGACACTTTGCTTCATGCTATGAAGATACACAGTACTTCAAAAAGTTTGTGGAATAATGAAATGAAAGACTGTGCACACTTACTATGAGCTTTTTGAAGATCTCTTGTATATGTACACACAGTCCACTATACTTCTGCATCAGCACACACACGGGGGGCAACTTAGTGTTCAGGGGTGGAGTCACACTACTTGGAGTCAAAACCTCCAAGTAGCACTTCTACAACCTTTGACAGAGAACCTGCCTACCTTCAGTTGTTTCCTATGTAAAATGTGGATGAATTTGAGCCCTACGTGTGGGTTGTCATAGAATTATCAGAGAATGAAGTTTTAATGTAATGCTTGGCACAAGAAATGAATAAGGTTACTTGCTGCTGTTATTGGTATTCAGAAACGGATTTCGGGGACCGATTTTAGAAAAATGTGAATTATTCTAATCTGATTTTCAATCTCAATGTTATGTAGTACCTGACACTGCAAAGTCTAAAGTTTTGTCATAAAAATTAGGAAAAGATTAGGTCCTCCAAATAAGTAATCATTTATAAAATAAGTATATTGATAATTTTGTAGCAATATTACTGAAAATTAAATCAAAGCCTGCAAGGGAAGAGCTTAACATAGTTTACGGCTCTTTAGTGCTGAAACACTGTGTGTTGTGCTTATCATCTCCACCACCATCACCATTTCTGTGATTTAACGTTTCATCATCAACCATGTCACAAAAAGAAAACTTGGGGTCAGATAAGAGATGTGAAATTGAGAAGAGAAACAAGGATAGAAAAATATGGGCACACTACATCTTTCTCTTCCCACATTATGCACACCATTCTGGGATACAAAAGAGGGCTGGGTGATGATGTTAAAACAAAAACCTTGACCCTGCTCCCAGACAGAACTGCAACTATGTTTTACTGCATGTGTTTCTGCTAAATTCTTTGCCAGCACTGCCTCTTTATAAGAGCCACATGACCCTGGAAAACAGGAGCTAGCATCATCACCCGTGTACTGTCCCCTCCATTCTCCCTGGAGAGGTGTGTCTTGCTCAGAACCTCACAACCAGCAGAGGACACAGTCGGGACCTGAAGATGAGTCTGCTGACCATTAATTCAGGTTTTACCTCCCATGTGACCCAGGGAGCTTTGAAGGAGGAACTGGAAGGGAACAGAAGAGTAAAGAGGTCTGTGAAACAGTGTTTGTTGCTTCAAAGTCAGAGCTACCCAAGACTTCTGCCTTTATGGACAGACCCATTCCTCCAGTATGTGTTTGGTTTTCATCATTTAAAACCATGAATCCTTTTGGGACAGCTTTCCAGGAGGTTCAATGTTTGAAATTATTCTACTCATGCCAGCAATCTACTACAATCCCTACAATGCCTACTATAAACAAGTGAAAAGGGAGATTGGGTTAATTTGGGAAAATTAAGTCTAGACACCAAAAGAAAAAGTAAATAAGTCAGTGACTATGTAAGATACGAGGAAATGCACACATATGCATATACATAAATAAATTAAGCATTTGAGACAAGAAACCAAAATTAAAAGAAAACTACTTATAATCATGACACACTTTCTCATTTTCAGTTTCTTCACCAATGAATGTCAAAAGTTGCAAATACCCGAAGGCCAGAAAACCACAGTATCTGAATGTTAAACAAGAATACATAAATACATACACTGTCAAGAGTATCCACAATTGATAAAATAATAAGTCATGTGAATATTTTTCCTTAGATATTATTAAATCAACTATAAATAACTTTTAAATAAATTGAATCCTGAATTTTAACCCCCTGGCTATGTGAATACAAAAGTAAGGACCAAGTCATAACATTCCAATATTTTTCAACTCTAGGTCATTTTTTTACCCCATGTAAATGAGGAGAAGCAAAAAAAAAGTGTAATTTATTTTATTAAGTACCAATAACTTTACAGCACAAGTTACAGATTCCAGTTAAATTAAAAGTTGAGTCAGGTAGAACACACAATTACATCTTCCACCATCCTCATTAAATTTCAGTTCAATGGGGAATGCTGTCATTTCTTCCTCTGATCTTTGCATTGTAGGCCAACACCACTGATATTCTGCAGCAAGTACTTATAGATACTAGACAAATAGCACTCTATTACCAGGAAGCGGATTGTTTAATTGCTTCTAATTTTTCTATACAATCATTGCTTTTGTGTGAATGATCACAGGTTGTTTCGGAACAGACCCCAGGTGACTACTTGGCAAAACTCAATAGGCAAAGCTGCGGCTTAAAGCTTTCTCTCGGGGCATCTCTGCAGTAAATTGTGTTCCTCACAGCAACTTCAGCTACCTAATTTTTGAAATCTTACTGGAATAACAAGTGGCAAATTAGTAGATATGTTGCAGGAATGTTATTTGCAATTTACTTATAGTGCACCCGTACTTCACATTCAAGTTTTGTCGGTATGTAATTGACTTAACAAGCAAGTATTTATCACACTTACTGCTGGAAAACATTAATTACCTTTGATCTTGCTAAACCCCACACCCACCAATTTTTTAGAAAATTTGACCAGGTTGAAAATTACTTTGATAATTACAACACATCTTTTATTAAGCGATTCTTTAACATGAAATGTTTCACCTGTAGATGTCCCACAAACTTATTTAAACACATCCGTAGGTCTTAGGCAAAACATATTAATGATTTAACAGTAAATTAAAATAGTCCATGGGCTGGCGCTGTGGCGTAGTGGGTTTAGCTGCCACCTTCAGGGCCAGCATTCTATATGTGTGCCAGTTCAAGGCCTGGCTGTTCCACATCCAATCCAGTTCCCTGCTAATGTGCCTGGGAAAGCAGCCCAAGATGGCGCAAGTCCTTGTGCCTCTGCACCCCTGAGGGAGGTTAGGAGGGAGCTCCTGACTCCTGGCTCTGGAACTGCTCAGCTCCAGCTGTTGCAGCCATTTGGGGAGTGAACCAGCAGATGGAAGACCTCTCTCTCTGTCTCTCCCTCTCCCTCTCCGTAATTCTGCCTTTAAAATAAACAAATCTTTTTTTTCAAATAGCCCAAAGGATATTGGACTATACAATTAAAGTAAATTCAATAATTATTCCTTTTCAAAGTTATTGAGGCTAGAGTGCTTTAAAGGCTACAGCATATGGATGTCTTAATGTGACCATGTTCCTGACTGCCTGTTGTGAAATACATTGCTCTTCTTTGAAACAAAAAATAAGACCCCGTGATCTTTACGTTCTGGGACACCTAAGTTGTAAGCATTCTCTTCAAACTCATTGCTAGTGATAAAAAGTCAAGCGTGGTTTCAGGTGTTAAAAGTGTTCTGAACACAAATCCAGCTGTGACTAGCATTTAATTACAACATAAAAAAAAATGATCAGGATGCCCGAAATACATTCTTTGCATAACTGATTGGATATTCAATAGAGTTGTAGCCTAAGCTCATTTGACTTATGCAAAATTACTCACATGCTTTCAACAATTTTAAAAAACGAAACAGGCCAGGTGGTTTTCTGCACTTTTCCATGCAGTGAGCGCACCAGGGGAGACCAGCATGCCAGCTCCCTGGGCCTCTAGTCCTCCCTATTCAAGGCATCTGGGCATCCCATCATGCTCAGGACGTTCTGGTGCCAACAGCAAACATTCTCCGTTCAGTGTGTCCTTTTGCAAAAGCCAGCTCGTCATCTGGTTCTCAACCAAGGAAAGAGCAGCCTTTTAAACACTGGGAGTGAAAGATGGGTATTTTGGACTCCATGAGACACAAGGTATGTCCAGTTCCCATGTAACAACTTCTTCAGGGGATTTGAGGGTCATCCTGACCCTCTGCAATTTTTGCCCCACTTGTTCATCTAAGAACCGAATCCACAAATAAAACCCACCACAGCCATCTATTATCTCATGGATACCCTACTTTGTTTCTCAGTAGTGCCAAGAAACATTTCTCCTCAGTGCAAAGTAGATTATATTTGAATATTTACATATCATATAGAAGCATAACATACCCATAATGCATAGCATATTCATAATGCAACTTGATTTGAATATGTGAATCTCAATAAATATGAATATTTAAATTTTGAAGCAGATTTCACATAATGTGTCTATACTTGTAAAGCAATTTGATATTTGTCTGGTATTACAGAAAAACTCAAAGAGTTAGTGCTAGCTGTCCGTTGGAGGTACTCAGTACACAAGCTTTTCCTGAACGCATGCGAGGGGCCACAGCAGGACTAGCCTCAACAGCATTCCATCTATGCCAGAGGCTTCTCTCGGGTGGAAGACAGAGGAGAGTTCAGTCACAATTCTTCCTGGAAAGACCAGGAAGGCCATTTTAACTTAGCTGAAACCCAACTGAGATAAAAAAAAATCAATTCACAAAGATGTAGTGAGTTTTTAGTGTGCATAGAACTATCACAGAAAATATAAGGGAATAAGTATTTTCACAATAATGCTAAAGAGCCGCTTGAAAACTGGTCACAAGGAAAGCAACAAGTAGGTTCTAGGGTAATTAGAGTCTGGTACAGTAAAGTAACAGAAAAGTGATGAAGCTGGGAGCATGAGAAAGAAGTCAGAGTCATAGCTGGCTCAGTTCTAATTTGGGAGGGATGATGATTGCATTTAGACAGAACACAAAGGAAAAGTTTAGCTCAGGAAATACAGCGTGCATTTTGCTCTGTTATTTCTGTTTTTTGATATAGGGATTGGGTTGGAGAGTGTTGTCGATCACTGTTTTATGTGATTTCCTAGGCTTCAATAGTCTGAACTACTCCCACACAGATGATTATCAAACAAGTGGACATAAATATAATTATCCAATGAAAGGACAAACAGCATCAAGCGTGAATTGAATCCATCAGTTTCTACACTTAGGGGCCTACAGGAGGAATAAGAATGGTGATATGGATAAAAGAAAAACTTATGGGTTAGGATATTTGTGACACCAAAGGAAAAAACCAGTCTTAAGAAAGAGGGTCTTGGAGGCCGGCGCCGTGGCTTAACAGGCTAATCCTCCGCCTTGCGGTGCCGGCACACCGGCTTCTAGTCCCTGTCGGGGCGCCAGATTCTGTCCCAATTGCCCCTCTTCCAGGCCAGCTCTCTGCTATGGCCCGGGAAGGCAGTGGAGGATGGCCCAAGTCCTTGGGCCCTGCACCCGCATGGGAGACCAGGAGAAGCACCTGGCTCCTGGCTTTGGATCAGCGTGATGAGCCGGCCGCAGCGGCCATTGGAGGGTGAACCAACGGCAAAAAGGAAGACCTTTCTCTCTGTCTCTCTCTCTCTCACTATCCACTCTGCCAGTCAAAAAAAAAAGAAAAAAAAAGAAAGAGGGTCTTGGGCCGGACCCATGGCTCACTTGGTTAATCCTCCACCTGTGGTGCCGGCATCCCATATGGGCGCTGGTTCTAGTCCCGGTTGCTCCTATTCCAGTCCAGCTCTCTGCTACAGCCCAAGAGGGCAGTGGAGGATGGCCCAAGTGCTTGGGCCCTGCACCTGCATGGGAGGCCAGGAGGAAGCACCTAGTTCCTGGCTTAGAATCAGCACAACGCCAGCCGTGACAGCCACTTGGGGAGTGAACTAAAGGAAGGAAGACCTTAGGAGAAAAAAAAGAAAAGAGGGTCTCATAATTTCTGTTCCTTGTTACAATGAAGTCACAGAACAGAATAGTAAACATACTGGCTTTGTCTTGGGCAATTAGATTATTTGCACTTTTGAGAAGCTAGGGAAAGGGCAGAGAGGCAAGCCATCCTTTTTTGGTAACAAAAAGGAAATAGGAAGTAATAAATGGAGATAGAGGAATAGCGCAATTATACAAACAAGAAAGCAGAGAAATCAGGTGGGCACCACAGCAGATACGACAGATTTTTTTTTTTAAGGTAGGCATATTTTGTTTTCCTTTGCCATAACAAAATACCTGAGGCTGGGAAACTTATAAAGAAAAGTTATTTTGCTCACAGTTTTGAAGATGGAAAGCTCAATAGTATGTCTCTGACTGTTTGCAAGGGTGTCCCTGGCTGACTTACATGATGGCAGAAACATCATGGCAGGAGCCCATGTGATAAGAGATCACACTGCAGGACAAGAAACCAGGAGTAAGGGGCGAGACTTGCTCGTTTATAACAACCCTCTGGCAAGAACTACCCAAGCTCCTGTAAGAACTACATGAAGACCTTCTGACTGTAGCACCAACAGTGACCAAATCAATCACCTCCCACTAGACCCCACCTCTTTAAAGTTCCACCACCTCTTAGCATTGCCATGCCAATTTCCAACACAGCTCTTGGAACACAATCACACCATATCCAGATTGTAGCAGTAACAGAGCACCTTCCAATGAGGGATGATCAAGAATCATAATAGTTTCTGTTAAGGTCAATCTAACTATAGAAACTTTCAACTTCTCCTCATTTGCACCCCACTCAAACTCCCTCCCACTGTCACATGCTCTCATCTCCCAGCCTGAGCCAGATTTTCCAGTGGAGGCTAGACAGAGTTCAGCAGGTTAAGTGCATACTCACAAACCTGATACACACCTTAGGTGATATACTATGTCTTCCAGATCTCTTTGGGATGTACCTTCCTAAATGCGTGGAAAAAGTCTCCCCTGTTAATCTAAGACACTGTGGATGAGGAAGCAGGATCACGGTTTAGCAGAGAATGCAAGCCTCACTTCCATAACAGGAGCCACTCCCATCCGCTAATGGTGTTGAAGAGAGATGATGCTAGATTATGTGTCCGATAGATCCTGAAAGGCCAAGTTAATCTCTGAGTAAGCACATTGGCAGCAGAAACGAGTATGTGGGAGAAGCATGAAGGCTGAATCCTTGTATCCTTGGAATCTAACACAATACCTTCCATGGAGCTTCAATGACTGTTCTTTTGAATTGAACTGGATTGTGTGAACATTTAATCTGTCTAAAGGCCATGTTACAGCATCAAGAGCACAAGACCAAGTCACAGAAGATCAGTTCTTTCAGTTCATCCCTGCAACTTTGTGGTCTTTTATTTCTCCATTAGTCTTCTCAACTGTAGTCTCTTTTTGCTACTTTACAAATATTTAGATGGGGATACATAAAAAATACATGTGAAACTGGAATATTTATGTAAATGTTAATGCACATTTTATTACTACTCAATATATTTAAGGTGATCAGATGTTAACATAAAATGTGCATTTTTTCTCTAAGTTGGCTTAGCTACAAGTGTTATGTTGTTCTTATTTACCCCTGTTTATGGAACCTCTGTTTGAAATCTGCTAAACTATTTGCCTATTTATCATGGCAGCCCTAATTTGGAATACTGAGACTAATGGCATTGGAAAATTGCACTGAAAGGAGTCACCCATGTACTCTGATAGATCATAAATATGGATGACTGGAAAGTAAGTTGCTTCGCTTAAGATGCAAATTAGCAGAGAATGAGATGCAGTGAGTTGTACACCAGAGATTCAATTCCTGATGCAGAAGTCCCGTAGGGTCACCAGACAAAAAGCAAGTTTCTGTTGTCACTCCCTGGCGAGGCTATAGACTGCCTCAGTCTGTGATGCAACACTAATGAACAGGCTGGTGATGTGAAAGAAAGTGTGCCAGCCCCATCCCTGAGTGAAGAGCTACAGATTCAGGCTAAGGAGGCTCTCCATGCAAGAGTCGTGGGGCCTAGAACCACAATCCAGCAATCTACAGCCAGACCAACCATAGTAGCAGAGGGGCTGAGAAAATGAGGAAGTTGGAGAGGGGGAGACAGGTTTTGTAGGCAATGCACATAGTCCTGATGGCGACCCACAGTCCTCAAGAGAACGTACTCTTCAATCCAAACTTCTCCCTTCCTCCCTCCTGTAACTTTGGCAAAGTGCATCCCCCAAATCCCCACCCCACCAGGACCCACCCCCAGGTCAGAGTCTGAGGAGGAAACTCCTGCTGCAATGTTTCAGCTGACAGCGACCACAGGTTGGGAGTGCATGTATTCATGGAGATACGCAATGGTGTGTAAAGACAGCGTCTTGAGTTTCGCCAACAGCAGGAGAGGGAGAGAATTGAAAAGTCAAAGAGAAAGAAGAGAAACACCACTATGGGCAATCAAACTAAACCGTGCCTTCCATGGGAACCCTCAATAGAGACAGAAAGTAACCAGAAAGCCTAGTAGTCGATGTCTTCTCTTCACCGCCTGTTCGCAGTCTTTTCTCAGAATCAATGAGACAATCCACTCAGGCCATGGGCGTGGACATGTGGAGGCTAAGTGGGAGAGGAAAAGGCTGAGAGGAAGGGGAACATCAGAAAAGAAGCACAGAAACAGAAATGAGAAGGAACAAAGGGGAATATAAGAACCAGGGTTTTGCTACCGTGGCCCCAGCTGCCAACACACTTCCCAGGAAGGCAGACACACGTGCAGGTCATGGCCTCACGACCATAGCGGGTAACAAGCAGCTCCTGAGTCGGTCTTAACTGAGCCCATTCTGAAGAGCATCATCTGTTAAACTGAACTGCAAATTTCTCCAAAGCAGATCACTTCACCAGATTTCCAATACTTCCTGCTTCCAATCACAACATGAAATCCCCAATGAAACTGACTCTCTCCAGAACACAGAAACCGGACCTGGAGTAAAAAGGCAAGAAAGGAGAAAAAAAAAAAAGAGGAATACAGTTGGAGCTTTCACATACTCCAAGAATCAGAATCAGATTTCACAAGCATCTTTAATATCTTTTCAATAAAGGGGAAAATTAGAATCAAAAGCATTGTAATTTACCCAGATCATATTTAACACAGCTATATTCAAAGCACTTCAAAACCAACAACCCAGTCCTCATTCTCTCAAGTAGCTATACGGAGTGGTATAGATCCATTAAGAGAACTTTATTGAACCTCAATACAGTTATATATTATATTTAAAAGGCAGAGAAAGAGACAAAACTTCCATCTGCTGGCCCACTCCCCAAATGACTGCAATAGCCAAGGCTGGAGAGTCAGAAGCCAGGAACTCAATCCAGGTCTCCCCAGTATGTCGTAGGGATCCAACCAGTAGGGACATTACCTTCTGCTCCCAGGATCTGCACCAGCCAGAGCCAGGAATCAAACCCAGGCAGTCTATAACCAGCATGGGTGACATACTCCAGATCAAAGTACAAAATAGGGCCGGCGCTGTGGTGTAGTGCATAAAGCCGCCGCCTGCAGTGCCAGCATCACATATGGGTGCCAGTTTGAGTCCCGGCTGCTGCACTTCCAATCCAGCTCTCTGCTATGGCCTGGGAAAGCAGTAGAAGATGGGCCCCTGCACCCTCATGGGAGACCCGGAAGAATCTCTGGCTCCTGGCTTCAGATCAGCACAGCTCCAGCCATTGCAGCCAACTGGGGAGTGAATCAGCAGATGGAAGACCTCTCTCTCTCTCTCTCTCTCTCTCTCTCGCCCTGCCTCTCCTTCTCTCTCTGTGTAACTCTGATTTTCAAATAAATAAATACATCTTTTAAAAAAGTGCAAAATAACCTGAATGTGATCTCTGTGAGGAACTAGCCACAACAGCTATAGAATATGTGCCAAAAAGCTCAAGGGGTCACAACAGTACCTAACATCTACTGAAATCCCACTACATGCATGAGTGTCAGGCACTAGGCTGACCTTATTGAATCTTTACCATAATATAAGATAAGCATCACTATTAGGAAATCGAGCCTAGAGTTATAAAGCATTTTGCTGAAGGGCACACAGTGACTGGTGAAATCAGGCAGATTTTACACCCAGGTCCATGATGCCAGAGCCTGTGTTAAGCCCTGTGCTAAACACCCACTTGCTTCCAACCTGCCCTTCATCTATCTACTCGTCCTCCCAAACAACCGTTCTTCTACACAGGTTTGTTTTTTATTTTTTTCTCTTCCTGTAGATCTTTTTGTCTCAAGAATTATCTTTGTCTCCATTTGTTTCTCCTCTTTTTCAAAATTTCTCATCTGTCTCTCTCTCTCTCTGTCTCTCTCTCTGTGTCTCTCTCAGATCCTCATAAATCAACTGAAACATGGAGCTCAAATAAACTCTTAAATGAATGACTCAGGCTGGCGCCATGGCTCACTAGGCTAATCCTCTGCCTGTGGCGCTGGTAACCCGGGTTCTAGTCCCGGTCAGGGCACCAGATTCTGTCCCGGTTGCCCCTCTTCCAGTCCAGCTCTCTGCTGTGGCCCGGGAAGGCAGTGGAGGATGGCCCAAGTGCTTGGGACCTGCACCTGCATGGGGGACCAGGAGAAACACCTGGCTCCTGGCTTCAGATGGGCACAGCATGCCAGCTGCAGCGGCCATTGAGGGGTGAACCAACGGAAAAAGGAAGACCTTTCTCTTTGTCTCTCTCACTCACTAACTCTGCCTGTCAAAAAAAAAAAATGACTCTATTTTATATCTTTTCCTCTCAACTTAAAGTGGATTGGCAGTGCAGGAGAAAGGGGTACCCTTTTATACATCTATGTCTCTTCCCCCCACAGAAGAAAATATCAAATCTAACTAGCTTTTTATACCTGTGTGGCCCTTGAAAGATTTCATGCTATCCACAATTGGTCTTATGGTGACAACTGTGTCCTACCAAAATTTTTATATTGAAACCCTCACCCCCATACAAGTGTAGGGAGAATACATCTTTACAAAGATAAGTAGGATCAAATGATGTCATTATGGTATAGCCCTAATTTGATAGAGCTGGCATAATCACAAATATCAAATATCTCTATGTCTATCTCCCAAAAACATGAAGATACAGAGAGAAGACAGATGTCTCCAAGCCAGGAAGAAAACCCCCATCAGGAACCAAATCTACTGGCACCATGCCTGCAGATCTGTGAGAAATAAATTTCTGTTGTTCGAGCCACTCAGTCTACGATATTTGTCAGGCAGCCTCAGCTGGCTAACATAATTGGTCTTAAAAATATGTCTCTTCTTTATGTGAAAATTTCACACTTCAAAATGTTAGTAGTAGGATTTCTACTTGAGCATTCATGCCATTACTGAATGGTTTTGAACTGTCTGAGCCTTGGTTAAAATATTTTCTAGACAAAAAAAAAAAAAAAAAGAAAAAGAAGAAGAAGAAGAAGAAGGATTTTTTTCTTTCACGGCCAGCATTGTGGCACAGTGGGTTAAGCTACTGCCTGTGATGCCAGCATCCCATATGGGTACCAGTTCAAATTCTAACTGCTACACTTCCAATCCAGGTTCTTGCTAATGTGCCTGGGAGAGCAGTGGAATACATCCCAAATGCCTGGGCCCCTGTCACCCACATGGGAGACCTAGATGGAGTTCCAGGCTCCTGGCTTCAGCTTGGCCCAACCCTAGCCATTGCAACCATTTTTGGAGTGAACCAGTGGCTAGAAGCTCATTCTCTCTCTCTCTCTCTCTCTCTCTCTCTCTCCCCCTTTCAAATAAATGAAAATATTTTAAAAGAAAAGAAGATTTTTAAAATACTTACATTTAAAACATATCCATTATTGGCCGGCGCCGTGGCTCAACAGGCTAATCCTCCGCCTTGCGGCGCCGGCACACCGGGTTCTAGTCCCGGTCGGGGCACCGATCCTGTCCCGGTTGCCCCTCTTCCAGGCCAGCTCTCTGCTGTGGCCAGGGAGTGCCGTGGAGGAGGATGGCCCAAGTGTTTGGGCTCTGCACCCCATGGGAGACCAGGAGAAGCACCTGGCTCCTGCCATCGGAACAGCGCGGTGCGCCGGCCTCAGCGCGCTACTGCGGCGGCCATTAGAGGGTGAACCAACGGCAAAGGAAGACCTTTCTCTCTGTCTCTCTCTCTCTCACTGTCCACTCTGCCTGTCAAAAATAAAAAATAAAAATAAAAAAAATAAAAAAAAAACATATCCATTATTTACATTACTTGTCCAAGATTTACCTGGATATTTAGGATTTAAAAACAAAACAAAACAAACAAACAAACAAACAAAAAAACACTTCCCCGAAAAGCTAAGAGATTTTGACAAATGTGCCCTGGATTCTTCCTGTGAGAAATAAGAAGAAAGGAAAGAGAGGCCCCTGGATATAGTTGTGTGTGATTTTGAAATGTGCTGACTTTCATTCTGAGTTACTTTATTCAATATCCAGTGAATGACCCTGCTACCAATTTCATCTCCATCTGATAAAAGAAAAACAAACCACACAACCAGCTTAGGTCCCGAAACTAAGAACCTAGCGCAAGATAGTGCTTTTTTTCCAAGCCCCTTTGCTGGCCATGCTTACAGTAGCATGGCAACCTCTGTGCAGCCATTCACTAGAGCTGTTGAAACATCAAACAGCTCAAGAAAAACCCAAGTGGCTTTAATTATTTCTCCATTTGGAATCCATCGCTTCACTCAAAGGGGTATATGGGTTGTCTGATGTCCAAATGGTAACAGAAAAAAGAAAGGATACAGGGAACATCCCCTACATTGTCCTCTTCTGGGTCTCAGGAAACATCAGCACAACCTGATTTGAGCAGTCCTGCTTCCTCTTCCCCTGACAGAAGCTAAGACATTCGAGGAGAGGGGGCCTTGCATCTGAGCCTGACTCTGATCCAGCCGGAACCTTCCCTGGAGCACTGGATGTTTCCTCCTAGGCAGTCTGCTATTTCTCCTCTGGCTTACCCAAAATAGCTGGTCGTAGATTTAGTCCAGTTGGCATGCCAGTGTTTACAGGACCGAGTGTTGTTGAGTTGCTTTCTGTGGACAAGCAGAGGTTTCCCCAGACTGGCAAGGACCAAAGGAAAGGAGGTCTTGCCTTCTGGCTTTGATCCTTGGAAGGGTTACAGACTCACTCTCCCTCCTCACAAGAACCTCAGCATGAGCAGATCTTTGCAAGACTTAATCTCCCGCTTGTTACCTTCTTGTAGTCTCTGCAAAATCCTTTATCCCATTCTGAAACCCCAGTGCTGGAATTACAGCATACCATTACCAATGTATTTAAATATATTTATCATCTAAGATCCTGCAAAGGCAAGAGAGGCAGAGAGATTCCTTTCTAGAAATTTTTCCTGCATATTATTTCTAGGTATTCTATTTTAAAATACAAAATCTAGTACTTGGAAGCAGAAAGATAAGGGGTAGAGAAAACAGTTCCCGCTTTCAGGAGAGAAGAATAGAGTGGCTTTCCTTCCAGCTGTGTGTTGGTGGGGTGGAGGCAGGGAGCTGTTGTCTTCACTTACAGTATTTGCTGCTGCATTTCTCTCCTGGTCCTCCCTTCCCTCCCATCTCCCCTGCTCAATATTGCCCAATAAAACAAAAATACAGTCTAGGTCTTAGGTCTTTCCCACCTGTTAAACTCTCCCTATTAGATTGCTGCTCCCCAGGCAAGTCCGTCAGGCGATGCTGCAGAGCAAAAGGCAAGTTGGTGATTCCACTGAGGATTCTGCTTGTGAGCACCCAATTATTGATCAAGGACAGAGCTCTGACACGGAGGAAAAAAGGCAGGAGCTGCAGATCACAATCAGGAGTTCTTCCCTCCTTAGAATCACTGCCTCTTCCTGTAGCCACAAGAAGTCTGCTCAGTGGCTCCAGGGTGGGCACATGACCCTCAGAGGCCCTAAGCACTCTTCAGGTCCCCGACTGCCCACCAGCAACCCACCATTTGAAACACAAGCAATACCACACCAACAATGAGTGTGTTACGTTTCCCAAAATTTTACCAAATTCATGTGCACGCGAAAGTTAAATTGGGTTCTATCCCTAACTGCAAACGCACGCGTGCTTGTGTCTGCCCTTGCTTTGCCGAGTCCCTCAGTGCAGGGATGTTAGCATCAGTGTGAGACGAAGCCCTGCCTGTTGGATGCTGTTCCTCTGACTTCCCTCCTACTTGAAATGAATGACCCAACCTGACACGGCTTGGTTCCATGGAGAATGTGCCAAGGAAACAGTGAGAAAAAACACCAAAGATGATCAAAGACCCATGTCTGGGTCCAGCTACCAGTGCGATTGCTCCCTGATAGCAGGACAAAGGCACCAGGAACACCACATGTTTACACTGATTTAAAAAACACCGGCTCTGAAAGGAGCTGCTCTTGGCAGAGCACGGCAACGTTGATACTGAAGCTTTCATCCCCCGCACTTTTCAAGCATTACCTCATTAATCTTCAAAGCAGCCGCGTAAGGCAGGCGGAATTATTTGCTCTGCAATTTTAAATGCCCCCACTTAACAAGAGTGGAAGAGAGTGCAGGCACAGCGCAACCAGGGCTGACCCCGCATCTCTGGTTGAGGCTTAGCCTCACCCTTCAGGGTGAAGCAGTCTCTCCCAGAACTCCATCTGCCCAGCTTTCGCCGTCCATCTCCATCTCCCCACCACACTCCCTTCTTTCTTCTGTACAGAAACTTTTCTCAGTGCCCCTCATCCAAACCCGCTCAGCTGTCCGGAATCCCACATCTGCCTGTGTGCTGAGCAGCACCGAGATAATCAGAGAAACGACTTTGGGTTAAGCATTTAATATGCCCTCCATGTCACCCTTCTATTTATATTTTGACAGAGACCTTTGGAAGAGGATTTCTTCACCTAAGGAAAGTGATAGGCAGAACAGGATAAACAGGAGGATCTGGTGACTGTCCCTTAAGTGACACGAAACCACTGAGGGCTCTACCTGGTCATTTGGGTCTGCCAGTGAAGTGGATAAGCTGGGTGGATGGAATGAACTTTCTCCACCCTCCATCTTCTAAACATGTGTGTACGTGTGGGTGCACGTGTGTGCGTGTGTGTGTATACACCTTTAATTGAAGACTAATATTGCCCAGGTTTATATTCTACTTTCGGATTTTAGATACCAATTTTGCATCTGAGTTATTCTATTTACTATTTAGTGCAAAGAGAGTTGATGCTTTATGCTTCTATCTGCCAGAAAACTGGCCAGTCCTCATCAGTTCTGAAATGGTTAAAGGCATCGGTAATATTATTGTATCCTTACTTTAATAATTGAGAAATATCAGCCTCAAGAATCATAAGAAAATTACACAATGCCATCTATCACTTTGCTTGTATTCTAAGTGTGCACTCAATATTTCAGCATCATCAAATCTTTTACTTTCTCACTGAGACTTCTCGATTGAGGAGTTCACTTTTAGTTTTCATCACCTAATAACCCAACATGGCTTGGCAAAGGCAAAACTGGTCTCCTGGTATATTGAGAATGTTCTATCAAAATCCTGGCTTAGGTGGCTTTGGTTATATCTCAAAATTACATCAGAAACTAACATTTAATCCATATAATGATGCCACTCCACGTCCCCCTAAGAAATCTGCACAAAGATAACACCTAACGCAAAAGGATTCCTCCAGGGAAAGTTTGAGAGAAAAAAAAAATCTTACATTAATCTGGCAAAAAAGAGAAATAAAGTCCTCAAGAAGAATATTCTCTGAGAGGAGTGATCTATAGAACAATTAAACTCAACAGCTCCCTCTGCTCTTTAAAACTACACCTCTAGAGGCAGGCATTGGGCCTAGGAAGTAAGATGCCCACACCACCTAGCAGAGCACCGGGGTTCAAGTCCCAGCTCCCAGTTCCAGCTTCCTGCTAATGTGTTCTCTGGGAGGCAGCAGTTGAAGACTCAGTACTTGAGTCCCTGCTTGAGTTCCTGGCCCAGCTCCAGCTATTGTGGGCATTTGAGATGTAGATCAGCAGATGGGAGATGGATCTCTCTCTCTCTGCCCCTCCCCCACCCACCTGCTCTTCCCCTCTCACTGTCTGTCTGCCTCTCAAAGAAATAAAAAGTGACCGTTTTTAAAAGTTTACCCCTGGCCGGCGCCTTGGCTCACTAGGCTAATATTCCGCCTACGGAGCCGGCACACCGGGTTCTAGTCCCGGTCAGGGCACCGATTCTGTCCCGGTTGCTCCTCTTCCAGTCCAGCTCTCTGCTGTGGCCCAGGAAGGCAGTGGAGGATGGCCCAGGTCCTTGGGCCCTGCACCCACATGGGAGACCAGGAGAAGCACCTGGCTCCTGGCTTCAGATTGGCGCAGCACGCCGGCCATAGCAGCCATTTGGGGGGTGAACCAATGGCAAAAAGGAAGACCTTTCTCTCTGTCTGTCTCTCTCTCTCACTGTCTAACTCTGCCTGTCAAAAAATAAAATAAAATAAAATAAAATAAATAAAAATATACCTCTAATACTAAAAGCAGGAATTCTTTATGGCCTTCAATATGTGTGTCATCAGATGCATGCGAATGTCTCTAGTGTCCAACATGAAGCCTGATAAAGAAATGCTAAGCAAAATTTTGCTGAAAAAAAGAAGTGAGTAGAAAGATATTCAAATCCCAAATATTTATCATTTTTGTACTATATTCAATTTCATATTGCCCAAACTTCTATTTTTGTCCAGTAGAGAAAGTCATCAGCAGTTAGCTAAAGTTCAATTATATTTTAAGAGACACACAAAAACATAAAATCTATGCTCCTAAAACATAAGCCAGAAATCCCTAACTGCCTGAGGCTGGTCATTTTCAACTGCCCTCCATTAACATGTTCCCTTATTGCCAGTTTCAGATATGTGTCTTAAATAAGTAATAAAATAATTATCCCTGAAGCATACATACCCAATAGGCCAACTATTAAAATAATACACGACCTTGAAAAAAATAATGTTTTATAAAAAGGAATCATGGAAACTAAGTGGAAAGCACAATGATCCTGTTGCAGGGAGGGGCTGAGTGAGACGACCAAGTACTGGTCTCCATGACTCCACATCAGCATGGAATATTCTGAATGGGGCAGGGGTCCTTGTAGACATCAGGAGATCAATGATGTGGCTAAAATGGAAAGCCAAGCAGCCATATGAGCCTAGGCAAGTGACAGCCTCCGGTCTTGGAGTCATTTTTGTATGGCTTGTTTTGTTTCTTGCACACTGGAAACACTGAATAAACATTTGACTCATCCCAGAAGTCCTTTCCAGGACTAGCCCTCAGTGTTTCTAAAATTTAAGATTTCCTTTTACACAGGATCAAAGGCTTACTACAGTTACAAGAAATGAGGCATCTGCTGCTGTCTGAAATTCATCATCAACCATCACAAAGCCAGAACTACAAATAGGGCTTTGCATTCTCTCTAATGTCAAAATGCATCCGTCCATTGTGGTAAAAATTAGTATATTTTGGTTGCTATGAAATTACATGAGCTTGGCTTCTTATTGTTACCTGAGATTCAGCCTTACTTGAGAACTGGTGTTAGAAATCCTGCCAAGGTCTGGAAATCAGAAGGCCAGGTTGGTCTACACTGTGATCATAACTAACTCAGCTCTTTCGCATTGCAGAGACATGTCTACGCTAGCATGCCCAGAATCATCCAAATTAGGTCTTCAAGTAGCCCAACTGACTCAGCTGAACAAGGCTGACTGGGAACCATTTAGGTTTGAACATTGAATAAGTACTTACTGACCACCTCTCCTGTTGCTGGTTCCAAGCTAGACAGCGAGGAATCAGTATTGAAGATCTAACCCTCCGAGTTCATAGTCTGGGGTTATATTTGAAAAATGTGAGTACAGAAATACAGAGAGAAATGCAAGGAAGAGATAAGAACAGGGTGGTATAGTAGCACTTGGAAGAGATATCTCACAGTCTTGGAAAGACAGAGAAGGTATCCTGGAAGAGGTGACACCCAAGATGAGACCAAATAGACCAGGGAGTAGGACAAAATGGTCAGACCTTGGGGTAAGGCAGCCCATCTACCAGAACGTGCAGTTCAGTGTTGACTGATGCTGGTGTGCCAACAGACAGTGGAGCTATATTTAGCTGAGGTCCCCCTCCCACCTGCTGAGTCCCACTTTGTGGAGATGCTTACTGTGTACATTTCCAAGCCCAAGCCAGCCTGACAGAATCAGAATCTCTTAGGGTATAGCCCAGAGTTCTGAAAGCAGTCACTTCGTACCGGCAGCTGCTGATGCCCAAGGGCTGGTAATGGCCAGTTTGTCTATACAGGCAGATGGTCAGCAAGAGAAGATGGGTTGGGTTCCCAGGCACTGGTTTGGAGTTCTGGAACAACTTCGAGTTACTCAAGGAAAGGGATTGCAGTCGTGGGCAGATGAGCAAACCAGGGTTGCACAGGGTTGCACAGAGGAAGATGTCAGCATTAAGGTACCAGAGCTGGAAGACAGCGCAGGCCCAAGTGTAGATTTTAATTAGATCTTAAGGTCAGAGATAAACTGGCCTCATGCTGTGTGTCAGGATGTGAGGGCAGACCGGCATTGAGGAGTCGATTGGACTTTGATGTTGAAAGAGGACTGCTTATGAGACTGAGAAATCAGGCAGGCCCCAGATATCCTGGGAAAGGGTGATACAGCGTGATGCATTGGGTTATGTTAACTGAGTATCCTAATAAACGTGTGAATCCATTTTGCACTGCTATCATTCACAGTTCATGTAAATGAATGGCTCCCAATATTTTGAAGGTCTCCCCTTTATAAATAGTAGAAACTCCTTATCAGACCTAAGTCTCAAATCGAAGTGATCTGAGAGGATTAGAGACCCAATTGTTTGATATTGGAGATACACATCTGTGATTGTGATTTGGAATCACTGATCAATGCTGGCCTGTCATCTTTTATTCAAAGCTGTTTTCTGACTTAATCTACAATTAGTGGGTAATTCATTTCACTCATTGTTCCTATGCTAGCATCATTTCTTCTGGTCATGGAACCCACGCAGTAATGAACAACAGCCCTGGCATGTCCTGTTGTATTAATTACTCCAACCCTGGCATTCCTGCTCTTGGCATCCTAGCCTGGATGACACACATCTACCTCCTACATTCACAGTAGTTTTAATCAAAAGGTGCACAACACACTCCAAAGGGCTCTGGAATTACAAATATCTGATTTCAATCTCATTTTGCATTGATTAACTTGTGTGAACTTTGGCAAGTTATTTTTCCCCAAGACCCTATCTGTAAAATCGAGGTGATCCTATTACCTTCCTTTCACTGAGCTGCTTTGAGATTGCAATAATTGCAAGTAAGTTGAAAGCATTCAGAAGAGCATGTGTTATGTTAACTACCATCACTTTTGTTGCTGGTGTTATACTCCAGTTTACAGGTACTACGTGGTCACATTCCCAGAAATCACCCATGTTTTATTAGGATATATATCCCTAATGCAAAGCGACCCCCAGGTTTTCTCTAAAAGGAGTGTTCAAACTCCAGAGGGAATGTTGCCCATAAGCAATCTACTACGATGTGGCATCCATTATCACCTTCCACTCTTGCATGGTGCTCCAACTTACATCAGCTATCCCTGCCTTGAGGGATCCACACCACTGACACTACTGCTGGTGACAGTGCTAAAAAAACCAACGATGTCTTCATGTTCCACACCTAGACTAGGGGACTGGGCACAGTTTTCTGTGGGAACAACTTTTTTTAGCTGCCATGTGCAGTCTCACTCTCCACGCCAGCCAGCTCCACCATGGTTGTACGAACTAAACCAAGATAACTCTTTCTGAAAGAAGCCTTGGACGGTCCCTTAACCTTATTCCCCCTTCCAGACTCTGTTCACTCCCCTTCCACAAATCAAGAGGACAGAGAACTAACTTGCCATCCTCCTACATGTGAGAATCTAGGCAGAGGCTGTCTGCCATCAGGAAGCAGCCACTCACCAGAAACCTATCAGACTGGCACCCTGACCTTGGACTTGCCCGCCTGCAGGACTGCGGGAAAGAAATGTTTGCTGTTTAAGTCAACTAGTCTATGGTGATTCATGTAGCCCAGATTCAATGAAACAATGCCTCTTAAGACAAAACCAGGTCTTCCTCAACAATTTAAGTGAGTCACAAAGGTTTCTATTCCAATACTTTCGTAGCTTCCCTTTTAAATTTACTTTAAATGGCTACTATGGGCACAGCAGCTATTGGAATGATGAGAAAATAGTATGGAACTCTGTTTTGCAAAGCCAGTAACCAATTATATCCTACGTAAGGTCGAAACATCAGGTTTACAGAAGATTCATTCTTTGTTCTGTACAAATTTGCCACCCAAGCAGATTAGTTGAAAACTGACACATTGATTTAATTATATAGAGCCATTGTTCCCCCAGAATCATTCCCTCATTGAAAAAAAGCAAAACATATGAGATGTGTTCACATACTTACTAAAGACAGTTCAGCCTATAGTATTGATAGTATCTATAAATCACATCTAAAATATTGTATTTGCAATTTAATTTAATCATTGCATGCATTAGCCATGTAAGGAAAGCACAGCAGATACTGCTTCTATGTCACAGATAAGGAAACTGAAGCTCAGGAAGCGTAGTAGCTAAAACATGACAAGTCATGCAACCAGAAACGCTGAAGCCAGGACTGGAACCTAAGACTTGAATCAGATCCCATCTCAGCGTTTGTTTAGGGTGACACTGCTGGTTTAAAGCACTGGCTTTGATTATTTTGCTGTAAATGCATTTTGTTAGGGTAATCCATCACTCAGCAATTCTGCCTGACTCCCTTACTGCATTTATTCTACCATGTCTCACCATGTAATGCCAAGGAGCATCAGGATTCCTTGTCCTTCTCTGAAGAGAATCCAGAAAGCTGTTTATGAAAGAGTCAGGAACCATGAGTCACAAACACGGAGCTCACCTGGTACTGGTTCAGAGTTTTCTGAACCTCTTTAATGAACCCGTGGTAAAGCTAAGTCAAGGATGCCAATTGCAGAACTTCTCAAGCTGTGCCCTCTTCTCAACTCTTCTTAATTCTAAGCCCATGATTCTTATCTCAGGTTGCACCTAGAAATTCCTGGGGAGCTCTATCAAAGTGCCAAGGCCTGAGCTTTACCCCAGGACAATTAAATCAGAAATTATGAAGTGGAGAAGCCAGGATATGGATAATTTACGAAAGCTCCCATTTGTCACCAATGTGCAGCCAGAATTTGAGAATCAGGGCAAGACCTAACCACCAGAGCTCAGGGCAAAGAAAAGTTTAAGAGCCATAGTAGCTCTTAGAAGAAGCTCCCATCACTCCTCCTGAGAGGGGCAGAGATCTTGAGCCAACATGGCCCCAGGGGAAAATGGGAAGCTAAGCCAAGAGACAGACACATCCAGACTCATCACATCAGCCCTAACAGGAGGTGCTAGGATGGGACCTGTACAGGGGACATCTCTGACCTCACCCAGGCTAAGTTCCTCATTTTCATTTTGCTACCTGTAAAAGTTACCCCTTTCTCAACTCCTATCATGCCTTCCATGATCATGCTATTGATGTTGGTGGAACTTTGTTTGGTAGGGTGACTGGTTTATTACCAAAAATAAACAAACCAACAAAAGAAATATAAATCATTCAAAATTTGCCCTTCAGGAAAGAATCTACAAATGTAGAACCCAACAATTGTATCCTTTCCTTTTACCTAATTATGTTGTGTATTAAAATTAATCCACCTCATTAGAGATATCGAAGGTTTAAGAAATAAATATAACAAGAACAGGCTAATATTAATGATTTTACATGTATGGTAGCAGTCTATTTAATTTTTAACTCCTCTCCTTGTGACTGTTGACACTTACAATAGAATTCAGGTTGCAGCATTTATTGAGCTTCATGTGACCTGAAAGTAAGTGACCCATTGCTTCTTGTACTATCATCAACTCTAAACATACTGGGGAGTGGGGAGGTGGACATCCTAACTTTGCCATTGATTTTCATAACTAACATTATTTTTAAATGTGGACTCATTCATTAGGAGTTTTCACTATATTTCAAGTGGAGGTATAGATTCTGAATTTGTCCCATCTGCCCTGATAAAAATACAAGCTATAGATCCAAAAATCTCCATAGGAATTCTTTAACTCTGTATCAACAGACAAAGAAATCATTCTTGAAATACATCTGATGACATGATAGACTGGTAAAGTCAAATCTCTCCAGAAGCAAAAATTAACTATGATTACTTGATGTAAGACATCACTCAAACCAATCAAATGTTATTTTGGGAAATCATAAATTTATATCCAGCGTCAGTTTGTCACTCATTAAGTTCTTATAAGAATGATTAGGAAATTATCTTAATAAGTAAACGTTAGTCTTAACCTCTTCTTACTTTGATGGCTTAAAAATACAAGTTTATATCAATTCATTGAGTCTCTGAAAGTCTCTGCTGGATTGGAGGGCTATTTATTATAGTTGTAATAAACTTTATCCAGGATTGACAAGGAATCCTTACATTGCTACAATCTTCAGCAAACCAAACTACTATGTATAAGCCGAGCTTTCAAAATATATTCTATAATTAGTCTAAACAAATACTGGATACCTACTATGTTCCAGGGACTGTGCAAGATGCTGCAAATACTCCAAGATGAGAATCTCACTGCCTTCAAATTCCCCTCATCCCATACCCACACACAAAACCCCAGAAGCTGACTGCAGTCTCGCCAAGGTGTCATTTTAGTGACTGACATGGATCACCACCCCCTGGCAGTCAACAATGACAGCAGCCAAAGCTGCTTCACGGGGAGTCACTGATCCTCCAGCTGTATTTTGCTTGTCGCAGCTTTGAAAGATGCTCACTTTGAAGATCTCAATCGTATGAAAGACAAAAAGCACAATGTAACCTATAAATCAAGGAACAGAGAGGCCTTAGAACTACAAGGAATAACCTTGCCACTAACTCAAGGGTCTACAAAGAAGGCAAATGTGGTGAAGAAAATACAAAAGGATGCCGTGAACCTTGACAATCAAGCAGTCCATCTTTTTGCCAGTAAACATTTTGTTATGCACAGCTGCTAGAATGGAGTCCCCTTCCCTCACCTGCCCTGCCCAAAGCAGGAACATTCTAATCAAAGGAGATTCCCAGCCTTTTGATGAGAAGCAACAAGAATTGCTTCCCAATCACTCCCAGCATAAAAGCCAGTGCTCTCTTCCTTCTTCATAGAACATGGGGCAAAAGTCTCCATATCTCACTGATCACTTACCAATTCCTGCTACTGACAACGCAAACTCCCCTGGGGCTGCCTATTAAGCCTGCTCCTTAGGAAGATGCTCGGCGTTTTCCATGCAGCCAGAGTTTGGATCTCTGCAGCCATTCCCTCACTTTTTCACAGAAATCACATAGCAAAATGGTGACATAATTTAAATTCCATCCAATTTACTGAATTGTAAATGTGGTCTACACAAGGACAATGAAGAGCTAAGACTATTGAAAATGAGTAAAACATGGGATCATGGTTAACTACTTTAAATTGAGCCCAAGCCACTGAAATGACCATAAAATCTCATTTGTTTGGACTTCATTCATTTAGAACGTGTGACAGTCTGCATGGCTGAAGTTGCTCTCTGAAGTTATATCTACATTTGAATATCATCAGTTCTTCATGTCCAGACAAATTGATTAGACGCGCTAAGCCTCTTTGTACCCATCTATAGAATGGGGGCACTCTGTTAGCTATTTTTACTTTTTCTAATCACCCCTGCTGCTACCACTCAATTCCATACCTCAAATACCTTGGGTCTAAAATAATACAAAAACCTACTCAGCATTCTCCCTGCCTGCTTCCTTGTGCATCTCCTTCCCCAACAAAACATAGGCTAGGCTATTATTTTCACAGGGGTCGGGGGGGGGGGGGTTATTTTTTTTTTCATCTAAATCAGCATATGTCACTCCTCTGCTGGAAACTCTCTGATGACTTACCATTTTACTCAAGAGAATCCACATTCCTTCCAGTGGCTGACAAGGCCCACAGGAGACCCTTGCCCTGCCACCCCGCCCCCTCTAATCTCCTCTCTTACCTCTCTTCCAAGTGGTCCTGACCCCCAGGCATGCTGGCCTCCTATCCTCACACACCCCATGTGAGCTCTGCACCCACCTGAAACGCTTCTCCCCAGCACTGCCTGGCTGGTCTACCTGTTTGCTGTTCAAGTGCCATCTGCTCTGATCAGGTTATTTAAATTACCTCCCATCCTTGATCTTCCAGCCGCTCCGTTCCCTTACCTACTTTGTTTTTCTGCTTCGCAGTACTTCTCAGAATGTGACTTGGAAATTGTCTTTTGTTTAGTGTTTGTGCCTCTTTGACAGATAAATCTACAGGAGGGGAAGAATTTTCATCTCTGTTATTCCCTGCTGTCTTCTTTGCATGGAGAATGGTGCTGGCATGTAGTAAATTCTTAGCAAGTAGATATTAAATGATGGTTTCTTCTGCTTAGCAATGCCTTCCATAGCTTATTTTAGTTACATAAAAATAATGACTTCATTTTTCTTAAAATACTCCATAACTCCAGTTTTTCACTAGCTCAGATCTGATTTATATCTAATTAGTTTAAATAAATGTGATTCTGTCATGGGATAATAGGTGGCCCTATAAAGACAAAAACATTGTAGCATATCTTTTTGAAATGTTACAACTACTTTATTTTTTTTTTTTTTTTTGGAAAATCAACTAAATTTTGTGGGTTTTTTGGATTTATTTATTTATTTGAAAGGGAGTGTTACAGAGAAGCAGAGGCAGAGACAGAGAGACAGAGAAAGGTCTTCCCTCCTCTGGTTCACTACCTCAGGAGCTAAGCCAATCCAAAGCCAGAAGCTAGGAGCTTCTTTCGGGTCTCCCAGGTGGGTGCAGGAGCCCAAGGACTTGGGCCATCTTCTACTGCTTTCCCAGGCCAAGGCAGAGAGCTGGATTGGAAGTGGAGCAGCCGGGTCTCAAACTGGTGCCCATATGGGATGCCAGCACTGCAGGTGGAGGGTTTCTTTACCTGATATGCAACAGCGCCAGCCCCAAAATTTTGTTTTTACCAATTTCATTTGAAATCTGAAAAGATTCTAATGATGATACCTTGTCCTAATAACATTGATTAACCATACAATTGATGGAACAATTGAAAAATACTGAATTATCAAAACCTATTAATTCCATATTAGAGTTTTCAACTTAAAACCAGCAAAGTTAGATGGGGTGATTTTCAAATATGGCTCCAGGAGTGGGTGTTCTGGCACAGTGTGAAGTCCACATCCCATACTGGAGTGCCAGGGATCGAGTCCCACTTCTGCTTCCAAACCAGCTCCCTGCTACAGTGGCTGGGGGGCAGCAGATGATGACCCACAAACTTGGGTTCCTACCACCCACATGGGAGGCCTAGATGGAGTTCCTGGATCCTGGCATCAGCCTGGCCCAACCTCAGCTGTTGCAGGCACTTGGAGAGTGAGCCAGTAGATGGAAGATCTCTGTCTCTCCCTTCTCCCTGTCACTCTGGTTTTCACATAAATACATAAATAAAACTTTTTTAAAAAAATAAGATATAGCCCCCAATTCCTTGATATTGCTCCTACTGGGAAGTAGGATCTCCCTCTCCTCCTCCTGCATCTGGGTGAAATGGTGGCTGTGGGACACATAGATTTCAGAGTCCCCAGGCCAGGTCAGATTAGGCCACTTAACTTCCCTCTCATTCTCTGGGGGAAGCCAAGCACCAGGTAAGAAGCCTGACTCCCCAGCGACCTCCACAGAGCGGAAGCCATGCTCAGACTTTTCCATCGAAGTCCCAGCTCAGCTCCCGCCTGGCAGCCAGCGTCAACTGCTAGCCATCTTGGATGTCCAGCCCAGTGCAGCCTTCAGATGGCCACAGCCCTGGCTGCCATCAATCTCCAACCAAATGAGAAGCTGGCAGCAAAGACCATCAACCAAGCCCTTCCTGAATTTCTGACCTGCAAACATAAAATCAAATGGCTGCTGTTATACACAGCAAAAGAAACATATACACTGGGAAATTACAAGTTGAGCTTCTCATCTATACCAATTCCCTGTGTTGTTGTGACTGTATTTTTCACATGGTAAGAAAAATGATCCATGTGTAATGGGGCAGATTTTATAAATATTGGCATTGATCCATATAACAAGACAGAAAAATATTAACACTAGAAGGTGTGATTGATTTCAGTGTGAAAATGTAGCCCGTGGCTTCTCAAGAGCACTGAGTTATAACACAAGCAGTCACACTACAGGCCTGAAGACCAAGTTCAGCCCCCTCCTCTTTTACATATAGTAAAGTAAATAGAGCCCACAAATCCTAAAATATTGACTATCTTGCCCTCTACCAAAAAACAAAATAGTCAACCCCTGAGTTAGTGAATGACAAAACTGAAACAGGAATCTAATTCTAAGCAGTCTTTTTCACTGGGTTGTCTGGTTAGAGTAAATTTTTCATTAACATCAGTACAGTTTCATGGGTTTATTTCTTGATTTCTATCATACTTCTCAAATTTTGTAAGCTTTTTTTCTGGTTTTAGACTATTTGTTTGTCTTGCTGTTTGACCTTTTTGTTTTACTTTCAGTTTTGTTATGAAAAAAAAAGGAACGTTAGTCACAAGAGAAAAAATATACACTTTTTTAGTTTTCTATGATACCATCAGTGAAGCGAAAGAGAATATTGATAGCTTAGGTGAGGGGTCAGCATTTTCTCTAAGGGCCAGAATATTACTAACCTTGCAGATCGCACCCTGGGTGTCACAACGACTCAACCTCACTCCCTCACACGAATGCACCCACATTCCTATGGCTGTGTCCAGTTAGACTTCATTTCCAAAACCAAGTGGTGGCCAGAGCTGGCCTGCAGTCCTGGGTTGTCATAGATCATTCCAGGGCCCATGTGTGCACAGGGCTGCCACAGGGCATGGGTGCTGCTATCTGTACTGAGTTTGCAGCTGCACAGCCTACACAGCATAGGGCAAAGCCACACGGGCCTCTTTCACTCACTCTACTCTCAAATAATATTTAATATCTGCTTTTGGGATAAAATTGAATGAAGAGTTGAGTCAATATTACTGAAAGACCTCGTGAGTGAAAATCCCATCTCCGCTACTCCAGCTTGAAAGTCTGACCTTTAGACAGTTGATTCAGTTCTTCAGGAGATAAAAGAGGGCCATTCCAGACATCAACAGGCCCATTAAAACAGCTTCCAGTCCTAGCGAAATCTGGTATTTTGTCCTCTGTTGCCAAACCCTCCCAAACCCAATATCCTCAGACTGTGGGGTATGTTTTCCTCCTGGTTTTCAGAACCCCTGAAGTTTTCTGTCCCCCAGCCCCCCAAAAAGACTCAAGTTCACCACTGGGAGAAGATGTTCCTCTTTCCAGGGGGAAGATCTCTAGACTCGTCCACTGGCTTCATAGAGGTGTGGAGGTTCATGGCCCTGCTCTCCCCTGCACCTTTGTGGGGCAGAGAGGGAGCGGCGCTCCGATCCCCCTACTACCACAGGGGAAATTAAAGCAGACTTTTGGGGAAAAACTTATATTTTTCAACTCAAAAATAAATGCCTGCTGAGCAAAAAATAAAATTTTTCCTGGGGCCGGAGCAGTGACATAGCGGGTAAAGCCGCTATCTGCAGTGCCAGCATCCCATATGGGCGCCAGTTCTGGTCCTGGTTGCTCCACTTCCGATCCAGTTTTCTGCTATGACCTGGGAAAGCAGCAGAAGATGGCCCAAGTTCTTGGGCTCCTGCACCTGCATGGGAGACCCAGAAGAAGTTCCTGGCTTCAGATCAGCAAAGCTCCAGCCATTGTGGCCATTTTGGGAGTGAACCAGTGGATGGAAGATCTCTCTCTATCTCTCTCTCTCTCTGCCTCTCCTTCTCTCTCTGTGTAACTCTGACTTTCAAATAAAAAGCAAATTTTCAGTGCTAAAAGGAAATACAAGGATTTCTCAGATATTAAAAAGTAAAAAGAATATTTTCTCTATGCCTCTGATATATACACAGATTTTCCTATGCCTTGAAAAAGCAAACAACTAATTAAAAATTAGAAATTCATAGACATATTGATTACAAAATATATGTGTGCATATATAGTAATAATTATAAAAAGAAAAATACAAACATTTCTGTATTACTCTCAACTACTTTTTTCTAAAGAAAGAACAGGAAGTTTTGAAGTTTTGTTTTGAAAGCTCGTAGAAGTATCCACATGTGAAAAATCCAAAATTGCTCTAAAGTGTGAAAATTATCCTTCTTTCCACCTACAGGTAAGTCAAAATTGCTGTGCAAGTTTTCTTCAAACTTTTAAAGAGGAATTATCCAGAAAGGAAAATCTCTGAAGCTACTCAATAAAGACTTAGAAAACAGAAGTAGGGGGCCGGCGCTGTGGCATAGCAGGTAAAGCTGACGCCTGCAGTGCCAGCATCCCATATGGGCGCCAGTTCTGGTCCTGGTTGCTCCACTTCCGTTCTAGCTCTCTGCTATGGCCTGGAAAAGCAGTAGAAGATGGCCTAGGTCCTTGGGCCCCTGCACCTCCATGGGAAGACCCGGAAGAAGCTCCTGGATCCTGGCTTCGGAATGGCGCAGCTCTGGTCTTTGTGGCCAACTGGGGAGTAAACCAGTGGAGGGAAGACCTCTCTCTCTGCCTCTCCTTCTCTCTCTAACTCTGACTTTCAAATAAATAAATAAATCTTTAAAAAAAGAAAAAGGAAACAAAAGTAAACTCTTCTCAGTGCCTGCATGCATGGGACACATGCCAACAAGCCGCCTCTACGTGTAGGCACACATGCACACACGCGTGCACGCACATACACACAGACGTGCACATACATATGCAACTCTCAGAAGTGCGCTTATGTTCATTAACTTACCAAAATGCTATTGAGTGCCATGCACAATAATTGGTATTTGATGGTACATACATAACATGCATATGATATGCACATATTATGTGAACATAAGCAGGCATGTGAATATGAGGATTCTTCAAAAAGCTCATAGGAAAATGAAATTAAAAGATGATGCTGGGGTGGGAGTTTGCTGTAGCCTTTAAGACGCTGCTTGGGATGCCGGCATAATGGAGTGACTAGTTTCACATCCCAGCTCTACTTCCAATTCCAGTCTCCTGCTCTTATGCGCCCAAGGAGGCACCAGGTGGTAGCTGAGCAGCTAGGGGACCTGTGACCCACATGAGAAACCCAGTTTGAGTTCCAGGATCCCAGCTGACACAGTCCCAGCTGTTGCAAATATTTGGGAAGTGAACCATGAATACAAACTGCCCCCTCTTCAAATTTCAAATGAATTTTAAAAAATGTGTTAAAGATAATTTTCCATAAACTTTTAAAAGCCTCTTTCAGCATCAATGAGAATAAAGCTGAGAGCAAGGCCCAAGGCCAACCGGACAACCAACTACCAGGGAGCCGTGGAAATGACCCTCTGGAGCAGGGCCTATGAGCACAAGTGTCACAGACAGTCACCCAGAGATTGTATGGAGAACAGGATGACCTCAGGGGTGCCCGTGTAGACTAGGGGGTTGCAGGGTCATTGGTGGCAAGGATGAAGAAGCTCTAAGTCTTGAGAAGAGGACGCGAGGGAAAAGCCCCTACAGGCCATGCACTCCGCTGAGGAAGTCGCCACTGAAATGTGGAGTTCCCCTCCGATTATTTTAAAGGACATCTGAAGCTGTCTGAAAGATGGCTTAAATCTGTGGCTGCCTGGTTGTAACCAACAATGGTGCGAAACGGTTTTCACCTCCGAAGACAAAGGAAGGGCCTGCCATTAACTTCCTTCCTCAACCTGGCAAATCTAGATTTTGACGGTCGTTTATACTCATGAGCAAGGTACCAAATCAGCAAAGCTGATAGGAGTCACTGCTCCACACAGTCCCAGGCCAGCACGGCTGCTCCAGGTACCAAGCACCAAGAACCAGCATAAAATTACAACTGAGGAAAAGTCAACACGGCTTAATATTACGCAGACAGTTCTGCAGCAGGGACAATGAGTCATTAACAAAGTCAGAACTTAGATTTCCAGACAGCGAGATAACTAGCTTTCCATTCTGGCTGAGAAATATGATACACACACATTTCGGAAACTCGTAAGAGAAGTAAATAGGGGCAGGCGCCGTGGCTCAACAGGCTAATCCTCCACCTGCGGCGCCGGCACACTGGGTTCTAGTCCCAGTCGGGGTGCCGGATTCTGTCCCAGTTGCCCCTCTTCCAGGCCAGCTCTCTGCTGTGGCCCAGGAAGGCAGTGGAGGATGGCCCAAGTCCTTGGGCCCTGCCTGCACCTGCATGGGAGACCAGGAGAAGCACCTGGCTCCTGGCTTCGGATCAGCACGATGCGCCGGCCGCAGCGGCCATTGGGGGGTAAACCAACGCAAAAGGAAGACCTTTCTCTCTGTCTCTCTCTCTCACTGTCCACTCCGCCTGTCAAAAAAAAAAAAAAGTAAATAGGAAAAATCTCTAGGCCCTAGGAATTGGGAAAACATATGTATATATTCATTTTGTTGATGTGGAAAGAATGGCATCATGTGGAATGCAGGGAGAAAACCTTTCTCTCCATTGCTGCTCCCACAGAGCTCAACACTCCCCTTACCAAGAGGAGATGGCTACCATGAAGCTGAAGGAGTTCAGCAACCTGACCGTGTAAGGGTCAGAGTCTCCTAGGGACAGAGCACGGAACAGAATAGGAACCCAGAGGGCGTAGAAGAGCAGGGTGCAGGAGCACTCGGGTCAGCAACAGTGACCTCACCACCCTCAACACTGAACTTCCCTGGACTCTGCCTCCCATCCTGTAGCAATAGCACCAGAACAAGCCTGCTCACCTGTTCAGTCTGCATCCCCACCAGAACCAGCCCAGGCCCTCACAGCAAGTGATCAGGGGCTCCTACCCGGTGGCATCTTCTCCTTCCTTCCCCAGCCCCACAAGGCTACAGTGTGCCAAACATTCGCAGGTCAGAAGGAAATTCTTAAATAGGAAGATAATAGCCTTTAATATTTTGAACATCATGATAACTTCTTGGTAGGTTGTAATGTAATAATAAGCACCTCAGTATCACATTCAACTTAAGAAGTCTATGCAGAAAATGATAATAATAACGATGATGTACAAAGATTAGTTCTGAGCTGTAGATCCAGTACCGACACTTCCTCTAGACAAAGATAGACTGTATGTAACAGCTCTCCTAAGTCCACACATGGCGAGAGCCAGCCCTGGGTGACATAGGGATCATGATCCTGGCTGGGTATTTGCCCTAGTGGTTAAGACACCAATGAAGACTCTCGATTGCCATATCTGAGTGCCTGATTCAAGTCCTACCTCTGCCTCCTGACTCCAGCTTCCTGTTAGGCATATTCTGGGAGATGGCAAGTGAAGACTCACGCAGTGGAGCTCCTGCCACCCATGTCAGAGACCTGGATTGAGTTCCCTGCTCCTGCCTTCAGCTTGGTCCGGCCCTAGCCATTGGGCATTTGAGGAGTGAATAGGAAAGTGTTTCCCTCTCTCTCTCTCTCACTCTCTCTCTCTCTCTCTCTCCCACCCACCCCCAACCTCATCCCTCAAATAGAAGGAGAAGGAGGAAAAGGAGATGGAGGAAGAGGAGAAGGAGGAGGAGGAGCAGCAGTAGTAGCAGCAGCAGCAACACCAGCCACGGCCTGAGGTTGGCTCTGCTTCCTCCAGGCCCCCAGGAGCCAACAGCAGAGGCCACCCAGCTCAGCCGCCACCCTCTGGTCCAAAGCCAAGTTGGCTGAAACTTCCCCACACCACACCCAACATGGCTAACAAGAGTCTTTGTTCCCAGCCATTTGATCATCAAAATAGCATCACATTTCCCCCAGAGAAACCCAATTTCATCTCCATCTCAAGTAGTTTGATGTGTGGTAATCGGAGGGAGACACAAATTTTGAACTTGAGCTTCATGTTGTGACTATCATTAATTTAAATACCCGGCATCAAAGAACTGGGCTGTTCCTCTAAACTGCTTGAAAACCCACCACGACATTTTGTTGTTTCTGAAACCCCCAGCACAATCTGCAACGCATTACATATTTTAAGCACAGAGTCTTATCTATATTTTCTTGTGCATTCCAAAACTCCCCAAAATACCGATCAGAGACAGTGCCCACATTCCAAAACTAGTGCCACAAGTTTGCTGCAAGTCGAGGGAGAGAAGAATTACAGGAACAGATGTTTGGGTTGCCTGGTCCTGTTATTTTCAAAACTTCAGCAACAATGTACAACTTTAAATTAAAAAATGTACTACAGTTCCATTGTTCCCGATGGAAATTTTTAACTAAAACCAGAATCTAAGAATTCATTTTTTAAACAGTCAAACTTTGGTTTTCAGGGAAAATATCTACATATATCCTCTCAGAAGAGAAGTCAAGTCGGATCAGCAGCCCTCCCCCCCCCCCCCCCCGCTCTGCACCACAGTGGGGAAGGGGTCAGTGGGTGGGAACTTGCAGACTTGGTGGCTCCATGGAGCGTGTTCCCCAGGCTTCTGCTGGCCAAAGGGGAGGCGGAGGGGGACGCACAGCCCCGCAACAGCCGGGAGGTCATGTGGGTCTGGTCCCCTCCACTCTCAGGCTGGCTCCACATGGGGTATTCTGGCTCACTTCAAAGACAGGCGAGCTTTGGAAGCCCCTGCAGAAGGCTTGCCTGCGTGCATCCACCAGCTCCACTGCTCAGCCCCCACCAGGCTTTGCGTGTGCTGGAAGGAAAATTATTAGCTTCCTCTCAGCCTCAAAGGGAATCCTGAGCAGAGCTCCTTGTTTGCTCACAAATCTGCATCGCTCATGGCTGTGGGTGCACATATTAACATACTTCAAAGGGACAGCCACACAAGGCTGAAATTCCATAGCGTTTCTCGAGAGCTGTGATCCGGGCTGAGGATGGCGGCTGAACCACCGAGTGTGCACTGACACAGTAGAGTACGAGGAAGCCTACACCTTTTTGTTGTTTGTGGACACTATAACAACCTTCCCATGAAGCCATCTCCACCAAGACCCCTCCCTGCTCGGAGCTCTTAAAAACCCCAGTAGTATCTGCTGCCAGCTTATCACTTTATTAAATACCCACCTGTAGGTAATGTCTCTCCGGTATATTTTTAATACTGACTCCCCAAATTGATTTGGAGCATCTCAGAGGCAGACAGAAAGTCCTGTACTTACCCCCAGGGCCCGTAACAGGGATAGTGGGGAGGGTGGATCCAAGAGGGCCATTTGGCATCGGCCTCACATTCAAAGCAGGCCTCAAATTTAGCTTTCTGACTATATCTCCAAATAAGGTTATACCTAGACGTTCATAGACATACTGGCAAGAGTTTTAAAAAGAAGCATTTCATCCAACAACTTTAAATTCATCAGTTTCTATGATCCTCTTTTGGCATTACTTTATTTTAATACCCCAGAAGCTTCAAAAAAAAAATAAAAAAGAAAATAAAAAGAAATAGCTCAGTTTACCTTGGGTTTTCGGTAATGCTCACTCTCACTCCGTAATGGTCAATAGGTTTTTGCAGAGGGAAGGAAGGAGTGCAGAAGGGGCACAGCAGGGGGCTCAGGCACCAGCCAGAAGCTGAAACCCTGCAAACAGGAAAGGACACTAGGGTGACCGCTCAGGAGCAGCCCCCTCTGAAGAGGTGCCTGGTCTCCCTCCTGGCAACATTAGCATCCAAAGAAGTGGGATATCCACTCTGAGAACTTGACCCAGTAAAATTCTGGAACAATGGTTGTACTGAACCATCACAGGAAGCTGCCTGTGATAAATCGCCCGCAGGGTTGTGAAAATCCAGCGCTCTCATCAGGGTGGTATCTGGAGGTAATCGCAGGGAAGCTGGACTAGAATATGATTGCAGTGCAGCCCTCAGAACCCCACACACTTGGGGACTAGCACTGTGGCATAGCAGGTAAAGCTGCCGCCTGCGATGCTGGCATACCATATGGGCACCAGTTTGTGTCCCAGCTTCTCCACTTCTGATCCAGCTCCCTGCTAATTCACATAGGAAAGCAGTAGAAGATAGTCCTTGGACTCTTGCACCCATGCGGAAGACCCGAATGAAGCTCCTGGCTTCAGCCCAACCCAGCCCAAGCCATTGTGGCCATCTGGAGAGTGAACCAGAGGACAGAAGATCTCTCTCTCTCTGTCTCTCTGTCTCTGTCTCTCTCTCAGTAACTCTACTTTTCAAATAAAAAATAAATCTTTAAAAAAAAAAACAAAAGGAACCCTGCATTTAGCATAGAGGTTACGACTCCAGCTGCCACGCCCACATGCCACATCCCAGTGCCTGGGTTCATATCCCAGTTAACTCCCCATCTATCTCCCTACTAATGCTCAGTCTGGGCGGCAGCAGGTGATAGGTCAAGTAGTTGTGTCCACCCATGCGAGAGACCTGGATGGAGTTCTCAGCTCCCGACTTTGACCAGGCCCAAATCCAGCTGTCGCAGGCATTCGAGGAGTGAACCAGCTGATAGATTTCTCTCTTGCTCACTCTCACTCTTGCTCTCCTTTTCAAATAAAATAATTTAAAAAAAAGAAATTCCATCTATTCTTTAGAGAAATATATTGTGATGTAAAGAACGTGATTAACAAAGGGAAATACAAATTAACCATGACATCATTGTGTGAGTTGACTTAATGAAAGGCCCCAGGGCTGCCAGTCATTTGGATGACAGCTCCAACACATCCCTGCCTCCAGGGCACTGCTTCCTGTCTCATTGATGATCTTGGCTGATGTGATAGCCATTAGTCCTGTTCACCAAGTCTTTCTGGCTCTCCACCTTCTGGAACCTTCTAACATGGCATTCTCACATTTTTCTTTGTAGCCAGCGTGGCCTTGTGACTTGCTCTGGTCAGTGAAGTAAGAGTGATCTAAATATGGTGAATGTGCATTGCATCTCTGTTGCCCTGCCTTGCCCACTGTGGGTCATGAAAGCATAGAGACAGTGCCTCCCTCTACCTGGCACCTGTGTGCAAACAAGCAGAGCTCCCACACCAGCCAGTGGGGACCACTGGACATGCGTTGTTTGAAGCCACTGCAATCCTGAGAAGATCTCTTTCCACAGTATAGCCTACCCTATCCTGATTGATATAAGCAGGGCCAGCCTACAGTATTTAAACCTGTGCTTCTCTTTGGGGTATACGGTTCTGTGCCAGTGGATTGTACAAGCCAGCAAATGAGGAAATCATATATTTATTTTTATATTCAGTCAAACATATCCTGATAAGTGTGAAATTTCATAAATCCTTACAATAAAATGGGAGAGTTCCAGGAATTTTGGAAGCAAAGCTTTGCAGGATCAAACAAGGAACTGGAGCAGACAGACAGGGGACCTCTGAGAGGAGCAACCTTAGTGAGCAAAAGAGTACAGTGAGGCCCAGAGTCTCCTAGTGACTTTCTCAGTGTGGTTCAGCCAGGTAACGAAGACGAGGGGCACCAAGTCCCAATCAGGCTCTTTTTGCCACACCTGAGCATATGGACAATGATTCTCTGTGTTCTCAACATTCCAGGAGGATAAGAAGTTTCCTCAATGCTAAACAATCTCTTAATAGCTGCGCCTCTTGGATAAAGGCAAGGTTTGAATCAATAAGCTTCTGCAGTCCGTTTAGTGCCAGACCATTCTTAAAAGCAATTATCTTAGGTAAGATTTAGAAGCAACAGTTTAGAAAACAGTTATGTTTTCTTTTTTAAATTGGAGCTTAGTTTTTTCAAAGTTTTTTGGAATTTTATGAACCTAAATTTTCAAGTGGGGAAATTCAAAGCAGATGAAAACAACCAGATCATTTTAAAAAAAGCAAGGAACTTAAAAATCATAACCCACCCTCACTCAGTCTTTCAGAGCTAATTATACATATTTAAGATAACTTAATCTGAAACTCTAGAAGTCCCCTTGCCAACATTCTTTCTGCCTATAAAAGCAGCCTGTGATAATGTAAGATCAATGGCTTATAAAAGTCAAAATACAACGTCCACCTCGCTCAAGTGTGATCAGATTTCTAACACAGTAATTTTCAGAGGCTCAACATTATGGGATGCTGTGGGCCATGTAAAGTCCAGGTCATAAGGTGCCTGCAAGCCTCAACTCAGGTTCCCATGAACTCTGTTTTTGTGCCCATCAGTCACACATGAGGAATGGACGCCGCTTTTGCGTAAGTCCCTGCCTCTTTGAGAGGGCAAAGCTCTCACAAGTAGACTTTGTCTTTCTTGTATTCTTTCAATAGACAGATTCCCACTGTATGGCCCTGTTCCTGGAACATGGTTGGCAAATGGCGAGTACACCCGGAGTCTGATTTTGGTGACTCTGCTGTTAGCATTGCACTTACAGAAAGAACATTTGTAAGAAACTTCCAGAAACTCACAAACTAAAGGCCCTAGGGTGGTCCTCATCCTACTTGACCAAATTTGCCCCCACAGGTCCTCATCCGAGTCTTCTGTGCCAGTCAAGGCCACCTGCAAAGCAGCATCCTGAGCTGCTTCTATCTCCATGCTTTCACTTGCACTATTTCAGCACACACACACACACACACACACCCCTCATGTCTGTGATGCACAAACTCTCTACCCATTTGAATCCTGCCCAAACCTCAAAGCCTACCCCAAGTCCCAAAGCTGCCTTGAGCACTTTCCATATTAAATTTATCCTCAGCAGGAACTCACTTATGTGAATGATGCTGTGTTTCTCGTTCACTCTAGTGTGCAGCCTTATTCCACTTTGCCTCATCACATAATGATTTCAGTGAATATGTCGCAGGTCTTTAATTTGATCAAAAGGTTATGAAGGGAAGGAAATAGGCATAAACCAAAGAATAAAATAATTTGAGATGGACCTACTTAACGAATAAATCGACAAATCTTTCTGAAAATTCGTACATGATTGGTTTTTTTAGAAATGTGCTGTGAGCCTAGGAGGCACACAGAGCTTTTCCCCTTCCCATCCCCTTGCTGAAACGCACGTGAGCTCAGTGAGCCGCTCCGGCCAATGGACTAGTTCACCAAATCTGAAACATCAGGCCAGGTGGCAGCACACAGCACTGAAACATCACCTGCAACCGGAGGGTATCAGTACCTGGCCATTTGTCAGCTGCAGACTCTGCCCTCAGCCCCACCAGGTATAAGCTAGCCTCACCCTCAGGAAAATGGCCTCACAGAGCCCAGGAATCCTGGATACCTGCAAAAAGTGGGATCTTGAAAAGTGACACCTGTATCATACATGCAAGCTTTTCACAACAGATAAAAATAAGGATGAAGTTGGAGATTTCTGTTATTTTTTTCAGAACCATATATGGCCCCATATGCCTGCAAATGTGTGGGCTGCAAGGTGGCTTTGGTGGAGAGTGGGGAATGCCCAGTGTTTTTCCGTCATTAGTCAACATGATTGCTCAGGTGATAAATCCATTCACTCTTCTTGGCATCAATAGAGGTACATTGTGGCTCAAACTCACATACGCAATTTTCCTTGGACTTTATTTTTTTGGTTAACATTGCAGTCAATATGCAGTGCAGATATTCATCTATATGAAGACAAAACGCTATTTATTTATTTCCCTTTTATTTGAAAAGAGAGAGAGAGAGAGATCCCATCACTGGTTCATTCCCTAAATGCCCACAACAGCCAAGCCAGGCCAGAACCAAAAGCCAGGATCTCAAACCAAGTCTCCCATGTCAATGGCAGGGATCCAAGTACTTGAGCCATAATTGTTGCTGCCCAGGCTGTGCATCAGCTGGAAGCTGGAACTGGGAGTAGAGCCAGGACTTAAACCCAGCTACTCCAATATGGGATGCATGCATTCCCAAGTAGCATCTTAACCAAGGAAACAAATGTCTACCCCCGAAGTGCTATTTTAAAAGTTACCTCAGCAGCGGCCTTTTAGGGTAGCAGTTGAGGCACTGCTTGGGAGTCCCTGGGTTTGCGGATCCCAAGCTACCCAAGAAGCACAGGGAAAGGAGGTCGAACACAGGCATGGAAGAACACCTGACAGCCAGAATGCCATTCTGCAAGGCAGCGAGGGAGTTCACAAGCCAAAGCTGGCTCTGGGAGGAATCATGTGTGTCTCCCAGGAGTCATCCTGCAGTGCTGTCCCTGCCAACCCTTGGGAAGTGGGACCTCAGAACAGAGATGGTGAGAGGTTTCAGAGCACAGCAGCTCGGGACCTTGGCCGGTTACACTCTGTGTACTTAGAGATCATCCTCATGGCCACCTCATGGATAACGCCACGACCAGCTTCTGGACGGGTGGAGGAGGGACCGCCAGGACGCATGCCTGGACCAACCTTCTGTTCATGGGCCCTCCATGCTGCTCTCACCTGCATTCCTGATGACCATCTCAGTAGTATACACTTGCTAAACAACTGAGAGAACAAAGGAAACAGAGGCCGAACTCTCCCAGTTGAGCAGAGCAGTCGAAAGAAAACTAGCTGACTTCCTGGAGTACCCACCTGGAGAGACACTGCACTGGTGCCAGTCTCGCCGGGCTATGGTGCTCAGAACCTGCTCAGCACACTGGGCGTGCTGCCAACCTCTGTCCTGTGGTGACTGCCAGCTCCTCTCCAGATTCAGCACCACTCTGCTGGAGACCCATCATTACCCACATGGAACTCCTAAGAGAAAATTGAGTTGAATAAATTATTAGCAATTTCATCATAAACTTCAAATCATCTTCCATACATTCTCTCCAAACTGCCAGAGTAATTTATCTATTAAACATTTAGATAGTACCATCCTTCCTTGTCAACGTTCTCTTGTGGGAGATTGTTAATAGTAGACCATTACATTCTAGGAGTTTAAGTTCAGAAAGGCCTCCAGGCGGGCTGGGGGCTGAAAGCCTTTTCTTAGACATCCAGCTCTCTGCTTTTATGCTTTTATGATTTCAAAAGAAGACCTTGATAGCGTGTTGAAAAACTTGCCCACAAGAGAAAAGGAACTTAGTGAAGAAGATGGCCTTGGGATGTCCTGCCGCTTGGACTATCACAAAAATATGGTGTATGTGTTTGAACCATTGATAATCATGTTGTCCCTTTATTGCTTTTTTTAAAGATTTATGTATGTATTTCAAAGGCAGAGAGAAAGAGAGAGATAGAAAGAGAGAGAGAGAGAAAGAGAGAGAGAGAGAATCTTCCATCCTCTGGGTCAATCCCCAAACGGCCACAACATTTGACCTGCCGGAAATGGGCGGGTCCAAAGGGAGGAGCCAGGAGCTTCTTCTGGGTCTCCCACGTGCGTGTAGGAGCCCAAGCACTTGGGCCATCTTCTGCTGCTTTCCCAGGCACATGAGCAAGGAACTGGATCGGAAGTGGTGCAACCGGAACTCGAACTGGTGCCCATATGTGATGCCAGCACTGCAGGCAACAGCTTTATCCATGACACCACAGTAACAGGCCCCTAACCCTTTATTTCTAAACTTCTTTTGGCAGAAGTGGTCATTAGAACACAGGGCTGTGTTTGTTTGCACTTGTCGACATTCCTGAAACAGCAGGCAGAAAGAGAAGTGAGCCTCATGAATATGACCATCGCCAGCTACTGGGTTGCTGAGTGGAAACATCACCATGAGATTTCTCACTGGTGTAGAGGAAGTGTCACCAGTACCCAAGTCTCAAGCGACCTTCCGTTCATAGGCCTCCTTTCCACCCTTGCAACTGATGCTTTCATTATGATGAACATCTCAACAGCAAATAGCTGCTCAACAACTGAGCCTGAGAACAAAGAACCAGAGAGGCCAAACGAGATTTTTGCTTTTGCTCCTATACAGTTTCAAGCATGACCATCAGTTATTTTTCTTGTAACAATGTCGTTCATTTCTCTCCTGCGTCTTAGCCACACAACTGCAGCCCAAAACACAATCAATATTGATACAGTGACTTCAGCAAAGTTAAAGTCAAGTTGGCCTAAAATACCACAGACATCAGCGATGTCTCTTGGTGGGTTATTCACTCAAGTCCATATGCCTTTTGGTGACTCTGATGTTAAAATTGCTATACACATTGTTTTCATCTTCTTCTTTTTGTGGAATGCTAGAACAAAATGTTACTAACTTCACAGAGTATGTGTCCCTGCAAGCACACACACACACACACGCAGTCATACATGCGCATAAAAAAAAGCTCAGCTTGTCAACAGCTTTGGTGAAGTGAAATACAAATGATAATTAGAAACATGTGTCCCCAGCGAAGAGGCACAGAAACTCAAAGGTCATCTTTTTTTCAAATGACCTAATTAGAAGAGCTGGGAGTACTGGCTACAGTATAATGGTTTTACACAGCTTTTAACTCAGATTTCCTGTTTTAAAACAGTGCAATTTACCGCTCTTGCAGCAAATATGAATTGTCACTTAATGCCAACAGAATGAGGCCTCCCCAAACCACCTGCCTCCAGCAATCTCTGCATTGTTAGACCCATCCGCTGAGGACTGCTGATGTACCATCCCAGAATGACCATTCAGAACCTCGTCCCAGGATCGCTGCCAAGCTGAAAACAAGGATTTCATGTAGAAGAGAGCCCACTCGGTACTTTACATTAACACCAATTGAAATGTGCATGAATAGACCAAAGGGAAAAGCAGTTGTTCTGAATCCGACCATCAGTGAATACTTCTTACATTCCTTTTTCTGATCCCAGAGCTGAATAATTCTAATTGCCCAGAGACAACAGAAACACAGTGGCAGAAAATGCCACATGGTAGAAATTCAAACAGGCACCCAAATAGAATTGTCATTTTCAATAGAAGCCTCTGTGCGTGTGTATTTAACCTCCATCACTTTTGCTCAATATGATGTTTCATTAAGGATTCATTATTGCTTGTCCATTCCATCGCCTCAGTTCTCCCATTTGAAATACCAAAATAATTCTATGAGGGGCAATGTTCATCCAGGACTGTGAAAAATGAAAACGCAGTAACAGCAATGGATGCCCAATACAGAGTATTTCTCTCGGCTACACTGGTCACTGGGGGAGGTCAAATGACCAAGTGAGACTCAGGATGTGAGTGGAAGGAATGTACCCACCTGCCCAGTCAGCTTCAGAGATGGTTTGCCTGAAATTCACACTGCCCTGTTGGTGGCTGTGAAATGATGGTTACTACCGCACCTTTGGGTAATTAAGTTTCCGTGATAGAGCAAGAGGCTTCTGCAATTCTCAGCACGTGAATCAACCAGGCCCACTTTGTTACAATAGCTTAGCCTGTACTTCAAGTAATAAAATCAAAGAGGGTGGAGCAGTCTTCTGCCTAGAGCTTAAGGCACTGGTTTAGACACCAGCATCCCACAATGGAATGCCTGGCTTTGATGACCTGATCTGACTTCTGACTCCAGCTTCCTGCCAACATGGACCCTGGGAGGCAGAGGTGGTGGCTCAAGAAATTGAGTTTCAAGCTGGCGCTGCAGCTCACTAGGCTAATTCTCCTCCTGCGGCGCCAGCACCCTGGGTTCTAGTCCCGGTTGGGGTACCTAATTCTGTCCTGGTTGCCACTCTTCCAGGCCAGCCCTCTGCTGTGGCCCGGAAGTGCAGTGGAGGATGGCCCAAGTACTTGGGTCCTGCACCTGCATGGGAGAGCAGGAGGAAGCACCAGGCTCCTGGCTTCGGATGGGCACAGCGTTGGCCATGGTGGCCATTTGGGGGGTGAACCAACAGAAGGTAGACCTTTCTCTCTGTCTCTCTCTCTCTCTCTCTCTCTCACTGTCTAATTCTGCCTGTAAAAATTAAAATAAAAATAAAGAAATTGAGTTTCTGCTCTCACACAGGTGACCTTTGTGTCTTGGTTCTGGTCTCATTCTAGCCCTGGCCATTGCAGGCAACTGGGGAGTGACTCTGTACTTGGGAGCTCTCTCCCTCCCTCTCTCTCTCTTCTTCTCTCTCTCCCTCCTTCTCTCTCCCTTCCTCCCTCTCTCTCTTTCTGTGTGTGTGTGCGTGTGCTTCTCAATACTTTCTTTAAAAACTGTTAAGTCAAAGAGAGCATCAAGAAGTTACATCCATTCATTGTGCCTTTAATTTGGTGTATATCTTCTGTGTTATTCAATTCTTTGCTAAACCAAAGAGAAATGAACCTTAGACTAACCCTCATTTTTGCCAATCTGTGAGCTCAACTTGTCTGTAATATAACACTTGGTTCATGTAGAGTGTTCTGTAAAATAAGGGGAATAGAGCAATTGAAATTTCAAAACCTTGTGGTCTAAGGTTCTCATCTTCACTATTTCTTAAAGTAGATCATATCTGAAATATTTTTATTATACTTTATGAAAAGCAATACACCTGTAAAGGCTGTTTCTATAATTTCCCAGATAAGGGGATTTTGAGACAAGCATTCCCCCATCTAATACTTTCTTTGCAATATTGTAAAGTCCTCTCTGTCCACTGACCCCTTCCCTTTACTTACCCAAAGGGATAATTACAATTTTTAAAAGCCCCTCATGAGAGACCATGAGTACCAACATAAAGACTTATATGAGATGTGCAAATAGAGTCCTAGGAGAGGAAATGCCTACTTACAGTTTTGTGTATTGTCATGTAAATTAGATGTTAGCAAACTGATACCTAAATTTCTCATAATAACTTACCTGGAGTGTACACAATTATTCTCTACATAAATTCATATTGGCAATTCCAGACTCACCACATTTTCTAGTCTGTTTGTTATGAAATTATCTCTCACTATAGTTTTAAATTTTTTAATTCATTGTTTACTAGCAAAATTGTGCACTTTATTTTATTTCCATCTTCATGAATTAACAATTTATAACTGATGATGGTTAATTTTGAATTCTATGTAATCCATTTTAAGTGTTTTCAAAAAGTCTGGAGGATAGCTTTCCAATTTTTACATGACTACCTAACATACAGTATTGTTTATTATATTAAATGTAGCCAAAATTTCCAAAAAAATCCACTAATTGTATTTTGCTGCCCCTCTGTTAATTATATTATGCTCAGTTATTCCTTTCTTTACCCAAATTTCTGAATATGGGCTCTAGATCAACTGCCTCTATATTTATAATCTCTCCTTAAAGCCCTAAATCCTATGTTTGCTTTCTCCCAATCTAATAAAATTTAGTTAAAAGATGGCTACTTTGTTTTCCCAATCCTTATGTTCCTGGACTATTTATGTATACATTCAAAAAGCGTTCATTGAGCCCCTCCCATGTAAAATGGAATAAACAGATCAGGATGCGAAGCGCAGTCCGTGAAGATCCCCAGTTTTAGTACTGGACTGTTTCAAAGAATCTTCCTGAACTCCTGATTTCCATGGAAACGCACTATCCTGCTCCTCCTCCTCCTGCTCTGATTATCCCACTCTGTTTCTGGGCTGCTCGTCATCTTCCAAAACCACTTCCCAGCAGTTTTCTCCCGTGCTCAATCCTGGGCCCCCTGTTCTGCCCTGGGCCCTCTGTTTTTGAGACAGCCTCAGGTCTCTTGGTTTCAGTGATGACGTTCTGTGAACAAATCTCACCTATATCCACAAGTAAACTTCCACCATAGCTTTACGTTCATATTCTCAATTACACCGCGTTATCTCATTCACTCCCTGTGAAATTCCACCATGACCAAAGCTACACTAAATTCATTTTCTCCACATATATTCCCTGTCTCACATCTAACTTGATACATTCCCCTACTGCCTGTACATAAACATTATTGTCTTTCTTTCTAGGTTAGACAAGTCTTCCTGGACAAGAAGAACAGAACTTCTGATCCAAGCAATACCATTGGCTCCTTTCCTTCAGACCAATTCATTCTTGGTAGCAAGGAAGTGAGCATTTACCTTTTCTCATGCAGTGCCAAGAAGTTGGGTGAACAAAGGAAGGAATTGATAAACAATGACACAATGTGCTCACAAATGGGCCCAGCAAGACTCAGAGTAAGAAAGAATGAGCTAAATCTCCAAAGAGTCGTCAAATATGCAGGCTTAAATGAGTACATTTGAATGGAATTTTTATTTATTTGAGAGGGAAGAGATGCAGAGAAAAGGGAACAGAGACACAGAGAAAGAGAGATCTTCTATCCACTGGTGCTCTCCCCCAAATGCCTCCAATAGCCAGATCTGTGCCAGTCCAAAGCTAGGAGCCAAGAACTCAATCTGGTCGCCCACATATTGGCAGGATTCCAACTACTCAAACCATCGCCTGCTGCCTCCCAGGATATGCATTAGCAAGAAGTTGCAATTAGCAGTGGAGCCTGGACTCAAATTGAGGCAACCTGATGTGGGATTCAGGTGTCCCAAACACCTGCTCCGAGATGAATATATTTAGGAAAGAAAACAACAACAACAATAATTGCCTCCATTCTTTGTTCCTTCACTATCTTCATCTGCAATGTTGGACTGACTTTCCTTGGGTTGACCCTTCGGCACCACCACCCCAGAACCAAATCAGATGAGCACTCTGAGTTCCTCCTGTCTCCATGGTCCTATGAGATGGGAAGCTGCTCATTTCCTTTGTTGTGAATGATGTTAAAACCTGTCTATTGGCTGGCTCTGCGGCTCAATAGGCTAATCCTCCGCCTGTGGCACCAGCACCCCGGGTTCTGATCCCGGTCATGGTGCCGGATTCTGTCCCGGTTGCTCCTCTTCCAGTCCAGCTCTCCGCTGTGGCCCGGGAGTGCAGTGGAGGATGGCCCAAGTGCTTGGGCCCTGCACCTGCATGGGAGACTAGGAGAGGCACCTGGCTCCTGGCTTTGGATCAGCGCGGTGCACCAGCCACAGCAGTCATTGGGGGGGTGAACCAACGGAAAAGGAAGACCTTTCTCGCTGTCTCTCTCTCTCTCTCACTGTCCACTCTGCCTGTCAAAAAAAAAAAAAGAAAAAAAGAAAGAAACAAAAATAATCTGTCTATTGCCCTCTTATTTTTGGTTCTACATTTTGGCAGAGATCTGTTTTTCTTGGATTACTTTTTACCCATGCTTATATGTCTCAAAAAAATAGCTGAGGCTTAACAGTGGTCTTATTTTATACTTCATCTGACCTACACATACTTTTTCTTGCTTGCTTTATTATTTAGTGTTCTTAGATGAGAAAGGTGTAAAAGGATTGGTAGAAAATGTATACAGGATCTCCAAGATCATCTAAGGGTCTGGCTTGGTAGCAACTGCATCAAGTACAATGCCCAAGCCACAATGGGAGACTACCCAGCCAAGACCCCACTACATAACCTGGGACCACCCACACACGACCTCCAGAGACTCTGCTGCTGCTACAATAGGAAGCCAATTTCTCTGTGAACACCATCATCATGCCTACATTTTCCCACTATTCACTTCTGGCCTGAAGTCTCACTGAGGGCCATGTGACAAGTCATCCACAAGGGAAATTCACCATTCATCCTCAGCCATGGAGAGGGACTGGTAGGGTAAGAAACAGCTTCAGACTAGGGTATTCGAGGATTCTGTGTAAACAAAAGGGTCTGACAAACAGCCACTACCTTCACTCAAAGACTTCCCTAGAGAATTGTTCCCAAAATGTGGTCCTCAGGCCAGCAGCACTTGTACCACCAGTGTCAGGACTTGGTAGAAAATAAATTCACGAGCCCAGTCCCGTAAATCTGAGTCAGGCTGAGCCTTCCAGATGATTCTGATACTTGCTAAGGACAGAAATTCTACTATATGGTGGACTGGTTGTAATCATGGCTTTGGAGTCAGGCAACTACCAATACGACCTTGAACAAGTCACTAAATCTTGGTTTTTATCCTCTGAAACATAGATGCTGATGTCTTCATCATACGTTAATGGAGGGCTAATTCAAATGTTTTTGGGACATATGACTTCAGTAACTTATTTCAGTTTTGGAATATTTTTTAAAAATTTATACTGTCTGGTCCAGACAAGCCAATCTTCTTAGCATTTCATACTCTCGTGCCTGCATTGTATTAACTGTCAGCAAAATGTTCCCTGCCTCACTTTTTCTGATGGTGATTTATTCACTAGCTCTTTTAGTAACACACACGTCTATATTTGCACAGGTTTCAGTTCAGTCTCACCTCCTCAGGAAGCCTTCCCTTACTATCCTTAACTACTCTAACTTCTTATAGTTACATTTTATTGACTTATTATTTCATAATTTCATATAACAGTGCATGAATTTATGTTACAAATGCCTGCAAGTCAAGAAGTCTGAATTAAACATCATCAATAGGCCATTCTTTCAGTTATCTCTTTGATTTGATTACATTTCAAGATGAACATTGTATAAAAAGTAGAGTCAAAATTAAATTTATACTGGCCGGCGCCATGGTTCAATAGGCTAATCCTCCACCTTGCGGCGCCGGCACACCGGGTTCTAGTCCTGGTTGGGGCGCCGGATTCTGTCCCCGGTTGCCCTTCTTCCAGGCCAGCTCTCTGCTATGGCCCGGGAGTGCAGAGGAGGATGGCCCAAGTGCTTGGGCCCTGCACCCCATGGGAGACCAGGAGAAGCACCTGGCTCCTGCCTTCAGATCAGCATGGTGCACCAGCCACAGCGTGCCAGCCGTAGAGGCCATTGGAGGGTGAACCAACGGCAAAGGAAGACCTTTCTCTGTCTCTCTCTCTCACACTGTCCACTTTGCCTATCAAAAAAAAAAAAAAAAAAAAGAGCAGTAGCCGTATCTACCTCTTTAAATTGTTGTGACGGTTAAATGAAAGAAGGTATAGGAAATGCTTAGCAAAATATCTGTCACACATTCAGCAGTCGGTTCATAATTCATTTATCAGTTCATAATAAAGAATTGTTTATTCTTTGAGAGTTTCATACCTAACTCCTTTTGAATCAATGCTTTCTTGAGAAAAAAAAAAGCAGCTACTTTTTAAATCTGTTCTTAAGAAATAAAGATAAGTGATCTTCTATGCTTTATTGCTGCATCTAACAAGATTATTTCACCATATTGAAGCTTAACTGTGTTACTGTTATGTTGGGCTGTTCATTACACAGAATGCTCTATGTAATCTCAGTGCTTATGGATATATCATTGCATTATATGCAGTCTCCTACAATCTACAGATTTTAATTCAGTTACTAAATAGTAGGAAATTCTGATTAAGAGTGCGCCAGAGGGGAGAAACCGAATTGAAGAGTGAGTCGGTATCATGGACCATTTAGCTGAATTAAAGCCAGTTTCCCTGTGATGGTACAGGGGATGATTAGAACACTGCATATCCAGTTACTACACACATTGAGTTGATTACCAACCAATCTACATCTCTACATTTTCACACTCACCACCCGTGACTTCAGAGCATTTCAATAATGAAACTCTACAGGGAGAAAAACTGTTTGGGTGTTTTTCCTTCACCTTGTGCAGTACCACTCCACTACCCAATATACACTGAGGTTGCCCCCAGCTGACACTGCTGAGAAACATGGAGGCAGGGAGGCATCAAGGAAGCAGGGAGGGTGGAGAGGGACAGGAGGCAGGGGAAACAAACCACAGACTGCAAGTCACATGACTGCAAAAATCAATGAAAGTTCATTATAAAATCATACGGAAAGATGCTGAGATGCATCTGCTTTGCTCTGAATCCTACTTGTCATGCTGCTTTATTGTTCTGCTATTTAGAAAGTGCTAAGAGATTTCTACCACAGAAGCACTTCACTGTTTTATTAAAGATTATTTTAAAATGTGCACTATCCAATTTATGGAAAAATCCATGTTCTCTTTGGTTCAGGCAATTCAGTCCCACCTGTTCAGGCCTCAATAAACTGTTATTGCTTCGTATTACTGAATAGTATTGAATAGTTACAACTAGGAAAACAGAAATGTAACGGCTCCACATTTCCCTTCATTCTTCACATTCCTCCTGGCTTTCTCTCTCATCTCCTGGTAGAGCGGTGTCCTTTCTTTTTACTTCACTCAACATGTTTCCTTTCACTCTGTCTAGAATACACGTTCCCATTCTTGAAATTGTGTTTTCAGATCAAAGCACAAGCCTTCTTCCTGAAGTGTGTAGGTTTCTTCTGTAGTTAGCAATTAAAAAAGGAAAAATACTACTTGCACTTTCACTGTTCAATTTCACATGCTTGGTACAATTGAGGAAACTGGCGATGCAAAGCAGTAGTACGTACACAAGTGCACTTCTTTCATTCATCAAAGCACACATGGAAACAGCTGATTTTTTGCCTAAGAATCAAGTATAAAAATTTTGCCCATTTTAAAAACTTGAACATAGAAGTCACAAATATTTTACTCTTCTAAGTGTTGAGGTTTTCATAACAAATTTAAGTCAAAAGCAGATAAGTGGTGTCTACTGTTTTTGTCCAATAATTAGTAAAGGCAGTAGGTTCCTAAGGGCAACACTGAGAAACTCCTTTGTTTCTGTCCACACAGAAGATTATGAAAACACTGCTCAGTGTAAACACACTTGAGATGGTGAAGTGTGCTGTGAAGAGTTCAGCTGTGGGCCCTATGTGGGTTCACTTGTTTGTGTGGCAAACAAGCAAACATTTTAAAGGTTATCTATGCCTGGGAGCCTACATCAGGAAGAGAAACTATCACACTTTTCTTTAATGTGGACTTGTGACTCTGTGGCAATAATAATATCTATTATGAATGAAGAGTGGAATGAAGAGAGTTAAAAAAAATGATTTCTTTCTGGTTGTATAAATTGTCCATTGCTTGCTCTTCCAAACAGCAAACCATCTTAACCCCTGGGAAGTTGTGGAAGTTGTTTTCCGGTCTTGTGAACTGGCATAGCCGAAGAGAAGATCTTCCTTATTGAAAAACCTGTTTTGTAGTCAAAATAATCCCATCAGGGCTTCAGTATTGGGTGGCAGTATCTTGATCTTTGAAAAGGAATATAAACCTTAGAATTGTTTGTGGATCCACTCACCACAGAGTGACCAATTAATTTTTGTGGAATCAACATTAGTGCTAGCATAGCAACACCTACTGGCACATTGATGAAGTAAAGTTGAAACCAACGTGGCCAAAAAGCATCTCCTCCATCTTACTGAGGAAAACTTACAGCACAGTCTTGAGTTGTGTTGTCTACACATAAAAATGACTGCAATCCAAATGAAAGAATGGCAAGCGGAACAGGGGTTGTGCAAGAAAAACAACTTCTAGTGTTTAGTGCCGCTGAGGAAACTGTTACACTTCTCTGTAAACCCAAGTTACCACTCAGCTTGCTCCTAAAAATGACACCAAGGAGTTCATGGCTGAGATCGATTCTTCCTCTCCTCCTCCTCCTCCTTCGTTCTTCAAGTATTCCAGTTACAGAAAGCCATTCTGGAAGGTACTGGATGGATTAAAATAAACTGAGCGGCATCAGGTTTATTTTTACCACAGATACAAAGTCTAGTCACCAAACAATGAATAATACAGCAGGTAATGTCATAGTCTGCCAGTTCTTCCAACTCCTAAACTTCATCTTCACTTAAAGAGACCTTCAAGGAGAGTGTGGGCCACAAAACGTAGTCTCAGAAAGGCTCAAAAAGGCTCAAAAGGCTCTCAGAAAGGCTCACAAGCAGAATACACCCATACAGCTATAGATCCTGAAGTCCAGGAGCACTGGGCCTCACCAAAATTTGTAAAAGCCACACTTCCTGTTTAGTTAAACTCTTCTACTCTGTAGTAATTCCTGGCAGTGGGTGGCAAACAGCCCCATGGAACTAAACCAGAAGCAACACGCCGCTGGCCAACCAAGTTGTAAGCTGACTGACGACCTGAGGTCTTCCTTCGTGGGCAAGCAGTGCCCTGAAGACATTCAAGGGTTGGGCACCTGGATCTCAGAATCCATGGAAAACCCAGACCGGAAGGGAATTAAAGAGGAGCCACCAAAGCCAGCCTGGTTGTCTCCAAAGTACTGAAATGCAAACCTCTTCCCTCCTCAGTGGGATAGCTCATTTTTACCTACAGCTCAAGGATGATAGAAATTGAACCCCTGCCATTCGGAGTCTCCATCATGCTGCATTGAGTCAGGCTCCACAACAATTTTATTCTCCTACTTAATGACACATGTACATCCACAATCCCTACAACAACTTCTTAAGTGGCCCATTTGGTTTCAAGCTCCTGAGATGGATGGATTTGGGGAGGACATTAGAGAATTTTATATTCCCAAGATAGAAAAATGTGGATTTTTCAAGAGCTAGAAGAAGTCTAAACCACCCTCACCTGCTGCCAGGATTCCTGAGGCCACCTCCTAATTCTCTCTCTCTCTCTCTCTCTCTCTCTCTCTCTCTCTCTCTCTCTCTCTCGTTAATTCTACTGCCTTTCTGGATGTTCCTGCCAGATTTATTTATCATCTTCAGTGCTTCCTTCTGAGTCAGATTCCATCTCAGAAATCTTAGTTGTTCATTTTGCCAAGGAATTTTCAACGTTCATTGTTTAATGTTCTGTTTGCCAAGAGAGAAGCCTGAACCGTCCTTTCAACCCCAGTTCTCCCTAGCCAGAGCCTCTGACCACAGAACGTCCAGGCTGTCGAGCTATCAGCAGGGTTTATCACCCTCTGTGTCTCAAGTACACGTGCATTGCTACTGCTTCTGGGTCGTAAGTGGTGTCTGCCTCCTCCTTCCGTGTTATGGGCACTTCTGCCCCCGACCGCGTCCTGCATCCGTGCCTTTGCCTCTCTTTCTATCAAAATCCTCTAACAGCCTCTTTAGAGATCTTGTTGATTCTTCCAGCCCACTAAAGAATTCCTCTGATCTCTGCATGTTTTAATAGTGATTACTTTGTAATTCACACCTCCCTAATTTTTTTTCACTGGATATTTATTTTTCATTTTTTAAAAAATTTTTTATTTAGGATTTTGTACTTACCTATTAGAAGTATATCTTGGGCCAGCACAGTGGCTCAACAGGCTAATCCTCCGCCTTGCGGCGCCGGCACACCGGGTTCTAGTCCCGGTCGGGGCACCGGATTCAGTCCCGGTTGCCCCTCTTCCAGGCCAGCTCTCTGCTGTGGCCTGAAAAGGCAGTGGAGGATGGCCCAGGTGCTTGGGCCCTGCACCCAATGGGAGACCAGGAGAAGCACCTGGCTCCTGCCTTCGGATCAGCACAGTGCGCCAGCCACAGCGCGCTGGCCGCGGCAGCCATTGGAAGGTGAACCAACGGCAAAGGAGGACCTTTCTCTCTGTCTCTCTCTCTCACTGTCCACTCTGCCTGTCAAAAATAAAAAAAATAAAAGAAATATATCTTGGGAAAAAATTGGAAAACCCTTTTATAAACTACTTTAGAGATTCCTGAGATAATCCTGTAAAACTATGTTCTGGAACATAAATAACTACAAATCCCATTATTTTATTCTTCTTAGTTATTATGGGATATTCTCCAGAGGTAATTTCCTCATAATAAAAGGCACTTGGCATCTGAGAAATAAAACTATCTTGGACTAAACCTGCTTGTGAAATGTATTGAATATCCTATGTTTTGCTATGCTTTGTTTTTTTCTACTATGACATCTGAAATTGCTGTTACAGTAAAGTAAAAGGTTATGATACACAGGCCTATAATGAACTTCCTTTTGAATGTTCTTTCAATGTAGAATTTCCTTCCAGTCTTCTATCTGAAACCAGAATCACTCTAGGTTCTTAAAGGGCAGAAGACATGGAGTCAACTTGAGAGCCCTGGAGATTAGCGGGCCAGCAGTCATCCCCACAGATGCTTGGGAGTGGGGACCAGAAGAGGAGTCAGAGAGGAAGAGAGAATTCAGCCTTGACACCACGCAGTTTCTATGTAAGTGACTATATGAACAATAGTGATAAACCCAGAAGCTAAAAAAGTCATGAAGACTCTGGGGAAAAAATAGGCACCGAGCAAGACAAACAAAGCCCCGCCTATTGATCTGGACCCTTTAAGCCCCTCAGCTCGACTTGACACCATGCAATGGTGTTTCCCTTCATAGCACCAACGTCTTGATCTGCAAACTGAGCCAGTCATTTCTCACTGAGAGGAAGAGAATCGCTTCGCTAACATCTATTTTTTTTTGCTTAGGGTCTTTTATTATTAAATTCTTATTGAAACAGCCTTGATCTGACTACCAGGGAATTGGAGCACAACCCACATGCATTCTGCCTAAATCTCTTTTCTCTTTATTTGTTCTGTGGAATATTGATTTAGATTTTGGCCTATTCGCATTGCTTTAAACTTCTAAACACCGGCTCTAATAGCTGGAGGAAACACTTTGCTGGAGCTAAAATGATCACCCAAGAGAACTTACTGGGGAAACACGTAGACCAAAATTAGCCCTTGGCTCTGAATGTACAGCTCCCATTGAAACCAGTGGAGGCTGAACTTGGAGGATTTGAAGACACATTTTCCTTTACATTGAATATAAAGGCTTTTTGAAAGGGTTGTGATTGTTCGAGTTCTTGCTAAAGACGCTGAATTAGCTCTTTGTCATATTACGAGAAGAGAGGCAGCATTGCTTCTCCAATTTGTCTTCTAAGAGGTCTTTTGATATTTAACAAAATTGCACAGACATCCTTTTTTGTTTCTGTACACTGATTGTTGAGTATTACAAAGGATCAGGCATCATACCAAGTGTTTTCAGTCTTCTACAGTTCCTACAGCATTCTACTATAGCATTTCCTAATCCTGTACAACCAAAGCAACAATAAAAATAGAGCAATGTTTAGAATCAACACAGAAAAAGACTAGAAAGTTAACAGGCTCTCTGATGACAGAAAACATTGTAAGCTCCAACCTCACCAAGTTTCTACCACCGTAAATCCTTCTCAGGCTTCAGAACACTCTTCTGTTACACTGGAGATAGTGTCACTGAGAAAGATTTCCAAAGATCTCACCACATGGCTGATACTGCTATTTCCTACTGAAATGCTCAGGATGTGTACAGGGAATAACATGACTCTAAGAGTCTGTGGTTCCCTTTGTTCTGAAAAATGCAACTGGTGTGGACATGCTGACCCCTGGGAACACCTGCCCCAGCACATGGAGTCCTCCTGCAGCACGACTCTGTGACAGAACCTTTACAGTTGGCATGTCCCTGCTAACACGGCTTACGCAGGCTGTCAATTCACTCAGGAGTCTTACCCTTTATGCTCCATTTGAGAACAAATCAAAATGTATGTTGTATATTTTGAGTTAAGGAATAGCAATAGTCATGCTTCACTGATTTTTATATCTCCTGTCCCAGATGTCATTCATACACAAAAATAATTACCTAGTATTTATTTAATTTAAATTAATGAGGAATGAGAGATGTCAGATGACCCAAGGTATATCTTGTAGACTCACCAAACAGAAACCTTGAAATAGTTTGAGATAATCCAATCCAGTTCTCTGTTCATAAACTAAGACCACACTTAGACCACGGGCACAAGGTGAAAGAGTGATTTGAAGAACACAGAAACGGGAACCTGGCAAAGAATAAGAGCATCAGAGAAGGCTCCTTGGAAGTCTTAAATACCGAACTGAGTCTTCAACATTTTAGAAGGATGGGCGTGTGTGTGTGTGTGTGTATAAGGACTCAAGCAAAGACAACGTTCAAGCCAGAGTGCTTAAACAGACAGCATGGAGATGGCATCTGTGTGAAATGTATGAGGTTGGCAGGGCTTAGCATAGATTGGAGAGATGGGCAGAGAGACTAGACCATCAGGAGCTTTAGTTGGCACATTAAGAAGCTCCAATTTAGGACCCAGCAGGTTAATTTGTGACTTACCATACCCACATCCTGTATTAGGGTGCCTGATTCATGTACTGGTGGTTTGGCTTCCAAACCAGCTTCTTGTTAATGTGTGCTAAGAGGCAACAGATGGTGGTCTAAGTGGTTGGGCCACTGCCACTCAAACAGAAGACCAAGATGGAGTTTCAAGCTCCTGGCTTTGATGTGGAGCAGCCCTGGCTATTGCAGGCATTTACGAAGTAAACCAGTAGAAGGAAGCTCACTCACTCGCTCTCTCCCCCTCACTCCCACTCCTTCTCTCCCTCCCTTTCATGTGAAAATAAAATAAATAAACAATTAGATTGAAAAGGAAGCTCTCATTTTTCCTTGTAAGCAATGGGTATCCACTGAGAGGTCTTAGGCTAGAGTAGAGATGGCAAGAGTCAAATGCATTGTGGGCCAATGATTCTGGCTTGTTGTTGGAGGATGGAGTTAAGTACAAGCCCTCAAGTGTATACACAGATGTTGGGGAAGTGATTCAAATGACAGAAAATGAAGGCAACAACAAGGGAATGACACTAGTGGAAATGTTAGAAAGTAAAACAACAGGTCTTGGTGATTAATTGCATGGGCAAGGGGGAACTGGGGTAGAGAAGTTGAGAAAGAAAGATTTACAAACAATGGTTATAACTTGTGTGATTAGCTGGATATTGATGCCACTAAATGAGAGAACAAACATTAAGAAGACCTCAGATTTTTGTGACAAGAAATAAAAACAAAATAAAGGAGTATCAGGTGTCCAAAACCAAGGGAATGAAGCATTTTAATAAAGAGTATTGCAGATAACGAGTACATTGAGCAAGCAGTCATTGTGGAGGGCAGTCATACACGGGACTTGATTTTGTCTTTCATTGTCCCTTCAAGTTCACTGAGTAGGCAGAGCAACTCTTCCCCTTCAGATAAAAAAATCAGGATTCCTATGACTTTTCTACTGATTTTTACACTATAGAAATAGTAGCCATCAAGTTAAGGCATAAATACTTTAATTATACTTTCTATAGTTTTCTTTTAGAAATAATTATATGAGTATATTTCTAAAAAGTTAATAGAACATGGAATTAAAACATATTTATTTGATTGCAAAAAATTAAAACACATTATTTTTTTCATATTGTGCATTTTTCATAAAGTTTGTGAAGACCTCTCATTTATGCACAGGAAGTCACAAAAGGTCCCATAGACAAATTTTCTGGTCTCCTCCAATGGTTATATCTTGTACAACTATAGAACAGTATCAATACTAGAACAAAGTGTATGTTCGGTCCTAAACCATTTTATCACATGTGTGGATTTGTGTGACTGCCACTGCAATCAATTTATCAAACAATTCCATCACCACAACAATCTCCCTTGAGCTACCCTATATTGTCATGCCCAAGCCCTCCAAACACCATCCCTGACCCCAGGCAACCATTAAGCTTATTCTAATTTTCATGATTTTATAATTTCTAGGATGTTGGTGGATATTTTAAGATTGGCTTTTATTCACTCTACATAATGTCTTTGAGAACCATTGAAGAAATTGTATGTATCAACAGTCTATTCATTTTCATTGGTGACCAGTATTACATAGTACAGATGCACCACTGTTCAGCTATTTATTTTGATGATATGATATGCAGAGACAGAAAAGATCAGCTAAACAAGTGGATGGACAGACTTCCCAGCCACTGGTTCACTCCCCAAATCCTCACAGTCACCAGGGCCTGGTCCTGTCCAAGCCAAGAACTTCAAATTCAATCCAGGCCTCCCACATGAGTGGCAGGGACCCATAAATGAATCATCACCTGTCTCCTCCAAGGGTCTGCATAGACAGGAAGCTGGAATCAGGAGCAGAGCAGCACATCCAACCCAGGTACTCTGAAATGGGACATCTTAACCACTAGGTCAGATATCCTCCCCGATACCACAGCTTAATCATTAGCTTGTTGGGGAGCTATTTTGGTAGTTCCCAGGGTTTGACTACAACAAAGCTGCTATGTACAGTCATGCACAGGCTTTTATGTGGACATAATTTATCATTTCTCTGAGTCATGTAGTAAAGGCACCTCCAATTTTTTAATAAACTGGCAAACTACCTTTCAAAATGGCCTATACAATTTTTCCATTCCTACAAGCAGCGTATAAGACATGCAGTCACTCTTCCATCCTAAATAGCAAGTGGTGGTGTCCCTGTGTTTTCTTTCTCTGTTCTGCAGACTGTGGTAAGAGCTCATTATGGTTTTCATGTGCATTTTCCTAGTGCCTAGTCTATTGCTCCTTATATACCATAACATTTTGAATCCTGTAGCCATAATAATTATTGATAGGAGGTAAAAATGAATCTTCTAACTTACAATTTTTTCAAAACTCTTTTAGATATAATAGATTCTTAGCCTCTCCAAATAAATTTTAGTAAAAACTTACCTGTATAGAAAAAAAATCTTCCTGTGATTTCAATAGGAATTGCATTAAACCTGTATATCAATTTGAAAAGAATTGACCTGTATACTATATTGAATCTTTCAGCCCACTAACATATCTTCTTTGTTTATTTATGTACTCTTTGATTTCTTCCTCAATGTTTTATGACATACAATATAAAATAATAACAAAACAAATGTTTTGTTATATTTACAAAATATTTAATTCAATAATTGTAAATAGTATATTATTGATTTGTTTCCTACGTTCATATGTAGTACCTGTAAGCATGATTGTTTTTATAATTTCATGAGTTTTGCATGCTGTAGCTTTTCTGAAATGTACTTAATGATGCTTGTAATTTTTTTGTCTATAGACTCCTTGAGATTTTCTACTCAGACTTTGCAGGTAGCAGTAGGACAACAGTTTTTTATAATTGGCTGGGTAAAACAGTTATTTAATTTCCTGTCTAGTTAGACTGTTCCTTACCTGGTCCTTTGGCAAAAAAGAAAAAAAGAGGAATTGGTTGTGTGTATGTCTTTGTCTGCACCCACTGGCATGTTGGGGTATTCAGCTTCTCCATTACATAATCTGGGATAAGTGAAGTAAAAAAGAAAGCCCAGGAACTCACCACCATGTCATTGCTCAGGTCCAGTGACCCTGCTGGTCTGTCTTCTCTCAAACATTAACACTATCCTTGTATTTGCTTTATATCTGATTTCCAGGAACATTAGCTCAACCTAAGCAAGACAAACAGGAAAAAGTATGCATACTCCATCCTTTGAGAAGCACTATCCCATCCCTTTAAGTCACAAACTTTTATGCCTCAATTAATTGTTCCTTTTCTATGTTGAGACCTCTATTCCAAGAAAAGAAGACTAGCTGATCTCTCTCTCTCTCTCTCTCTCTCTCTCTCTCTCTCTGTGTGTGTGTGTATGTGTGTGTGTATGTGCGTGTCTTTCTCTCTTGCCCTCAACCCCACTTAGTTTCTCTACTATCTATAACTCTGCCAGAAAGCTGTAATACCACAGTTCCTAGACCCTCTGTGGTTGCAGGAATGTGAGGAAAGACAATTAAAAGCCAGTACACTCTCTGCAGTTGGTGAATCTTTAAACGTGGCCATTTCTTGTATAGAGGCTTCCACAGGTTCTCTATAATCTCTGCCACCAAGCAACTCTAAACATCACTACCTCGATGGGGAAAGCACCTCTCCTCTGGCCACATGCTACCCATCACAGCTAGACTGCTGATTCCAGGGAACACACTCCACAGCCTCACACCACAGGGAGGCCCTTTGACAAGATCATGACTCAAAGGACCCCAGCAAACATCCTACTAAACGTTCCACATCTGTTCTAAGATCTCTGCACATGACCTCTGTTTAGCAATCAAAGTCTTGTACTCATTTTCTCAGAGGAAAGTAAGGTCTGTTCCCCTCAAACTCCAGGGATAATATAATAAAACACCTCATCTTTTTTGATGGGAAGGAGAAGAGAAAGAAGCTCAGTTTTTAACAAAGAAACCCAACTCACCAAATCCTCTCTAATTGTCAATTCATGACCTTTTGATGCACTAAAAATAAACAAAGGGCTCATGAGCGATAAAACCAGATCTCTTAGCCATCACAGCACAAAAGGGGTCTCGGAGACCCTTGTGCCCACTCAGGCTGTGTCATCAACAAGGGTTTGGTTGGCTAAGGCCTGCTCAGTGTCCCACCCACCACTATTAGCAAGGGGCCTCTGAAGCCCCTCTCACGTCCAGCCCATACTGTGGGGCCATCCAGAGCTGACACAGCCTGGACTTTCTCTGCAGGGAGTGAAGGTGCCCCTCAGGGAATGTGAGGGGTCTGGCCCACATGGCACTGCCGTTTTCACTTTGAATTAAAGGCACTGGCGGTATGATCTCAAAAACAAAAAATTTCCATTGAAAATATGCTTAATCAAGTGCTATTTGGTTCAAAATTCCCAATTTAACATCTTGTTACACAGTTATAATGAGGGTAAACTCCGTAAATGCTCCATAAATGTATTCTGAATGAATGAGGTACTATTATTGCATTCATTTTTTTTTTTTTGTAGTCAAAGGGATCACACAAACAAGACTAATGTTTGCTAATACTAACTGATAAAACCAAAAAGGGAGAGAAGGATCCAACATGGGAAGGGGGAGACACAGCAGACTCATAGAATGGCAGATGTCTTAAATAGCACTCTGGCCTCAGAATCAGCCCTTAAGGCATTTGGATCTGGCTGAAGAGCCTATGAGAGTATTTTAGGCATGGAAAGCCAAGACACTCTGGGAAAAAAAAAAAGGAAGAAGAAGAAGAAGACCTAAATGAAGGATCTCAGCGAGTGTGATCCTAGTGGAAAGAACGGGGCCATCAAGGTAGGAGGTACCTTTCTCTGAAGGGAGGAGAGAACATCCACTTTGACTATGACCCTGTTGGAATAAGATCAAAGTCGGCGAACCCTAAAGGCTTCCATAACCTTGGCAACTCATGAGTAGAGCCTAGGGAGATTGTTGACGCCATAAACAAGAGTGTTAAATTGTTAAATCAACATCAAGAGTCACTGTGTACTTACGTCCCATGTGGGATCTGTCCTTAATGGGTTGTCCAATGTGAAGTAATGATATAGCTAGTACTGAAACAGTATTTTTACACTTTATGTTTCTGTGTGGGTGCAAACTGATGAAATCTTAACTTAGTATATACTGAATCAATCTTCTGTATATAAAGATAATTGAAAATGAAAAAAAAAAACTTGGTGTTAAATTGGAAATTACATAGAAAATTAATCAATTTTTTTAAAAAAAATAACATGTAGGATCTCTGTCATTAATGTGCTGTACACTGTTATTTAATGCTATAACTAGTACTCCAACAGTATTTTTTCACTTTGTGTTGCTATGTGAGGGCAAACTGATGAAATCTTTATATATACTAAACTGATTTTCTGTATATAAAGAGAATTGAAAATGAATCTTGATGTGAATGGAAGGGGAGAGCGAGTGGGAAAGGGGAGGGTTGCGGGTGGGAGGGAAGCTATGGGGGGTGGGGAGCCATTGTAATCCATAATCTGTACTTTGGAAATTTATATTCATTAAATAAAAGATAAAAAAATCAATTCAAAAAAAAAGTATTGCATTCATTTGACATTTCCTTTAATTGATTAAAACAAGCCAGACAGAAACTGAATTCCTTTTGTATCATCTCCAAAATGTCTGTACACAAAAAACACATAGTGGGCACTCAAACTTTAAATTGTTAAACTGAATTACACAGAAATACTATTGTTCAATCAAAGCCCAAGTAGCACATAATGAATTATCTGCATTCTGCAATCATGTGTTTTTGAAATTGGTGATAATTTACTTATTATCTGCAATGTGTTTCAGAAAAATATTTCTCTTTCCATTAAGGATTTTATTTTCAGGATTTGCTTGTCAGTAAAATCCTCACATCACTAATGTAACTTCTCATCACAGGCAGAATTGAATATTCATGCCCAGCTCAAATCACTGTTATTCTGGCCTGTTGTGCTCCCCACATCTCCCCCGATAGTTAACCCATCATTTGTAAGGAAAATTTGTGACATTTTACCATTTCTACAATCTCTTTCATTCTGCTGTTACATGAAGTGTATATTTGGTAAGAAATTACATTACATTATCATAGAGGGTAGGGCAGCAAAAATTGGGCACATTGAGAGGGCATTGGACCTGGTGATTAAGGTGCCAGTTGGGGGGAAGTTTTCAAGATGGCAGGATAGGGAAGGAGCTTACTGCTCTAGTCTAAGGGAAGATAGTTTTAAAAAAAGTGGAGAGAGTGCAATCTCAGGAAGAGTTAGGGAGAAAATGACAGAGAAAACTTCATGAAAATTAAAGGGACACTGTGGATCTATGTGGAGGGTGTGGACGAGTCAGGACCCCAGCAGCCAGGAGCCTCAGCACCAGCTTTGGAGTGAGGTGAGACCAGACTGCAGCAGCCCAAGCCACTGGCGATAAAGCTGCAGTAAGAGCCTGGCATGAGTCTGGCTTGGAGCCCTGTGGGGGACGGTGTACCTGCCAACCTAGAAGAACAAAAAGGGGGAGAAGGCGCGTTTCTCTCTCCCTGACCACCTGGCACCAGCATCCTGTAACTAGCCAAGAGAAGTCAGGAGCCATTTTGGACATACATACCACCTGGCCCAGCAACCAACTGAGAGGAGATGCCGGAGTCTGGCTGGGAGAATCGACAAGGGGCTGGGAGCTCGTGACTGTGGGAGCCTTGTGTGCCGGGACTGGGAAAACACTGCGGCTCTGTTGAAGGGTGCAGGGTGTGTGGCTGGGAATTTGAACAGTCACTGTGGGCAGCTCCACAAGTTCAGGCTCCCTGATTCCCTGGTGAGGGTCACTGCTGTGGGATCCCCAATTTGGAGAAATAAAGGGGCATCCAAGTACAGGAAGTACATAGAACTCCTAATACACATGACCAGAAAAGATCTTCACCATCACACATTCTAATTAAACTCTACACAGTAAAACATAAAGAAATGACTCTAAAATGTGCATGAGAAAAATGCTGATTACTTTCAGAGGATCTCCAATTAGACTCACAGTGGACTTCTCATCAGGAACCCTACAGGCTAGGAGAGAATGAAGAGACATAATCCAAGTCTTAAGAGAAAAAATAAAAAACTGTCAACCCAGAAATACTGTACCCTGCTATGCTCTCATTTATGAATGAAAGTGAAATGAAGACCTTCCAAAACAAACAGAATTGAAAGAATTTGTCACCACTCATCCAGACTTGTAATAGTGGCTTAAGGATGTGCTACACACAGACACACAGAAACATGGTCATCACTAGGAAAGAAGATGAAGGCAGAAAAATCTCCCAAGTAAAAGTTCAAAGGAAATCCAAAGCAAGAATAGGAAAAATTATGAAAAAATGGCAGAGCCAAGTTGTTGCTTATCAATAGTAACCTTGAATGTAAATGGCCCCAATTCTCCAGTTAAAAGACACAGACGGGCTGAATGGAAAAAAAAAATCTATTTGTTCCTATAAGAAATATATCTCAGCAACAAAGATACATGCAGACTGAAAGTGAAAGGATGGAAAAGTATATTCCATGCTAACAAAAAAGAGCTGTTGTAGTCATCCTAATATTAGACAAAATAGACTTTAAAGTGTTAAAAGAGACAAAGAAATGCACTATGTAATGCTTAAGGGATCAATTCAAGAGGAAGTTGTAACTATTATAAATATATGCACCTAATTACAAGTCACCTGGCTATTTTCTTTAAAATAAAAAGGGAGACATAGACATAGACATAGACATAGACATAGACTCTAATACAATAGTAATGAGTGACATCAATAGTCCACTTTCAGCAATGAACAGAACAACCAGACAAAAAATCAGCAAGGAAACAAAAAGTTAACTGACACTTCAGACCGAATGGACCTAACAGATCTCTACAGAACTTTTCATTCAACAGATGCAGAATGCACATTCTTCTCACCAGTGCATGGAACGTTCTCTATGATAGACCGCATGCTAAACCATAAAGCCATGCATCTTCTCTGATCACATTGAAATGAGGCTGGAAATCAACAACTCAGGAATCTCTAGAACATATGCAAACACATGGAAACTGAACAGCATGCACCTGGATGAAAAGTGTGTCAGAAGAAATCAAAAGAGCCAGTCCCAAAAGGACAACTACCATGTGTTCTCCCTGATCTGTGATAACTAACAGAGCACCTAAAAGGTAATTTATAGAAGTGAAATTGACATTTTGAGAAGCAATGACTTGAACATCCCTTGTCTTGACTGTTGAGAATCAGTTTTTTTTCCTCTCCTTCATACTATTTGTTGAGCTCTTTACTTAACATAGAGTTAATCATATGTGTATAAAGTCAATTGAAAATAGATCTCAGTAAAAAATAAGAGTTGGAATAAGAGATGGAGGAGGAAATTTGTAACTATAAAGTTGTATAGTTCTGCATACATTCCTATGGACTTACTTCTAAGAGTACAGTTTAAAAACTTGCCATGGACCCCAAATTCCAATAAGCTGGGTAGTAAAAATGCCATCTTAAGTGTTAACATGACTATATTAAGTGTTAAAGTGATCATATAGATAGGATTAAGTGTTAAAAGGATCATATAAATAAGATCAAATGTCTGGTAATAATAATATTTAGAATTAAAAAGGAGAGCATATTCCAACATGGGAAGCAGTTCACACAGCAGACTCATAGAATGACAATTGCTTTAAACAGCACTCTGACCTCAGACTCAGCACTTAAGGCATGAGAGCCCCTGAGAGCATTTCAAGCATGGAAAGCAAGACACTGTGACAAAAAAAAATTTCCTACATGAAAGACCACTGTGAGAGAGACACCAGTGGAAAGAAGTGACCATCAAAGAAGAATGTACTTTTCTCTGAAGGGAGGAGAGAACTCCCATTTTGCTTATGGACTTGTCTAAATACTGATGGAGATTATGAATTCAAAAGGCTTCCATAGCCTCGGCAGCTCATATTAAGAGCCTCAGGTGGTCAATGACATCATACATAAGAGTGTTAATTGTTAAATTAACAACAGGAGTCACTGTGCACTAACTTCCCATGCAAAACTTCTGTCCTCAATGAGTTGTATTATGAGAATTAACTGTAAAACTTGTTCCCAGTTTTTTTTTTTTTTGGTGTGTGTATGTGCAAATTGTTGAAATCTTTATTTAGTATAGAGTTGTTCTTCTGTGTATAAAGTTAATTGAAAATTAATCTTAATGGAGAATGGGACTGGGAATGGTAGAGGGAAGAGAGAAGAGATAAGTGGGAGTGAAGGTGGGAGGGTGCATATGGTGGGAAGAATCACTATATTCCTAAAGTTGTACTTACGAAATTTGTACTCAATAAATAAAGGATTTATTTGGGGGAAAAAAACAGTATCACTGTTATACACCAATAATGAATCATCTGGAAAAGAAACCTAGAGAGCAATCCGTGCCCAATAGCTACAATAAATAAAAAGAAAATACCCAAGAATAAATGTAATTAAGGAGATAGAAGATCTCTACCATGAAGCCTATAAATCATTGATGGAAGAAATCAAAGACCATTTTTTTGACAGGCAGAGTGGACAGTGAGAGAGACAGTGAGAAAGGTCTTCCTTTTCCATTGGTTCACCCCTCAATGGCCGCTGCGGCCAGTGCACTGCGGCCGGTGCACCACGCTAATCTGAAGCCAGGAGCCAGGTGCTTCTCCTGGTCTCCCATGTGAGTGCAGGGCCCAAGCTCTTGGGCCATCCTCCACTGCCTTTCCGGGCCACAGCAGAGAGCTGGACTGGAAGAGGAGCAACCGGGACTGAATCCGGTGCCCCGACCAGGACTAGAACCCGGTGTGCCAGCGCCACAGGTGGAGGATTAGCCTATTGAGCTGTGGCGCTGGCCCGAAGACCATTTTTAAATTTGGGATTATCATATAATACTTATAGTTTTACAGGCTACAATACACAATTGCAACACTTATACCCAGTACAATCTAATCATACCAGACAATTAGTCTTCCCAGAGATTGTATTACTTTATGGCTTTGACGTCTTGTCCAGTGTCCTCTAATTCAGCCCCAACAATTCCTTTTATGCTGGGAAGGTCTAGTGGTGAGAACTGTCTGTGTCCCTCCAAACTTCATGTTCAAACTTCAAGGTTGATGCCACAGTATTAAGAGGTGGGGAATCCAGGACTAGGGCTCCTTCTCCTTGACAAGATGAGTGACTTTCTTTTTTTCTAAAAACAATAATAATAATTGACTTGAAAGCCAGAATTACATAGAGAGAAGGAGAGGGAGAAAGAGAGAGAGAGATCCTCCAACTACTATTTCACTCCCCAAATGGTCACAACTGCCTCCACTGGGTCAGATCAAAGCCAGGAACCTAGAACTCCATCCAGGTCTCCCACGTGGAGAGTCATGCTCTGCTGCTTTCCCAGGCACAATAGCAGGGAGCTGGATTGGAAGTGGAGCAACCAGAACTCCAATCAGCACCCACATGGGATGCTGGTGAATCAGGGTTTAACCTGCTGAACCACAGTGCCAGTCCCAGGCTACGAGTCTGTCTAATAGGGCTTGAAGGGGTGAGATCTGTGCTTTCATTATCTGAGAACACCCCAAGAAGGCACTATCTTTTGAGTGTTGGAATAAGATGTAGTACTTTTTCAAGGGCTACAATGCAGCTTTTCAACACATGTACTTAGCTTCAATCCACCATAACAAACCACCAGCCTTTCTGTCTTCCTTTTTCCTGTGAAGAAGGCAACACATCAGCAGCAGAGTTAGCTCTTTCCAGACATCAAGTCTGCTGGAGCCCTGACCTTCCTCTTCCCAAACTCCAGAATACTGAGGAACTTAGGAATGAATTTCTGTTCTTTTTGTTCTTTTTCAAGGACTCAGTTCAAGGCTGTGTGTGTGTGTGTGTGTGTGTAGCCCAGAAACTGTAAGACAACTGGAAATGCCTCCATTTCTCCCTGCTATTCTAAGGACAATTTGGTAGATGCAGCTCTCTCAGCTGACACTTAGATGGCCTTCCATACCTGGACTATACCAACCCTACTACCTTCTGGTCCTCCAGGGTTTCTAACAAGAAATCTGGCGATGATCCTAGGGGGAAAGGATGATTAAAGATCCCTTCCTCTCAGCTCTGTCGATGAGAATAATGTGCCTGGTGGAGTCATCGGCAGCAACAGAACATTTTGTCAAGGTTATCATGATGCCAGAAAAGCTGTAACATCATTCTTTTTTTAAGATTGATTTATTTGAAAGTCAGAGTTATACAGAGAGAGGAGAGGCAAAGAGAGAGAGAGGTCTTCCATCTGATGGTTCACTCCCCAATTGGCCGCAATGGCCAGAGCTGTGCTGATCCAAAGCCAGGAGCCAAGAGCTTCTTCCAGGTCTCCCATGTGGGTGCAGGGGCCCAAGGACTTGGACCATCTTCCACTGCTTTCCCAGGCCATAGCAGAGAGCTGGATCAGAAGTGGAGCACCCGGGACTAGAACCGGCACCCATATGGGATGCCGGCACTTCGGCCAGGGCATTAAGCTGCTGCACCACTGCACCGGCCCCTGTAACATCATTCTGAGACCTATCATTCAAAGGTTAAAGGAAATGGGATGTATATTTCAAGTGTAGACAATCAGAGTCTTAAAAACCCAACAGGTGTTATCACTCTTTAAACAAGAAAAGAAAAGGCCATTGGGGCATCCTACGTGTCTTAATGTCTCAACAAATAAGTAGCAATCTCTATCACCAACCTAAGCCAAAAGCTCTTGGGGTCCTTGGTTTTAAGTGGAAGGTCATGGAAAAAACCGCCAAGGATTAGCTGCAGCTGTGATTGGTCCCTGCCTTGCTCTGACTTCATAAGGACCAACTGTCATGAAATACAAATTCATGCTGGACTGCCATTGGTCCATTTCCTGCTCCGTCTCTATAAGGACCCCTATGGTTACAGAATTCTATGTACCTATATAAGCGACTGCCCGGCCCAGGTTTTTGTCTGCCTTACCAGGGAGCTATTTTGGTGACCTGCGTGACTTGGACCCATCCGGCCTAGCATTTGTACTTGTTGGTGTTGGAGTGCTTTTTGTTTGTTGTGTCTTGTTCTATATTGTTTACTCTTTTTCCCATTTTTTAGGTTTTTTTCCACCTATTTGTGGGGTTTTTTGCCCATTTTGTCCCTTTTTTGCAGTTTTTGTTTTGCCTCCCCCATCTTTAGTTGGGCAGTGCTGCTAGATTCCTTAGTGTCAGTGTAGTTACTTAGTGGGTTTTTTTTTTTAGTTTTTCTGGTTTTTGTTTTCAGTTTTATTTGGATAGGACTTAGTCTTGCCACTGTATGTCATTAGTGTAGCTAGTGTGGTACCATAGTCAGATCAGGTAGCCCCTTGTTATCCCTTTATTTTCTTAGGTATTATAGTCAGGGTAGCTCATTAGTTACTGACTGTGGACAGAAATCTTAGAGTAGAACAGAGAGAATAGTTAGGGATGCCAGCATGGAAGGCATTGAGGGCTTCGATGCCGAAGCCAACCCTCAGCTTGAGCTCCACTTGCCGTCTGTCCTGGGCTGAGGCAGCTTTGGCATGGTGTTACTGGCTCGCCACACTTCCAACGAGCAGCAGGTGGCCTTGAAGCTGTTCAAGGAAGACACGAGCGACCCCCTTTGGGACCAGGTGAATGAAGACAGAAGCCAGCATCATGCAGCTCCTGAGGCACCAGAACATCATCGAGCTGCTGGAGGTGGGCTGGGCCAGCCATCACCACTGCCTGGTGTTGGAGCTGGTGGACAGGGGTGACCTCTACCAGCATGTGATGGGGCTGGGTGGCCTGCCGGAGCCCGAGGCCATGGCCATGTTCTACCAGATCCTGGCAGCCACAAGCTACTGCCATGCTTAGCACATGGTGCACAGGGACCGCAAGCTGGGGAACCTGCTGGGGACCTAAACGTGAAGCTGGAGGACTTTGGGCTCAGCTGCCAATTGCCTGAGGGCGTGCTGGCTTCTGTGGGACCCTAGAGTATGGTGCCCCAGAGCTGTTCTAGGACTATGATGCCTTCACAGAAGACATCTGGAGTCTGGGTGTGATCCTCTTTGCCATGGTGGTGGGGGACCTGGAGGAGCTATAGGACTACATCCAGACAGGGAGCTACAAGCTGCCTTGTGCAGCCAGCATGGCCCTGGAAGCATTCCTGAGCTCACTGCTCAGCCTGGATCCATGTAACAGGTGTATGGAGGAACTGGCTTGGGACCACTGGTGATTCGACCCCTTACAGGAAGAAGCCAAAGGCGAGGAGGTGACCTTGGTGCAGCCCCTGGGGGTTGCCGAGGACCCAGAGGCCCAGGAGTACCTGGCGGGCCCGGAGCTGCTACCGGTCACTGGTACCCTCTAGCTCTGGTGGCCCCAGCCCCGTGTCCCTACAGTTGGACTTGCAGAGCCTAGAGCAGGTGCAGCCCCATTGGCAGAGTGCACATCCGGCCACAGCCTCACCGCACAGCCTTGCAATTGTGTGGGGCTCACTTGCACACGTGGCCTTGAGGGAGGTCCGGAGTGCACCACTGCTTCTCACCTGTGAGCCCCTGTTGCCTAAGGGCTGCGAGGAACCCGAGCCCTAGTTTGAGCCAGAGCCAGAACCAGAGCCTCATCCCACCACTGCCCCCGTGCCTGCCTCTCCCCTCTCTGCACAGCTGCTAGAGGAGAGGAGCCCTGGTGCCAGCCCAGCCCCCAAGCCCATCCCTGTGGCTGCCCCCTCGACCCCCTGCCCCAGGAGCAGGGGAACCCAGTGGGGCCAGAGGTCCCAGCAGCTGAGCCCGAAAAGGCTCGGCAGGAGGATTTGCAGGAGGATCCTCAGATTCCTCCTGTGTGCCTGTTGCCTGCCGGCTCCAGCCAGGGCCCTGGCCCTGGCCCGGGCAGCCGAAAGGTGCCCCCACCCCACCCCACCCCATAGCCTACCTCGGAGCACATCAAGACCAGCAGTCGGCAAGCTGAGCTGCCTGAGGGGTCTCATTTGCTTGAGACTTTTCTGTGCTTCTCATGAATAAAAATCATAACTTAGGGAAAAAACACTCAGTGAATCCAGTTCTCCCTATGTGTTACTCCATCGCGGCACACATGCAACTGTTCTTTCAGGCCACACTGAGCCATTAAAAGTTGACCTGCTATCAGAGAGTTACTTGGGGAAGCCACAGGGCAAAGGAGAATCTAATTAATATTCAACATCAACAATAATTTGGGCTTGTTTTCCTAAGTTGCCTGGTAATGGAACATGCCAGCCCTAGCTTATCAGAATGAATTAATCGTGACTTCTTGTGCTCCTGGCCAGAATCATTATAAACTATTTAGCGTACAAATTATTATGGAGAATATTTTTGATATAGTAGAATTCAACTCATTTATTTCACTAATCTGCAGATCCAATAATTTTCAAGGCAATTGTGCTGGTCTGCCCTCCTCTGGGTAAAGTTTATTGATACCAGAGAGCTATCACAAAATCTCACATTACAAAGACTTCGTTATTTCTACAAAAGATGCTAAAGTACAATTATTGATCTGTTATTTACCGAACACTTTAATACATAATTAAAACACCAGCATATTTATCAGGTAGAGCAGTGTATTTTTTGTACAATGACATAATTCATGGAAAGTGCTGACAATGACTAATTTACTTTGGTCGTTGTGAAGTTCTACTTTAGTGTTCTAGTAAAACTTTAGAAGAACATTTATGTATTACAAGGAACATTGCAAGGAACTATACCATACATTATGAGGAACATTCCACAAAATAGGGAGAATGTCAAATGTTTCAATGGATGGAACAAGTATAAGACTTTTCATAGGGGCCAGCGCTATGGCGCTACGGGCGAAAGCCCTGGCCTGAAGCACCAGCATCCTATATGGGCACCAGTTCTAGTCCCGGCTACTCCTCTTCCGATCCAGCTCTCTGTTATGGCCTGGGATAGCAGTAGAAGATGGCCCAAGTCCTTGGGTCCCTGCACCCGTGTGGGAGAGCCGGAAGAAGCTCCTGGCTTCTGGCTTCGGATCGGTGCAGCTCCAGCTGTTGTGGCCATCTGGGGAGTGAACCAGCGGGTGGAAGACCTCTCTCTCTGTCTCTGTCTCTGCCTCTCTCTGTCATTCTGTCTTCCAAATAAATTTTAAAAAAAGACTTTTCAGATATGTTATTTTTTAAGTGGACTCTTTTTTAAATATTTATTTGATATAGAGATAAGCAGCAAGACAGAAACACACATTGAGAGAAGGAGAGAGAAAGAGAGAGAATGAGAGTGTGACAGAGATCACCTATCTCATTCCTTAAATGTTTCCAACAGCTAGGACTGGGCCAAAGTCAAGAGCTAGAAATTCAATCCAAGTCTGCCAGGTGGCTGGCAGGAGCTAACTACTTGAGCCATCATCACTGCCTCCTAGGTTCTCCATTATCAGGAAGCTGAAATCAGGAGTGGGGCTGGGACTTAATATGGGATGCAGGTGTCCCAACTGGCATCTTTTTCCCCAGAAAGCTTACTTAAGAAATACAAACTCATGCATTTCATAAATACAACTTTAGGAATATAGTAATTTTTTCCACCATACCCACACTCCCACCTCTCTTCCTCCTCCTTCTCATATTCCCATTCTTATTTTTTACTAAGATCTATTTTCAGTTAACTTTATGCACATACAATTAACTCTATACCAAGTAAAGAATTCAACAAATAGTATGAAAAGAAAACAAAAACTGTTCAACAGTCGAAACAAGAATTGTTCAAAGTCATTGCTTCTCAAAGTGTCAATTTCACTTCTATAAATTATCTTTTAGGTGCTTTATCAGTCATCACAGATCAGGGAGAACATATGGTACTTGTCCTTTTGGGACTGGTTTATTTCACTAAGTATGATGTTCTCCAATTTCATATATTTTGTTGCAAATGACAGGATTTCATTTCTTTTTACCACTGTGTAGCATTCCATAGAGTAAATATCCCATAATTTCTTTATCCAATCTTCAATTGACAGGCAGTTGGGTTGATTCCATGTCTTAATTATTGTGAACTGAGCTGTAATAAACATGGAGGTACAGATAACACTTTTATTTTCTAATTTCATTTCCCTTGGGTAATTTCCCAGGAGTGGGATGGCTGGGATATATGGTGAGTCTATACTCAGATTTCTGAGGTATCTCCATACTATCTTCCACAGTGGCTGTGCCAGTTTATAGTCCCACCAACAGTGGATTAGAGTACCTTCTTCCCTACATCCTTGGCAGGATTTATTGTTTGTTGATTTCTGTATGAATGCCATTCTAATGGGATTGAGGTGAAACTTCACTGTGGTTTTGATTTGCATTTCCCTGATGGCTAGGGATTCTGAACATTTTTTTCATGTATCTGTTGGCCATTTGGATTTCCTCTTTTGAAAAATGCCTGTTCAAGTCCTACCTGGGTTAAGTCTTAACTGGGTTGTTTGTTTTGTTGTTGAGTTTCTTGATCTCTTTACATATTCTGGTTACTAATCCTTTATCAGTTGCACAATTTGCAAATGATTTCTCCATTCTGTTGATTGACTCTTCACTTTTCTGAGTGTTTCTTTTGCAGCACAGAAGCTTCTCAATTTGATGTAATCCCATTTGTCAGCTTTGGCTTTGATTGCCTGTGCCCCTGGGGTTTTTTCCAAGAACTCTTTGCCTATGCCAATGTTTTGCAAGATTTCTCCAATGTTTTCTAATAATTTGATGATATCGGGTCATAGATTTAGGTCATTAATCTATTTTGAGTGGATTTTTTGTGTCAGGTGTTAGGTAGGGGTCTTGCTTCATACTTCCGTATGTGGAGATCCAGTTTTTCCGGCACCATTTCTTGAAGAGACTGTCCTTGCTCCAGAAATTGAACTTAGTTCCTTTGTCAAAGATAAGCTGGTTGTAGATGCATGGGTTGATTTCTGTTCCATTTTATTCTATTCCATTGGTCTACCCATCTTTTTTTAATACCAGTATCAGGCTGTTTTGACTATAACTGCCCTGTAAGTATGTCTTGGAATCTGGTATTGTGATGCCTCTGGCTTTGTTTTTGTTGTGTCAGATTGCTTTAGCTATCTGGGGTCTCCTTTGTTTCCATGTGAATTTCAGCATCATTTTTTTCTATGTCTGTGAAGAATGTCCTTGGTATTTTGATTGGTGTTGCACTGAATCTGCAAATTGTTTTTTGTAGTATGGACATTTTGATGATATTGATTTTTCCAATCCAGGAACATGGGAGATTTTTCCATTTTTTTTTTGTATCTTCTATTTCTTTCTTTATGTTTTGTAGTTCTCATCATAGAGATCTTTGATATCCTTGGTTAACTTTATTCCAAGGTATTTGTTTTTGTGTAGCTATTGTGAATGAGATTGATCTTAGAAGTTCTTTCTCAGCCACAGCCTTGTCTGTGTATTCAAAGGCTATTTTTTTTATGTTGATTTTATATCCTGCCACTTTACCAAACTCTTCTATGAGTTCCAGTAGTCTCTCAGTGGAGTATTTTGGGTCCCTTATATATAGAATCATGTCATCTGCAAATAGGGATAGTTTGAAGTCCTCCTTCCCAATTTATATCTCTTTGATTTATTTTTCTTGCCTACTAGCTCTGGCTCAAAATTTCAGGACTATACTGAATAGAAATGGTTAGAGTGGAAATCCTTGTCTGGTTCTGGATCTCAATGGGAATGCTTCCAATTTTTCCCAATTCAATAGGATGCTGGCCATGGGTTTGTCATAAATTGTCTTGATTGTGCTAAGGAATGTTCCTTCTATACCCAATTTGCTTAGTGTTTTCATCATGAAAGGGTGTTGTATTTTATCAAATGCTTTCTCTGCATCTATTGAGATAATCATATGGTTTTTGTTCTCCAGTTTGTTAATGTGACATATCACATTAAACCATCCCTATATACAAGGATAAATTCCACTTGGTCTGGGTGAATTATCTTTCTGATGTGTTGTTGGATTCAATTGGTTAGTATTTTGTTGAGGATTTTTGCATCTGTGTCCATTAGGAAATTGGTCTGTAGTTCTCTTTCTCTATTGTATCTTTTTTGGGCTTAGGAATTAAGGTGATGCTGGATCCATAGAAGGAGTTTGGGAGAAATACCATACTTTTGCTGATTATTTTGAATTCTGTGAGAAGAACTAGTTCTTTAAATGTCTGGTAGAATTCAGCAGTAAAGCCATCTGGTCCTGGACTTTTCTTTGCTGGAGGTTCTTTTTATTACTGATTCAATTTCCATCTTGATTATTGGTCTGTTTAGGTTTCTTTATATTTTTAAGGCTCAATTTGGTAAATTGAATGTATTCAAGAATCAATCCTTTTCTTCTGTTGCCTGAGTTGTTGGCATACATGTCTTTGTAGTAATTTCTGATGATTCTTTTTATTTCTGTGTGGTGTCTGTTCATACATTTCCTTTTTCATCTCTAATTTTATTGATTTAGATCTCCTCTCTCCTTTTTTTTTTTTTTTTTTTTTTTTGGTTAGCTGAGCCAATGGTGTGTCAATTTTGTTTATCTTTTCAAAATACCAGCTCTTCATTTTGCTGATCTTTAGTATTGTTTTTTGTTTCAATTTTGTTGATTTCTTCTTTAATTTCAATTATTTCTTTCCTCCTATTAGTTTTAAGTTAGATTTTCTGTTGTTTTTCTAGATCCTTGAGATGCACTGATAGCTCATTTGTTTGGTAGTTTTCCAAATTCTTGATGTGGGCACCAATTGCTGTAAACTTTCCTCTTAACACTGCTTTTACCATAGTCTGTAAGTTTTGATATGTTCTATTGTTATCATCATCTGTTTCCAGAATTTTTTTATTTCTCTTGATTTCTTTTATGACCCACTGTTCATTCAGGATCATGTTCAGTCTCCATGTAATTGCATATGCTCTAGAGATAACTGAGCTGCTGATTTCCAGCTTCATTCCATTGTGGTCCGAGAAGATGCATGGTATGATTTTGATTTTTTCGAATTTGCGGAGACTTGCTTTACAGCCTAGCATATGGTAAATCATAGAGAAAATTCCATGCACTCTGAGAAGAACGTGTATTCCGTGTCTGCAGGATAAAAATCTCTGTAGTCCATTTGGTCTACAGTGTCAATTAACTCTGTTGTTTCCTTGCTGATTTTCTGTCTGGTTGATCTGTCCATTGCTGAAAGTAGGGTATTGAAGTCCCCCATTACTATTGTATTTGAGTCTATGTCTCCCTTTAGATTCCTTAATATTTCTTTAAATAGTCAGTTGCCCTGTAATTAGGTGCATATATGTTTATAATAGTTAGATCTTCCTGTTGAATTGATCCCTTAATCATTACAGAGTGCCCTTCTTTGTCTCTTTTAACAGTTTTAACAGTTTTTGTGTTAAATTCTATTTTTCTGACATTAGGATGAGTACACCAGCTCTTTTTTGGTTTCTGCTAGCATAGACTATCTTTTTTCATCCTTACTTTCAGTCTGCATGCATCTTTGTTGGTAATATGTGCTTCTTGTAGGCAGCAAATAGATGGGTTTTGTTTTTTAATCCATTCAGCCAGTCTGTGTCTTTTAACTGGAGTGCTGAGGCCATTTACATTCAAGGTGACTGTTGATGAGTTATGACTTAGCCCTGCCATTTTTCCATAAGTCTTATTATTGTTTACTTTGATTTCCTTTTTACTTTTACTTAGAGATTTTCTTCTTTTACCTTCTTTCATGTTGATGACCATGTTTCTGTGTTTGTGTGCAGCACATCCTTAAGCATCTTCTACAAGGCTGGACATATGTCCAAAATGCTGCTTACTCTCTATCAGCTTGTCAGAGTTTGTGGTTGCAGGGTGATCAGGAAAGAGAAAAGATGCCCCCTCTTTTTTTTCCATCTGCTTTGGCAGGTACACTATCCCCTTGGAGCTCCAAGCCAGATTCCCTCTAGGCCCCTCCTGCAGCCTTTTCACCAGTGGCTTGGGCTGCTGCAGTCTGGTTTCACCTCACTCTCCAACGCTGGTGCGGAGGCTCTTGGCTGCTGGGGTCCTGAGTTGTGCACACCAATGCCCGCCACGTAGGTTCACCATGTCCCTCCAATTTGCATAGAGTTTCCTCTGTTGTATTCTCCCTAATTCTTCCCTGAGACTGCACTCTTTCCACTTTTTTTAAACTGTCTTCTCCTAGATTAGAGCAGCAAGCTCCCTCCCTACTCTGCCATCTTAACCCTCCCTCCCATTCACTGAGTCTTACAACATCTTTTGGAATATTCCTTCAGCCTCCCTTCTAGCAGCTTACACTCTCAAGCCTGCCAGTTACTGTTGATACCAGGTATTTCAGCATCAACACCTCCTAAAGGAATACTCATTTTACATTCTCAATGTAAGCCCCTTTGTTATATCTTCACAGGAAAGTATGACTACACAATCCCCATCATCAAAATACTAGGTTTCTGTTAACCAACAACAACCTGTGTAGACTCCCCTGGCATATCCGGCCTGCAGCCATGCACTTTAAGCTGCACAGTACATCTCCAGATGCAGCTCTGCCGTGTTTGGCTCTGTCCAGCCACAACCCCTGCTGAACTGACACTCAGCTGGCAGAACCCTCCCCCCTTTATTTCACAAAACTTCCCCCTCCCCTCCTCCCTGACAGGTCCTACAGACCCTGAATCCCATTTGCCCCCTCACCAACACTCACACTTCTCCTTCTCTCACTTTCACCTCCTCCTAGTTGACATTTCATTTAGCTCGGGAAAGTTTTGATAATTTGTCCGTTAGTGTTGCATTTGGTTGTTTTTTGTTGTCTTGTTTTCATTGATGATTATCTAGGGTTAATCTGCTCCAAGAAAACCACTTTTAAAATGCTCCCAGGGCATCAGTTCTCCTACAAGTTACTGTGCAGGCAGTGTCTTTGTCTCTTCTTCCTCCACATGCGGTACAGTGTCAAAGGCCTCTCTTGTTATCCTAATTTGATTTGAACTTGGCCTCTGCAGGCCCAGAAAAGGACAGGGCCCAAGAGGGACTCTAGTCTGCCATATTATAAAGAAAATGTAATCCCTGACCCTGAATATCAACACTGATTCACCTAAGCTGAGATAAAACAACAAATAGAATCAGAGTCTTAGGGATAAAAGGAGCCTGAAATATCAGTTATTCTACTGATGGTTGCCTAAAAGTTCTTCTTACACATCTGGCCATGGAAGAAGTTAATTCTTTGGGTGTCAATCAGACACTGAGAAGATGATCATCATAGAAGAGTTGTATTCATCACACACAAAAGCAAGCAGGGCACTGAGTGAAGTATTGAAGGAGCATGCCTTTGGGGTCTGGAACGTTACCAAAGAGGCAAAGAAGTTAACACGAGAAAATAGCCAAATGACCTGCCTGGACCAGGTCAAGGTTAAAAACAGAAGTTACTACCCATGGTAGAAAAACGACTGAAAATAAACATCAAGTTACACGCGCACACCAAGGCGATCTCAGAAGGTGCAACAATCTTAGCTGTAGAGTGATGGGTTAACAATCTACACTTTCAGGAGGGAAAAAAAGGAAGAGGCCAAAATAACAGTGATTTGAGCTAGGCATGAATATTCAATTCTGCCTATGATGAGAAGTTACATTAATGATGTGAGGATTTAACTGACAAGCAAATGCTGAAAATGAAATCCTTAATGGAAAGAGAAATATTTTTCAGAAACCCATTGCAGATAATAAGTAAATTATTACCAACTTCAATAAAATATGATGATGAACGTGCAAATCTTAATGTCTAACATTAGCACTCCTTAACAATGGAGGTTTCAGAAAGATGAGCACCTTTTCATGTTGCTCGCTTTATTTTTAAAGTATCCACCTCTCTGTGAGAATTCTTTCAGCTACTAAGAAAGGAAAAACTGTTAGAGGGTTTTAAGGTATGCTGTACTTTTACAGGAGAAATGAAAAATAAGGCCATCTCTTTCTTCCCCACTCATAAATGTTATTTTTTAAAGTAGGATGTGATTCTGTTACGTTTTTTTGGCTATGTCAGTAGACATATTTATAGATTAAATTTTACCAATAAACAATACTTGTATCTCCATCAAAAGAATTTATTGGGCCGGCGCCGTGGCTCAACAGGCTAATCCTCCGCCTTGCGGCGCCGGCACACCGGGTTCTAGTCCCGGTTGGGGCACCGATCCTGTCCCGGTTGCCCCTCTTCCAGGCCAGCTCTCTGCTGTGGCCTGGGAGTGCAGTGGAGGATGGCCCAAGTCCTTGGGCCCTGCACCCCATGGGAGACCAGGAGAAGCACCTGGCTCCTGCCATCGGAGCAGCGCGGTGCGCCGGCCGCAGCGCGCTACCGCGGCGGCCATTGGAGGGTGAACCAACGGCAAAAGGAAGACCTTTCTCTCTGTCTCTCTCTCTCACTGTCCACTCTGCCTGTCAAAAAAAAAAATAAATAAAAAATAAAAATAAATAAATAAATAAATAAATAAAAGAATTTATTTTACCATATTTTGTATACAAAGCAGTCTGACTGTACTCAGACAGTAGCTGTTACTTGGTTATTCTGGGAGGTTGGGGAGGTGGTTTGGAGAGGGGAGGAGAAACAACTCTTTCGCCTTCTTGGGGAAATACATACTCAATCAAAGGGCATCTGCAGCCAACTAGCGACATGAGTTTTGGGGAGAAAACAGCTCCTTTTCCATTCCTGCTTTAGTATTGGTCTCTTTCTGGAGAGAAAACCATTGAGCACATCAGGATGAAAATGCAGTGATTGTGGCAAAAGCAGAAAATAAGAGGAAACCTACAACTGAGCTAAGTTCCTAATGTCCAGTACCTCCAGCAACTGAACTCAAATGAAAGAAAACAGCTTGGTCCGAGGAGGTGGAAGCTTGGGAACCCTCAGAGTCAGACCGCTCAGGAGCTTTCTGAATGCAAAGGTAGTTGAAGCTCTGTCGTGTCCAGTCAGAGAGGCTGTCCCTCCACGTGGTGTCCCCCACAACCAGTGCCTGCGGAAGTTCACCACTGAGCACTTGTGATCATTCTCCTGATATTTTCCCCAAAAAAGAGGCACGTGGGGGAGAGGAGGACAGAAATCATTTGGAAAACAGAGCACAAAAAAAATGTAATGCTTAGGAATGAAACTGACATCTTGAGATTGGATTATTATTTCTCGCCCTAGTCTACGCCCCTGCCATGAAGTGGCCTTTCTGCTTTCTACTTGTTGAATTCTTTACTTACTGGAGGAATAAGGTTGTGACTATAAAGTAAATTAAGAGCATTTTATCACAAAAATTAAGAGGAAAAACAAAAAGAAAGAAAGAGAGAGGGAGGAAAGGTAGATAGAAAGTATCACTGTGGGCTTAAAATTATATATGTGAAATACATGAAATCTGTTCTGTTTATATAAATAAAAAACGAGAAATGCCACAAAAAGAAAAGAATTATCTTTTGCTTGATCCCATATTGAGTTAACATGCTCCTAGTAGCTCTCTTAAACTTCAAGACAGCTATATCAACAAACAAATTGAGTAGTGGAAGCTTGTGGCTCCACCAAATGGTTAAAATGCCATTTGGGATGCCCACATTTGCATCCTGGAGTGCCTGGGCTCCACTGCAATTCCAGCTTCTTGCTTATGTACATCCTGGGATGCAACAGGGAATGGCTTAGTGCTTGGGCCTTGGCCACCCCTAGGCAAGACCTGGCTTGCACTCCCAGCTCTCAGCTTCAGCCCAGCCCAGCCCTGGTTATCACAGGAATCTGAGGAGTGAACCAGCAGATAGGAGATCTCTCTGTCTTTGTCTCTCTACCTTTCAAATACATTAAATAAATATAATTTTTAAAACATTATTTTAAGACTAAGCATGGTAATGCTATATAATAATGATCCTTAGGAGTCCTAAGTGCTCAGACACTCTATACCTTCCCAGTGAGTGCATTTTCTTGTATGCAAATGTCCCGCTGAACGCACCTTGGAGAGCACGGCTCTCAGCAATCAGAAAGGACATGTAGCAGACTCGGCCTGGTGTTTGTCTGCTGGATTCCTCTGTGCTAGGGTGTCTACTGTCTTCTCATTATACCTTTTGATTCAAGTTGAATTTAGAAAGCAAAGGGAGCCCTTCTGTCAAAGACCAGCTCAGATCACTGAATGGAATTGGAAAGGAGTTTAGCAAAGTGGTGAGGACAGACGTGAAAGTGGTAGAAATGACCAACGTCCATGTAAGGAAAATGTGCTCAACATCACATGGGACCCAACACCAGAACCAGCACATGAATTCCCTCTTCCAAGCAGCACACCGGCCACGTCAGAGAATCACATCTCCTCTCCGTCATTCTCCAGGCCCGCCTCCCACTCACGCTCTCCACTAGTGCACTCTCAGAGCACCTTATTTCTCAGTCAACTCTCTTCTTCCTTCCTCTTCCGAGATTTCACTTTCCTGAATTGCTGTCCTGGCTGTGGAGGGCTTCTAACCCTCAGACTTCAGCCACCGGTCCCACATTCTGTCCTTGGATACCAGTCCTGCCCTGACGTCAGTATCCACACTAGTTAGCTCCCTTGTTCCATCTGAAGAAATCGAACAGAACTCAGATCTCTGAACTATGAATCCATGCATCACTGTTCACAGGAGATTTACTGATTCTGTCCTTTCGGTAAATGCTCTTACTCATCCAATTGAAAAGAAGAACCAAGAAGGCAATTCCCCTGGGAAGTGAGGGAGATGGAGTTTAATATAGCAAAACAAAGTCCTTGTATTTGATCTTTCAATTAACCCAAGTACTAAGCTTTTATTTTTGTTTTCAAATAAAATGATATAACCTGCCACCAATTTATCATAACTCAGGCTTTTATACTGACCAGAGTTATTCAGTACAAAGAAGCAACAAGTTTTACTGTGCAATGGAAATCAGAGTTTTCAAGACAGGCATAAAATGAGGGAAAAGGCCAGGTAAGGATTTGATACATTCAGCTCTGGTTCTTAGGGAAGATCATTTTTAAGCCATGACTCCTTATTACATTTTGTTTAAATTGATATGTTTGATTCTATGGAAGATCAGAAGACTAGAAACTATCACTTTAATCATTAAAAACCCAAATAACCATAAATTGATTATTCATGGCATATATATTTGATTGCTTGATTTACTGTATTTATCTTCCTGTATCACTAGAAGTTATAGAATATATTGATACCTGAAACTCTATCATAAAAAGTAATTGTCTTCTGCAAGTAAAGACTCTATTACTGACAAGGCAGTCCTCTCATTTATCTTAGCTTCCAGTACACCTAAGGGGAAAAGAAACAGATGAATATCTTGCTCCTAATGATGAAAAATGAGAATCCCTAATTCAAAAGTGAAAAAGTGAAGATCTTTTCAGAAGGTGCTGGAAGAGATTTTTTTCATTTGATTCCAGCAGAATCAGTGTTTGCTTACTCTGATCATGAATTAGGGGAAAGGGAATGAGGGGTTCACTACTCAAGGAAACACAGGCAACTTTGAGGACAAGAGTTAATTCTGAACAACCTTCAGAGTCCAAAGTGATTTAAAGTGAGTTGTCCAAGGTAATACAACAAGTTAGCAGCACTTACTCCAAGGACTATTACATGCAAATGTTTAGAGAGAAACCAATTTCTTCAACATGTGTTTAAAGTACAAATAAGGCCAGCGCCGCAGCTTAATAGGCTAATCCTCTGCCTGCGGCACCGGCACCCCGGGTTCTGGTCCTGGTTGGGGCGCCAGATTCTGTCCTGGTTGCTCCTCTTCCAGTCCAGCTCTCTGCTGTGGCCCAGGACTGCAGTGGAGGATGGCCCAAGTCCTTGGGCCCTGCACCCGCATGGGAGACCAGGAGGAAGCACTTGGCTCCTGGCTTCAGATCAGCGCAGTGCGCCAGGCGCAGCGGCCACTGGGGAGTGAACCAACAGAAAAGGAAGACCTTTCTCTCTGTCTCTCTCACTGTTCACTCTGCCTGTCGAAAAAAAGTTTTAAATAATTGCCTCAAATGTTGAAGTCTTTGGGGGCTCGTAGAATACTTGACAATCAGAAATTGCTTTCTCGAGAAAAGCAGCATCACATGAGGCCCAATGAGAAGGGATTTCGGAGTTTAGCATAGTATGGCTTAATTACTTGTATTTGTTCTGTAATGGTTGTGTTTGTTACATTATTATAATTTTGAAGCTTCAGTTAATCTTATCAGGAAAATCATTTTTCTTTTCAGCTAAAATCAATCTCCCTCTCTCTTTCTCTCTCTCTCTCTCCCCTCCCTCCTCCACCACTTTGCAATCAGTCTTTGGTCCTTTTGCTTCTACCCAGAGAACAAAGATTTGGGGTGCCATGAATATTTTTTTCAGTCTCACGACATTTTATGTATATGATACTTCCTGCCAAATAGCTGAGCCATTAGAGTTATAGATCCAGACTGTAACACTGTGTGTTGTCCTTTAGTTGACCGTCTGCACCAATGAAAGGCGCCGTTGTCAAGACGTGCCCCACTGCCCTTGCGGTTACCATTTTACTCCAAAGGATTTCAAAGGGTGAAGCTCTTGTATTGCTCCACTACTGTATTCACTCTATTGAGTCATATTTTGGCTAAGAGCCCAATACATGGCAGAGTCAATACTGAATTCAGATGAATTTATTCTTCAATATTTTTAAAAGACACTTTTATAACAAGGATCTAATGGCAATTAATAGCAATGTAATTGACAATTATAATATCAAATAACACAAAACATGTGTTATTTAAGTAATATATTAAAAGAAAAAACATTCTATGGAGAGTGAATTTATTTTAACCTGTCATTGATTTTAATCTAAATTCATATACATACTCTGCTGGCAAAAATGTGTTCTATGTTTATAGCTTTAGTTATAACTAAGACTGTGGTTATTCATGTAAAAGCAAATGTTTAAAAGAAAAATCACATTTGCTTTGAAAAAACATTACCTAAATGTTCAAAATTATAATAATGTAGCAAAGATATTGTAAAACAAACATTAATAATCAGACAACACTATACTAACAGAAATTCTGAAAGTGCTTCTTATTGTGCCTCTTGTGAAAACACTTCTATTGAGAAAGCAACTTGTAATTCTCAAATTTCAAAATACCTCACCATTTGAAGCAACTATTTACATTTTATTTGTATTTTAAACACAAATTGAAGAAATCAGTCTCTCTCTAATCATGTCATGTTGAGTTGGATGATTGACTTTAAATCTCTAATCCCACGTTGCTCATTGATAAAATTATGAGCAACAGCAAACATGCACTTCAGTGGTTTTCACTCTATGGTCCCTTGGAGATGTTCCAGAGATAGTAAGGAGGAAGTGCAATGTTGTTCCCATGAGGTATCGGGACCCCTCACAGAGACACCATGATGAGATGGCTTGGAAAAGCTTGTATGTCACATCAACATACAACTGAATCAGAAAGAGTATACTTGCCACTCAAACACAACATCAGGATGTATCTCTCCACCTGACACAGGTTGCTGCCCCAAAATCTCTTCACAGTAGAAACTACCAAGACACTACCAGATCTACCTGTTATTGGGTTTTTGTTCATCTTCTACTCCGACATTGTCCATGTATTATTTTCAACACCTAATTCTAAAAAACATTCTAGGCATTGTGATGATATCCCCAACATTTATTCCATCAATCTCTCACTATTTAGCAGTCATGCTGTTCAGGTTTAGAAAAACCTACCTATTTGAAATGAGGTCCCTGGCCAGCAACTGTCAACTTCACCTTGGAATGCACTAGAAAAGCAAAATCTCAGGGTCTTCCCAGACTGAGTCGAAACCACAGCCATAAGCTGAACCCCACTTATCTTGCCATATGATCTTCAAGAGCACACAAAACTCAAGCCTAAGCCAATCAAATTTAGGATGTAGAAAATCCAGCAACATAAGTAAATGAGTTCTATTTATTTTTCTTTTAGGCTGAGTAGAGAGCCCTGGACAAATCTTGTTTGTACTGCTCCAAGCTAAAGAATGATCTTCACATTTTAAAAGGTATGGGAGGACATGAGGAATGGGAAGATAATAGAGTAGGAAGTACCAGAAACCTTTCTCTCCACTCGACAAAAATTACTCCTGCAGAATCTGTCCAGTGTAATTATTGTAGAACTCCAGGGTCTACATCCTAGAGTATGTCTAAGACATACTCTTCTTGACTTTAGTCAATTTTAGCACTTAGCACAGGTCAGCCACCCATTCTCCATCCCCAGACCCATAGATAGCAGCTGCATACTAGTACCAGAATCAACCTGCAGGCAGCTGCAGGAGGCAGGGTGGCCAAAAGTACCCTGTCCTCCTCATGTCAGGATCATGCTTTGATCAGTGACTGCTGCTTCTATCATGGAGGCCCCGAGTGGTATTGTTATTTTTGCTCTTGTCCAGTACCACAAGCCTCTCTCCTTCCAGATGAAGTGACTTGCAGGAGATTTAAAGGGTCAGCACCTTCACTTACTTTTTTATTTTTCTGTTTCTTTTCCATTTTCAGAAGCAGACACTAAACACTGGGACATCCAGAAATAACTGCATACATGGGGAAATTTAGAAAGTGACCACATATGTCTATGGAAAGATACAGGTTCAGAGGAGAACCTGAGAATTCCTTAAGTTTGCACCTAAGGCTGAACGTTGACAAAGAACCATCCTCCCATAATCAAATAAAAACAAAAAATAATTAACAAAATCAGTAACAAAAATCTACAGAAGAGAATCTGATTCACAAAGTTATCACATTATTAGATGCAAAAGTCTCACTTTTGGCAAAAATAAAACACAAAAAACATGCAAAGAAGTATGAAGCATGAGCCTTTCAAATGAAAAGAAACAAATAAACAGAAACTGTCCCTGTAAAAGCTTAATGGCACATCTACTAGACAAAGATTTAAAGCGACTGTCTTAAAGATGCTCAGAGAAGTGAAGGAAGATGTAGAAAAGTCAAGAAAACAGTGAATGAAAAAAAAATGGAAACGTTTATAAAGTAGCAGAAATCCTGAAGCAAACTATAGTAACAGAGATGAAATCTTCCCTGGAAGGGCTGAAAGGGAGATTGAAACAAGTAAAGAATTAGCAATCAAAAGGCTGGGACACTAGAAATTATACAGGCAGAGGAACAGGTAGGAAAATGTTGCAAAAAAAGTGAACAGAGTCTAAGAAACCTATTGGCCAACATAAGATGAACTGCCATATGCGTTGTGGGAATTTCAGAACAAGATTGGGAGAAAAAGCCAGATAATATTTGAAGAAATAATAACTGAAAACTTCTCAAATTTGATGAAAGACACAACAGTCAACCAAGAACCCAAATCCAGCAAAGTGAAAGAAAAACTTAGACTTTTCCAGATAAACAAAAGTGGAAAGAGTTTATTCACAAAAGACCTGGTCTACAAAAAGAAAAATAAATAAAAAAAATTTAAAAAAAAATGTTCATAGGAATCCTGCAGAGTTCAATGAAAAGGTATTAGACAATATTTCAAAGTCATACCAATAAATAACATTCTCCATAAAGGTGAATAGATAGGCAATTATAAAAATAGGCGTTATTGGGGCTGTTGTTGTGACATAGTGAGTGAAGCCATCACCAGCAATGCTGACATCCCATGTGGGTGCTGGTGAGTCTCCCAGATGCTCCACTGCCTATCCGGCTCCCTGCTAATGGCCTGGGAAATGCAGCAGAATATGGCCCAAGTACTTAGGCTCCTACTACCCACATGGGAGACCTGGAGGAAGCCTCTGGCTCCTGACTTCAGCCTGGCCCACCCCTGGCCATTGTAGTCATCCAGGGGGTGAACCAGTGGAAGAAAGACCTCTCTCTCTCTCTCTCTCTGTTCCCCTCCCCCATGTCTCTCTCTCTCTCTTCCCCTCTCCCATGTCTCTCCCTCTCTCTCTGTAACTCTTTCAAATAAACAAATAAACCTTTAGAATAAATAAATAGTATTGTAACAACGGTTTGTAACTCAACTTTTGTTCACTATGGTATATAGAAGACTTCAGGGGCAGGCATTTAGCCTAGCAATTAGGATATCTGCCTCCCATGTCCCACATTGGAGTGCTGGTGTTCAAGTTCCGGTTCTACTTCTGACTCCACCTTCCTGCTAATGGGCATCGTGAGAGGCAGCAGGTGATGGCTTCAGTGTTTGAGTCCTTGGGAGATTAAGAAGGCTTCTGCCACCGGGCCAGTGCCCAGAGACTGATACTCTAAACTTGCCTCACACTCTGAGGAGTGGGACTTTTTTGATGTGTGCCATTGCAGCCCTAACAGTGCCTGGAGGGCACCCCTGGGGCTTTTCAAGGTGCCTTTATGATGTTGAGGTATGTTCCAGCTATACCCAATTTGGTCAGAATTTTTGGCATGAGGTGATGTTCAATTTTATCAAATGACCTTATGTCATTTCAACTGTAATAAAGTGTAATAAAGGCCATATTTAACAAGCCAATGGTTCACATCATACTGAATGAGGAAAAGCTAAAGGCATTCTCTCTCAGATCTGGAACAAGACAAAGTTGCCCACTTTCACCATTTGTATTCAACATGGTACTGGAGGTCTTAGCTAGAGTAATTAAGCAAGAGAAAGAAATAAAGGTCATCCAAATTGGAAAGGAGGAAGTCAGACTGTCATTGATTACAGATGACATGATCCTATATATAGAAAACTCCAAAGTCTTCACTACAAACCTGTTAGAACTAATAAACAAATTCAGGAAATTTACAGGATACAAAATCAATATATAAAATGTAGTAGTTTATTATACATCTATGAATCATTTGAAAAATAAATCAAGAAAGCAATCCCATCTTCAGCAGCTACAGGAAAAAAATATAACAGCTAGAAATAAATTTAACCAGAAAGGTGAAAGATTTCTACAGTGAGAACTTTAATGATTTATTAGAGAAACTGAAGAGGACACGAAGAAATGAAAAGACATTCCACGCTCATGGACAGGAGAATCAATATCATTAAAATGTGCATACTAATAAAAGCAATTTACAGGTTCAATGCAATCCCTATCAAAATCTCAATGACATTTTTCCTGTAACACTAGAAAAAACACTACTAAGACGTATATGGAAACCCAAAAGACACAAATAGCCAAAGCATTCTTGATCAAAAAATACAAAGCAGGAGACATTATACTACCCAACTATAAATATATTATAAAGCTACAGTAACCAAAACAGCATGACATGGCATACAAACAGATCCATAGGTCAATGGAACAGAACAGAGATCCTAAAAATAAGCCAGTGCATCCACAGCCACCTGATGTTTGAAAAAGACGCTAAGAATATGCATTGGGAAAGGAATAGTTTTTTGTTTTTTTTTTTTAATAAGTGGTTCTGGGAAAATCAAATATCTACATGCAGAAGTATGAAGCTAGACCCCTATCTCTCACCATATACAAAAATCAATTCAAAATTGATTAGAAACCTAAATGTAAGTCATACCTGAAACTGAAACAATTAGAAGAAAACATTTCAGGACATTGGAATGGAAAAGGATTTTCTAGAGCCTATCCTAAGAAGCACAGGAAATAAAAGAAAAAAATGGACAAGAGGGATTTCATCAAACTAAAAAAGCTTTTGCACAAGAAAGCAACAACCAACAGAGTGAAGGAATAACCTACAGAGTGGGAGAAAATATTTGCAAGCTGTACATCTGACAAGGGGTAAATATCAGGAATATATAAAGAACTCAATACAGCAGCAAAAACAGTAATAGTAATAAATGATAATAATCTAAATAGACATTTTCCAAGGAAGACATATAAATGATTGACAGATATATGAAACAGTACTCAACATCATTAATTATCAAGGAAATGCAAATCAAAACCACTATAATACCACCTCACTCCAGTAAGATTCTCTATTACCAAATAGGCAAAAGATAACAACTGTTGGTGAGAATGTGGAGAAAACAGAACCCTTGGACATTTTTGAGGTGAATGTAAATTAGTACAGCTATGGTGGAAAACAGAATGGAAGTTTCTTTAAAAAAAAATAAAACTACCATATGACCCAGCAATCCCACTCCTGGGTATCTATCCACAGGAAATGAAATCCATCTGTCAAAGAGACCCCATGTTTACTGTAGAATTAATTATTCATAATACCCAGGTAAGGGTAACAACCTAAGTGCCCATTCTTTATCCTGAGGAGTGGATAAAGAAAATGTAGATATTACTCAACCATCAAGGGGATGAAATCTTATCGTTTGCAGCAGGATAGATGGAATCGGAGGTTATTATATTAAGTGAAATAAGACAAGCACATAAAAATAAATATCACATGATCTCACTCATATGTGGAGACTTTAAAAAAAAAGAGAGAGAGATTCTATAGAAGTTGAAAATGCAGTGGTGGTTACCAAAGGCTGGGGTGGGGGTGGGGAGTGGGGAGGAAGGGATGATAAAAAGCTGATTGATGGGTAACAGGTAATATACAGCTAGTCAGGAGTAAGAAGTTCTGGTGGTCTATTGCACAGTAGGGTAACTATAGATAATGTACAGTGTATTTGTCTTTTTTATTTTTTTACGAAAAAAAAAAAAAACCTGAAGATAGGGTCTTAGATGCTTTCATCATGAACAAATATTAAATGCTTAAAAGGATAAACACATCTTTCCTGATTGAATATTATGCAATAGATAAATGTAACAAAACATCACATGGCACCCCACAATATGAGCAACTTTTCTGTCAAAATTTTACTTAAAAATTTCAGAATAAGTTGAAGACTATATTTGTCATTTTTCTGTTTTACAATTTTTCTAAAATGTTCCAACGTCAACCAAGGTTTGGCCTAATGTTGGTAGATATTTACAACTGCCCCAAAAAATGCTGAAAACTATATATATAAAAAGAAGACAGATCCCAGCTACACACTTCCTTTAACTGATGGCTTATGTCCTCACTGTGTGCTCTTAGCACCTCTGTCCTGGCTGGGAATTGTTTGGGTGAAAATAATCTGCATTGCCTACCTATTCTCCAATTCTGGGCATTAGGAAAGGAGCAGGAAAAAAAAACTGAAAAGGTACCTGAATAAATTGTTATTATTGTTAGCAGAGAAGCAAGGGTTCCTGTCTTCGTGCAAGAAAGAATTCAGATGTGAGACAGAGTAAGTGGAAAGCAAAATAGAAAGGTTTATTAGGGTAGGGACATCCGTAAGAACGGATGGGCACCTCTCCAGACAGAACCTCAGAGAGAGTGCCCAGTCGCTCAGACCGGGGGAGAGCGAGGTTACATGGTTGAGTGGAGAGAGTACACCTGGGCAGGCCAGGAGGGCGGCTCAGCAGAGAGGCAGAGGGCTCTGGTTGAGGCCTGGGGTTTTTAAGGGGATAGTTCTTGCCTTCCCACCTCTTCTCCTGGAACAACGGATTTTTTGGATGTAAATACGAAAAATACCTTTCCGAGTTTTCCCCCTGAAGTTATCAGACAAGGGGAAGCCTGGCTGGCATCTCCCCCACCCCCTGGCCTTAGAGGAGCCTTAGAGGAAGGATGGTTATCGGGCAGGGCGTTTGAAGTGAACCTGGAAGGTTATCAGGATGACTTTGAGATGCGGATGCTGGACCTAGATGTCAACTCCTTAGGCCTTTGTCACACACACATAAGCTCATTTCTGACTTCCTACCTAACATTATAATGTTTGTTTTGTTGGGTTTAATTTTTATGTATTTATTTTCCTTTTATTTGTAAGGCAAATAAACAGAAGGAGATCTTCTATCCATTGGTTCACTCCTCAAATACCCAAACAGACAAGGATTAGGCCAGAAATTCGATCCACATCTCCCATGCGGGTGGCAGGGACACAAATACCTAACTCATCACCTACTGCCTCCCACAGTGTGTACTAGCAGGAAGCCAGAGTTAAAGGCAGGGGCAAGACTTGAAGCCAGGCACTCTGGCATGGGATAGAAGCATTTCAAGTGGAGTCTCAACTGTGTACCTAAAGCTTGCCCCTGCTTTGTTGGTTTAAATGCTAATATGTCACTTCTGGGAACAAGAGACATTCCCAAGAGCATTCCTGTGACCTTTATTAACTTCCTTTCCTTTCTTTCCTTCTGACTTTATTTTTAGATGGAAATCAAACAGGAAGTTCCATTCCACTAAGAAATGGTGAATTTTCTAGCTAGCGATCAGCGGGTACAGCCCACTGGGAAATCAGTAATGGAGACTGGACCAAGGCGCTGGGCCAAGGAGGGATGGAAAGATACCAGTGAAACAAGAGGCCATTTGTGTTTCTTTTTCCCCCACCAGGAATGAAGCTAGCAGATTCCATCTACGCTTAAAGCACAAATCTTTTAAAACAGACCAGTTTATTTAAAGAAAAATTCAAATGAAAACACTGGCAAGACCTCGAGGATAGATATAGCCACAGAACTGTTCTAATGCCCCAGCACCGGATGGATGAGAGTGTGTAGGGTTCTGAGAGACATAACAGTGACTTGCCATTTATAGCTAAGTGTTGCCAAATGTGCTTTAAGTACCTCATGTACTGGAAATACGCTGCAAATTACCTTCCTTATGTTGTGAATAGGAACAGACGCTTTTTCTTTCTTTCCTGTTTATACTATCGATCACTGTGTATTCAACTCCACCTCTCCTGCCTCGTAAGAAATTGATGTAGAGGATGCGCTTTTGGATTTGAAGCCATAAGATAGCACACAATGTGACCTTTCTGATGAGTCTCGCAGCCTAAATGTGGTTTAAAATTCTTAAGTCAGGAAATATCAAACCTTGCACAGCTACCAAAATTTCTGAAAATCATTTTAAGATCCTCAAAACAGCATTACAGAAGGGGTCTTCAAAAAGTTCATGGAAAGCACATATTATAAACTATGCATGGATTTCAGTTTTTTTACTAAAATAAATTTATACTTTTATTTTTCCTCAAACTTTTCTTATACATTAAGTTGATTCTGGATTAAGCAATCAACTGAAAACCTAATTCTGCACATCAGTATCAGCATGAGTCTCTAGTATTAGTTACGGTAGTGTAGAAGATCTGGAAGTGGACTTACAAGATGCAAGATTAATACCTTTGTTGAAACCTGCAAGGTTTCAAGTTCTGTACCTTTAACAAGGTACAGAATTGCTATACCACAGGCATCACCAACCTGGCAAGTTCATATAACAAATGCAGAAACTGGCCTGCTTATCATAAAATTCCATTTTACAAAATTGATGCTTTAACACTATGAAAGCTTTCTTAAAGTTCTACCCAATTATGCATCAAAAATCAGGGTGCATTTCAACCATTTTTATATTACATTTAACTGTTTTTAACCAAATAAGATCTGCTTACAGTTAAAAAAAATCCTGAAGCAATAAAAAAGATAAAATTATCTACCAATGATTCCTCTGCACCCCATCATACAGCAAACCATCACTAATAGTGTGTTGCCTCCCACCTGAAATTTCCAATATAATATAGGAATGCATATTTTTATCATAAATAGGAATATTTCCTGTACTTTTCTTTTACTCTTTAACATTTTTAAATATTTATTTATTTATTTATTTGAAAGGCAGAGTTACTGAGAGAGAGATGGAGAGGCAGGGAGAGATCTTCCATGCAAAGTTCACTCCCAAAATAGCCACATCGGCCAGGGCTGGGCCAAGCCAAAGCCAGGAGCCAGGAGCTTCATCCAGGTTTCCCAGGTTTCCCTTGGACAGGGGCCCTATGGACCTTGGGCATCTTCTGCACCTCTCCCAGGCACATTAGCACGGAGCTGGATTAGAAGTGGCGTAGCAGGGACTCGAACTGGAGCCCATGTGGGATGTCGGCAGTGCAGGCAGTAATTTAGTCTGCTGTGCCACAGCACCAGCCCAATACTTTTTTTTAATGAATGCTCATCTGATCCTAGCAGATGTACAATGTTTCCAAAGGAATGATAAAGTCTTAAAATCCGTAGATCATAGCATGGGCACAAAATACTAGCTACTCTCAGCCTTGTCTCCTTATGTGCATTGTCTCTTGAGGTCAATATATGCTAAGTAGAAGAATAACTGGCCAGGGACATCTGAGAAATCTGTGGTCAGAAAAGACCAGCACTGTTGTTTCTTACAGATTTCCCCAGACTTGGGAATGTGCACCTTGTGCAGTGACTCACAGAAAGGTGTGTGCAGTACACCACGTTTCACAAAACAGCTTCTGCCGTGAGTGTCCTTGCAGCGGAGCGCACGTTGGGAGCCGCTCAGCTGCAGCGTCTAGTTTAATCATGCTAACAACCCTGTCAGAGAGGTTGCATTATGCTCATTTCGCAAATTAAGGAAGCTTTGACGGGGAAAAGTTTAAGTGACTTTCCTAAAGTCACCAGCTGGTAAGTGACAGAATTGGCATCCGTCCCCAGATCTATCTTATTCTGCCTGTACCACGCAGAGCTCATCAGCCTTTTAGCATAACTAGGCACTGGTGATATTAAGGAAAAAAATAAAAAATGTTCCTTGTCTTTAACTGAAGAGGCTGAGCTTAAAAATATTTTGACAGTATAGGTCTGGATGTCATAAGGGCCAAAGAGAACACTCCATTAAAAATTTGCAGGCAGGTTTCAGAGAAGGGAGAAATGACTGTGGGCAGTGCCAGCCGCGGGATTCAGAGCCGGCTACTTGTGTCCCCTTGCACTTTGTCTCAACGGCCTTTCTGAAGGTATCTGTCCTGGTCTCTGAATCACTGTGGGTTCCTACTGCCACCCCCCAAACTCCTCTCCAATTCCATTCTACCCCTAACTTCAACACGATTTGGAAAAATTAACTATTTTGCATAAAATTGCATATTCTTTCCCCCTGTGAATTCCATCAACTTCTAGCTTCTTAGAATTCAAAACTGTTCCATCCTTTAAAAAATATTGTTCTCAAAAATCCAAGCATATTTTTGAAGAATTCTGCATCAAAAGATCTGAATATTTTTAAATAACTGTCAAGCCTGGTGATTTTTTTGCTTATAGGTTAAACAGTGGACATGGTTTGTTAAAACTAGTTGTAGAAACAGATACCATGGGCCACAAACGAATAGGATGGGAGACACTTATGCGCATGTGGTCACTGACTTCTCCGCTCCCACTGAGTAGAGGTGGAAGGCAGAGGTGGAAGTGAGGAGATGCAAGGGATGGTAACAGACAAAAGGGGGTTATGATATCCCCCCAACTTCTCCCTTCATTATCTGATTTCACCTGTCATTACACCTTTCTCTCTTTGGTCACATGCACAGCCCCAAGCCTACAGAATAACAAAGCCTGAAGTTGTGTCCTAAACAGTTATCAGCTTGACTTCTCTCTTCATATTTCTTGGATTTCTGACAAGGTCCCCTCTTCCTGTTGATTGCTTTTTAGGTCTTGTCTTTAGCAAAGATAATGCCATTTCTGGAGCTATCAAGCCTCGCAAGATGTAATGACTGCTGTTAGTAAGCTCCAGTAGTAACATCCCATAATGTAACAACTGCTGCCCACTGCCTGGCTCAGTGCTTATTTTATACTCCCACCCACGCTCACCCCCTGACCCTAGACCTAGGCACCTTCAGTTAAGGAACCTAGGGACAGCTCAAACATTCTTTTATTAACCAACTTCACTTTCTGAGCCTAATGTTCCCAGCTATGACAACACATGACAGAACATGTTTACATGCACATGTCTTACTGTGATGATCTCAAAGCCTCTCACACAGCAGTTCGCCTCTTTCAGTGCCACCACTGCAGCAGCAGTTGGCCCATGCAGGCTCCACCCTGCTCCAATGGACCAACCCTCACTCCGACTGGACCTCCACTGAGTCTCTCCACCATGTGAGGAAGAAGGCACAGTGCCTCCTCCACTCTTCCCCCATTGCCTGGTTCTGAGACATAGTCCAGGTGGTTTCTCAGCGGATCCCCTGAAATTGAAGAACCAGCTGCCTTTTGGTGTGACCATCTCCATAACCCATTTCTTTATTAGTATTATTTGCTTGTTTGAAAGGCAGAGAAACAAATAAAGAGTGACAGATAAATATCGTCTATGTGCTGGTTCAGACCCCTAAGTGCCTACAACAGCCAGGACCAGTCCAAATTTTGAAATCAGGTGCCCAGACTTAATCTGCATCTCCCATTTGAGCCATCACCTACTGCACCCAGCGGTGCACATTTGCAAGAAGCTGGACTCAGAAGCAGAGCCAGAACTCAAACCCAGGCACCAAGACACTGGAAAAAAAAATGACCTAAACAAAAGATCTCTGCACATGAGATCCCAGTGGAAAGAACGGGCCATCAAAGAAGGAGGTACCTTTCTCTGAAGGGAGGAGAGAGCTTCTACTTTGACTATGACCTTGTCTAAATAAGATCTGAGTTGGCGAACTCAAGAGGCTTCCATAGCCTTGGTAGCTCATGACAAGAGCCTCGGGTGATCACTGACATCATAAATAAGAGTGTCAATTGTTAAATCAACAACAGGAGGCACTGTGCACTTACTCCCCGTGTAGGATCTCTGTCCTTAATGTGTTGTATGATGTGAATTAATGGTATAACTAGTACTCAAACAGTACTTCATACTTTGTGTTTCTGTGTGGGTGCAAACTGTTGAAATCTTTACTTAGTATATACTAAATTGATCTCCTTCTGTGTATAAAGATAATTGAAAATGAATCTTGATATGAATGGGATGGGAGAGGGAGCAGGAGATGGGATGGTTGCAGGTGGGAGGGAGGTTATGGGGGAAAAAGCCGCCATAATGCAAAAGTTGTGCTTTGGAAATTTATATTTATTAAATAAAACTTTAAAAAAAATTTTAAAAAACCAGGCACTGTGATATGGGATGCAAGCACCCCAAGTGGAATCTTAATGACTAGGCCAAATGCCCACCTCCACAACCCATTCTTGAATTAGCTCTTTCTTCATCCTAGTTCCTTCCCTGGCCTTACCTTCTGCCCCCTTGGGTAGCATTCCCAAATAGACAACTCTCCTACTTAAGCCTTTGCCTCCAGCTCAACTTCATTTTTATTTTTATTTTACTTATTTATTTCAGAGGTAAAGATAAAAAAGACAGATGGAGGGAGAGAGCTCCCACTTGCTACTTCTCTTCCTAAACGCCCACAACAGCCAGAGCCAGGCCATGGCCAATGCCGTTATTTATCCCCCATGGGTGACAGGAGCCCAGTTATTTAAACCATCACCATTGCTTCCAAGGGTCTGTAGTAGAAGGAAGCTGGAGTCAGGAGCAGGAGCTGGCAATCGAACGCAGGCACTCCACTGTGGGAGGCAGGCATCTCAATCAGTGCCTAGGCTACTAGACGGACACCTGCCTTCAGGCTCTGCCCTTGAGGGTGGCCTGGTATACTGATCAGGGTCCAGTGTGAAAGAAGAAACCATACTACCAGTCTGGACAGAGAAGATGCAATGTAAATAATCACTAGCTTACAACAGAGGCTTGCCTACAAAGGGGTAATAGAAGGTTAAGGAACCTGGGGAGGGCAGGTGAAGAAGCAGCTCTACAAAAGAGAAAGACCAAGTGTCCCCAGAGAGAATTCATTAGTAAGAGTGCTTTTCCCAAGCCTGCAGTCACACCTCATCAGGGACCAAGTGGCTGGACACTGCCTGGTGGCTGCTGGGAAGACTCTGGGAAGCTGCCCTCTGGGGTTCTAGCAAGATTGCTAGGAAACCACCACTGCACAGAAAGCTGGCCAGAAAGCTCCCCTTTGGGGTGTCACTGCCCTCTCCAGGCGATGGCAAGACCAGCAGAACAGTGAGCATCACTAGGTGCTGGCTGTCACCCACCACGGGAGCAAGCAACAAACACACTGGAAAGATCCAGAGAACACCCCTCGTCCTACACAGAACACTTCACATGGGAGGAGACGATTTAGGCTCCAGCTTGTTATTACAAAGCTGGGCAAAGAGAGTCGGACTAGGAATTGAGAGTCAGGGAAATGATAATAGCTCAGGAGGTGACGACCAGAGCGTTCCGAGACTGGGCCATCTACCCAAGCAAGCTGCGGCCAGGACAGAAGCAACAGCAGTGGGCAGCAATTGTCTTCCCCCAGTATCTGTCCAAACCATGTTCCTCTCACCTGCTGTGTTTTCCTTTTACCCTCCCTGCACAAGACTTGCACTCTCCATCCATCAGCTCTTCCCATCCATGTCTGGGTGGTGAAATGCCCTTGTAGGCTGCGCTGACCCCTCAAGATCCATGCCAGCCAATCAGTTCCTCAACCAGGGGCCTGCCACACCCCCTTGCTCTCATGCCCTCATTCAGCTCTGGCCCCAAAGTGCTGACCAGATCCTGAATCCAAAGCAAGCAGGCAATCTCTTCACATCCTCTTTTCTACTCAATAAAGCCATCATAGTCACTCAAAAACTTTGGAATTAGAATCTGCAAATAATAATTGACAGAATTAAAAAGGAGAGAATGATCCTACATTGGAAGCAGGATACACAGCAGACTCATAGAATGGCAGATGCCCTAAACAGCACTCAGAATCAGCTCTTAAGGCATTCGGATCCAGCTGAAGAGCCCATGAGAGTTTCACAGGCATGGAAAGCCAAGACACTCTGGCAAAAAAAATGACCGAAATTAAAGCTCTGTCTGAGTAAGATCCCAGCAGAAAGAATGGGCCATCAAAGAAGGAGGTAACTTTCTCTGAAGGGAGGAGAAAATTTCCACTTTGACTATGGCCTTCTCTAAATAAGATCGGAGTTTGTGAACTCAAGAGGCCTCCATAGCCTTGGCAGCTCATGACAAGAGCCTCGGGTAATTACTGACATCATAAATAAGTTTCAATTGTTAAATCAACAATAGGAGTCACTGTGCACTTACTCCCCATGTAGGATCTCTGTCCTAATGTGTTGTACTACGTGAATTAACAGTAAAACTACTACTCAAACAGTACTTTATACTTTGTTGTCTGTGGGTGCAGTCTGTTGAATTCTTTACTTAGTACATACTAAATTGATATTCTGTTTATAAAGATAATTGAAAATGAATCTTGATGAAGAATGAGCTGGGAGGGGGAGTAGGAGATGGAATGTTTGCGGGTGAGAGGGAGGTTATGGGGAAAAGGCGCTATAATTCAAAAGTTGTACTTTGGAAATTTATATTTATTAAATAAAAGTTGAAAAAAAGCATTTATATGAATCAAAAGATCTCCCAAACCCTCTCATTAAACACATTAGTTTGTGAGTCAGACAAATCATTTCTCAGATTTTGGCTCTGACGTTGAATGACTTTGATCTTCGCAAACATTTAAGAGTTTTTCAACCTCACTCTCTTCTGTAAAATGGTGATAAGATGTTTTATAAGGTTGTTGCCTGAATTTAAAAAAAAAATGAAATAAGCATTTCTCACTCATGCAAAATGTATTTTTGTTGAGCACCTACTATGCATCAGAAATTTTTCTGAGCACTAGAATAATTAAGTGATGTATGTGAGAACCTGGCTTCTGGTAGTTTAATATAACAATGTTTCCTCTCCATTCCTTCCCTCTATGTGGGAGGTCAGCATCCATGGTGAAGCAGCGACAGGTGCAGTTGTCACTAGTCCCCTTTTGTGTGTTTCTTTGTTTAATAGAAAGCACAACAGGGAAATCTTTATACATGACGTTCCGGCATAATTAGTGGGCTTGTTCCTATGAGGGTGGTCGGGTGGCTTCCTTTCATAAAGATACTAAAAATATTCATTACTGATAGGGAAGACACAGAAGAAAAGTATCTCAGAAGTGCTATGGGTATGATCGGGATATAAATGGATGTATGCATTCTGCATTGCACCCCTTTTAAATAGTAACACACATGTCAAATATCTCTGACATTCTTATTATTTTCAAAGATTTTTGTAAGCACGAAACGTTAACTTTTACCTATGGGGACAGAGAGGTTAAATCATTTCCCCAAGGTCATTCAATGCATTCATGATATAATGACTAACTAAACCTGAGGCATGGGCGCCCTGGCTCTCCTGCCTCCCCCTCTCCCTGAGACAGCGTATGCCACGGTGATGCCTACTTGCCTTTTACTCTAATTTTAAGACAGCACATGAGGGGAAAAAAAAACGTTACTTGCATTTTCCCCCTAATCAAATTAATCAGAAAATAAAATTAAAGCACATTTATTTAGCAGAAAGATACTCTTTCCATTAATGAGAATTTTATTAAATAGAATAAAATATTTCAGGCAATTCCTTTCTTCCTGGTGTTTTTCTTCCCTTTTCCTTTCTGAGATTTATTGAGAAACATTTTTATTAGTGCAATAATGGGCTCTGGGACATGCAATTATATTGAGATGCTGACACTTCCCTGTTAGTTGCAGCCTCTGGCCTGAGGCCAAACACTGAACCCAAGCATCTGAGTGCCTCTGCAGGCAGCCCTGGCATACCACCCGCACACACTTGTCCTTACAACCACCCCCAGTTGTCACCCACTGTAGAGAGAATCAACCAAGTTTTCTCTCCCATCTCCATGGATCCAACTATATACTCCCATCTCCCTTTTGGGGGAAAATCAAAAATCCCTTATAAAATTTTTGGAGGCTGCAGAGTTAAGATCAGACTTGATTAGACACTCTTTTAAGTTTTTGGGCAAGCAAAAATACTGTAAAGGGTTTCATTACTTTAGGAGTTATTTACAAACTTGAGTGTAAGCGCTTGTGCCTTTGTCATGAATTTTTTTAATAGCTTTCAATTTGGTACTCTTTTATTGCAAATCCTTCTCTGTCCAAACTCTGAGCCCAAACATTTTGGGGTAAAAGTGTAGACATCAACTATAAATGAAATATAGATCCAAATCTCTGGAATTCCTTTAAGTTTCTGGGGCAGAAATAAGTCATCCTTTAAAAAGCAAAATGAAGCCACTAGCAGATACTTTTGAATCCACTTCTTCATTTTAAGATACTGAGCTCCATCTTTAAGGATATTTGCAAGATCCTGTGCTGTGGACTTTCTGCAAATATCCTAAACTTGCCAGCATCTCATATCAGAGTGCCAGTTCAAGTCCCAGCTGCTCCATTTCTGATCCAGCTCCCTGCTAATGCACCTGGGAAGATATCAAAAGGTGGCCCGCATTCTTGGGCCCCTTCCACCCATGAGGGAGACCAGGATGGAGTTCCTGGCTACTGGATTCCACCCGGCCCAGACCTTGCTGTCATCTCCACTTGGGGAGTGAACCATTGCATGGCAGATCTCTCTCTCTCTCTCTCTCTCTCTCTCTCTCTCTTTCTCCCCCTTCCACGCCCCATTACCCTACTTTTCAAATAAATAAAGCTTTAAAAATTAAAAAGGAAAACTCACAGATAGGAGAGAACATGGCTCCAACCCTCATCTAGCTCTGGTTATTGCAGGCATTTGGGAAGTGAACCAGTACATGGGAGAGTCTCTCTCTTTCTCTCTCTCTCTCTCCCCCACTTTGCTTCCTCCCTCCTTCTCCCTACCTCTGCTTCTCAAATTAAAAACAAAACAAACAAACAAAGAAATCCCATATACAGACCTTAAAACTTATCTTTAAGTTAGATAAACAGACATATGAAAACATGCACTAGTAGACCACACCCTCTAAGGATGTATCTCTCTCAGGTGTGAATGTGAACAAAACAGGGCAGAATCTCATTCCTGCTGTGCCTAGCCTTGCCAGGCAGTGTGCCCATGACCTTCAACCTCCCAGGGGTTCCGGGACTGCTTCAGCAGAGCCTGGCAGTGTTTCAGGGCCCATTTCCTCAGCACGGAAGTTGAGTCTAGAAGCACCAACCCTTCAAAACTGGGTTTGGTGAGAGAGGCTTCACGCACTGCGGCTCCTTTGAGCTACTGTCCTGCTGCATTGACCCTGCTTCCCACTCCCTTCCTGGTGGCTTGGCCCATCCTTGGCTCACTGAGCCCATTTCAGTCTTGTTGCATCAGAACCCTGGCCGGCTACAGGGTGGTGCTCATCGGTCCCCTTTGCTATGTGCCAGCTGAGCTCTGGCTTCGACCTGTTAGAGTCCCTTGGAAGCAAAGAATGCACTCACTGGTACAGATTACTATAGCACTTTGACATGCTGCTGCCAACACCTGGCCCAATGCATACCTCCTCTTGCCCATGGACTGGACTCCTGCACACTCCACTTTGGGTGGGCCTGGCCCCAGGCAAGCCCCTCCCCGCCATCCACCAGAGACCCCACAATGCCTCTGGGTTAGTCTCAGGCAGCTGAGTGGTGCAAAGGTCAGAGGTGCTCCGTTTTCCGTTCTTAGAAAAGGATAAAGGAACAAAGATTTCTTGGAATCTCTGAGGCTCAGAATAGATGCAAGATGGGGAGAAACTGGAGTACACAGATGAGGGCTTTATAACAGGGGGAATGATGATGAGGGGACTGGTGATACTCCACCAACATCCACATGAACTCCCTGTGAGCATCAGAGACCCCTTGTGTGGAGGATGACAACTGTTGAAGAGACAGGAACAGGTAAGGTCCTGATTAAAAGGTTGCAAGTGTGACCACATTCTCATGCTGACAGAGCAAGAGAATTCAATCCACACACTGACTTCTATGCTACAAACACATGTTATTTGGTTCTTTTACTGCAACCATAATATAACCAGGAAGATAAAATAAAGAAAAATACATTCATATCTGTACCTGTGCATTCATATGCTACATGAATATATCAAATATTTGCATTGATATGTATGTTTTATATATGTGTGATATCAAATATATGTGGTATGTGTGCGTTATAATGCACATGTATATATTGGCGTGTGTTTTTTACACATGATGGGTACATATATGTGCATATAATGGATGTGTGTACTATATATGCTATACATGTATACTATGTATGCATTGATTTGCACACATGCTATATGTGTATATGATGTGCATGTATGATGTGTGTGATGGTGTGCGTACATGCTATCATATTACATGTACAGATGGTGTGCATGTAAACTATGCATATGACGTGTGCATACTATATTTGTGTGTGATGTGCATGTATGCTGTGTGTGATGTTCATGTATGCTATGTATACATATGATGTGTATGCATATTCTGTATCCCTGTGATGTACATGTCTACTATGTATGTGTGTTATGGACTGTGGTGATTTCAGTTTATCACGGTACTCATTGGAACCTCTGAAAACAGGAAAAGCATCTTTATTCTCATGTCCGCTGCCTCTCAACTACATATACACCTCTGTATATTCCCAGACAGCACTGAGGATTTGCACAGAGTCTGTTCCATCCCCACTTGCCCCACATCCACATCACAGATCTTAACTGTCTTGTATGTTCTATCTCCACCACTATTTCTTCCATCCCTTGCTGATTATCACAGATTCACCTTTATTCTTATAAATCAGTATCCTGGCCCCCTTACACACCAATATTTTATCACTTTCTGTAAACGTTCCACTTACAGGTAAGAGAGAATCCCCATAACACTGCCCTTCTAAGTCTCATGTAAGTGTAACCAATTTTCTTTGTAAAACTACTTCTCTGTTTTTATTCGGGGCCTTTAAATGACATGGACAAATACAAAATGCAAGTAAGTATGAGCATATGTAATAAATTCTCTCCTGTTATTATTTAAATAAACGTATAAATAATTATCAGTATTCACACCAAAAGCAATATTAATTTTGAAGCTAAAGCCAGAGAGTCATTAGAATGAAATAAATTGTGAATTACTCAATGTTAAATGCTCATTTCATCATTATCTAGTTATACTCACATAAAATATTGCAGAGAATTTGAACATTGAAAATATATTGTTTTCATTACATCCTAATTTTAATGATGCTTGAGAAATACACATTGGTCACATTTTTGTGTACAGCATGAATGAAATCTTGTCTAATCCAACACTCACATAATTCACAAATTACAAGGGATGACAGTATTTCTGTTTATAACTAAAATGTCACCGTCATATAGAAATGACAAATAAACAGTTTCAATACTCTACTTTCAATTGCTCTACTTGATCCATAAAGTGAGAGTTGTAAAGTTATCAGCAAGAATTTTTTTTTTTGATTGGTGAAGAGTCATTACTTTAAAGTTTGAACTGAAAGTGAAATTTTATTGATATTTTTAACAGATGTTGAGTAACTAGGATCCAAAGCTAAGGAAAAAGAGAAGCTCAATACCCCCAAAACTATAAGCAATTCACCAGTCCATGGGGACAGACACACCCCTCAAGGTTTACTAGCGGTCAGCTGAGGGGACCCTAAAAATTAACTACCACTCCCCTCCACTGCCCCACCATGTCTACCAGACACACCCAAGGAAAAGGAAGAAGAAAGCGCTGCTGGGATCATGAACTTTACTTGAAGTGAAAGACGATTTCCTTGTCTTCTCATGGAGACGGAAAGGGATGCCTTCCCCTACCAGACAAGTGGGGACTGCGAGAGAATCCCTCATGAAGTTAAAAAAAAGCTCAGGGAGGGAGCTGGCGTCTCGCTTTCCAGGATGATGGTCTCTTGCGTTTCTACCCCAGTGCCTGTTTCAGGAGAGGGTAACTGGGAGATGGAGAGTGCAGTTCGAGCAGCCTGCAGGTTCACACCAGGTTCACTACTGAGCACTGCACAGCCCCAGAGCAGAGCTATCTAACTTCTACCTGGGAGGGAGGCCACCGTTCCAACCTGAACCCCCAAGCAGGGAAGATGGAGGCAGGTAACTGCATGCCACAGGGCTCTTTGGAGACATCACAGACACCCACAGAGGAGTCAACCTTCCAATGGCTGCCAGGCACTAAACTGATAACCAGTCACAGACACGTCCCTTTTCCCTCAGCCCTCTCCTCTCCTCCCACAAAGCAACAGGAGGGAAGCCAGCGTCAGGAGGAAAACAAGACACCCAAGACATGCAGTGTGAGACCCTTCCTTCCAGACTTCACTCCCTCCCTCATTTCTGGCCCACACTGCTCTGGAAGGAAGGATGGAGAACGAGGGATGGAAATACGATGCAAACCAGTCAATGAATTGGAGACTTTCACTGAGTCAGACCAAATAAACCCAGAAAGTTACAGAATTCTCTTGGCATTGTCTAAGGGCTCCATACCACAGAAAGCTTCTTAACGGTCTGCTTAGATGCAGGATTTTAAAATGTTAATGATGTACTTGGTTGAAATTCCTCAATGAGCTAAGGTCCTTTTTTTTTTTAAAATAGATTTTAAGCACGAATTTGCAAAGTTTTGGATTTGTATCAAATTATTACTATTTACATTGCTTGTTAAAAATATGATGCTTTGGAACTCAGGAACATGGATGTGGTAGCAGCTACCAAGATATCTTGAGGCCGGCGCTGCGGCTCACTAGGCTAACCCTCCACCTGCAACACTGGTACTCCAGGTTCTAGTCCTGGTTGGGGCGTCGGTTCTGTCTCAGTTGCTCCTCTTCTGGTCCAGCTCTCTGCTGTGGCCTGGGGAGGCAGTGGAGGATGGCCCAGATGCTTGGGTCCTGCACCTGCATGGGAGGCCAGGAGGAAGCACCTGGCTCCTGGCTTCAGATCGGTGCAGTGCACCAGCCATAGCAGCCATTTGTGTGGTGAACCAATGGAAGGAAGACCTTTCTCTCTGTCTCTCTCTCTCTCACTGTCTAACTTTGCCTGTCAAAAAAAAAAAGATATCTTGAGAAAAGAAGTTTCTGAATCTAGCACAGATGTGTACAGGGGACTCTGGAGCCATGCCAGGTAGCAACTGGGGTTCAGTCTAAACCCAAGCGAAGTCTAGATGTCCTGGGCTCAGTCATGTAAGTAAGAATTCTCAACCTGTTGTTAAGTAGTAGAACAGAAGGCTCATCTCATAGTCTCATCCTGGTGTGCTTTCCAATAATGCAAAAAGTGACAAAACTCAAAAATCTGCCTGTGCTGCAACAAAGAGGCCCTGGTCCAAAATTTTTGTTTTGTGAATTCTAGGCCAGTATCCCACTGATAACTCAGCCATGAGTTGGTTTTAAAATGAACAGAGCTACAAATGCAACGAGTGGCCAGCACAAACACAACTACTTTGGTTGTATCAACCTAACTCCATAGACCAATATCCAATTTGCTCATCTTTGGAAAAGATATCTAAGTTTAATGCTGATGAAAACAAGTCATACTTGTGATTGACTTTTCCTGGCTTAGGAAGATTAGAGAGCCTATATTGTTTAAAACTGGAGTCCTTCATTTTCTCTCATGTTGATAGCAGACAGAAACAGCACAAACACAGCCTACTAAAGCCATCCGTTGCCAGGAGCCACATACAAACAACAGCGGGTCAAGCAGTAGATAGTACCAAATTATGCAAAATGATTTATACATAGTTTCTTTCAGTAACACATTTTTGGACAACATGGGTTAGAAAAAGCATACCACCAAAGATGAAAACTGATATTCCAATCTGTTTCTGATATTTTCTTCTATAATCATATTAAATCAAAATAAAAATGCAAACATTCAGATTAATCTCCATAACTATCTTAAAGCAGTTGTAAGCAATCACAGTATACTATATTGAGAATTGATAAGGAGCAAGAATTTATAAATATGATTGGATGTGATTAAAAATAAGCTATAATAATGACAGTGATGTTATACTGAAAACGTGCTTTAAGAAATGACTATGATTCTTTTTTTTCTCACTTGATTTGAATAATTTCTTGCTATAAATTAGCAAAATTTAGGCTCACATAGGCAACCAACTTGTCTTAGTTTGTTTGGGCTCTTATTACTTTAAATGAGAGAGAATAGGAAGTTTGATGTAAGCAATTTAACTCCATTTTTTTTCCAAAATAACAAAATAAACCATTTTTCACCTCAGAATTCCAAGGAGCTTCTACTTCCAGTTAACTCATCCTATGCAACTGCTCTCCTTGCCTTTGTAGCAGATGACAATGTGACTGTCTAAGTATTTTAATGACGCATGATGTGAACCAAATTTAGCTGCAGTTCAGCTTCTCCCTGTACAGATGCCTTATTTTGAATTAATCAAAAATAAAAGTAAAATCTATTGTCTTGACTGAAGCAGACACAAATCATTTCTGAAGTTCAAATCGCTAATTGTAATATTACATATCTATATATTTAATCTTCATGTGCATCAGATTGTCATAAAAATAAAATGGAAACAATCTGTGAAAATTTGGGTCTATTATCTGCTTTGATGAAGTTTGCAATAACAAAGCCCAGAAGTCCAGTCTCAAAAGGTTTCTAGTTGGATAGTTAAAGTAAAGGCTCCATGTTATATACTACTTAATTCAAAATTCCTTTCCATATTTCAAAACAAAAGAAGATAGAAAAGGAGGAAAGGAAAGGAGAGAAGGAAGAAGGAAGCAGGCAGGTGGGAGGGAGGGAGGGGGAGATCTGAAATCTCACGCGCAAAGGCCAGCACAAATCAGTAAACTACTTACTGCAATGCTTCTAAGAGTAAATAATATTCTAGAACAAGAGGAAAGGCATTGTCTAAAAACTTAAGTCATTATGAAGAGCTTTACTTTCTTTGTCAACTAATATAAATAAAGTGGCTTCAACATGCCAGACATAGTTCTAACTGCTAACGAAACAGCAACAAACCACATGCATGAAATTTCCCTCGTAGCAGAGCTTACATCCTCATGAGAGAGGCAGGTTATTAACTATATAAAGCAATATATAGACTTAAATTACAGATAGCAATAGGAGCTAGGAGACAAAAAATAAGCAAAACATGGGCATGGACATGTGGGTAGGAGGACTTTTGTGAATAGGTTGGAGAGAAGAGAAGTGACTTCTTTGCAGAGACCTGGGATAGAGAGACAGAGACTGGGTGGAGACCCTACAAGTACCAGGGCAAGAGAACCATGGTAGGAGTTTTCTCCTGATGCTCACTTCTGATTCATTTGCCAGTCTTTGCTAGCTCCTACTGATACACTTAATTGTATTAGCTTTTTTATCGTAACTTCTTGATAAAGAATAACTAGGTTCTCAGTGTGTTGGAATACATATCATATAAATGTGTTTCTTTTTAGTAATATTTATTTATGGGCTGGAAAGGCTCTCAAAGACAAAGTAGTTGTCTGTATCCTTATTTTAAAGATATAGAAACAGAGTCCCAGAGAGGCCACCGGATCTCGCTACTGTCACAGACTAGTGGTCGAAGGAAGGGAGCAGTGTAGATCTTTTCCCGGCACTGGTCATGATCTATGCTGCCCTACCATCACTGGAATTCATCTGATTTCCTCTACTAGACTCTGAGTTCCCCGAGCGAACCTCCATTAGAGTCAAACTGACAGTCAACAGATTCCATGAACGAGCGAACGCTCCTCTAGAAGGCCATTTTCCAAAACTCCAGATTTCTTCAAATCCCCCAAACTCCCTTTGGTGAAGTGGCTTTGTCTCCCCTAATAGAATTCCTCCATAAATTGGCAGCAGTATTCTCCACTTACTAATCTATCAGTGCTGATAGGATTAGGCATGGTTCTTGCCAGGTTTTTCATGTTTCAAATTAGAAAGGAAGGCAACATAAACACAGAGGAATCCAGTAAGTAACATGTTTATTTCCATGCCTGCATTGTACTGTGGAATTTCATGTAACTTCAACAGGAAGCATGGAAGGAAGAAACTTGATGTATACTGTAGAGACCTGGACACATTGTTGGCATGAAATATGTAATCAATGTTGATAACAGCAAAAAATGTAGGCAATGTGTTCTCAATGAAATGTCTCTCTTAACTGTGCACTTATGCTATTACTAAGCATTTTCTTCCCTACAGTATTAATACTTTCAGTGTTGGCATACCAGCCCATAAAGGCGATTATCATTTGTGCCATACGATTTGTAAATAGCAAAGTACAATAATGTAGCATGAGAATATACAACTGAGATGACGGTATGCAAAGAAAGAAAATTCTTCCAAAATCTATTCTTCCCTCACATAAACAATGTAAAAAAGAAATTAAAGTACTGCAGAAAAAGCAGCAGTAAATTTAAAAAAAAAATTAAAAAAAAAAAGACCTGGTTTTCTGTGCCCAAGTTCCCAGTCCTTTGCAGAGCGTAAGTTCAACGTCTCAGCTTTTCCACCATGCAATTCAGAGAATGTGGTGGGAACAGAATGTGAAGGCAATTCAGCTGGAAAACATCTCGAATGAAATATTTCTGCTGAACAATTTTCTCATGTGAATCTGCCTCCAGTGGTCTAGACCAGTCACCAGAGCGTGGCATTCATTTTACCTCGTATCTTGAAGATTTGTTTTTATCAAAAACTACTATATACACCAAGAGAACGAGGACAAAACAAAAAAAAAGCAACCGTGTTTAACAGGAACTGTATCTCTTATGAGGCCAATTGACAAGAGCCAAGTTTTAATATCCTTAAAGTTCCTTTCCCGCAATAAAAGGGCTGTAAGGAAAACTCCTGAAGGCTCTCTACCCTGTCTGCTTTGTACTGAAAACCAGATTAATTATGATCCACATGATTTATTTCTGTTTCTTAAAGATATAAGCCAGGCTTGATAGCTTTTTATTCAAGGTGAGTAGTGAAAACTTAAATATTAAAAGCCTGTTTGCCTCCAGGTGTGGTGATGTTCCAACAGGTGATTGTTTATTTCAAGAGAAACAAGGCACAAACATCTGATCATCATATTTGCGGATTATAAAACTGATGTCCTGGGGCTGGCACTGTGGTGCAGCAGGTTAAGCCACTGTCTGCAGTGCCGGTATCCCATATGGGTGCTGGTTTGAATCCCAGCTGCTCCACTTCTAATCCAGCTCCCTGCTAATGCTCCTGGGAAAGCAGTGGGACATGGCCCAAGTGAGGCCCCTGCATCCACCTGGGATACCTGGAAAAAGCTCCTGTCTCTTGGCTTCCACCTGGCCCAGCCCCAGCCTTTGCGACTATTTGGGGATGGAATGACCTCGCTCTCTCTCTCTTCCTCTCTGTAATTCTGACTGTCAAAGAAAATCTTTCAAAAACGAAAGTCTTGGGCAACACAGAAACTCATCCAGTAGGTGTTAGCTGACCAAACATATTTCACATGCACAAAAAGAGAGAGACAAGCTGTAAGCGAATGTGAGAGCTAGAAAAACAATAGCTCTGAAAATTAGTAACTCTTTAAATAATGAGACCAAACTGAAGTCATATTAGAAGTGCACATTCCAGGCCAGTGGTTCTTAGTTGCTTTCAGATTTAATTTTCTGGGATACAGATGAGGCAACAATAAATTTTTTTCTACAGGTGATTCTTATGGGTATCCAGAGTTGGGAATCAATATCCTATAATAAAAAAAGTACAATGGAAGTCAAATATGTGAGTACTTCTAAAAGTTCATGAAAAAATGAAATTAAAAGACAAATTTATTTTGATGCAAAAAATTTGAAAACCATGAATAGTTTTTTCCTAACAGGTTTTTTCATGAACTCCTCGGAGATCACTTGTCTGCATGAATTTCAATTTGTTTTGGCATCAAAATAATCTTTTAATTCCATTTTCCATTAACTTCTCTGTGTACCTTTATATAATTTCAAGTAACTTTTCAGGATACAGTAATAAATAAAAAAGAAAAAAAAAAGAACTGTAAAAATTTAACCTTGGCTGCTGGTGTTTGGTTCAGTGGTCAGGATGTGGATTTTGCTCCTGAAGTTCCCTATAGGAGTGCATGGGTTCCATACACAGATCTACTCCTGACTCCAACTTCCCATGGGCTCAGACCCTGGGAGGCTACAGATGAGGGCTCAGGTGCTTGGGTCTGTGCTGCCATATGGGACACCTGGGTTGAATTTCCAGATCCTGGCTCCAGACCCAATCAGGGGCCTTGTGGCCCTCTGGGAAGTAAGACCGCAGTTGAGATCTCAGTAAGTGAGCACGAGGAAATCCTTTCAACTTCATTCTCAAGTTTGCAAACAAGTCTACTTCAATATACTCAGAAGACACATCTGCTCACTGTTTTCCCTAATCCGCAATGAGATAAGAACAGTGTCTTGTCATTATGGCTTCTAGAGATAAAATGGTGTCAAAAATAGACCTTCCAACAATGATAAATAATTTGAAAAGGATTTGGGGGTAGGGAGGGTTTAATTGTTAATATTTGCCCATTCCCATGGTGTAAATACTGCCATCCCTGCTGAATTCAGGCTACCAGTGTAGTGTGAACCAGTTAGCAAAGTTCTTGAAATCAGTTGTGGTGAGCCACACAGGAGGACTTGGGCACATCACTGTCTATTAGGAGCCAGTTTGTCTTATCTAGTCACTGTTCTGTATGTGCTAAAGGCGTGATCCCATAGAAGTAGTCATCATATACTCAAAAACGCTAAAATATATTGAGACTACATTTCATAGGAAGGCATGACTTGATGGAGAAACTCCTCGATCAAGATTTATGCCCTTTCTTTTATGCTACTCGTTCCATTTCTTGTCGTTCATAGGGATTAACTAGGTTTGATAATCTCATTCCCTCACCCTTAAATCAGTGGTTTTAGTTTGGGTGTAGTTTTATGGTGTTTTACTATGCCAAGTGTTGTCAGATTTCTAGCCCTAGCTCTACAATTCCAAGAATTTTACCGTCCTAAGGGAGCAATCACACTGCCCAAATATTCACTTACAGAGCCCTGAGAATGAACAAGGTATTCCCCTTTGCACAAGAACAGGGGGCAGGCGTTTGGCACAGCATTTAAGAGTCTGCTTTGACTACCTCATCCCATATCAGAGTGCCTGGATTGAAGTTCCAGCTCCACTCCCAATTTCACCTTTTTGCTAATGCCCTGGGATATAGTAGATGATGGCTCAAGTAGTTGGGTCCCTGGAACCCACATGGAAGACCTCAATTGAGTCACCGTGTCTTGGTTCATAGATTTGGCCCAGCCCAGCCCCAGCTGTGGTATTTGGAAAGTTAATCACTGGTTGAAAGATCTCTCTTTGTCTTTCAAAAAAAACCAAAAATAAGCAAATAAAAAGTTTTTTATAAAGAAAACTAGAGTTATTTTTATATGAAAAAGTTATCTAATGAATCTAGAATCTCAATAGAAATGACATTCTGCAGTATAATTTGTAATAGAGATCAATTGCATGACCCTATGAAGTTTAGAGTTAAATCAATAACAAATTATTTATATGTAATTTATGTATTTTTATAATAAAAGAAATCATATTTTTAATAAGTTCCCTTTTTGAAGTCTCAGATCTGTGAAAACTCACCCATTCTCAGTAGGTATTGAAGAAACCATAAGAGACAGAGGAGACAGAACAGTTAGCATTACTCTATAAGGCTTAATTATATTTCCTAATCTATTCAGCTATTTTTTAAGACTTATTATTTATTTGAAAGGCAGAGTTACAGAGAGAGACAGAGAGAGTGAGATCTTCCATCTGCTGGTTTACTCCCCAAATGGCTGCAACAGTCAAGACTGAGTTAGGCCAAAGCCAAGAGCTCCTTCTGACTCTCCCATGTGGATGCAGCTGCCCAAGCACTTGGGCCATCCTCCCCTGCTTTCCCAGGCACATTAGCAGGACGCTGGATCAGAAATGGAGCAACCAGGACTCCAACCAGCATCATATGGGATCCTGGCACCCAAGGTGGCTGCTTTACCTGCTACACCACAGTGCCAGCCCCTCAAATATTTTTCAACAAGTCCTTCTATATCTTCCCACAAGAGGTACAAGAACTGAGAGGCAAGAAACAGGGAGGTTTGCACCAGGTTTTCAGATAACTTCTTGATCATTTATTTCCCACCAAATGCTTCTAGTTATAGACAATAAGAGGAGATCACTCACCAAGTAAAAGTGTAAAGGGATGTGGAAGAAAGAGACCATCAATTTTCCACACCTGCAATACAGATTAATTAATTCCAGGTGAATTCAATGCAAAATGCACTTTCTCAAACAAAGCCAAGACATGTTGTTGTGGTGGGTTAAGGTACAGTATGCTATTCAGAGATTGGCAGATTTGGGGAAATCAAAATGTGTAGGTACTGGCAGGTTTGCAGAAGCGCAGGTACAGTGTGAGGTTGCTGCTGACAGTTAGCAAGGTGTTGGCAACCAATTTACTAGTTACTCCTCTAAACTGAAGACTATGACAAAAAAAACAATTATTATTTTACTTTCTTCTGTGAACTTGGAGAACAGGAACATTTTGACCTCTGAAAAAATCAGGAACAGTGATTACTATTTTTAAGTGTATAAAATGTTATAAAAATAATTTCCAATTTCATTTTATAGGAAAATATAAATGTTGTACTAAAGGCTAAGATTTATTTACTTAATAAGCATTGCTGTTATTTACTAATATGCTAATAATGTATTACTTTTTATAATTGATCATCAAATCTCCAAGATTCAAAAATGATGTGATGAAAATTAGTTTTTAATGGTAAAAGAGTATTCCTGATCTGAACAAAATTAGCATGTTTATTTTTTGATTGACATGAAATACTTATGGGACACAGTTTCATATTTCAACACATGCATACAGTATAAACTGATCAGACCAGAAACAATGTTAAAACATGTTGCCTGTTGCCTAACAGGGTTTGTCCCATTTAATCCACTTCGAAAAATGGAAATTTGGAGAATCAGCCAGATCTTTTCAAAATCAATCTCTAGTATTTAGTAGCTGGATGGCTAGAAAAACCAAATGCATTTTCTTCACTAATAAAATAAAGATAGTAATAATTTTCAACATCTGAGAAGCAATAAATAGAAGAAATGCCTGCACTCATGTTCAAGACATTGCTGAAATTAAAAACAAAAAATGGAATTAAGAATACTACATAATCTTCCATGTCAAAGGTTGCTGCTAAATAATAATGATGATGATGATGTGGATGATAATGATGATTACAAAATTATTTCAATCCTTAATTGTGCTTTGTACTATAATTTTATATATGGTCTTTATTTTTTCACAGCTGACATCACAGGTTAAGTTGAGACAGAAGTTTGACTACTTTCAGGACACTTAATGATTTCAACCTTTTGCATTAATTTTACCCAATTTATGAGACCCATATTTATTAATACTGACAGCATTTTCAGTTTCCTATTTCCATAAAACAGAGTAAAATGTTCAATAGTGTACTAATTGTCAAAAGTGGCAATAGTGCCAAAATCAAATCATTGGTTAAAAGGCATCAATGCTAATGCAATTCTCAAAATATCCAATTATCAACTCAAGTGTGGATGCTGCAATTTGTTGAAGAAGAGATGTTGTGCTATCTGATAATAGTAGCTGTTAGCTATATTGGGCCTATTTAAATTGAGGTTTAAAATAACATCAAATAAAATTTTAAATTCAGTTCTTCCTTCTCACCAGCCATATTTGAAGTGATCAGTGTCCACATGTGTCTAATGGCTACTATATTGGACAGTGCAGAGACCAGTTCCACCAACACACAATGCACACAATGTTCTGTCAGAAAGTAGTGGTCTAGAGGCTTCTCCACGTGTAATGTTTGAAAGCACAGGTGCTTCCTGAATCCTGTCAATTCTTCATGCACTATATTCTGTGTCTTTCTTTCCATTCTTAATATTTCCTCACTAATTCAGGATCTCTATAGGGTAGCTATTACAATCATTTGAAAATGATCTTACTATTTCTAGTCTCTTTTTCTATAAATATAACCACAAACCCAACTTGATTAATTTTCCTCAAGCAATGCTTTTTCCTCCCACCCAAAACTTTGAAGATCTTTACCTTGCCTATGGAGCACATGTCAATTTAGTTTATAAGGATCCTCTACCAACTGGCTACTTTCCTTCCACTACAGATGTATTCTCAGAGCTGTGAAAGCCCAACACTCCATCGCAAAGATCACTTTGTTGTCCTCTGGTGTACTTTTCCCATTTTCACTTTGGCTCAAACTACTTTTTCTCTTGCTCTTTTTTAAAGATTTGTTTATTTACTTCAAAGTCAGAATTGAGACAGAGAGATTTCCTATCTGCTGGTTCACTCCCCAGTTGGACCCAGTAGCCATTACTGGGCCAGGTCAAAGCCAGTGGGTAGGAGTTTCTTCCAGGTCTCCCAAGTGGGTGGCAGGGTGCAAGTACCTGAGCCATCCTCCGCTGCCTTTCACAGGCTGTTAGCAGGGAGCCGGATGGGAATCGGAGCAGCCAGGACACGAAACAGTGCCCATATGAGCTGCCAGTATTGCAGGTGGAAGCTTTACCCGCTATGACACAACACTGGCTCCTCAAACTATTTTTTCAACTGGAAACACTTATAGATTCTATTCCTCATATTTGAATGCTATCCCATAGCCTTATGAAATGCAGTTTAAGTCTGATTTTAGCCTTACAGCTAAACTTAACTGCCTCACGCAACAACTATCTTCAGCCACCGTATTGGCAGTCTCTCCTTTGAGATTCTGATCATCTCCATTGGCTACAATATGGCATGATGTTCATTTTAGTGGCTGTGTGTTGCACTCAGGAAACTGATGGTCCATTTTCTAGACAAAATTACGAGGATATTTCACAGAGTTCATGGGACTGCATGCCTAGGCATGGATCTCAAACTTGTACCAACATACGCATACCTTTTAATTCTACCTCTCTGGGAACTTCCTGAAGCACACTCCTACATATCCTGTACATCCATAAACAGTACCACGCTCTACGGGGGAGGGGAGTGTTTTGTATACCCCACAACACTTCCCATACATCTTTGATGAGGTACATTTAACAAATACTAAATTGATATTTTATATAGAAAAGGAAGTGAACACGTGGAGAAAACAGTATTTCTTAAACATAACACACTGTATCTTCACAAACCTTCAATGTTAAGTCTTCTAAGTCCCATGTTACAGATTAGGTTCAGAGAAGTTAAGGACGTTGTTCCAGATTATAGCTAAGAAGTGTCAGATCAGAGATTTTGAAACTAAACAAATTTTAAAGTTCACGATATCTTGGCTCAAAGGCAAATCTCTCAAGAAAGGCCCTATTTCTCCAGGAGCCAATGCTTGGAAAAAGTTCCCATGGTATGAGAACAAAAGTTTTTCTTCATCATCTCCAAGTTCTTCTGTCCTTAAAGCCTGACCACATGGGGAAGCTTCACCTCTGCCATTCGATGAAAAGTTAAACCCCTATGGCTTCCTAGTCACTATTTGGTAATTAAAATTCCTATATAATCCAACATATTAATTAACACTTCAAAATTCATCCATAAGGCCGGTGCCGTGGCTCACTTGGTTAAACCTCCGCCTGCGGCACCGGCATCCCATATGGGCCACAGGTTCTAGTCCCGGTTGCTCCTCTTCCAGTCCAGCTCTCTGCTGTGGCCCAGGAAAGCAGTGGAAGATGGCCCAAGTCCTTGGGCTCCTGCACCTGCATGGGAGACCAGGAAGAGGCACCTGGCTCCTGGCTTCGGATCAGCGCAGCACTGGCCGTGGCGGCCATTAGGGGAGTGAACCAAAGGAAAGGAAGACCTTTCTCTCTGTCTCTCTCTCTCACTGTCTATAACTCTACCTGTCAAATAAAAAAAAAAAATCATCCATACGTAAGGCTCCCCTCTGGCCCCCAACAAAAGTTGGCAGTAGCTGGGCCACCTACCTTCAGGACCAGGAGATACTCCCTCGCTTCATTTTTCTTTCTCCCTCATCTAGTCACTGCTTAGTTCTTAGCCTTCTAAAACTGCATGCATAGTAGGAAAGGGGGAGAGACAAAAGAAAGTTGAAAGTTCTCTCTTGGCTGAAACATCGTGGAAAGGTCTTGTGTTCTTCAGACCCAGCAGACGACCAAGTGGATCCATCCTGTCATGGGTGGTTCTGCAGATTCTGTACAGACTTTCACTGTGGGCACCTCCAGCTGCAATTCCTTTGTCCGGTTCCTTTGCCTGTGGCTGGCTGGTCCATATCCTTCCGCAGCTTCTCTCCTCTGTGATATCCTCCTTGTCCACATACTGTGCAGTTCCTAGACACCAGGCACAACCTTGTTTTACAGAGTCCCATGTTTAAATGGCCCCAAGCTCACGATTCTACTGAAATCTCCCCAAGGCTGCCATTCACACCCCTTCGGCCCCGTTACACAGGCACGTTCAGAAACTTTCCAGATGGGATCCTGTCCCTTACAGGCTGCCCTACCTCTCTCAGGTGTGAATCGCACGTGGCTCTATGTTCTCCACTTGTGTGGAACACACACACTTCAGGTCCTCCAAGCTTCTGAGCCTCTGAACCTCTCTCACAAGGCTTGAGACAAAAGCACCTCTCCAGTGACTCCCATGAGCCCACAACGCTCAGAGCTCTCTCCAACGCCTGTTCTCTCACTACTTTCTTGATCCTCACCTTGGATTCCAGGGTCATCTTTCTGGTTCTCAGGTGACTGATCACCTCATGATTCATTCTTGAATCTAGTTTCCAACGTCATAATGCCTCAGCCAGAACTGAGGAAGAAAGAGTCCTGTTTATCATGCTGTAGTACGTGCAATTGCCTTTGACAGAATATCGTCTCTGCCATGGATTGCAGATGGTATTGATAAGAAAGTGGCCAACTTCTCCAAAATACTCATTTTTCTGAGTATCAACCCATTCTGCATCCTTTCAATTCCGACTGACATTATGTCTTCACTTTTTATCACTGTAATCACATTTAAAGTCTTCCAAGCACTTCATTGTATCTGAATTTTCACCCCGAGTATCACTCCTGGCTTCCTTACACTTTTCATCGTTCTCTCTCCACCTGGATAACATTATTCAGTAATATTCCTCAACACCGCCCATTCTGAGTCAGAATCAGCAAAAAGTACATATTGTTTTCTCTCTGCCTCTCATTTCAGATAAATTGCTACTCTCGTTGCAAGTAGTAATCTTCACTCATCCAGTTGTCTTTCACAAAGAGAGCAAAGCAGAATCTGCTTCTAAGTTAAACAAAAAGCAGAAATCAGAATGTCAAATTATAATTGGCATATCCCAGACATAATCAATATTGCCTTTTGCAAGTTCCTCCCACAGCTAAAGCAAACCCTGGTTAGCGCTGGCCAAATCTTGACTAATTTGGCTTCAAGTTATTACCATACTTAATATCTTCGAATCAACACTGATGACTAAGATAAAGTGAACTACAATAAATGATCAGTCTTCAATGCAAAAACTTTTTCACTTTGTGCCAACTATTACTGGCACACCTGTTTTATGTTCGGAGTGGGAAGAGAATCCAAAACGATGTGGCCAATTTTGAAAGAGATGTGATGTTTTCAATGCCTCAAAATAGCTCAAATACATAGCATTGCTTCTACTACTTATTCAGACTACAAGGCTGATTAAGCATATGTGCGATGCCGGCATGCAAATAAAAGAAGTTTCTTCTTATCTCCCACCTCACTCTCCTGGGTTCCAGATCATGTGTAAATTGGTAACGCATCAAGCGGAAGCACAGAGACCCCAAAAATTCAGGAAGTTTTCATGGTGCACACACAAAAAAACACTGTGCAAGGACTTTCAGAATTCCTGATATTGCAAGTGCAAGGGGCTCTATAAATAATCAAGTCCAGTCTGTCTTCCAGATGGTAGCCTCAACTTCTAGTCAAAGTACATTGTACTGGATAAGCCAGCATCATAGTACAATACACCCTCTGTGGTCTCAGCCCTAGGAAAATGAGAAGAAATTTACTTTATGTGAACCAAGGGCAGATTTCTTCCAAGTTATAGCTCTAAAAACATGAGAGGTCTCAGCAATTTGTGATGAGAATATACTTAAATGAATTATTAATGTGAATCAAACAATTTCATTTGCCTGGGATGCCCCCACTTGAGAAAGCAGAACTAGGGAGAGTCATGTTATAGATTCCATCAGCCAATTTTATGAGTGCCACTAGTCTGTAGGGTTTAGGACCAAACACAGACTTAATGCATAGCTGAGGACTGAGACTCGTGTCTGTGCAGATCATAAACTATAAGCATAGGGTCAAGGATTAACCATTATGGACAGGGTGGATAGTGCTGCAATGAGACTGAGAGATGATTCAAGACTAAGAATAAATCCTTAGGGGGCAAAATATTTAGGGTCTAGCACAAATAGCTGAAGATTCAAATTAAGTTCAGAGTCCCTGGTGGAAAATGACTAGGAATCAAGATAAGTAGGAATGTATCTCCAACACGGCTTCTAAGCATGCAACAGCAGAATAATGGAGATTGCAATAATGTGACAATTCACTGGAAGCTAAATGTGCACTACATTATGTGGGTACTTTTCTGTTGATCACAATTTTCATATCATTTAAACTCTAAAGGTAAATTTGCAGTTGGTACAATGCCATTTTAAATAATATGCCAGCATTTTCTACAACTATTGAGTCACTTTTTTGCACTTGATCAATAAATCCAATTTCAAATGGACTCAGTAAAATTTAATGCAAAAAAAATATTTTTTAACTATATGTGACAACTTAACCAGGAGACAGTGATAAGCAAAATATAGAACTTATCCTCAATGAACTCACAGTATGAGAGTGGAAATGGCCACTGAGTAGTTAATAACATGGTGAGCCTTTGAATATGAGTGCAATGGGAGTCTTTCTACAAGAGAAATTCAATGTAGTTTGTGGAATCAGAAAAATATTCTTTGACAAAGCATTATATGAAGTGCGATTTGAAGTATACAAGAGGAAATTTGAAAATGTGGGAGAGTAGTTTTGGCTGTCATCATGAATGGGTTTCTCTGCTGGTATTCACAGAAATTAATTGCCCAACTGACTCACTGACTTGTGTGAAAGGGATATATCCTTGTTGCTTTAAGCTATTCAATTGAGGGGTATTTTTCTATATAGCATTTTCATGGCCTAGGCCAAGTACTACTAAGCTGAAAATACCGTTCTGATCAACCTGAGACACTACTGATGTCAGAGTGTGACATTTTATGCTTTCACTAAAACCATGAGCAGTCAAGATTGAGTCAGACAAGTACTGTGACGAGTGACAGAAGGCTGTATTTTATTTTGTTTGGAAGTCTGCCTGCAGTTGTTTATCACTGTGGAAAAGCGTGTCATTGACAGCAACACCATTCGTGGCATTGGGGTTCTGATTCAACACACCTGTGTCAGTCTGCGCTTGAGCCATCAAATCCACAGGAGTTCCTGAGAGAGGGACATGGATCTGACACCTCACCAGATCTTCTAATGCTGCTTAGGCAGAACATTTATAAATGGAAGTACATGTCCTTTCAATGTTAATCTTTTCATTTAATTTTCCTTTATGTAACATTATTGGTTTTATGTGATCTCTGTAGTTTAGTTCAGGAAAGTGGTGGTAATATTACCAAAAGGATGTAAAAAGAGAACTTTGGCTCTGACATGACTGAGTCACAGCTCTGAAGGTAAAAAAGTATCCACAGTACTCCATCAGATTCTCACAAGCCTTTTTAAATGCTGGCATCCAAGTGGTGGTATTTGGCCTAGCAGCGAAGATACCCACACCCTGCATTGGAGTGCTTAGTTCCAGATCCTGGCTCCAGCTTCCTGCCAATGCAGATCGTGGGAGGAAAGCAGTAGGTGATGGCTCAAGTACTCGGGCTCCTGCCACCTACACAAGAGATGCAGATTGAGTTCCTTGGCTCCCAGCTTCAGCCTTGACCCAACCCCAGTTGATGCAGACATTTGGGGAGTGAACGGAGAATTGGAGCACTCTCTTTCTCTCTCACTGGCTCTCTCTCCACCTCTCTTTGCCTCTCTGCCTCTCAAATAAATAAATATTGGCATTTTAAAAGAATATATTATCTTTGCATCCAAGCGATCATTTCCCTGCTCTAAAACCATTCCATTTGGATTGAGCTATTGTGTGATGTTTACAGCCAGTCTTAATGCATACAGTTCCTGACTGCTGTTCTTGTCTCTAACAGGTTGGGTAAATTCATCAATAATTCATCTCGTCTCTTCCCCACTCCGAACCCAAGGACATATCCACTTGTATGTGAACTCTTTTAATAGTGAAGTCCACAACCAGAGTTCCAATCAAGTCTATAAAACATCAAAATTGTCTTCTTTGAACAATTCAAGCATGAATTAGCAGCAGAATATATTCAGCCCGGACAAATTCTCTGAATTAATTCTTCTGGCTTGGGACTGGCACTGTGCCACCCACACCCCACATGGGTGCCAATTTGAGTCCCTGTTGCTCCACTTCCAATCCAGCTCTCTGCTTATGGCCTGAGAAAGTAGTAGAAGGTAGTAGAGCCCCTGCACCCAATGTGGGAGACTTGGAAAAAGCTCCTGGCTTTGGATAGGCCCAGCTCTGGCTGTTGCAGCCATTTGGGGAGTGAGCCAGCAGATAGAAAATATCTCTCTCTCTCTCTCTCTCTCTCTCTCTCTCTCTCTCTCCACAACTCTGACTTTCAAATACATTAAAAAAATAAATCTTTTAAAAAAATTCTTCTGACTTTTCTCAAGTTATTTAATTTTCTATCTTTACTCATTACTTTTTCTGCTGATTACCTCAATAAAATGCCAAGAGAGGTTCCTTCCATTGTGAATTTTCTGACACCCCTATACTTTCCACACTGCCCTCAATACAGCCATTGGAATCCCACAACCTTCCCTCTCGTTCCCTAAAACTCAAGTCAAGGGGCCCCTACATCAGTCATTCATCTCCTGCATTTTTGCCTCTTCCCACACAAACACCTGTAAACACAAGACTACATAGAGCTTTGTTGGATTTTATTATGTTAGAGATGTCCAGTGGATTTTATTGTGTCGGAAGTTTGGGAAGAAGCCTTTGTATAATCTTGAATTGTTGTGTAATCTAGGAAAATCACTTGCCTTCCTTTTGCCTTAATATTCTGATAAGTATATTGAGTCTAATTAAGGAAATTAACCTTGGAGCACTGTGAGAATTAAATGAATATAGGTTAAGTACTTAAAACAGTGTTTACATACAGTAAGCACTATATATTATTGTTATTACTACAATTTTAGAAGTTATATTTTGCTGTATTTTAATTCAATGTTTAAATGCAATAATTTTAACTATACTTAGCAAAACACACTAATACCCATTTAATTAGAAAACGTGCTGATTATAGTAATACAAATACATACTATAAAACTCTGGAGAACCCCAAGAGACATACCGAATCTGGCTGATTTTCAAATGGAAACTGCTTCCACACCAGCAGCCTTGGCAAGTCACTAAGTAGACATCGTGCTGGCCCATGGCATTCCTTAGGGTTGGGGCCCCACTAAAGCCGTCAGATTCTCCAAACTGGCAGCATCACCTGAAGTTAGCTCCAGATCACAGGATACGAAAAGTCACCCACTGTGCCTTCTAGAACCTTTACTCTCCTGGGAAAATGGTTCATTATCTAGGCAGTAATTCTGTGCCTGCAATATTACTGTGGACTTTGAAGCTGAGAGAAGATAAGAAATCAGTTTAAGGTCTTACCAGCATGAAAGTTAATCAAGATAGTCTTCAATTCTCTTTCCTTGCTCTCAAATTTGTGTTTTAAGTAAATTCAGGGGATAAGGGAAGAAAATAAACTAAAACCATTTCAATAAGCCCTTAATGGGCTTCCTCGCCTACCCATCATCCTTTTCTTGACCAGTATCTACAGGTAATTCCTCAAGTAGTAGGGTTTCCACCTCCCATTATAGAGGACCCAGTTTGAGTTCTGTGATCCTGGCTTTTGCCTGGCCCAGACACAGGCATTTGTAGAATGAACAAGCAATTAAAATATCTCTGTCTCTGTAAGATTTAGTTTCTTATTTTTTGAGATAGCATATTTTTAATTTGTATTATAGTCAAAGGTTTAATAGCTCTACTAAATAAAGAGCTCATCAAATAAAAAAAAAATAGTCCAACAGGAAAATCGCAAGGGCTATAAACAATAATCAATGAAAAGATGTTAAACTTCACTCATATAAATTTTAAATTTGTTATAAAAGCATTCAAACTATAGTAGTATATAATTTTTATCTATTTACTTGACAAAGATTTAAAAGAAAGTTTGACAAAACAGTGCAGCAAAGCTGGTTCAGGCATTTCTAATTTTTTGAGTTTCTTTGTTTTTGCTTGCACAAATAATGAAGACCATGCCTTTTATACACTCACTATACACCAGTCAGAGATATGCATTCTACCAGCATTATCCTCTTGAATTGACGTTCCATCATGATAGATGTACAAACCATAGCTTGCATAACTCCAAAGCCCCATATTTTTTAACCACAATTCTGTGGTTAGAAGAAGAAGGAGAAGGAGAAGAAATGTGGTCTGAATAAGGAGCACTTGTGAATGGAGAGTGGGCACTTGACTCCAAATTCCCAGATGGAAGCAGTCTGTAGTGCAGATGCAGAGGTAACTTGCGTACAGATTTTACCTATTGAAGTAAGAGTCACTGCAATATGAAAATGATAGCCAGAAGCGTTAGGCTGTAGATCTCTTATTTAGACTGATGGCTCCTTCTTAGAACTGCAGAATTTTCCTGGCGATGTACGTCATGCCCAACTCATACATATTTCTGCTGAGGTCCTGTCTGCCACCATCTTGCTTAGTTTGCTGAGGGTGGGTTTATGGTTCAGGGATGAGAACTAATGGAAACAGGGCTACTGCTATCACACAATAGAAGATCACTGCTCCAGGCACACAAATTGCACAACAGAAACATTATGGACAGCAAACCATGCCCAGCTTTGGACAGATCAACTAGTAAAAGGTCCCCCCTTCCTAGCATTATCTCATGCCAGAAAACACCTTCCAGTCCCCACACAGCCCTGCAAACCCATAAAAACAGGCCTGGGGGCTCTCAGCACAAGTTCCTACTGGATAATATTTATGGGCAGCAAAGCACATCCAACCTTCTACATGACTCCAGGGGACACCAAACACATGGGAAGGTGGTGATGGTGCCCCTGGAGCTGTGCCACACGGCAGCCCTGCACAGTAACCCTCCTCCAGATGCCCTCTCCTATCTATAATTTTGTGAGTAGTGATCAGAGTGGGAATTCTCTGACAAATGAGACTTTCTCCCACACCTGTCACTAGTAAACATTGTTCAATGGAATCTGGTCTCACACCTCCAGCTCCAAGTGATATCGAGAGCCTATGGCCTTCCCTCCATAGTCGCCCTCCATACTGAAGCACCATCCTCTTCAGCTAGACCTGCATTCTCATATTTCCCCTGTGCGCGCTCCTCTACGCCATTTCCCACAAAAATATCCGGAGTGGGATTCTGTTTTAATTCAGATTATTCCATCTCTTATTATTAAAACTCTGATGCAGGAGGGGTTGGCACTGTGGTGTAGAGGATAAAGCCTCCGCGTGCAGAGACAGCATCCCATATGGGCGCCGGTTCAAGTCCTGGCTGCTCCACTTCCCATCCAGCTCTCTGCTGTGACCTGGGGAAGCAGTGGAAGATGGCCCAAGTCCTTGGGCCCCTGCACCCACGTGGGAGACACAGAAGAAGCTCCTGGCTTTGGATCGGCACAGCTCCAGCCATTGCGGCTAATTGGGACTGAACCAGTGGATGGAAGACCTCTGTGTGTGTGTGTGTGTATAAATAAATAAATCTTTAAAGAAAGAAGAAGAAGAAGATCCATCCATCGCTTTCCATTTCTCAAAATCCTAACTCCCATGGCCAGCAAAGACTCGCAGTTTCCTCGTGTCTTCCTCTCCAGACTCTTTCTCTCTCTCTTGGCTCTGCCTCTTTGCTTGCTTCCTGTTTCTTCAGACTACCAAGCTCTTTCCTGTCTCAGGACACCTGCGTGTGCTATTGTCTTTGTCTGGAAATCTTCTCTCCCATTCTTCAGGTTCCCATGTAACTGCTGCTTCCTTAGAGAAACTCCATGATCCAAACAAGACCCCCTCGTGAGAAGTGGTTCATCTCTCATATCACCTGTGCTTTACTGAATGCTGACCACAATCCACACATAGATAGTTATTTGTATTATTTACCGACTGCATCACCCTTGGTCGTAAGAGTGGCCAGGACCGGGGCCATGCGTGTTCTATTGACAACTACACCCAGCATGATGCCTGCTGGCCTGACAGATAGCAGGAGGTATAATACGCTGAGAGAGAGCTGGTGGGAGACACACTTTCTAGAAGTTTTTAACATATAACAGGAAAAATTGCAAATAATAAATAAGCCATTCATAGTAAGAGAGAAAGATGACCATAAGACTAAGTTCTGGAGAAATCCTCTTATGTGGACAGCCTGTGCCCAAGGAAGGCCATTCTCAGCTAACGAAATGAAACAGAGAAATCCATCTGGAGATAACAATAGTACTGACGTGATGTTGACAACACTGGATGAAGAGAAGTTCTTATCTACTGCCCACCACTTGCTGCACAGCTTCAGTGCCTTATTTTGATGTCAGCCATTATCACCGCTGAGTCCTTCCTCCTAAGCATATCAACTATAGAGCACAAAACCCTCCTCTTTGAAAACCACAGGCAGTTTTGACAAACATATCTGAATTCATTAACCTCTTAACTCTGATGTGAGTCCATATTCACAAGTATGACAATGATTACGTTAATGAGTTAATCATTCCCTTCTAGTTATAGTCTCTTAATTAGTTGATTTAAATTGGGGAGTGAGAGGAAGAAGAAGAATTTTCTCTGGAGTCTATAACCGGATAAGATTTCTGAAGTCTTATTTTTTGAAAGATGCAGAAATGTAGGTATCTTTTTTATATTGTTTGTGATTTTTTTAAGCTACCAAGTCCCACTAAACTGATTATCATATGTTAGCAAAATAAATCACTTGGCAAGCACTTCCTACATTCCCGTCCTGCTGTGACAATGCTCTCAAATTGATTCCTACAGAGAACATGAAGAGAGGAAGGGATAGGATGGTGTGCTCCTCTGGGTTCCAAAAGGACTGTGAATTTGAGGTTTGCCAGTCGCTTCGCCAAAACTTAAGGGTGAGGGATGAATTTTCAAAATCATTCGTGTTCCCTAACAGGGCTTTAGTTCACTTATAACACTGTTATTCGTCAGAAAAGGATATGTCCAATATTTTTCTATGTCCCCCCATGCATTGGGTCAGGACCCACAAATGCCTCATCATTACATAATGCAGATAGTGTTCAAATAACATTCTTAGAATTTTAATATGTTCCTTTCTTGTAAATGATTTTTAAATGTCTCTCTTTTCCTCTTGCCCCAGATAAAGGTTTGCCAATTTTATCTTTCCAAAAGTGCAGCTCATTTCATTGATATTTTGCATTTTTAATACCAAAACCAGATAAGGTCATGATTTAAAAACTAGAAAATGACAAGCCAATATCACTGATGAACATAGATGACAAAAATCCTCAATAAAATATTTAGCAAACCAAATTCAAAAGAACACTAAAGAGATTAGTCACCAAGATCAAGTGGGATCCACCCCAGGATGCAAGGATGGTTCAACATACATAAATCAATAAAAATGATGCAGACCAGTAACAGAGTGAAGGATAAAAAACACAGAATAATTTCAACAGATGCATTAAAGGCATTTCACAAAATTAATCATGCCTTCATGGTAAAAATTCTCAAAAAAGTATGTATCTCAATGCAATAAAAGCTATTTATGACAAACATGGCTGACAACACATCGAATGGGAAAAAGTTGAAAGTTTTTCTTCTAAGTTCTGGAATAAGGCAAATACGTTCGCATGCACAGTACTGGAAATTCTAGCTGGCACAATTAGGCAAGAAAAAATATAAAGGCATTCAATTTAGACTGGAAGAAGGTAAATTGTCCCTGTTTGCAGATGACATGATCTCATATGTGGAAAACCATGAAGATTCCACCAAAAAACTGTCAAAACTAATAAGCTAATTCAGTACTATTGGAAAATACAAAAGCAGCATGCAAAAATCAGTAATATTTCTAAAAAGACAAACAGCAAACTATCTGAAGAAATCAAGAAATCAATTTCATTTGCAACAGCTATTAAAAAACTAGAATTGGGTCGGCGCCATGGCTCAACAGGCTAATCCTCCGCCTTGCGGCGCCGGCACACCGGCTTCTAGTCCCGGTCAGGGCACCGGATTCTGTCCCGGTTGCCCCTCTTCCAGGCCAGCTCTCTGCTATGGCCCGGGAGTGCAGTGGAGGATGGCCCAAGTGCTTGGGCCCTGCACCCCATAGGAGAACTGGAGAAGTACCTGGCTCCTGGCTTCGGATCAGCGCAGGGTGGCGGCCACAGTGTGCCGGCCGCAGCGGCCATTGGAGGGTGAACCAATGGCAAAGGAAGACCTTTCTTTCTGTCTCTCTCTCTCACTGTCCACTCTGCCTGTCAAAAAAAAAAACTAGAATTGAATTGAATCAAGGAGGTGAAAGATCTCGTACAAAATAATGAAAAATTGATGGAAGAAATTGAAGAAGACACATGTTAATGTAATCCCTACCAAAATACTCACAAATAACTTTATTTCATAAATAGAAAAAAATACTACTAAAGTTTTTATAGAACCACGAAAGACCTCAAATAGCCAAAGTCATCCTGAGCAAAAAAGAAAAAAGTTAGAGGCATCACACTATCTAACTTAAAATAATACCACAAGGTGAAAATCTCAAACTTCCTCACTCCACTGATGTTTTTCTTGTCAATGGCTTGTCGATGCAAAGATTTTTAAGTCTCTTTGGCTCTCCCCTTAAACACATAATCAGAATGGTGCATACTCACTCTATGCCTTTAGAACTCAAGGGACTTTTTAATTTTACATCTCTGTGTCTGCCATAGAAAAATACAGAAAGATGAGTGATGAGAACTTTGCTGAAGAACTTGGAAGACGATACTAGAGATTCAAAGTAGCCCTTAAGAGAAGAGATTTATATCCAAATGATTGTCCTTCGTGCTTTTACTACCTGAAACATTTCTTATTCTCTCTGTAGCCCCTCTCAAGCTTTCTTTCCCTTATTGTGTTATCATCACCTGTACCTTCAGATCCTAAAATAAAAATCTTACTGGGTTGAGCTGATTTTTTGCTTCCCACAATTTTTTAATCAGATTCAAACCACATAACAGTTTAGATATCTTCAAGATATTTTTAAACTGTGCATTAGGTTCTAGGACCCCAAATTAATCAAAATTGGGGTTCTATGATATTATTATATGGAAGCACAAAAAGAGTTTTTACTCTAGAAGGGCACTTAGTTATCACCCAGTTGTTTACAAATTTATCTTTGCTTTAAAATCAGAGAATTAAGGTCTCCTTCAGAGTGAGTCACTATGATTCTCTGCAGTAGACTTAAGCCCCTTGGAATAAAGAAAGTAAGTTTTGCAAGGGAAGGGATTTACCAAAGTCCTAAATCTTTATGGAAAAACCCCCAGTGACCCCAGGACTTCCTTCCACCTGAGTCTACAGAGTGGTCTCGTTTTGTTTCCACTTGGCCCAAGCATTGGAGATGGTGATGGAGACAGAGTCTCACTGTAGCCGTTAGGTCCCTGTAAGATCTGGGAGAAGAAAAGAGTGGATGGGTAATGAGAAGGAAATTAAGCACCAGCACTGCATCCCATTGTTTACCTCTGACTTGAATGTTTACACGCTAAAAAACAAAGAAGATAGTACTGACACATAAGTAAAAACTCAAGCAGGTTTCTAAGGGCAAATATCACCTAGAGTTACTACTCAGATTAATACAAAACAACACATTTATAATTTTACACTTTACGTATTTATGTCTGGTTATGTTGTTCACATTGTTTCTGATCTTGTTTTGTACTCAGTTAAGCATGCTGATGGCATCTGTGGACCAGGGCATCGGGCTTGTCCACAGCACGTAGGCATCACAGTGCAAGGACACTTGCAATTGAATGCTGAGACGACATACGGCCAATCATCGCTGAAAATGCTAATACCGCAAGAAGGAAATTAAATATCTGATGTTGATTTAGAGGGCCCTAAACTTATCTGTATCTGTGTAAGTAATTTGAAAGTGTGGAATTCTCTTTGAGAACTTTATACAAATATCTTGTTTACCAGTAATTTTAAAAATCAAAACAAAGGAGTATGATAATTACAGTCCATGTATGTACATGTTTGTATATAAGGATGTGTGTGTATATATATATATATGAGTGTATATTATATATATGTATATAGGAATGTATGTATATATATATATACACACACAAGGGTATATCTGTATATGTATAAAAATGGGTGTGTATATATGAAGATATGTTTACATATGAGGATATATGTATGTGGGATACTTATATGTACGAACATATATATGAGTGTGTGTATATATACATACACAAGGATGCATTTGTATATATATATATATGTATATATATATATGGATATGTACATGTATACATATACAGGATGTGTGTATATATATGAGATCGTGTGTGTATGGAAATATATAAGGACTGTGTGCATATACGTATATGGATGTGTGTATATATAAACATATAAGAATGTATATATATATGGATGCATGTATTTATGTACATATATAAGAATATGTGTGTATACATATAAGGATGTGTGGGTGCACATATAGGAGCTGGCTCTGTGGCACAGCAGATTAAATCAATGCCTGCAGTGCCAGAACACCACATGGATGCCGATTCAAATCCTGATTGCTCCATTTCCAATCCAGCTTCCTGCTAATGTGCCTGGGAAAGCAGTGAAAGATGGCTCAAGATCTTGGACCCCCGCACCCATGTGAGAGATACAGATGAAGCTCCTGGCTCCTGGCTTCAGCCTGGCCCACCCCTAGTCAATGCAAACATTTAGGGAGTGAATGAGCAGATGGAAGATTCTCTCTCTGCCTCTCCCTCTCTCTGTAGCTCTGCCTTTCAAATAGACAAATATTTTTTTAAAAGATGTGTATGTGAGTATATATGTATGTAAGAATGTGTGTGTGTGTCTGGATCTATAGATATATAAATGAAGCACCTCTGAGCACTTGAGCAGCCACTGGCTGCAGAGTATCATGGCCACCTTGGCATCTGGCCTTGCCGTCACACATATTCTGTGCCTGACCTGACACTTGACAGTTCAGAGCTCCACTGATCTGCAGGCTCCTGCTGCGGAGTGTAGCATACACAGGTGGCAAGCGGGCAGAACTCAGTGTGGAGACGTTGGCTCCACTTGGAAATGGGTCGGCCGAGGGCTACCAACATTGGTGCACTCAAGAAAGCACAATCCTCGCAGCGAAGCCTAGACAAGTGGGAGAACGTATCCAAGGCACACAAACAAAGAAGAACAAGTCTTCCAGAAATAAGAACATGTAACTCATGAAACTGACTCAGAATAGCCCAGAATCAAGAGAATTCCACCACTGTGAGTCCATCCCATCCACATGAGCAATGCCTGTTAAGAGTGAAGTGAGCATTTTTTCACTCCGGTTGATGAAGATGGACAGATTGCGCTCTCTACGTCAATTGGCTTAAGCAAATGGATCAGTTTTACCACCTAAACTCTTTCCACGTGCGTGCGGCTTAAGAATGTTCCAAACGTGTTTAAAATCGCATACACACAGTCATTTCATAGATGACAAGTTGATTAAAATGACATAGGTGGGAGTGGAAGCTGAGCGTGTACTTTAAAGACTGCTTTGATTGTAGGAGGACTCAGCTCCATACCTGCTTCTTTAAAGCCGTCCCCAGTCTGCCCTACTGCCAAGGTGTGGGGCAGGTTACAGGAACACGTGGCTGAGACTGCTGGTTAGGAAAGGGTCTTCCAGTCCATAGCATTCTCACAGGTTTTGAGAAGCCATCCCCAGCAAGAGGGACCACATTCGAAGAGGATTGACAGTTTAGACTGAAAACAGCTTTCAAAGAGACTAATCTTATAAAGTACTGCAAATGAAGAAGGGCAGCAAGAGTAGGTGTTCACCTGCCAGTCTGCGCCGTGCAAGATGAGAGCCTGTCTGTACTCACACATGCACCGACTGAAAAAAAAAAAAAAAATCACAGAAAAAACAACATCTTTGCTACAGAGACGTTTTTAACAAGTATTACAGAAAGAGCACCAGCTACCAAAAAGAGTTGCCAGGGCCAGAAGGAGCCATCAATCGAAACAGTTTACATTTCAAAGTTTTTCCAAGAAGAGTGAAAACGTCTCCCCTCCTTGGTGGAAAACGGAGGAGCTGCAGAGAAAGAATCTACCCACTGGCTCCTCAGTGGCGTTTCTTCCTCCGGCGCAGCCCTGGCCCTCGTAAGGCAGTGCCAGCAGGTAGACACGGACAGAAGGGGTTGCCTCTCCCAGGGCCTGAGCGCTGAGCATCTTACCAGTCTGTGGCGTCCGGGTGAAATTCTTCCGGCATAGCTGAGTTTCCTGGCTCAGGAAAGAGCCTTCCTGTTCTCAGGCATTGTCTCTGAAACAAACAGGTCACTGTCACCTCTGCACTGTGCACGTCTCAATGCCACTTGGGGAACAATCTCACCTGCGGGCCTTAGAAAGTGTCTTGGAGATGATTCAGGGGCTGTCTGCCTTGTCGGCTTCATTTAAATTCTGGAGGTGGAGGCTAACAACGCTACATCATAACCAGAATGAATGTTTGTTTGTTCATCCCCTCCTAAAAAATTATTCAAAAGAAAAAGTTTGTATGCTTCTCTTTGTTCCCCAGCAAAGCAAAGAACATTCCTCCAAATCAGAAGCAATTTTCAAAAAGTGTGTGATCTAGATGGATAATTCTGTGTTTTCGTTTGAATTTTCTGCTTCATTTTTCCGTGTCATCTCCAGACCCCAAATCCAATTTCTTGAATCCATTAGAATAAACTCAACATGCCTTCAGCCTTAGTTCTAGAAGCAGGTCAAATAGCAGCCCCAGCCTAAGAAAGTTTTCATTTCGGGGGAAAGACACGGGGAACTTTTTGTCACTGACTCGTGACACATAAAAATGGTTCTCTGTGCATGTCCCTCCGGCACACTTGCCCCTTGTACCAACCAGCCTACCACCAGAGCCAGTCGTCTCCACACATCCCTTTGATCAAAGGGCAATGTGAGCAACCATGATGAAGACCCAGCTGACCTGATACCCCCAGAAGTTTGCCATCACCATTTTCTTAGATGTCAGCATGAACAGAAGAGGAAAGCCCCGAGAGAACCGTCTTCTACATTTGCACACACATACACGTGCTGTCCACCACCGTGACAAAAGTCAGTCACTTTCTTAGATGCACTTATTGATATAAATCACACCAGAGCACTGAGAAATATCTCCAATTTCCACGCCAACATCCTTTTTTAAATACCACTGGTTCTCAGTGAACTCCCTGTGACCTCCTGGTCTGGGGCTGTCACCTTGTGATGTACGTAATTCTCTCAACACCAGTCTGTTAGGTGTGTTCGGTGTTGGGGTCAGGCCAGCAGGGCAAAGTCAGAGATAATTCTCAGTCCTATCAATAGCAAGCTACAGGGTTGCAGCCTAAGTGACAGGCTGGAAAAGCCAGGAGGAGAGGTGGCGACGCAAAGTGGAAGGCAAGTGCTGGTCTCATCTGTGGCTCCAGCAGCTGCTGTGGGCTATCAGCATCACGGGAGACCTCGTTGCATTAGCATAAATTCAAATGACAAATGCACAGTGCTATTCAGAGACTCATTAATTTGCAATGGGTGCAGTGCTTATGACATATTAGTGCAAAATTCAAATGTCTTTGTAGCAATGTGAATTTAGTTGTGAGACCAAAGTCGCTAAAATGAAAACGTGTGGGTTTTTTTAGCAGTTTATTAAATTATGAACTGTGATGACTATATCCATGCATCTCCTTAAGCAGATGAGGTCCAGCGTGCTCCAGCGGCAAATCGCATGGTTTGTGTTGATATTTTCCTGTCAGACAATTTCCAAGCAGCAGATCAGATACCAGAGTATGGGCCTTGCTCTGCGGCATGTGGGCTGAGAGCGCCCCCTTCTGGAAAAATCACATTGCCGTGCAAGAGGAAAACTAGGCCATTTATTGTCTACTTTGTATTTTTAACAGGTTTTGATGCAAAGAATTTCAGTGTCCACATACAGCAGAAGGAAAACAATTTGGAATCATTGTTTATAAGTAAGGGTAGCTGATAGCTTTCTACAAAATGTAGTCGCCTCAATCAAAATTGGTCTTACATAATTTTGCATGAAGCTTCTCTAAGACTTCACTTCCCAGTGTTATTTGTTAAAATAATTGCCTGATTTGTATATGCCAAGAATATATGCAACACAATAATAAAAAGTTTCCATAGTCCTCTTATTTCCACAACCTCATAAACAAGTTCATAATTGCTGGCGTTCTATTGTATAAAGGGAAAAGCAAGCATTTATGTAGAGCCTTTTAAACAAAGCAACCAAGTGTATATTGTATTCAACCCGGATGAATGAGAGGATGAACAGACCTAGAAGAAGAAAATCAGATTAGATCCCTGTTTAGAGTGTGGGGTGGGATATTTTTCTCTTCAACACAAGGAATCTTCCGTCCAATTATTTCAAGTTACTGCAAGTGGATTTATCCTGGTGTGCCTTCTTTTAAAAATTGGTATGCCATAAATTTCTACTCTGATTAGTACAGTAATTGGATGAAGAAGGTTAATTTTGTCTGCAGTTTTAACATAAGCAAAATATACACCATGTCAATACCAACACTTCTCAATATCCGAGGTTCATTCTAGTTTATAGAATCTAAATATTCAAGTTTGCCAAAACATGTAATAGACCTCTAGGTAAATTGAAATGTATGTTGCCATTTGAAAACTTCTTTTAAGAGAATAGAAAATCCAAAAGTAAAAGATTCACCCTGTGGCCATTGGAACTAACTTTGATTTGATTACTCAAGTATGCTTTGTCAGATCCTTCTTAAAAATTGTGTTTTATGACTCTTACCCTTTAAATAAATGATACCATGTGGAAGGGGATGACAGCATCCTTTTATTGCTTATAGACTTAATTATGTCCTTTCTCAGCATTCCATTTATGATGAATTTCGGAGGGAGGCCTTTCTGTGAGCACTGTGTACTTTTAAATTACATTTTGTAATATCATTGATGCTTCATGTCATCTTCAACAATTAAAAGGAAGACCGCTGTAATCTATTCTACTTACGTGCAATTGAACTGGTTTTGAGTTATTGAGTAGGCTCATTTTATTTTCCAGTGACTGAGATGAAAAAGACATGAAGCTAATGAGGATTGAGAAGGATCACTGTGCATTAAACGTGTGGACGTGGTATGTAACTGAGCAACGTCGGATTTATCACTGTAGCTGGATGCCGAAGCGCTGCTTGTCCCTAATGAATTCCCTTGCACCAAGTAATTAGAATCCCAGCCTCACAGAATGTCAGAGCTGGAAGAGCCGTTGTTGATCATCTCTCATTTTATGGATGCGAGAAGCAGAGGCTCAGAGGAACTCAGCAAACGTAACAAGAGCTAAGGGCTAGACAGTGTCAGAACTGAGACAAGAACCCTAGTCTCCAAACCTCCCCTCTCTAACTTGGGTGTGCAAGAGAGCCACCCGCAGGGCTTGTTGGAACACAGCCTGTGGGCCCACTCCTAGGGCTCCTGAGTCAGGTGTGAGGTGGACCCAGAGTTGCATTTCTCACTGCTCCATGCTGCTCCCAATGGCCCAGGGATCTCACTTTGAGAAGCATTGGCCTACACCGATTTCTGAAAAGCTCTGATCTCATCTCCACTAACTTTTCTCTTGATGAACAAAGAAAGCTCAAGAGGAGAGCACATTTCTCGGTCATAGACAGGTGAGCTATGGGGGCACTGAGCCTGAGACACTCTTTCAGCTTCAACTTTTCCCAGTTGTCACAGAATCTAGTTAGAGGCCAAGTACAGGGTCGGTGACCTCAAACTCGCTGTCTCCCTTCCTCCACTGGCCACCAATATGTAAACCGACACAGAAGTTTGCTTTCTTTTCAGTCTGAAGTAAAATAGCACTCACAGACCTAAGGAAGCAAAGTGCAACTCATCGTTGTCTGTATGGTTGGAAAAAATGTAGGTCCTGATAACCAGAAAGAAAGAGCCTTTCTCTGAGTGAACTTGAACTCGCAGCAAAGCGCCAAAGAACGGGGCTGTGTGAGATGAAGAGGAGCTTCAGCCAGGCACGAGCTGATCCCTAATCCCCCAAGCACAGTGGTCAACAAGGTGTCTCAGGACTCTGGCCCACTTCCTGTTTCCCTGATCTACAGAATCCCTGGGATGGGAGTAACCATCAAAATAAAACCTTACTTCTTAAAAACTTTGTTTGTCAAATAGTGTCACTTTGATGATGGTGAAATATATTTTTAAACATTTTATTGAAATACAGTATATATACTAAGAAATGAACATCAGTGTATGGATAAATGAGCTTGAGGCCCTTTGATTACACTCCTAACCAACACCCAAATTAAACAAAATGTTACTAGTACCCCAAGAGATTTTTATTTATATATATATGAACTTTGATGCTATCGTGTTCTTCCTTTCATTTTTATTGAGGTGTATTTACCCTTTTGTCATATAATTTAAAGTAAAATTGTCTCTCATAAATTTGCAAGAAGTTTGATTTCCTGGAATGTGCTAGATTCTAATTCATCCCATAAATAAAATGGCATTTTTCTGAATATCAAAAGTACCTTTCAAACAATACTCTTTTTCCTAGTGCTTTTTAGTATTTTTTTTTTATTTTTTTTTTATTTATTTATTTAGACAGGCAGAGTGGATAGGGAGAGAGAGAGACAGAGAGAAAGGTCTTCCTTTGCCGTTGGTTCACCCTCCAATGGCCGCCACGGCCGGCGCATCTCGCTGATCCGAAGCCAGGAGCCAGGTACTTCTCCTGGTCTCCCATGCGGGTGCAGGGCCCAGGGACTTGGGCCATCCTCCACTGCCTTCCCGGGCCATAGCAGAGAGCTGGCCTGGAAGAGGGGTAGCCGGGATAGAATCCGGCATCTCATCCGGGATTAGAACCCGGTGTGCTGGCGCCGCAAGGCGGAGGATTAGCCTGTTAAGCCACGGCGCCGGCCTAGTATTTTTTTTTTAAACATATGATTTAATACACTAAACTTTCCTGGAAAATAGTATTTTTCATTTTAAAATAATTTTCTTTTTTTCTTTTTTTTATTTATTTATTTGACAGGTAGAGTTACAGACAGCGAGAGAGAGACAGAGAGAAAGGTCTTTCTTTCGTTGCTTCAGTCTCCAAATGGCCACTACAGGCGGCGCTGCGCCGATCCGAAACCAGGAGCCAGGTGCTTCCTCCTGGTCTCCCATGAGGGTGCAGGGCCCAAGCACTTGGGCCATCCTCCACTGCTACCCCAGTCCACAGCAGAGAGCTGGACAGGAAGAGGAGCAACCAGGACTAGAACCGGAGCCCATTTGGGATGCCGGTGCCACAGGTGGAGGATTAACCTAGTGCGCCACGGCGCTGGCCCCCATTTTAAAATAACTTTCTGTTATAGATGATTTCTGAGCAGATTTCACTGTGCTTTAAGTCTTATACTTACTTTTCTACTATTGGTCCTAATTTTCAGATAAGTTAACCAAGAAACAAAACACTAACACAGGTTTTGTCACAATTGTAGGTGCATCCAGGGGTCCTTTGGCTTACTATGTGCTAAAGCAACACTTTGTCTTCACCTTCATTTTCCCTTATTGTCCATGATAAACTCGTCTCCAAATCTTCCACCTCCCTTTCTCATTCCTTCATCAGCTTTGGATAACAGGAGACCTGTCTACCACAGCCCTTGAATGGCTTCAAACTTCTGACTTGCAGCAAAATTCTATCTAAATGAAACTGAATTATTTAGTGTTTCAATCATCATTATAAAAAAAGAGTCGTCGATGGAAAATATGGGATTAGTTTATCCAGAACAAAAGACTCTAAGAATATGATTCTTCTTTACAGGACAATAGAATACCTATTTCTTGAAGAAATAATTCTGTTTTTTAAAAATAATTTTTTCTTAAAGAAATAAATTCTGTCCTTTAAAAAAATTATTAAGCATGATCAAATATTGTCACTCAGAGGCTATTTGGCAAAAAGTATATAAACATGAATGGCTAAGAGCTGACCGCCTGTGAACACTGAGGCAGACAAATAACAGTTTATTAATTCTGGTTATCTGCTCTGTAACTGCATTTTTATTTACTCTTTTTCATTTCAAAATATATGCGCATATGCTATTTTTATCCCTGAGTAAAACTAAAACGAGGTATTTTCTGGTATATTAAGCAAGTCTGTTTTACCTGTTTCTAAAATTTTCTCATTGGTATTTTAAGATGATTATTTTACACACTCTAGAAATACAAAGACAATAAAAATGAGGACGTTTTGTCTCGTGGAAGAATTCTTATTAATAAGTGAGCATCGTCAGCACAATTTCATATTCTGTATCCACCCACAAAATTCTACAAAGTATACTTTTGTGTGTATGTCTATTGGTAAATTTGGTTTTAATAAGAAATTAGCAAAATATGCTTCTTACAAATGCAGAAAGTGCAGGTTCCTATCTGCCATTTACAGGAACACCCTGCATTTAAGAGCTCAGTAATGAACCTCTCTGGGGAAGATTTAATAAAGCAAGCGCTCTGGTATTGCAGGCGGTTTTGCTTCTCTGTCTCTGTTTTTCCTGTTCCCAAGGAGGGAGGGCGGGAAATCTCAGTGAGATTCCTGACCCTGAATCCGGTATAGTCCAGACCCTACCCCATCTAAGCTGTTCCAGATCTCTATCCCAAGCACTATTTGTTACTGAGTTTACAAAATACAATAAAGGCTGTGGAATTACAGGTCGGAGCATTCTCTATCAGTCTTTACCGCAAGAAGTGCAAAACCAGCCTAAGAGTAACTGTCAATTGCACAGTGTTTCAAATTTAAAGAAATACAAGTTATGTAGGGGGAGGATGGAGGGTAGGGAGGGTGAGGGGAGTTCCTAACTGTTCTTTTCTCCTGCAGAACACTGAATGTCTAAAACATGTTCAATCCTGTTAATGCTTGTCAAATATTTCACAGTTCAGCTTTGTTCAGATTTTTCACTGACTATGAAAAATCAATTTGGTGGGATTCAGATTCATAGAGATGGAAGAGCTGCAAGAGACCTTAAATAACCTTGATCCACCAAGCCTGCAACGGAAACTCAGCCCTGCACAGACTGAGACTTGTCCAAGGTTTTGCAAAGAGTGCAGTTCCGAACCCAGCTATGCAGATGCCCAGTCCAGCATCCTTCCCACTGCTCATTTCATCTAATTGTTGTCGTTAGCAATTAAACAATTTAGAGAGGCCATAAGATATGATGTCACAATTAAGATAAAGCAGTCACACTACATCCAGAGTTATGTAGAATTTCACTTGTGTGGAATTTCACTGGGTGTTCAGTCATTACAGTCAAATAGTATCATTATCTTTCAATTACAGGGATCAATTTTAGTTCATTAGCAAAATAAAATGCTTGCACAAAGTCCACACAAATTCTTCAAAGCTGCAATCTTTTAAATGTCAGAATTTAAATACATTTTATAAAAAAAGATGCGACAAAAGTACTTGAGGTTAAACCACAGCTGTGCAAGACTCAGTGCCCTGCATGATCATAGATCTGCTAAAACGGCAGAATTCAAAGTTCTGTGAAGGAAAATATGTGTCGTTGCCAGCTGATAATTGCCATTTTCCCTTATTTCTTGTGTTTTTCAGCTTTTTCAAGGGAGATTTGGGTCATGGATATTGTGACACAAAACATTATGGCTATATATTCATGCAAGGAAGATTTAAAGATTGCATAAAAGGAAGGCTAGATCCATGTTTTAGACTACAAGAGGGCTACTATCTACAGGCAAAAACAATGGCCCAAACGACAAAGCTATTAGAGACAATGGCAATCTTACCAGAGAGCCAGCTTAGCAGAGCTATAGGACAAGGAGTAGCAAGGTTATCAAGTCTAAGTTGACACTGATATTTCCTTAACAAAGCTGTGTTAATGTTATCTTCAAGGAATTTGTTTATAATATAGATAGAGATGTTGCTCCCTTTATATGTTCAATTACTGTATCTAAGATGATATACACATTTCAGTGCTAAGTTGTTGGAATATGCAAACCAACATATTTTTAATTGTAATTGTGCTTTCTTCTAAAGAAGGAAGTGTTGATATGTTCATACCAGTCCCCTACCAGGAGAAAAGCTATGTGTCTCTCTGGAGATTGGTTTTATCCCAACTATGAAAATATTTGTGTTGCTGGCTCTTCTGTTTTAAAAATAGTGCTACTGAAGGTAACCACTAAATGTGCAGATGAAATGGGAACCCCATTGTACAATTCCCAATCCATTTTGCATTTTTTCTTGCAAACCTAGTCAGCTGGACTATGTATTTATCACTGAAGCCGTCGTAGAAAAAAAAAAACTGTATTTTTCATACTGTCAATCTTATATTCCACAAAAAGGATGCTGATGGTCCAATTGTCCTGAATGTTCTATTATTTCTTAGACATTCTCAGCCACACAGTGTTGTTTCAGTTATATTTCCTAGTTTTACACAGCATTCTTCACTTAAATTCTTTTTCAGTGAAAACAGAACCAGGGGAAAAAGTTTCAAGATATTTATATTCTCCTAATTGAGCTTAAAGACAAAGGGAAAATAGCACTAGAGAGACTAGGACTGAAGCTGTCTGTCAATAAAAGCTTGGAGTTGGAAAAATAACAGGCTATCTTGAATAACTCAGATATTTATTTAAGGGCAAGAGTCCAGAAAAGATAAATTCTATTAAGGTCATTCTAATATGATGTGGGAGAGGGGTGTGCTGGGTGTTTGGCACAGAGGCAGATTCTACTCAGGACAGTCACACTCTGTATCAGGGTGCCTGGACTTGAATCTCAGCTCCTCTTCCAATTCCAGCTTCCTGATAACTCACACCCTGGGAGGCAGCAAGGGTTGGAAGGTTCAGGCACTTTGGGTTCCTGCCACTCATGTAGGAGGCACACATTGGGTTCTCTACTACTGATTCAGACTAGCCTAATCGCAGCTGTTGTGGGCATTTGGGGAGTGAACCAGCTGATAGAAGTTTTTTCTCCAATCTCTCTCTCTCTCTCTCTCTCTCTCTCTCTCTCTCTCTCTCTTTCTCTCTCTCTCTCCTTCCCACCCTCCCTTCCCCTTCTCTTTCTCTCCAACTTTCAAATAAATAATAAATTGTACTTTTTAAAAAAGTATTCTAATTGTTAACTCTCAAAGGACAGTTATTCATTTGCATCTAACTACAAACTTCATGAAGAATTCTAAAGTCTCAGTTGAGCATCACCATAATCCAAACTCAAATAAGTTCCCAAGAGATAACTATTGTTGCTGATTAACAATGTATTAGTCTAAACTATGCTGTGCACTTATGGAGATATAGAGAATAAATGGAATAAATGCATTGTTGTCTTTATGCACAAAGGAGCATCAAAACATTCATGGAATGTGGGTTTTATGAAAATACTATACATGAATTTCAAATTTTTTCTACCAAAATAAACTTATCTTCTAACCGCATTTTTCTAGAAATATTTTTAAATAACCTCACATACAATTAGTGCATCAAAGTATAATATAAAAGAAGATATCTTTTAATTCCAGAATTACATCATTTAACTATTCTGAGGAAATAAAACACTTTCTCAGAACTATTGGCCTGGAAGTTAGCATGAATTTTGCTTCTGAGATAACATATCTGCAGGAGCCTTTCCTACCTAAGGAGGAAAAAATCTGCTTTAATAGCCCTATCATTTCCTTTGCAGGCCAATGACAGACAGCGAATATCTAGCTTCCAGCAATGGAATTCATGCTCAGAATCCATTATAAACTTTGTGCCTGATGAACCTCAAAACAAGTTCCGAGATCACAGTATCAGTGTAGCCCAGGAACCCACTCCAGTCATCCTTTATTGTCATTTGATGTTAAGTTTGCAATACACACACACACACACATTCATATACACAACCACAGAGAGAATTAAACTCTACACTGGTCTTCTTTTGGGAGAGGAAAAGGAAAAAAGCAAGAAAGTCAATATTCAGTATTTGCTGTGGTATTTAAATGCATATATTGCTTTTATAGATGACAGATACATAGAGATGAGATAGATGAGATAGAGAAAGAGATAGACATAGAGATGTGTGTATAAGCTTTCTTTGGGTTTATAGAAAGTTGATGTAAATGGTCCATCACTCTAAGATCTTCAGAGACTTAACTTCTCTCCAATTCTAATATTTGAGAACTTTTCAATTTGGTATTTTTTGAAATTAAACAGTTTTAATAAATGCTTGGAAAGTGTGTTGCATGGCAGTATTTAGCAATCTTGTTTTCTTTACATAATGTAGCAAACTAATGGACTACATTTTTCTTTGCTTTCCACCGTTAACTTTGAAAATAAGCAAGTTACTGTCCCAATCAGAGCCAAAAACACCACGGGGTTTCTGGCTGCGAAGGGACACTTCATGCACAAATGTGGGAAAGGAAAAAGTTGATAAACAGCCAGTTGGGAAGTGTGAAGAGATTATTTTTATTTCATGGTGTTTTCAGTGTGTAGTATCTCAGATGTTCAAAATATATCCCTGTGCCAGAAAGTTTATAATCCCCGTAGAAGACATCATCCAATGTAGTAGAATACTCACTACCTACAATGGGACGCTCTCCCTCCATCTCTCCCTCTGTCTCTCCCTCTGCCACTCTCTCTACTCCAAGTCTGCCAGGGTTCAGATGCAACCTTGCAGAAGTCAAACTTAAGCCCATGGAGAATTTCATGAGGGGGTCCGTGAGATGCAGCTGCCCCTCAGTTTCTGTTGTCACTTTCTGGCTATTTTTATTTCTCTTCCAATCAAAGAGTCTGGCCCTGTAGGGTGATTTTCTTTGCTAACCCTCCTTTATCTAACACTGAACCTAAGGATCCTGGTCAGGTCTCAAGAATTACAATGCTAGAGTTTGAACAAAAGGGAAAAAAAAAACTTAAACATATTGCACTCTGCATTCTATCATTGATGCAGCAGAACAATAATTTTTTTAAGTTTATGCAAACACTCATGGACACAAACACACATGCACAGTCAGCCTATTGCTCTCAGAAACTGTAAAACTTAGTGATCTGTCCAAGTAGGTGGTTGGACTGGCAACCTCACAGGGGCCCTCATCCTACATCAGCGTGCCAGGGTTCGAGTCGCAGCTTCTGCTTGCTTACAGCTTCCTGGCAATGCAGACCCTGAGAGACAGTAGTGACGTCTCAAGTAGTTGTACCTTCACCGCCCTCATGGGAGACCTGGATTGAGTTCTCCGTTCCCACCTTTGGCCCAGTCCAGCCCCAAGCCTTGTGGGTATCTGGGCAGTGAACCAACACGTGCTAGTTCACTCTCTCACTTTCTAGCTCTTTCTCATATGCCTTTCTCTCCCTCTCAAACAAACAAGTAAACAAACAAACAAAAATGATCTGGCCAAGGTGCTGACCTGCAAAATCTTTGTAAGTTTTCAAGTACACATTTCCTTCTAAGTGAAACATTTCCTGCATCAGTCTTGCTCATTAGTTCATTCCTTTCATTGTCACTGGTTTGGATCATTTTATTAATTATAGTCTTGGTGTTTTATCATTACATATGAAGATGTGCTAGTTTCATAACACAGGAAACGTATCAGATTTAATAAAATGAAATTGTAATTGTCTGATTTAATCAATAAAGGTGTGTCACTTGGGAGCAAAAAACGGAAAGCTAATTTGTTTTGCAAAACAAAAGCCTCAATAATGAACAGAGGAAAATATTTAGATACTCTTTATAAAGCACAAAGTGAAGACTTTTTCTCTCTGATCTCTTAGAATAAAGGAGCATGAAAATACAATCAATTGACCCGACCCTTGGACCATTGTGATTATAAGTTGTGTTTTTAATGTGGTTTTTCAATATTTTGTATATATCCACCCTATCTATTAAATGCTGTTTTAAACTAGTTCAAAAAATTATCCTCAAAAATGTTCATATCTGAAGACATCTTTTGTGCTGATGAGTAAAAATCTGTTGGGTGAACATTCTGAAAGGCAGAGAGATGCTATGTGACATTAGGAAACATAATGTCACCACCTAATTACAATAGGTGGCAACTGCATAGCTAACTCCCTTGAGTATGCCATGCCCATTCATTAGTTAAAAACAAGAAAACCCAGGATGTGTCTTGCTTCTTGGACCCTTCATCCAAACATGAAACCAAAGCAAATTACAGTATTCCCAGTTTAATTCTGGAAGCTAGTCAACCCTCTGTTTAAACTTCTGAAATAATAATATTGGTAAAATAGTCTGAATCACAGACTCCTATCTGTTAGCTTTCCAAAGACATGTGGTTCTTCTGTTCTTAGGCAATACGGGATTTATTTCTAGTAAATAAAATATTTCATGGGAAAAAAATAAAAACTATTTCATAAATATAAGACTAGAGCTTCTAAGAAGAGAATGAAAAAAGTAGTGTGCTGATATCCTATGTTTTAAGGTAGTTTCTTTTTACATTTGCAGTTTCTTATCCAAAATAAGGAAATAACCTTTGATTGAAAGGTTACTGAAAGATCAGCTCTGAAGGCCAATAGTGTTTGACAAGTATAACATAAAAAAAATAGTGATGTCTCCTGCCGTGAATGCTGAAGGTTGGGAAAGTCAAACTTCAAAAACGAGAATACTTCCATACCACCAAGAATAACACCCAGAGAAAATCCATCACCAAAAATCCCTGCCAAATTTCCCACTTAGTTTGATTGAATAAATGCACTGGTGGAGTGGGAGGCTGGGTGCGAAGCCTTCATTCATGAGTCTGCCTTCTTCAGCAATAAGCAGCCAGGCGCAGCCCCGTGAGGAAATGGTGGCCTGCGGCTGCCTTTCCCTGGTGATGGCCTTGTGGCTGTTCTCCAAGTTTCCCTGCCCGTACAACGAATGCCACAGTTCAACCCAGAATCACCAACGACCCAGCCAATTCCACCGCTTGGCATCCACGAAGCATCCCTCGTCAAAACATCCAAAACTTTTTGAGTGTCAACATGATGTCACAAGTGGAGATATTTCATGTCGCACCTCCTGTGACAGATCAAGGTCAAAATGCAGGCACACCAAATATTGCATGAAACGGCCTTCCGGTTATGTGTAGAAGATGTATGTGAAACACAAACGAATTTTGTGTTTAGACTTGGGCCTCATCCCCGAGATACCTTGTTATGTATCTGCAAATATTCCAAACTCTGGAATATTTCTGGTCCGTAGCACTTTAAATAAAGCATAGTCAAACTGTATCTAGTGCAAAAAATTAAAAACAGGTTTTCCAATAAAAATTTGTGTATGATTGTTCAAAACAGCAATGTTCAAAAGGGCCAAAAGACGGAAACAGCCCAAATACCCATTAACAGATGAACAGATAAACAGAGTGTGGCATACCCATACAATGAAATATCATAAACTCATTGAAAAGTCATGAAGGGGCTGGTGTTGGGCCTTGATGGGTTAAGCTGCCACCTGCAACGCCAGCATCTCATATGGGCGCCAGTTTGAGTCCCAGCTCATCTACTACTGGTCCAGCTCCTTGCTAGCATGCCTGGGAGGGAAGCAGAGGATGGCCAAGTCCTTGGACACCTGGCAAAAGCTCCTGACTCCTGGCTTCAGATCTGGCCCAGTCCTGGTCATGGCAGCCATTTGGGGAGTGAACCAGCAGTTGGAATATCTCTCTCTCTCTCTCTCTCTCTCTCTCTCTCTTCCTCTAACTCTTTTAAATAAATAAATAAAACATTCATGAAGCATTGGTAAACAGCATGGTCGAACCTTGCACAGATGCTAACAGAAAGAAACCAGACACCAAAAGTCACATATTACATGATTTCATTTATCTGAAATACACAGACTAGGCAAATTTTGGAGACAGAAGCAGTTCAGTGGTTGTCAGAGGCCAAGGAGAGGAGGAATGGGAGGAATGAAGACTGATTGCTTAGTAAGTAGGGAGTTTCCTTTGGGGACAGTGTACATGTTCTATAGCTACAATGGCGCTAATGGTTGCATGGCATTATGTATGTACTAAAAGCTAGTGGACTGTAAGAGATAAGCTTATTTTGCTGAAAAAAAAATTGAAACTTAACACTTATTGGGGTCTTCAAAAGTTCTTAGGAAATACATATTATGAAAAAATATGCATGGATTTCAAAAAACTGCACCAAAATCAACATATTTTAATTCTAGTTTCCATAAACTTTTTGACCCTGAAACATATTAAAATGGGAAATTTTTGCATGTGAATTTTACTTTAAAAAACACAGAAAGTTGACTCTGTGTTCTGGCCCAGAAAGCTTTCAGGGTTGAATTGAGCAGCTCAAGGGAACTGGGGACTCTAGCCGCCAAGGCTCCTGTGATAACACCAAAAGGTGCACTTTTTTTTTTTTTAAATTGATTAAGCTCCTACAGCAGTGGCCCAATGCCCAACTTTACTCTTTTAAATTATGGCACGTGTGGCCCTTAAGATAAAACCATTGATATGTTGACTTTTACTATAGTCATTTCTAACCAGAGACATTTTTAAGAGACCTGACTTTTAGAACATTCTTCTTTACAAGTTTGGGACTTTACACCTTTTAGCTCTTTGGCTGTTAGATAAAAGAAATCTTACAGAGGAAATGGTGAATTGGCTTCCGTATAAGATAATCATACATTCAGTTTCCTGGAAGACTTCCCACTCACCAACCTGGTGTGGTTATTAATAGAAGCCTACCACTCTCAAAAGCGCCCCCAATTTGGAAGATGAATATATGGTCTCCCTTCTTCAAGGGGACCAGGATTGAGCTTCCTATCTGATCTATCCAGCAGGAGTCTTTTTTGTGCCAGCTTTGATCCAGCTCTCTGGCAAGCTAGATGCGATTCGTCTTAATATGTGCGTTCTCTTTGCCAAGGCACACATAGCATGTTTGGACACATGGTCTCGTTTTATGGTCTTTGCTCTTATTTATTCTTCATACCCTATGGCAGAGCTAATCATTTGTGGGAAGCAAAATGTTAGAAAGGGATGGCATGTTGGGTGATGCCCCAGCAGAATTTTATACAGGATATATTTTTTTAAATAGATTAATTCAAAAAGAAAATGCATGGTGGGATTTGGCACTGTAGTTAAGACTCTAAATGAACCCCCAGACCCCATATTGGAGTGCCTAGGTTCAACTCCCCACTCTGCTTCTGACTCTAGCTGTGCAACCTGGCAGATAGCTCAAGAACTTGGGTTCCTACACCCATATGGGAGACCAGATTGAGTTTTGGTTATGAGCCGCTGGCTTCCGCCTGTCTCAGCTTTGACTGTCATGGGCATTTGGGGAGTGAGCCAGCAGATGGAAGATCTCTCTCTGTTTCTCTGTCTCTGTCTCTCTGTCTCCCTGTCTCTCTCTCTCTGTGTGTGTGTGTGTGTGTGTGTGTATCTGTTGGAATCCCTCTGCCTTTCAAATAAATAAATACATAAACAAAAACTTTCAGAAACAAAATATCTTAAACATCACTTGAGTCAACCCTGATGATATTGAATGGTCACATAACAGAAAATCTGAGTGAGATTTTACTCACATCTATTTTCTGGAACCAAGCAATATAGAAAATTTCAAAGTTAGCATCCCATACATATGAATATCCTCCAGGTAAAAGTAGCCATTATAATTTTTTAAAACCTAAGCAGAGTCTCAGAACTTATCTTCATATAAGATTATATCAGAGAAGTAAGAGGGCTGAGGGGACTGAACTGGGCTGGGTTTTCAAACTAGATTGCCATTGAATGCATCAAACTCAACACAGTCCTCTGACATGCACTCTGCTTCTCCTTTCTTATATCTAGGAATATCTCACTTGCAGAAATCTAGTGGCAAAATGGTGGCATACTTCAGTATTTAACAATCAAATCATCCTAGACAGAATTACTCAGGCAGTACTTCACCTGGGCTTCTTTGATTGTAACCGGGGCTCCCATTGGTCATCTAAGAGAAGGGAAGTGTATTTCAAAATGACCCACAGGTTGAAGAAGCAGAGGCTAGGTGGTTTTCATTCCACCCTCCTTTGATTATTCAAAATGCATCTGAGCCCTGCCCCCACCAAAGCAATGTGGCCTAGCAGATAAAGCCTCCTCCTGCAACACCATCATCCCATATGGCTATCAGTTCGAGACCCAGCTGCTGCACTTCCCATCCAGCTCCCTGCTAATGTGGCTAGGAAAGCAGCAGAACATGGCCCAAGTCCTGCACCCATATGGGAGATCCAGAAGAAGCTTCTGACTCCTGCCTTTGGCCTGGCAAAGCCCTGGCCACTGCAGCCACTTTGAGAGTGAACCAGCAGATGAAAGATCTCTCCTTTCTCTCTCTCTCTCTCTCTGCTTTTTAAATAAATAAAAAACTTTTTAAAAACTGCATCTCCCCTCAGAACATTCACCAGTGTGTCCTTGTTTCCATTAATTTAGTTCAAGGAACTCCAGGGGAGAGAGTAACTCACCCTACTGCGTGCGTCTATGCTGAGGGCATCACCCTTGAAGGGCAGATGCCTTATCTGGGATTCATCAACTTCTCCATGCCCAGGACTAAGAGATGGCCTTGTCCAAGGAAGAAAGGCCAGCTTTGGAGCACAGTTAAAACCCCAGGCAATCAAAGCCAAAATGACAAACGGGAGTGCATCAGGCTGAGAAGATTCTGAACTACAAAAGAAACACTTAGCAAAGTGAAGAGGAAACTGACAGAATGGGAGAAAATATTTGCAAACTAGCAACTAATAAAGGATTAATATCCAGAATACATAAAGAGCTCAAGAAGCTCAACAAGAATAAAATGAACAATCCGGTTAAGAAATGGGCAAAGAACTTGAATAGGCATTTTTCTTTTTTTTAAAGATTTATTTATTTATTTGAAAATCAGAAGTCATAATTACACAGAGAGAGGAGAGACAGAGAGAGAGAGAGAGAGACAGGTCTTCCAACCAATGGTTCATTCCCCAGTTGGCCACAACGGCCAGAGCTGCGCCAATCCGAAGCTGGGAGCCAGGAACTTCTTCCAGGTCTCCTACATGGGTGCAGGGGCCCAAGGACTTGGGCCATCTTCTACTGCTTTCCCAGGCCATGGCAGAGAGCTGGATCTGAAGTCGAGTAGCCAGGTCTCAAACCGGCACCCATTAGGGATGCTGGCATTTCAGGCCAGGGCATTAACCCAGTGCACCACAGCGCCGGCCCTGGCATTTTTCAAAAGAGGAAATTCAAATAGCCAACAGACACATGAAAAAATGCTCAGGATCATTAGCCATCAGGGAAATGCGACTCCAAACCACAATTAGGTTTCACCCCAGCCCAGTTAGAATGGATCTCATACAGAAATCAACAAACAATAAATTCTGGTGAGGATTTGGGGAAAAAGGTACCCTAATCCACTGTTGGTGGGAACATAAACTTGTGCAGCCATTGTGGAAGACAGTATGGAGATACCTCAGAAATCTGAGAATAGACCTACAACATGACCCAGCCATCTCACTCCTGGGAATTTACCCAAACAAAATGAAGTCAACATATGAAAGAGTTATCTCCACCCCCACATTTATTGCAGCTCAATTCACAATAGCTAAGATATGAAATCAATCCAGATGTCCATTAACTGATGACTGGATAAAGAAAGTATGGTATATATACACTGTGGAGTACTACTCTGCAATTAAAAAAAAATGAAGTCCTGTATTTTGCAACAAAATGCATGCAATTAAAAAGCATTATACTTAGTGAAATAAAACAGTTCCCAAAAAGCAGATCCATATGTTCTCCCTGATCTGTAGTAACTAATAAAGTACCTAAAATGTAATGTATAAGAGTAAAATTGACATTTTTAGATTTGATGGCTGTTTACAGCCCGTGTCTCTACTGTTGGGGAACAGTGTTGTTGTTGTTGTTGTTGTTGTTGTTGTTATTTCATGCTACTGTTGAACTCTTTACTTAGTGTAGGGTTAATTTTATGAGTCTAAGTAAACTGAAAATAGATCTTAGTAAAAATTAAGAGTGGGAATAGGAGAGGGAAGAGGAAGAAGGGTGGGAGAATGGGTGGGAGGGAGGAAGGGGTAGGAAGTGTCACTATGTTTCTAAATTTGTATATATGAAATACATGAAATTGTATACCTTAAATAAAATTTTAAGAAAATCCCACCAGCTCCCTGTCAGCAGGGGTGCTGGGCAAGGCAGTCTCCCTGTACATGGGAGACTGGGAGTGATCATTCAGGGCAGGTTTTCCTTTGCATTTTTCTCCTACCTTTCAGTCCATCTCCATGGCAAGTGAGCTTCCTGAAGATGCTTTCACCCTTGCCAGCCCCAGCGCACCCTGGAAGCCCGGCGGCCACTCTGATTCTAGATCTCAAGTATTCACAACACCAACTGTTAGCGAACGGCAATGTGCCGTTGTTCCAAGGAGGCTGCATTTACGTTAGCAGCTGCTCACAGAACACAACATGGTGGGAACCCAGATATTCTAGTGGAGAAATACTGTGGAACGGACCTGTCTGCGCAGCACCTTCCCCATGCCCAACTGCATCACGTTTCTGCCTACCTGAGTCACTCAGGATTTCCTTGCTTTTCCGTTTAATCCAAGCCAACACCCAGTCGACACACATTTTGCTGTTTATATCCCCATAACACTATGTGTCAAGGCACAAGCTTCATACAAGAAAGAAAGTCTGATTTTTTTTTGAAAGTACTTTTTCTGATTATAAACACAAAAGCTGCCTTTGGAAGTTCTATCTGCAGAGATGAAGGCCAGCAGGCAGGGGAGAAAGCATCTTGCAGCTCTGTGGCCTTTGCTGCACAGTGTACGAACCAGTTTCTACCAAATTCCAAAAACCAAATCCTATCTTCTACATGCCTTCCTGGCATGACATAGTGTTGCAGCGTCGCCCACCACGTCAATAAAAACTACCTCGTTGTCAAACAAGCTGGATTCAGCTGCTGCATCAGAATTCCAGCCCTTGTTCAGTTTCTGAGGTTCTCCCGTGAGTAACTCATTCTGAGACACAGAGAAAATAGTAAGTGAGCAGTCCTAGATTTCTCTGGATGCACATACAAAAATATCCCAAGAAATTTAATTTTTAAAAAAAAATCCCAGGCTGGCGCTGTGGCGCAGAGGGTTAAAGCCCTGGCCTGAGGTGTCGGCATCCCATATGGGCACCGGTTCTAGTCCCAGCTGCTCCTCTTCTGATCCAGCTCTCTGCTGTGGCCTGGGAAAGCGGTGGAAGATGGCCCGAGTCCTTGGGCCCCTGCACCCACATGGGAGATCCAGAGGAAGCTCCTGCCTCCTGGCTTCAGATCGGCTCAGCTCCAGACGTTGCAGCCATCTGGGGAGTGGACCAGCGGATGGAAAACCTTTCTCTCTGCCTCTCTGTAACTCTTTCAAATAAATAAAATAAATCTTTTTAAAAATCCCTATGTTTTCCATTTTAAAATTATTTAGTTAAGAGGCAGAGAAACAGAACAATAGAGAGCCCCCATCCACTGGTTTACTCCCCAGAGACTCACAACAGGCAGGGCAGAGCCAGGCCAAAGCCAGAAGATGGAATGCAATCCAGGTCTCCCAGTAGGTGGCATGAACCCAATTACTTGAACAATCACCCAAGTACAAAAACCCCCATAGCCTGCATTTGGTAGAAAATTCAAGTCAAGAGCTACAGCAAAGCACCAAACCCAGACACACCAATATGGGAGGCAGGAGTCTTAGGCATTAGGCCACACGTCCACTCCCTGAAAATATCTTTCTCATCTCTCTGGTCCCTAAGCAAGCCTGTGGGATTCTCCTACCTGTCTATGCAGGAAGTGAGCCAGCAGCCAAGGTTCAGGGAGCCATCAGGGTAAGTGCAGGAGATAAAAGCACACCTATCTTCAAGAAGTCGTGTGTCTGGGCCGTCTTTTGTTCTCTCCTGTATTGCCAGTAAACATTATGTTGGAAGATGAAGATCTACAAAGCAAGAGAGGAGATGAAAAGTATCAGGCAAGGGAAAAGGAGAGGATTTTTCCCTTTTTTGGGAAGCAAACAATCCATCTTCATACATACAATTAATTTACTCACACTTAAAAAACAGTGATATAAACTCTGGCTAATTCTGTACAGACGAGCCAGTTTTCAGGCACAGACCTTGCAAACAGTCCTCTGTCTCATACTGCATTATATTCCTAGAACGTGTGTTAGCAACTGCAATAGTGTGACTGGATCTAGGGTTTTCAATAGAAGTAATGCCATAAAGAGACCATGGGCGGGGGGTGGGGGGCAAAGGAAGAATGTATATTATTGTATAAAGCCTGATGCTAAATATTTTGTAGACAACCTATTTGGTCCCGACAAAGATTATGTTTTCAATTTGAACAGATTAAAACCTTCTAAAATATATTGAAATTCCACAGCACCGACATGACTCTCAGTTGTATCATGTGATGCTCTGAGACTTCAGGCAAGTTATCCCCTCAGACTCAATTTCCTCGTCTAGAGGAATGGGATACTGATGACACCCATCTCATGTCATCATTTAACTGGAAGAGTTAAACTTATCCATGTAGAGCAACCAACAATGCCTCTCAAGGCATGCACTCAGTAATGCTTATCCAAGCATGCAGCTAACAAAGGTTAGCTCTAGGTACTATTACATATAATTGTTAATAACCAGGTTCTTGCCTTGCCGCTCATCCTGTGGACTGCCCTGGTTCATCAAAGCACTTTGTAGCTCCTATGCCCCAGGCAAAAACACCAAGCAACCCCATTCTGTAGAAGCCCCCAAACTAATTCCGGGCCTCATTTTGGTTCAGACACGTGACCTGGCTTAAATCAACAACCCCAACGTGCCCTCGTGACCTCCAGCCCAGTTCACCCCACATCACTTGGTTAGGACCTACCTCAGGGAGCCATGTCCTCTGCAGCAGCCCCACCCTCTCAGTGAAAGGACCGGGTCATCTCAGCCACACGAAATGGTACTGGAGACAATCCAGTATAGAACGTCATGCCATCACAATGTCTCCTTAACTTAAATAAGTCCTGATTCTGCTCTTATTCTGCTCCCATCAAAAACTTCCTTCCTAAGACCACTCACCTCAGTATCAAGCACCTCTGCTACTTGCCCCAAAAGTCTAGATGTTCACCGCTCTTTTTCCCCACTCCCTAAACTCAATCCATCTCAAGTTGTATGACCCCCAACTAGAAAATGCACCTGAATCCTTGCCTTTCTGCCTCCACCACTTACACCTTTGCCCCTTGCAGAATCAGCATCAGCCTGTGCCATTCCAGATGCACTGAAGGTGGCACCCAGAGGTAGGGGGACAAGCAGGGGCATCAGCCCTCCCGAAGGCTCTGATGAACATGGCAGCTTGAGAACCAGCTGTCCATCAAAACCACGGTCATCTCTCACTCAGATACCATAGTACCCTTTTCACTCACCTCTGTGACTCTCCTCTTGCTCCCCTGCGATCCACTCTTTACACAGCAGCAGGAATACCGGTTTTTCTTTTCTTTTCTTTTCTTTTCTTTCTTTCTTTCTTTCTGAAAATTCACCCATGACCTCCTGTGGCCACTAAACTTCTTCTCCCTACTCTCCCAGCCACAAGCCTCTTTGTCAGCTTTCATGATCTGGGCACACCAGTCTTCTCTTCCCACTAATCAAACAGCTGGTTTCTTGCACAGAGCCTTGGTAAAACCTTGCTCCTCTGCTGAAATCCCCTTGGCATTCAGATCTTAGCTTCAGTGTTTCCTCCTCAGAGAATTTGCTATTCTTTCATAAGCAGCTTCTAAGTGCCAATAACTAGTTGCTGTCAGAGAGTCAATATTTGTTCTCCATGCCTGGTTTGTTGTAACCTCATGCCTTTCAGATTTGCTAATGTGAGAGTTCATTATCGTGCTCCTACCAGACTAGCCGGAGTAAAAACTTCTTCCGTTGTATTCATCCTTGTTTGCCCAGAACAATCCCTGGCACAGCGCAAATATTTAATGAATATTTATTGAAGCATCTAGTTCATTCCAATACACCCACAGAAAGAGAAATACTTTCAGCATGTCAGAGAATTTGGAAAGTCGTCTTTGAGAAGATTATGTCAAGTTAACCTAAAAGGAGGTTAAAAAAAGGACAATGGATCAAAACACCACTTGGAGTCAGAACCAGCAGGGGTCACCCACCAGCTCCATCTCCTGCAAATCACAAAAGATTCCTATCTCTCTTTCAACCTATTCAACTTCAAAAGCAAATTTCTGTATTTTGTTTCTAAACTGTCCAACATCTTCCTATCAGAGTTGTTTTGGGATTAAGTGAAATGATGCTAAAAGGATTTCCACCATAGAAGATTTGCACGGTACATTGTATCCCAAAACTTCACAGAACACTTGGAGTTACTTGAAAAAGTGTGTAATATACTGCATATGACACTCTAGGAATGTAAGTTTAAAAATAACAATTCACCTATAATCCTGTTACCAAAAGACCAACTACATATTGGCATTACCCATTTATAATACCTAGAATATTTTTACATAATAAAATCCCAATGCAGTTTCAATTTTATAACTTCTTACCTTTTTGAAAACTGAATTCCTTTTTAATCATCCTCAAGCCAAAAGAGCGAAGTGCTCAAGTGCCTGGTCTCTTCTGCCTTTGATGCTACAGGTCTCTCTACCATCTTGGACTACAATTCAGTTCACACTCTGAGATGAAGGCAATGCCTTTTAGATCCATTAACTAATCTTTACTTGCACTAAAAGTTCTCAGCCTTTGATCATTTCCCATCCTTTTGTTTCAAAAATAATTGCTCCAGGTCCTGACATGAACAGTGGTCAACTCCAAAGTGCGCATCCCCATGTCTGATCGTGAATCTACAAAATTAAAAGCCTTTGTTCTTGTTGTAGCAATGCTGGTGATAGGGAGAGGAGTGACTCCCAGGGACACATGGAAGCCAGAAGGCACAGCAGTGCAGTGACTCTTGGTTCAGAAGACATCCTGAGTGACATGAGTTGTTGGAATGCTTGTGGTCAGTCTAAGTGCTGTGGAGGGCCAGTTGCCAGTGTAGTAACAGAAGAACTTTACCAGCAGATTCTGAAAAACGAAAGTCATCAAGTTTACAATCTAGCTGTACGACACAAATCTACAGACTTCCACTGTCAGTCATGCACTGTGCTAAGTACTGGGAATGTAATGAGGATCAAAGATAAATCCAGGGGCAGGCGTTTGACTCAGCAGCTAAGTCTCCGCTTGGGATGCCCATAACGTATCCCATATCAGAGTGCCTGGATTCAAGGCCTGGCTGCAGTGCTTCTGATCCAGCTTCCAACTTATGTACAACCTGGGAGGCAACAGGTGACAATGGTTCAAGTATTTGCATCCCTGCCACCCAGGTGGGAGATTCGGACTGAGTTGCTAGGTCCTGACTTCAGCCAGGGGCCAGCTTTGGCTGTCGCCTGCATTTGAGGAGTAAGTCAGAGACGGATGATCTCTCTCTCTCTCTTTCTGTCTCTCTCTCTCTTTCTGTCTCTCTCTCCCTCTCCTCTCTCTCTCTGTCTCTCTCTCCCTCTCCTCTCTCTAAATTTTATTTTAAAATAAAATAAAAAGATTTCAAATAAAAAAATGTAAAACTGAAACCTAAGCATGATTAATATTCCCATGGAATTTAAAATATAATGTAGGAAATAATGCATCAAACACACAAATACACATAAATTCTTAACTGAGATTACCACTGGGGATAAATGAGCATGATAATATTATAAGATCATGAAACAATTGCACGCCACCTGGATTTGGGAGTCAAGGAAGGCTTCTCTGAGAAGAAAGGGTTTAAACATAGATACTAGGTAACTGAGTGAGTTGAGGTTGGGAGGACTACATGTACAGAGCATTTCAGCCACAGAGAAGAGCATGTGCAAAGGCCCTGAGTCCGAAAGAACAGGGCTCGTTCACAGGACTGATGGAAACCCAATGTGACTGTGATGATGACGCCGCAACACAGGTCCCAGGTGGTAGAGTTCGAACTCACGAAGGAAATGACATTAGGCAATGCTGTCCGAGTGCCTGGCCCATAGGAAGCCATTTGTGAGGGTTACCTATCATTCTCATCATTGTTTCCCTTGCCTTGCCTTCTATTCCTATATTAGTTGTTTTCCTGCACCATGTAGGGTGAGGCCACCACCATCCCTCACACGGATCACTGCAGTAGCTTCTTCAGATCCATTCTAACAGGATTCTTCTCTTCCCACGTAAAAGCACTGAACAACTCTAATTGTGCTAGATGTGTATAATGCTGGTTTTGAAAATGATTTATTATGTGCAAATGTTTATAAGATAAAAGCCCAGTATCATTTATATGGCTTAAAACATAGAAAATGCATTGTCATGACCACCTAATAGAGTGGTAGGGCTGACTGAAACAAGTTTAGAACTCAACATGGTGGGGCAGGCACTTGGTGCAGGGGTTAAAGTCACTCCTTGGGGCGCCCACATCCCATATCTGAGCCCGTTGGTTTGAAACTTGGCTTCTGCTTCCAGTCCAGCTTCCTGCTGATACACCCGGGAGGCAGTAAGTGATGGCTCAAGTACCTGGATCCCTGCCACCCATGTGGAAAACTCGAATTGAACTGTTATATTCTGGCTTCAACCTGGCACATCCCTGGCTGTTGTGGGCATTTGGATTCTGAACCAGCAGATAGTGACTGTCTGTCTGTCTCTCTCTCTCTCTCAAATTGAAAATAAATAAATAAATAAATAAATGGAAATAAACCCAAGGAGGCACTAAAAATCACTCAGAGTAATTCACCGGAATCTTCACTGAGTGTCATCCGTCAGGTAGGACCTCCAATGCACTGGAAGCTGTGCTGAGCCAGGAAGATGAGCCTGGCCTGATGGGTGGAAGAGGCAAGGAGGACTTCTGGCGACTCCAGAGGAGGCCGCCTGGCTAGCTGCTACGTACATACCCACAACCACCAAGGCACCCAAAAGGAGGGCTCCTTAAAACCAAGAGAAACACAAACAGCGGGAAGTCACCTTCCAAGTAAATCCCTTCCACGGCCTCACCTTTGCTCCCAGTAAATCCCAAACTTCCAAGCACCGCACGGACAGCCCTCTCTGCCCTTACACTCTCGGAGCCCCAGCCTCACCTCCCATTGCAGCTCCTGCTCCCTCCACACTCCAGATACTTTCTTGAACACCCGCACCCCTTTGATAGGCTGCCCCTTGGCCTTGGTTCTTCTCCCTCCCTCGTGCAGAGCTGGCCCTCAGGACGCAGCTCAGCAGTCACCTTCCCTAAGCAGCCTGTCTTCCGTGCACCAGCCTGGGCATGCGTCCTCCTGCGTCTTCGCACGGCTCCTCCTTCCTGTTCCCATGCTCTCGGCCCAGTTCCTGCTTTCATTTTCACAGCCGACACTGGAGTGCGGCCTTTCTGAAGGAAACGGCCGTGGTGTCTCCATTCATTCTGCTTTTTCATGTATGCACCTGTTTCAGAGTTCTCTTTAGAGGAGTGCGTAAAAATAAAGCCCTTCTCTTCAGCAATCCCGCAGACTCCCCTGAGCTTACCTTTCCCACACGTCCCTGAGAACCTGGTACACAGTAAATGCTCAGTAAATGGTGAAGCAGGCGTTTGGGCGTACGGCGGTTGTGCTTACCGCTCTTACAGATCGGGAAACCTCTGACAATAGACATTCCCATGGCACGAAGTTCAGAACACTTATTTAGTTTATAATACTTATTCATTTTCGTCTTATTAAAAAGTATATTCAACATAGAAAGCTTAATATCTAAGCATAGAAATGAGTAGCAAAATTAACACTCATGTGTGAAAACACACATGAAATCTTTGTTGATATTTGGATGGGTTTCCTTATATAATGTGTGTGTGTGTCTGTATAGATGTATACTGTCTTGATGGCCTACTGAGGCATAGTTTCTATATTATAGAAGGCAACCATTTGGAGCATATAATTCACAGGGCAGTGCATCAATCCCCCTGGACTATTTTAACCCTCCCAGAAAGGACCTCCACTTAATTAGCACTCACTGCCTGTTATCTCCAGTGGCCCAGCCCCGAGCATCAGGCAACTACTAATCCACTTTTTGCCTCTGTGGATTTGCCACTCCTGGGCACTTCCTGTAAAGGCAATTGTGCAATATATAGTTTTTTGTTTTGTTTTGTTTTGACAGGCAGAGTGGACAGTGAGAGAGAGACAGAGAGAAAGGTCTTCCTTTTTGCCGTTGGTTCACCCTCCAATGGCCGCCGCGGTAGGTGCGCTGCGCTGATCCGATGGCAGGAGCCAGGTGCTTCTCCTGGTCTCCAATGGGGTGCAGGGCCCAAGCACTTGGGCCATCCTCCACTGCACTCCCAGGCCACAGCAGAGAGCTGGCCTGGAAGAGGGGCAACCGGGATAGAATCCGGTGCCCCGACCGGGACTAGAACCCGCTGTGCCGGCGCCACAAGGCAGAGGATTAGCCTGTTGAGCCACGGCGCCGGCTGCAACATATAGTTTTTGAGACTTACTTTCGTTTACTTAGCATAAAGTGTTTCAAGATCATCCATGGTGTAGCATGTGTCAGAACTTTCCTTTTAATAGTCACAAAATATTTTTTTGCATGCGAATTCATATTTCACTTATCCATTCATCAGTTGGTAGACATCTGAGTTGTTTCTACTATTTGGCTCTGAGGAATAATGCTGCTATGAACATTCGTGTACAAGATTTTGTATGGGTGGATGTCTTCATTTCTCTTGCTGTTATTTGAAGAGTTAGAGTTGCAAGGCTGATGTTGTGGCACAGTGAATCAAGCCACATGGGTGCCCATTCGTATCCTGGCTGCCCTACTTCCCATCCAGCTCCCTGTTAATGGGTTGAGAAAAGCTGCAGAGGTTGAGAAAATTTTCAGAGAAAAGCTATACTACTTGGGCCCCTGCTACCCATATGGGAAACCTAGATGAAGTGCCTCACTCCTGGCTTCAGTCTGGTCCAGCCCCAGTCTTATCTAGGGAATGAACCAGCAGATGAAAGATTCTCTCTCTCTCTCTCTCTCTCTCTCTCTCTCTCTCTCTCTTTCTCTCTCTCTCTCTCTCTCTCACTCTCTCTCTAACTCTGCCCTTCAATTAAATAAATAAATCCAAGGGGGGGGGGGAAGAAGTAGAATTGCTGGGTCACATGGTAACTCTAATATTTTTGAGCAAACACAAAATTGTTTTCAAAGTGACTATACCATTTAATAGTCCTACTGTAACATGAGGGTTCCAATTCCTTCTATATCTTTTAGGTGAAGATCATAGCATGAATGCTTTATGTCTGACTTTACAAACCATGTGAGGACGTCTGTCTTTACGTAATCATTTTTACTGACTATAATACTCTGCTAGGGATACCGCATCAAGACACCACAGGCTAGTGGCTGAGACAAGAGAAACACATTTTCTCACAGCTCTGGAGGCTGGAAAGCACAAGATAAAGTTTCCAGCAGGGTTTGGTTTCTGGTGAGGGCTCACCTCCTGGCATGCAGGACATTTTGTCCTGAGATGGCCTTTCTGCTAATCTCCTGGCAACAGAAGAAAGAGCCCTGGTCCCTCTTCCTCTTCCTCTTGGGGTAGTGCCCCACCTGCATGGCCTAATTCATCATTCATTATCTCTTTGCAGGATCTATCTCCAAACATGGTTACAGTGGGAAATAGGTCTTCAATCTAAGAATTTGGGAAGAGACAGGATCCAGTCCACAGCAATGGCTAAACAACAGTCTACTGCAAAATTCTACATGAAAATCAGGCTCCAGGAGCAAGATGTTAAAGTTAAGAAACTTTTTCCTTAAAATATATTATTTGCAAATTTCCTTTAAAATTCATTTTGTTGTGTTAGCTACATACCCTTCACGTCCAAGTGTGGATAAAAGTGTCTTTCTGAAATTTCTCACCTGCATCTACTCGCAATCTGGAAGAACAGACTTCACACTCTTTCAAAAGATATTTAAATTTTCTGTGTAGCTCAACTGTTGTCTCTGACTCCATTTCTATGCTAGAGAAAATGATGCCTTTTACACCATCAAGAGCCGGTGTAATCGTGAATGTTTTCATTTGAACCGATGAAAGAAAAGAGGCCATCCTAGACTTAGCAATACTGGAAGCTGCTACTAAGCAAAAAACTTCAGATTTCCAAAGAAACTAATTGGAACCCTGAAGCAGATGGGAAGAGCAGAGATTTCGGAACACCTCGGTGACCTCATTATGAGCATAATGAAGGAGGCACCGATGGAGTTAATTAGAAGAGAGGCAAGAAAAAGATTAAACGGGAGTACAAAACCAACAAAATGTAACTCCAAGAAAGGGAGCCATTCAGCAAGAAATAGAATATGCTGATGGCTGCAAAACTATTCAGACCCAAGGAGATGGGAGCGAGACTCAAACAAAAGGAGTAGAAGCCAGGTGGCCACTGAGGAGGAAAGTCTGTAAAAACACAAAGAGCAGGCACCTGGGAAGGAATCACCAGCTACCTGCATCAAGCAGAAGACACAGACCTGGTAGCCGGAGGAATTTAAATGGTTCCTCACAAGCTGGTAGCGCTGTGTGCTGTGTGTGACAGGTAACACTCAAGGATTGCTTAATAGTCACAAACAGACCTTAGGCCAAATGTGCCCCTTGCCACTGAAGACCACATTACTCAACTGACAGCTTTACCACCTTCAAAACTCAGGGCTTTTACTCCAGCTACCAGGTGTGAAAGCCAAAAATGAACTCTTAGAGATCATTACTTTCATAAGCAATAATTGTCCTTCAGATAAAGGCTGCAAACAGTAAATTATTCGTACTATGGTGGGGGAGGAGGCATGTGGTGTACCAGTTAAGACACCACTTGGCATGCCTACATTCTCTATCGAAGTGCCTGGGTTCCACTCCCAGTTCCAGCTTCCTGCTAATGCACACCCTGTGAGACAGCAGGTGACGTGGCCCAAGTGCGTGGGTCCCTGCCACCCATGTGGGATACACAAATTGAATTTCAGGCTCTTGGCTTTGGCCTGGCCCAACCTCATCTGTTACAAGCATTTGGAAGGTGAGCCAGTGTATAGAAGATCCTTGTCTCTCTGTCTCTCTGTTTCTCTCTCTATCTCGGTCTCTCTCTCTCTCTCTCTCTCACACACACACACACACATTGTGTCCTCTACCTAACTCTGTCTCTGTGCCTTTAGAATAAAAATAAATAGGGGCTGTGGCTGGCGCAGTGGTGCAGTAGGTTAATCCTCTGCCTGCAGCACTGGCGTCCCATATGGGAACTGGTTCTAGTCCCGGCTGTTCCTCTTCCAATCCAGTTCTCTGCTGTGGCCTGGGAAAGCAGTAGAGGATGGCCCAAGTCCTTGGGCCCCTGCACCCACGTGAGAGACCAGGAAGAAGCACCTGGCTCCTGGCTTCAGCCTGGCCCAGTCCTAGCCATTGAAGCCATTTGGGAGGTGAACCAGCAGATGGAAGATCTATCTATTCCCCTCTCTGTAACTCTGCCTTTCAAATAAATAAAATAAATCCTGGGAGAAAAAGAATAAAAATAAATAAGTAAGCAATTTTTAAAGCATCCCAAATTTCAAAATAAACTAATACAGTTATTAAAAATATTTTAGACATGCAGTTTGCCCATTTTCCTAGGGCTAACAATCAATTTGAGAACAACAAGACAGTTTCATACCTCCAAAATTCACATGGATAAATTGGGGAAAATAGTGCCATGATTTCTGATCCAAATATAATTATGCAACTTGTGTACACTGGTGAATTTCAATTATGAAGAACAAATAGAGAATAGATCCTGAAATTGTTCAGTTGACACAGATCACATTTTTATTTCTGAATTACATAGACTACTCACAACGGAGTAGAAATTTCCCACGTTTTCCTTATTTATATTTGAGATAATCCATGTCTACATGCTGTAGTTGGATTGAACATGAAACCATAAAATATGAGTTGTTATGATTCACCTTAATATCACAATGGTGATAAATTTACGTCTCCAGGTTCTCACTCACACACTCTCCAGGGACACAGCCAAGCAAGCATCCGATTGGACTGACCAGTATTTTTGATACAGTGATACAGCCCTCTCTGTCTCAATAATGTAAGATTTATTCTAGCACATGAATAATGTAGAAGCTACATTTCTCACACATACCGTATTTTCAGACTGCTCACAGAACCATATTATGCTGTAAAGGTAAATGAAAAGTTCATGCTGCAAACTCTGTTTACACTTTAAAGGAAGAAATGAAATTTTGAAATATGAAGAGAGGGAAGGGTCAAATTGCTTTGGATGTGACTTTTGAGGGACTTATTCCAAGTAACTTCATTGAAGAATTTGTACAACAGCCTGTATCAGTCACCACCCACATGGCTACTTTCCGGAAATTAATCTTCCCTACTAAATCAGACCTGTTTTTTTTGTTTTTTTTGTTTTTTTTTAACCATGGTCTTCCTAGCTCACTACTATCTTTAATAACCCCCACCTCCAATCACCTGCCAGCCCAATCCCAGATCCGGAAACTCCTCACCGTTCTCCCATTTATTCCGCTGTGAGACTGTCACACATTTCTGAAAGAAGTCCGGCAGCCATGCTGATTGGCTTTTACAGACTCCTACCATGTGTCTTTTCCCCAGTTGCTTTTAACTTCCAAGACTGCGCTCAATGAATAAACAGCGACAGCTGTCCCCCTGTCACTCCGGAGTCTTCCCTGCCCACCCTGCAACCTCCTTTAGGATTTCTGTGTGTTAATCACCTTCTCTCCCTAGGCAGAGTCTCAGCCACTTGGACTTGAACTGTGTTTCGAACTGTACTTCTTTGCACTTGGCTTTGTTTCGGTCACGATGTTCTTTGGAGTGAAACACACCAATTACTCCTCCAGGATAGCCACCTTTGACCCCTACTCTCAAAGATACTGCAGCAATCTCTGACCAAGTATCTGTCCCCCTTCACCGACCCAAGAATTCCTACCTAATTCCTTGACTTTTTCCCAGTAGGGATCACTTTTCTGCCTTATGACATCTTATTCGGGCCTCCGCATTGTTTGATAAACCTCTGCCAGGTGATTTGCATAAAGGTTCTTTCTGTGCTCTTCTCAATGTCCACCATTCCCTGGAAAAGTGCCCAACACTCTCACCGTCCATCTGCAGTGGACATTCTACCTTATCAACCAGTCCAAAGCCAGTCAACAATAATCAATGCTGTTAACTTCGGTACAGCTCAGGGGCAAGTGCTACTTGCTCAAGAGCTCAGTCTAGAAGCGTGGGCTCCCCCCACACCCCACCGGTAGCCTTGAGGCCACCTGCAAGACCTTGTGAGTGTGGCAGAAACAAGTGGGCTCCAAACCAAAGCCATCCATCTGCAGACCCACTGCTTAAATGAGTTTTAACTGAAAACTAGGCAGAAAAGCTGAATAAAGAAGGGATGAGGTATCACAAGCACAAAGGAGGAGAAAAGGTTACTGATCTGAAACTGAGCTCACGACAGCCCTGGAAAACATTTTAAATACTGATCAGTGGCGTCAAAGCCAGCCTCAGCCCACTAGGGAAAGATCAGAGTAGACAGGCTACAGTGAACAGAGCACATACCCCAGGCTGACAAAGCAAACAGAGAGGGCGGGAGTAAAGACATTCCTCTCCTTATAGGGAGCTGGGATGCGGGGGAGAGCAACGGTGTGATGACAAGAGCAGAATGGATGGGACTCACTGGGCTGAGAACAGAGTGCCAGGCCTTTGTGCTCACAGCAGAGGGGAAGAAAGAAAAGAAGGCCATCGCAATAATAGATTTTTAAATACATCTTTTAAAATAAACCTAGAATTACATTGTTGCAGACTGACATACTCCTTCACAATTAGCTTTGGTTCTATTTTAAATCAGAATTACATGCATGCAGCAAGTATGTTATTTATTACATATGACGCTTCCCTGAACCCTGGGCACGCTCGGCAGCGGGAGGAAGGGGTAATAATACAATAATAAGACCACCGTAACACTTCTATAATATTTTATTATAATACGTTTTGCCAAAATATTTAACTATATAAAATGAATATAATGCAATATATAATATTTTATCATTACTCTTCTATAGCATAGTAAAGTAGACCATATAATACATAGTTGAACTTAATAGAACAATGAACACCATTTATAAAAAGTCTCCTGCATCCTTCTCGGGACTCCTGACTCCGTTCTAAGTTGCTCACCTTCCTCCTTGTCTGTGATTGAAGTGGATAAAGAAAGAGTACATTACTTAAGGGTCCTTTCCTCCACCCAGGTAATGGAAGTTTTGCTTTGGGGCTGCTCTTGGCACCGCTAAGAAAGCAGCCTGGTCACCATTGAGGCGACAGTTGCTGTTGGCTTTTTTGGCCCTATCATTCTCAGAGCACATTCCCCTCATTTTTGTTTTTGTTTTTGTTTTTTCCCCAAAGCTTTCTTAATGGAACCTAAAGCCTTGGCACAGTTTCCTAAATACAGCCATTAGTTCATGCATTCAAATCTCAAAAATTATACAGGCCAAGTAAGCAGAGACTAGAACCCGGTGGCTCAGCTCCCCCAGAGAGGGGCAACAAAGAAAACCAGGCTGTGTTATGAGTAACTGAAGTTCCCAGGTAGGAAGTTTGCTTGTGATACCCATTCTCCTCATATGCATGGATTTCAGATGTTTTGTTGCCAAAGTAAATGTGGCTTTTCATGGCACTTTTCCATCAACTTGTTGAAGTACCCTCTGCAGTAAACCACCCTTACTAACCAAGTATGTTTGTAAGATGACCAGTCTTGAGGTACAGCCCAGATAACCACTTATCTCCGGGCTAACTCACTCCCACAGCTGTCACTCTCCCCTGAGCTGAGGCCACCACGCTGTCCATGAAGAGATAAGGTAAGTTACCCAGATGTCATGTCAGCTTCCTGTCACACAGAAAGACTCACCAGTTTTACTTCCTCTTCGAGGACATAGTGCTTAGTCAGACCTTGCGTTTGTGAGGAAAACCAGTGTTTGACCAGGATTACAGAATCAGAGATGCTTGAGGATGGGAAACAGCACGACTATGACTTTATAAATGACTTTACATTCCGCTTTCTGAGCCTACAGAATACTTGTAAAAATGTTCCAACAAGTCTGTGTATATGTTCATATACACACACATGTATACATGTGTATGATCTATCTTTTGGAATATGATGGCTTTGTATTTTAAGTTTCCTGATTCTATGCATAGATTACATTAATCATACTGTTCTTTTGTCTCAGTGAGCTCTTTTGTTCTGTTTTTAACAATGTGCTATCAAAAGATGACTGTAACTCAAACTGGAATAATACTAGATCATGCAGTATGATACAGTTAAAAATATTTGTCTTAAATGGATAGAGCATTGGTGTCTCTGGAAGAGTTAATACAACATCTGAAAATACGAAGCCAGGGGCCAGGAGAAAGCAGTGAAGAAACTGGTTCAATATGCTATTGATTTGTGGCTTCCTTGAGGTCAGAGCAAGAGTTCCCCACTTGGTCTATAGATCCAATCTACGTGTTCCTAGAGCCAACATTCATAGTTCACAGAGTGCTCACTGGAGCTCTCTCAGTTGAACCTATGATAAAACGACCTCCATGATGGTTTGTGTTCCCCAAGAACAGTACCAGAGTGCCTGGGTACCCTCAGACCTCCTCTCCCGGTCCATCTTGCCATGAGATGCTCAGGCACGCTCCGGCAGCCAGGTGAATCATGGGTGACATTGAATAAAAGCAAGTCGAGGTTAATGTTTTGAATCCATTTCTCTCCCTAATAGAGCAGCAGAGAGTGATTTAAAGCAAATGTTTTAATTGTTCATTTCCTTTGGCCAAACTCGTTGTAGCATTAAAACAGAGCCTCCTACAGCTTCGTCACTCCCACCTGTTCCTACAAATGCCATGGTTGTGTAGGCATCACCTATGTGCGTTTAGGTCCAAATTTAAAATATTCTGGAAGTTGGTGTTCCTTTCCCTTTTTGTACACAAACAGGAAGAAGACAAATCAAGGCAAAATATGTCCTTCTAAGGACATTTTATCTTAAACATTTTTCACTCATTTTTAATCTCCTTCAGAAAACTGCTTTATCAAGTAACAGCAGATTCGTAAATAAAAATAGCAGAGGAGTGTAACTACAGAACAATAAAAACAGTTCCTAACTCCGAATTAATAAATTTCACATTGCATTCTATCAGCACAGTTACAGTTTAAAGACAGAAAGGATGTGTACAAAGTAGCCATGTAATCAATAAATGTCCAAAAATAAAACACACTTTATTAACCCTTCAAGGTTTTCTATTTCTCTTAATACAGTGAAATTCAAATATTACATCTGAAACTGAACCATAAATCCATCAAAGAGCTTATTTTCCCCCAAATCCCAACTTCCAAAACATATGGAAAATTGCCTAAAGGTAGAGAGAGTTGTTGCTTTTATCACACTGTGCATCTCAATTCTCAAGATGATTGATTGAACGAGGTTTGCACATTAGAAGCCTTTTCCATTGTTACAATAAGAGGAAATCACAAGAAAGATTAATGCCCTCTGCATGGTGCCACGGTATTAAAATGTCTTTGAAATGTCTTCACTCCAGGAACACTTCCTGCCCATGCCAGTACTTAGCAAAGTTGGTCTCAGTGTAAAGAATTTGTTAGTGGTGGCCGATGATGGCGTCACGCTGGATATAGGTACCGGTGGCCCGCTTACTTTCAAAGGGACAGAGAAGCAGGACTGTTTCCAAACAAAACTGATTTCCTGGCTAGTCACAGGAGCAAAGGGCTCTGCCACACTCCTCCATGGGGCCATCCACAGATTTGTCCCAGTATCTAGGATCTTGCCTCTATCACTGGGAAACCACCTCACACTTGGTCCTCACTGTCGAATCCTCTCAAGTGACAGGATGTCTGCTTGCCCTCGCCTTCTCTCTGTGCAACCAGAAGAGAAGAATATCTCAACCCACTCTCACAACTGCTGCCACAGGACATATGCCTGAGCTGGCCCCATCTCGCTTCTCTCTGAGAATAAAAAAGGAGGAACTTCAGAGAGTGATTTTTCAAAAACAGCTTACCAGGCAGGCATTTGGTGCAGTGGTTAAATGCCTCTGGGATGCCCACATCATGCGTCAGGGTGTCTGGTTAAAGTCCTGGCACCTCTCCTGGTTCCAGCTCCCTGCTAGTAAGGATGGCATAAAAAGAAGGGTCTAGGAAGCCGTTTGGCTCAGCACTTCAGTCTCTACTTGGGATGACTGCAGCACATATCCAAGTACCCGATTCAAGTCCAGGCTTCTCTGCTTCCAATCCAGCTTCCTGCTAATGCACCTAGGAGGGCAGCAGACGATGGCCCGAGTGCGTGTGTACCTTCCACCTGCATGGGAAACCTGGTTGGAGTTCCAGGCTTCTGTCTTCAACTTTGCCCAGCTCCAGCTGTTGCAGGCATTTGGAGAATAAACTAGCAATGAAAGATTTCTCTCTCACTCACTCTTGCTATCACTCTCCCCTTCCCCCGTCACTTTGCCTTTCAAATACATACATACATACACACAGAAATCTTAAAACAAAATAAAAGTACTTGGGTCCCTAACACCCATGTGGGAGACCTGGATTGAATCCTAGGCTCCCTGCTTTCCACTCAGTCTAGTTCTGGCCATTGCAGTCCTTTGGGGAATGAACAAATGGCTAGATTTCTTTCTCTCTCTCTCTCTCTCTCTCTCTTCCTCTCTCTCTCTCTCTCTCTCTCTGTGTGTGTGTGTGTGTGCATGTGTGTGTGTGTCTTTCAAATAAATAAAACAAATAACATTTTAAAATTTATTTTAAAAGGGATAATGCCTCTTATACCCAACCAACAGCACTGACTACCAATTATATGCTCAGTATTGTGCTAAGTACCAGGATAGACATATGAAAGAAAACCAAAAAGTATTTATTATTTATTACTATGGAGTAAAATAATACATTTCAAAGTATATAGCCCACACATCAGAAAAACAGCTAAAATAGGAAAGATTACATGCAAAGCAACAGAACTATGGTGGACGGATGCCAAAATGTATGTGGCACAGAGAGACAATTGTTGGCGCACATAAAATGTCAAATTAACCAGCATAGAAGCAGAAAAGTTCCTGTCGCTTCAGTCTAATTCCCTGGTATGTTGCGTCTTGGTGGCCTTCACTCACACTGCCCTTGTCTGGAACGTTTTGTCTCTCCTCCAAGTGATTCTGTCCTTATGGACTCAACTAAAATCCCCGTGCCCATGGCAGCTTCAAATGTACCGGTCTCCCACCTCTAATCACTGCGACGTCATTCAGCATAGATTGGCCCACACAGCTGGCAACTGTTTTCCCTTGATTAGTTGTATGACCCCAGCTAATTTACAAGCTTCGTGAAAATAGGACACAAGCCTTGTATGACTGCTGCTTTCTCACAACTCTTACTGTAAGAGTGAGCTCATTATTATTTGCACTTAATAAATAGTTGACAGTTTGGTTTGTTCTAGGATGGCCAGTTACCAGAAGGCTTCAAGACATTATAAAACAGTTATCAAGTACAGAATGGAAGCAAATATTTATTCACCACTTCAGAGTAAAAAAAGGAACACAATCATCAAACTATATAGAACACATGGATATTGAAGTACAAATAATAAAGTAAGAAATGTTTAAGGAGTTCGTTAGTTTAAAACAGCACTGGAATTATGAAAAGATCACTAAACAAACACAACAGGAACAAAAATGAATGTGCTAACTCACAGCCTCTACGTCTTACTCCAAAAATTGTGGCATTGCTTCGTTGTCATCCCCTACCCTTGAAAAGAGGAAGAAGCAAAGAACCTGTACGTGGGAGGCGTGAAGAGACATTCAGGGAGAGAATTCTTGGGCAGAGGGGAAGGTCTACTGGAAAAGCTGTTGCTGAGAGAGGCAGGGGTAAAAAAGAAGGCCTAGCACCCAGTTCCACTCCACTGTGAACTCTGACTTACAGAATCCACACCTGTAAAATCAGAACAATAAAACCTACCACACTGGACGGTTGGGAGGATTGAGTTCTTGCTGCATGCTTGACACTCAGTAAAGGGAATAAATGTAGCTGTTATTATCAACAACAGCCTTCGAGAGCGTGTCTGATAATGTCTTACAGGAAAAAGCATGTTTAATTCCCTATCTTAGAAATTAGTATATCCATACACAGGCTTTAAGAATTAGACATTATCAGAGAGTTAATTACATCACAGATCTAACCAGTATGATAGCAGCACAGGCAGCAGCCAGGTGAGCCTGGTGGACAGGAACTTTGCATAGCTTCTCTCTCTCTCTCTCTCTCTCTAGCAAATCACCCCTCCCTTTTTTAGCTTTTTCTTCAAGCATTTCCGGAGTCTTCCTACCCAACTCCTCTCTTCACACTTTCCTCTGAATATCATTTCCAACGTTCCCTTTCATCTACTCTATTGCCTACAAATTATGTTCCGAGAACACTGAAAGCATAAAATGCAAACGTGAAGAAAGTGTTGACTCTTCTTTATGGGTAACAAGTTGGAACACATCAAAGTGCCATGGTTGGGAGGGGGCTGGAGGAAGGGGCAGACAAGCATCCAGCTTGGCGGTAAAGATGCTGCTTCGGACACTCACCTGTCATTTCAGAGCCCTGACTTCGTATTTCAGCTTCCCAGTAAAACTCTCCCTGGTAGGCAGCAAATGATGCCTCAAGTAGTTGGGTCCCTACAACCCACGTGGGAAACCTGGATTGAGTTCCTGCCTCTCAGCTTCAGCCTGGCCCAGCCCTGGCTGTTGCAAGCATTTGCAGGGAGTAAGCTAGTGGGTGGAAAATCTCTCTTTCTCGCTACCTTTCAAATGCATGAATGACCTACTTAAAAAATAAAAGCAAAATTACCATTTTGTAGGGAAAATTTGTATACACAAGATATACAGTGTGCTGTTAGCAGTATGTCAACCTACAAATATAAATATTTTCCAACATTTTTATTGTTTTGAGTTTATGAAAAGTGAAGGTAACTTCAGTTTGGTAACACAAACAAGGAAGTGTGTGGAAATTTCAAAAGTGAGCCATACAACATAAACAGATGTGTGTGGAAATGCAGCTAGCATTCTTTGGTTAAAGGAACAAAAGCCAACTCTAACTTAAGCCTAGAAGGTAATTTTATTAAAAGACATAGGATATTTCATAGACTTTTTTAAAAAATCTGCCCACGGCCGGTGCCGTGGCTCGACAGGCTAATCCTCCACCTAGCGGCGCCGGCACACCGGGTTCTAGTCCCGGTCGGGGCGCCAGATTCTGTCCCGGTTGCCCCTCTTCCAGGCCAGCTCTCTGCTGTGGCTCAGGAGTACAGTGGAGGATGGCCCAAGTGCTTGGGCCCTGCACCCCATGGGAGACCAGGAGAAGCACCTGGCTCCTGCCTTCGGATCAGCTCAATGCAACGGCCAGAGCGCTGGCCGTGGCAGCCATTGGAAGGTGAACCAACGGCAAAGGAGGACCTTTCTCTCTGTCTCTCTCTCTCACTGTCCACTCTGCCTGTCAAAAACAAAACAAAAAAATAAAAATAAAAAATAAAAAATAAATCTGCCCAATAAGGTCTTGGAAAAATGTAAGTAGAAAAACCATAAAAAATCAAAAGCAAGAATTAATGTGTAGAATCTTTTGGAAGATTCCAAGGAACAACAAAGCTCCATTTTTTACTTCTGTGTTTTCCTTTCAAGAATCACAGTTCAGGTGGCATCAGACTGGCCTTGCTGAAGTCAGCTCTCTACATTGGGTCTCCATGCTAGGCAGCTTCAGAGGTCAAGTGCCTGCTTGATCTAAGGCTGGACCAATGTGAACAGTGCTCCCTGGAGTTGTTCAGGATGGATTCTGGCATTGGTTGGCTGTTCCAACAGAGCCAGTGGAACTGAGGAAATGGGAGCCTCCATCTTCCTCCCAAAAGCAAAATTTTACTTTCCAAAGCTGGAAGTAGAAACAAGTGGGCTCCACAGAGCATAAGTCTGCAGTCAATGTTGGGGTGACAGTAAAAGATATTCCTCTGAGTTGAATAACCTGGCAAATGAAATGTAGCTTTATGACATTTACACATTAATTGTTTCTGCTTCTGAACCCTGTGGACACTGTCATGGCTGTGTGTGAGGAGACTCTTAGAATTTTCGTTTCACTACAGTATTATAAGAATCTGCAAAGCCTGGGTTAATTATTGTTTGTGTGTAAGAGGGGGCAGGCTCTTTGCAGCCCAGAGATGAGTCAGCTGCTCTTTGGAGCAGAATGAGCCACAGCTCTAGCCAGGAAGGATGAGGGTGTTCATCCAGCTATGCAGAAAATTCTCACCACAGACCTGATGCCAGACCAAGACATGCACATTCTACACAGGTGGTGTACAGCCAGGTGAAGTGTCTATTATGCCCCCACGCCTCTGGGTCCACATTTAAGTTTCATCTGACAACTTGACCTTGTTAGGTGCTCTCCTGACCTACCTGCTTTGCCAGTTCCCAACCCACATGTTGTGGGTGCATCTAAAATAGCACAATGGTTTAGATTATAATCTTGGCTCCACCATTTACCTACTGGCATAATGGCCCTGGGAAAGGAATTCATCCTTTATGTTTCTCAGTTTTCTTATCTGGAAAAGCAATGGGAATAATATTTCTGCCTCACAGGGTTGTGTTAAGTACATGGATGAATACCCGTAGACCACTTAGAATACAGCTAGGGATATCATAAATATTCAGTAAAAATGAACTACATATTATCCTCCCAGAACGCAATGGTTATTGCTTCTATGAGTACAGTCCCCCCTCACCCTTTTGGTTTCTGTGTGAGTATGTGTCAGTTTCTCTGGACTAGAATCCTGGCTTTCCATCAAACCATATTTTTTTGCCTCACCTCTGAAAACCAACATGGAACATGCCTTTCTGATAGACCAAGTTTTCCTCCTGCCCATATACTGCTCTCATAGTCAGTCTCTTATTCTAATCTCCAATGACTTAAAACCCAATAGAGAATCTGACTCTGTGTATTCAAGATGTAACTCTTAGGTGGGGTACGAGGGAAGATCAAAGCAATTAAGAGGACAAAGCATTGATTGGGAAATCATCAATCCCTCTGAGGCTAGAATACAGATAAAATATGACAAAATCCTATCTTCTGGCAATTTGACTCATCTATGCTAAAAATTATCTTTCTGATGGTCTTCCACATTTAAATCTCACAAAGAAACTTGAAATGCTAACGAGGCATTTTGGGTTATAAGAAATCAATGGCATACTCTGGGCCAGTCCCCGGGAAGATGTCGGTCCCTGACGCGATAAAGCAGTGGCAGGCCATGAAAGCAAAAGAGGATGCCCCTTAAGAGCTGTAACAGATTTGGCTAAGATGTAAAAATAAAGATTTCCTGCAACTGAGGAGGACTCAGGGTATAGGTAAACAGCGACTTTTATTCTAATAAATTCCCACAACTCATTAATGATCAAATACAAGGAAGCCATGACTACATGCAGATAGAAGAATTCTCCCTTGGGTGTTGGATGCCTGTCCACAAACACTTGCTCTGCCATTTTATTACTAAGAGCACCCTTTAAGATATTCATTGGAGGAAGAAAAGAAGGAAGGGAGGGAGAAAAAAGCGTAACAAAGGAAAAAACCTAATATGTTGACAGAATATCAGTACTTGTTGAGGGTAGCTGAAGGGTGTATGTTGGAAATTTCTCAGAGGTAAAATATTTTAATATGTGCCCTCTTCCATTTCCAACTTCTGAAAACTGCTGTGACCAGGCAGGGACGACAACTCTTCTTAGGGCAGAGCTGAGAAAGGAAGGAAATTTGATTCTGGATGACATTCAAGCTGGTGGATGAACCAGCCCTGAAAACATGTTACTTAGTGATGTGTGGAGTAACAAATATTTTTATTATTCCATCTAATTTCAGCACAGCAATTATGTTGCCACTTGGAACACCCACATCATCCCCTGTCAGATCGCCTGCTCTGAGTCCCAGCTTCTCTGCTTCGGATACAACTACCTGCTAGTGTGCACCCTGGGAGGCAGCAGATGATGTCTAAGTACTTGGGTCCCTGCCGTCCACTTGGGAAATCCAGTTTCAGTTTGCAGTAGGCTGGCCCAGCCTCAGACATTACAGGTATTTGGGAGTAGACCAGAAGAAGTCTCTCTTTCTAAAAAATCTCTGTCTTTCCATCTTTCAAATGGAATGGAAGTAAATTTTAAAATAATAATAATGCTAAAACTTAGGATGAGTCTCCTGTTACTTGCAGTCACAATTATTCCAACTGATAAAATGTTCTATAAAATTTTTTATTGCTGTTTTTTTAAATTATTCATTTTTAATTAAGCAAGTAATTACACGCTCATTAAAAAGAAACAGTGGAGAAGAATATAGGGCACCGATTATTATCTCTCTACATGCCCCCTGGTCTCTTTCCTCATCTCAGGCATCACTGCTAACGTGTTTTGATTTAAATGTTACTGGACACTCCGCACCTATGTTTGCCTAGGTAACATTGCCCATGAAGACGACTTTGTGAGTCTGTGTGCCATTTATTTGTGTATATCCTCCTGTGGGTCCTCATCCTTTGGAAGTAAGGATCTGCATTTTCATACCCCTCTCATTGTCTCCCCCACATACTAACTCAGCACTGAAATTTCACTAGGCACTCAGTAAACACTTGTCTGCAGGTGATACTCATGTTGATAAGAATAGCCATGCTCACAAGAATCATTCCCAGACTGCACACATGCACACACACACACACAGGGATCACCAGGTCTGCAAATGCAGTACTGCACTTTCCCCACCCCCCCACCCCCCAGCAGAAAAATAACAATAGAGCACGACCAAGGATACCAGCAGGTGTGCAACATGCAAATGGCAAGCATGGAAGCTGAAGTGACTGACATTCTGAAGACATTTTCCAGCAAGATAAATTGTCAAAGCTGAGAACATGTGAACAGCAGGGCACAGCAAAGAGGCATTACATCTTCACATTTCAAGTCATTTGGCTGTGCACAGCAGAGTTACTTATAAAATGTAGTAAAGAGAAATCTACATTAACTGTTGAGCCATCCATAGGACTGCATTTGGTAAGGAGAGAGGGCATATGTGCCCATCTGTTCCGGATCTAGCTACCTTCCCAACCTTCCCTCTCTTGTCATTTTTAGAATGTAAACATTTTGAATGCAGGGAGGAACTGGGTTCTGGGGCATGTTCTGAACAGTTTCCAGCACTTTGAGCACTTAGAACATTTTTAAGGAATAACAACATTTTGCATTGGACTGGAGGGAATAGAACTTCCCCTTCATTTGCTAAAATGAGAATATCTTTTATTCACCAAAAGCTGTTCTTTGGCTGACCAATTTAGCAAAAGAATAAAGAACTCCGCCTCTCTAGCTTAGAAGAGACCTGTTCTTAAACAATGAAAATGGTAATTCAAGGCGACATGCAGCCACAGAGAGCCAGTTTGTAAAGTGCTTCTCTGGACAAGAAACTCAAGGGGACCCACTGCTTTGGGAGGTTCAGACTGCCTAATTGAGATGCAGAAGGAAAGTGTGTGTGATGAGACCAGGCATTTAGAAACCTTTTTGACTGCACTTGCCTAAGTCTGAAAGGATGGGAGGAGATGGTGTCAATATAATAGCAATAGTGGCCTGTTTCTTAAAAAGAAAAATCAAATTTTTTAAAGTTGTCATTAGAGTTGGTTCTGTGACTGTTGTTCAAGTGTGAAACAGGTATAAAAAAAAAAATAAAGTGAGTCCTGGTGCGCTGTGATAGTGAAAGGTTGGAAACAACACAAATATCCACCAGTAGGAGACCAGTTTAGTCTTAAGCATGATACAGAGGAATATTATGAGGCTGTAAAAAAGAATGGAAACGATCCCTGGATAAGCACAGAAAACTCTGAGTGGTCTATTGCTATGTGTAAGAAGCACAAAATAGTGTGCATAATATAATGACAGTTTCCAGTAAAGAAAAGGTAAATGTCTATATGTGTCACCAAGTATACACATAAGGAGAGTCTATAAGGGTATATTTTAACACTTCACGGTAGCTCCATGCTCCAGATAAAAACTGAAGGTCTGATTTTCATGGTGTAATTTTCATAGCTCTCATTTTGAGTCATGTGACTGCTAAAAACATATTTTTACTTAAGTCCTTTTTAAGCCATTATTACCTAGGATCCATTAAACAGGGCAAATTTCACAAGTCTGGTAAAGGAACTCAGTACTGTTTGTGCTGATGGTCTCAAAAAAAAAAAAAAATAGCAGAGCAGGTAAAAAGGAGGTAGGTATACAATACACTGCTTTTCCCCAGACAGCCGATAAGCTGAATACATAAATATTTGAAATGGTGAGCTGCTAATGTAAAACGAAAGATGTAACCTCAGGGGTAGAGCTGAATTCACAAGGGAATGACGACAATTTAGAGAAAGAAAAATACATACAGTCATACTAATGCTCAAACCCCAATTGTGTCCACAGGGACAGTAAACAAGGAGCCCAGGTGAGTGACACACACTATAAGATCTTCAGCAATGAATGCTGGTTTATATGCTCCACTCCATTTATGTCAATAACAGGTATATTTATGGAGCACAGAGATGGCCTCACCCAAGGCCCTATTACCATGGAAAATAAAAGTGTGCCATAAACAGCAAGTCTGCCCGTTGCCCCTGGTTAAAATAAATTGTTGAGAATACAGTTCAGTCAAAGACTGGATGCCTAAAGGTCTCTGTTAAGCTTTAACCTAATCCCTAAAACCTTTTTGCTTTATCTTTATTTTCTGTTATTCCTCAGCTATTTCAAAAACACATACCCACAGTGGTTGGGGAAATAAAAGTTGTGTGTAATAGGTTCCCTATCAGGACAGTATAGATCATTCTTTCTCAATAATAACACAAAATGAAACAAAAATTTCAAGTACTGTTGTTGCCTTCCTTTTACTCTCATTGAAAAATTTTTTAAAGAACATGGTCACTGCCTTTTAATGTTGATCAGATGAGAAATAGGCCAATATTAACTCTAAAAAATGCAGGGAACATAAACCATAAACCAGCAAGCATTATTATATTTGCTATTTAATTTATAGATATTAATTATAAATGTAAATCAATATAATATAGGCATAATAATTTCCTCATAGCAATAAATAATTCCACATTGTGATTCACATAAAAGCCTTTCATTTGAAAATTAAGTCACTTTGTAAAATCAGGGAAAATACATTTGGAAATACTGGATCCTCACCAAGTAACAGAAGCATAAACGTGAATTAATAATCCAAGGGTCGTTTCAACTCAGTGTTTGTGTGGTACCAAATGCACAAACAACTAGGGTAACATTTCTCAATAGAGTATTGTGTGTTTATTTCTGTACAATATTTTTAGTTTTGTTTTAAATCAGTGATGTTTCCTAAGATCAGACTACAATATTATCACCAGCGACATTATGTCATTTGTCTAACACCATTAAGGTTGATATCAAAGTGGTTATCAATAGTGACAAATTTTAAAAATTATAGAAGACTTCTTGCAACAATTTGGGTGTGTCATGCGATGACTGGGAAGAAAATCCAAATGAAAAGTAAAAGTGAAATCGTTCCTTCTGCTTATAAGTCACCAGATATCTGGGAGTCACAGTCATGGAAGGAATTTCTCCTACCACGCACTTGACTGAGGATCCTTTACCCTGGCTGTCTGGGTGAGCAATCTTTGGTGATAGAGAATGAACAGCTCTTCTGAGACAAGACATGAACAAGGCTCACAAACTCAAGCTTCTTCCAACCCTACCACCACATATTCCTCTCTAATCACAGGATGCTCCACCCAGCTCCAAATCAATCAGGAACAAGGACCACCCAGCTCCTCACTGCAAAAGACTCCCTTCAGTCCTGTTAGGGACACCCCCAACCTGCGTGCATGCCCAGAACAGCCCCACACTTCCGATACATGGTCGTCCTGGGGAGGTGGCAGTGAGTAACACTGCCACTCTGAGCATGCTATGTACAAAGGGAGCCACAATGCCTGTGGAGAACACCAAAGAGCAGTATGCCTAGGGGGACCAGCCAGAGACTAAGACAAGGCCACGCCTCCACAACTGATCGAAACCCCTGCTCAACTCCCTGGGGGAGCCAATCAGCGGAAACTCTTCCCACCATGCTGTCTGCCCTGTGCTCAGCCGTAAGTCCCCAGTAAACCTTGTCTGGTTTGCACGTTGGCCGCTTGTCAATTTCTGTTGCAAGCCAAAGAGCCTCAGCTTGGTAACAATTTCTTGTTAAAAGTTCTAGTTATTACTGGAAAGCTTTTCTTTGTTCCAACAATTAGCCTCGTGCCTTCTACCACATATTCTGAAGCCAAAAAAGAAAAGCCAGCTTCCAGAATGTGGCAGGCTCCCAACTATCCAAACACTGCTGCAGTGTGCACAGGACTGTCGGGTTCCAAACCAAACATCCCCACATCTTTCAAGTGTTTTCTTACAACATTCTTTCGAGACTCACGGTTTCTCTTTGATGCCCTCATGCATCCACGTCCCTCTCAGGGTGACACTCAGTACTGAGTGTAATGCAGGTGTGGGCTAGCCATGAGTGACACCGTGCTTCCACCAATGTGGCCTGAAACTGCACACCCTAACTGTCACATGACGTTTCTTTGATCTCACGTTGGGTTTAGAGTTAATCATGAAGCTAACAAATTTCAATATTACATATTTTATTTTAGACTTTAATAATCATAGGACTTTACATTAATATCTGAACATTTCAACTGATTGATTTAGCCCATCTGTCCAATGAGGATTAATCTTATTATCCAACACACTTACTATACCTCAAAGGTTATATTTAATTATAATTTTTATAACCTGGAACACTGTTTCCAAGACAGTAAAAAGAATGTTTAATAGGGTGACTAGAGTGTTATGAAACTTCACTAAAAAGTCTTAAAAATTGACATAGGTATGTTAATTTCCTTTGCATAGTTACAGAATGAGATACAATTCCAGCTCATTGTGTTATCACCAGTACCACATTTTATCACCTATTTAAAAAGAAGAGTTGTTAACTGGTTGAGCCACCCACACTGTGGGATTAGGCTGACCCACCAAAACAGCAGAACATGAATAAACGGAAATGGCATTAGTGATGAAAGACTTTTGGCAGCTGAATACCTAGTACCACCCAGAGATCACATTCCACATTTCTGTACCATCCAGCAATTTATTTCTTCATCAAAGGAAAGAAATCACTTCTCTACACATGACTTTGGAATCGAAATATGATTTAAAAAAAAAAACTTTTTTTTTAAGTTTAAGCATTATGAAACTACTAACAGTAGTCAAAGGAAGGAATAGAAATCTAGTACGATGATCACCCAGTTGCAGTGGAATCTAGATGTCTCTTTAGAAGGACACGTTTTGCTTCTGGTGTGGTAAAGCCCAAGAATCAATATTAACCATTTTCTAAATTATTTCTTCAGTTATTTTTTTAAATGTCACAATTAAAAAATGGTTCTAACAGAAAACACTTTTTTTTCGAAGGGACCAAAATAAACTAGAGATGAATAGACTTCTAAAAACAAATTGAGTTGGTACACCCATATAAGAAGTCATTAATTTTAGCACAAGTAGACTATGTAGAAATTAACCAGACTGAAATCCCTAGCAAGACATTGTGTAGGTGAAGATGAACTTGGCTTATCATTAAAGTCCCTACTATTTCAGGCTAGATAGAGTAATCTAAAAGTTTTACAGAACATTAGCAGTTTTTGAGTTCACTCTACAAGATTTCTCATTAGTACACATTTGTTTCTTGGGTTTTTCCCTTAATGTTGAGATCCTTTTATTTTTTGATAACTCTTGCAGTTCTGCCAACTACAATCTGAGTGACAATATTACTTGTTCCTCCTCCCTCTTAATAAAGAGAATTTTTAAAAAGATTCCATTTTGGGGGGCCGGTGCTGTGGCTCAGCAGGTTAATGCCCTGGCCTGAAGCGTCGGCATCCCATATAGGCACCGGTTCTAGTCCCGGCTGCTCCTCCTCAGATCTAGCTCTCTGCTATGGCCTGGGAAAGCAATAGAAGATGGCCCAAGCCCTTGGGCCCCTGCACCCATGCGGGAGACCCGGAAAAAGCTCCTGGCTCCTGGCTTCAGATCGGTGCAGCTCCAGCCATTGTAGCCATCTGGGAAGTGAACCATCAGATGGAAGACCTCTCTCTCTATCTCTACCTCTCTCTGTAACTCTGCCTGTCAAATAAATAAAATAAATCTATAAAAAAAATTCCATTTTTTTAATCACTTTTGGCAAAGCTGGCAAGACGTTAAGTGTGCCAGGGCATGGTGTTTGTTCTTGGCTTAGCTCTCCAAGGCCACTAAACTAGTGTGGCATTTCCTGGGTCCTGGGATGGGTAGCAGCTGGAGACACGCATACGTGACCTACTGGCTGTCAGCTCTTTGTATCCTCGAAGCTGGAAACATTGCCATTTCAAAACTGGGAGCAACTCTATCTTCCCCAAGATGTGAAAATCATCCCCTGCATCTTCCTCTGTCATTTGAAAAATACTGAGTCCCTTTGTTATGACAAACATTAAGGAGTGATATTTGAGAAGCTAGGCTCCAAAGAACTGAAATCCTTGCTGAAAACATGCATGCCTCTGAGTCTGGCCTCTGGAGACTCTCCTTTAAAGAAAAACCCCCTTTTCAACGGTGCGTCTTCATGGCAGCAAAGCTGCTGGCTGCTGCTTTCCTTGTGGATGAGGCTGTGTGATAAGTCTAATGATTGCTCACGGACTAACCGTAGCAAAGACTTAGGACTACCAAAGAGGTAGCTGATATTATGCTGGTTTTAAGATATCAAAGGGAACTGGAGTCAGAATCTCTGGGGATGGAACCTCTCTATATTTTTAGAAAGCCCCATGCTTGTTTCTGAAGCACAGCCAGACTTAAAAAGCCTTTTGCTACCAGGCATTGTTGGAAACCCCCTCATGGTATAATTTAAGATTAAACACTCCAGACATGGAACATAATCTAACGTTGGGCTATTGTGTTTGGATGTAATTTTCTGGAGCAAAGACACCCCAGGAATGATCCAAGACTGGGGTTTCCCTAGGAAGAAGTAGAAATAGGAAGGTGTGGCGATGAGAGGAGCCAACTGAGTCTGCCTCAGTGTGCGTGAGACTGAGCTGGTGAACATCTCTCTTGCACATCAGGCCTTATAGCTCAACATACCGGACCTTGGAGCGTCAGGACACACTGGGAGGCACTGCAGGCTATGGGATAAGCAAAACTACGGTTGCAGAAGCAGACCAGAAGCCTGACTGGTGCTCACGGGGAATGGCGAGGGCAAAGGGAATACGGACGGGCACTGATGGCCTCATCTATGCTCGCACAGGCTCCATGTGGATGGAGTGTGCGCCAAGTGGTAGAATTACCCTTCCACTTCCCATCTTTGTGTGTCTTGGAGTTTTCCAAGTGTGGCTCTGAACTAGCAATGCAAAGGTCATTCCAGTCAAGATACCACAAAATTCTACCCAATCAAAACTTCATTTGCCCTGGCATAGACAAATGGACCAGAAGTGATCTGGCATCTACTCTTGGCATTTGACACCTTCTACATTAGATGAAACCTAAGTAGTCACATGAGCTCCAGGATGGAAGCAAATGTGTTAAAACCACAATTGCAGTTACTATCTTCAGATCCACCTGGACAACGCAGACTCTTTTGCAGGTTGCCTTGCCAACAGTGATAAGGCATTCTCTCTTCAGTAGAAAAGTATGTCACCATGCAATCTGCATATATGTGCTGCAAACTCCACAACACTATGAAACGGGTACAAGAATCACAGATTTTAATTTCTGTCCCATAGGATGACAAATATGTCAGAATGTGCCAATACAGTGGACCTTCTCACAGCTACAGAGTCTAACATTTTGTACATATTTATCCATGAGATGTCTATTGTTGAGTGAGAATGAAAAAAATCTCCTGACTTTGTTAGATAACACCAAGTTCCCTACATGAAAGTTGTACCATTTACCTTTACCCCAGGCAATGCAAGAAACTTCCTCACTGACTCCCCAACACCATGTACTAATATACCCTTATTCCACACTTCTGGGTTTTTGTAAATATGGTAGATGAAGAATGGTATCTTGATGCCATTTCAATCTACCTTTCACTTGTTACAAGTGAGGCTGAGTATCTTCCCACTGATCTAAGACCCACATGTGTTTGTTTTCCTACATTCTGTCTGTTCATACACTTTGCTCATTTTTCTATTGGGTTGGTGGTCTTTTTCTTCTTGAGTTCTAAGATTTGTAAACTCTCTAATAAGTATTTTCCATATAAACAGACCCAACAGGAGACATATATTTTTCTATATGTATGTATGTATGTATGTGTACGATAGATGGATACCTAGATAAGTGATAGACATCTACTCAGATTTATTATGAGAATTGGAGGTAGGTGAAAGACATGGAGCTAGACATGAGAATTAGAGATGGACGAAGGACAGATTAGATACAGAAATAGATAGATATGTAGATGAGACACTTCAGACTTACTATGAGAACTGGCTCACGAGATTATGCAGGCCAACAAGTCCCATAATCTCCTGTCTGCAAGCTGAAAGACCAGGAAAACAGTGGCATGATTAGTCCAAGCCTGAAGGCCGGAGAACTAGTGCATAGCGCAGCTGACGAAGGCAGCCCCAGGCAGAAGATCAAGGCCTAGGAGCTGAAGGCCAGAAAGTCAAGAGATCTGACATCACAGGGTGCAGATGATGGATGTCCCAGCTCAGGAAGAGAGAGAATGGACCCTCTGCTGCCTCTTTGTTCTATTCAGGCCCTTCCTGGGTTGGATTACGCCTGCCCACTCAGGGGAAGGCAGGTCATGACTCAAGCTATGGATTCAAATGCTGATTCTTTTGGAAACCATCAGGAGCACACACAAGGACAATGTTTTACCAGATACCCAGACATCTTTTAGCCCAATCTACTTAACACAAAAAATAAACAACAACACTCTCCCTAGATTACCTTATAAATTTCATGCAATCTGAATAAAAATAGCAACAGATCTTTCTAGTTTTTGTCTGAAGCAGGACAAAAAGTACTGGGTTTTGTACTTACTCCATTTATTTTTTTCCTCATAAATGAGAAATAATTTGGATTTGTCTTAAATTTGACAATGTATAAGATTTGTGTATTTCTAAGTTTTACCCATGTACTATATTTTATCTTTTTTGTTACTATTGTAAATAGATCTTGTCTTCCACCATCCTGTTACTAATTGATTTCTGTGTCTATTAGGGCCATTTGTTTATATATGGTAATGTTATATCCTGCTACTTTTCAGAACTTTGTAACAGCTTTTAAATGAATTCTCCTGGAATTTTCCAGTTATTTATTCATAAAGTGCCTTTTGCTTTCTTATAATTTTTACTTGTTTCTTTTTCCTGTTTGTGCTAAAACAACCAGTGTTATTTCAAATAGCTGTGTTAAAAACAAGTGTCATTGTCTTATTCTTGACTTAACTCAGAATGCTTTTGGTCCTTACTTATTTTGTAAGAAGTTGTTTTGAGAATGACACTAATGTAGATATGCATATGTGTAAATATCCATACCTATTCATAAATGTGTTTAATACACATATATAGTTAATCCAACAATTCCCACTTACTTTTCTTTTTAATGAATTATAAATGAGGCTTGAATTTTTAAATGCCATGTCAGCATCTGTGGATATTATCATATGATTTTCCTCCTTCAATTTGTTAATACACTAATATCATGTCACCCTTACTTTTCTGGGATAGACCTCACTTGGTTAATGTATGATTGAATATTGTTTGCTTATATTTTATTTAATATAATTGCATTCCTATTTGGAAGTGAGATTAATCTTCAGTTTTTTTCTTTATTGTACATCTTTAATAGCTTTGGTGCAGTGCTGTCTTTCTTTAACTAGAATAGCTCAATAGCACTGAATTACCTGTCTTTCATTTTATAGCAAGATTCCTTAAAAAACAGTCTGGTCATGATGATATCTTAAACGATGGTATTCTGACCAGTTTTCCCATTTCATCTATCCTCTTCTCCATGCCTGCATCATCCAGTTTTAATAGATAGTGGTTAATTTTGGAATTCATGTATGCCTACACTTCTACTATAGTCTGCCATCCATACCTACAGATTCTACAAATCAAAGGTTGAAAATATCCAAGAAAAATAGTTGATGTTGTATTGAACACAGACCATTTTCCTTGTCATCATTCCCTTAAAATACAATAAATTATTATCATCATTACTTATATAGCACTTATGTTGTATTTGTAGGTAACCTGGAGATGATCTAACATCTACAGGAGGGTGTGCACAAGTTCTATGTAGATTCAAAACCATTTTATAGGAAGGACTTGAACATCTGCAGATTCCGGTATCTGAGGAGGGGTCCAGAAATCAGTCTCCCATGGACACAGAGGGCTGACTACACATGATTTATCACCATAAAACAATATTATTCTACTTCCAGCTATTATGCATGGAACAACTCTTCAGCTTTTCTACTTTGCACCAGCTTTCCTTCTCCCACTTTTTTCTCAAGTGCACCAAGTCTTACGCTGCCAAGGCATACTCACTTATGTAACACTCACACACCATTACATAACTCTTATCCTTTTATCCTGTTGTGTTATTCTCAGTACTATATATAACTGAATGCATTGCTTATTATAGGTTATTTTGCCCCTGCTTCCTTCATTATCTTTGGTTGGAAGAAAAGCACACTCGAATTCTTACATGACCCACACGTTTTATCTGGCATCTCCACCCGTGAAGGGGATGTTGACTGGACACAGAACCCTTGGCTCACAACTTTTCTCCTGAGTTCGGAGTCCTGGAATGTTCTGCAGGCACTGGAAATGGCTATTGCCAAGTATGTGGCAACTTCAAGTTTTATTCGTCATAAAGGATTTGGATTTTTTGCCAACTTACCCAGAGGATTCTCTTTTATTTATTAAAGAACAAAATTGTATTACTTTATTCCTTTATGTCTTAATTTGATTCTGAATTGTCTCAGGTACATGATATGCCCCTTCTATATATATATATATGCAATTTCCAAGATGTTCCCTTAAAATATAATTGTGAGTATTTGTTATTTTACTTTTTATTTCTTTCTCAAGAACTTAAATTTTATTTTGTGGATCTGCTTTGTATTCTACACCCACCATTTTTCTCTCTAGTCTTCATTTTATTTTTATTTTAATATTTACTTTTTCTCATTTTCCCCCACATCTTTGTATTTTTTGTGGTATTTAATGTCTCATAAATTTCTAAACTAATGTTATCTTTTCCTGTCATTTCTTTTCTAAATTCTGTCAGTTCCCATTTTCATCTTCCCATTATCTGGCCAATTTTTTCTCTGAGTTCCTTTATCTTAACTTTATTATTTTTTTAGCTGTGATTACACATATATGTAAAAATACACATATATACATATACATATATATGTTTGATACGAGGCTGATGTTTGAAATTTTCTCCTGACTGTAGTAGCATTTTTCTGGAGAATTTTCATCTATTGCTGATAACTTTGTCTTTTCTTGCCTCATCTTTACTTGGAAAGAGCATTTTTTCCTTTTTGTTCATGGCTGAATGAGTTTCCTTTACCCATGAGGCTCTCCTTTTATCAAGAGGAACAGGTGGGCCGGAGCCGAGGCTCAATAGGCTAATCCTCCGCCTTGCGGCGCCGGCACACCAGGTTCTAGTCCCGGTCGGGGTGCCGGATTCTGTCCCGGTTGCCCCTCTTCCAGGCCAGCTCTCTGCTATGGCCCGGGAAGGCAGTGGAGGATGGCCCAAGTGCTTGGGCCCTGCACCCCATGGGAGACCAGGAGAAGCACCTGGCTCCTGCCATCGGATCAGCGCGGTGCACCGGCCGCAGCGTGCCAGCCACGGCGGCCATTGGAGGGTGAACCAACGGCAAAAGGAAGACCTTTCTCTCTGTCTCTCTCACTATCCACTCTGCCTGTCAAAAAAAAAAAAAAAAAAAAAGAGGAACAGGTGGATGGGAGATGAGAGCTAAGAGCCATGTCTTAGTTGCTTTGTGCTCCTGTAACAGAATACCTAAGATTGGCTAATTCTCAAAGAACAGAAGCTCATTCCTCACAGCTCCGGAGCCTGGGGCATTCAAGGTCAAGGCCCTGGCAGGGTTGGTTGTCTGCTGAGAGCCGCACTCTGCTTCTGAGTGCTCGCATGGCAGAGTGGAAAGTAGGGGACTCCTGCGCCTGCCCGCTCAGGACAGCACTCGTCCACTGGGAAGGCAGAGCCCGCACGGCTTCATCAACACGGCTGCATGGAGGCCCACGTGTCAACAAGAATTCTGGAGGGGGCAAAGACATTCGAAAAGCAGCAAGCAGCTTTCTCCGTTTCTTAACACAAGGAATCTGCCTTCCTTTGTTACTTCTGACCCCAAATGCATGGGACTTCGCCTCACACCGACCAATTCTCCAGTCCTCTGGACACCAACCAGCTGTTGTACAGTTCGTCTCTGCTGCTGACTACCCAGAGTTAGCACCGACCCCACAGGTTAAGGTCCCAGTCCCAGAAGACTGTCCCCACTTCAGACGCTCGTCACGAGTCTCACCGTGCCACCTGTCCTTCTGACAGTCAGTCATAAAGTCTGCGTTCCCATGACCCCTTCCTCAGATTCTATAATTTACTGTTTTTCATTGAAAAACACCCTATCTGTATTTACTATTTATTGTAAAGGATGGGACAGAGGAACAGCCAAATGGAAGGAGTGCATTCTTAGGTCACGGTACACTGGGTGGGCCTGTGTGGAACTTCCCTGCCCTGTCTTTGCAGCACCCCACCCCAGCACTTCATTGTATTTACCCCGTCCTTTAGTGGTTTTGCGAAGGTTTCATTGTGAAGCCATGATTGACCACATCATTGCCAGACTTCAGCTCTCCCCTCCCCAGAGGTTAGAGGCAAAGCCGAAAGCCTCAACCCTCGAACCCTCTGGTGGACCCATGGTCTCTCTGGTGACAAGGCCCCTTCCTGAAGCTGTGGATGGATCTCATCTGTTGGGCAAATGAGAGGATACACAGGAATACCTCTTGCATGATTCTTTCATCTGGAGTGCAAAAGTTAGGCACAAGTGATATGTACAGACAGATACTGGAAAGCCGTCCACAATTGAGGGTTGGGAGGAAGTGGCTAGAAACGGAGGCAGGGGACTTGGGGGGTGGTGGAAATGTCTTAGATCTTGACTGTGATGGCACTTATGCACATGAACACAGTTATCAGCACTCATCTAACTGAACGCTTAAAATATGTGCATTTCATTATCACAGAAGAGAAAGGGAAAGATTAACAGTGATCATTTTCTACTTATTTAGTAAAAATATTTCTGGGATAAAGTTAGTATAATTACATATTTCATTTAGAATGTTGGACTTGTAATGATGAATGTGGTGTTATTTCCTGCCATTGGAGACCTTGACGTTCATTATTTTTCCTGTTATAACAAAAGGAAGGACCACAGCATCTGAAGGGACCCTTAACTTCTTGAGTTGGTGAGGAACAGAGCCTGATTCAAACCGTCCCCACGCAACATCAGCTCTGACAACCCACAGGCCATACCTTGGGAATGTGGAACAGCTTAACAGTAGAAGGGTTCAAGGCAGGTGTGGGAGCTGTGAGCCACACCCCTCTCAACAGGACAATGCTCTTCTCCCTCCGTCCCCAACTCCTCCACTTCTCCAGCCACCCCCACACCCCCTAGCTCACACCCTGTGTCTCTCAGTTCCGCTTCCGCCTGGTTGCTGCTTGCTCACAGCTTCTGTATACTTCAGCTCACTCAGCCCTTCCACTGCTAATAAAACCACTCTGGCTTCCTCTATGTATCTTCAGGAAGCCGTCCCTAGACAGAACACCTGAGTAGGCCTAAATAACCAACAACAGAACATCCATGCAAAATCACCACTTAGACCACCCCCTCACAGCCTTGGGCATAGCTGTGTTGCAGCAATTGTCCTGCCTTGAGTCAAGCAGCTGTGGCCTGAGGACCAGATAAGTTGACACTGTCACAGTAGAAAAGGACACAGCAGGTGGCAGCCTAACCTCCTGTGTTGCTCACGTTATGAACTCTTTTAAGCCCCACACACACTGGGAGGCAGTGGAGTCTGAAATATCTATGGAATCAGCCATTTGTCCAATGCCAAACATCTAGTGAATAGCAGAGGTGGGAGCTGATCCCAGACAGCCCAGCTCAATCATGCATTATTTGGCCCCTTTGTAGCTATTCATGGATTTGTCAGGATGGAATCTGATTGAAAAATGATGCCTGTGGGTGACCTGTTTCTAGAAAGTTGGCTAGACCACAAGTGGTTAAGAAAACACTTTGGGAAACAGTTTTCTAAGCGACTGCCTAGATTGGAAGGGAAAAAGCAGCCTCCATCTCTGTGACTCTCCGAATACCACTGATGGGAGGCAGAGAACAGGTGTGGATCAAGACCCAAGCACAGAACCATGTGGAAGCCAGCTGCCCAACCACTGCATCCCAGGCCCCCCGGAGAAGTCAGGCCTCACCTCTCCTCTTACCCCCCTTACTGATGTCACACAGTCCCTATCTGACTTTAAACTTTACCCCCAAGGAGGTCCCTCGCCCTCCAGCATGGGTGGGCAGCACACAGTCTGCTGAGGGCCTGAGGAGGGAGGATTTACCAGCTTCCTCTGCCTCGCTGTTAAACTGGGATGCACATCCATGGACAGGGATTTGCAGCATGGCACCTGCGCCTCCAAATGCGGGCTGAATTGCACCTCCAGTGTCCCGGGGCTTCTGCATGCAAGGCAGATCGTGAGACCACAGGACTCTCAGATCCCTAAGAACAGGAGCTGATCACTCCTAGATATGGGCACACATGGTGATAGATAGATAGATAGATAGATAGAAGGGAGGGAGGGAGGGAGGGAGGGAGGGAGGGAGGAAGGAAGGAAGGAAGGAAGAAAGAAAGAAAGAATATTTGACATCTGAAGCCACCCTTCTATTCCTCCTGTCAGTAATGACTGAATATTAAGAGAAGAGGTGATCTATTTGCTCATCAAACATATGCCCAAGTTTTCATGAGGGAGAAAATACAAAACTTATGTGCATTAAAACTAACTGAATTTCCAGTTACAAACATATTTCATAGGAGGAAAGCAGTTGACCTAGACCCACACAAATGGTCCACCAATATGATATCTAAAATGTAACACCATATTCTGTTGGTAGTGTATTTGTACAAAAACTTACTTTTAAAATTCATTAAATACCTTTTATTTTAAAATTTGAACAAAAACATTCTTTAAATATTCCAAGAAATCCATCACTCATTAGGAAATAAGGAAGGATGGGTTTTTTAAGCATTTAAATAAATAAACAGTGGGAGCCCAGCATTGTGGCTTAGTGAGTAAAGCCACTGTCTGCAGTGCCGGCATCCCATACAGGCACCTGTTCATGTCCTGGCTGCTCCACTTCTGATTCAGCTCCCTGCTAATGGCCGGGGAAAAGCACAGAAGATGCCCAAGTGCTTGGGCCCCCGTATCCACATGGGAGACCTGGAAGAAGCTCCTGGTTCCTGGCTTTGGTCTAGCCCAGACCTGACCATTACAGCCATGTGAGGAGTGAAACAGTGGGTGGAAGATCTCCCCCCTCCCCACCTTTTCTCCCTCTTTCTGTAACTCTAACTTTCAGGCATCTAAATAAATCTTTAAAAAATAATAATAAGTAAATAATAATGAATATCTGAGAGTCAAATTACATTCGATCCAAAATTTATGTTCAATAGTGCTCTTCAGAAAAGAGCCCCAACATGGCTTCTTCATATGTGATTAACATTGTCTAATGTTCTCAGTTATTCACTTACTTATTCATTAAAATAGTTATTGAATGCTGTCTTGGAGTCACACTGGGCACCGGTGATACAGGAGTGGATAAAACAAATTTTAAAAATGTTATGGGGTGGGTGTTTGGTCCTGCAATCAAGATGCTCCTTGAGGGTCCTGGATTCAGGTCCTGACTCTTCTGCTTCCTTCCGATCCAGCTTCCTGCTACTGTGCCCCCTGGGAGGCAGTAGATGCTGACTCAAGTTTTTGGGTCCCTGACAGCCACATGGGAGACTCATGTTGAGATTCAAGCTCCTGGCTTCAGCCTGACACAGCTTTGCATTTTGTGGGCATTTAGGGAGTGAATTAGCAAATGAAAGATTCATTCTCTCTCTCTCCCCCCCCCCCCTCCACCCTCTCTCCTTCTCTCCTCTCTCTCCTTCAGGTAAAAACTTTAAAAAAATAATTTTAATAAAACCTTGAAAAAATTATTTGAATTCTCACCCTCATGGAGATAGGGGGAGGCACAGGAATGAATAATAAACAAAATTAGTACATGGAGCGTACAGCATATCAGATGGTGATGCAGACTAAGAGCAAAAGTAAAAGGAGGAAGCCAGATGGAAGGAGGTGCAGTTTAGAGAGGGTGTTCAAGGCATCCTGGTCTGACCAGGAGGAACGTCGGCTGTGCTCACATGCCCCCACCCAGGGCAAAAGGGGATGCGTGGCCGTGAGGAACCTGGAGAAGATGCGTGGCCATGGCGAACCTGGAGAAGGCACACCAGGACAATGCTGCTCGAGTCCAGAACACTCACAGCAGAGGAAACAGCCAGTGCAAGGTCCCTGGGGCACGGACGTGGGGGCTTCCCGGAGCAAGAGGGGGACCTCGGTGGCTGCAGCTGGTGTGAGAAGAGGCCAGAGGAGTCAAGGATAACGTGAGACGTATGAACTAGGAAGGTGCTTTGGGGAAATGCCCACTGTTCTCTAAAGGATTCCAGCCCTGGCCGGAATCTCCCCACCACCTAAGCTCTGACATCCAGTATTCTGGAAGGAGCCAAGGAGCCAAAGGGGGATGCAAACAGCAGTTGAAGAAGAGGGTGGAAAAGGGATTCCAGCCCCGAGGTCTGCCACGGCCTGATTCCCCGGGAGGCTGAGGTGAAATCCTCAGAAGGGCCTGCGTGCTTTTCCCGTCTCTCCCCTCGTCTCGATCCTGCTCAGCCCGGCTCCTTCTGTTTGTTGACAATTCAGGGTTTTAAAGTTAGTACTACCACCAGGCATTCCTGCTCGTGGAAGAAGGCCAAATTCTATTTGGCCACGAGTACAATTACACCCACAGAAGTGTATTTTTGCTCTCAGCTTCAGTCTTCTTTTTGCCAGGTAGATAATTTATACGGAGCTTGAAAAAAGATGGTTTGGGGGCAAGTGACACAACACGCTTGCACAGACAGACGCGGCCCCCGTGTTTGAGTCCGCGGCAACTAGCAGCGGAATTCACTTCTCAACTCCCGTTTAGGCATCCTTTTTGATTTAAATGGAGTTGATAGTTCCTTCTCGTCGACGAGAGCGTAAGCAGGGTGTAATGAGGACACTTTTAAAACGCTTTCCGCCTCCAAGATGAAAGGTGCTTTATGAGCATTAGGCGACGCTGCCTCTGAATCTTCATCCTCGCGAGCCCTGTTTATGTGCCTTTCCTTTTTATTTGCAACAAACATAATCATGCGGTAGACCCATTGTCTGCATACTTGGCAAATTTGCTAAGTAGGCATTCGTGCGCTCCTTCAGGTGTTTCATCCATATTTATTGATATTCATCAAATAAGCAGGGGTAGTGATGGAGCCCAGTTGCTTTTTTTTTTTTTATTTTATGCTGCTCTGCTTGCAGCCGAATTAAATTGTCTCTCAGATGTTATCAGCAGCTGTCAAAAAGTATACTTTCCTCAGAGATCTATTTTGTATGCAGAAAGCAGAAGATCGGTAACACAGTCACTCCAGCAGCAAACTCAACGACTATCTACAGCTATTTACTCCGGACTGTGTGTCAATCATCAAATTCTTAAGTTTATATCTAGGGGCATTCCAGGAGTGGGTAACCACCATGCAACATTTATGATTTCAAAGTCTCCCAGCAACACGTCGTCCCCTTCACGTATTCTCTGAAACAGATTCCCTCTAAAAAATGTGACAGGGCCCACTGATGGTGCACCCAGCCTTGAAGACAGCCTTTGCAAGTCACTCAAGGCCTAAACACCCCCACATGAGCATAAGAAATGCACTTGATTGAGACTGAGCTGACCAGCACAGGAGTTCCCTGCCTGATAGGAAAAAGAAGAGCAAAAAATGCAAATACTGTATTTTAAATGCTCTTTTTAAAAATACTTTAAGTCATTCCATTTCTACTAGGCCCCAGACACAACCTCGCAAGAGCTCAGACACTAGTAAACACGCACTCCTTGGAAACTGATCACTCTGTGTGCTTAACATAGCAGGGCTAGTGCTGTTGCTCTTGTTCAACTCTACTTTTGTTTTCTTTTTATTTTGTTGTTTTCTTTCTTAGAAAAAAAAAAAAACAGGAAGGAGTTAGACATACGCTCATACACAGAAAAAAAAATTTCAGTTCCTACATCTGACTTTTCTAGGTGAGATGAATTTAACCTCCAGGTATCTTGGTTTTCCATGCTGTAAAATAGTCATAACATTACCAGTCCTCCCTCATTGCAGACTTACTCCATCCTATGAGACAATTACACACAAACACTCCAGAAAAAAAGTCACTGTTGAAATATTAGGTGGAAATTTTTATTTTCTAAACCATTAATTTCATTGCCCCTTCTGTCCATCAACTGCTGTCCTAAACAGCCTTGCAAAAAGAGACCTCAATCATTGGCCTTGACAGTTTCACTCTGCCACTTGCATAGGGGATGTGTTTCTCTTTGTGCACACCCTGTGTGGCCAGAAGCAATGAATAGTCCTAAGTGAAAAATATGGATCAGTCACCCAATCCACATTCACTCCTCTGGTTCAGGCATCTCTTTGTCATGATGAGAAGCCACAAAACTATCCTCTCCTCGGAAGCACCAAAAAAAAAAAAAAAAAAAAAAAGAGAGAGAGAGAGAGAGAGAGAAAAGAAAGAAAACCTGAGTAATCATTGCATATTTTTTCCTTAGAGGGAAAATTACTCCGTATGTGTTTCAAGAAGGTATTTTTGTTAAGGATTTTTTTTGTAGTTTTCCCAACATGTAACCTTTGTATGATGTAACCTGCATCTCTATAAATTATATAGCATGTGTCACAATCAAATGCTCTGAAAATATTATCAAAGGTTACTAAAAATATTTTTGCACATTCCTTCCTAATTCTATGTTATATAGTAATTGATACACAGCCCACAAAGCATCTAAAAATACTTTACAGCAAAATAAATGCCTGCAATTTCTTTCTGCTCTATGGTAAACGTGGACCGCAGAAACCAATTGTAGAAATGCATAAGTACCACTCAGGAAGCAAGGGAAAGGAAAGCCGGAACAGCCATCTCCACAACTCAGAATTTACATCATCTCTCTAATTACCAGTCCTCACGTAGGTCAGAGAGTTGGAATCCATTAGAATCGTGACCTTTGTCCGCCAACAAGATGGAAGTATTTTGTTGCTGGGTGAAGACACGGCTGTCCATGGGAATAAAACAAACATGAAGAAATGGACGCAATGCTGTTGGCCAACCCCACATCCACATTCCCCCGCTCCTTCCCAACACAACAGTGTTTTCCTCTGGTATGTGAGCTGCCTGCCCTGCACTCAGCAGAGGACATCCTGATCGGCCCCCTCCCTGAGCATGCCTTTCCACTAAGCAAACAGAATGTGGTGGAACTCTGCCTTTGGGTTCAACACAGGGCACATGCCAAATTTCAACATCTTGAGTCCATACCTCCCTCTCTCCTGTTGGACGTGAGTAGGAAAACCACATGATCTCACCTATATGTGGGATCTTAAAGAGCTGGACTCACAGAAGTGGAGGGCAGAATGATGCATTCCAGAGGCTGCAGGAGGCAGGTGTGTGGGGAAGGGGGAGAGGATGCTCCAAGGGGACGGTCTCAACTAAACACAGAGAATAAGTTTTTGTGATCTTATTGCACTGAATGTAGATTACAGTTAATAATAGTGTATTGTAGGCTCCAAAATTGCTTAAATATTAGATTTCAAATGTTGCTTAATGTACCCATTCCACAGTGTAGTGGGTGAGCCCTGATGGCCCCAGTGGTAACGGCCAAGGGAAAGAAGCACGGGAGGAAGGTGATGCTGAGCACAGTGGAGGCAGGAAGGAGCTGGGCCCTTAAACACCTCATGGCAGCTGCGTGGGGGGAAGCCAGCCCATTCCTGGCAGTGATGTGAAATAAACTGCATAACTGTTCGACCAATTTAGATGTTGTTGCTGTTACTTGCAGCCACCAAACCCTAACTGTTCACAACCATGTTCCTCCCAAATTCTCTTTTATTTTGGGCAGCTTATAAATGAGTAGACCTGTCAGGTAGGTGCAAACAAGCCCTGATGTGTAGGTTTCTTTGCATGCTGTGGTACACAAATGATTTGTCCCTCATTGTACCCAAGGTGGATTTACTACTCCCCACAGGGAAGCTAATTTTTATTTGTTTCTATTTCCCACTCACATGTAGGTTCCCCTGGGGCTGGGATGGTGTCAAATTCACTGTCATAACCTTTGTATCTACCACAATGCCTGCTCATTCTAAATTTTCAGTAAGTATCTGCAGAAGGAACACAGGCCCAAAATGCTTTGAATAGAACGAGGCAGAGCTGCAACAAAGGTTCCACTTAAAAAATTAAATAAGAAATATTTTTTAAAAAAATAAATTTCCAAAAAAGAATTTTAGGTTAACTTTGAACATTTATAATTGCATACTTCAAAAATTTTAATAAAGTTGATGGTGCAAAAAACATATACCAAGAAAGATGCTGTGGGCTGCTTTTTTAAAAATCAATTCACTATAGAAAAAAAAAAAACTGAGTTTAAGAAAAAACAGGGTCCTTTGCTGCACTGTCTGAGTTATCACCCATTCCTCCATGAGAAGTAACTGGATGCTGAAGGTACAACTCATTCTATGTCCTTCACAGTTGCTTGTTCTTGAGTATGGTTTGGTCATTCTCAACTGTTCTGTTGAGAATTCTTTTGAGTGTTCGTGATACAGGTAAAACCTTCCTGACAGTTTTCATCCAAGATTCTCTTGCCTAAAAATGACAATTTTTCACAATGTGTGCAACTCCTAATAATTACTATCTTTTAAATTGTAGTCACCAGTCACATTATTCTGGGTGTATACCATTCAAAAAGTCAATTATTATTTAAAATAGAACCAAGGGCTACCAAAGTTATTGTAATATATAATTTTCAGTACCAAATAATAATTACAAAGATCCAAGCACCGTTGGAACTTAGAAATCTCAAAGCACTTTTCTAATATAGAACTTAGTTAAAAATAGAACTTCTTCTATGCCATTAGAAAATGTCAAAATTTTAATAGTATAAATTGTAACAGAAGGCTCTCACATTGCTTAGAGAAAAGAAATTTTTGTTTTGTTTTTAAAGTAATATTTTTATTCATGAACACCAACACCCCAAAGAGAACATAAAAGGGTGTCAGGAACAGATTTTATGAGAGATAAGGCAGAACTGTCATGCTCTGTCTCCAGAATATTTGCATTTGGATTTATTTGATGCCTATTTTTCCGTATGCCGAGTTTTCTAGTGATAACAAGACCTTCCAATTTTATTTATGTTGAAAGATAATGATTTCAGCTGATGCCTCGAGATAGCACCTGAATAAGTTTTTATCAGAGACCAACAACAGTGCTCCTAACAAGGATTCTTTGGGTATAATTTATTAAAAACAAGCAAACAAACAAGTTCAAGTTCACTGAATTCCGTCTGAAAGTTACTGTTCCAATTCATAAAAGTTTATTGAAAACCTACTGTGGCTATGACCCTGCCCCTGTACAAGTTAGGAGTGGAGGATTGAGGAAGTGGTGGTTAAAGACTTTCATCTTGCATCCTAGCATCTATGGCTTACTTTATGCCAACAGAAATAGTGAGTAAGAGGTGTAGCATAGTAGGCTAAGCTTCAGCCTACGGCACAGGCATCCCATATGGGTGCCAGTTCGAGCACTGGCTGCTCCTCTTCCAATCTAGCTCTCTGCTAATGGCCTGGGAAAGCAGTGGAAGATGGCCCAAGTGCCCAGGCCCCCGCACCTGCATGGGAGACCTGGAGGAAGCTCTTGGCTCTGGCTTCAGATCGGCCCAGCAAATGGCCATTGCAGTCATTTGGGGAGTGAGCCAACAGATAAATACTTTTCTCTCTCAGTCTGTCCCTCTCTCGGTCTGTAACTGCCTGTCAAATAAATAAATAAAAATCTTTAAAAAAAAAAAAAGAGAGAGAGAGAGAGGTGTAAGAAGGAAAGATTTCAGAGTGGAGATCGAGGCCAGGTTAGTGAAGTCCTAGGCCTCTTTAATCCCCTGGTAGCTTCCAGAAAGAGTTTGGTTCATCTTTGTTGAGCACATACCAACTTTAATCAACTTCCGTAATTGGGAGAGCCCATTCTGTTATTGCATTGTTGGTTGGTTGGTTGGTTGGTTGACTGACTGACAAGGGAAGAAGTAGTTCCCTTATACTCTACTTACTACTACATGTACTGCCAGTTTGCTGCTTTAGTAGTATTTAATCTTAAGCAGCAGGTGTTCTTGTATTCTTTCTTAATGCCTCCCCCCAAATAAATTGTATTTGTCTCTCATTCTCTTGCTGAAGCCCTGTCCCTCCTCTCTGCTCCACAGATGTCACTTTAGAAGAAAAGTTACTACGAATAATAAATATAAAATGATATGCCCTATAAATATATGCAACCTATTTTTTAAAAAAAAGAATGAACAAAAAACAAATCCAAAAGCAATCAGTAGATTGTACATACAAAGTAGAGTAGGAAAAAGGAGACTCAAAGTTATCAAACTGATAAACTTGGGAAAGAGATTAAGTAAGATCCCAAGAATGAGGGCATTTGGGGGCTAAATGTCTACTTTGTCTCATGCAGAATCATATAGACCAAAACACTCATGTAAGGGGACAGGAATGGAAAGATTAGAAACCAAACCTTTAAAAGTTGGTAGCAAATCAGAGATTAAATGGGAGGAATGTAGCAGTGAGAATAGTGAAAAAGGAACCTGAGAAATCAAAAATTCTGACAAATTCCCCATGGCAAATATAGAAGATGTGTGAAGTAGGAATAGATAGTAGAGTGGGACCGAACAGAAGAATTTATCTTGGGAAGAATAATGTCATTACTAAACATGGAAAGCACAATAGGAGGAAAACTGAGTAACTGGAAGTGCAAATTATAAGAAAAACTGAATGGAACTTTGAACACATATAAGCACATCCACATAGGAAATGTGTATTTAACAAGCTGAACACAGAACAAAGGAGACGAGGTTCCCCTTGGGGCCCCTGTACTGAGTGGAAATGAGTCTTAGGGTCTCACTTCCCTATATTTCCCAAGACATTAATGTCAAAACCTAATATTGATATTAAATAAATCACTAAATCTTTGCTAAAGTCTGTAATATATAACTAGAAATAATTCTCTAAAGATGTGTGGATAAATGTGAGTACTCATAATAGTGTTCTGTGAATACTACCATAAGCACTTTTTCTTTTTTTGATATTTCAATATCCAGCAGTGTGTAATTATATAATGTCAACCTGTTATGCTTGAAAATAATATCCCTACAGGGCTTGGCTTCTATCACAAGGTCTTTGAATATGAATGTGGTTATAAGAATTTTCCTTATGATTATACCTCTGTTGAAATAGTTTGTTGCTATAGGTTGTGGTAATAATACTTCAGATTTTATAGCACTTTCATCCAATGATTTGAGGACCTGTTACTAAAAATAGGAAAGCTAAAATTCAATAACTTGAAAACCTAAGGTTGTTATTCGTTCTCTACTTATTGTGGAATATTTTAAAGTTAAGTTTTGGGTCTGTTTTTGTTTTTGTTTTTTACTATTTCTCAAATTTCTCTTTGGTAATGTAGAGGACAATTATGCTAATATAAATGTGGAAGTAATTATATGCAGCATACAATTGCGTAATGAACTAGAGCACATATAACTGAATAGAAATTATATCTTGAGCAAAGGAAAAAAATAGCAGTTAGAGTGTTTGAACTCTAATGAAATCACATTACATTTAAAAGATGACATGAGAGAGCTTCTTTATGCATTGCCTTCTCGGAATATATGCGGACTTGTGTTTGCAAACAGCAGGCTGCATCTGAGAGCTGGGCTAACTCTTCACTTGGAACTGACTCCACAACCAGTTCCCAAACATAATCCACAGAGCTAATTCACGATGCACAAAGGCAGCCCCTCGTCAATAACAAATCTAGACCAATAAGAGGGCAGGTTTTTAGCCAGCTCGGGAAGGATGAAAATTCTGATTCTAGAGTATCTTACCACTTGTGAAGGAAGGAAATATTTGTGATACTTAATAGCAACTTCTGTGCATCTCAGCTTAAACTCAGTAACATATTCTCTTCTCACTTATCTACCCAAAGCTGCTCATTTAACCTTGCTTGTCGAGAGTTCTCCCGGGGTGGTTGTTTGCTTCGGTTTTAATAATACATTCAAATGTTAGAAAATTCAGAGTGCTGCAGGATGGCTCAGTTTTGAATTCATGTTTCCCATTCCATTACTTATGGACACCATAAATATTTAGAGAGGCCCTGGGGGTGGACCAGGCAAAGCTGTGAGTTGAACAGATGCAGGCCCAGCCTTCATGCACATGACAGTGCAGAGATGAAGACAAATCCCAAGAAAGCAAGTGCTATGGGCACCATTGAAAGAAACGCTGGGCCCATGAGAGTGCCTGACCTGATGGCCGGAGGGAAGTGCTGTATAACATAAACTCTGAAGGATGGGTAGGAGGGAGAATTCAACAAGGTAGGGAGGCAAAGAGGACTGCCCAACTGAGAAAGTGACCAGTGTAGTTAAGGATCCTGAGACAAGAAATAACATGATAAACTCATGGTAGGCCAGGAGAGCTTTCACTGCCCAGTCAGCACCATGAGGGCAGTGGTCATGCCTGTTTCTTTGACGTGCCATCAGAGTACCTGGCACACAGGAGTCACTCAGTAAATCTTTGTTGGATGAATGTGGATTAAGGATAGGTGACCAGAAGAGTAGCACAAAATTGTTCTACAGATGTAAGCAAGGGAGAGAACACAGAAGGCCTCATGAACACATTAAGAATACTGAACTTCATTCTACAGACCATGGGAAATGATTGAATTTTCTATGCACATCCAAAAGGATGACTTTTCTTCCAGACACACTTAAATAAATCTAAGATATCTCTGAGTATAAAATGCACCAGCATTTTACATAGGACTCATAAAAAACAAATGCTATTAAGTTATGAGACAAAACAGATTGTAAAGACACATCCTGAGTTCAGAGTATTTAAAGGACAAAAAAAAAGTGTATTAGAGTTGACAAAATATAATGAAATCAAACTTCAAATGCTGTGCAAAGTGGAATTAAAATACAAGCTATTTTTTTGTGGAACAAAATTTTGAGGTCCATGTATCCAAGGGGTCTTCAAAATGTTAATAAAAAAAGAAGTATTATGAGAAACCTATCCATAGATATCAAAATTTTGTTGCAACAAAATGAACCCGTGCTTCAATCTCATTTTCCACAAGCATTTTTTATATAATCTCCTAGGTGTGGAAAGAGACGGCTAAGAGGGAGGCCATGGGGACCAAATGACTTGTTGGAAGGGCACTGTCAGGGCTGCCTGGGTGGCTCCGTCTGCTGCAGAAACAGAAGACAGGACCAGATTACGGAAGTTAAAACGGAAGAACAAGGACCAAAAGGAGAGCTCTTCAGGAAGAACTTCCAGGACTTGTGACTGGTGTGGATTTGAGTGAGAAAGTCAGAGTCTTGGGTGGATGGAGGGATTTACTGAGTTGGAAACACTGGTGCAAGTACTCTGAAGAGAAATCTGGCTCAAGATAGAAATTTGTGATTTATCATCATAGAGATGGTGACTGAGGTCATGGGAGCAGAAGAAACTTCCTTTACACCCAGAGCAGAAGTTTTTAACTGGGGTCAGTGCCTGCGGAGCATTGCTGGGATGGCGACGAGGAAGCCTGTGAGACACATCGAATGCTTCTTGAAGTAGGAGGGGAGAGGAGAGGCAGGGCCTGGCAGAGGCAGCAGCAAGAATAGAAAGAGGATTCAGACATGATGGCTGCTGTAGAGGTGAACTCCCAGGACTTGGGACAAAATTGGCTGTGGAGGCTGTGACAGCAGAATTGATCACAGCCTGTTAACAGTGGTGGAGGTGAAAAACAGAGAAGCAGAAACAACAGATTTGCAGGGAAGACAATGAGCTCGGGTTTAGGACCTTTGATGGCTGAGTGTGGCCTATGCAACATCTACATGAAGATGTCCATTCTGTGCCATGTGAGAACCCAGTCCATCCTGTAAGGAAGTCTTGATCTTACCCATTTTTTTCAGGCAGAAGATGTGACAGCATTCAACCTGACAGCAGATACTCTACAGTTAAACTCAGTTCTTGTCCTGGTCCACTGATCACCAGCCAAGAGATACCAACACAGGCGCTTGGTGTCACTGAGCCTTGGTGTCCCAATCAGTACACTGAGAAAAATATTTAGCTTCTAAATGTGTTTCACAAATTGACCAGAACATAGAAATGCCTGGTGTGTGATGAGGACTTGATAAACGATGCTTATTTTTCTTATCTGTTTTAGTGTACTCATGAACTCTATGATGGCTTCTTCTAACATTCATGATTGTATTTTTCATCCATTCATCAAATATTTATGATCTCTCCTGGGTGAGTGGTATTAGAAACCAAATGCATGCCCTTGTCATATTTGCATCATCCAAACTACGAGCTGTGTTCCTCAGCTTTCCTGTGTCCCCTATAGTATTTCATGTCCCACCCATCCATGCTAAAATATCACGAAGTCCCTGTGTGCAAGTTAGCCTAGGCCAGGCACACTTTGTCCCCAGAAAGACCAACTTCAAGAACATGAGAAAGTCACCCATGAAGAAATGGATTCCGAACTTCTTCCTTCCAACCCGACCCACTCTATGTAGCCACAAAGGGATCCCTCCAAGAGCCTCTCATAACCCCATTTACCTCCCAATAGTGTAAGCTACAACAGGCTACTCTACAGTTCCCTGCCTTACACCTACCAGATCTCACATGGCCCTTCTTCATCTATGTCACTGAAAACCAAGGAATAGCCTTGCGGGTTCCTGGCCATCAGATTGGTCCCTCTTTTGCTCCTGGAGCTTATCTCTCAAAAATATTAGATCCCACAGTCAAGGGTTGGCTGCCCTGTTTATGGGTGCTAACCTCAACAGCAGTTCTCATACAAGAGCCAGAAACATTCACCTTCGGTTCACCACTTCCCATTCTTTGTTCACACCATCGATCAGAACTCCTAACCTACAAGAGCCTCCAGGCTCTCCCACATCTCGCATTCTGGCCCTTCAGGTGCCCCTGAGGATCCTACCCTCCCCACTCTTAAACCTTGTCTTCCCTTTAACCCAACTACTCTGCGTCCCCCTCGTCCTCCATCTCTAGATCGCACGGCTCCTGTTCACCCCTGCATTGAGACTATCAAACAGTTACTACCCCCTCCTTCAAACATCCAGGAGGGTCCCCTCATTAACCCCACTCCAGTCTGGCTCACAAGGGCAGGATATGCTGTGGTACTGACCACTGACGTGGTTGAGGCAGGACCACTCCCCTTCAATACTACTAATCAACAGTCTGAGATCTATACTCTAACCAACACTGTCTATACAGACTCAAAATACACCTTTCATATCCTCCTGTCCCACTCAGCGATTTGGAAACAAAGGGACCTTCTACCCAAAGAGACAACCATCTCCAACACTACCTTCATAGCCCCTCTCTTAGAGGCAGCCCATCTCCAACACAAATTAGACTTGTCCACTGTAAGGCTCACCAGACTCATAACTGTCATCATGGCCAGTAATAACAGGGCAGATCGGGTAGCCCGTCAGGTGGCACTGTTCTTCTTTTCCTCCAGTTTATTCTCCACTCTACCTGCTATACTGATAAACCACCCTCAAGATCAACAATCCAAACAGCCCTCCACTCAGGCCATCTTACTCTGTCTCCACCATTTGTTTCAATCCAACATGTCTTCTTCATTATTATTTGTCAAACAATCGCTTCCTCTCTCACCAGAAGATACAAAATAACTTCAACAACTCCCCTCTTCTTGTGTTATCTGTCAAAGAACAAACCCTGACTCTAACCTGCATCCTCCATCCTTCCCCTCCGACCAAGCCAGAGGACATCTGGCCTCTGATTGGCAGATTAACTTCACCCACATGCGTAGAGTACGGCGCTTTCAATATCTCTTGGTATTGGTAGATACTGTCTCTGGGTGGCTCAAGGCCTTTGCTACTACTAACAAACGGGCACTAACAGTGTCGAACATCCTACTTCAGGAGATTGTTCCCCAGTTTGGGGTCCCAGCCTCCCTCCAATCAGACAATGGTGCTGAATTCACATCACAAGTAACTCAACAACTGAGTAAGGTACCCAACATCCCCTGGCACTTCCAGTCCTCAGGAAAGGTGGAAAGGACAAATCATACACTGAAAGACATTCTAACCAAACTCTCCACTGAGCTTCACCTAGACTGGACTAAATTTCTGCCCCTAGCTCTGCTCTGTTCGAGGGCCCTTCCAAAAAGGCCTCTCAACCTTTCACCTTTTGAACTAATGTATGGACACCCCCCGGTTCCTCCAGCCATACACCTACAATCTCTACTCTTGCCACCCCATCTACTCTCGTCTCTCCTCTGATATCTCCAAGCAGAGTTATGGAAATATACAGACTCCTACTGCCCAGCTCCAGGTACAACCACCTCAGACAGCTGCCCTCCTATTACACTGGGAGATGAGGTCTTCCTCCTCTTCACACCCCTTCTTGCCCCCTACTCCCATCAAGCTACAGGCTAAATGCACTGGACCTTACCAGGTTATTCTCACTACCCCTACTGCCCCAGTTACAGGGAGTCTCCCACTGGGTCCACTTCACCCACCTTAAGCACTCCTCTCCTCCTCAGTACACAATCACTCTCACAGCACCACTCACAGCCAAGTTTACCTGGACTCAAGCACCACTACCAACAGTGCCCAGAAACTCAGACCCTTCCATGCTTGATGAACCTGCCTCTGGAAAAGAGTGACCACCAGCTGTCCACCACTTTCAGCACTGGGTAAGTGTTGATCCTCTCTTATACCGCTACCAACTCTCCCTACAACTTCTGTGCGAAGACTATCAAACACACTCCTTGGCCATCCACCCCTCCCAGCTCCTTTCGGTTACTGAAGATTTGCATCTCCAGGGAACCTTCTTAGACCTCACTCCCCTTGAGACCTACACTTTCTCTTACCTCCTCTTACTATCTCACTCCCTGTTCCACACCCTGAGATGAAACTCCCTCTTCCATACCCCATGATAAATTTCCCAATAATCTCATCTCTTCTGCTCTTTTGTGTTTGCCCTGCATCTGTACTGGCCCCACATGTGGAAATTTCAGATTTACATCACTTCCACTCCCACAGGATTGCTTAATTCTACCTTCTGCCCCTTAATGGGCTGTACAGGCCCTCTCACTCTATTCTTCAATTTCACTAAGGCCTGCTCACATAATTGTTTTGACTGAACTAAATACACTTTATCTCAATTAAAAGAACACCATCCATATTATCTCTGCTTAACCAAGGATAACACAGGACCATGTAAAGATGCTTATTGGAAAAGCTGCTAATCATGGTCCTGTACGTACTACTATAAGGACCATGGGTACCGCCTCCCAGGAAAACAGCTCTCTAAGGTCCCCTACCTTCAGGTCTGGCAAGATGGAGTCAAGGGATCCATCACTTTATATACAGGATCCTATATGGCTGATCCCACAGAACCATAAAACTTACCAGGGCCTATAAGCAGCTCCCAACAGCTCCTGTGGATGTAGTGGCTGATATAGTGAGGGAGTCCTCCAAACACCTGTCCCAACTAATCAACCCAGTCAAACCACCTTCAACTTGACTACAACTCATCAATCTGTCTCTCACCCTACTTTATCAGCTGCCCAATTCTACCTTACCCTCTGCCCTTCACCAACGACAAAGCTTCCTAAGTGCTTCCTCAGGAACCTCCCATTGCAGCTACTCTACTCACTAATGCTTTTGCTTCTACAAACTCCTGTACCACCAATCCTCAAAAAACCATCTTTCATCTTCCTCTACACCCTGGATGACAAGATCAACATAACAGAACAATACAATGAGTCTATGCCACGTAACATTCCCTGTGTTATCAATATAACCATGACTTGCACCACTTCCTTCTCAAACCCACCAGGAGCCTCAGTCCTTTGTAATTATACCTTATATACATGTATCAACAGTTCTATGCGTGGTCCATGTGTACTGGTGATCCTTTTCCCTCACCTAACATTATATGACTACTCAGAGTTCCTTTTACAGACTAATCCCTCTACCTGCAAGAGACAAGCGGTCTTTCTCCCAGTCTTGGTTAGAATCAGCTTTGCCACTTCTCTCTCTTTGGTTGTGATCTTGGGAAATTCTCTAGGCCACAGTGTTATCGCCAAAAACAACTCCAACAACTACAAGAGGAGGTCACCAGGTCCAGTGAGACTTCAGCAGACGCTATTCAGGCATCTTCAAAATCAGATCACGGCCGGCGCCGTGGCTTAACAGGCTAATCCTCCGCCTTGCGGTGCCGGCACACCGGGTTCTAGTCCTGGTTGGGGCGCTGGATTCTATCCCGGTTGCCCCTCTTCCAGGCCAGCTCTCTGGCTATGGCCCGGGAAGGCAGTGGAGGATGGCCCAAGTCCTTGGGCCCTGCACCCGCATGGGAGACCAGGAGAAGCACCTGGCTCCTGGCTTTGGATCAGCGCGATGCACCAACCGCAGCGGCCATTGGAGGGTGACCCAAGGCAAAAAGGAAGACCTTTCTCTCTGTCTCCCTCTCTCACTATCCACTCTGCCTGTCAAAAAAAAAAAAAAAAAAAATCAGATCACCTCACTAGTGGGTGTAGCACTACAAAAAAAAAAAAGAAAAAAAAAGCGAGCTCTGGACAGTACAACAGCTGAAAAAGGGGGAACCTGTGTTTTCCTGGAAGAACAATGTTGCTATTATGTTAATTAATCAGCCCAGGTAGAACAAATTGATAAAACGTTTCAACAGATAGCTACAACTACTGAACACTCTACCCTAGGGTCCAGAGAACCTCTCCTCTCTCCCTCCCTGCAGAGTCCTCTCTTGGTTAATGCCACTCCTAGGACCATTGGCCACTACTCTCACACTGGCCTTTATACTACCCTGTCTGTTTAAGTGCTTACAGAAGGTGATAATGGAACAAACCAAAGCCTTCACCAACCAGGTTGTCAACCAAATGCTGCTACAAGGATATACTCAGCTCCCCACCCAGGAGATCATGGCTTGAGATGTCGCCCCATGCCAGCAGGAAGTAGCTCCAGAAGATAGATCATTGTACCTCTACCCCTCCTGGGCTTTTGGGGCCAATGTATCCCATACAATGCTTGCTTTATAGAAAAAAAAAAAAAAAAAAAAAAAAAAAAAAAAAAAAAAAAAGGAGGGAACGTTAGTCTTAGCTGAGGCACCATCTTAAGCCTTGGGTGCCATCTTAGGCACTGATCCAGTCACAATCTTGTACCCTAAAGTTTCAATTTCTCCAAGATAAATTTCAGTTTCCTAAGTCCAGCCTGGTTTATCAGAAATCAGGTGACCAAACGAACCAACCATACATATTGCCTTTACCCCACCCAATAAATTTCGCTGTTACTACTTCCTTATCTCTGCTAAGCTATATAAGACCTAATCTCTGCTAAGCTATATAAGACCTAATCTCTGCTAAACTATGTAAGACCTAATCTCTGCTAAGCTATATAAGACCTATTCTCCTAGTCCAGGCTGCTGTTTTCTCTCGTGCATGGAGAAGCAGCCTTGCAGATCGACAATAAATCTTTCTTTTTCTGGTGTTTGGTGTGTTTGGTGGTGGCCCTTCAACCATGATGGAATGGGCCAGGTATCACCACAAAAAGTGAAATGCAAATTTACAAGAAAAGTAGATGCAGTCAGCTGAATACACAAATCAGAAGGGATGCAGAGCAAGGACCTGGTTTTGAGCTGCTAGAGTAAGAGTTCCTAGGGAGCAGGAGTTTGAAAATATCTACCAGACATTTAGCAAAAGAAAGTCACTATTATTCTTCCACAGCAGGCAGTCAAGGGGAGCGTTCACAGAGCCAACAGACTTAAAGACCAATGAAATAACCTGACTGAGGCCACTCAATATTATTCAGCATCAGAGGCCTCCACATTGGCTTCAGTTCTCTGATTATCCGGATATTTTTCCTGTAAGTGTTCAGCACACATAAAGTACCCTACCTCTTGAAAGTAGAGGAAGTGCAAGCAGAGGGAGGTTCTGACTAAAAGTAAGGGACTACTTCAAATGGGAAACATATTCCTTCAAAAGTCTCATGGAACAAAAATTAATATACAGAATAAAGAGATCAAAAAACCCAACAATAAAATAATCAATCTGGCTAATAAGCAAAGTGTCTGTACAGATACTTTTCAGAAACAGAAATACAAATGGCCCCCAAAAATGCATGAAGCTACGTTATATATCACTAGCTATCAGAGAAACACAAACCGAAAATCACAATGACATATCACCTCACTCCAGCCAGAATGACTATTATACAAAAGACAAAAAAAATAACAAATGCTGATGATGATGCAGAGAAAAGGGAACCCTTATCCACTACTGCTGACAGTGCAAATTAGTACAGCTACTAGGAAGACAGTATGGAAATGTCTCAAAATCTAAAATAGACCTACCATATGACACAGTTACCCAACTTCTGGATATAGACCTGTAGGAAATGAAATCAGCATGTGATATGAAAGAGACAAATGCATTCTCACGTGCATTGCAGCACTATTCACAAGAGTCAAGACATGTCATCAACCTGGGCATCCATCAACAGATGAATGGAAAAAGAAGCTATGGTATATTTACACAACGGAAAATTACTGAGCCATTAAAAAAATGAAATCCTAACATTTGCAGCAAAAGGATGGAACTAGAGATCATTGTACCAGAAAGAAAAATACCACAGGTTATCTCTCATATATAGAAGTTTAAAATTATGTATATATAATTTGTACATATATATATATTTCAAATTTAACATAATAGGAAGGGTGGGCTAGGGGGATGGAGGAAACTGGACAATGATACTAAAAACTGTGGGATGAACATAACAGATTCTGAGATTTTGCAGCAAAGTTGGATAACTATGGCTCATAATGAAGGATAATATTATGTCTGAATAACTGGAAGAGAGGAGCCCCAAATATAAAAAAAAAGATGATAAAATGGAAAGTTTGCCTGATATGACTTGTTATATCGTATAACCATGCTGCAAGGTACTCCTTAAAAGTGCCCAAATATTACGTGTTAATCCAAGACTTTAAAACGTCTTTAAATGTTCAGAAGTGATGGAAACGCTTCCTACTTCCATTTCCATAAGCAGGGGCCTTCTCCATTGCTTTGCAGAAAAATTAAAGTGAAAGCTGCTAGAATTTTTAAATTTCTTAAAGAAACTTTCCACGCATTCTATGTTTTGTTTGTTGCCAAATACATAAATTGTCTTTTGAAAATGCTCTTACTTGTTCCATACAGATCTTTCTTGTCTCCCATAAGAAAGATTAGATCACTAATTTTGTGTTGGGTGGGCATGTGGGAAAATTTTTACCAGAAACAGAGCCAATGATATGCTGAGAAGAAGCAAAAAGGAATTCTGGAATACCCCAAAAGAAAGCAGAACAAGAAGCTCTCTGTAACTTTTTAAGCTGTTCCAAAGAGTAACATAAGGGAAAAGCACGGAACTTTATTCTCCATTTTAAAAGTGTGGCGGGGGAGGAGGAAATTGGGGACAGTGAGTGACACAGTGAGAGAAACTGCCACCTGCAATTTGGGCAGCCCATATCAGAGTGCCAGTTCAAGTCCCAGTGCTCTGATTCTTTTTTTTTTTTTTTTTTTTTTTTTGACAGGCAGAGTGGACAGTGAGAGAGAGAGACAGAGAGAAAGGTCCTCCTTTGCCGTTGGTTCACCCTCCAATGGCCGCTGCAGCTGGCGCAGCACGCTGATCCCAAGGCAGGAGCCAGGTGCTTCTCCTGGTCTCCCATGGGGTGCAGGGCCCAAGCACTTGGGCCATCCTCCACTGCACTCCCTGGCCACAGCAGAGAGCTGGCCTGGAAGAGGGGCAACCGGGACAGAATCCGGTACCCCAACTGGGACTAGAACCCGGTGTGCTGGCACCGCAAGGCGGAGGATTAGCCTATTGAGCCGCGGCGCCGGCCAGTGCTCTGATTCTGATCCAGCTCCCAGCTAATGTGCTTGGGAAAACAGCAGGAAATGGCCCAAGTGCTTGGGCCCCTGTCACTTATGTAGGAGCCATCGAAGGAGTTCCTGGCTCCCAGCTTCAGCTTGGCCCAGTCCTGGTCATTGAAATCATTTGAAGAAGGAACCAGAAGATGGAAGATTCCTCTCAGTCTCTCTCTCTCCCACTCACTGTGCATTTCAAGTAAATAACTCTTGAAAGAGAGACAGAGATGACTACTTAGAAAAGTAAAAATTATTTTTAATGGATGCAGTTTATTGGGCAATATAATCCTGATTTAGAAAAAGCTCTCAAATAGAGAATAATTTCTCTAGAGTTTAGTTTTAATAATTTCAAGTAAAAGAGAAAAAAGCAGCAATGAAAAATGTATTATAAAATAAGAATATCTATAATTCTTATAAATTATTTCTATATTAATTTATTTATTCTTTATATATTTATATATAATTCATATATTAATTCTTATAAAATAAGAAAATTTATAATTCACTATAGGACAATAAGCATGAAATAGTCTACTACTAAATAGAGAAGTTGGAAGGTATGTTGTAAAATCCTTATTTTCCTGAATTACTTGGTTTGAAAAGAACAGATCTCTCCATAACTGGGAAATCTCAAAATTAGAAAGGAAAAAATATTCATTCCCAAATGAAGGCTTTGATGCCAGGTAGATTAAGCTTTAATTCTAACTCTGTCATCTACTGTGTCACTTCAGCATTTTCTTTACCTGAATTAATACCTGCTGTGGAAATGGAATATCTATAAAGCATCTAAAACTTCCTTTCAAGTGTACTGAATTCAGCACACCTGTTCTATGATTCTTCCATTAAAAAGAAGAAGAAAAATAAGCATAAATTCACCAGGACAACAAAACTGAGAGAGAAGAACGTAGGAGACAAGAGGTGATGGGAAGATTTTGAAATTTAACAAGCACGTGGATGAAGGTGACCTGACAGGTCAGAGAAAGGTGAAAACCCAGGGCGCCATGAGCTGGGGCACAGAACCTGGAAACAGCAGCGCTGAGCAGCCCACCTGACCCCCAACCCAAATTAGCTTTCAGAGGACCAGCGGTCAGACTAAGGCCTCCAGGACACAAGACTAGAAGGTTCTTCTCTGAACAAGCTGACAACATAGAGATGGAAGTCAGAGCAGAAAATATTAATAACTAAGGGATCCATCCAGGAGGACCAATACTGAAATATTGATTTGCATAAGGGGAGGGGGGAATGGAGCAACACAGATTACTAAAGAACTAAAATAAGAAAAGGTTTCAAATTTCTGAAAGTCCTAAGTTTCCAAACTGAAAATGCCAATTGAGTTTCCTATATAATGAAAAGGATCTACACCAAGGTGCACCATTGTGAAATTCTAGTACTCCGACGACAAAGAAGAGAAGACGCAGTTTCCAGAAAAAGGAAAATCAAAAATGGCACCTAAAAGTAGTCATCCGAGCCCCCTGTCATGTCTGTGTCTTTCCACCTGAGCCTGCCACCACAAACAACTAAAACAGCCGAATAGAAACAGCTGTTGTAAGGCGTGGGCAAGGACGAAGGCATGCAGTACCAGAGCCAGGATCACAGAGAAACGGAAAATGCATGGACATAAGCCTTGCATTTCCCACTGCTTTTTCCCCTTAGATCATCCGTCAATTTTCATCGTAGGCCATTAAAGCTGAACAAAAACTGTAGCCGAGAGCTAGTGTCAGTCTTGGGGTTTGAGAGATCCAAATTTAAGTTCAGAGGTCCTAAAATTTTAGTAGTCAAAAAAAAAAAAAAGACTAAAAAGAAACACGAGATGATTCGTTTTAGGGATCAGCTTGACTGGTAGAGGGATGTTAAGATGGCTGAAAAAAAAACATTTCTAGGTGTGACTAAGAAGGCGTTCCTGCAAGAAATTAGTATTTAAATCAGCAACCTGAGTACAAAGATCCCTGAGGGGCAGAATATAATTTTTAATAAATGGAAAGAGGCAGAGTGACATTTTCCTTTTTCTTTCTGAACTGAGTTATTCATTTCCTGCCCTTGGACACCAAAGCTCCTGGTCCCCAAGACTTATGCAAGTAGCCTTCCTTCTCCTTCCCCATTCAGAACCTGAGTTGCCCCATCAGCCCCTGGATTCACAAGCCTTGATTCAGACTAAATCACAGCACTGGCTCTCCTGGTTCTGCACCTTGTGGATGGTAGATCATGTGACTTCTTCACAGCCAAATCAGTACATGCCAATTCCCGTAAAAATTTTCTCTTATGTATGTGAGGATACATCAAAAAGTCTATGGAGCCATTGCAGCCATTTGAGGAGTGAGCTAGTGGATGGAAGACCTCTCTCTCTCTCTTTCTGTGTCTCTCCCTTTATCTCTGTAATTCTGCTTTTCAAATAAATAAATAAATCTTTTTCAAAAAAAAAAGTTCATGGAAAAATAGAAATAAAAGATAAATTTATTTTAGTGCAAAAATATTAAAATAGTTTTTTTCATAATATACACTTTCCATGACCTTTTTGAAGGCCCTTCCACACATATCTACATCCTATTGTTTTTATTTCTATGAAGAATTCTAATATAACCTGTCATCTCTTGAGACTTTTTTCCCTTCAAAACATTTGCAGATTTTTAAACAGTGTAGTTTTACGCCAAGAAATCAAGTATAAATTTGCAACTAGAAGCTACAAATGAAGCAGTCTTCAATGCACTATGACATCAAGAAGATAAAAATTTAAGTTCAAAATTAGAGGTCCTGGTAAACACCTCTAGAGTTTCAGACAACATACACAGAAGGAAATTCCCTAGGAATATGAAGAGACTGGAAAAATACTATCCTCAAATGGATCCTCAGAATGAGGCAACCCTGTTTTAACTGCCTTGCCTCTGTAATGTTTAATTTATGCTGTCCAGCATTAAGCCAGAAAGCATCAAACACACCAAGAAGACAAAAACAACTAAAAACAAAAAGAAGAAAATAGGAAACAGGAACATATCCACAGGTGGTCAAGGTATTAGCATTAACACAGACTTTAAAATAGCTATAATAATATACTCAAGAATGGAAATAATAAGGATGAATTTAATCAGAACCAGCATCTATTAAAGAGCATCAGATGAAAATTCTTTAACAGAAAAATAAAATCACAGATTAAAAAAAATCAATAGATAGATCTGGCAACAGACAATGATTGATTAAATAGAGAACAACTCATTAGGAAAAAAAAAACTGAAACATAAGGAGAATCAAAGAAGGAAATCATAAAAAGTATGTGACTCAAACAGGGCGCGTTAAAAAGGTCCAGCAGATAGCAAAAGTGGAAGTGTCTGAGAACAGCAGTGTGGCAGCTAGAGGACACAGGCTTCTACAAGGGGCTTCTCTGAAGCTCAGTTCACACAGCGTCTTCAGAAAGCTGTGGAGAAGCTGTGCATGGATTCCAAAACTTTTGCCCCAAAAATTTAATTTAACTTCATTTTCTTTAAGATTTTATTTGTTTATTTGAGAGGTAGAGAGAGAGAGAGGGGTGTTCCATCTACTGGTTCACTCCCCGAATGGCCACAGTGGCAGCAGCTGTGCTGATCTGAAGCCAGGAGCTAGGAGCTTCTGGGTCTCCCACATGGGTGCAGGGGCCCAAGCACTTCAGCCGTCTTCTAGTGCCTTCCCAGGCTATAGCAGAGAGCTGGATTGGAAGAGGAGTAGCTGGGACATGAATCAGACCCATATGGTATGCTTGTGCCACAGGCAGAGGCTTAGCCCACTACACCACAGCACTGGCCCCTAACTCTATTTTTCTATGAACTTTCTGAAGTACCTTCATCTATCACAGGTACCCAAAGAGCTAGAGTTTTAGTTCTGTTAGATCACTGTTAGATCACTGTTACGTAGAAAAATAAGAAACAAGAGGAATTTTTAATGTCAGAGAAAACATGTATGGGAAAGCAAATCAAACATGGTATAATGTAAGATTCATTATCTGTGCATAATAAAGTCATAACAAATAAACAAATACTGATTTAAGTTTAAATGCTTATATAATGTTATTGGAAGGAAAAGGAAAGAAGAAATATTTTTGTGTAAAAGAGATGGGGAGAAATGAGAGCACTAAACCATAATCTTCTCTACTAGGAAGTACAATAAACAATATTGAAAACTGGCAAGGGGTGGGCATTTGGTCTAGTGGGTAAGACCTGACCCACACCTGTATCCCGATCAGAGTGCCTGGTTCAATGCCCAGCTGCAGCTCCTGAGTCCGGTTTCCCAATGCATATCCTGAGAGGCAGCAGGTGATGCTCCAGGAATTGGTTCCCAAGGAGTAAATCAGTAGATGGAAGGTTTCTTTATCTTTGTTTCTCTCTGTGTGTCTCTCTTCTTCTCAAATTAGTTTAAAATAAATCAATAAAACTGGAAAATCAACAAACAGCAATAAAATCTGTTATTTCAGTACACAGGAGCAAATAGAAGAAACAACTAAAAGTAAGTTAGTATTGTGGTCTCTGTAGAGAAGGAATTAGAGAAATAAAACAGGGGCCAGCTCTTTGTAGGAGTCTTAAACAATTGCTGATTTTTTTTTTTTTTGAAAAAAAAAAAATGAGCAAGTAGAACTTTAAAACAAGAAAAATTACCTTAAAAAAGTAAAAGAAGGGTCTAGCATTGTGGTATAGTGGGTAAAGTTGTTGCCTACAAAACCAGCTTCCAATATGGGTTCATGGCTGCTCCACTTTCAATCAAACACCCTACCAAGAGCCTGGGAAAAGCAGCAGAAGATGGCCCAAGTGTTTGGGTCCTGATACCCATGTGAGAGAACAAGATGGAGCTCCTGGATCCTGTCTTTGGCTTGGCCCAGTGCTGACCAGTGGGCCATCTGGGAAATGAGCGAGTAGATGGAAGCTCTGTGTGTGTGTGTGTGTGTCTCCCTCTCTCTCTCTGTAACTCTGACTTTCAAAATGTATAAATAAAGCTTAAAAAAATGAATGATAAAGTTGAATTTTAAAATGAAAAAATTTGCTTCTAAAAAAAATAAAAGGAAGGGCCAGCTCTGTGACACAGTGGGTTAAAGCCCTAGTCTGCAGCACCAACATCCCATATGGGTGCCAGTTTGAGTCCCAGCTGCTCCATTTCCAATCCAGCTCCCTGTTAATGTGCCTGGGAAAGCAGCAGAGGATGGCCCAAGTCCTTGAGCTCCAGCACCTGTGTGGGAGACCCAGAAGAAGCTCCTGCCTCCTGGCTTTGGATCTACTCAGGTCCTGCTATTGCGACCATTTGGGAAGTGAACCAGCAGATGGGAGACCTCTCTCTCCCTGTCTCTACCTCTCTCTCTGTAACTCTGTCTTTCAAATAAATAAAAATAAATCTTAAAAAAAAAAAAAAAGGAAAGAAAGTCTCTTAACAAAGTGACTTTGATGGCACATAGTAGGTGTTATATAAATTTTACTACTTCATGAAATGTGGTAGAAGGGAGCTCATCTACATTTGTTTTGGGCCAGGACCTTCCTGGAGGGTTGAAACATTGCCTGAAATCGTGCCACTGTCCAGCCCTCTGTGAGTGTTGTGCCCCTTTTGTACATCCTCCTTGCTGAATCTCCTTACAACTACTCAGTAGGACAGCCCCCTCACCGCCAGAGCAGAGTGGGAAGCTGTCTGGTGACTGTAAAACAGCATCTGCCAATAGGCATCTCCCTCTAGCTAATTATTACATCCTAGAGAAACCTCCAGCCCCAGAGTCATAATGCTAGGTGGCCCAGGACTATGGTGGCAGGGAAGAAATCGTATGAGAAAGGTACCATGGTGTAGCCAAAAAATTAGTAACACTCACATTTCACCTGCAGGCAATAATCAGGTCTGCCCAGGTAACTACATGTTTGAGAATGACATTTACTGTGTGACTATTTATAGTTTCAAATAGTGCAGCAAAGTGCCGAGTAATTTGAGAAACAAACTGGTCCACAGTAGAATCTCAGTGTTTCTTATGAGAATAGGTGGAAAGATATATGGACATAAGAGGAAATATTGATGCAGGGGATAAACACAATCACAGAGCAGAGCAACTTAATCAGAGACAAAGTTTGAAAATGTGACAGGCAATTTCTCAATTTCTCATGTCCTCTTTCCTGCATGATTTTGGGTCCAGTTAGGTCCTCAGAAGTGTACCTTACAGCAGTGGATTTTTAGAGTAGGAAAGTGTATTAGGAGATCACTCCATTCTGTTTAGTTCAACAGAGGAGGAAACAAAAGTGTTAAGAAGTCAAGGCAGGGGAAACCATGGGAAGACAATGATGGCAGACAGCTAGGTTGAAGCTCCCCAAATTCCAAAACATCAGCACAAGACAGCTTTGGCAGGGAAGCTCAAAATAAACATATCAATGTCTACAACAACATAGTTGAAGGAGGTATTACCTGACCCTAAATCAGACAGGGACAAACATCAACAGCTACATGTCCTGAGTGGCTTATATAGTCAGGAGGTGGCTGTGTCTGCACATCTGAGGACATGTGCAAGTCAGGAGGGGGGGATATGTGCACACTGAGGACACGTGTGTGTCAGTAGTAGGAGGCGTGTGCACACTGAGGACATATGTGTGAGCCAGGAGGTGGGAGTGTGTTCACATTGAGGACATGTGTGAGTTAGGAGGTAGGGGTGTGTTCATACTGAGGACATGTGTGAGTCAGGAGGTGGGGGTGTGTTCATACTGAGGACATGTGTGAGTCAGGAGGTGGGGGTGTGTGCACACTGGGGACACATGTGAGTCAGGAGGAGGTGTGTGCACACTGGGGACACATGTGTGAGTCAGGAGGTGGGGGTGTGTGCACACTGAGGACATGTGTGAGTCAGGAGGTGGGGGTATGTGCACACTGAGGACATGTGTGAGTCAGGAGGTAGGGGTGTGTTCATACTGAGGACATGTGTGTGTCAGGAGGTAGGGGTGTGTTCATACTGAGGACACATGTGTAAGTCAGGAGGTGGGGGTATGTGCACACTGAGGACATGTGTGAGTCAGGAGGTAGGGGTATGTGCACATTGAGGACATGTGTGAGTCAGGAGGTAGGGGTGTGTTCATACTGAGGACATATGTGTGTCAGGAGGTAGGGGTGTGTTCATACTGAGGACACATGTGTAAGTCAGGAGGTGGGGGTATGTGCACACTGAGGACATGTGTGAGTCAGGAGGTAGGGGTGTGTTCATACTGAGGACATGTGTGTGTCAGGAGGTAGGGGTGTGTTCATACTGAGGACACATGTGTAAGTCAGGAGGTGGGGGTATGTGCACACTGAGGACATGTGTGAGTCAGGAGGTAGGGGTGTGTTCATACTGAGGACATGTGTAAGTCAGGAGGTGGGGGTGTGTTCATACTGAGGACATGTGTGAGTCAGGAGGTAGGGGTGTGTTCATACTGAGGACATGTGTGAGTCAGGAGGTAGGGGTGTGTTCATACTGAGGACATGTGTGAGTCAGGAGGTGGGGGTGTGTTCACATTGAGGACACATGTGTGAGTCAGGAGGTAGGGGTGTGTTCATACTGAGGACACATGTGTGTGAGGAGGTGGGTGTGTGTGCACACTGAGGACACGTGTGTGTCAGGAGGTGGGTGTGTGTGCACACTGAGGACATATGTGTGAGTCAGGAGGTGGGGGTGTGTTCACACTGAGGACACGTGTGAGTCAGGAGATGGAATTGTGTACACATCTGAGGACATGTGTGAGTCAGGAGGAGAAAATGTGTGCATACTGAGGACATATGTGTGTCATGAGGTGGGAGTGTGTTCACACCGAGGACATGAGTGAGTCAGGAGGAAGATGCTGTCTGGAGACCTTAGGCCATCAAAGACCCCGAATCAATGGAAACTCTTTTCAGATGAAAACAAGGCCTTTTTCAACGACAAAGAAAATCACTGTTTTAGAGACAGGCGTATCCAAATTGGTATCAGCACATATTAGAGATAGTCTTCTGCCTCTTCTGAAGATTAGGTCACAGAAAATTTCAATATCATTAGCTTATCAGATAGTAACAATTAATTGCTAATACTCTGAAAACTGAAAAAAAAAAGGCAGCCTAGATGGATATGTGTGTGTAACATGTAAGCTTGTCTCTATCAACACAACAAATGTTTAGAGACTCTTTCTTTCAAACTATTAATTGTGTACTCATTTTTGCCATTAACACAAGTCATTCTAGAAGAGGCGCGTGCTTGTTAAAATTGTGTGGATGCATGAAATTGACTTTCCAACACCTGAAATTTTCAGGGAGGTACTCAGGGATCGTGCACCACCAGGAACAACTTCTCTCATCTCGCAGATATCAAACTGCCATTTCCCCTCCAAATGCAGGAGAAGCCCCTGCAGGAGACATTCACACAGTGCCCCGAGGACGTCTCTATTTATAATGTGAAGGCTCTTGTGGAGAAGGGAGAATTCTGGTTGCAGGCAACAGTGCTTCGAGGCAGAACAGAGTGGTCTGTCCCAGGTGAGCTTCTCAGGTGACCCCCGACGATGCAAATCCAGCTGCCCTCAAGGCACCCTATGAATTTATTATAAAAATCTAAAATAAAAAATCACAAAAATAACAAAAAAGTTGGCCTCACAAAAATTAAAACTGTTGCCTCACTCAATGTAACTTTAAAATAGAGCAGAGCAACAATTGCTCTAAGAAACAACAGACAAGGCCTCAAGGGCTTGGCAAACACTTTCTCTTATTTAACTCTGAAAGAGGTAAAAAACTAAAAAAGTTGACTCTGAGGAGCTGAGGAGGTTCCAGTGCCTGCATGCTTTGCAGTCGCTGCATTGCTTTGTGATGGGTCCACCGGCATTAACAGTTCAGGTGGCTCACTCTGTCCACAATTTGTTCTAATGAACTTCTTCTTATCACTTACTTCACTGTCTCCAGGAATATACAACAGGAAACCTACGCAAATACAGTCATGCGCCACACGATATGCTTTGGTCAACAACAGACCCCACATATAATTTCAGTTCCATAATACTGCATGGCCTGGTGGCGTTGAAGTGGCCTGAGTGCAAGCGATGACGTTCGTACAATGACAGAGTAACCCAAGAATGCGTTCCTCAGAAACGTCTTCATCATTAAGGAAAGCAAGACAGCAGTTCTACAAAAAGCCGTAAGCTACCTTTCAAATTCCAGTTGAGACACCTGCTTCTGGCCATGACAGAATATCAGAGGGACCTCCATCTTCAACAGTGGAGGAAACTGGACCAAAAAATGCTGGAAATCATTGTTTTCAGATGTTGGACAACAGGCTCCACAGGAATAGGATCCCTAAGCATAGAGAAACAACCAACACGAGCCCTACCATAGCCCCTGCTTACTACCTAGGGATGGTTTAGTCCTGAAAGTGGCGAAGGGGACCCAAACTGAGCCCAGGGATCTTGCTGAGCAGAAGAGATGAAGGCTGGAATTCTGAGGGGCCAAACGACCTGCACTGGTGGGCAAAGGCACAGAGAGCAGGGAGCTACACAGAAGAATCTAGAGGTCTGCAGAGAGCTCCCTGCACATGTTTGGCCAAGTGTGATTGGTACAAGGAGAAGAAGAAAGCACTGTGGGTAAAAAGGGAAATCAGAAAGCAGTAGGCCAGTCAACTCAAGTGGCTCCCACAGGACTGGCAACAGCTCCAGGTCTACTGGGAACCGTGGAGAGACCTCCTGATACATGAAGCATTAGGGAGAACCTTCAGAAGGGGACTGCCCACATAGGGGGCCGGATCAGCCGCACACCAAGTGCTGCTCGGGATGTGCCCAGTGAAGCTGAAGAACAAGTCCCAGAAGAATCTGACTGATGCCTAGGATGTGAAGTGCAAGCTGGGACAAGATCACACAAAAAATGAAGCACACAAAAAATTCCAGCTCCATCCCTACAAGGAAAAACATAATATCCAGTATCCAGTCAATAAACACCAGGCACAAAAAGAAGCATCCATGGCCAGGGTGATGCAATTAGCACACAGAAATGTGATGCAGAGAGAAATGGAAGATGGTTTTTAGAGCAGAACTTTCCTGGGATGAAAAAGTTGATGTCTAAAATAAAAAATATGCTCCATGTGATTAACAACAGATTGTCAGTGCAGAAAAGCAAAATCAGTGAGCTTGAAGATGTGCAGTAGAAAATATCCAAAAAGAAGCATAGAGGAGAGAAAGAGCAAAAACTTACCTCTGGGACACTGTCAATTATCTAATATTTGTGTAATAGAAATTCATAGGAAAACAAAAATTATTTGAAGAAATAATGCTTTAAATTCCTCACATTGGATAAACTCTAGTTATTCTTCAGATGCATAACACTTCTGAAAACATTCCACTCCCGAGTGATTGATGAGTTTAACCCTTATCTTGAGCAGACAAAAAGCCAAAAACCAAAGCTGAGGCTGGGAAATTCAATGTGACATCTCAACCATTTTACCAAAAGAGAGAGAGAGAGAAGAAGAGAAATAACAGCCCTACAGAGTGAATTAAGGCTGAAATGCCATGTGGTATTTCAACCTTAATTCTGAATTTCCTTGCTCTAATCAATCTAAATCAAGCCCTAATGATATTTAAATGTAGCTACTTGTAATTCCCATAATAGGCAAACAAAGGGGAGGTTAAAATAATTCTATTATTGCTCCATGATGAAACAGACTGCATATTTCAATTTTTCTACCTATTATAGTACCCACAGAACAATGCACTGTAATCTACTGCGATATATATAGGCTCTTTAACCACAGCACAGCACGGTGGGACTAACACAGTCACTCTGGTTGAGCTGCACTCGCTGATTCAGTGCTGGAATAAAGTACTTCACAGATTAGCTTAGTCTGCAACACTTAAAGGTCAGGATTTATTGTAATGTAAATCACAAAGCAATTTTATCTTGACAGAGATTACATACTGTTACAATATTTCTCGCTGAATCTAGTGATGCGTTTGCTTTTTCTTCGCAACTGCTGTGCAAATTGGACCGTAGCCCAGAAAAGAAAAAGAGATGGCAGGCTGCTCTGGCTTTTTAGAAACAACTTAATTCTCTTCATTTTTCAAAGTTCCACAAGAAAAAAAAAATTTCTGAAAATACACATGAAATCAGACATAAATACTTGTAAACTTCTACAAACCCTGTGCACACAGATATCTGTAGGTGACCACCTCTCAAATATGTTGATGTACAATTTGCTAATGACTTACTCTGCTCCTTGTACCAAGTATCTTCATGCATGATCTACATTATCTTGGTTTTCAGCAAACAAGCACAAGCAATAGGAAGTGCTTGTTTTTTCATTGATAATAATCACTAATCAAAAGAAAATTGAGTGTAAACAAAATAAGGCAAGAACTAGAAAAATCCACAGCTGTCACTGTCTTTATAATCGGATATGGGATGGTAGACTAGCAAAACCTCCCTTCATAATCTGTTTCTCTGGGGACTGCACTCAAAGCAGCAGGCACTGGGACCAAATATCAGGAACAAATTTCTTTTATTCTTTTTTTAAAAGTCAGAGTTACTGAGAGCGAGAGAGAGAGAGATCCTTCATCCACTGGTTCACTCCTCATATGGCCACAATAGCTGGCCCTGGGCCAGGCCAAAGCCAAGAGCTTCTTCCAGATTTCCCATGTGGGTGACAGGAGCCCAGACACGTGGGTCATCAGGAAGAAGTTTTTGGTTATCAGGGAATTAAATAAACTTCCCAGAATGTGAGGATCTTTTTTAAATTTTATTTAAAATATACAAATCTCATATATTTCATGTATACAGATTTAGAAAAACAGTGATACTTCCCACCCTACTCTCCTCTCAGCCATGCTCCCACCCATTCTCCTCCTTCTTCTCCTATCCCTTCTCTCAATTTTTGCAATGATGTACTTTCAGTTTACTTTATACTCATCAGATTAATCCTACAGTAAGTTAAGAGTCCAACAAATAGTATGAAAAAAAAAAACTGTTCTTCAACAGTATAGACAAGGGCTATAAACAATCATCAAAGCTCAAAACGTCCATTTCACTCCTAAACATTACGTTTTTGGTACTCCATTAGTTACCACAGATCAGGGAGAACATATGGTATTTGTCTTTTTGGGACTGGCTTATTTCACTAAGTATAATGGTTTCCAGTTGCATCCATTTTGTTACAAAAGATAGGATTTCCCTCTTTTTTATGACTAAGTAGTATTTCATAGTGTGAATATACACCATAATTTATCTAGTCATCAGTTGATGAACATCTGGGTTGATTCCATATCTTAGCTATTGTGATTTGAGCTGCAATGAACATGGGGTTGCAGGTCACTCTTTCATATGCTGATTTCATTTCCCTTGGGTAAATTCTCCAGAGTGGGATGGCTGGGTCATTTGGTAGATCTATTTTCAGCTTTCTGAGGTATCTCCACACTGTTCATGAAAATCTCAAGACCAGACCAATTTACTCTGTTCTAAATCATGCCTGTCAAAAAATCACCATGCATTAAATAGCCTCATGAAGAATTGATCCACGTGTGTACAGAAATTTGCTAATTTTCACCAATTCTTTACACAGAGTTTGTATTAGTAACATACAAAATATATGGTGATGTCCAGAGATTATCAGGAAATACATCCAATGCTAACTGTCAGTGGCAATCACTCCATCTCTTCTGCTCTCACTTGGGCCACAATTCCTTAATTAATGCACCTTGCACCCTGGCAAAACACTCTTACTTGTAAGAAAGGTGACAAATTATTACTCACAAAGACTGTATTCAGACACAGAGTAGCTTACTCTTTCCCTCTGGTCCCAAGGTTTCCACTCTAAGTCGTTCCAGATCAGCCTTCACATATCTGTAACACAATGGCAGTATGATTGGTATGATTGGTTTAAGTGTGTTCTTTAAATCGTTTTAAAATTTTACCCAAATTTATTTTGAGACAAAAATTTCTCCTTCTAAAATTATACATTTGACTCGATCATTTTTAAATTAACCATTTAAATCAACACTTTCCATATATTGCTTAAAATAGACTTGTATACTATTGGGTGTCTGAGGGGCCCAGGTTATTTTCTCCAATGCACAAAAGAATTCAAGGATGAGATGTAGGTAAAAGTTAGCAAAGGAATAAAATCTATTAGCAAAGCAAAAATACCCTATTCAAGAGGGAGTGTGGGCACATTCCAGATTGAGCTGTAGCTCACACAGTTCACAGCCATTCGTTCATGTGCTCTGGAGTCATAGGGTGTAGTGATCTGGATGGAGTTTTCCAAGAAAGGGGCAGAGATTTCCACGAATTGAGTGACTGCTCATTTTCTGGCTTTGTTACAAAGTTCTGAAGTGTCATGGTGTCAGGTGCATGATGGGAATAAGAGGGTCAGCCCTGGTAATTTTATTGTGATGATATTAAAATAGGCTGTAGATCATTGCAGGGATCCAGTCAGCAACCATGTTGGAGATTTGGGCCAGCACTTCTTCTAGGGGCAGCTTTACTACAATAGCTAGGAATGGTTGCTGGCTATGGGGGTGTTTCAGGGGCCATCCAAGTGGGGTAGAGTATGGCGACACATTTCCTCCACTCCTTCTCTCATTCCTGTCTCCTTTCTATAAGACTACAACCAATTGTTCACAGACCACAGTTTGGGAATACAAGCTATACAAAAAAAGTTATGAAATTCCAAGATATAAACTACAGGTTCAAGCAGTATGTGGGAAATAAAATGATATTCATAACGTACGAGCATTTATTCACAAAATGCAAACATCCCTGTCCCCAATACCACATACAGGCACAGACACTTCCTATCCAAGATCCCTGTGTATAGGCCGAGCATATAGCCTGCTGTTCTGAGACAGCCCCAGTTTATGCCTGTTGCTGTCCCGGAGTAATGATTAGCCACTCCTTCTCTCACTCCAGTGTACCCTGGTTTGGGTGATCCTCAGAAGAGTACAGTAAGTCACTCCCAGAAAAGCAAACAGAATGTCTCTAATGTGCCTTACTATTGTCTACTGCACAGCGCCCCAGGACTTCTACAAAAGAGAAAACACGCATTTCATCTACATAGCACATTAGAACTTGCAATACACATTATCTTATTTAATCTTCTCAACAGTTAGGTGCTACCTGTAGACCACAGTCGGGGAAACGCTGACTTGGAGATGCTCAACAACCCACTCAGTATCCCCACAGCGATCCCAGGACACGAGTTACGACTCATGCTCTGGGGTCTGCCTCTTTTCAGGTGACCTTTCCTCGGGAGTTGGGAGAGGTGGGTGTCTTAGAAGAGAAAGGCAGGAATTTGGGGACAGAGGAGTGTTCTGAGAATAAGCCCGTGCTCTTTTGCTGTGGATTTGGAGAGACTGGGGCAAGAAGCAGGCATGCCTGCCATGTTGCCAGACCCCCATTTTAGAAGAATTCGTTTTCCATTAAAACTACATTGTAAACACTGATGGGCTTGCCAGGCTTATAACCAACAGGCCTTGTGAGTTTACTGGGCCTCTGTATTGGGCTCTGAAAATCCCACAAACTCTTAAACTGCAAGTTGAATTTTCTAACTCAGGTTGCTCTGCTGACTCTGAAAACAGGAGGTCTGCGGTGAGGACCAGGAGGCACCCCTGCGCGGCTCAGAGCCAGGAGCAGACAGCCAGCCTGCCTGGTGGGCCGCGCCCGCCTTTCCTCCCGCGGCGCACATCCGTCCTCCCCACGCACGCCCGTGGCGGGGGCCGAAAGCTTTGCATCACACCACTGCTTGACACCCTGGGAACCGTCTCGGGAGCTGCAAAACACTCTCTGAAGCAACTTTCGAAAAGGCACATCTATATTTACCAATGTGTTCCACATGATTAAACTGTGAAATTTGCCTCCAGTTTGGCAATACCTTAGAGAGATGTTGTGAGTTTAGAAAGACAACGCCTGCGAAGTGCCGGAAAGTCCCACGGAAGGAACACACTCCACCCACCCAAGGTGCTGGGCCCCTCTTTGATGCGATGTGGGTGCGACAGCAAGGAAAAGAGCGTGCGGCGTGATGTCACAGTGTTGTCATGCATCATCATCCACGGCGAGAGCAAGAAAAGCCTGTTTCTCAAATGCCTCTCCCCTCCTCCTCAGCTTGTGAAAGCATATGGTATCCGAAACCAGTTCAGAGTGAACTTCAGCTCTGCCGCTGCTGTAAATGAAGTTCCTTCTCAGGCAGATGTCAGTGCTAAAAGTTTGAGGCTCATAAATACCAAATTTACATAAAATCCATATAGCTTTTTTTCAAAACCCTTTCTTGGTTGATGTGAGGCTGATTGGCTGGGATACAGAGTTCACTCACTCACTCCTGTGACCATGATTCGCTTCCAGCCTCACTAATTGGAGAAACAATGATTTTGACTGAGCCGCAAATGACATTCCTTGAGGCCTCTCGGGGCTGGAAATGCCACGTGTCAGATGGAAAGAAAGAAAATAGGTTAGAAAGTTAAGGGAGAGATCCTTGAACTATTAAGTCAGGCCTATGCGTCACACAATGGCCCATCATGGATGAGAAATGCATAATAAGGTGAAATAAGAAAGGAATCTTGTAGGGGCTTCAGTCCCTGAAAACGTCATTGAAACAACCTGGTGGTAAAGCAAACCAGAGTTTACTGCTTGCCACAATAAAAGTGGCCACTGCCTTGACAGGAATCCTAGTGGGATCTCAGAAGGAGGAGGAGGAAGGTAGGCTATTTGTGAGATTTTAGGGGTCCGGTTTGACATAAATCTGCTGTGGGAAAGGTTGATTTTCTTAGGACCATGCAGATCTGTGAGGTACAAGTTTAATTTCAGTAGATATAGAAAAGGGAGGATTTCAAAAAAGGCATTTTCCAAGCAGTTCTTAACGACTAAACAGCTGTTTGGTGCTGCCTTAAGTTGAATAGTCTAAATTTGTTGAATTGTAAATTTTTAGGAACTTTATGAATTGAACAATAAGGCTATTAGCAAATCTAGTTTCCGGGGAAGAATTTTCTGGAAAAAAAAATCCAATTGTTGAAGACAATGGACTGATAAAGTCACGTTGTTGAAGTGACTTGGTGGTGAACTCATGTCGATGTAAAATATGAGCTCAGTGGATAAGCCTGGCTGGGACCTCAACACATGCACTTCTGGAGTTCTTCAAATTCAGTCTGAAAAGCCCAGCACACCAAGGGCAGTGCCTGGCCTCAGAAAAGGATTCATTTTAAACCACAAAGCAAGAAAAGCTTCCTCTAATGTCGGCCTCCTCGCCTCGCCACCAAGCTGACTGGTTCCCTCCAGATCGCTGTCAGTTCTCAGCCTCTCCTTTGCTTGACTGGGCATATGCCTGTGTGTGCAGCATGCTTCAACACTCTGAGATGAGCCTCATGTTCTTCAGAAACACCTCACTGTCACTCCCTCGGTAACGACCCTGATCCTAGCAGGGCTCCGAGCCTGATCCTAACAGGGCTCTGCGCAACTCTTCTTAGCAAGTCCCCGCAGGAAGAAGTCTCACCTTCAACCTGCCTCTTGAACCCTGTTTCTCCCTGCTCCTCTCTCTCACCACGGACTCTGGGAGTGCACACAGGAACTCTACACACCAGTCACACTAAGCTCTTTGCAGTCCCAGAATCTACTTGGCTCTCTGTCCCCTCACTTACTTGGCTCCATCCAGGGCCAAGTCTCTCTGGAAAGCTCACCAATGCTCCTTCCCTAGGGCCTAATCTTGTTAAGGATTCTTGTGGCAAGGAAGTCACTTCCTCCTGGAAACCTCTTGAAAATCTGGGAGAAATGTTTCCCATTTGTGCCCCCTTAATACACTGTGCTTTCTTCTAATCCCAATAATAAGGCCCTCTTGACGTTGTATTGCAATTGCCCTTTTCACTGCGTAGTCATACCCCCTGAGAGGAACCTCCTTGAGGCCAAGTGTGTCTCAGCACATTGTCTGGTCACAGGGGTCACCCAAGTGCATCTTTTGGAGAGGTAGTAAATAAATAAATAAAGTCTTAAGATGATAAAAAAAAAATCATACAACTTGGGAAGATCTCAAAAATATCATCTGATGCATCCTAAATAATAAAGGAGAAATTTCAAAGTATTCATTCTTTTTTTTTTAAAGATTGATTTATTTATTTGAAAGGCAGAGTTACAGAGAGAGAAGGAGATACAGAGAAAGAGAGGTCTTCCAACCACTGGTTCACTCCCCAAATGGCTACAATGGCCAGAGCTGCGCCGATCCGAAGCCAGGAGCCAGGAGCTTTTTCTGGGTCTCCCACACGGGTGCAGGGGCCCAAGGACTTGGGCCATCTTCCACTGCTTTCCCAGGCCATAGCAGAGAGCTTGATTAGAAGTGGAGCAGCCGGGTCTCGAACCGGTGCTCATAAGGGATGCCGGCACTGCAGGCCAGGGCTTTAACCTGCTGTGCCACAGCACCAGCCCCAAAAGTATTCATTCTAACTCAATAAAGTTTAAGAGAATTAAAGTTCGCAAAAACCAGGTTAATACAAATTCAAAAGAATGAGAATGCATTTTGTTGGTAAGGATGTGGGAAGGCAGGCACTTTCAGACATGATAAATACAACCCCTTTGGGAAAATTTGGCAATATTTAACAAAGCCACACATTGTGTTTATCTTGTGACCAACAATTCCACTTCGAGAAAATTACCCTGAATATAAAGTTACAATGGAAAAAAAAAGATATGCACATGGTTATTCATTACAGAACTGTTTATAATTACAAAACACTAGAAGCAACATAAATGCCCATACATAGAATAATGGATTAATAAGCCATGGTATCTCCAGAAATAGAGAAGTCATAACATGTAAGAAAAAAAGGAATATGGAACATCTCTATGAACTGATTCTGAACAATTTCCAGGATATATTATAGAAGAAAAATTGGGGAAATTTAAAAAAGAGTATTTATGCAAAATTCTAAAAAGCAAAATTTTAAAAAGAGTATTTATGATAGTCTGCCATTCAAGTAGGAGAAAAGGGGGAATACATATGTATCTGTTATTTTAACAGAAAAAGAAGTATAGCAAACGTTATCCAGGAACTAATGAAATTCACTACCTGCAAGTATGGAAGCAGAGTGGAAAGAATACTCAAATAGGAACAGGGTCGTAGGGAGGAAGGTTAGCCATCTCTAAGTGTTCCTTCTTGTATGGTTCTGATTCTCAGAATGATGACATTGTTCAGAAACTCAAAAAATAACTAAATGATTGAAATTAACCAGGACTTGGAGGAAGCCCAAAATGGAATACAAACAACAGCGAAGAACCCACTGCATGAGAAAAGAATAACATAACCCTATTGAAAGGGACAGAGAAGAAAAGGACCAATGTAAATTACTTTGGAAAATAATCATTTTAATTTATATTTTAAGTCTAAAGACAAAAAAATACACTAGTAAATTATTCCAACAATATTATATTACAGTAATAAAAAATGTGTTCTGGATAGTGAAATGTAGGTATCCATCTCATCATTGGAGAAAGGATTTACAAATACTAAAATGAAGATGGCTAAACTGGATCCTACTGTGTTGGATTGGAATTGAAAGTATCAGTACAAAATCAGGGCTTTTATTATACAAGGAGAAAGAGAGATCACGTGTGTGCATTTCTGTATAAACTTGCTCTGTTCACTACAAATGCCTGGAAGCCATGACAACTCAAGAGCAATGAATTCACCTTCTGCCTAGATTTGGTTTCCAAAGGTATCAATAAAAGAACAAGGACTCTACAGAGAAACAGCTGGTTGCAGGACTGGGGCAAAAAAGTTCAAAAGAACAAAGGAACCAGCTTGAGAAAGCATCCAGTAGCTAAATCTGGGACAATCTAAGCATCAAAATGATGATGGTAATAGATTATAATCTACAAAGAAAAATAAGTATCTATTACTCTATTGTGATATACTTACATAGTTGATTAAATAAATATGAGAGATGAAATAGCTCTTCCTTATAAAAGGACTAATAAATACAAAGAATGAAGAATAAATATGGAAGGAATATGTCATAATAAATAATTAATTAATCTGGGAGGAATGATGGAAACAGAAATATCATTAAGCAATCACCTCAGTAATAATTGTTGCAGGCAAGAATCAATCAATGGATGCTAAAATTGGTGAGCAAGATGTATGCAAGAAACAAACAAAATATTTGTGGAGTCTTGAAGCATCTTCCCCCAAGGCTCTTACTAGCTGCAGAGGGAAAAATAGCAACAACTTTACAACAGAGAAATCTGTTGGACATTGTCATACCCAAGTGATCAAAGTAAATGCACTCATAAACTTCGTGATACAATGTTTGGAAAAAGGTATCACTTCTACAATATCCGTGCCAAGAACTGATAGTGTTTAGATTACCTAAAACATTTCCGCAGTGCTGGCAACAAAGCACCTTCTGCACTTCAGGTGCTTAACAAATAGCTGCTGTTACATTAACATGACCCTCTCAACTTTTGTTCTAAACAACCGTCACATAAAGTAAGTCATACATCTGTTATTTTACTCATTTTAGAGCTTAGAAAAAAGAGTCATATGGATACTAATAGGGGGTCCACGTTTAAACCCAGATCTTCTGATTTGAACTGGTGTCCTCCTCATTCCCCATCTGAGCAGTGACAAAGCCTTATCCTCTTCTATGAATCTTGCTCAGAGTCCAGCACATAGCAAAGACTACCCAACACTGACTCTTGATGATATATAACTACAAATAGATAGATATTTTAGAAAGGGAAAAATACGACACCAAGAATAGAGAAGAGATGACCTGATATCAGCAGTCACACACATCCTATCCATACATGACCAGCATCAGACTAACTTCAGAGAAAAGCATTAACCTACAAAGTACTATTACTGGGTTACAAAGTAGTCAGGTATATTAATCAATAAACCAAGGATGTATTTAGCTCCAAGTAAGAACTTATGTCCTGGGGTGGCAAAGTGCATCAGGGGTACATAAGTCTGAATTTCTCGGGTAGAATTTTCAGGGTCAAATGCATACTCCCAAAACCTGTATGGAGTTGTATTCAGCCTGGAAACAATGTATCCACTGAACAAAGCTCCTGTTTATTTTTTGACATTATTGTATCTCTTCACTTATTTTGTGTTCCTTTTTCTTTCACTTAATTAAAAATAATTACCTGAAATCTGTATTTATTTTAAGAAGTCAAACAATAGGGAGTCCTCCCTCACTTCCTCCCCCAATACCTATCCCTGTATGGTAATAAAGAAGAATAGTTTAACCCTTCCTGGTATTTCTCTGATCTTCTATAATGAATGCTGACACACCACCCCCATGAACACATGCAAATCACACAAATCCCAATTGAGATAAATAAGGTAAACAATGTGTAAAGTGAAGAACAAAACACTAATTACAAGAAAGAGCATGGAGAAAAAAATATGATGTATTCAACTTAGGTACCTAAAATACATTAATGATTTGCACTTTTGTGTGACCCTTGATTTTACTTTGCCCAGGTAAACAGATCCAGCTGTCCCAACCATTTTATTGATAGGGATTTAGAACCAAAGAATAAGCCATTATTAAACAGCGTGTGCTCTAATGCCGTGAGCAGGGAAAAGGAGAAAATGTTCCATCCGCTTCATCATTTTAATCCTTTTTCTCTTTGCCTATTATAGCCTGGTAAAGATTTAACACTGCATTCTTCAATGCCGTTCTCAGGAATAATTCCCAATACTAAGAAGGAAGTTTCTGTTGCAATAGAGGTTGGCAACTAACGACGGACAGCACTCCTTTGTCCAGGATGGGTGGCCCTGGAGACAGGAAGGGGGGACTATAATTCTGATTGCCAGTATCAGTCAGATGGATGCCTTTATTCCCTGCAAAAGTTGACCACTCTCCAGAGAGCTGAATTAGCACACATTCCTGCTAACAGTGGTCTGATACTACCTGGGGCAGCACTTCTAAAGTTGCCTTGAATGTGATTCATAAATCTGCTTGTATTTGCCTTTCCATTTTTTCAATTTAAGGAATACAAATTTCATATGTACAACTTTAGGAATATAGTTAATTCTTCTCACCACACCCACCCTCCCACCCACACTCCCACCTCTTTCTTCTCCCTCTCCCTTTCCCCATCCCATTCTCCATTAATTTGCAATTAACTTTGTACACAGAAGACCAACTCTATACTAAGTAAAGATTTCAACAACTTTCACACACACAAACACACACACACACAAACCTGTTTTTGTGACATCCTCCCCACTGATGAATCCAAGACACCTGAGGGCAAGGATCCTGCATTAGAATTCTCTTCTTTCACCTCTCAAAATATGCACCTGCTTCAAGGAGATGTGGTTTGAATAACAGAGTTTGGCCTACTTGGCAACTCTGAGGCATATTTTCCTTACAAAAGATGATAGATCAGTAGTACAGTCTATGAATAGAAAGGACAACCAATTAATCAGAAACCTCCTTTAGTCATCTTCAAACTGCCTGTTAGAAAAATGTAAACACAACTGAGGATTTGAAAGTGATAAATACCTTTAGTGAAGTGGAATTAAACAGGAATTAGTGAAAGCTTCCATAAGGAAAAAGTAAAGCAAACAGGAACATAAGCATCTATTGTTTCATCTTTACCATAGCCTTATGATGTAGACATTATTATTGCCACTTAATAAATGAGGCTGAGCCTCAGAAACCTACTAAATTTGACACTTGGTCAGTGAGTAAGCAGCACAGGTGGAACTCACTTTCAGTTTAATATCAAAGCTAGTGATCTTTCTCCTATACCACAAAAAGGAACACCTCCTCATGGAATCCAAAAATAATTAAATAAAAAATGTTGGGTGGAGTTTTCATAACATTAGAACCAAAAACAGAACATGAAAGGCAACCAACAATCTTAGAAAGGCAAAACCAGTGCAAACAGCATTGCGCTAATAGTAAGGAAACATGGGTTCCAGATCATGTTGTTCAGCTCATACTTCTCCCCTTCTGACATAAGGCCTGACTCAGAAAAACAGTCATTAGTCAACCTCATTCACGATGAAACAGCACAAATGGAAGGAATCTTAATCAATCAACAAATTCTATTGCCATAAAGGTTCAGTTCATCAGAACAACCAAGAAAGTGCCCCTTTTACTGTATCCCTTGGTTAACAACTCACAAATGAGAAAATCATTTTGCAGATTCCAGGTTGCCTCTGGTCTCTCTGCTTTACAGAGCTAAGGGAGCTTTACTGGATGAAAGAATCCCTTGGAGAACTTGCTTAACCACAGATTCTTGGGCTCTGTGTCTACAGGGAGAATGTCTGGGGTAGGGCTCAGGGGTGATTCTGAGTCAATGATTCTGAGATCCCAAGATAAAATGTGGAGAAGCTTCAGTAGAGAACTCAGTGCACTGGGCTCCAACTGCTATCGGCAGTCCATACATCCAAAGGTGGCAGTCCTCTTTGAGGACAAATATTATACCCCATGCAGATATAGGTCATATGAAGCAGGATGAATAGCACTGGCCAAGGGCAGGCAACCCACCATGTGGTGAGCACTAATGGTGTCACAGCCACCTCTTGATAAAGAAAATAGGCCCTAACCAACAATGACCAAGCAGTCAGACCCCAACAACTTCCTTGTACTCGGCAAGCAAACCAAAACTGGTTTTTACCTATCAAGCCACCATCTTAAACCACTGACTAACCTTGGCTTCATTGTTTAAGATGCTAATGAAACATACAACATGTGGTAGAGCTGGTGTCTCTGCTACTATTATGTGGGCAGAAACCCACCCCAAACATGATAAAAGACTCACCCATCAGCAAAGGTTGCTTCCCTGGGCTGGGAAAACCTGAAATAAGAATCTACATCATCCCCTGGGTGTGCACCTGCAGTCACACAGCAAACACACACTTTGGCTTTCCAGTGAATCCTATCTCCTTACTCACTTTGTCCATGCCCCATCCTTAAATTCTCTCCTGCATCAGCGACAAGAATCTGGACCCCTCTTCCTCCAGCAATAGCACTGATCCAGGCTAGGCAGGGAACTGGCGAACAAAGGAGCTGAGAGGTTTCCAGCAGTGTTTGTGCTTCCCCTGCACCAGTAAGAAGCTCCAGCCCCTTCCCTGCTGATTCAGCACACCCACTTTCCCACGATGCACCTGGGCCTCCTCCACTATGAAGAGATGTCATGATGAATATGTGTGTGCTATGAAAACCTTCCCAGAAATCACGCACACTGAACTCCCCAAACCCCACCCCATTTGTCTATTCTATTAGGGCACTGCCTCCTACCCAATAAAGGGGGCGACTGAAATGGGGAGCCTGAGCTTCTCCCCATGGGACTGACTACATTCATTCCTGAATGTATACTGTCTCCCTCATCTCTTTAAATCCTGCTCCCATTCTTGCAATTTATCTATGGCTCTGAATTCATCTCCTATGCAGAGACAAGAACCTTGGAATAAATCCAGGAAGAGGACCCATCCCTACAACAGCACTGTGTCTTCTCCAGCGACTTGATGCCACAGGACACAGTTAATTGTGCCAACTGTTGTGACTTAGATCAAAGTTTAGTCAATCTGAGTCTCTTTAGGAAGTTGTAGTTAGTTAGGATTAAGCAACTCCAGTTTGACTCTGATGGTGGCAAACATTAAGGCCATGGATGCAAGTGCTAGCAAATGTGACTAAGGGATTCTCTGGCAGTTATCTAGAGTGGGGAAAGTTATTGACTGGCTGGCGCCGTGACTCACTTGGCTAATCCTCCGCCTGCGGCGCCAGCACCCTGGGTTCTAGTCCCAGTTGGGGCACTGGGTACTAGTCCCAGTTGCTCCTCTTCCAGTCCAGCTCTCTGCTGTGGCCTGAGAGTGCAGTGGAGGATGGCCCAAGTGCTTGGGCCCTGCATCCGCATGAGAGACTGGGAGGAAGCACCCAGCTCCTGGTTTCAGATTGGCACAGCACTGGCCGTGGCGGCCATTAGGGGAGTGAACCAACAGAAGGAAGACCTTTCTCTCTGTCTCTCTCTCACTGTCTATAACTCTACCTGTCAAATAAAAAAAAAAAAGTTATTGACTGAGAAAAAGAACAGAAAGTATGGGAAGTATGGTAGGAGAGGAAAAAGTATAAAGCAACCCACCATGCATTCCCCTACCTCCTAGACTTGGATGTACAGCAGGAGTGCCTGAAAGCTTTAGGGTCCTACTTGAGGTTGTGGTCATGGATTATTAAGTAATCAATCAGTAAGGTGGGATGTGTTCCACTAACCACATTCAGCTGCACAGAAGCTGTCTTTGTATTGGTCCAACAAGACTAGACTACAAGGGTTAATACCCTCTAAAAGGTAACAACTTAAACCAACCAAAATAATTCTCTTCATGTTAAATATGAGGGAGTCTTCGAAATGTTCATGAAAAACACATATTGTGAAAAAAAAAGAACTATGTATAGATTTCATTTTATTACTCTAAAATAAACTAATTTTTTAATTTTTATATATTCATTTTTAATTGAAAGGCAAATAGGGTACAAAACAAGAGAGCCAGAGAGAGATCTTCCATCTGCTGGTTCACTCCCCAAATGCCCACTACAGCTGGGGCTGGCCAGGTCAAAATCCATGAGCCTGAAACTCAATCTGAGTCTCCCACATAGGTGGCAGGGATTTAAGTACCTTGGCCATTATCTGTTGCCTCCCATCATGGGCATTAGCTGGAAAATGGATTTGGAAAGGGAACCAGAAGGCTGAGATTGTGGCGCAGTGGGTTAAACTGCTGCCTGCAACGCTGGCATCCCATATGAGTGCCATTTTGAGTTCCAGCTGCTCCACTTCTGGTCCACTTCCCTGCTAATGTACCTGGGCAATCAGTAGAGGATGGCCCAAGTGTTTTGGCCCCTGCCACTCACATGGGGGATCCAGACAGAGTTCCAGATTCCTAGCTTCAGCCTGGCCCGGCCCCACTGTTGCAGTCATTTTGGGAGTGAACCAGCAGATGGAAATAACTCTCTTGCTCACTTGTTCACTGTCTGTCACTTCCTCTCTTTCTCTGTCTGCAATTCTACCCTTCGAATAAATAAATGAATCTTTAAAAAAAAAAAAAAAGTAGAACCAGGACTTGAATCCCAGCACTCCAATTTGGGATGTGGGTACCCTACACAGCACGTTAACCACTGCACTAATCTTATGTTCTAATTCCATTTTCCCATGAACTTCTTGAAGTTCCCTCATATTAAAGCTGGGTCACTGGAGATTTCAGTCCAAATCATTAAGAAATCCAGATCTCCAGGTGGAAACTCCATGTTAACACATCACAGCAAGATGACTAAGAAGATGCTACACAGGCTGCCCACCCAGTCCCACTTCTGCTCATTTGCCAATATGTGTAACACAGATCAGCTGACTTTCACATGCCTGGAAGTAGACTAGAATATCTGAGAACACATTTGAAGACCTGGTAAATCATATTTCTTGGGAAGAAATAGGAAATCACTCCTGCTCTCTTTCCATAGTCCCTTCTCACTTAAGGCTCAAGTCTGGCCCCAACAAATCTACCCCCTGAGATACTTCTGAGCTAGTTTCTGATATTGAAGAATCGAGTAAGGAATTTTTCAGAGTAAATAGCAACACTTTCAGAAATCCAGGGAAGACAGTCTTGTAAGGGAAATAGTGAATCTTTGCTTTTCATAAATATCTACTGCCAAACTCTTGCCAAGTTCACATCTTTAGACTAAAAAACATTAAAAAGGCTTTTAATTTAAAGAACCAATGTGTGCTCAGAAATTTCACAAAGGGCACAAAAGCATGAAGACAATTAAAAGTATTGCAAATTTCACTACCTATAAATATTTACTCTTATGTGAGAATTAATATAGGCAAAAATGTCTAAGAATCTGATATTTAGCATTCAGCTATTATTGCACATTTACAGAGTTTTTCAGCATTATCAACAATGATGCGGTGGGAATTCATACATAAATCTAATTATTAACCAAGTTAATAAAATGCAGAGTGACTACATTTTAAAAGTGTGCTTTTTTTAAGTTCTTAATGTATATTGTTCACTTGTATAATCCATGAGGCAGGGAACTCTATCACCTTCTTTGCCTCTGGGTCAATAAAGAAACAGGACTGGTGCAGAGCAGGTACAAAGAATGTGCTGAATGAATGGATGGATGGACAGTTGAATACATTGCCCAAGGACTTCCCAAATAAATAACATTCTCAAATACAATTATTCCACAGACAGGCAGGACGATCACTTGTTGCTTCTTGGTCAGTTTCATTATTTAGCTGCTTTAATCCCTCCTGAAGCTCTCTAAAGGAATAGATATATTTAATAGGAAGTAGAAGACACAAATTTGCTTTTCCCACCAACTCCTCAAAAGCTTAGGATCCAACAATATATTTCATAATCTTGCAGCAAGAAGAAATACACTCAATAAACTAAAGACATTTGTATTTTCCTAGAGCCTGGCTAGGAACCGGATGCTCACAGATGACTGAGTAATATAAGTGACTCTGTACAAGGTGTGCACTGCAAGTCACAACATCAATGACATTTTGTCCTACATTAAAAATGGCTCCTGGGGCCAGCATTGTGGTACAGAGGGTTCAGCCACCTCCTGTGACACTGGCATCACATATCAGTATGAGTTCACATCCCAGCTGCCCTGCCTGTTCAGCTCCCTCCTAACGTACATGGGAAGACAGCAAAAGATGAGCCAGGTACTTGGACCCCTGCCACCCATGTGGAAGACCTGGATGGAGTTCCAGGCTCCTGGCTTTGGCCCTGCCCTGCCTAGGCCACTGTGGCCATGTGGAGAGTAGATCAGTTGATGGGAGATCTCTCTGTTTCTATCTCTCCATCTTTCTCTGTCACTCTGCCATTCAAATAAACGAATGTCTTTTTTTTTAAAGTGGCTCCTAGTCCTCAACTTAATCCACATCCAAAATATGTAATTTATTCCTCATATCTATAAAGAAGAAAATAATCCTAGAACACTCTGTGATGAAGCCTTGCGCTATGTTGGCTCACTTTTTCCAATCATACACTCAGATGAGTAGATGTGTAGTAGTGTGATGTAGAGCTTCCATCTCTCAGTTCTTAAATTAAAGCCTTTAAGTGAGCTTTTAATAATCCAGTCTCACGCTCCTGGAATTATAGGCAGTTAAAAATCATCTCTCCTTCGCCTTCCCACAAATTTCAGTTCTTTCCCCTAAGTGTGTGCATGCAAATTCTATTGATGCTAACGGAGGCGACGCGCCTGCGTGCTGAGAGGAGGATTCTCTAAATCACACTTTCGTCTTGAGCTCCATGGCTCTGGCACCTGTTCAGATGATGCATGTGCCTCCAACATGCACTGTATGTTGGCTGTTTCCTGTCTAGATATCAAAATGTATTCATGCATTTTTAGCGGCTATTACAACATTTTGGCCAACAAATTTTCTTATTATTGTAGTACATGTGTTGAGTTTTAACTGAGAGTCTGATGTGACCATAAACATGCCTGATTTGTTATACTGCAATTAGAATATAAATTTGATTCTTGACCAGGTTATATTTGTTTTTAAAAATGGGAAATTTCTGTTGTTTTCCACCTGGTTAAACATATGTAGTATCGAGAAAACATAATGCAAAAAAGTAAAAATAGGTAACCTGGTAGCTTGTTTTGGTACTAAATTATGGTCACCTTTATGTAATTAAAAAGATAGCTTAATGCACGCATGTGTTAAAAACTCAAATGAGATCATACTTGGTTTATTTATACTAAAATATTTGCTTAATCATATTAAATTTTAGAGAAACAGTGGTTAGCCTAATAATTTTACATTATTTTTACATAATTGATATTCCCTGAAAATACAGTAAATCTAGCATTAGCCATTTCGCAAGAGGACCCCAGCACCTCAGTCTTCACACTCCTTTCCTTTTCAATTTCCCCATAATGTTCTCCCCAAAAGGTGACTGAACAGCGGTGAGGGAAGCAGGATGGGGCCTACCAGGAAGTCGAGCTGGGATGGATTTGCAACAACCAGTCCCAGGGGAGCTGTGCAGCTGGGACATGCTTTTCAAGTTGCTCCCAACTAAGACAAGGGTACCATGTCTTTGCGTCTTGTGTCTTTGTGTCTCCCACAGCTAACCCCCATCTCAAGCAAGCTTTGAATATGGGCGGCTCCTGGCGAGGGCCTTCATCCTGAGGCAAGTCAGCACGTATAGTCACAGCTGTGAGCCCAGAGCAGGCACTGCTGCCACAGCTGGAGGAAAGGAGGCCTCAGTCCTCCAAGGGCAAGTCTCGGACGCGCGGTGCAGCATCCACTGCAGGCTTCATCTCCCACGGTCAACACTTGCCTCAGTTACCGTGTGATCTTGGGTTTTTCATATTTAGAAACGGGGTACTCAAGCAGGACAATGCTTCCCAAAGCCACTCTCAAACACCATAGGACAGACAGCAAGAGAAAAATACCCATATCCATCTCTACGTCCATTGTCAGCATCCAAAGTAGCTACAGAGGACAGACCTCTGGCCATTTATCCCCTTAAGATTATGGATACTTCTCTCTTGAGGGGTAGGAAGTCAGAAATTTAGCCTATGTGTGTATGAGACAGGCCTGAAGACCAGCACCCACTGCAGAAACTCCAGAAGCCCAGCATTTTGCACTTCAAAGTCTTGCTCAGACCCTGATAACCTCCCAGGTGGTCCCAGCCCTTCCCCCAAGGAAAGCTCCCAGGAGAACCCTCTCCTCAGGACCAAATGGGTTACCTGATACCATGGGGCAATAAAACCTTCTCTGCCCCAGCACCAGCAAATCTGGGGAGGAATTTGCTAATTTTCACCCAAGAAACCCTTCCACCAGGACTCCCATCATTTGTCCTGGAGGAGAGGGGGAGGTGGGTAAACAGACTCCCTTAAAAACCTAGGGTGTCCAAACAGATGGTGCCCTCAGTCCTCTGCCTCTGCTGAGCTGCCCACCTGGCCTGCCCAGGTGTATTCTCTCCATCCAACCACGTAACCTCGCTCTCCCCCAATCCGAGTGACTGGACATCCGTCTGTCCCTTCCATTCTGACAGATGCCCTATCCCAATAAAGCCTTATCATTTTGCAAAAATAAATAAATAAATAAAAATTTAAAAAAAGATACAGACCACCTGAGATCAACTGTGATCTGTACCTCAAGGTGTTCTGAGGTTATTTCATTGAATTGTCCAGTTCTGTTTTCTTCTGAGTATCTAGATTTCATAAGAAAACTATCTTCTGCCTAAACCAGATTGTCAACTTTCTGAGAGCCAAATAGGGAAAGAGGGATGAGGGACAAAGTCCTGATATTCAGCATGCAAACACTCAGTCACTTTGTTTTCAGCAAGCTATGACCCTTCATCCTCCCTTCCCCCAATCACCCCCTTCCTTGCTACATCCTAATCCACTGAGGTTTTGTTTAATCCACTCAGTAAACTAGATTCTCAGTATTCTGTCAGGTTGGGGAAAGGAAGTTGCCGGGCTGTGCCACTGGGGATTTATCTAACTGTGTCTGCAGGAGTCTTTCAACCAGTCCTCCTATTTTTAGCCCCACCTTCAAGCTCATGTCCAGAGGTACCTGGAAACGCCAGTTCCTGAGCCTCCTGGAGACCCTGCAGTGTGAAAGCCTCTCAGCTTTTCCCATGGTCAGCAAAGAGTTTGGCTTTCTAGGTCTGCTGCATCAGCACCATTCATTCATCTGCTTTCTGGCTCCCAAAATTTGCTATTTCTTCCTCTTCCATTCCTATTGTCCTTGTGGGTGGATGCCTTTTAAAAATATCCCTTTGCTGTCGTTCTAGGGAGCAAAAGTATATGCATCTATTAAACTCTTGACTTCCTCTCCCTCTCTCTTCCTCTTTTTCTGTCTCCCCTATACACATTTTTTAAATAGGTATGATATTCTCATCACTCTAAAGAAAATAAATATCTCTCCTGCTCCTGTCTCTTAACTACCCAGTGGCCTCTTTTGCCTCCAATCACAAGGAGGTAATCACTTTTATCAGATTTTTTTTATATCCTTTTAAGAGTTCCTTCATGTAAATAAAAGGAAATATGAATATGTATTCTTATTCCACCCCCCTTTTTACACAAAATATAGGTTATTATGACTGCTCTGCACTTGGTACTTTTCATCTAATATTGCTTGAATTTTTTTCAACACTCATATAGTATTTTAATAATCATATACTGTTCCCTTTAATCAGCTTCCTGCTGAGGGACATTTGATTTTTTTTTCCAACTGATATTACAAAAAAACCTATAATGAGTGGGCTGGCATTGTGGTACAGCAAGTTAAGCTGCCATTTGGCTTTACCCATACCTTATATCAGAGTGCCAGTTCAAGTCTCAGCTGCTCTGCTTCTGATCCAGCTCCCTGCTAATGCAGCTGAGAAAACAACATAAGATGGCCCAAGTACTTGTCTCCTGCCACCCATGCAAGAGACCTAGATGAAGTCTTCGTTCTAGCCTAGCCCCAATCATTGCAGCCATTTGTAGAGTGAACCAGAGGACGGAAGATGGATCTCTCACTTCTCTCTCTCTGCCTTTCAAATAAATAAATCTTTAAGAAAAGAAAAACTTATAATGAATGGTTAAACATATATAACCTTTATGCAAACACAGATACCCATAGTCTAAATTGCTAACACCACACTAATTCAAGTGGTACATGCTTAATGATGATAGCAATAGTCAACTGTCCTCCATAGGAGTTGGACTAACTTTTAATCTCATCAGTGGATAAGAGTTTCTTCCCCCTACCTCCTTGCATTTAACAGAATGAACCGTAAAACTAATAGAATGTGTGAAAGTGCTATCTCTGTGTGCTGTGTGTATTTCTCTTCATATGAGTGAGACTTTTCACATGTCTAAAACACACTTTCATGTCACTATACTCGAGCTGCATTCTATTCTTCATAATGTAGAATTGGCCCACTTCTGTGAGGTCAGTGTGAGGTGCGCGTGTCTGTGTATCCTGGGGTGGGGCGGGGGAGACGTGTGTGTGTAAGCGGAAATGCAGAGGCATCATTGCATTATTGAGGCAAATATATAATTACAACATATAAAATATGTCTAATATACCACGTATTGATATCTGTTAAGGACAATGGAAATTACCTGAAAAGGTTATCAAAAGCAAAGCATTTCTCACACAGAGCACATGTCTGGGACAGAAGGCTCACTAGCACTCAACTGTAAGTTCATCAGTCTAGCCTAAGTTGACGAAATATGCTTGGGGCAATGGTTACTCCATATCTGGGATATGTTAAAACCAACTGTGTATTTTGGAAGGAATGTTGTACTTAGAATCACAAGGCAAAGAACATTATGTTAGCCAAGTCGTGTAATCCACCTCCAGTTTCTGATCTGAAAACCAGAGGTAGTCGTATGTGCCCCAAAGTGTTTGCCAACCCTATTCACCACTGAGACCCATTGTGCAAGTTACTTCTAATCAATAAAATCAGGAGGGAGGTGGTTATATGAGTCAGTAAAAATATAGCTAGACTATAGAAAATTAACAGTGCTCTCTGTAATAGAATGTTTGAACCACTGAAATAATTAAGGAATATTAAGAGATAGAAGAATATAAACAAATAGGATAGTTTTATGCTAAAAAAAAAAAAAAAAAAAAAGACTGTAACCTGAAAGTACAAAATAGAATATCCTCACAAGTAGAAGTGAGGCAAAAATTCAGATAGACCTAGGACAGTATTTCAGAATTTACCCATTTTGTGATTATAAATATAAGTGCGCTTCCAAAAGTTCATGGAAAATAGAATTAAAAACTAAGTTTATACTGATGCAAAAAAAACATAAGCTGTACATACACAGGGTCCTCAAAAAGTTCATGGAAAATGTGTATTTTGGAAAAAAAAAACTATAGATTTCAAAATAAAATTGTATAAAAATAAATTTATTTGGTAATTCTATTTTTCCATGAACATTTTTTAACTATCCTTACTTTATGGTATGGAAATGTTTTACAAAAACTGTAAGCCTTTCAGTCCCAGATAGAAGTCAGTGGAGTAGGTAATAAAATATACGTAAGAAGCAAATTTGGGATTAGTTTTATGAAAATTTGTCTTCCCTGCTTTCTGTAGGTAATCAATCCTATAATAAATAAAAATTATTCTCAAGGACTGAATTTATGTTTTCATATCAATCATTCTACTAAAAAAACTTGTAAATGCTAGAAAATCAGGAAAAACCTCATATTTTATTTTTCTATTTTCCTATTTAATGATTAGATGTATTGTAAAAATAAAACTATACATGAGAAATACCATTATGTGGAATATAAGAGCATTTATTTCCAAATAGGTGTGTATACTCTAAAAAATAGAAACTGTAGCGCCCTGTAATTGTGTAAAATGCTTGCCCTTTCTCAGAGACAGTATTTTACTTGCAGCAATAGGTCCCCCTGGTGGAGATTGAAAATATACTTTGTCCTATTTTTCTGTCTTCCCAAATCACTATTTTCAGCAGTTGGTTTAAGTATCATCATGCCGTGAAGAAATCCATAGGAAAAGGTTTAAAAGAGAAACTGGATTTCAATTAGGAGGTGAGAAGGCTGTGGACTGACTGCCACCACCTCCACACATGAATCTGTGCTCAGTGATATTCATAATTGCATGCAGCAACATCCTTCCTCCCAAACGATCACCACCCCAGAACAAGAAATATTGGTTGTTACAGATGAATGCAATTGAGTATGTAATACAATAAAGCTTTTAAAAATCAGATTCATAGACTGCAACAGCAATTTAGTCAATGATTCTTATTATTGGTCTTTAATTACCCAGTATATGAGGCAGAATCCCTAAGCAAGAAAGAATAATCATTGTTTGTTGAAAATTCACAAGGATATTGCTGAATTGGTCACATGACATGATGCCTAAATAAGTGATACAGGAAGTGTGTGCCAGCTTCTATCATGAATGACACAGAAATGCTTGTAGTCAAACTAGAACCACATGCCCCCATTCAATCCCATCAGTGGGTGATGCCCACTTACTTACCTGGCAACTCCACGGACCTCAGATTTCAGATTTCATTCATTCAATGTCCTCTTGAAAACCATTATTCTAGCAGGGTCATCCCTGAGCAAAAACTAAAATGTATATGACTGTTCTTTTAGCTGTTTGTCACACAAGAGAGGTCCTAGACATTCTGAGATTGTAGACTTGTAAATCACTTGGACTCACAGACCAATAACTTCTTGGCAATCTTTTCTTTGCCATCAGTACCCTAACACTGCTCAACATTTCCTTGTGGCTCCTGGAAGTCTCCCCTCCATCCATCCAAAAACTCTAGGTAACCTGAGGTTTAAGGAAGCCCTGAGCATTGATCAATACTTGTAATTAGTGTATTCCTCAGTACCTAGTTCATCAAATCTGAGTGGTGTTTTATGATACCAAGCCAAATGCTATAACAATCTTAATTCCTTTAAGATTTCCCTAAACATATAAAAGTATATATTTCTTGGAAATTGTTACAATGGGTTATGACATCAAGCCAGTAGGGAGTATGAATTAATGTGCACTTTGGAAAATCTCTAAATCCATACTGTAAGCCACAGTCCAAGTCAAGCTTTTATTTCCCTCATCTTGTACCTCAGCCTGGATTCCTGGAACAAGTTTCTTGATTATAAGAGAGGTCTTCAAAAATTTCATGGAAAATGTACATTATGAAAAAGCTAAGCATGAAATTCCAAAAAAAAATTGAAATAAATTCATCTTTTAATTCCATTTCTCTGTGGACATTCTGAAGTCCTCTTGATGTGGGCAGGGAAGTAGCGAGCAGGCAGGAGCTGAGGATGGCGAGCACCTTCCCTGCAGCCTCAGGTGCGCCACCCAAACCCCACTCCCCTCCCTGCAGACTGCAGCTGCCAGGGTTTCAACACCTAAGAACACAGCCTACTAGAAATATCCAATATGGCTTCAAGGCTGAGTGCCTGTGAGGACCTTTAAGCCATTATAATGTCATTAGAATAAAATTACCATGGTCAGCACAACCATTCCTGTCATGCACCTGACAGCATGACACTTCCAAAAAAAAAAAAAAAAAAAAAAACAAATGGACATCAAGATGGGTGGTACTCTAGTCCTGCCCCAGCTTCTCCCGCTGTGGATACCCAATTAAGCTGTGCCCCAGACACCACTCCCGGTGTGAAAGAACAGCTCAAACCTTGTGAAGGGCTGCAGACACTTGAGATTGCCTACACACACTCCTGGCTTGTACTTTCCCTTTGCCTGTAAATAACCTTGCTTCTCTTAGCTTTACCTACACTTCTGCCTTGAAGTCTTTCTTACGTGGAGACAAGAACCTGGACCAATGCACACGCAGGGCCATCCCCACAACACTCTCATCTAAAAGCAGAGTGACTGGTCTGTAGATTGATAACACTGAGGCTGGGCAGAGGTCCAGTACCTTCCCTCCCTTGTAGTGCTGAGAAGGATTGCTTTAGGTCCCCACCTGCCCTTCAACTGGAGACTCTTGTCAGTGAACTCGGCAATTCTCTAATCCCATAGGAAAGAAGGGGGCTAACAGGAGAGCAAAACTGGTAACCGGCAGCAACTATTCTAGGATTTGAGCTTTGCCTCAGGTCTCTGCTGTGTCTGATCGTGGCTAACCTGGAAACTCTTACATCTGATCCCAGATAACTGGACTATTTTTTTCTTCTTCCTTCTGAAAACAAACTGCTCCTAAAAAAGTCTGCAAAACATTCAAAAGAAATACCTACTGAGACCTGTCTGTGCTGTGTCTGGAGACTTTTTAATCTGTTCCCCCAGGTCCACTTTGACTTGGGTGATGTACACACGGGGTCTGCTTCATCCTAGCCATCTGGAGCAACCCAGAGCAATCCTTTGTTCTTTATACATTCCTGACCTATTCCCAGAAATGTCCCTACTCAAATCAAGCAGCAGTCTTCTTTTGAGTAGCTTCTTTTCAGAGATAATACCCTGTTCTCTACAGGTGCCTATAACTTGTCAGGATCTAAAGAGAGTAATCTGTAACTGGTGACAAATTCATCCTTGCTTAACTAAAGCCCCCCTTTTGGGGCCAAGCCAATGTAAGCTCATTGTGTAATGATAAATGAAAATTTACTGTCATGGAACACAGAAATTCTGACGAGAATTTGATTACTTTAGAACGCTTTCCAAGTCTCATTAAAAGTCACTAGGCTTGTGTCTTCTGGGCCTAGGTCACCCATATTCTGCCCTATATAAAACCTGTATTAATCTTTTTACAGTGTCTGTTTTACTTCTGTTGACTCTTCTGACTTGTTTGCAAACTGTTGTTTCTGATTTAATCATGTGTTTGGGCTGGAGAAGTTTGCTGCAAATCCTTTTATTGCAAAAAAAATGTAAAAGATGATGTATAGATTATAAATAAAATAGAAACTAAAAATCCTGTTTAAAAGATTTGCATATTTTACACATGAATTAACCCTTTAGAAGTGGAGACTCTGATAGCTGCTAGGAATTGGGATTAGTTTTTTGAATATAACTTTTGAATAGCCTCTTCACATTAGTCACTTAGGTAGAAATAAAAATAATGATTTTTAAGCATGTTTTGGCCAATTGTTAACATTGAATGATTTACCCTGGCACCCTAAGGTACAAGGCTAAACTCTTGTCTCACTTTCCTATTTATGAATGTGGTAAGGAACTGAAGCAGCATTTAGAAATTACCCCCAAGCAATATCCTAGTTACCTGGTTTAGGTATATGCATACATTCCCTAGGGGCCCTGACAATTCCAAACTCCCAGGATCCAAAATCGTAGAACTGTACATACTCAGATCTAAAGGCCAATAGTTCCAACTACAGAACAGCCTGAATTTCAAAATTGTCTACAGTATTTTAATATAACTTTGGAATTTATAAAACATTTTCACAAATATAATCTCAATTCTCCCCAAACCAAATTAGATGATTAGAAAATATTTTTAATTTTCTAGGTTTTTTTTTTTAAATCTTCCCTCATTTTGTTCTTCTTTTCATCTTTGGTACAGTAGTGAAACCAACCAGATTGGAACAAAGTTTACTTTCACAAAGGAAATTTTTGATCCTAGGGTTGCTTGTTCCCCTCCCCTTCTCTGAGGCAATTGCTTTGGTCTTATTGCCAGTGTTGAAAAGTGGACCACTGTCTCTTAGATTTAGATTAGTAACAATTATTTCCCAGCAAGACTGTTGCTGAAAAAGTCTCTTGGCAAACTTGAGGTTTGGCCAGCTATTCAGATTTAATTGAACACCTTTAATTTTAATAAAAAATGAAAAAAGGGAAAATGTAGATCTTGGCTAACGTATGGTTACTTCCTGTTTGGCAGGAACTTCAAATGCATGAACTTTCAAGACAATCAAAACACATATTTTCTAATAAAAGATCACTTCTCAGTAGGTGAACCCCAAACCTTTAACCTGCTGTTAAATTTAAAGAGGTCCTCCATGGCAGGAAATATGATTTGGAAATATTTTCATCGTTTAGCATTTAGTTGATGCATATGGAATAATTCTTACACTAAAGAGCCATCCATCAGAAGCAGGCTTTCATCAATAAGTCAGTAAAATTTATGTTCTACGATGGTACGTGTTTCCTTGCTGTCAGGCTTACACGGACCTTTAGGAAGACCCTGGGGACAGGCAGTCTGTGGTAATGCCACACAGGGAAAATGATCGCTCTTTTCAGAGAGCACAGTGGTGTGTTGGACAAATGTTACAAGCATATTAAAATCAGAAATGTCGGACTCCAGGGATTCTATTAAGTATCCCCGATTTCTTTTATTACAGAGAAAAGAAAACCTATTTTAAAATATTTTTAATTAAGTATAAATTGAAGGTAACCCTGCTGATCTTTGATTCTATAAAATGTCAGTAATCTTCCTAAAAATCATCAGATATTTTTAAAAAGTTTACATATTCTCAGAATAGCACAAGACATGCAGATTTCTGAAGTTATATTAAAAAATAAAATTTGGATTTTGGTAGATGACTAGATACTATTATTAATCATTACACCTAATATTTCAAGTACACCACACAGAGCTAACTTTAACATACAAGTATCTCAAGCAAATAAGAGATTTCATTTTACTAGTATCAGATTTGGCAATTTCTTGTAACGTTTAGGATAAACTTTCCAATGAATTTTTTTTTTATTTTTTTTCCAATGAATGTTTTAAGTAAAGGATACATTAAATTCAGAATGAGAAAATGTAAAGAAATTATGCATTTTCAATTGAAAACCTATTCCACGTGAACTCAAAACCTTCAGCTGTTTAATCAAGATTTCTAAGATTCAACAAAGCTTCCATGCCATATTTCATGAGATTTCCTGCTTACCACTCAAAATATGAACAATTCAAACTTTTACTATTCAAATGACCTTATGCGATCTCCTCACTGAACAATGTTCTTCTCCTGAGACCTTCAAGAACTTTGTTCTATCACACTGTCAAGATCAAGTCCATAAACTTTTTCTCTCTCCAGCTTAATGCCTTGAAAACCCTCTCACACCTTTTACCAACCATAGTCCAAAACTCAAGTTTCCTTCCATTTAGAACAATACCTAAAATTAAATCTTCTCTACAAAAATGACCTGGAGAAATTTTTCCCTAAATTTCATCTTTAAAATCTTTTGAGTCTTCACCACTCAATAATACTCACTTTCTCAACATTTACTTAACGTTGATTTTTAAACAATGCATTTATTTTCTAAACTCATCTACTTTTTCAATATGTTCCTTCCAGGGCTGTAAAAATATAGTTTAAGATAACAAGCTGTAAGAGACTTGACACCAAACATTAACCCACATAGAATGGCAAATACAATGCCATGCCAGATTAGGCATAAATGTTTAATCAATGCTTTTTCTGCTAAGCTTCTGAATTCCAGATTTCTTATTAAAACCTTTCCTTTGAGGTGGACATTTGGCATACCAGTTAAGATGTCATTTGGGATGCCCACATCCCGTATCAGAGTTCCTGGTAATGTTACTGGCTCTGATGCCAATTCCAGCTTCCTCCTGATATGTACCTTGGGAGGCAGCAAGTACTTGGGTACCTGCCACCCACATGGGAGTCCTGGATTGACTTTCTGGCTCCTAGCTTTGGGCTAGCTCAATCCTGACTGCTGTGGGCATTTAGGGAATAAACAAGTGGATGCAATTCATTCAAATCAGTAAGTTTTAAAAACCATTTATTTCATGTGTTTAAAGATTCGGCCCATTATACTCTGAGAAAAATATATAAAATACATTGTGAGGAGACAGAGTCACCTAGGAATTATGAGTAGGCTCTACAGTAAGAAAGCTCAGCATCTGGCCAGCGCCGTGGCTCACTTGGCTAATCCTCCACCTGTGGCGCCGGCACCCCAGGTTCTAGTCCCGGTTGGGGTGCAGGGTACTAGCCCCGGTTGCTCCTCTTCCAGTCCAGCTCTCTGCTGTGGCCTGGGAGGGCTGCGGAGGATGGCCCAAGTGCTTGGACCCTGCACCCGCATGGGAGACCAGGAGGAAGTACCCAGCTCCTGTTTCGGATTGGCATAGTGCCGGCCATAGCGGCCATTAGGGGAGTGAATGAATGGAAGGAAGACCTTTCTCTGTCTCTCTGTCTCTCTCTCTCACTGTCTAACTCTGCCTGGCAAAAAAAAAAAAAAAAAGCTTGGCATCAAACTCAGTGTCTGTCTACTACTTTGAACACATGACTTGAGCCCTCCAAACATCAGTTGTCTGGTGTGCAATTCAACAGTATCATCACCAGAAGATTTTTTGTTTGCTTTTTAAGATTAAAATACATTAACTTCTCTAGGATAACAGTGGTTACTATTCATAGAGATCAGGTGACCATGTGACTTGGCTTGCCGAGGACAGGTATGGTTTGCACCTGTTACCCCAGTATAAATAAATAGCAGCTCCCTTCCTCCACCACAACCCCTCACTCTCCAAAGTAACCTGGTTCAGATAACAAAATCCACAGTGAGCTTTGCTGGCTATTGAGCTATTTCTAAGCTCCAGCTTACTGCAGTTAAGACTCTTAGTACCCTCTTTCTGCATCTTTGGTTCTTTAGTACTAACTCATCCTATTCCTTTTCTTTATACTCTGTAAACTACTGTGTTGCACCCTCTCTTGTCTAGATCCTGACTGATACCAGTGTTATTCAGAAAGGAATGGGTTGGAGAGATGGAGCTTTGCTTTTACCTTTTAGAATGTCTTTATGCATCACTTATATAATTCAAAATTAACTTATTGAGATATTAAAAATTTCTCCTTTTCACATCAAACAAGCTTAGTACAATTTCAGCCTGTGATATTAATATGCATTTGGTCTCTGCCTGGATTCATGGCACACAGCTCCTAAAACCTCTGGAGTCTCCAAAGTGGTATATTTTTGTATGTCAGTAAGATGACCAGTTGGAGGTTGGGGTGCTCCTCAATAGCCACAGATGGGGAGCGGCTGCCTTGGGAAAAATCATGTGATTAGAGAACTTGAAATTTTGTTCCAAAGGAGTGAGGGGCTCAACGTTAGGTCCATCACCAACGGCCAATGATACAATCAATCAAGCTTATTCAGTGAAACCTTCATAAAAACCCAAAAGGACTGTGTCCAGAGAGCTTCTGAACACATGGAGGTGCCTGGAGGGTACTTTGCCTGAACAGGTTCCGGAAGCTTCACACTCTTTCCCCATTCTTTGCCCTGTGTATCTCTTCATCTGCACCCTTTGTAATAACCTTTATGATAAACCAGCAAATGTGTTTCCCTGAGATCTTCCAGCCAGGAAGCAAATTTTAAAAATAAGTGGAGTATTGGGAATGTGTTATTTATAGTCATAGGTGAGAACAGGTTACAACCTGAGGCTTATGATTTACACCTGAGGTAGGGGTTGGAGGAAGTTTTGTGTGAGGAACCTTTAACCTGTGGAGTCTGACAGAATTGAACTGAATTACAGAACAAGCTGGTGTCCACTGGAGAATCTGGTGTCAGAGTGTTGTGTTGAGTGAGTATGTAAGGAAACAGGAAAAATAAAGTGCTTTTACTTACATTATCACACATGAAATGGTTAAAAAAATATTTTCAATTTCCTCCTTATCCCAACTACCAAGCCAGCAGACTAATCTAGGAGATGCTAATAGGCTCACAGCTTCTTTAGAAAGCACGTTGGGGTAACCATTAGACTGGCAGCTCCAACACCAGTTAAGATGCCTGTACCTCACAACAGAAAACCTGCGTTCAGTACCTGGCTCCAGCTCCTAACCCCAGGAAGCAACAGTACTGGTTCAAAAATTGGGTCCCTGACATCCACGTGCAAGATCAGGATTGAATTCCCAGCTCCCGGCTTTGGCATTGGCCCAGCTTTGGCCACTGTGGTCATTTGAGGAGTGAACCAAGCAGATGGGAACTCGACCTCTCTGCCTCTCAAATAAATTTTTTTTTTTAAAAAGCAAGATCTATTGATTTATAACAAAGGTGAAGGAAAAGATCTTAGTCAACAAATTTCAAGTTATCAAAGCTCACCATGACACCACACTGCGATACACTAGGTACAATCATAATAAATATGATTATGATAAATATGACTAACACCCATCTCCTTTTGACAGAAAATTCACTCCTTCAGAATGCCACCTCCTAGCCAGTTTATCAGCCTTTCAATGTGATAATTATTAACACTGATAGAAAGTTGAGAATAACTCATATCCTACTCTAAGACAAAGCTTCCACAAAGGTGAGCACTCTTTGCTAACTCAAAGTAAACAAATTATTGGTATCCCAAGGAAACTATTTAAATTAAGAACAAAGACAACTTTATAGATGGCAAAAAGTAGCTTGAGTTATTGCTCCAATAAAGTAGACAACTAGCAAGTTTCAATTTGTTTTTTTATGTTTTATTCTTCACTTTCCTGAAGATCGATATATTTCATGATCGAGAAACAGAAGGTAATTCACCAGGAAGGGTCATAAAAATTTTTGAATTTCAAAGTATATTCGTTGCCTTAACTGCTGTTATTACCATGAACACTGATTTCATATTCAAAATTAAATTTTACTCTAGATGGACAATTAATTTGCTTTCTAGATAACTTTGAAATGTCCCTGCTGTTATATTATTCCTTACTATTTTTTTTTTTTTCAAATCTCTAGTGGACAACTCTTAATGTAGTATTCTACGAGTCTTACAACATTTAAATTGCTTCTAATTTTATTGAATTTAAAACAAGTATAAAGAAAAGAGCACTTGGTCAGCTCAATTCTCTTCCTAACAGAGCCCATACCAATGGAATTGGTTACTACTGAAGGATTGGTATAACTTCTATTGTTCTAAGACCTATTTCCCAAAACTGCTTGTTACCCCCAACCCCAATTTACATTTCTGTAAGTCAGAAGAGCCTACCAATACCTAGGAAATCTGTCTTGACTGTTTCCTGTGGATCACAGAATATTCCTTCATAAGGGAAAAATGCAGCCTTAAATTATTTCTGTGACATACGATTTTCTATTTTCATCATTGTGACGTTTAATTGAGTGACAATTATCTTCATAGATCAAAGTTCCAAAATTTAAGGCTTTCATTTTATCAAGAAGTTAAATGATCCAAACTGTATCCATTCAAATACCTTACAGGGGAACTATTCAGATTTAACTGTCATACTACATGAAGACACCAGAAGAGTTAAGGGACACAGGATACATAGGTCTACATGTACCCTATTGCCTCCAAACTGTAAGATATGACTCTTCAAAAAGGAATTAGAGAGACTCCAAGATGGTGGGTTAGGGAACAACATACTGTGCTAGGCTGATAAAGAAAAAAAGGTGTAGGAAGTGCACTCTCAGGGGAGAATTAGAGAGAAAACCACATTGGAAACCACACAAAGAAGAAGAATGCCGTGCACTTGTGTGGAAAGTGTGGACACACAGCATGAACACAGACATGTTTGCAGCAGCCGAGAGCCGGAGCGGGCAGCTGATTGGAGGGGGAGGTGAGACCAAACTGCAGCAACCCACGGTGGAACAGCCACAGAAGGGGCATGGCATGAGTCCAGTCTGGAGGCCTAAGGGCTACCAATTACCCACAGACCCAGCAGAAGTAAAAGGGGCATATTTATCTCACCCCATCCTCCCCACAACGTCGCCCACTGCCTGGTACCGAAAAACCAAGTGTCATTTTGGGCTTTGGTGGAAGCTTCAGAAGCCTTTGTGTGCCCACACAGCAACTGGCTAACATAGGTCACCATCTTCTCAGCAGTACTGCGACTGTGGCGGGGAGAGGGCAACATTTGGCCAGTAGCTCCTGTATATGTGGGTGATGCAGATTCTAGAGGAGGGAAAATCTACAATCCCCACTGACTTACAGCCAGGCTGGAAGGACTAACAGATGTCTGGGCACCCATTTAGGACTGAGGCTTCCCAGTCTCCCAACATAGCACGGGCTCTGGGTCTCAGGGAACATTTACCTCCCTGATGACTGGACAGGCTGTCAGGGCAGAGGGGAAACTGCACCCAGTGACTGTGTGCTAAGACTGCAGGGACTGTGTAGAGAAGGCACATCCTTCAACACAATCAAAGCTACTTATGACAAGCCCATAGCCAGCTTTCCTACTGAATGGGGAAAAGCTGGAAGCATTCCCCCTAAGATCCAGAACCAGACAAGGATGCCCACCACTCTTACCATCGTTATTTAATACAGTCCTAGAAGTTTTAGCCTGAACCATTAGGTGGAAAAAAAAAAAAGAAATCAAAGGGATATAAATTAGAAAGAAAGAAGTTAAAGTATCCCTATTTGATTCTATATATAGGGGATCCAAAAGACTCTACCAAGAGACTACTGGAACTCATAGAAGAGTTTTGTAAAGTAGCAGGATATAAAATCAACACACACACAAAAAAATAGCCTTTGTATACACAGATAACGCCATGGCTGAGAAAGAACTTTTAAGGTCAATTCCATTCACAATAACTAGAAAAAAATTCAATACCTTGGAATAAATTTAACCAAGGATATCATAGATTTCTACAATGAAAGTTACGAAGCACTAAAGGAAGAAATAACTTCTCAAGAAGACATATAAAAATGGAAAAATCCTCTATGTTCATGGATTGGAAGAATCAATATCACCAAAATGTCCATACTACCAAAAGCAATTTACAGATTCAATGCAATCTTAATCAAAATACCAATGACATCATTCTCAACTCGAGAAAAAAATGTTAAAATTCATATGGAAAGACATGAGGACTTTGAATAGCCAAAGCAACCTTATACAGTAAAAACAAAGCTGGAGACATCAAAATACCAGATTTCAAGCAAACTACTGAGCACTTATAATCAAAACATCCTGGTACTGGCACAAAAACAGACATCTAGACCAAAGGAACAGAACAAAAAATCCAGAAATCAATCCACATATCTACCATCAATTTATTTTTGAAAAAGAGCTAAAATCAATCTTTAGAGCACAGTCTCTTCAACAAATGGTGATAGAGAAACTGGATCTGCACATGCAGAATGATGAAATTAGACCCCTATTTTTACCTTACACAAAAGTCCACTCAAAATGGATCAAAGACCTAAATCTATGACCTGATACCATCAAATCACTACAAAACATTGGGGAAACTCTGCAAGACACTGGCACAGGCAAGACTTCTTGGAAAAATCCCCAGAAGCACAGGTAATCAAAAACCAAAACTGATAAATCAGATTACATCAAGCAGAGAAACTTCTGCACTGCAAAAGAAACACTCAGCAAAGTGAAGAGGCAACCGAAAGAATGGGAGAAAATATTTGCAAACTAGCAACTGATAAAGGGTTAACATCCAGAATCTATAAAGAGCTCAAGAAATTCAATAACAACAAAACAAACAACCCAGTTAAGAAATGGGCAAAAGACTTGAACAGGCATTTTTCAAGAGAGGAAATTCAAATGGCCCACAGCATTTAAAAAATGCTCTGGATCTCTAGCCATCAGGGAAATGCAAATCAAAACCACAGTGAGGTTTCACCTCACCCCAGTTAGAATGACTCTCATACAGAAATCAACAAATAACAAATGCTGGCAAGGATGTTGGGGAAAAGGTACCCTAATCCACTGTTGGTGGGAATATAAACTGGTGCAGCCACTGTTATGAAGATACCTCAAAAATCTGAATATAGACCTACCATATGACCCTGCCATCCTACTCCTGGGAATTTATGCAAACCAAAAGAAATCAGGATATTAAAGAGTTATCTGTACCCTAATGTTCATTGCAGCACAATTTATAATAGCTAAGATATAATAAAGAAATCAGGGTATATATTCACCATGGACTACTAAGCTGTAAAAAAAAAAAGGAAGAAAGAAACCCTATCATTTGCAATAAAATTGACGCAACTGGAAACCATTATACTTAGTGAAATAAGCCAGTCCCAAAAAGACAGATACTATATGTTTTCCCTGATCTGAGGTAACTAATAGAGTAGTTAAAATGTAATGTATTAGAAAGAAATGAACATTTTGAGATTTAATGATTGTTTAGAGTGGTTTTTTTTCCTTAATACTATTTGTTGAACTCTTATTTAATGTAGGGGTAGCTCTACAATCATTAAGTAAACTTAAAAGTAGATCTTTGTAAAAAGTAAGAGTGGGAATGGGAGAGGGAGAAGGGAGAAGGGTTGGAGCGTGGGCAGGAGGGAGTGCAGGGTAGGAAGTATCAATATGTTCCTAAATCTGTATACATGAAATACATGAAACTTGTATAACTTAAATAAAAGCTTTTTTAAAAATGTAATTAGGCCTATGTTCAGTCATCTTGTACTAAAACATAAATTATTAAACCTCATGAAATCTTATTGATAGTTGTATTTCAACTTTTGTTTTGTAAACTAGTAAAAATGTAAAGAGAAAAGACTTAAAAATAGATATGAGAGTTAATAGAACTTAGAAATCAAAATAAGACAGGAAATTTACCAAACTTTTAAAATACTAATAAAATAAACATTTTATTAATAGAAGTCTGAAAACTGTGTGCACCAAAATAAAGTCACTACTAATATGAAATAAAAAAATTTCAAAGAATGTGTACCACATGATTTGATCCTTTAAAACTTTATATAAAAGCTATATTATAAATACAAAGCTAAATTACTGCATATTAACAATGTTGTTCCTATAAAGAAACTTAACAGTAATAAAACAGAAATACATAACATTTCTTATTTTTTGGTCCTTCTGCAAAAAAGAAAAAGAAAAACAGATTTTTTGAACGTGGCTCCAGGCACAGAAATAGAATACAAGATGGTAACTGCAACATTCTCATGTGTTTATCCTTGTAATTCTTTAAATGTCACCAGTCATAATAGCAATGAACTCCTCTTGATTTACTGTGGTAAGAAAGAAAATACATCAGTCAAAAATATAGAAATTTTATTTTTTCAGAGACTACAATAACCATTGTACACTACTCAAAAATTTTTGTATTATACAAAATTCTTAATTCAAGATATGGCTACTTTTACTTTAGGAAATTAAATGTTTATTAAATAGAACTCCTTGAATACAAAAGCCAAAAAGTGTGAGAAACATTATAAATTAATATTCTATAATAGTAACTGGAAAAAATACAGAACATTCTGTTATCAAAAAAGTCAATCATCACTATAATATTTGTACACAGTGGCTAAACAACCATCTTTATAATCTTTATTTTACTATTTAGCAAACTCTCCCTTCATAAACAAGCTTGAACATGTCATGGATATAAATTAGAATTCTAAGAAACAAAAGTAGAAAAAAAAAGTCATATTGTTGCTTTTTTGAACTTTTATACATCCATTTAGTTATTTATTTTTAAAAATTTATTTTATTTATTTGAAAGGCAGAGTTACAGAGAGAAAGAGTGAGAGACAAAGAGAGATCTTCCATCCATTGGTGCATTACCCAAATGGCTGCAACAGATGGGGCTAGGCTGGTCGGAAGCCAGGATCCAGGAGCTTCTTCCTTGTCTCCCACGTGGGTGCAAGGGCCTAAGGGAGCTGTATCAGAACTGGAGAAGCCAGGACTCAAATAAGCGCCCATATCAGATGCCAACAGCTTAACCCAGTATGCTACAATGTCAGCACCATTTAACTTTTATATCTTTAAAAGCCTACTTTAAAGAGAAATCCTACATGAGGAAGAGGAATGCCATGGATCTGTGTGGAGGGTGTGAACTGCAGAATACACACAGAAACAACTATGACTGCAGCAGCCCAGAGCCAGAGCGGAGGGCAGCCTGGAGACAGAGGTGAGACCAGACTGCAGCAACATATGGTGATATAGCAGAGGAAGAGCGTGGCATGAGTCCGGACTGGAGTCCTAGGGGCTAGATGAAGGGAAGTAAAAGGGGCACATTTATCTCACCCTATCCTCCCACAACGGCACCCACTGCCTGGCAGAGAAAGGGTGGGCACCATATTGGCCTTTGGTGGAAGCTGCGGAATCCTTTGTGCACACGCATAGCAACTGGATGAAAAACGATGACCTTCTCGGCAGGGAGAGGGCAACATTCGGCCAGTGGTTCTTGCATATGCAGGTGATCTGGAGATTCTAGAGGAGGGGAAAATCTGCAGTCCCCACTGACTTTGAGCCTGGCTGGGCGGATTGACAGGTAGCTAGCTGGGCACCCACTTAAGACTGTGAGGCATGCCCAGCCTCCCAACATATTACAGGCTCTGGGTCTCAAGCCGCCTAGGCAGAGCTGGCTCAGAGAAGATTTACCACTCTGATGACTGGATCCTCTGCACCCAGTGAGTGGGGGAGCCTTGTATGCTGAGACTGTGGGGACTTGGTGGCTACCAGAGAGGGTACAGTGTGTAACTGGGTCTCTGGGCAATCACTGGGTGCAGCTCAACATGCTCGGAGCACCTTGGTTGCATGGGGCAGATCACTGCAACAGGACCCATGCTCAGAGTGAGGACTGCACAGATCAGATCATTTGTGTGGTTTATAGGCAGCACAGATGAGTGTAGAAACCACTGCGGGCTAACACCTGGGCATTATGCAGCTTGGAGGAGAGGAGGTCAAAGAGTGATCACACCAAAAGAAGTGACCATTCTCCCCCTTCTGTTAACAAGAGATGTACCACACCCACCCTGGAGCACTGATCAGAGCTCCCTGGCCACACCCACCACACACTTCTTGGTATTCACTGAAAGTGCAGACATTCCTCTAAGCCACAGAGGAACATTTGAGAGATCATTCAGAGGAAAAAACCAACAAGTAACTCCACAAATACCTAAAAATTCATAAATAAATTCAAGAAATAAAAAGAAAGACACCATGACCCCCCCCAAGGGAACAAAACATTTCAATATTAGAATGTGAAGACAAAGACACTGATGAAATGCCAGAAACAGAGTTCAAAAAATCAATCATAGGATTACTCAAAAGCAATCAGAAGCAAATCCACGAACTAAAGAAAACCATATATGACATGAATGAAAATTTTTCCCATGAAATTAAGATTTTAAAGAGAAATCAAAACAAAATATCAGAAATGAAGAATTCAATAGATTAAACAAAAAAGGCAATGGAAAGCCTCAATAACAGACTTGGTGAGACAGATGAATATCTGAGCTAAAAGACAAATCTTTGGAAATTTTTCAGTCAGACCAAAAACAACAAGAAATTAGAAAACTTCAAAACAGTGTTGGAGATTTATGGGATACTATTTAATGACCCAACATATGAGTCTTAGAAGTTCCCAAAGGACTGGAAAGAGAGAATGGACTAGAAGACATATTTAGTTATCTATACCCCCATGTTCATTGCAGCATAATTCACAATAACTAAGATATGGAATCAATCCAGATGTCCATCAAATGCTGACTAGATAAACAAATTATGGTATACACTATGGAGTACTATTTAACTGTAAAAAAAAAAAAATGGACACAACTGGAAACCATTATACTTAGTGAAATAAGTCAGTCCCAAAAAGACAGATACCATATGCTTTCCCTGATCCAAGGTAACTAACAGAGTACCTAAAATGTATGTATTAGAGAGAAATGGACATTCTGAGATTCAATGATTGTTTACAGCCCTTGTCTCCTCTGCTGAGGAATTTTTTTTTTTCACACCATTTGTTGAACTCTTTTACTTAGTGTAGAGTTTTGCAAACATTAGGAGTGGAAATGGGAAAGGGAGGAGGAGGAAGGGTTGGAGCATGGGTGGGAGGGAGTGTAAGATGGGAAGTATCACCATGTTCCTAAATCTGTATATATAAAATACACAAAACTTGTGTAACAAATAAAATTTTTTTAAAAAGATTTGATCTTAATGATCAAGTAACAACTATAAAATATAGATGGAAATACAGGAAATAATCACTGGTAAAGACCATTTGTTAGTTTAGCAAAATCATCAATAAAATTCATTAAGAATCTCTAATTTATAAAGCACAACGTTTAAGTCAGCAACTTAAAAATAAACAGAAAATTGAATAATCTTACTAAGTACAATTTTTAAAAACCAATGTACACACAACAATTCATAGAAACCGACAGGAAAGAATGCTTCCACTTAGTGAAACAGCTGAGTTCATGGGCCCCAAGAATTAATACACCTTAACAAAGCACAAGTTCTGAAAGAAAATTTTGAGAATCATTAAAAAAAAATACTAGTGAAAAATAAGAGAGTTAGCTTCCAGGCATAGCACTGCCCAGAACAATTCTACATCTCATGTTCTTCATCTGAGAACGCCAACTATGAGAGAGTGCTTTGGGTTATTTCTTACTCTTTAATACCCTAGATGGTGATATATGAAAACATTCCATTGACACAAACATCTTTACATGCTTAGTGAGTGGAATATGCAAAAACACACACCAGAGTTCCTATTCAGGACTTATTTATATGTCAAATTAAATTGACGTGAGGAAGATACTAGACAACATCATAAAATTATTTCTGATTTTATTAGGTATAACAGTCTGATAGCTATGAAAGACAATGTTCTTAGTAAACACATGCTAAAACATTAGGGGGTCAAGTTCTTGATATAAGGAACTCCTTTCCAAATCGTTCAGAAAGAAAAAGATGCAGCAAATACAGTAATAAATTCACTGAAGCTGGGCAGAAGGTACATCAGTGCTTACTATACTAATCAAACAACTTTTCTCTATATTTGAAGATATTCAAAATGAAGATTTTAAAATTAATTTTAAAATGTTGAGGAGATAAAATGTGTTCATAAGGAATGAAAGAATATTCTGGTCCCAGAAACTACATAGAAAACCAGTTTCAGTAATTTTGTTAGTCAGATTTTATAACAAGAAGAAACACTATATAACACAAAATGTGATCTATTACTAAAATACAAACCAGTATCAATTGGAAAAACAAAATCCATCATAATGTGAAAACTCACTACTGACAGAAAAATTCAGGTTAAAAAGTAATCATGATTTGGGCTCTAAATAAAAATACAGAATTTGGAAAGATGACGGAAAGAGAGCTGAGGTGGGTGAACAACCTCAGAAACATAGTTGGAGAAAGAAAACAGTGGTGCCTAACAAAAATAAGCTATGAGTTAAGAATGAGCTGGGGCCAGCATTGTGGCACAGCAGGTAAAACCACTGCCTGCCACGGGAGCATCCCATATGCTTACAGGTTCAAGTCTGCCTGCTCCACTTCCCACACAGCTCCTTGCTAATGTGCCTGGGAAAGCAGTGGAGGATGGCCCAAGTCCTTGAGCCCCTACACCCTCATGGGAGACCCAGGAGAAGCTCCTGGGCCAGCCCTGGAAGTTGTGGCCATTAGAGGATTGAACCAATAGGTGGAAGATCTCTCTCTTTTCCCCCAACCATAACTCTGCCTTACAAATAAATACAATAAATCTTAAAAAATAAAAAAGAGGCCGGCGCCGCGGCTCACTAGGCTAATCCTCCGCCTAGCGGTACCGGCACCCCAGGTTCTAGTCCCGGTCGGGGCACCGATCCTGTCCCGGTTACCCCTCTTCCAGGCCAGCTCTCTGCTGTGGCCAGGGAGTGCAGTGGAGGATGGCCCAAGTACTTGGGCCCTGCACCCCATGGGAGACCAGGAGAAGCACCTGGCTCCTGCCATCGGATTGGCGCGGTGCGCCGGCCGCAGCGCGCCTACCGCGGCGGCCATTGGAGGGTGAACCAACGGCAAAAGGAAGACCTTTCTCTCTGTCTCTCTCTCACTGTCCACTCTGCCTGTCAAAAAAAAATAAAAAATAAATAAATAAATAAAAAAGAAATAAAGTTTAAAAAGAAGAATGAGCTGTCCAGAAGCTGAGAGAGAACCATAAATCCATGTATTCAGTATCACATATCTACAAGATATGTGGTAACAGACGTGGTAAGAACAGAATATAAAAACTTATAACACTTGTAACAACTTCTAAAGATCTTACACACTGGGAGAAATCAGCTGTAATCTCTGCAGTTAAATAAATGCTTTTGAATAATATACCTCTACTTTTTTTTTTTTAATATTTTATTTGCTTCTTTGAGAGGTAGAGTTACAGACAGTGAGAGAGAGCGAGACAGAGAGAAAGGTCTTCCATCCGCTGGTTCGCTCCCCAAATGGCCGCAACAGCCAGCACTGAGCCAATCTGAAGCCAAGAGCCAGGAGCTTCTTCTGGGTTTCCCACGCAGGTACAGGGGTACAGGCATCTGGGCCATCTTCTACCACCTTCCCAGGCCACAGCAGAGAGTTAGATTGGAAAAGGAGCAGCCTGGACTAGAACTGGCACATATATGGGATGCCAGTGCCACAGGCAAAGGATTAACCTACTGCTCCACAGCACTGGCCTCAATATCCCTAATTTTTAAAAGTTCAACTATTTAACCAGTGCATACCTCACTTAAGACCCCTTGACTAGGGCCGGTGCTGTGGCATAGGGGTAAAGCCGCCACCTGTTGTCCCAGCATCCCAAAAGGGCACTGGTTCAAGTCCCAGCTGCTCCTCTTCTGATCCAGCTCTCTGCTATGGCCTAGGAAAGCAGTGGAATATGGCCCAAATCATTGAGTCCCTATACCCACATGGGAGACCCAGAAGAAGCTCCTGGCTCCTGGCTTCGGATCAGCGCAGCTCTGGCTGTTGTGGACAATTGGGGAGTGCACCAGCAGATGGAAGATCTCTCTCTATCTGCCTCTCCTCTTCTCTCTCTGTGTAACTCAGCCTTTCAAATAAATAAATAAATCTTAAAAAAAAAAAAAAAGACCCCTTGATTTAAGCAATCTAGACTGAGGCATCAAAACAAAAACAAGAATATATTCCTAAAGAAAAGAACTTGGATCACCACATGGGACTCCTGGACCCCCTCTCAGGGCACCTGGGTTTGGGTTCCCACTCATCTGGTTATGATTCAGCTTCCTGCTCATGCACTCCCTGCAAAGTGCCAGGTACTTGGGTACCGGCCCAGTACTTGGGTACTGGCCATTTGTGGAAAAGAATCAGATTATTTCCAGGTTCCTGGATTGGCCTGGCCAAGCCGTAGCTACTGCAGGCATTTGGAGAATGAGCCAGTAGATGGAAGATCTCTCTCTCTCCTGTCTTTCAAATAAAATGTAAAATAAATAGGTTAAAAAAAAATTTAATAACATGAGAGACTGGTGCTGTGGCACAGAATATTAAGCCAGCATCCATATGGGCACCAGCTCGAGTCCCAGTTGCTCCATTTCCAATCCAGCTCCCTGCTAATAGACTGGGAAAATGGTGGAAGATGCCCCAAGTGCCTGGGCCCCTGTACCCATGTAGGAGACCAGAAAGAAGCTCTTGGCTCCTGGCTTCGGATGAGTTCAGTTCAGCTCCAGCCATTGTGGCCATCTGGGGAGTGAACCAGCGGATGAAGACTTCTCTCTCTCTCTGTCTCTCCCTCTTGCCTTCTGTAACTCTGCTTCTCAAATAAATAAATCTTAAAAAAAAAAATAATGAAAACAGCCTTACAATGATTTAACAATGTCATTTTAATAGTATGAGGCATAATTAAAATATGCAAAATATGAAAAGTACTGTTTTGTTACATAAAGACTTACAAATTTTCCTTAATCTATAAAATTTAATTACTTGAATTTCAAATTAAGCTTCATATAGAAGTTCTAAGACCAAAAAACATGTAATCTTTATGTTTTACATAAAAATTTAAAGGATAATAGCATTTCAAAAGTATTTGAAGCTATGTATGGTTTCATATCTAAAAACCTAACACTTAAGTTCAAAAAAGTAGGGATTAAGGAAATTAAACTAGCTACATAACTGCTACCAGGGAGCCTTTCAGGTAATTAAAAGAGAATATGTGATACCTCTGAACATATGGTTTTATGTATTTAAAAGCTTACTAACTCTAGCATGATGCCCAGTTAAAATAAGGATTTGATAAGACAATTATTGACTCAAGCAAATATGACATTTGTTTTCTTGTTAATCCATCATTTCACAGAACAGATCTTATTACAGGAAGCTGGCAAGATTTGAGAGAATTAAGTCAACTAAGTGCCTCGGGGGCCAGCACTGTGGCACAGTGGGTTAAGGGCCCAGCCTGCAGTGCCGACATCCCATACTGGTATCAGTTCAAGTCCCCCCTGCTCCACTTCAGATCCAGCTCTCTGCTATGGCCGGGGAAAGCAGTGGACAATGGTCTAGGGGCTTGGGCCCCTGTACCCATGTGGGAGACCTGGAGTAAGATCCTGGCTCCTGGCTTCAGATAGGCTCAGCTCCAGCCATTAACGGCCACTTGGGGAGTGAACCAGCAGATGGAAGACCCCTCTCTCTCGCTCTCTCTCTCTCTCTCTATCTCTATCTCTGCCTCTCTCTTTCAAAATAATTTAAAAATAATTCTTTTAAAAAAATTAAGTACGTCGGAGATCATCTGATTTTGAAGGGGAAAAAACAAAGTTTAGCACTCAAGTGCCAGCTGAATGTGTTGTTACTGTACCACTTCAATAGTACACAATTTTAAAACTCCCTAAACATGGATGCCTAGTTAATATTTTACATGATAGCCAAATACACTACTCTTAATATTTAAAAGCATGTTCTTTGGGGCAGGTGTTTGGCTCAGTAGTTCTGATGCCATTTAGGATGCCCATGTCCAGGATCAGAGTGCTTGGTTTGGCTCCTCCACTCCCACTCCAGTTTCTGGCTAATGCACAGTCTGCAGGGCTCCAGTATTTAGGACCCTACAACTCAGTGTGAGAGACTGAGATCCCAGCTCCTGACTTTGGCCTGGTCCAGCCCTGGCTAATGCAGATATCTGGGGAGTGAACCAGCAGATAGATCTGTGTCTGTCGTTCAAGTAAAATAAGAATGAAAACAAATTTTTAAAGAAAAAAAAACCTTGGTTGTCATGATGGAGATCTGAGTTTGAATTATGGCTCTGCCATGCATTACTCTGTAATAACCTCAGCAGATTATCAATTGCTCAAAGCTTTTGTTTCCTCATGTACTATTCACCAATCTATAATATGCATGTAAAGGTATAATACTGCATCTACAAAAGTTATCATGAAAAGTAACATAATGCACGCTTCTGCTACGCATAGATCTAAGAAATAGTTACTGCTAAATCACTTATTTAAATTTTAAAATTATTTTTAAAATGATCCAGTTGGTCTTTTTTAAATGTTTCTTATATTTTTCCAAAAAGCTGTATTGTGATGATGGGGACACAATCCTTTCTATATCATTACCACAGCTTTCCCGTATAGTACTGGTTTGCCTTTAATTCCACACTTGTCATGTTTATTATTCAATAAATATAACAAATATGTTCACTGCTGTTAGAAACTGCCGAGTGAAAAATTCACAAACATAGAATTACTAAAATCCACAGAAGTAGGAAAGTAAAAAAACAGTTTGTATCTCTAAACAAAATGTGGTTTGCAACCAAAAGAATCCACAGTAAGTTAAAGTTCCCAGTTTGCTCCTCTATACACTATGGGCCTTCAATGGAAGTCTCATAATTCATATAGTCAGAGGCATTAGGGGTGGATTTTGAGAAAAAATATGGCATTTAAAATGTACCTGGGACAAAGAGTAACATTTTAGCAGACACACGACAGCAATTAGTGCATTGTGAGATCAAGGAAAGCCCTGACAAAAGGCACAGCTTCAAAGCATCTTTTCTAAATACTCAAGAGTATTGTCAAAGTATGTACATATGGAAAGGGAGGGTTAAAGCAGAATACAGTGGGAAATAAAACTAGTTACTTAATGTGGAACAGATGACGAAAGGTTCTGAACTTCAGGCTGGAGGCAGTGAGGAATCATTCTGTGTTAGCACACAGGAATGGCATCATCAAATCTGATTTGATGTCTATACCATCAATAGATTGAAGAAGTAGCAAGCAGAGGCTTATTGGCCTAGAGTACGGGAAGAGAGGAGACAAGAGACTGCAAAGGGAAGGCAGGAACCATATTTGTCTATGTCACTATGTAGCAATCAGCACACAGGACACGGCACCCAAAGTAAAGGCTAACATAATATTCTTGAAAAGAAATTAGGGTCTGAGCTAGGACAGCAGCAGTGGACAAAATAAAAAATAAACTATCAACATCTGAAGGGTAAAATCAAGGCAACTTCCTAAGAGCTTAGACATGCACACAGGTTAAGGAAAGAGGCATCAAAGTTTTACTGAGCAGCTGAAATTTCAGAGATGTTTCATCTTCAGAGAATAGTAAAGTACCTACCTGAAGTATGGACTCTCATGTCATTGGTTTTAACAATCCACTTCACTCTAAATTGAGTATGTGGAATATTTCTGCAAACAGCTCATTACAGGTTACAACAAATACACTGAATAAGTGATAGCTTGCAAGGGGTCTTGAAGGTCCTTAAGTTTCAGAAACATGTATTACATGCACAGCATCATGACACTACAAACATATGTTTTACCCAAAACTTACTTTCTCCATCACCATCCTTATCAAATTCCTCTATCATAGCTCGCAGCTCTTCATCACTCATGTTTTCACCCAATTCTCTGGCAACACGTCGCAAATTCCTCAAGCTGATTTTCCCTGAATCATCATCATCAAATAGTTTAAATGCCTTCAGGATTTCTTCATGTGGATCTCTTTCCAATATCCAGTCTGTCACTGCAGTTAAAAAGAAACTTTGTAAGCCTTCATTATCACAAAGGCTTTCATCTGCAAGGTCAGCTAAACATTAGATGACAATCAAAGCTATGAATATGCAAACATTTACTCTGACAATAAAATGTCATATTATTTCCTCAAACACAAATAAATGTGAAATTAGAAAAACCAAATTGATATTATATAAACCTTTTTATTATCAACAATTTGTCTTATAAGAGCAAGCAAAACTGTATCACGTGAAGGCAAAATAAACAGGATTTTATTCATACCTTACTTACTTACGGTCTACTATTATCAAAAGTTGTACTAAGCTCCACTGACATTAAGCACACAAGTCGACACATCTGTAACCTAGTTACAGAGACATATCAACACAATTAGAAGTAACTAAATAAAAGCTGTTTGCTGACTAAACTTATTGCTAAACTAAGCCAGGTGCTTATTCTGGTCTCCCATGGGGTGCAGGGCCCAAGGACTTGGGCCATCCTCCACTGCACTCCCTGGCCACAGCAGAGAGCTGGCCTGGAAGAGGGGCAACCAGGATAGAATCCAGCGCCCCAACCAGGACTAGAACCCGGTGTGCTGCGCCTCTAGGCAGAGGATTAGCCTGTTAAGCCATGGCGCCGGCCTCAAGAACTCTTTTTTTTTTTTTTTTTAAGATTTATTTATTTATATGGAAGGCAGAGAAACAGAGAGGGAGAGTCAAAGAGAGATGGATCTTCCACCAGCTAGTTTACTCTCCAAATGCCTGCAGCAGCCTGAGCTAAACCAGGTGGAACCCAGGAGCCTGGAACTCCATCGGGGTTTCCCCCATGGGTGGCAGGGGCCTGAGTACTCAGGCCATCATCTGCTGCCTCCCAGGAGCATTAGCAGGAAGCTGAATCAGGAGCAAGGAGCTGGGACTCAAACCCTACTCAAATATGGGACATGGGTGTTCCAAGCGGTAGCAACACCTTCTGCTAGAAGAGCATCTTGATTTTCCAAAACGTGAAAAGTAGTTACAAAGACTGAATCTGTGGCTGATGCTGTGGCGTAGTGGGTAAATAAAGGCAACCCAAGTCCCCAGCAAATTGCTGTTTTACTGTTGTTTCATCTGTATTTGGTTCAATAAGCACCTTCCTATTCAAGTAATATCATCTATACACGTATTCCATAATTTTTTTTAGCCATTAATTTTATACAAAAAGGTTTCCAAGTAACTAACTGAAGTATATTACTACAAGTATGCAAATTATCAAAGCTCATAAATATTCAGTCAAAAAGTAGTTAGCATATATAAAGCCATAACACCAAAATAAAATACCACCCTTCTCTATGGCTCATACTCAACTTATTTTGAATTTAATCCCAACAAAAACAAAGGACAAGGAAAAAAAAGCATTAAGAAATTTTCGTTACCAACTGAATAATTTACATGACAGGTGAACCGAAAAAGCAGCTTGCTGAAAGTATTAATGCACTTACAGAAGCAACAGGGCAATCTGGGGAACAGATGGGGCTCCAAAATGTAAAAATTCTTATCCCACTACTGCTTGAATTGTGATAGTTACTTCAGACTCATGCTCTACGCAATCACTGATCAATACTCTCCTTTATAATGCAGTTTTTCTTAGGACTTGCAAATGCCTTCACTGTGGACAGCTAATGCATTATTCAGTAAATAACTTTATGGTGACTCTCTTACCCACCTTCACATTCTATTTCTGGCCTACAAAGTAGAATGTAAGGGCAAAAAAATTTTTTTTTCAATCAAAGTAATAAGGCAATCGACACACTGGCAATCAAGGTGGGTATCATCTGTTAAACTCCAAATTTTTGCTCATGTAACTCCATCTTCAAATAATTTAAATATATGATCAGGAATATACTTCATCAAAATAATTAGACTTTACAAACATAAAAACCACTTTAGAATGCAGCAAACTCAAAAACATCACATTAAAAGTCAATTAAAAAATAACTGAAAGTGATGCCAGAAATGACTTCAGCTTTATTTCTCAGCAGCTTTTAGAAGTTCCTATCCAAACATAACACAATTAACTTACACTCAGCATACTGGATTTCTATGTCCTCCCACCATGATTGTGGTAGCTGTTGCTCTTCCCCTCATTTCCACATCTACCCCCAAAAGATACACCCACCCCCAAAGGATAACAGTATTGTTAACTGTTAGTTTCCTATATTTGAAGTCTGAATCATTTTGAATTCCATAAACTTACTCAGTGATAAGATCCTTTAATATTGAGGATACTGGTGTTTTTACTCTTAAATTTAATATTTTTCTTTTCGTCCTCAGTATGAAAAGTCTAGTATTTTGTGTCTGTAGTCTCTTTTCCCTCTGATCCATCTTTCAATATTCTCATCCGCTTTCTAAAAAATATCATAATCCATTCCCTTCATAACTGTCAATGATTCATTTGCTAACTAAAGTGCAAACTCTTTATGTTACACAAAATGTTCCCAAGCCGGCCCAATCCTGCCTCTCCAATCATTTCCCTATCCTCCAGTTCCAGGGGCTACCTGAATTTTCCCAAGAATGTGGTACACTTCTAGTACCACTCCGTTGTCGCTGACTTCTATTCTTGGACTGCCTTTTCTCTAATCCTCCTGAAATCTTCTCCTTGGAATGAAATCTTATTCACATCCCAAAGGCCTAGATTAAGATCCCTTCTGCAAAGTCTTCTTCAGTCCCTATCAGCATGGAGAAATCTTTCCCATAAAAGGCAAGATGGTAAATATTTTAGACTTTCCAGGGGTCATAAACTCTTTGTCTAATCTACTCACTCTGCCAAGGTAGCACAAAAGCAGCAAAACAGAGTGAGTGTCCTGGCAACAACCAAATCTATGCCAAGGGTTAGTATCTCAATTCCTGCCCTGGACAAAATGATAATTTACCACATAGTACAATAGCTTGTAGTCACCTGTATTTAAATAGTAAGCTCCTTAAAAAGAACCTCTTAGTAACTTTTAATTCCCCTTTCTCATACCAGTGCAGTTCCTAATGCCAAGAAACTCAGTGTTTGTTAAATAAGTAAAATGAACAATGATACAATGGTCTACTCTAACCAGGCAATTAAATAATAAGTAGTACATGGCTAAAAATAGATAGAGTACAAACATGACTTATCTTGGTCTTAGCGATTCCTAAAACACCTATGTTACTCATTGGCCTCAGGCTGACTTGACTCTAAACTGACATTAAATATACTTTACAGTTTTTTTCTATTACTGGGAAGAATCCAGTAAAGTGCCAGACTTCACCCAGGAACATCCATGAGACAGTAATGGATGGTACATAAAACTAAAGCTCAAACATTTTGATTTGGAATCATTTGCCCCAAAGTATAAAACAGATATTAATATGTGGCCAGTTATTTTTTTTTCTTTTTTTCTTTTTTTGACAGGCAGATTTAGACAGTGAGAGAGACAGACAGAGAGAAAGGTCTTCCTTTTTTGCCGTTGGTTCACCCTCCAATGGCCGCCGCGGCCAGCGCACTGCGGCCGGCGCACCACGCTGATCTGATAGCAGGAGCCAGGTGCTTCTCCTGGTCTCCCATGGGGTGCAGGGCCCAAGCACTTGGGCCATCCTCCACTGCACTCCCTGGCCACAGCAGAGAGCTGGCCTGGAAGAGGGGCAACCGGGACAGAATCCGATGCCCCGACCGGGACTAGAACCCGGTGTGCCGGCGCCGCAAGGCGGAGGATTAGCCTAGTGAGCCGCGGCGCCGGCCAAGTGGTCAGTTATTAATTAAGAACAATCAACAAATAAGGAGAATACACAGTTCTTCATTGCTTGATTCCCCAACAGTAAATTTTTACTACTAACAGATGGCCTTTGAAAGTCAAGACAAAGCTATTTATTCTGTTTCATTAATAAGACAGAAAAGATTTATTTCTGTTTATTCTGTTCCACTAATAAGATAGAAAAAACGAGATGTCAAGAAAACAGAGGTGGCATGGGACTCAGGTCTCAACGAATAAAAATCATACTTTTCAAATTATATTCAGGGGCCGGCGCTGTGGCAAAGCAGGTAAAGCTGCCACCTACAGTGCCAGCATTCCATATGGTCATCAGTTGGAGTCCTGGCTGCTCCACTTCTGATCCAGCTCTCTGCTAAGGCCTGGGAAAACAGTATTAGATGGCCCAAGTGCTTGGGCCCCTACACTTGCATGGGAGACCTGGAAGAAGCTCCTGGCTCCTGGGTTCCAACTGGCACAGCTCCAGCCGTTGTGGCCAACTGGGGAGTGAATCAGCAGATGAAAGACCTCTCTCTCTGCCTCTCCTTTTCTCTGTGTATCTCTGACTTTCAAATAAATATATCTTTAAAAAAAAATTACGCTCCCTCAGGGCCTACATTGTGGCAGCAGGTTAAGACGTAGCTTGCAACATTGGCACCATAGCAGAGTGCCAGCTCAGGTCCCAGATGCTCTGCTTCCCATCCAACTCCCTGCTAATGCACCTGGGAGGACAGTGGATGATGGCCCACGTACCTGGGCTCCTGTCATTCATGTGGGAGATCTGGATGGAGGGCCTGGCTCCTGGTGTCAGCCTGATCCACACCTGGCTATTTCAGCTGTTGAGGGAATGAACCAACTGATGGAAAAAACCTTTCTGTCTCACTCGCTCTCCATTTCAAATAAATAAATAAATCCTAAAAAAATTATAATTGCCCAAGATGAAATGTTTTATAAAATTATTGATGATAATGATATAGTACTTAAAACATCTGGCAACTAAAACAAAAAGACCATAAAAATATGCAGAAAACAATATTTATTTCTCAGTGATGCATATATGAATATTTCCAGCCAATGAAATTCATACTTCGTAGCACTTAACTATACACTATGCCAATTTCTAAATGCTTACATACAATTAACTTACTAATCCTCACAAGAACACTTTGGAGAGTGCAAATATCCCCATTTTATAGTTAAAAATTAGGCAGTACAATAATCAAGATACACAACTGGAAGTGGCAAAACCAAGATCTGAACCTTGGGGATCTGGTTCCCAGGTGGTGCATGCCAACCCACTATTACTGGGTCTAATGTACCTAAATTATAGGTCTTTCCCAATAGCAGGAACAAGGGGAATGGTAATATACCTGCATTACTTCCATATATCCTAACCCTGTTCTACACAAAAATTAAGTTCAAAGTTGGAATACTACGATCATAAACTCCAGAAGAACAGCCAAACTGAGAGAATAAAGGTGACTCTCCTCCTCCCCCCAGTTCTACAGCTTAGAGGGAAAAAAAAGAATATATTCCCCAAAAAGCCAAAGATGCCTCTCCAAACAGTCATTTATCAGTTCCTGAGCTGGGGATCCTCTGTGCTACGGTTTCTTTCTCTTAGGTCTACCTCGCAGCTTAACTGCTTTTGGTTTGAGCTTTCAGACCAAAACAAGCAAACAAACAAAAACACAACAAATACAAAAACTTAATGATATGAATCTTGTTTCTCTGGGTCTGGGGTCTGCTCACTGCCATTTTTTTTTTTCCTTCTCATATTGCTTCTTGCTGAATATTTAAAGTAATGGTACGTATGTGCATATAATTTAATTTGTTGCTAAATTTTTGAGATAATCTGAAAATATCTAGCTATGCCTATATTATGATCCACCAAAAGTGGTATCATTGGTTTAGAAAAATAACACTGAAAATAAACTTGAATATTTACACATTCTATGTATGTCATAGACAATACATTGTTACATTAACTGTCTTTCCAAAATCTTCTATCTGAAAAACTACAATCTACATATGCTATAAACACTTCACTAAAATCAACTGTACAATAATTTAACCATATTAAACCATTATAAACTACGATACACTGATGACTTCAAAGCATTTTCTTCTGATTCCAGTTGGCAAACTGCCTCCCTTACTTCCCCCACTCCACCCTCAACTGAACAGGTGACTTAATTTACTGAGATCAAGGTCACCCAGAGTCACAGCCCCTTATAAACTGTCAGCCTGAAGGCATGCACTTCAACAGCCAAGGACATCAACTGCTGCCAGTTTCCTTCTCTTCCTCTTGGCCAACAAAAATCACATACCAGATAGGAGCTGGGAATTGTTTTCCAAACAGCAGGATACAAATTTTCTGTTTTATTGAGAGAAAACCAATTTTTGACCATCTTTTTAGTTTTATCACATATTATAAATCATATTACTTGGAAAAGCTTTCAATAAAAGCTACCCAATAGTTCCTTGGGTAGAATATTCAGAATAAAACAGAAGAAAAAACTATAACTTTCACAGCAAAGCTGCCAATAATTTTTCTTTGAAAATTAGAGAAAAAGTTAAAAAAGAAAAAAACCTGACAAAAGAGCCACATTACACACCAATGTTCAATAAAAGAATCCCATAATCCAGAAAATTAAGCAAACAAAATTTGTATTAATCAGATACCTTCCTAACTACTGGCTACAGACTATTTATTAAAATACATACCAACTTCATTAAAATCTTCAAAGGTGATTTTCCCAGTGGCTTCTCTGTCGTAATCTTTAAGAATCTTCAGTACATCAGCTTTTTTTACATCAAACCCCAAGGCTCTCATTGCCACCTTTTGGATTAAAAAGGAAAAACAAATTATAAAGTACTAAGTGATTTCCAATTGTTAAGGAAGTTTTTAAATCTTAAAGAGATGGCAACCCATTAATAAAATATAATTCTTCTGAATGTTTCTAAAATAACAAAGTGATAGTGTAGTTCTTCACTGCTGAAATCAAACAGGAAATTTTTCAAGGTATAGGTTGTTTTTTATATGACAGACTAATCAAGTGTTTACAGAATATACTATACAATAAACTGACAATGCACATATAATTTTAGCAAACTATTTTTAATTAAAAGAAGCATATTTGGGGGATAAAACAATTTTGAAATTCATGTATATTTTTTCATGATGTGCTGAAGATCCTCCCCCCCACACTAATAATCACACTTCAGGAATACCCAACTTCTGCCATCTTCCTTGGAAATGACAAATCCAGTCTTCTCAGAGCCCTTTCATGATTGGTTTCTGTGTTATTTACCTCCTTCTATACACACCTGAGAAATATTAGAAGTCTTAAGAAAACAGAGTGCCTTTCCCTCTTTAAGAAAAACATCAGGGGAAGAGCATTGTGGCATAAGTTAAGCTGCCACCAGCAATGCTGGCATGCCATCTCAGTCCTGCTCCACTTCTGATTCAGCTCCCTGCGAATGCACCTGCCTGAGAAAGCAACAGAAGATGGCCCTGCACCACATGGAGACTTAGATGAAGCTCCCGCCTTCGGTCTGGCCCAGCCCTGGCATTCTAGCCATTTGGGGAGTGAACCAGCAGATGGAGGATCTCTCTCTCTCTCCATCTCTTCCCCTGTCTCTCTCTCAAATAAATAAAATCTTTAAAAAAAAGAAAATCATTATAATCAGAAGAAATTAAGAAACAGTTAAATATACCTTATTTTTATTTTAAACAATGGTACGTATTCCCTTGACCCAGAATATTTATAAATACCTTGTAAAATCTAGGGCTGCATTTTCTAAACACTAAATTAGATAGTTCACAATCAGGAAATATTGTTGTGTGCCAGTGGTCTTCTAGGGTTTTTTCAATTCTTGGATTTTCTGATTTCCCTTCTTTGCAGATGTTAAGTGCTCACTCAAATATTGCATATCTGTTTTGTTTGTTTTTTAACAATCCAGTCTTAATTCAGTTACTACAACAGCACCAGCAGGCAGCTGGAAAGCAGACGCTGTCCCTCTCATGTCACACTTTTCCCATGGGACAGCACCAGAAAGTGAGTCACATACAGCGACCCGGGGGTCTTCTCACTCCTGAGGAAGCCCCAAACAGAAGCCCCTGACGTTTCACCAATCCCTGGGGCTCAAAGAAGAGGGGAAGGAAGGAGGATTAGCAGAGGGTCATTTTTTGAGTACTGAGTCATAGTAGGGAAAGGTGTCTTCACCGCCACTGGGTATGTTCATCAGCATAGGCACCCGGCAAAAGCCATAGCAACTTATTTGTTCTCAAGGGATTGACAACCAAAATGGGAAAAAGATGTGGCATAAATATTATAGGGCTACACAACAGAAGAAATATTACCATCAGATCCTACATGATCAGTTAACAAATAAACAGTCCAGGACCCTGAAGCCAGAGAAGAGATTTTGTCACTACTAACAAGAAAGACATTTTACTAATTAGTCTTATATGGAGGCATTCAAGTTTTTTCTTGGTGGACAGACAAGGAGTAGTAGTAGGTGTGTAGAAAGGATGGTTGCAGGGGAAGGGGAGGCGAGGAGGGGTCCCACATTGTGGTATAATGAGTTAATCTATCGCCTGCAATGCTGGCATCCCACATAGGCACCAGATTGAGTCCCTGCTGCTCCACTTCCCATCTAACTCCCTGATAATGCTTCTAGGAAAGCAGCATAAGATGGTGCAAGTGTTTGGGCCCCTGCACATGTGGGAAGCTCCAGGCTCTTGTCTTTGGCTTGGGCCATCCTGACTGTTGCAGTTATCTGGGGCGTGAACAGTGGATGGAAGATCTCAATCTCAATCTCTCTCTTCCCCACCCCTCCTATGTAACTCTGCCTTGCAAATAAATAAATCAATCTTTAAAAAAAAAAGCATGGCTGGTATTAAAAGACACTGAAACAAAGAATAGGGTTGAGGAACAGTGAACAGAGCAGTCTCACCTGAATAGGAAGAGTTCAGATGGAGTGAAGCAGTTAGCAAATGAGAAAAGTAGATGATACAGAAGGCATTCAACAGAAAGCAAGTAAATCTGAACTTTATGTAATGTACAATGAGGAATCAGTAAAGTTTTATGAGCACTGAACAATATGTTGAGTTTGAGAATGATCTAAATCTAAGGATAGGGTACATTGTGAACTAGAAGTGAAGGAACCACTCAGGAGGCTCCAGGAACGAATATAACCCCACACAAATCAAGACACCAATGGCAACAAATGGCAGAGACACTATAATGGAAGAATTGCTCAAATGAGTAATTTCTTTAAAATGTGAGAAAAGAGAGGACTGCAAGACTAAGGAAGTTACACTTAACACACCTAGTATTGCTTTCATACATACATCCCAACCTGTCATTACATATGTCTTACCCCACCTGAAATCCTTTAAAATCCCTTACAAAGTTACCAGAAATAAAGCTGCAAAACAAACATTGATAGTTATTCACCTACCCACTAAGGCTACTAAAAATCTCAAAACTGCTGTTTTTCAAATTGTGCTGAATGTAAAAACCACACAACCTTAAATACTAATTTCCCCTTAGCTCTTTAACAAATAATACTTTTTTCAAAAAAAAAATTTATATTTGAAAGGCAGAGTTACAGAGAGAGGGACAGGCAGATCTTTCATCCTGGGTTCATTCCCCAGATGATCACAGTGACCAGGGCTGGGCTAGGACAGGAGTCTGGAATTCCATCTATGTCTCCCATATGGGTGCAAGGTCCCAAGTACTCGGACCACCCTCCACTGTTTTCCCAAGTGTCTTAGCAAGGAGCTAAATCAGAAGTAGAGCAGCTAGCTGGGACTCCAACTGGCACACATGTAGGATGCTGGTGTCTCACCACAACTAATTCTAAGCCTTGAATTTGACATCTTTCTCCATTAGCACGTGTTCAACATCAGACAACTTATTATGCTTGCACTAGAGAAAGTAGGTTGAGATTGTGTTACTAACATGTTTAAATTAAAAGCTTAAAAACCCACTCTCCCAGTATGAAAAAAAAAGCATGAGTTGCCAAAATCTAAACAAAACCAACACGAAGAATGGTAATGAGCTGCTTAAATTCTATAGTTTCCAATCCCTTACTTTTGTGAATGAAAAATAACCTCTTTCATAGGAATGTATTTTTACATTTAAAATACCATTCACTTTACCATGCAAAAACGTTTTCATACAACTGCATTAGGGGTTGTTTTATTATAGCACCTAACTACGAATGCTTAAAAAGACTTCATAGTTCCAAAACCAGTTTAGTTACAATAATTATTTAGAAATGTATTTTAAAGCTGTCAAAAATGCAAATCACTTTAACAGATATATACTTTATACTTTACCTTTAGTTCATGATAATCTATTGCATCATCTTTGTCTGTATCAAAAAGTTCAAAGGCATCTTTAATTTCTTGTTTCTGTTCCTCAGAGAGCTCTCTTCTTTTTTTTCTCTTTGTTTTGTCTACTACAAGCTCACTTCTATAAAATGGAAACAAAAAAGTCATTAGTCCACTCTAATCGTATTCTCTTATGCAAACTAAATAATCAACAACTTTCTAAATTTCCAAAAAGGAAATATGTTCAAGAAAGATAAAGTATTTTTTCTGTATGAGTTGACATCCTGCTTGTTCCACAATACACAGTGCTTTGAATGCACACTTCCCAGTATGAAGCCGAAGCTATGACAGAAATGGGGAACAAGGGCCACTGTCACAATGCAATGGATTAAGCCACCACCTGCCACACTGGCATCGCACACGAGCACCAGTTCAGGTCCCAGCTGCTTCACTTCCAATCAGCTCTCTGCTAATGCACCTGGGAAGGCAGTCAAGTATGGCTCAAGTGGTTGGGCCTCAATCACCCAAATGGGAGACCTGAATGGAGTTCTTGGCTACTAGCTTCAGCCTGGCCCAGCCTCAGCCATAGCAGCCATTCAGGGACGGAAGATTTCTCTGACTTTGTTTCTGTCACTCTGTCTTTCACATACGTATTTAAAAAAAAAAAAAAAAAAATGGGACCAAACCGTCCCTCCTCCCAACTCGGTATTTTTTCCCACTACTATTACTTGGAAGAAACAAGAATGGTCAGAGGGGGCTGGCGCTATGGTGCAGTAGGTTAATCCTCCACCTGCAGTGCCAGCATCCCTTATGGGCACCGGTTCTAGTCCCGGCTGCTCCTCTTCCAATCCAGCTCTCTGCTGTGGCCTGGGAAAGCAGTAAAAGATGGCCTAAGTCCTTGGGCCCTTGGGCCCCTGTACCCACATGGGAGACCAGGAAGAAGCACCAGACTCCTGGCTTTGGATCAGCGCAGCTCCAGCCGTTGCGGCCACTGGGGAATGAATCAACAGACAGAAGATCTTTCTCTCTGTCTCTCCTTCTCACTGTCTATAACTCTACCTCTCAAATAAATAAATAAAAAATCTTAAAAAAAAAAGAATGGTCAGAAATATTACTTTCAGACCAAAAACCTCAACCAAAACCAAATCAATACTTATTACATCATTCTGCAAAAGTGGGAAAAAAAATCCAAATCAAAGTAGAATTCATAACTGACAATCAACATAAATATTTATTATACTTCAGTATATTTCTTGTAATTAAGTTTTCAAGATTACTACAAAAAAGTGCCAAATATTTTATCAATTAACCTGTAATTTGGCATTGTAAGTTCAAAACTATTTTGGATCACATCTGGGCATTTTATTTGTAGTTTCTTCTATCAATACTAACATGTCAGCCAACAAAGTAGTGAGTCTAAATTTATCATGAATGTTAAAAGATCAAAAAGTGGTATGTAGCATTTGTGCTTACTTCCAAATAATAATGTGAAAATTCTTGTCTCATTTAACTTACAAACTATAGGTCAAACTTCTCATAACAAACTCTGGAAAAGAGTAAAGAAAATGAAAAGCAAAATTATTTGGAAGTTAGAAATGTCTTTCATCCAAGACAGATGTAGAAATGCTTCAGAGTTCCAAATGAGAACACAAATTCTGTAAGAACAAGTTTTAAAATTTTTAAATGTAAAACCAATTGATTGTCTCCGAACAGGTCATCTTATTTGCATGTGAAAGCCATGGGGGAGGGGGGCAGCATTGTGGTCCAGCAGGTAGGGCTGCCTCTCAGGTCCAAGAAAACAAACCCTGAGTCCCAGCTGCTCCCTGGGAAGGCAGGGGAAGATGGCCACAAAGCTTGAGCCCCAGCCACCCACGAGGGAGCCCCAGATGCAGTTCAGGGCTCCTGGCTCCCCCCTGTGCCAACCCCAACCATTGATGCCCTTTGAGGACTGAACCAGCGGATCCAAGATCTCTTTCCCTGTCTCTTTCTGTCACTCGCTCTGCCTTTCAAATAAACAAATCTTAAAAAAAAAAAAAAAAAAAAAAAACCTCATTTTGGTTTCTGAAATCTGAAGGGGGGGAAAAAGGCAACAGGGATGGCTACCACATGACAGCAGGTGCAGCACGGCAGAGCTGAGGAAGACCTTCCACAAGAGACCCGAGTGGACACACACCTGGGCACAGCCGGGCTCAGCCACTGCCCTGCCCGGACGGCCCGCGGGGAGGTCCGGACCCCGCCCACGCCTGGCCGCAGCCGGGGCCACCCGTGGCGGAACACAGCCTCTGAGCCTCCGGCCTTCGAGGGCATCTGACACAGAGGGGCCACAGACCCAGGGCGAGGGTCGGACAGAAGACCCAGACCCGGGCGGGCGACTCCGCCGGCGGCGGTGCGGGGACCCGGTGGGCGGGGTCGCAGGCCCGCACGCCCGCGGCCCACCCGCCTAGGCCGAACGCCCCGAGCGCGGCCACTGGCGACCGGGCTCGTCACCTGCGGGGCTCGGGGACTCCCGCGGCTGGGGTCTGGCAGTCGGCGAGCCCCCTCCTCACCTCGGTCCCAACGGCCTCCCTCCCACACCCACGCGTGCACGCCCGGGGCCCGCTCCGGGGCGTGGGGAGCACGGCCGCCTCAGGACTACCGACCTCAGAGCTAAACTCATTTTCCTCCCCGGACAGACACACGTTCCTCTCAGAGACTTTACCCCCCGGCCCGAAGCGGCAGGACTCCCACAAGCCGTTCACCAGACGCGAACGGCCGCAGCCACCACAAGCCCCGCCCAGAAGATAGACACTTCTGAGCGGGATTGGTCGAAACCCGCTGAAGTTGTGCCCCGCGCGTCACTACGCCCTATTTTCATTGGATGGCTTTAGCGTCAGTCAAAGCAGCGTTTGTGCCCGCCTCTCCCGCTGCCCCTCCGGCCCCTCAGATTGGCCCGCTGCTTTTTCCCGGAATCCTTTGCGGGCCGGCGTGTGGACAGCTCCCAGGTAGGAGGCCCGTGCAGGTGCACTCAGAGACGTGAGCTTAATTTTTGCGGCCAACCCAACCCTCAGCACCCTATGCAGGCTCACTTGCGACCGAGTTTGTGCACGTCGTTCATTGTCTCCCCAGTGGCTGGCTGCAGTTGATGTTCCTTTGGGTTTGTACGTGCAAACGTCCTAGATGTTACAAAACGTTTGGTGTCGTCCTAACGACACGGTTCGTTATCAGAGTGTGTTTATGAAGAATTCAACATATAAATCTATTACATAGTCGTCATGCGAGATTGCCGAGATGATCTCAAGGACAAAATATTTCTTACTCATTCTAAGATACATGTTAATAAAGCAGGTGTGGAAAGTGCTATTTTTGCCATGCTGAACAACACACTTACAATGAAACACTAGGGTTTCTCAACCTTGATCGCCAGAACACTAGAATTTTGTGAGATGCTTATGGTCTTTTCATGGAGAATGACACTGTGGACAAGTAATTTGGGAAAATGTGTTTTTACTTGTTAAGGTCAAATGTCGTCAATGCCGTACCCTGTTAAGGGAATGATAGGGCAGTTACACGCGTCACTTCTCTTCACATTTAAGCCGTGGAAACTAGTGACATGGCCACTACTTGCTTGCTGTAAGGGAGGCTGAGAAGAGATCTCTAGTTTGGATGCCATGTGCCCTGATAAAACATGAGGTCATGCCATCTGTTACTAAACATAAAATGGGATTAGCAATTCTGCCACAGAAACCATTAAAATGGTTATCAATATTATCCTTGAAATTCTCATGAATGATGCAATAAAACAAGGGGAAGCCGGCGCCGTGGCTCAACAGGCTAATCCTCTGCCTGCGGTGCCGGCACACAGGGTTCTAGTCCCGGTCGGGGCGCTGGATTCTGTCCCGGTTGCTCCTCTTCCAGGCCAGCTCTCTGCTGTGGCCCGGGAAGGCAGTGGAGGATGGCCCAAGTCCTTGGGCCCTGCACCCGCATGGGAGACCAGGAGAAGCACCTGGTTCCTGCCTTCGGATTGGCTCAGCCACACCGGCCACTTGGGGGGTGAACCAACGGCAAAGGAAGACCTTTCTCTCTGTCTCTCTCACTGTCCACTCTGCCTGTCAAAAAAAAAAAGGGGGGGGGGGGGAGAAGTGCCACATGAAATTAACATTGTGTATGAATTATATAATACCTGGAAAATCTAAGAATCCCAAAGAAGCTATTGGAATTGATAAAAAGAATTCAGTAAGTAGCTGATCATCATTATAAGATGATTATAAGATATAATAATAGCAAAATGAATTTCACAGAAATAATTTGCACAGGAAATCTGTAGAATCAGATATGAACTGCTTCTAAAAGTTGAATGACCTCTGGCCAACAGCTAGAAAGGAAATGGGGGTGGGGGCAGCACTGTGGTGCAGTGGGTTAAAGCATTGGCCTGAAGCGCCGACATCCCATATGGGCGACGGTTCAAGTCCCGGCTGCTCCTCTTCCAATCCAGCTCTCTGCTATGGCCTGGGAAAGCAGTAGAAGATGGCCCAAATCCTTGGGCCCCTGCACCCACATGGGAGACCAGGAGGAAGATCCTGGCTCCTGGCTTCAGATCAGCACAGCTCTGGCTGTTGGGGCCATCTGGGGAATGAACCATCGAATGGAAGACCTCTCTTTCTGTCTCTATCTCTCTCTGTAGCTCTGTCTTCAAATAAATAAAATAAATCTTTTTAAAAAAAACATAGTATGCAAGTGTTGCTTTAAGGGACTAAAATTATAGTAATTAGTTATAGCAATGATAGAAAAAAAATTTTTTTTGACAGGCAGAGTGGACAGTGAGAGAGACAGAGAGAAAGGTCTTCCTTTTGCTGTTGGTTCACCCTCCAATGGCCTCTGCGGCTGGCGCGCTGCGGCCAGCGCACTGCACTGATCCGAAGGTAGGAGCCAGATGCTTATCCTGGTCTCCCATGCAGGTGCAGGGCCCAAGCACTTGGGCCATCCTCCACTGCACTCCTGGGCCACAGCAGAGAGCTAGCCTGGAAGAGGGACAACCGGGACAGAATCCAGTGCCCCGACCGGGACTAGAACCCGGTGTGCCAGCACCGCTAGGCAGAGGATTAGCCTAGTGAGCTGCGGCGCCGGCTGGCAATGATAGAAAATTAATACACCTCCTAAATCAATGAAAAAAAGAAAAATGAGAGATTTAAAATAAATTGATGGAGTAGGCCTAGAGGAAAGAAAAGCTGAATGGATTCCAACCAATAGACAGAAATGGATAAAGAGAACTTAAATATGTTCAATGAGTTGATAAAGATGTATTTCTTCACTGTAAAAGAAAAACTAATGTAACTAGAAATTCTTTTTAAAAATAAAGTTTAATAAGAATACCATGGCTTAAAAATGACATAAACTAAAATAATGCATTACCAGGCTGTAGTCAGTGCTATAGCCCACCTGCCTTCCTGTCTTCAGAACCAAGGAACCTATTCCCCCAGCTTCCAGAAATGTGGGCAGCTGAAAACACACAGCTCAGTTCCTCCTGGTAAACTGCCCTTCCCCAAAAGTAGGTGCCTTCAGTCAGATTACAAATTCTTCCTGGAGGCAAAATTTATCCAAAGACAGGCCAATATGAAAGGGAAAAGCCTGGGTCCCTGGCCTCAATCCAGGTGAACTCCGAGGGGAAGGGCCTCTCCAACATCACGGCTCCCTGTAGAGCTGGCTGAGGCCTCTGCTTTGACTGCATCACAGCGCCCCTGTTCCCTCTGCCCAGTTCTGCCTCTGTCAGTCCCCATGGGTCTTGTTTCTAAGACGCTGCCCCAGTAAACCCAGTTATGCAGATCTCACAGTCACTTCCTTAAAGAACTCAACCTAAGACATAGTTAATACAATATATTTTTTAAAAACAGGAAACAAAAAAAAAGGCAAGACAAATGTATTGTCTCAGCACAGTTATACAGCCCAACGTTTTTAAAAGTAAAATAGAAAATTTATTTTTAAAGAACATGAGTGGGGGCAGGTGCTGTGGCATAGCGGGTAAAGGAAGAGGAGCAGCTGGGACTAGAACCGGCACTGACCCCAACCACCATCATTTCTCATACTGCCTATCTTTCAGCACTCTTCCTTTGCTATAGTATATCTTTAGCAAATTCAGAAATGGTATAGGAAAGGTGAACTGACTTCACAGTTGAAATGAAAAATGAAAAGAGGAGAAGGTGGCTACTGTCCTTCTGTACTAAATTTAGTATACCACGTTCATGAATTCTGCTAATAAAAATGCAAAATTAAAGAAATTCTATTGGACAACACTCAGTCCACTTGGAAATTAAAGTGACACTTTCATATTTTGAATCAAAATATATTTAATATATGGCCGGCACCGTGGCTCAACAGGCTAATCTTCCACCTGCAGCACCGGTACCCCAGGTTCTAGTCCCAGTTGGGGCACCGAATTCTGTCCTGGTTGCTCCTCTTCCAGTCTAGCTCTCTGCTGTGGCCCGGGAAGGCAGTGGAGGATGGCCCAAGTGCTTGGGCCCTGCACCCGCATGGGAGACCAGGAGGAAGCACCTGGCTCCTGGCTTCAGATCAGCGCAGTACGCTGGCCGTTGTGGCCATTTTGGGGGGTGAACCAACGGAAAGGAAGACCTTTCTCTCTGTCTCTCTCTCACTGTCTAACTCTGCCTATCAAAAAAAAAAAAAAAAGATACCTGTAAGATACTTTTTAAAAGTCTACTGGGGGTATAAAAAAAAAAGTTAAAAATGTAAAGGGTACAATGTCAAATTCTACAAAGATAATGAGGCAGGTGCGTGAAACAGAGGTGACCAGAGCTTAAATAGTGGAGGTTTGAGAAGGTCTCTGAGAAAGTGACTTTTGAGCTGGTATTACAGGACCGCCAGCTGTGTCCCTTCCGTCCTCCGAGGTCTGGATAACAGGATTATCGTCGTGGGACAGGCCAGGAAGTGCCTGTGAGGGAGAGAGGTGTGGCCAGCAGGAGGGAGCGGGGGTCTTCCGGCTTCAGTACCAAGCAGAAGGAAGGCGGATTGGACCTGAAGACCTCAGAGCGCAGAGTGGTGGTGACAAAGCCTTAATGCAGACAGAAATCCTCAGCTTTTAAAAGCTCCCCTAACAAGGGTTCTGCGTTGGGCAGGAATGGCCGAGCTCTGGTGTCCCCAGCGGTTGGTTGGGCGGGCCAAGCTTCCTGCTGCTTAAGGTGCATTCAGAGGTGGATGGGCAGGCTTGGCCTCCGAGGGCGCTACCTCAGCTGCTCCCAAGCAAGTTCACTTTCTCTTTCCCTTTAGGGAAAGTCAGAGTTACACAAAGAGAGGAGAGGCAGAGAGAGAGAGAGAGAGAGAGGTCTTCTATCTGCTGGTTCACTCCCTAGATGGCCGCAACGGAGTTGCACAGATCCGAAGCCAGAAGCCAGGAACTTCTTCTGGGTCTCCCACGCGGGTGCAGGGCCCCAAAGGCTTGGGCCATCTTCCACTGCTTTCCCAGGCCATAGCAGAGAGCTGGATCATAAGTGGAGCAGCCGGGTCTCAAATTGGCACCCATATGGGATGCCGGCACTACAGGCACCGGCTTTACCCACTGTGCCACAGCACTGGCCCCTGAAGATGTGAGACTTGAGCATATGCACAAGGTAGGGCAGGCCAACTGCTCTAACAACCATGCACGCAGTCTTAGTCACTTAGCCCAGAAACTCTCTCGTGTGTTATATCCAGTGACAGCGCGCTGAGTGTTCGGCACCTTGCAGTTGGTCAGCTTATTGAGGCAGCCCTCTCCTGGATCTTCTGCCTAGGAGGAAGCACAGAGACCAAGCAAGATGCATCAGATGTGTTAAATGTTTGCTTATTTTCATCCTTTTTAAAGGCAGAGAGAGAGAGAGAGAGATCTTTGCCAGGCTGGTCCACTCCCCCAAATGGCTCCAACAGCCAGGGCTGGGCCAAACTGAAGCCAAGAGCCAGGAACTCCACGTGGTTCTCCCATGTGGATAGCAAGGACCCAACTACTTGAGCCAGCATCTACTGCCTGCCAGCATAAACAGAGCTGGATGGGGAGTACACTGGGACATGGGAGCTCTGTTTACCCTTCTCCCTCTCTGTTTCTTTCTCTGTCTCTCTCATAAGTCTCCCTGATGTCAATGCCTTTGTTGTTCCCCACAAAGAATGTGAATAGTTGACAAATTTAAGTAATGAACAGAAGATAAGCAGCAGAATTGAGAAAAGGCCTCTGCTTTTCAAAATTAATGAGGCAACAGAATCAGCCCTTAAGGCATTCAGATCTGGCTGAAGAGCCCATGAGAGTATTGTAGGCATGGAAAGCCAAGAAACCATGGAAAAGAAAAAAAGAAGAAGACCTAAATGAAAGATCTCTGTGAGTGAGATCCCAGTGGAAAGAACGGGGCCATCAAAGAAGGAGGCACCTTTCTCTGAAGGGAGGAGAGAACTTCCACTTTGACCCTATCGGAATAAGATCAAAGTCAGCGAACTCTAAAGGTTTCCATAGCCCTGGCAACTCATGACTAGAGCCTAGGGAGATTACTGACGCCATGAACAGGAGTGTCAAATTGTTAAATCAGCAACAGAAGTCACTGTGTACTTACATCCCATGTGGGATCTGTCCCTAATGTGTTGTCTAATGTGCAGTGATGCTATAACTAGTACTGAAACAGTATTTTTACACTTTGTGTTTCTGCGTGGGTACAAACTGATGAGATCTTTACTAATTATATACTGAATCGATCTTCTGTATATAAAGATAATTGGAAATGAAAAAAGGAAAAACCTGGTGTTAAATTGGAAATGGCATAGAAAATTAATTAATTTTTTAAAAAATATATATTATGTAAGATCTCTGTCTTTAATGTACTGTACACTCTTATTTAATGCTATAACTAGTACTCCAACAGTATTTTTTTTCACTTTGTGTTACTATATGGGGGCAAACTGTTGAAATCGTTACCTAATATATACTAAACTGATCTTCTGTATATAAAGAGAATTGAAAATGAATCATGATGTGATTGGAAGGGGAGAGGGAGCGGGAAAGGGGAGGGTTGCGGGTGGGAGGGAAATTTTGGAAGGGGGAAGCCATTGTAACCCATAAGCTGTACTTTGGAAATTTATATTCATTAAATAAAAGTTTAATTAAAAAAAATTAATGAGGCATAACAATGAAGAGACTATTAGAGAAAGGGCAGAAACATGTATCCATAGGGTAAACCTACTCAAACTGACAATGGATTCCCTACAAAAACACTAACAGAATTCAGTGGGAAAAAGAAGACCTTTGCAACAATGATGTTGCAGCGTCTCTCTCTCTCACACACACACACATACACACCTTGATTCCTACCTCTCACCATACACAAAAATTAATTTCAGATGCATCGTAGACCTGTATGTGAAAAAAGCCAGCTTCTGAACCAGAGCCCATATGGGATGATGGCACTACAGGCAGCGGCTTTACCTGCCATGCCACAGTGCCAGTCCTTAGATATGTTCTTCAAACCAAAACATTCAGTTCCAGACCCGGCTGCTCTATTTCCGATCCAGCTCTCCGCTATGGCCTGGGAAAGCAGTCTAAGATGGCCCAAATTCTTGGGCCCCTGCACCTGGAAGAAGCTCCAGGCTCCTGGCTTCGGATTGGCCCACCTCCAGCCGTTGTGGCCATTGCGAAATGAACCAGCAGATGGAAGACCTCTCTCTTTGCCTCTGCCTCTCTGTAACTCTGCCTTTCAAATAAATAAATCATTTTAAAAATGTAGCAGCTAGCAGTGGTCTGGAGTCCACTTTTGTGAGTCTTGTCTAAGGAAAAAGAAATGTAACCTCTCTTCTCTGTCTGATTTTATATTTCCTGGGTTTCAAGTAAGTTTTATTTAGATTTTCTTATTTGTAGATTCACAGGTTGTCTGTGAACTCAAATGGTGTGCTTATTACAACAATCAGAAGCAAAGAATTTTGCATTATTTTTTGATGAATTCTCATTAGTAATGAGGCACTAAACATGCTAGTGAATACAATATAGAAGGGAATATTAATAGGATTATTTTTAGCTGCCACCTACATACTATATCAAGGCAACATCAAGAGCAGAAGGAAAATGATGGTTCTTTTAGTTTAATAAACCATAATGTTCCTGAAAAATTCTTTTCTTTCCTCCCCAAATTGGGACATCTAATTATATAAAATGATTACTGTAGCAGCAGCTTAAATATGAAGAGAAAGAGAGATGCAGGGGAAGAAAGGGGGGAGGAGAGAAGAGTGGGGAGGGAGAAAGCTGTAGGCAGAATTAGGCATTAAACAAATAAAAGGTAGTAATTTGAAGAAGAAAAAGGTATATTTATGGTAGAACCTGTGAACTGGTAGCCAGAAGAGAAAGGAATGAAAAATATATATTGAAGACCTAAACCAGTCAATATCTGAACATTAAAGATAAGCTTTGTGAACGTAGATAAAGAGTCACGAATCACCCTAGTAGCTTGCATAAGATAGGGCAAGAAAATACACATGTATGTTTCCAAACTATGTAAGAAACTCTACAAGTAAAATTCAATAGGATACAAGATGCTGTGTAACATAAGAAGACACAATGGTGACATATTATTTCACCTGTGATGTATTACATTCTGTTGTATATAGCATATGTTTCTCTAGTATAACTATTTGAGAAGACAGCTCACACAGAAAGGTACACAAACAGCTTTCTCACACACGACTTGTTCAGCTTTTCTATAAATAAGGTAAATGCTCCAAGTATAATAAGATACGTATTTTCATCCACTGGATTTGCAAAGATCTAAGCTTGGTAACACAAATTCACTCTGGAAAGTGTAGCAGGACAGGGTTTCCTTAAACATTGGTGGAGGTTAAGCAATTTGGGACAAGTTTTTTGGAGAATCTTGGATATAGTATATATTGAAACCTAAAACATATACACCCTTTGGAACATTTATTCTCAAAAATTGTACTCTAGATATACTTGCACTTGTGCATAAAGTACTTATAAACCTATTTATGCAGCTTATAAGAGAAAAGGATTGAAAAAACACTAAATGCCTATGAACAGAAAGCACTTTGAATATATTCTTTACATTCACACCTTGAAATTATTATGCACCTGTTAAAAACAATAAGACAGATGAGTGTGTACTCACTTGAAACGTTTTACCAAGTGAAACAAAAGGAGGTGCAGACCAGTTCCAATCCAGCTCCCTGCTAATGGGCCTGGGAAAGCAGCAGAAGATGGCCCAAGTGCTTGGGCCCCTGTGCCCACGTGGGAGACCGGGAAGAAGCTCCTGGCTCACGGCTCCTGGCTTCAGCCTGGCGCAGCTCTGGTCATGGCAGCCATTTGAGGAACGAGCTGAAGCATGGAAGACCTCTCTTTCTGTGTGTGTGTGTGTCTCTCTCTCTCTTTCTCTCTCTCTCTCTCTCTCTCTCTCTCTCTCTGCAACTCTCCCTTTCAAAATAAAATTTAAAAAAAAAAAATGAAGCTGGGGAACGATATGATTATCTCAACAACTGTCTCCAAGGAAGGCGCACTACAGGAAAATAAGGCCATAATTAGGTCAAGTTCAAATCTCCCCTTTTGGCTCTACTGGGGGGGTGAGGGGTGGGGATGGGGCCTCAGTCGTTCCTGTAGTGCTTACAGCAGTGCCTTGGTTATTTTCTTTTCTTTTTTTTAAATTAATTTATTTGAGAGGTAGAGTTATAGACAATGAGAGACAGAGCCAGGAGCCAAGCACTTCTTCCGGGTCTCCCATGTGGGTGCAGGGGCCCAAACACTTGGGCCATCCTCTACTGCCTTCCCAGGCCAAAGCAGAGAGCTGGATTGGAAGAGGAGCTTCCAGGACCCGAACCAGTGCCCACATGGGATGCCGGCACTGCAGGCAGAGGATTAACCCTCTGCGCCACAGTGCCAGCCCCGACTTGGTTATTTTCTGTTTCCTCTCCTGGTGGCCTGCCCTTCCTCTGCTCCTCTGGCTCATGGGAGTGCTGTGTTTCTGAGACCTGCCTGTGCCCACTGGCATTTCCAGGTTGTCAGCTTCCACAGCACCCAATCTGGGACATGGGAAGCAACCAGAAACACCCATGGAGCTACCACACATCCCTCCTCGGGTCCTGAGATCCGTGGCAGTTCCGCCTTCCCTGACCTGTCAGAATCTTCATCCATGTTTCATACATGACACCCATGTTTTCCGTTGTAATTGGAAAAGTCCATCTCTTCCATTTTCCTTGAAGTGGAAGTGCCCCCCCACCCCGGGATACATTTTTGCATTGTTGGAATTCTTGTTTTGCTGTAGCATGAATCATCCATTTAAATAAGCAAATATCATAAATGCATACATGGTTTTCAGGACTGGTTACTGCTGAGTTTCTGTGAAGAGAATAAGGTGATCAGGTCCATGATGCCAGAATCCAGTCTTGTGAGGAACCAAAGAGCAGAGAAGAGTAGACGCAAATGTCCTGAGGTAGGAAAGACTGTGGAGTAATCCAGGAACCGAGAGAATGCCGGTGTCAGTGGAATGCTGGAGCCACCTTGTGTTAGTGCATTAACTTGTGTTAGCGCACTGGAACCTGCTGTGACATATTCAGGGCCTCTGTGAGCTGGATGCTGAACATAAACATTATTAAAAATTAATATAAAATAAGGACACAAATGAAGCACAAAAGCAAAAAATAAAACTCAGTATTTTCTAATTGTTTTAATATGATCCATGCTGTTGCAGCAACTTACATATATTTTAAGATTTATTCCAATTATTTGGCCGGCGCCGTGGCTTAACAGGCTAATACTCCACCTTGCGGCGCCGGCACACTGGGTTCTAGTCCCGGTTAGGGCGCCGGATGCTATCCCGGTTGCCCCTCTTCCAGGCCAGCTCTCTGCTATGGCCCGGGAAGGCAGTGGAGGATGGCCCAAGTGCTTGGGCCCTGCACCCGCATGGGAGACCAGGAGAAGCACCTGGCTCCTGGCTTCGGATCAGCATGATGCGCCGGCCGCAGCGGACATTGGAGGGTGAATCAACGGCAAAAAGGAAGACCTTTCTCTTTGTCTCTCTCTCTCACTGTCCACTCTGCCTGTCAAAAAAAAAAAAAAGATTTATTCTATTTATTTGAAAGGCAGAGTTCTCAAGAGAGAGGGAGAGACAGAGAGAGAGGTTTTCCATCGCCTGGGTCTCTCCCCAGATGACCTCAACAGCCGGAGCTTGGCTGGTCTGAAGCTAAGAGCCAGGAGTTTCTTCTAGGTTTTCCACGTTGGCGTAGGGGCTCAAGCACTTGGACATCCTCCACTGCTTTCCCTAGAGTATTAGCAGGGAGCTGAATCTGAAAGGGAGCAGCTAGGACTGGAACCGACCACGTGGGATGCCAGCACCGCAGACAGCGGCTGAATGTACTGCACCACAGCGGCTGGCCACAGTTGTTTATATTTAACATGGATATTTTCACAGACACACAAGCAGTCTCCAAAAAGCTTACAGAAACCTGCACATTGTGAAAAAGCTATGTATGAATTTCCTATTTTGCGCTAAAATCAACATCTTTTTTTTTTTGTTACCCTTTCCTTTTTTTTTTTTTAACTTTTATTTAATGAATATAAATGTCCAGTATACAGCTTATGGATTACAATGGCTTCCGCTTCCCATAATTTCCCTCCCACCCGCAACCCTCCCCTCTCCCGCTCCCTCTCCCTTTCCATTCACATCAAGATTCATTTTCAATTCTATTTATATACAGAAGATCAATTTAGTATAAATACTTCAACAGTTTGCACCCACATAGAAACACAAAGTGAAACATACTGTTTGAGTACTAGTTATAGCATTAAATCAAAATGTACAGTACATTAAGGACAGAGATCAGACATCAGGAGCAAGCGCACAGTGGCTCCTGTTGTTGACCCAACAAATTGACACTCTAGTTTATGGCGCCAGTAACCACCCTAGGCTGTCGTCATGAGTTGCCAAGGCTATGGAAGCCTTCCAAGTTCCCCGACTCTGATCATATTTAGACAAGGTCATAAAAGACAGGTTGAGGATAGTAACCAATGATCCTAAGAGTGGCCTTAACCAGGTCTGAACAATTATACAGCATTAAGTGGGGAAGAGGACCATCAGTACACACAGGTTGGGAGTAGAGCCATTGGTGGTAGAGTAGAGGTTATGATTACAAAGGAATGAGGCCCAAGTGGACTAGACAGGGTCTAGAACAAAGGACAGAGTCATTATTAGAGGAGCTAAGAAAGGTGCTGTCTAAGCTACAAGTAATTTTTCTGATTGAGAGGCAAATAGAACCTGATAGAAGGGGCTTGATAATAATCTGTTGGGCTTGAGGCCTTGTAAGTTAAGAGGCCCAGACCTATCTATCTCTTCACATGGGGTATATCCTAAGGGAGGTGTGAACCTCCTAGGGGAAGTCACTCTGTTGACTTTCATGACTTGGCTGGCCTGGGAGGAGAGCTGGCCAGGTAAAGGCAGGGGGCATCTCTAACAAGAAATTTACAGTTCTGCCTGCAATGTTGCTGACCCTACTTGGCTGTCCCCTCAACTGCAGTGGTCACTTTGGAAGTTGGGCTGAGTGAAGGGCTTTTCAGCTTGGAGCCAATAAGATCTGTGGCTCTGACCTGGGCATCCTTCGATTCCAGGGCAGGTCCATTTCCAGTGATCCAACTCTTGGCAGAGCTGCCAGGGCTCTTCACAAGCTGACTTCTGCTGAAGCCCAGGCTTACCACATTGAAAGCCACTGCAGTGGACTGGCCTGTTGGGTCTCCTTGAGGGCAGATCACTGTACAGATCAGCCATTAATAGGCCTGCCACCCATTGCTTCTGATGCCGAGCTTTCTTTTCCTCCTGGTTTGTGTTAAAGCAGACCAGAGGATGCAAGTCAAGGGAGTGCCCGTGTCCCATCTCTAATCTTTGGTGGCCTGAACTACAAGTCTATAGTCACAGGCATGTTCTGTAGTAGTTTTTCTAAGGTAGACAATGCCCATGAGGAAAATTATATTCTCACTTTAAAACTTTCTTTCCCTTTGGTCTGAAAGGGAGGTTTTTTTTTTACTTACTGTATACTTCGCTGATGGCGATGTGAATCTAGCTATGAGATTATTAGTTAAGTTCTTATTTTGGCTATGCTATTACAGAAAAATGTTAGCCATCTCTTATAAGGTCTAAAGATTAAATTGTGCATCCTACAGATTCCTTCATAATAGAATTAGTTCCCTACCTTGAAGAGAATAGAGAAGTGAAAGAACAAGTTGGGCTTAGAATAGAGAAATGAGGGAGCAAGTCCTAGATCACTTGCTGACAATAGCAATATTACATGAATACTTAGCAAACCGTTTCAACCCTTAGATAAGAACTTAATAAAACATTTACCGGAAGGTCCAATGCCTTCTATAAATTTTAAGAATCATGTATTTGAAAACACGTCTTAAATATCTAACATGGTGTAGTTTGTTTAGCCAGTAAACTTAAGCACAACCATATAAAATGTTTTTAGTTTCTTTCTACCAACAAGTTTAAAACATATGATACACAGATTCAGGTCATACAAATTAAAATGTATCTTTGATTGATTTTAGCAGCTTAAATTTATGGACAATCTTATCTAAAAGCCATTTAAAATAAAACTCTTAATAAAATTTCCCCATGTGGACATACAATATGTACGCACATATAACATAGCATAATAGACCAATATCAAAATCCAAAATATCTGGTTGAAATAAGATTCCTTAAAATCATGACATAACATAGACCAAATCTGATCATTGTTACAAGGTGATTATTCAAGTCTTTGAAAATAAGCACATAGTTAAATAACCCATAGCTCTTCATCTCCTCCCTCTCTTTTTCCACTCTTAGATTTAACAGGGATCACTTTTCAGTTAAAATTTAAACACCTAAGAATAATTGTGTGTTAATTACATCATGCTGAGTGAATTAAGCCAGTCCCAAAGAGAAAAATATCATTTGTTTTCCCTGATCGGTGACAACTGAGCGCCAAAGGGGAAACCTGTTAAGTGAAATGGACACTATAAGCAACAATGAACTGATCAGCTCCTGTCCTGACTTTAGATGTACAATGTAATACTTTATCCTTTTTAGTATTTGTTGCTGTTGTTGTGGTTCTAGTACTATTGGTTGAACTCAGTAAAATCAACATCTTTTTAAAAATACACATTTAATTTATTTATTTGAAAGGTAGAGTGACAGAGACAGAGAAGGAGAGACAGAGAAAGTGGTCTTCTATCCATGGGTTCACTCCCCAAATGGCCCAACAACCAGGACAGGACCATGTGGGAGCCAGAACCCAGGAGTTTCATCCTGGTCTCCCACATGGGTGGTAGAGGCACAAGGACTTAGGCCATCTTCTGCTTTCCCAGGCACATTAGCAGGGAGCTGGGTTGGAACCAGAGCAGCCAGGACTCCAACAATTGCCCAACCACTCCAATATGGGATGCCACCATCGCAAGTGGCAGCTTGACCCACCCCCTGATACCCACTCCTAAACTTACCTGTCAATTTTATTTTTCCACAAGCTTTTTGAAATAGCATCATTTTACATATACATAAATACACATTTATATATATAGTGGAAATATCATATAGTACCTTTTGACTGGCATCTTCAATGATTATTTGAGAGGTAGAATTACAGACAGAGAGAGGGAGAGACAGAGAGAAAGGTCTTCTACCCACTGGTTTACTCCCCAGATGGCTGCAAGGGCCTGATCTAAGTTGATCCAAAGCCAGGAGCCAGGAGCTTCTTCCAGGTCTCCCATGTGAGTGCAGGGGCCCAAGCACTTGGGCCATCTTCCACTGCTTTTTCAGGCCATAAGCAGAGAGCTGGATCAGAAGAGGAACAGCAGGGACACAAACCAGTGACCACCTGGGATGCTGGTATCACAGGTAGAGGCTTAGCCCACTACACCACAACACTGGCCCCTCAATGATCTTGCATGGATGGATCAATACTGGGTGTTTACATCACAGGTTTGGCCCATGATACAAATTGGGGCTTAATTTGTTGTTATGTCAATTGTCTATATTTAAGAAAGCAGTGATGGAGATGTTAATAATTCAGATTAAGCTTGAAAATATCGTAGTAACCATTACATTGGGCATCACACCAAAAAAAAAAAAAAAGAGAAAATAGTCTCAAAAACTCTCATTTGATTCAGCAAGGAAGTCATTGACATCCCTGAGAAGGAGGCATCAAGTTCCAACACATGCCTGCACCGTTTCCTTTCATCTGACAGAGGAAGAAGGAACAGGGAAGCAAGAAAGGACACTTAATAAAAATAACATAAAGTAGAATAAAACAAACAGAAGTAGGTGAGGCTGGGAAAAGAAGAATTAAAAATTACTTCCATTTTTAAAAAAGATTTATTTATTTATTTATTTGAAGGGCAGAGTTACCGAGCGATAGAGGGGGTAGGGGGAGATGCTGAGAGACAGCAAGATCTTCCATCCAATAGTTCACTCCCTGAATGGCCGCAACAGCTGGGGCTGGGCCAGGCTGAAGCCAGAGCTTCTTCCTGGGCTCCCACATGGGTGCAGGGTCCCAGGCACTTGGATCATCTTGCACTACTTTCCCAGAGAGGCAAGGATCTGGATCAGAAGTGGAGCAGCCAGAACTCGAACCGGAGCCCCTATGGGATGCCAGCGTCATAGGCAGCAGCTTTCCCCACTACACCACACCATCAGCCAAAATAGTCATGATGTTTCTATTTATACAAAATGTATTTCGACATTTTATTCTAATGAGGAGAACTGTTGGGTGAGAACCATCTTAGATGTGCAGACTTGCCTGGAAAGCTGAGGCCATATTTCTTCCTGAACCTCACTCTGCGATGAGCGTCTCCTTGCCTGCTTCCCCTTTGCACCTGTTGTTTACAGCCAGTGTGGCTATAGGTCTGTCTGTCTCTCTGCTCTCAAAAGAAAAAAATTAAATAAAACATTTTCAAAAATATTCATGGATCACTTTGTGTTGTTCTCGTGGGTTGGATTTTTCTGGGAGTTTTCTCATGCACAGCTTGCATACCTGATATCACAGGTATAAAACACTCTGGCCATTTGGTACATGCTTCACCCTCAGACAAATGCAGCTGGCTCAGGTCACAGAGCTGGGGCAGGCCCCTTTTAGGAGGAGTGATCACCGGGACAAGTTGGATTGCATCAGGCTGAAGAAGAGATGACCACAGCCTAACGATCACCCCCCTGCTACAAAAACTCACAGAAAATACATTTAAAATGTTGGGTTCTGCTGCTAACATTTAGCAACCAGGGATAAATAAGGAAGCCTTTCTGCTTCCCAGTTTTCTCAAAAAATGGAAGACCTGGCAACACTGGTGTTGTCCCCCATCTCTCCCCCACTCCCACCCCAGCCAGGGCTCCACTGCCCCCTCCAGGTGGGACTTCCACTCTCCTTCTTGTGGGGGTCTCTACTCATAATTTTATTGCAAATGCACTGCTTCATTTTGTGCATTATGTCCTACACAGGCATTTGAACTCATTTATATACTAATTATGTTCAGCCTGGAGTGCTATGACATGCTGGCACAGGGCTGATCAGTGAGAGAGAAAGGAGTCGAGTCCCCGGAACTCGATGTGATTCGTCCACCACACGTTGAGAACTATGCTCCCAACCACTTCTCCAGCAATTAAACCCATATTCTACGCCTGCTGAAATGTCTCTTGCAGAGTTTTCTTCTGCTATAAATGCTAAGTGCCGCATGAATGAGTGGTGTGATAATAAATGCTTAGAGATTCAGAGGAGGGCACTATTATTTCTGCAATCATTAAGACAAGGGATTTTCAAAGTTGGATGGAAATTTTATAAAAGAAGACAAAGCATTTCAGGTAGAAAGGAAATCAAAGGAAAAAAAAACATGAATTTAGCAAGAGCAAAATAGGTTGCAGGGACTAGAAAGTGGGATGGTATATTTGAAACCAAGTTTCCTTCATTCAGGTAACTAAATCTCAGCACTTGATAGGACCACAGAAATGTGAAAACCAGACAGGAACTTACAGATCACCTGCTTTAGATATTTTTCTTGTTATAGCTGACAACCTTAGATCTTTATCTTTTTTTATTTATTTTTTTGACAGGCAGAGTGGACAGTGAGAGAGAGAGAGAAAGGTCTTCCTTTTTTTGCCGTTGGTTCACCCTCCAATGGCCGCCGTGGCCGGCGCGCTGCAGCCGGTGCACCACGCTGATCCAAAGCCAGGAGCCAGGTGCTTCTCCTGGTCTCCCATGGGGTGCAGGGCCCAAGCACTTGGGCCATCCTCCACTGCACTCCCTGGCCACAGCAGAGAGCTGGCCTGGAAGAGGGGCAACCGGGACAGAATCCGGTGCTCTAACTGGGACTAGAACCTGGTGTGCCGGCGCCGCTAGGCGGAGGATTAGCCTGTTGAGCCACGGCGCCGGCCTAGATCTTGATTCTTAAAACAAGATTTATTTATCTCTTTATTTGAGAGGCAGAGTTACAGAGAGAGGGAGAGACAGAGAGAAACATTCCATCCGCTGGTTCACTCTCCATATGGCCACACGGCCCAACCTGCGTCAGTCTGAAACCAGGAGTGTGGAGATTCTTCCAGGTCTCCCACATGAATGCAGGGGCCCAAGCACTTGGGCCATCTTCTACAGCTTTCCCAGGCTATAGCAGAGAGCTGGATCAGAAGAGCAGCCTGGACTTGAACCAGCGTCCACATGGGATGCCGGCACCACAGGTGGCAGCTTTACCCTCTACACCACAGCTCCAGCCCCAAAGTTAGGTGATTTGATTCAACCCATTCAGTCCCAAGTTCTCAATGCTGCAAATATTTCAAAGACACAGTATTTATTTCAAGGTTACCTTAAGAGGTATATTTATTGCTCAATTTCAGTTTTTGTATAGGATGTTGAAACATAATGGGTTTTAATGCCACACAGCTGGTTGGTGAGGCATGGAGGTTAAATCAGGTGCTTTCTAGTGTTCCCCTTCATACTTCCCTGGACATGGGTCACTTTTAGGACAAGCAAGGAGAGAACATTCTGAGATGCTTCTGAGTTCTTGACATCACTGTTTCCTTGACCTCAAATAGCAGTTGCCATTCTCCTTTCATTGCTCATTTTCTCTTCAAGTTATTTTTTTCTTATTTATTTTTTTATTTATGTTTTTTCTTATTTATTTTTTGACTTATTTATCTGCTTAAAGGCATGGTTACACAAAGAGAGAGAAATCTTCCATCTGCTGCTTTGCTCCCCAAATGGCCGCAACAGCTGAGTCTGGGCCAGGCCAAAGTCAAGAGCCTGGAACTCCATCCTGGTCTCTGGTCTCCCACGTGGGTGGCAGGGGCCCAGGGACTTGGGCCATCATCTGCTTCTTTCCCAGGCGTATTAGCATGGAGCTGGTTGAGAAGTGGAGCAGCCAGGAAACAAACCAGCACTCCTATGGAATATCGGCATGGTCTCAGGCAGCTGCTTAAAGCATTGCACCACAACGCTAGCCCTTCACTTAAATTCTTAGCCAAGAGCCAAACCAAGGCGCTGCAGGGGGAGATTCTGACAAGCAGAGCAAAGGACTGAGAATAGCTGATGCATCAGACCACTTTCTGCAACCAGGTGCTGACAGTTGACCTTCAAACGCGATCTGCTGAATTCTGCTACGATCGACTCTAGTTAAGCGTAAAAAATCTACACAGTGAGTTTTCAATCCTGTGACACAGGTGTGAGGAAAAGGAAGATGTGCTGGCAGGCAAGTCTCAGACCTAGCGTTGGTGATGGTCATAGGGAGAAGATGGTAGTCAATTTCAGGGTCACCTAAGAGGTACCAGCAGACAGCGTCCAACTTTCACTCCGTGGTTGGTGGTGCTTAGCTTGCACCTTGGACTTAAGAGCTGGTGGTGCAGCCTAGTGCTAAGACCACAGGCTTCGGATCTGAACCTAGGTTTTAGCACTCACCAGCCAAGTGATGTGGACGATCAGTCCAACCTCTACACACCTGCTTGAACACATACAAGAGGGAGACAGGGACAATTCCCACTATGCTCCCTGGGTAATTTTGAGGAGCGAGTACCTAGATTTACATTTTCCCCAAAGGAGGTACTGGGACATGGTTTTGAGTGTGAGTAGTTTATTTGCAAGGTGACCTCAGAAACAAGGTAAGGGACTGATAAATTGGGAAGAGAGAGGAGGAGAGCCAGGAGTGGCTGTGTGAAGTCCACTCTTGCTGTGGTCAGCTGGGGAACTGGGAAGGAGACTTATTGCCAACCTCCTGGGTCTTTGTGGTGGAGGCGTGCTCTTGAGACCAAGGTCTCCCAGGCACTCGGGCCTGCCCTGAGCACATGTCAGGCACACTCCAGTGCAGAGAAGGCCCTCAGCTGAAGCACCCAGGGTTTCAGATGCAGAGCTTTGGGTTTTTACAGGAACTGTCCCTCAAGGCCGCAGGTGACCTCTGGAGGGCGCTGGGGAGATATGGGCAGGCACAGATGGTATCTTCTATGGCAAAATAATGCATCACGGAATGCACTTGACCATGAAATAATTACGAAAAACACAACTGAGCAAGCACTACGACGGCAGACGGAAATTCTTCCCAACTAAAAGGAGGAAAGACTTGTTGCTAAGGAGATGAGATGAAAGGGATCAAAGTAGAAGCTTCAAGCCCTCTTTCCCTCTACCTACTGCCCCTCATTCCCCACCCCAGCTTTTTCTCCAGGTCGCATGAATTCATTCACTTGGCATCTCTCCCTGCCTCTTCACTCCAGCAACATCACCATACAACAAGCATTTCATGTGTGTTGCTTTAACTATCAGAGCAGCCTTCTCACTGGCCTTCCCACCATTCTCCCCTTCCTGCCCGACCCCAACTCCATCCAACCCACTCGTTTCTCAGGATGCATTTTCTAAAACCCAGATCTGGTGAGGTCACCCACTACTTCAAATCCCCCGTGATTTCCTCTTCTTTCTGATTGAAATTAAAACCTCAGCTCAGGCCTCAGCTCAGGCCTCTGAGTCTTGCTATGACCTAGCTCTTCCTTATTGACCTAGTCCCATCTCCCCCACACCTGACCCTCAACTTCTAAACCCTACACATAAGATTTATTGCCTAACACAGTCCACGCTTTCCCATCGTTCAGTGCCACTGTTCAACTCTTTCCCCTATTTCTTTTTTAAGATTTGCATCTCTCTTTATTTGAAAAGCAGGGAGATAGAAAGAGCTCCCATCTACTGGTTGGTTCACTGCCCAAATGCCCACAATGGCTATGGCTGGGCCAGGCTGAAACTGGCAGCTGGGAACTCAATCCATTGCTGCCTCCCAGAGTGGGCATTAGCAAGAAGCTGGAGTCATTCACCGGCGCCGTGGCACTAGGCTAATCCTCCACCTGCGGCACTGGCACCCCAGGTTCTAGTCCAGGTTGGGGCATTGGATTCTGTACCAGTTACTCCTCTTCCAGTCCAGCTCTTTGCTGTGGCCCGGGAAGGCAGTGGAGGATGGCCCAAGTGCTTGGGCCCTGCACCTGCATGGGAGGCCAGGAGGAAGCACCTGGCTTCTGGCTTCGGATCAGCATAGCTCCAGCAGTTGCAGCCATTTGGGGGGTGAACCAACGGAATGAAGACCTTTCTCTCTGTCTCTCTCTCTCACTGTCTAACTCTGCCTGTCAAAAAGAAAAAAGAAGCTGGAGTCAGAAGCAGAGCCGGGACTAACCCAGGACTTTAAAATGGGATGCAGGTGTCCAAGCACTCTCTTAACTACTGGACCAAATGCATACCACCACTTTCTTCATCTTAATTTTTGTTCCCAAATTCAAGTTGTTATCATATTCTATGAAAAACTATTTCTGATATCTCCTCTTTCTTCTTGGTCTGTAACAGTGAAAGATGTCTGTATATCTCTTTAAAACATCTTATTTGCATTATAAATGTCTGTTTACTTTCTGTCTTACTAATTAGACTATTATTTTTCATAATCAAATCCTGAGTATTTACATTCTTAATGAGTACCCAAGGTGATTTTTATCCACATTGAAGTCTCAGAATCATTTTATTATGCTAAGAGCTTCATACAGGGAAGAACTTTGTTCCAATTCTAGTACCTAGCATAGCTCCTAATACTTATTAAGTAGCATTTGAATTAATAGCTAAAAGTGTTTATATTTTGAAAATTGCCACTCTTTCACAGAGATTTTATCAGGTTGTCACTTGTGGTAATCAGACTCATTAAAGAAAAATTATTCTCTGTACTGATGGCATTATAAATTGGGAATCTTATTGGTGATCTGCCAGTCCTCTAGCTAAATGGCTATTAAGTCTGACCCACTGTTCCACTTTTTCACCCTTGATTGCCTTAAAATCTTTTCCATGAAAAGTACTTAGTCTTACAGGTTTTGTTAATGAAATCTAGAAGACCGGCTCTCAAAGTCAGATACAGCTGAATGACCAGACAGCTTGCTAACAACAGTGCCCAGCATTGCGGCACACTGGGTTTAGGCACCTCCTGGGACACTGGCATCCCATATTGGAGTGTCAGGTCAAGTCACCACTGCTTAGCTTCTTCTTTAAAAAAAAAAAAAAAAAGGGTTTATTTATTTATTCAAAAGGCAGAGTTACAGAAAGGCAGAAGCAGAGAGAGAGAAGTCTTCTGTTCACTAGTTCACTCTCCAAATGGCCACAGTGGCCGGAACTGGGCTGATCCAAATCCAGGAGCCAGGAGCTTCTTCCATGTTTTCCACATGGGCACAGGGGTCCAAGGACTTGGGCCATCTTCCACTGCTTTCCCAGGCCAGAGCAGAGAGCTGGATCAGAAGTGAAACAGCCGGGACTCAAACAGGCACCCATATGGGATGCCGGCACTGCAGGCAGAGACTTTACCCTCTAGGCCAAACCATCGGTCCCTGCTCAGCTTCTGATCAGTCTCCTGCCAAGCACTTGGACCCCTTGGCACCCTTCTGAGAGTTTGAATGGCGTTCCAAGTTCCTGGCTTCAGCCTGGCCCAGCACTGGCCATTGCAGCCATTTTGGAGAATGAAATAGCAGATGGAAGATCTCTTTCTCTTTCTCTTTCTGTCTCTAAATGTGGAATATACTTTTTAAAATCATGATATCTGAACCCCAGTCCCAAAGCTACTAGCTTACTATTTGAGAAGGGATGGAGGGGCAAGGCTCTGAACAAGATCTTGAAGGAGAAATTAGCCTCTATAATAAATGGATGATTTTTAATCCACATTGAAGTCATGTCTTATCGATGGTTCAAGAAAAATGTGACATTTCTACAAATAGATACACAGTCAGGTGTCTTGTCCTCTACATAAAGAATTGTATTGTGACCTATTTCAAAGGAGGTTATCAATTTCTGTACAAATAGATATTGAAGGTTAACAGTGCAATCATGCAAGTGTACATCAAAATGTGCAAAGAAAGATGGAATTAAAGGAAATGTTTATTTTGGTGCAAAGAATTTTAAAATCCACGTACATATTTTTCAGAATATGCATTTTCCATGGACTTTTTGAAGACCCCTTGTATTTTGCCTTGAATGGCAGGGTTGGTGACCTAATGGACCCTAACAAAAGTCATTGTCTATCTTTTTCTTTTCTTCTTAGAAGATATTGAAGGTACAGTGCATGTTTGCCAATGTCTGCCAAAGAATTGGGAGTGTGGTATTTTCTTCCTGCACACCAGAATTCCTTCTCAGGAGATGATACACCAAACTTTACTCCAAATATTGAGCTTGTTCTTTCCCACAGGAGGATCTGTGTCATCACCTGAACTCTGACAACAGTCAAGGGGCTGCAGGATGGGGGCAAGTTACACCTTCTCCCTCCTCCCTCTCCCAGACCACCCAGTCTGTACCCTTAAGCTGTTTTCAGAGCCTGGCTGTCCATGTCTAGTTCTTTGCCTGCCCCTGAGGCTTTTCTCTCAGCCCTGGAAGATGTCATGTCAACGTGGCACGTTGTTTGTCCAATCTGAAACATCCAAAGGGAACCTGGGAAAATCCCCTTCCCTGCCTGATGGAGTCAGAACATCTACAGGCGCTGTTGTCTCTTGTACTGTTGCTAGAAATACTATCGTTCTGTAGTAGACTAAAGTGATTCTGTGTCACATGGGACCAAAAAAAAGTTAGACAAATGCAGAATGTATATGATAATATCTGAATTTTCTGGGTTTAGAAAAAATTTTTTCTGGATTTATGGATATATTCTTTAAAGATTGGATATCCGTGGCTGGCAAAGTGGACCAGTGGGTTAAGCTAACCCTGTGATGCTGGGATTCCATGTGGGAGCATTGGTTTAAATCCCAGTTGCTCCACTTCTGGTCCAGTTCCTTAATAATATACCTGGAAAAGCAAAGGAAGATGGACCAAGTGCTTGGGCCCCTGTATCTATGTAGGAGACATGGATGGAGTTCCAGGTTCTTGGCTGTGGCCTGGCAGCCATGGCTACTTGGAGAGTGAACCAATAGATGCAAGATATCTATTCTTTTCTTCTCTCTCTGTAACTTTCCCTTTCAAATAAATAAGTACATCTTTTTAAAAATAGTAGAGGTCAAAGTTTCTTGAATTAGGGAGTTCTATAGAACTACCTTTCTCATTTTAGATTAAAAGTCAATGAAATAATAATATTGTGTTTAATGGAATATTATTTTGCAGTCAGTTTTGCTGTGATGGAGCTATTTAATAAAAACAAAGAACACTAGCTTTAGACTTTACTTCAGAAAACCTGGCTTTATAACTGTACATAATGTACAACTATTTATTTTACATACTTCCTTTTTACAATTTGTTATAAACTATTAATTTGATCATTAATTTAATTTTATTATTTGGTTTAGGATGTTTTATATCTAAAATTTCTTCAGTGAAACATCATCTTTTATTAATATTTTCTTCAATTATGAAAAGGTTTTCGTGTGTTCTAATTCATATCCAACTGAGTTTAATAAATAGAAATTTTTAACCTGGAAAGGAAAAGATGAGTGACCAAATCTGAAATGTTAATTTGAAAAACTGTATTAATAATTGTTTCCTTAAAACAAATGTTTTTATATTCAGGGCCACATGAAAATATTACTGTGAAACCTCATGAGAAAAATCATTTTACTGAATTTCTTCAATTAAACCACTAGGTGGCAATGTTTTAGTTTCTTTGTGAATCAACCAGTAAAGGCCTCTTGAAGCAATTGTATTTTTAACAGCTTTCCCCTAAGCTGACGAATATCTATTCTCCAATTATAGGAAAAGAAAACTATAGCAGAGAAAATTCTAGTCCAATGAAAGACCATTTATTTCATTGTGCGTGGGGTATAGGAATTAATGTTCTTCCAAGGTAATCAGAGTAGTCCTCGGGTTCCCAAGGAGGAAAGGGATGACTTTGCCTTGGAGCACACAGGCTTCTGAGATTCCAGACCTTTCGGGAGACTTCATAGAGACACACCCGAACCAGTGCGCTTGAATATGTCTGCATTTATTTCCACCACTTGTGTTTCCCTTTCTTACCCAATTTCCCCATCTCTAAAATGACGTTTTGCTCTTGGCGGATTAAAAACCAAGCCAGGGCCGGAGCCATGGTGCAGTAGGTTAATCCTCTGCCTGTGGTGCCGGCATCCCATATGGGCGCTGGGTTCTAGTTCCGGTGGCTCCTCTTCTGATCCAGCTCCCTGCTATGGCCTGGGATAGCAGTAGAAGATGGCCCGAGTCCTTGGGCCCCTGCACCCACGAGGGAGACCAGGAGGAGACACCTGCTTCCTGGCTTCAGATCGACGTAGCTCCGACCATTATGACCATCTGGGGAGTGAACCAACGGAAGGAAGACCTTTCTTTCTGTCTCTCCCTCTCACTATAACTCTCTCTCTCAAATAAATAAATAAAATCTTAAACAAACAAACAAACAAGCCAGCAGTGGAAGGAAGATTTTGAGAGCAGATGACCCTTGTGATGGGGATGCTACTGTTACTGGAGAAATGGCAGGGTTCTTGTCTTCGTGCAAGAAAGAATTCAGGCATGAGAGAGTAGTGGGAGGTAAAATAGCAAGGTTTATTAGGGAAGGGACATCCGTAAGGATGGATGGGCACCTCTCCAGACAGAGCCTGAGAGAGTGCCCAGTTGCTCAGATGGGTGGGAAGGAGCAAGTTGACATGGTTGAGTGGAGAGAGTACACCTGACCAGGCCAGGCAGGCGGCTCAGCAGAGAGGCAGCGGGCTGAACACGCAGTCCGGTTGAGGCCCCGGGGGTTTTTAAGGAGAAGGGTCTTGCTTCCCCACCTCTGCTCCTCTTGGAACAAAGGGCTTTTTGGATGTAAATAGAAAAACTTCCCCTGAAGGTATCAGACTGGAGGAAGGCTAGCTGGCTGGCACCATCCTGAGTTTAGAGGAAAGGTGAGCAAGACCCCCTGGAGAATGGGGATCCGGAGCAGGGCATTTGAAATACAGATACTGGGCTGCATCTGGGAGATTGTGGAAGATTTGTCAGGCAGAAGCGGCAGGGACCCCCACCTGGCAGATGTGAATCCTGGGCTGCCCCTGAAACATTATCGGGATGACTTTGAGATGCAGATGCGTATGCTGGACATATGTCTTCTCTTTAGGCCTGTTACACACACATAAGCTCATATCTAACTTCCTACCTAACACTACCACAGGACACTGTACACACTGTGGAAAAGCTACAGTAACTCTACCCAAAATGCAGTCTCCATCTCAGCTCACTACCACCCCTAGTGTCATTCAGTTTTACACACTTAGTAATATGTCTGAGTTTCCTTTTTTTTTTTTTTTTTTTTTTTGACAGGCAGAGTGGATAGTGAGAGAGAGAGAGACAGAGGGAAAGGTCTCCCTTTTTGCCATTGGTTCACCTTCCAATGGCCGCAGCGGCCGGCACATCGCGCTGATCCAAAGCCAGGAGCCAGGTGCTTCTCCTGGTCTCCCATGCAGGTGCAGGGCCCAAGCACTTGGGCCATCCTCCACTGCCTTCCCGGGCCATAGCAGAGAGCTGGCCTGAAAGAGGGGCAACCGGGATAGAATCCGGCACCCCAACCGGGACTAGGCGGAGGATTAGCCTGTTGAGCCACGGCGCCGGCCCTGAGTTTCCTTTCTAATTAAACCTATTGAAGTATGATCATGAAAACATCAGGCATTTGACTGCTAAATTAAAATGTTGAAAAGGCAAAAAAAAAAAAAAAAAAGTATCCCTCATGCAAATATGAAATAAATACAGTGAAAGATTTTATTCAGCTCATTAATTAATAAGAGAGTTCATATAAAGGAAAATTTCAAAAACACATATACATGATCAGCAATGTGAAGAATTTGCTAATAAATGCAAAACCGGTTAAATAACCTACAAGGCAATAACGTATGATAATCTTTTCTACAAGACAGAAATCAACTGTATTTTTAAGACAAGAAAGGCAGAGAGTTACAGGGAGAAAGGGAGATTTTTCCATCCATTGGTTCACACCCCAGTGGCCACAATGGCCAGGCATGAGCCAGGCTGAAACCAGGAGCCTAGAGCGCCATCCAGGTGACCATGTGGGTGGCCGCAGCCCAAGCACTGCTTTCCCAGGTGCATTAAGCAGGGAGCTGGATCCGCGTGTGGCAGAAAGGAATGGAAAGGGCATTCATGAGATGCTGGCACTGCAGCCAACAGCGTAACCTGCTGTGCCACAACGCCAGCCACTGGCATTACTATTAGGTGGGTGGAAGTTGATTGCTATCCATATTCAGATGTAAAATAGCCTCCTCTATGGCAAATCAGTAGTCAAAGGGGACACCGTATATAATCAGAAGATTTCTAGAAGCTCTGCTAACCTCAATCCTCTCTTTTGCCTACTTCCAAGTGGTGGACAATTTTTCCTAACATTACCATTTAAAAACCAATAATCTTGTTGGTAGAATGAGCACCATAAGTGCAAAAAAAAAAAAAAAAAAAAAGAGAGAGAGAGAGAGAGAGAGGGAGAGTGAGCCTTATTCTATGTGCTGCAATGTTATGGAAAACCACAAGGCGGCATGTTTTGCACTAGATTTCCACACAAACGATAAAGAGAACCAATATTTTAATCAAGAACATTGTCATTAAATTTCAGGACAAATTAAGCAGACAATAGGTTTTATCAGATCTGGAGAAGTCCCAGAAGGTGAACAAAGAACTAGCCCATGATTAAGAGACTAGAAATGAGTTGTTTGATATTGTCAAACCAGGAGGTGTGTCCCAATTAGTCCAGAGATCTGGTTTGGAAAAATATAGAGCACAATACATCTCATCAACAATAATAGATAAAGGTTTGCAAATGCAGTGTCCACCAGGCTGATAAGTGAAATGAGTCCAGCAGGCTGGATATAACTTATCACACAGTATGGGGACCAGATAACTTGGGGTACTCATACTCCTCCAGAAAGAGAGAGACAGCTCTTTAGGTTCAGACAACTGACAACATGTGAAAATACAAACTCAAAACTGCCAGATTCCCTGATTTTTCAAAAGAAACAAGAAAAAAAATTACATGTATTCTCCTGATATTTTTAGATACTGGCCATTTTAACAAAAATAAATTCAACCAACCAAAAAAGCAACACGGCTTCTCTTTCCCCTCAAAAAAAAAAAAAAAAAAAAATGCCTAAGAGAATTTTCTGGAAGTCATCTTGCATTTGAAATCTACAGAAGGGTCAAGATCTGAGAAGGAAGAGTATGACTGAAAATGTTGTGGCAAGAATTGAGCAGCAAGGAGCAGGTGTTTAATCTAGCAGTTGAGGTGCCCACCTCCTACTTTAGAGTGCCTGGATTTGATTCCTGGCTCTAACTCTTGACCCCAGCTCCCTGTCAATGAATATTCTTGGAAGTAACAGGTGATAGCTCAAGTAACTGGGTTCCTACCAACCACAGGGGAAATCTGGATTGAGCTCCCAGCTCCTGGCTTTGGCCCTGGTTCAGCCCTAGTTGTTGCAGATATTTGGGGAATAAACCAGCAGGTAGGAGCTTGCTTACTCTCTCTTTCTCTCTCTCCTTCTCAAAAAAAATTTTTAAAGAATTGTTTAAAAGTGACTAGGAGACAAACAGTAGGAATGTGTAGCCTTTATGAGTACATCAATGAGACAACTGGGAACCACCAGAGATGGAGTGTCCTTTGGGAATTTGGAGTTTTCATAATTTAGGAAAAACTTTAAACTTAAATATCAAACACAAATTTTGTCACTTACAGTCTGCCTCACCCTCACCTCATGTTGTCCAGTACTGAGCTCACTAAAGGAAATCAATAAATATCTGCTGATTGAATTGTCATTCAACTAACAAGTCAGCTGAAAAGATCAATTGAACACCATCAACTTTCTGTCAACAACTGTTCCATAACTTACACTGTGTAGACATATGTGTGTGTATGTGCATGTACTTTTTAATTTTTTAAATTCAGTGGGAGAAAGAGGGGCCAGCATTGTGGCACAGTGAGTTAAGTCACCACTTGGAACACTCACATACCATACTGGAGTGTCTGGGATCTAGTCCTGACTGCTTCCCATCCGGCTTCCCACTAATGTGCCAGGGAAGGCAACAGATGATGACCCAAGAACTTTGGTTCCTGCCACCCACATAGAGGACCCAAATGAAATTCTAGGCTCCTGGCTTTGGCTTGGCCCAACCCCAGCCACTGCAGGCATTTGGGGAGTGAACTAGTAGATGGAACATACTTTCTCTTTCCCTCTCTATTTCTTTCTTTGTGTTGTGTGTGTGTGTGTGTGTATCCTTCTTACTCTCTGTCACTCTGCCTTTTGAATAAATAATTTTTTAAAAAAAATCAGTGAGGACAGTGTGATTAAATTATTGACATTAAAATTCCAGAATACAACTGGGAATATATTATCATCACAACCAATCTTACTCCTTTACTCCCCAATGATTTCAGGAAATAAAAATGAATAATAGAAAAGATATTTTAACTGGCCACACCCCTATAAAGGCCTATTCAAAGCTTCCACCACTATCATTGCCTTTTGGTCTTCTTGCAGGCATTTGACCAAAGCTTAACCAATCAGATTCTTTTCCTTGGGACTTCTGAATATGAATATTGAGCCAATGGGTCATGCAGTGCTAAGTCCTTGGACTGAAAGGTCAGGACAAAGCCTGACAAGGGACAGCAAGTCCAAGCCAAACACAAGATAATCTATGGGGTTATAGAGATGCCACAAGCAAGCCTAGAAACACACAGAGAGGCAGCAGTCATGGCCTCAGGGAGATGAAACAAAGTGCGGGGTGTTTAACATTCTTTCCTCATTTTCCAGGTAGCCCAATCATATGTTCTTTCTTCAAATGTTCTGGAAGTGGCCAGTTTTGTCCTTTTGATAAACTTCTTGCTACTGATGCTGATCTCTCTCTCTCTCTCTCTCTCTCTCTCTCTGTGTGTGTGTGTGTGTGTGTGTTTTGTAGCCACACAATCAATAACCTCTGTTTATAGCTGGAGCAAGAGCTTCCATGGCACAACAGAGGGTGCTCATTGGTGTGACTTGAGAACATGCTGTGGTCTCCATGGTGACTCTTAAAGCTAAGTCACAAGTGATTTTTTTTATCACTAGGACTCTGAATTAAATGAAAATGGTGCTTTAAAAAAAATAGAACCCCTAGGGTCAAGTTGAGTCTTCCTTGCCATCTCCTATATAATTCTCTCCATGTCGTATTTCTAGTAAAAATATCAAACTCTTGGTGGCTCCTAAACCTACATGTAAAGATTGTAATATCTGCAGTTTTAGCCGTAAGAAACAATATCATTATTATTTTAAGATTATTCCATTTTATTGTCTATTTAATAATCAGGTATCTTTTAAAGGTTGAAATAAGCTAAATAAGGAGCCACAATAGACTCTGAATGGCTAGAGCAAGTTTGGGAAAGAAAAATGAGGCTTTCTGATGTAAAATTATATTTCAAATCTAAGTAAGCAAAAAAGTTTTTATGCCATTAAAAACAGATGCACAGACCAATAGAACAGAACGGAAACAAACCACACACATAAGGTTGCCTAATCTTTGATAAAGGCACTGTGAATACACACCGGGGAAAGATACACTCTTGAATAAACAGTACTAGAAAAACGGGATATCAACATGCCAAGAAAAAATTAAATGGAGAAGGAAAAGCATTTTGCCTAACAGTTAAGACAGAAGTTGGGACCCCACATCCCACATTGGGGTACCTGGATTCAATTCCCAGATCCATCTCTCAATTCCCACTCTTTGCAAATGTGAACCTCAGAAGGCAATGGTGATGGCAGAAGTAATTGAGTTCCTACCACACACGTGGGAGACCTGGGTTGAGTTACCAGCTCCTGGCTTCCAACTCTTCCCTCACCATTGCAGGCATCAGGGAGTAAACCAGCAGGTGGAGACCCTCTCTCTTTAAAGAAAATGAAATCAGTTCTCATCTTATACCACACACAAACCTCTAGTCAGGATGGATAAAGGCATAATGTAGAGACTGGAACCACAACGTTCCCGGAGGAAAACCCAAGGGAGAAGCTCCATGACCTTGGCATAGACAATGGCTTTTTGGATATGACACAAAAGTACAGGCAACAAAAGCAAAAATACACAAGTGAGATTACATCAAACTAAAAGGTTTCTGCAGAGCAAAGGAAACAATCAACAAAGTGAAAAGACCCCAAAGCACAGGTAATCAAAACCCAAATCGACAAATGGGATTACTTCAAGCTGAGAACCTTCTGCACTGCAAAGGAACACTCAGCAAAGCGGAGAGACAGTCTACAGAATGGGAGAAAATATTTGCAAACTACACAACTGATAAAGTGCTAATATCCAGGATCTATAAAGAGCTCAAGAAATTCAACAACAAAGCAAACAACCCCTGATGAAACTGGCAAAGGACTTAAACAGGCATTTTTCAAGAGAGGAAATTTTAAATGGCCAACAGACACATGAAAAAATGCTCTCCATCACTAGCCATCAGGGAAATGCAAATCAAAGCTACAATGAGGTTTCACCTCACCCCAGCTAGAATGGCTTTCACACAGAAATCAATGGACAACAAATGCTGGCAAGGATGTGGGAGGAAAGGTACCCTAATCCACTGTTGGTGGGAATGCAAACTGGCACAGCCATTGTGGAAGACAGTACAGAGATACCTCAGAAATCTGAATATAGACCTACCCTGTGACCCAGCCATCCCACCCCTAGGAATTTATACAACAGAAATGAAATCAGTATATGAAAGAGTTATCTGTACCCCGTATTTATTGCAGCTCAATTCACAATAACTAAGATATAGAATCAACCCAAATGCATGTCAACTGAAAACTGGATAAAGAAATTATGGGATATATACACCATGGAATACTACACAGTGGTAAAAAGAAAATGAAATCCTGTCATTTGGGTGTTTTTTTTAAAGATTTATTTTATTTATTTGAAAGACAGGGTTACAAAGAGAGGTAGAGACAAAGAGAGAAGTCTTCTGTCTGCTGGTTGACTCCCCAGATGGCCACAACAGTCGGAACTGTGCTGATCTGAAACCAGAAGCCAGGAGCTTCTTCTGGGTCTCCCACATGGATGCAGGGGCCCAAGGACTTGAGCCATCTTCTACTGCTATCCCAGGCCATAGCAGAGAGCTGGATCAGAAGAGGAGCAGCCAGGATTAGAACTGGTGCCCACATGAGATGTCTGCGCATCAGGCCAGGGCTGTAAACCACCCCGCCACAGCACCAGCCCAAAATCCTGTCATCTGTAACAAAGTGGACACAGGTGGAAAACAGTATACTTAGTGAAATAAGCTAGTCCCCAAAAGACAAATACTATATGTTCTCCCTGCTCTGTGGTAACAAATAGAGTACCTAAAGGGTAACCTATAGAAGTGAAATTGACACTGAGATGACTTTGAATAGCCCTTGTCTTGACTGTGACGAACAGTTTTTTTTCATACTATTTGTTGGACTCTGTGCTTAGTGTAGGGTTAATCACATGTATATAAAGATAATTAAAAATGGATCTTAGTAAAAAATAAGAATGGAAATAGGAGAGGGAGGAGGAAGAGGGGTGGCAGTGCAAGTGCAAGGGAGGTGGGGATGGAAGAATCACTATATCTCTAAATTTGTACTTTTGAAATTTATGGAGTTTTTATACCTTAAATAAAAGATTCCTGGGGGAAACAAAGATTTTTCTGGAAAGAAGTCACAGCACAAATTCCCCTAACATCACAGAAGACAAGCAGTCAAGTGTTCCACAAGGTATAGCAATAAAGCATTTTACCCCAAAAATAAATAAATAAATGCATCCCAGAGAATAGGAGAAAATATCTGCAACCCCTATAAATTAAAAGGGGTTAATATTTAAAATACAGAAGGAGCTCATAAAACTCAATGGCAACAAATAATAATCTGATCAAAAAATGAGCAAAGGACCTGAATACACAATTTTTTTCAAAGGATACATATAAATGGCCAATAGCTGGATGGAACAGTTCTCACATCACTAATCATCGGGAAAATGCAAATAAAAATCACACTGATATCACAATCATGCCTGGTAGAATGGGTATTATCAAAAATGAAAGGATCACAAGTTTTGTCAAAGATAGGAGAAAAGAGAACCTTAATACAATGTTGGTGAGAATGCAAATTCAAGCAACCATTATGGAAAACAGCACGGAGTTCCTCAAAAAAAATAAAAATAGACCTATCTTACGATTCAGCAATCCCACTTCTGGGTATATATACAAAGAAATTGAGAGCAGTACATAGAAGAGATATCTGCACTCACATGTCCATTGCAGCATTGTGTACAATAGTTGAGATAAATAAATAAGCTAAGTGTCTATCATACTCTTTTTTGTGTTGCTATCACAGAATACTGGGTAATATATTTAAAAAGAGGTTTATTTGGGGCCAGCATTGTGGTACAGAGGGTCTGGCATCCCATATGAGCACCAGTTCAAGTCCCAGCTGTTCCACTTCTGATTCAGCTTCCTGCTAATGTGTCTGGGAAAGCATGGAAGATGGCTCAAGTATTTGGGCCCCTGCACCCACATGGGTGACCCAGATGGAATTCTGGGCTGCTGGATTCTCCTTGGCCCAACCCCAGCTGTTGCAGCCATTTGGGGCAAGAACCAGTGGAAGAAGGGTCTCTCTCTCTCTCTCTCTCTCTCTCTCTCTCTCTCTCATTTATTTATTCAAAAGTCTAAGTTACAGAGAGAGAAGGAGAGAGAGATCTTCCATCAGCTGGTTCATGTCCCAGATGGCCACAACGGCCAAGGATGAGCCAGGCCCAAACCAGGAGCTTTATCTGGGTCTTCTACATGGGTGACAGAGACCCAAATACATGGGCCATCTTCTGCTGCTTTTCCCAGGTCACCAGCAGGAAGCTGGATCAAAAGTGGAGCAACCAGGACACAAGCCAACACCCATATGGGATGCTTGTGTCACAGACAGCAGCTTTACCCACTATGCCACAGCACCAGCCCTGAAGACCATTTTCACTGTCTGTCTCTCACTCTGACTCTTAACTCTGCTTTTGAAATAAAGTAAGAAATCTATTTAAAAAAATAAAGAGGTTTATTTGTCTCATGATTCTGCTGGCTGGAAAGTTCAGACAGCATTGCACTGGCATTTGGGGAGGACACCCCTGGCTGCATCACAACACAGCACACAGGTGGGGTAAGTGGACAGGTGCAGTAGGAGCTTGTGTTCCAGAGAGCAGGAGCAAGAGAGCAGGAGCGCTCAAGCTTGCTTCTCTCACTGGGACTAACCCAATCTGTAATACCAGCATTAATCCCTCAGGAGAGTCTCCTCTTCTAATCACCTCCCTCTGTTTAAGGTGCTTCTACCTTTCAGTACACTGGGGACCAAGCTTCTAGCATAAGAGCCTTTCGTACCACAGCAGTGTCTGTCAACAGATGAATGGATAAAGAGAGCTGTGCGCATATACAGTGGAATATTATTCAGCACTAACAAAGCGGGAAATCGTACCATTTACAACACCACGGATAAACCTAGAGGACATCGTGCTCAGTCAAATAAATCAGACGCTGTAACAAACATACTGCAGGGTCTATCTTACATAGAATTTAAAACCCATGGAAGGTGTTTGGCTTAGAGGTTAGGGTGCACCAATTAGGACACTGATTTCCCACATTGTAGTACCTGGGCTCAATATCTGGCTCAGGTTCCTGATGTCGGCTTTTTGCCATTGCAAACCCTAGGAGGCAGAGAGGGCTCCAAGTAAATGGGTTCCTGTACCCTCAGCGCCTAGTGGACCAATGGATGGAAATTCTGTCTGTTTTTATTTCTCTCCCTCTCCCTACCTCTCAAATAAACAAATAAATAAAAGTCAACTTTGTAGAAACAAAGTAAAAAGGTGGTTACCAGGTTGAGGCATGGGGGATATAGTGCGAAGCTGGTCACAAACTAGCAGCTATAAGACAAATAAGCTTCAGAGATCTCATATATAGCCTAGTGACAATAGTTAAAGTACTGTAAGGAGGGTAGGTCTTAAATACCTCTCACATGTACACACACACAGACACACATACACACACATGGTAACTACAAGAGGTGATGGACTTTTATTTGAAAGGCAAAAAGGGAGAGAGAGAGAGAAAGAGAGAGAGAGAGAGAGAGAGAGAGAGAGAGAAATCTTCCATTTCCATCTGTTAGAATGCTTGGAGCAGCAAAGGTTGAGACCAAGAGCCTGGAATGCATTCTGAGTCTCCCACATAGGTGGCAGGGACCCAAGTACTTGAAATGGTGTTTATTTTATTTGAAAGGTAGAGTGATGGAGAGAGAAGGACACACAGAGGGAGTTCTTCCAGCCACCGGTTAACTTCTCAAATGCAAGAGCCAAAGCCTTCACTCAAGACTCCCATGTGGGTGGCAGGGATCCAAGTACTTAAGCCATCACCTGCTGCCTTCTCAGGTGCATTGGCAGGGAACTGGATTGGAAACAGAGCATCCAGGACTCAAACCTGTGCTCTGATACAGGAATCTGGCATTGCAGGTGGCGGCTTAACCAGCTGCGCCAGACTGCTGGCCCCAGATAGCCTGAATTTTAATATTGAGGACCCCCCATAGATGCTGTTTGATTGGTTTGCATCCAACCCAGGCATTCATTGTTTTTTTCTTTTTAAAGATCTATTTATTTGTATGAAAGGCAGAGTTACAGAGAAGGAGAGGGAGAGGGGGGAGTGGACTGGGATGAGGAGAGGAGGGAGAGGGGAGAAGAAGAGGGAAGCCAGGAGCTTCATCCAGGTCTCCCAAATGGATGCAGCGGCTTTACCTGATATGCCACAGCGCTGATCTTCCCCCACCCCTAAGGCATTCACTCTTAAACAAACAAACAAACAAACAAACAAAAACCTTCTGCTTGACTTAAAATGTAGAGTCAAGGGGGCCAGTACCGTGGCTCACTTGGTTAATCCTCCACCTGCGGCGCCTGCATCCCATATGGGTGCAGGGTTCTAGTCCCGGTTGCTCCTCTTCCAGTCCAGCTCTCTGCTGTGGCCCAGGAGTGCAGTGGAGGATGGCCCAAGTGCTTGGGCCCTGCACCCGCATGGGAGACCAGGAGAAGCACCTGGCTCCTGGCTTTGGATCAGCGAGATGCGCCGGCCTCAGCGGCCATTGGAGGGTGAACCAACGGCAAAAAGGGAGACCTTTCTCTCTGTCTCTCTCTCTCACTGTCTAACTCTGCCTGTCAAATAAAAAAAAAAAAAATGTAGAGTCAAGGCAGAGAACTATGTCTCTCCTTTCTACATAAAAAGTTAGTGTTTATTCTATCACTCAAATACTTCTGGATTATTCTTTTTTAAAGGTGCAGGGCAGTCTGGGAAGTGTGACACAAACGTTCGCGTTGAGGGCGTACATGTAATTCACTTTCAGGGAGCCTGGATATTCTGAGAGATCAGAAGTCATTAGCAGAGCTGCTGGAGCCACTGTGATGAGCTGCTTCCCACGCCCCGAGCGGAACAGCACACTCCGGTGGGAAGAGCAGCAAGGTTTTATCTAATAATAGCGAATGGACTTCCACGCAGTCCTGGCCAAGGCTACTAACTGATGCAGTAAGACTTGGGCTACACGGACACCTGGGGAAATAAAGCATTCGGTAGTAGTTCCCTGGGGAACTTCCTGAGCCTTCCTTTCATCTTCAAACCTGCTTTAACCACTTGGGGTGCAAGGCAGCCTGAGTTGCTTTACAGACTTCTCGCTTCCCCATGCAGTTCACTAAACGTAGCTTCGTCTTTTCTTGATAACGCTCACTCTTCTTTGTGACAAACATGAAAATCAGACAGTAAACTGAGAAGCTGGATGTGGTGAGGAGAGACGGGGCCAGCAAAGACTGCAGGTCAGCAGGTGCTCACTTCCTTACTCTACGGCCAGGATACTCACCTCTACCGTGTCCTCCAGCCAAGCCCACACAAGACTCAACTCCTGCCGGCGCCGTGGCTCAACAGGCTAATCCTCCGCCTTGCGGCGCCGGCACACAGGGTTCTAGTCCCGGTCCGGGCACCGGATCCTGTCCCGGTTGCCCCTCTTCCAGGCCAGCTCTCTGCTATGGCCCAGGAAGGCAGTGGAGGATGGCCCAAGTGCTTGGGCCCTGCACCCACATGGGAGACCAGGAAGAAGCACCTGGCTCCTGCCTTCGGATCAGTGCAGTGTGCTGGCCGCAGCGCGCCGGCCACGGCGGCCATTGGAGGGTGAACCAACAGAAAAGGAAGACCTTTTTCTCTCTGTCTCTCTCTCTCTCTCACTGTCCACTCTGCCTGTAAAAAAAAAAAAAAAAAAAAAAAAAAAAAAAGACTCAACTCCTAAGATCCTAAGAGGACAGAGGGTTGTACACTTGCATGTTATCCTAAGATCCAAACTGCCTGGATTTTAATCCTGATTCCCTTATCTGTCAAGTAAAATGGTGGGAGGAGGCACGACATTAGCCATACCTGTTTTACATTACTTTGTTGTGAGGAACCAATACCGTGAGTAAAACAAAGCAGTGTTGGGTGTGTGATAAATACTGAAAGAAGTGCATGTTGAAGAATTTTTTAATTCTTGGAAGATACTTATTTATATACAGAGAAAGACAGGGGGAGAGGGGTGGGGAGAGACTCTTCCATCAGCTGGTTCACTCACCAAATGGGCACAACAACCAGGGCTGTGCCAGGCCAATGCCAGAATCCAGGAAGGAACCCCCTCCTGGTCTCCCATGTGGGTGGCAGAGGTCCACGCACCTGGACCATCTTCCACTGCCTTCCCAGGGGCATTAGCAAGGAAGCTGCAGCAGCTGCGACCCAACCCAGTCCTCTGATGTGGGAGGCCAGTGTCCCGGGGAGGCAGCTTCACACTCTGCTCCACAACGCCTACCCAGAAGCCTTTCTATTTTTTTATGTTGATGATATCCTGTTACTTTACTTTTCAGAGTGTTTTAAGTGGGTTTTCCATCGGATGCTGGCTTTTGTGTACATGCATTTAAACTTAGCAGTAGACCTGCGAGTTCTTTGGGGAGAGGGGCAGGTGGCAGTTGTGGGCTACCTTGTGGGTCACCTCACTGGGCCTTTTCCGTGGGACCCCGGGTTCAATATCATCAGGTCTTTTCTCGTGGGAGCCAAACTTCTGAGGAACAACTTTCTGTTCAGCTCCCTGATGAGAGGGTACCATCCTAGCCGACAGTATTCTTGGGGTAGGTCAGAGCGGTCTGGGGCAGAGCAGGGCCTAACTTTCAGCACCGAAACTTACACTGCATGGGAGGCTGCTCAGTCTGTTCTCAGTATGGGACTCCAGCCTGACTAAGTCTGGTGCACTCAGGAGGGAGACCGTGCTCACGTGATAACCCTCTTCTTAGGAGCAGATCCCGTTCTGTGGGGCCTGATGAGGATCCAACTTCAGGGCTTTGGGAGAAAGAATACAAAAATGACTTACTTTGAAAACACACACACACACACAACCATTTGTATATATACCTCGGGCCCTGGTGCTCACGTGGGACGCCAGCTTGGCAGGCATCAGCTTAACCCACTGCACCAGACACTGGCTGTTGTTAGCACTGTCCTGTGAACTTACGCCATTTACAAAAAAATGGCTTTTCTGTCTTTTAGTTAAGAGATTCAGAATGGAGCAGATGATAAAGCTTATGTTCAACTAGCCAATTGTTTTTTAAAGATTGATTTATTCGAGAGTGGCAGAACGGACATGGGGAGAGAGTTATTTTTCTACCTGCTACTTCACTCCTCAAATGGCCACAAATGTCAGGGCAGGGCCAGGCTGAAGGCAGGAGCCTGGAACTCCACCCAGGCGTTCCACATGGATATTAGAGACCCAAGTACCTGGGCCATCACCTGCTGCTTCTCTAGAGAACTGGATCAGAAGCAGAGTAGCTGGGACTCCAATAGGGGATGCTGGTGACACAGGCGACACTACTGCCCAACCGGCCATTCTTAGCCTGCAGTCTGACCACGCCCAGTCAGACTCCAAACTGGCCGCTAGATGGCTGAAGCAGTTCCCACTGCTTGAGGCCATGTGAAATATCCGCCAACCCTTACCAGCACCCTGTATTCTCCACAGTTCCCTTTGATGAAATGATCTGAACCCACTGGGGGTGCTGGTCAGCATTACTTTAGAAGCTTATTGGCCCCTTGTGTTTCCTCTGGTATGACTAACCTCTTCATAAATCTGCATTTTTATAGGAAGTGGTGAAGGAGATCAGAACATGCCATCCCCAATATACCACGTTGGCATATTGATTGTTTCCAGCTGAAGGCAACTGAGAAAAAACAAACCTATCCCTTTTTTCTTTTTAAAGAAGGTTGAAGTCTTAATCCTGGTATCTGTGAATTTGACTTTACTTGGAAATAGGGGCTTTTATTTTATTTTCTGATTTAAAGATTTATTTATTTGAAAGGCAGAGTTACAGACTTTGTCCTTTGTCTTTGTTAAAATGGTATATAAGCTCTTGGGCCTGTTGGTATGGCTGTTCACTTCTTATAGAGGAAAGCCTGGGTGTACATGTGAAAATATTAACATCAAACACAATTTATAGGTTTTGTGTGAATCTGTCTTTTCAGTTTAATTCGCAAGCCCAGCCACAGAACCTGAGAAATCTTACTGATCTGTAGGCATTCTCTGTATTTGCTAATTTTGCCTGTTACACAAGTTATGACTATCTTCTAATCTTTATCTGTAACTTTTTTCATGGTATCCAAATTTGAAAGATGTTTAAATTTTTGTCATATTATTCCTATCCTAGGCAACAAATGATTTAAATTTCCTTTCACCACACATTTAGTTCTGATTGTCACATTTCCATTTGCAATTTATGTTTATTATGGCTGGGGCCTTTGTCCCCTAACATCAACAATTCTAATATTTATTGACCAGTCCAGCTTCTATCCATTGACTTGAAATGCCATATTTGTCATGTCCTAAAGACTTATATGAGTTATTTTTCTATTTCAAGATTGATTTGAAATGTGATATTTATCATGCACTAAAAACTTATATGAGTTATTTTTCTATTTCTGGGTTCTCTATTCTTTGGAACAGATTTGACATTATATTCATCATTAGATTTTCAAAATGGTAATTTATACAGGAAATGTCCTTGAAAGAAATTAAACAGAAATTTGTAATGCTATAAAAAATACCAATTATAGATTGAAATAAAATGTTCACTTTAATATTTATTACACAAATGTCTGTTTACACTTACCTGAAAATTATACAAGGACAACTTGTGCATTTCACATTCACATTACTATCCACGTAAGAACGAATACACAGAATCATTTATCCGACTACATCAGGATAACACACAAGGCTTTTGTGTTAGTTTCTCAGTTAGAAGGAGACATCACATAAGGAAAATACATTTCTAAAGACTGCTTATTAATGATATAAATAAAAACTTATTTCTAAACGTCTTACATGTTGACAACATTGAAATATACTTACACACTAGCAGTTCCAAAAATCATAAATTACAAGGGTCACTGTCAGGGTGAAAATATATATTTCAAAAGTTTTTGAAAAATATGTTCTTATTATGCTTTAACATCATTTGATTTCTTCTTGGCACATGCGGCATCTTTGAAAGTAAAGAGAAGCTTTGCCAATTCTATGTTATTGTGCAGGTATAAGGGAGACGGCACAGTTTGGGGACTGACAGACTTGTGTTCAATTACCACCCAGGTCCAAAACTGTGATAGATGAGGCTGGTCAATTACCTCTTGGTGCTGGGACCAGGATTAAATTAATAATGCATATTTAAAATGCACAGTATGGACACTCAATGAATGACATCTTTTCCCCAATGCATGCATATTAAAACAATAGCAAAATATCATAGTCTTATGTTGTATTACAATTTGAAAAATTGAAATAAAATTGGGAAATTAAAAAAAAAATCAATGTTATGAAAAATTGCACTTTCAATACATAAGAAAACTCCTTAGCAGGATTAAATATTTGTTAATAAAACTTAATGCCTACCCTACCCTGATTTAAAAAACAGTCCAAAAATATGATAAAATGGTAAATGGTTAAGGACTTTTGGTTTTCTTTTGTGCTACTGATATAAAAATAATGGCTATATTTAAGGCTCAATACGTGATTGTAGGTGCCCTGAACCAAATCTATATTCTCGATGCGCTGTCAGTTGAAACAGACCTACTGCCTTGAATGACCGCAGCTCCCATGATGCTCTATGCCTGAACCAATCACGGCCTCCTGTCAAGGTCAGGGTTCACTTGGTGGCACGTGGCAGTTCAGCTCACCTGTGAGGAGGGATGACTCACAGTCACAGACCCTTCTTGCTCATGCTAAATACGTGGTGCCAGGGAGATAGGGGGTTCCTGAAAGCTGAATTTACACTGCCCGCAGGAGCAGGCTACTTTAGACAGCAGCCTGTATGTTTATTCTGGGATCTTTTCGTTTCCTACCCTGACAACCTAACAAACTGACGGAAAAGCCCCTCCTCCGGGACACGTCCCCTAACCAGACTCCGCACCCCTCTGTTCATGTCCCCTACACTCAGGAGAAAGTTGCGCTTACTTCGGCCTGAGATATTATCCGGTGGTCACGTTGTCTCTGACTTTTTGAGCTTCCACAGTGTTGTGCATGGACGTGCAGGACCACGTGTATGCATGTGGTGGTGGCAGTGGAGGTTGTTGACTGAATAAAAGAAATAAGGAACTTCAGTATCTGCAGGGAACCCTTTAGAATAAAGGTTTCATAACTCTTCAGAACTCAAAATTGCTGAACCTTCCTAATATAAACAAAAATCGGATTTGTAAAATTCTGTTGGGTTTTAGACATGTCAACAATAATAATTAAAAAAAAAAAAACCAGTGGAAAAAACTGTTTAAAAAACCTTCATGAAATATTCCAAAAAGGCTTTTTAATAAAATATTATTGAGAGCACCAAATCTTTCCTATGACTTCATGAATGCAGATTTCGCTTCATTCAAGACAAAGAATACTGAACGGGAATAGGTGTTGTGAATCAGGATAGAAAAGGCAATTCACGGAGCCAATGTCTAATGCATACTTTGCAGTTAATTTGAAAACCCTTCTGTGGTACTTATCCATGTTATACTAAGTACAAGCATGGTTCATATTAAGATGGTGTAGATCTCCAAGCTGTTATACTGTAAAACGTGACACAATACTGAGGTTGCTATATAACAAGAAAAATTTTGTTTATAATAGCTGTTAATATTAAAATAGGATATAATAAAAATTATTTTAATGTGTATATTTTCCAATTTGCCTGACAGTGTCCTTTTGAGAAATCTGACAATTTTCAGTTATATTACAGACATTTAAATCTCACTTTTATGATTGAAAATATTACTTACATAATAACAAACAATATATATTAGCTTTTGACTGAAGCATTCTATAATTTATATTTAAAGCTTTGTGATAAAACAAGAATCATTGCACTTCTCAAAAGTTAAATTACACGCCATATAATGAATGCTATAATTACATAAAGAATAAATAAATAAAAGGTAGCATAAAAAATTCAGGACCATAACACTGCAACTTGTTAGCTCTCATTCTAAATGGGAGTTCATCTGTTGTACTGAGTTCTAATACATTTTGAACCCAAGAACCTTTATCTCTGAATGAAATACTGACTGTACCGAGTTTGGGGTGTGAAGATAAAGCTCCATACGCCTTTCTTCCTAGGCCATCTAGGAAGTAGAATAAGACAAACAGAAGAGAGCAGTTCTTTCCTTGCTGCAAACTGCCTCCTGGCTTCCCCCATGAATTTTATGTCGTTTCTAAAGTAAATATCACAAAGTGATGGCCTTGGCAAATTATAAAGTTTATGTAAGTGGTTTCTGCCCTTAAAGAAAGAAAAAAAAAATTAAATTTCCATTTTTGGCTTATTCATTCTCAATCCTTTTTTTTTTTTTCACCCCTCTAACATACAATAATGGTGTAAAAGCACTTGTTGAAATGCTCATTCTAAACAGCACAAAATGAGTTGCATTCATTGATGTAGTTAATCAAAGCAGGTTGCTACGGATACTAGGGTGAGGTCCTGGAATTAGTTACACGGAGGGCTAAACTAGCAAGAGACCGCATAGCAAAAGTAGAGACTTTGTGACAGATCCCAGCTTTCGAGATGTAGTTGGAAGCCAATCGGAAAAGCCTCTCGGCACCGAAGGTATTGAAGTGCCCAGGGAGCACCTTCTCCACCAGACCTCTGTCCACTAACTCTATCAGGCGCTCACAGGTGCCTACGTAGTCGCTTATCCTGCTGTAGGGGAGCCAGTCAATCAGCGACCCATCGTACACCACGTCTCCGCTGAAGAGGATTTTCCGGTCTCTGTCATGTAGGCAGATGCTGCCCCTGGAGTGGCCTGGCATGTGCATGACCGTGAGCTGTCTGTCGCCGAGGTCGATCACATCTCCTACGGATGCAAACAGAGTTTACAGGTAAACATGCTGAACGCTTGACTCCAGCCACCTAGAGAGCAGAGCAGGGGCTGGTGCTGTGGGTGTAGTGGCCTATGTCACTGCCGGCATCCCACATGGGCGCTGGTTCCCATAGGAGGCCTGGTTGCTCCACTTCTGATCCGGCTGCCTGCTAATAATGTGTCTGAGAACGCAGCAGAAGATGGCCCACAGGCTTGTACCCCTGCCACCTGACGTGGGAGATGGTAAGGAAGGAAATGGGGTAAACTTGTTATGCCTCACTGGAATTAAAGCAGTAACAATTGAAGTAAATGATGATAAATTAAAAGATTCATATTGAATTTGCCTGAGCAAACACATACATAAAAAAACATAAAAGAAATGTAGCTAAAAAGTTCATAGAGGAAATGAAACACTATAATAATTAGGAATTGCTAAAAAAAAAAAAAGGAGAAATCAATAAAGGAATAACAGAGGGATTTTAAAATAAGATGACAAAATTTTAGACCTAAATCCAACTATATCAACAATTACATTAAATATGAATGGATTAAACACTCTAATGGCAGAGATTGTCAGACTGGATTAAATATCAAGCTAAAAATCTACAAGAGAGAAACTATAAGTTCAAAGATAAAAAGTTTGAAAAGTTTATACTATATAAATATTAACCAAGGGAACTATAGTGGTTGTATTAACATAATAACATAAAACAGATTTCTATATAAGGAATATTATCAGAGAAAATAAGTACATTTTATGAGACTAGATATAAGGTCAAGCCACTAAAAAATAAGTTATAAACCCATATGCCTCTTAAAATAAAGACCAAAAATAACATGAGACAAAAATGGGCAGAAATAAAATAAGCAATCTAACAGATACACCTGAAGAATTCCATATTCTTCTCCGAGTAATTCACAAAACAAGAACTTAGAAAATCAGGAAGAATACAGAAAGAAAACTTGGGTAGCTATGGTGGGAAGACTCACTATATTCCTAAAGTTGTACTTAGGAAATGTATGAAGTTTGTATTCCTTAACTAAATGATCTCTTTGGGGAAAAAATAAATAAACAAATATATAAAAAAAGAAAAAAACTCAAAAAAAAAAAAAAAAAGAAAGAAAGAAAGAAAATCTGAACAACCCTATCAGCCAACTTAACTAACCTGACATGTATAAAACACCTCGCTCCAAAATTCCTGAGTACACAGTCTTCAAGTGTCTTTGGTAATCAAGACATTGCATTTCTGGCTAAATAGGCCCGATCAGTGAAGAGACCAGAGTGCAGAAGCAGACACATACAACACGGCCAATGGATGTCTGAAAAAGGAAGGCCAAGTGAGTAATCCAATGGGTAAATGGGAAGTCTTTTCAACAAACTGGACTGGGGATATCCCCACAGAAGCAGCACCAACAACAATAAAAACCCACAAAACACAAAATAGAACCGCTCAGCCCTTATCTCACAATATTCTCCAAACTTAACATAAAACAGGTCCTGCACCTAAATGTGACAGTTTCTAGTAGACAGTGGGGAAAAAAATTGTGATCTTGGGCTACACACAGAGCCTTTAGATTTGACAACAAACAAAGCATTGAGAAAAGACTCAACGGGCTTCGTTCAAATTATATACTTGTGGCTTAAAGACACACCATTAAGAAAATGAAAAGGCAAGCCACACATTGGGAGAAAACATTTACAGAGTTTATGAGTATACCTGTCTTGTATCCAGAATAAAGAACTCTTCTCAACTCAATGAGATGAAAACCAGAAACTCAGAATTTTAAAAGGAGAAAAGATTTTTTTTTTTTTTTAACAGGCAGAGTGGATAGGGAGAGAGAGAGACAGAGAGAAAGGTCTTCCTTTTTTGCCATTGGTTCACCCTCCAATGGCCGCTGCGGCCGGCGCATCGCGCTGATCTGAAGCCAGGAGCCAGGTGCTTCTCCTGGTCTCCCATGCGGGTGCAGGGCCCAAGCACTTGGGCCATCCTCCACTGCCTTCCCGGGCCATAGCAGAGAGCTGGCCTGGAAGAGGGGCAACCGGGATAGAATCCAGCACCCCAACCGGGACTAGAACCCGGTGTGCCGGCGCCGCAAGGCAGAGGATTAGCCTGTTAAGCCACGGCGCCGGCCATGGAGAAAAGATTTTAATGCACCCGTTAACAAAGAAGATATTAGCAAGTAAGGACTGAGAAGATGCTCAACATTATTAGTCCTTAGGAAGATGCAGATTAAATCATAGTGAAATACCGTTATGAGCGTACTAGAATGGCTAAAATCAAACAGAATAAAGCGTTGACAATGATGTACAGACTTTGTGACACTTATACATAGCAATTTGGAATGTAAAATGGTATCAGTACTTTGGAAAAACTTTCATGTTTCCTTAAAAAACGAACGTACATTTACCATAGCACCCAGGAGGAATTCTACCCTAGGTATCTACCAAGAGAAATGAAAGTGCGTGTCTCTCAGCAGTATTACTCACAGCAATTCCAAGCTGGAAAGGTTCAAATTCCTTTCAAGAGCTGAACAGACTAGCACGATGTTTTGTCCATAGAGTGAAACAGTTCTCCGCAGTAGAAATGCATGAATTATTAACAGGGGCGAAAACATGGACGAATCTCCAAGGCAACAAGCCAAATAGAAGAAGACAGATACAACAGGCTTTGCGTGTTGTATGATTGTACTCAAGAGACGTTTTCAGAAAATAAAAACGACAGAGACACAAAACATAGCAGAGGGGTGAGGGGTGGGAGTGGGAAGGGAGCAGGAGGGAATTTTTTTTTTGGGGGGGTCTGGAAGAGTTTTCAAACTGGGCTGTGGTTATGACTGCATGAATAAATAAATTTCTTAAAACTCATTAAACTATATATATACTCAAGGGGGTACATGTCACGGGATGCAAAACAGACCGTAATAAAGCTTTAAAAAGGATGGAGCAAATGGAAGCAGTTCAAATGTACATCAACTGATGAACTGGTAAATAAAATGGGGTACATATTTGTCAAGTGGAATATTATTTGGCAATAGAAATGAACAGTAAACCTGGAAATCATGCTACCCGAAGGAAGCCATTCACAAAGGTGTATACATTATATGGTTCCATTTATATGACAAATCTGGGCTGGGAGGCGGAGGACTGGAGAGTCTGGGGTGTGGGGTTCCCTTCAGGATTAATAAAATTGGTCTATAATTGGTTGTGGTGACAGGTGTGAAATTCAGATGTATTAAAAGTCACCGAACTGTACATGTGAAATAGGCGGATTATGTGGCATAAAAATCTTATCTCAATAAAGTTACTAACAAAGGTATATAATTGGAAGTGAAGTTTTGCAGTAATTTTAAAGGTCAACTCAATACTTTAGACACACTTTCTCCAGTTGCAGGGTACTATGGTAACCAAGGGTGTAGGGTTTGGCAAGAGGGGAGCACAGGAAGTCTGCAGAAGATGCTCCAGGAAGTCTGATCTTACGTTGCACACAGAAGAGGAAGGCTAGGAGAGATGGGTGTGCGTCAGAGATCTGAACACCCAGCGTATGAGTAGGAAGGGCCCTCCCACTCCACCTTTTCTACATCCTGGACATGCCCCTACCCGTTGGCTCCCTTCCACCGTCTCCTCTACTTGACACAAGCAAATGAAGGCTTCCTTCCAGCATTTCCTGCTCGAGGCTGGTTGCTCGGTGACACCAAAAGTGAACGGACTCCTTGTGTCCATAACAAAATTAATGAAGCCAGGTGGGTATCGCGGCAACTGGGCACCAGGAGTGAGGCCGCCACCCAGGCAATCCCCGCAGGGCATACCTGCTCTTGCGGAACACCTGCTCCGTCCATGGTCGCGGGCAGTTTTGTTTGGCACTTGGCTGACTCAGAGCTAGGAGAGGTGAAGCAGCGACCTGGACCCATTCTGCCCAGGATAGCTGCTCTGGTTAAGTGTCAAGGAGTTGCTCAAAGCCAAAGCCAGGACAGGAAGGTATGCTCTCAGGGGCTGGAGCCGGGTAGCCTTTTCTGGGGTGCAGGAATCAAAGCGCCACGTTTTGCTCTGCAAGACTGAGCATAACGGGGTGACCAGAGACATCTCTGAGCTGGGTGTATCTGTTAGTCTGGGGTACAGGACCCTGTGTTTCTCTCTGCGGCCACAAGACTAATTGGGGTAAAGAAATACTGGAAAAGAACAATTCTCTCAGTGGACCAGGGAACGTATTCACAACAGACGCCCAGACCCCCTATGGCTTTGGAAGTGGGCAATACTCAACCTGATGTTTCCCCTCCTAAACCCAAAGGGAAGGTTTGTCCCATGCTAGGGAGTCCCCCTGAGGAAGAGGGTCTGCTAAGACTGTGAGGGTAAGGGAGGAAGTGGGGAGAGTTCCTGAACCTTAATCCTCACCTCCTAACACTAAGAATCTACACAGCACCACGGTCTCTTTCCTTGACTTTATGGCTACCCCTGGCAGGGGTGGAGCCCTTTTCCTGCCAAGGGCCATTGGGATATTTATATTGTTTGTGGGCTTTGCCAAACCATGAACTTACAAATCAGCCTGCCACAGATGCACTGAGTTGCCTTGGCAGGGCAGACCATCTGTGGCCTGTGGGCCTGATGTTTTCCACCTCTGATCCACGGGGTCAGCTTAGCCAACACTTTTCTGATGGAAAAGACAGGCATTACCGGCCTAGGACTATGTAAGCCAGGGAAGGAGGCTGATAAATGTGCAGGTGCCATTCACCACCTCTGACCTAAATGGAAGGCCTCAAGGCAACCACGGGGCATTCCTGCCGCTGATTAGGGGCAGTTTTACAACTCACAAGCCCTACCTAGGCAGATGTTTAAACCTTAATTAACTGTCCTCCCATGATAGAGGAGGAAAAGTCAGCTGAGTTAGCCAATGAGTCAAGGCCAGGGAAGAAGCTAACAAGCAGCTGCCAATCAACTTGGTAACTGGAGTGCAGGCCTGGGTAGGGATCAGTACCAGTGTGGGACCTTAATATACCAAAGGACCTAAAGAGGTTAGGCCATTATAGGAATCTGTGGCTGCGAGACGTGCAAGGAGTAGGCAGACCCCCTTCTCCGCTCCTGAAATTGTGATAAGCTGAGAGAGACACAGAAGGAACCAGAAGAAAATCCCTCTGCCTTCCCAGAATGGCTAAGAGAGTGTCTCAGACAGTGGACTTCTTGGGGGGCCGAAGCCTGGGAAGTCAGGTTCTTCTAACCACCCACACACCCTTCACATCTCAGAGTGTCGGTCCTAAGACCAATCCCCCTGAGTGCTTAGAGATTGTCTTAAGAGGTCTCCAACAGTGGAGACGTGGCAGAACGGTGACAAAAAGATGTGAAGGGAGGCAGATCTATTGGCTGCTGCTCTCCATTCTGCTCCAGGAAGATGACCCAGGAAGATGAGAGAGGCCACCATGGGTGAGTAACCCAGCCTCCAACATGGCCACCAGCTAAGTGAGGACCTACCCAGTGTGTGCACTACAAGCAGGAGGGACATGGATAATGAGGGTGGGCGAGCTGTGCCCAGAGAGGGAGGGCTCAGGGCAAACCCCACCCGTCTCAGCATCCTTCACAGAAGGAATCCAGATCTTCCCTGAGCAGAACCAGGTTACTCTAGGAATACAAGGGGAGAAGGCTGGGTTTCTGCAGCTGGAAGTTTCGCTCCTGTGCCCTGGGAGACACCAGCACCCGCCCCATTGAGTAGGAAGTCATTCCAAAAGAATGATCTTCCACTTTTACTCCGCAGGGAGGATTTGGTTACCAGGAGGATGTAGGATTCAGGTAAGAGAGGACGTGGGAATGCGAGAGAATCCAAACAGCCTACCCCCTTGATTGGGTTTCTCAGAGGATGTTCCAGGAGGGCTGGTCTTGCAGCACTGAACTCAGAGAGGGCCAGACCACCAGGCCGGAAAGCTGTGGAAGTCAGGGTTTGGGGCATTAGGTGTGTGGCGATGCCAGTGGCTTGAGGGACCTCCCACACCACTTCTTCTGCATGTGGGACACTCCCCTACCCTTTGCTATAAAAGCCCTGGCCAAGTTCTTGGAGAGGCCAGTTTTTAAGGGAACTACACCTGCACACTGTCTCATTCATTACAAGCACATGAAGCTCTCTTCTGGGCAACTCCTGCTTGGGGTGATGACCTGGTGACACCCAAGGGGACGGACCCCTGGTGTCCACTAACACAGCACAGTTCTGATCTACAACACCGGGGATTCACATTCTATCCAAGTTGAGTAGCACAGGAATCCTGTTATTTGAGCATGATTAGTGCCAAAAATGGAAAAAAAAAAAAAAAAAAGATCTAAAACAGGAACTAAAACTTTAATAATGGAAAGTAGGTTGAAATTTGATTTTAAAGACTCACTAAATGTAATCTTAGCAGTAAAAATCCTCTTTGATATTTTAATAATTAACCTCAGCCACAGTTCCAAATCAATTTAATATCATGCCCTCTCTGTAATAGGATATTTTCTTCCCTCAGAGAATCCTTTGGGCAAAACATTCAAGGGTTTCACCAGTTTTCCCGAGGAAATGTGTTCTTAATAGTTAGAAATTGCTGGGGTCGGTGCTGTAGCATAGCGGGTTAGGCCACCACCTGCAGTGCCAGCATCCCAAATGAGCGCCAGTTCGAGACCCGGCTGCTCCACTTCTGATCCAGTTCTCTGCTATGGCCTGGGACAGCAATGAAATATGGCCCAAGTCCTTGGGCCCCTGCACCTGTATGGGAGTCCCAGAAGAAGCTCCTGGCTCCTGATCGGCACAACTCCGGCTGTTGCAGCCAGTTGGGGAGTGAACTAGGGGGGTGGAAGACCTCGCTCTCTCTCTATGCCTCTCTTTCTCTCTCTGTGAAACTCTGACTTACAAATTAATTAATTAATTTTAAAAAAGAGAAGTTGCTACTTTTAGGGACCAGCATTATGGCACAGCAGGTTAAGCTGATGCCTGCATGTTCTATGAGCACTGGTTCAAGTTCTAGCTGTTCCACTTAAAAGAAAAAGATTTATTTATTTGAAAGTCAGAGAGAAGGAGAGAATCTTTCATCTACTGGTTCACTCCCCCAAATGGTTTAACAGCTGGTGCTGGGCTGGGCTGAAGCCAGCAACCAGGAGCTTCTTCCCGGTCCCCCATGTGGGTCCAGCTGCTTCACTTCTGATCTAGCTCCCTGCTAACGAGCTTGGGAGAGCAGAGGAAGACAGCCCAAGAGCTTGGCCCCTGCCACCCACGTGGCAGACCCAGATGGAGTTCCAGGCTCCTGGCTTTGGCCCGGCCCTGTCCCAGCTGTTGCATGGCATTTGATGAAAGACTCAGCAGTTGGAAGATCCCTTTCTGTCTCTCCCTCTCTCTCTGTAACTGTCTTTGAAATAAATACATATTTTAAAAAAATGCTACTTTAACAAAGCTCCCCAAATGGTTCTTTTCTACACTGAGGATCAGAGCAAGCGTTGTGATGGTCAATGACTTTCTAACAGATGTTGTCTAGCTTACGGCTCTGAAAGAACTCTGGTCCCTGTGGTGCTCCTAGAACATGAGAGCAATAATTCAGGGCCCTAGCAGCCGTCCCGGGTGGCTGAAATTTGCTTCAGGGCAGACAAGAGCCTCACTTGCTGCTTCCTCTTCCCACCTGGTCTTAGATCCTAGCACTGACATCAAGACGGCATCAGATACACATCTGTCCACATTCCAGGCATAATGGGGCTGGAATTCCTGTACAAGATAACCAGTCCAGATTAAAAGTGCCTCTGGGGATTCCCAAACCACTGTCCCTTTGCTGTACGTGATTGGTTGGTAGGGCACAGAAATTATGGCTATGGTAGTTGAATAGTGCTGTTGGAGCCCAGCTGTTTAACCAGTGTGCAGAAAGGGCCTGAAAAGAAGCTAGAGAAAATTATGAGAGCAGGGTGATATTACTGATCTGTGGTTACATCTAATTATATATTAATATTAATATATAAATAACATATAGTATATCTATACACTATATAGTATTAACATATGTATTAATTATATATATATTATATACTTTGCATATATCTATGCAAAACATTGAGCATCTTACCCACCCATCAACATGGAGAGCGGGGTGGGCGTTTGGCATAACATCTCACGTTCCAGTGCCTGATTTCAAATCCCAGCTCTGCTCCTGATTACAGCTTCCTACTGATGTGTACCCTAGGAGGAGGCAACAGTGATGGCTCAAGTTGTTGGGTCCCTGTCACCTGCTTAGGAGACCCAGGTTGAGTTCCAGGCTCCATCTTGGCCTAGCCTAGCTCTGGTCATTGCAGCATTTGGGAAGTGAAGCAGCCGATGAGATATCTGTCTACCTTTCAGATGAATAAACAAAAATATGAAAAAAAAATCAGATTTACACTCTAGCCAGAAACAAAAGGGGGCGGATTCCAACTGTAAGTAACTGAGGGAGCCACAGCGGCTGAGTATCACTAGCTCTCCCACTCTCTTATGCTTCCCCTGAATTGACCTGGCTCAAACACAGCTTGTCATGGAGACCTCTCTTATGAGAACCAGAGGTGTTGATTAAGTGCCTCTTATGTGTGTGTGCACAGGTGACACAGAATCTCCTAAGCCTCACCTGGATTCCAGACATACAAACCCTCTCCTGGCTTCACAAATGCCCTTTTCCCATCTTGGTATCATCCATCTTTTGTTTTAACTTTAGTTTGTATTCAAATATTTGTACATATTTCACATAAAATACTTTGGGAGGGCTTTAGATCTCAGAAAAACTTATTTGGCTCACTCATACTCTATCTGCTCCCAAGAGTCAGTCACTTGTAACGAGTTACTTCTGGTCATTACCTCCACCAAATACACTTCTCTCCGAAAACTGATCATAACTCTGGACCTTGACTTACCAATCAGATATACCCTACGGACTTCAGCAGAGGCTGCTGCTTGCTTTTATAATTTTATGTAGCCCACTGACAGCCACAGTAAAATGGAAGATGTTCAGCTCTTTACTTCGACTCCCCATCTCCCATCACTATGCCTGTGTACGTTTGTTTCCCGCCTTCTTTCGCCTGCTCCAGTCTGAAGCTGCCATGCCTGCGGCTGTGTGGTTGTGTCTTCCACCGCAGCATCCAGAGAAATTCTTCTGACTTCCTGTGCATTGGGCTTCCTTTTTATTCCATTCACTATCTTTCTCTTTCCTGGTTTACTCCTTTATTTTATTTATTTATTTATTTTTTTTGACAGGCAGAGTTAGACAGTGAGAGAGACAGACAGAAAGGTCTTCCTTCCGTTGGGTCACACCCCCCCCCCCCCCCCCCGCAAATGGCCGCTACAGCCAGCGCACTGTGCCGATCCGAAGCCAGGAGCCAGGTGCTTCCTCCTGGTCTCCCATGCGGGTACAGGGCTCAAGCACTTGGGCCATCCTCCACTGCCTTCCCAGGCCACAGCAGAGAGCTGGAATGGAAGAGGAGCAACTGGGACAGAATCCGGCGCCCCATCCGGGACTAGAACCTGGGGTGCTGGCACCACAGACAGAGGATTAGCCAAGTGAGCCGCGGTGCTGGTTATACGCCCTTATTTTGAAGGGCATGTCCCAGTAGCTTCCTAAGTGATGTTATGTGGGAAATCACTTCTTTTGTGGGCTCTTGATGGTGAGATGAATGTGCAGCTCTGGATTGGAAATAATTTTCACTCATATTTGAAGGCAGACTTCTTCTTTTCTTATCTGAACACATGGCCCTATGTTTAAACTTCTGGAAAACGGCAGAATCCCCCTTGATGTCAAAGCTCTGAACTTTTACAGCACAGGGCTTTGGTTTGAATATCCATTGTGCTGGGAACTCTGTGGGCCCTTTAAATTTGTCAATTTCATCCTTTGATTGTTTATTCCTGGATTACCTTCACTATTTCACTTCCTCTGTTCTCTGACTGCTACGATGCCAAGGTTGGATTTTTCCAAACTGATTTCTTTTCTCCTAGTTTCCATTCGCTTATCCGTTCTTTTAAGTTTTTCAACTCTATATTCTAGATCTTCTACGAATTTCTCATATTCAAAATTCTAAGTTTGTGAGTGCATTCTTGTCATTTATTTCTAAAGCACCTCCTCCTACACATTGAATGCAATCGCTTATTTCATGCCCCCAAAGGTACCCCTCTCCCAGGTGGTTTTACACCATTTAACATTTGATCTCGTATTAGAGAATTTCCCCATTATGCTTGAATCCCTGTTTAAGAGACAGAGAGAAAAAGGCTATTTGCTGCACACAGGGGGGACTTAGGGATCTCAACCTGATCATGCCAGGAATTCCTAAGGGATTCCTCCATGGGCACCATAAGTTTTCTAGAGTATGTATTCCCCAGGTAAGAATGTTCTGGTTTCCTACGTGGAGGGGTAAAGACCTGGCTCTCATCCCTCTTCGCAGCCAGTAAGAAGTTATGAGGCATTTCAAAGAGTTTGTGGAAAAATGTGAACTGTTAAATCCATTTCCCATGGACTTTTTGAAGTACCCTCATGTACGTACACACAGTATTGTTTTCCACAGTGAACCTCTGGGCCCATCAGCGCTTGACATTCTGCAAACATGAAACCCCCTCATTGGGGCAGGCACTGGGGCACAGAGGGTGAGCACCTGCTTGGGACACCTGCATCACATAGTAGATGCAGATGGTTCACGTTTTAGCTGCTCAGTGCTTGTGATCCTGCTCCCTGCTAATGCACTTGGGAGCCAGTAGCTGATGGCCCAAGTATCTGGGTTCCTGATATCCATGTGGGAGACCTGAATGGAGTTCCTGGCTCCTGACTTCAGCCTGGTCAAGTCTCAGCTTTTGCAGGCATTTGGGGAATGAACCAGCAAATGGAAAATATCTCTCTTCCTTTATTATTCTGCTCTTCAAATAATTAAATCTTAAAAAAAAAAAATAAAGAAACCCCTCTGTTTCACTTTGCCCAGAGAATAAACTGGACGAGGAAAGGGGTATTCACTTAGGGAACAGGGTTCTAGAGCAGGGATGTGGACAAGGGCCATGTGGATATTTATAACCCACGGCCCATACAAAATTACCAACTTCAAAATTAGCCTGCTGTAGATTTATTGAACTTCCAGTCCCACCTGCAGCTGCCTTGGCAGGGGCAGATCAACCGATTTTGTGGGTCTTGTACGGCCCACGGGCTGGACGTTCCTCATCTTTTTTTTTTTTTTTTTTTTTGACAGGCAGAGTGGATAGTGAGAGAGAGAGCGACAGAGAGAAAGGTCTTCCTTTTTGCTGTTGGTTCACCCTCCAATGGCCGCTGTGGCCTGCGCATCGTGCTGATCCGAAGCCAGGAGCCAGGTGCTTCTCCTGGTCTCCCATGCGGGTACAGGGCCCAAGGACTTGGGCCATCCTCCACTGCCTTCCCGGGCCATAGCAGAGAGCTGGCCTGGAAGAGGGGCAACCGGGATAGAATCCGGTGCCCCAACCGGGACTAGAACCCGGTGTGCCGGTGCCACGAGGCAGAAGATTAGCCTGTTAAGCCACGGCGCCGACCCTTTCCTCATCCATTTTAAAAGCTTCTCACACGGCTACCAACCAATTCTATTTACGGCAGTATTTTCCCTTTGTGCACCCCTTTCTCCCAGCAGCTGTTGGTCATTTCTGAGCCTTTTACGTCCTCTGTGTCAACTAGCTCCAGATTTCCCACCACTGGCATAGTATAAAGCTGCTCACTCCGTCACCCCATCTGTTCCTAGCATCCAAAAGCATCCCACGTGAGTTCTCCAGCCATTGGATTTCCACTTAAAGCAAACAGAGCCCAGCTCCTTAGGGAGCAGACGTGGGGCGCTGTGGGGAGCCACCCTGGGGGCATCTGTTCAATCAGCAGCCATTCTGGAATCTGGACTTGTCATTTTTAACCTTCCTACATGGCAAAGGTCCAGTTGAAACCGCTTGTCGGAGAAGGTACGCTGTTGGCCCTGGACAAAACATGTGTAATATGGACAAAAAGGCCAGAACTTGAGTCACGTGAACATTATGAAGAATAGTGGTAACGGCGTGTGCCCATTCAAGAAGTCTGCACACTATCAACTCTGGTCTATTGCTGTCTTCTCGTAGGACGATATTATTTGTTTTTCCACTGAAAATGATGACGCGGCTCTCCTCTCCTTGTCCCTCGTTTACTACTCAGCTTTTGGGTTAGAGATGCAGTCAGGTGCACAGATTTTTGCTCGTGTGTGACAAAGGGGATCATCGATCCACTAAATGAAACGTAGGGATTTCAGCCTCCTTGTGTTGTAACCAAAGCAATGAAGACCACGCTGTTTGATATGTGCTGCTGATATATATAATTGTATATGGATTTTTAATATAAATATTTTATATCTCCTTCTAGGCATCTGGATTGTGTTCATAACAAGCGAGCAGGCTGCATCATTGAGAGGAGACAGGAAATGAACATTCCCGAGAAGTGAGGGAACTTAGCCCCGGAGAGGGTGAGGCCTCTCACTCCTAATGGAAAACCAATTTGGATGACACAGTGCTATCACCTTCGAAGTGCTTGGTAAACATTCAGCTTTCTTTTCACACCTTCCAAGGTTCAAAACACCACACAGGTAGCTTGCTAGGTTTCTGTCATCGACTGACTGGGATTCAGGGAACCTGGGTTCTGGCCGCAGCTTTTCCCCCAGGGTGGGCTGTGTGACCTCCGGCACTCTACTCAGTCCCACCTGGATTCCCCACCTACAAAACAATAATCCTCACCATTCTTTACCCTTCCCACTGCTCACAAAGAATCAACAGCAATTGTTCTTTAGGCCCATTTAAATATATCTGAATACTAATACCAAGAATATTTTGGTCTATGTACTAGAATTTGATCTAAATTCTCGTGAACTGTATGAAAATCTGAACGTGTCAATTTTATCCAGAAACACAGTAACTGAAAGTATCCTCAACATAAAGGTGCTTTTCTTTCATCTCAAATTGTCAGGCACTACATGAGTCCCACCTACAGCAGTCCTTAAAAACCTTTAGATTTGGGGGCTGGTGCTGTGGTGTAGCAGGTAAAGCCGCCGCCTGCAGTGCCAGCATCCCTTATGGGCGCTGGTTCTAGTCCCGGCTGCTCTCTTCTGACCAGCTCTCTGCTATGGCATGGAAGAGCAGTGGAAGATGGCCCAAGTCCTTGGGCCCCTGCACCCACGTGGGAGACCCGGAAAAAGCTCCTGGCTCCTCCTGGCTTCGGATTGGCACAGCTCCCGCCATTGCAGCCAACTGGGGAGTGAACCAATGGATGGAGGACCTCTCTCTCTGTGTAACTCTGACTCTCAAATAAATAAATAAAATCTTAAAAAAAAAAAAACCTTTAGATTTAAAACTTTGATATGGAGGCCTGTGTGGTGAAGTATAGAATCTTGCAGCATTTTTAAGGTCCTAAATGATCAAGACCTTCTCTGCAAGACAATTTCTTCCCGTAGAGCCTTTTACTATTTGCCATTTTGTTTGGGCACCGTACTGCAGCATCTTTCCACCTAGTAGGGGGACCTTTCATTTTACAAGCTTTCAAGACAGGGAAAGAACTCGTGGCAGTCCACTCTGAGTGACCGCCGTGCGTTCTGCGAGCTTTGATTTATTGGGTCTTGCTCCAAACCCCGTTTTCTGATCACAACCTTGCTCCGGGCAAATCGTTTCCTGGGAGGTCGCTGACCTCACCGCAAACGTGCAGAGGACAAAGTGAAATCAGACATGAATACATCCAATACTTCTGCGAAGCTTAATCAGCTCAATCATTTACGGGCCAGCATGGGGAGCGGAGGGCTGGGCCCTACAGTGTTCTTCTGGTATTCCGTCTTGTCTCTCGGGACCAGCGTGGGCCGAGGAGGCCTGCGCATCCGCCCCACAGCTCACCGGCTCTGGAAGTCGCCTCCCTGTCCGTCAACCAGACCAGCTATCGGTCCCCATCTACGCCTCCATCATTCTGCACTTGTGCATTCGCTATGGGCTCGCTCGCTCTCTCCTGCGGCACCATCAGGAACAGCAACGCGCGCGGCCCCTATGGCTGCGGCCGGACTCCCAGCTCTGACCGCTGCGCCTACAGGTGGAAACAGCTTCCAGCCCCGCGGTAGCGCCCGGGCACGGCGCGCACTGCCCGGGACGCGTCTACACCACCAAGAGCCTGGGAACCCGAGCGCCTGGCGAGGAACCCCGGGTCGGGGGTGGGGGGGGCACCCCTGCAGCACGCGCAGGCAACTGCCCGGGGAGGTGGGGCCGGCTCCACCGCGGTGCTCGGAGCCGGGCTGGGCAGGGGCAGCGGCGGCGGCGGCAGTGGGCCCGGCTCCTACACCGCAACGCTCCCGCCGCGGCCGCGCGGGTCTGCGACCCCCATGCCCTCCCTCCGCCCGCGGGGGCTCATTACCATCTTGCAGGATGAGCGTGGGCTGCACTGCCTGCACGCGGAACTGCCTGGCCCGCCAGCCGGGGCTGGGCGCCCGCACCACCTCGCTGTCGGAGAGCCAGGTCACCGTCTCAAAGTTGTCCCCGCGGGCCAGCGCCTCGGCCTCGGCGTGGTGCACCGCCACCCGGTCGAACTGGTAGAGGCCGCCCGAGTGGTCGAAGTGCACGTGGGTGGCCACGGCCAGCAGGGGCCGGCCGGCCGCCGCCGCCTCCTCCTCCCGGGCGCGGCGGTCCTGCAGGAGGCCGGAGGAGTACAGGTACTCGGGCAGGCTGCGCAGCCCCAGGCCCGTGTCGATCACCACGTCCTGCTCGGAGCCGCGCACCAGCCAGATGTTGGCGCGGTTGCCCGACTCATAGAAGCGCTCTTGGATCCAGAAGACGCCATCGCCCAGAGACTTGTGCGCGAACCACTCGAGCGCGGACATGCTGGGCGGGCGTGTGGGCGCGCGGGCCTCCGCAGGCTGGGAGCGGGGGCGACGCGGGGCGGAGACGGGGGCGGCGCAGCGCCGGGGGCGGGAGGCGCGGCCGGACGCCGCTGGACCGCGCTGCCCGCCGCAGAGCGCGGGAGCCGCTTGGCACCGCGGCGCCTCCGGGCGGGGGCCACTGCGGCACGCCGGAGACCCGGCGGCGACACCGTCCCCACCCCGGGGAGGGTGCGGGGCTGACTGCGGAGGCCGGCTGGGGCGCGGCTAGGGGAGCGCCAGGCCCACCCAGCCACGGGGCCCTCCGCGATGCGCGCTCCCGGCCGGCGGGGAGCGAGTCGGGCCGAGCCGGTTGGACGGCGGCTACGGCGCCTGCCAAGGGCTAAAAAGCTGCAGGCCCCGGGGGTGGGGCTTAGCCGGGGCGAGGGGGCGGGCCCGGCTCGGGGCGCTGGGAGCGCGGCGCCGCGGCCGCGTGGAGAGCGGTGCGCGCTGGTGGAACCGGCGGCCGCCGAGCGCTGGCGTCCGGCGCCCGCAGCCCCTGCCTGGCCGGCCGGCCGGTACTCCGACTGCAGTTTTTGCCCAAGCCCGGAGCCTGGAGCGAGCAGGTACCCGAGGAGGCAGTGGAGGGCTTGGGAGGGCGCACAGGGGAGGTGGAGGGGTGCGTGGACAAGTCGGGGAGACCCGGCACCTTGCCTCCGGAGGGAGGGGCGGGGGAGGGGGCCTTGCCTCCGCCGCTCCCGTGGAATGTTTTAAAAATCCTCGCTTGCAGCTCCTGCCCAGCCTGCACTTCCTGGCCGCTGGGAGTTTGAAGGGGGGGATGTGTGCACTTAATGATGGTGGGTTGGCCGGAGCTGGTGGCTCCGGGACGGACTCGGGCGCTGGGCTTTGCCGCAGGCTCCCCAGGTTCCGTGCCTCGGACCCCGCAGGTGGGGCGGCGCTGCTGGCACCGCGCCGCTTCTAGCCGCCTCTTTAAAAATTCTGTGTTCTCCCCCCACCCCCCGCCGGTTTTTGTTATCCTGCTCTTGGGTGAGAGCAAAGAAAGTTTGTAGAAAGGCTCAACCGAGGAAAAGGCGGGGCACCTTGGATAATGACTGGGTGTGGCCCCGCCAGCCCTGGGGGTGGTCCCTGGCCCCACTCCACACCTGGCCACCGAGAGAGCATCTCCTGCCTAGCCAGGACAGATTGTAGAGACCCAGAGACAGCAGGATGAAAGCCCACGAGGGTCCTTTCGGTGGCAAGTGCTCCGAAGCCCTCCTGGAGGTGCAGGTGGGCCCGCGCCCCTCCCCCCGTTACTCAGTTGGGTGCTGGCCTTACACCCAAGTCCTTGAGCTGTGTGAGAAGGAAAGTTGGGAGTGTCTGGACCCAGATGCTGGTGATGGAAAGCATGGCCTGTGGACCCCAGGAGGGGAGAAGTGCTGTGCAGTTGGAAGGGGCTGTTGGGAATGGAACCGGCCTAGGAAGGTGCTGGTAGGAACTTAGCGGCCCTGCTCTGTGCCCTCTGGGGTTTTTCCTCCATGCAGGGGCGAAGCTGTAGGGGTGAAATGCAGCAGCACCCTTAGGTAGGAGCTCAGCAGCAATTCACCCCGGAACCACGGGACTTGGTTAGGGATGGGATTTGAGTTCCCAAGGGAGCTTCAGCTGGCTGGTCTCTGTGCCTGGATCCCCAGCTGGCCCTCCCTGATGGCCTTTCCTCCTCCGGGCAGCCTTTCCCCTCCCTTGTGTCTGATGTGTGCTCCGATATTTCTGAATAAGAGAAGACTTTTGCAGCTACCCGTTGTGCAGTAGCACCCATGTTTTCTGTTTTATTATTTTTTCATATCACCTGTCACTCCCTGACATTTCTTATAAAATCATATTTTGTCCATATCCCATCTTAGACTGTGCACTCCATGAGAACAGGGATCTTGCATTGTTCACAGGTGGATTCCCACTCCATAAATGAAGGCCAGGTACAGAGGGTGCTTTTTAATAAATACCTGATGGGTGGCTCACTGGGGCGCCCCCTGGGAGACCAACAAGCCCTGACAGTTACACCATGATGATTAAAAGGACCACAGGAGCCAGGTTGTACTTGGGAAGGAGGAAGAAGGGAGTGGCCTGCCACCCAGTAGGGTGGTGGAAATGGTCCCAGAGAAGCATCATGTGTATGGCTCAGAAGATGCTAGGGTGTGCTCAGGGCGATGTGGCAGGAGGGACCCTGCAGGCCGGAGCAACCCCGCATGCAAGAGTGAGGATGGTTTGCTGAGGGGCAGAGCCGGCCTCGGAAGCGCCACTGGCTGAGGAGAGTGACGGGTGGCTGCAGAGGATCTACAAGGGGCAGCGGACCGTAGAGGTGTATTTGTGCCATTTTATTTCTTGTCATCTCATTTGTTCTGCTTTGGAGGTCCACATGGGAGGTGCCGAGGGTCTGAGTGAAAGCAGAGTCGGAGGCCGGGGAGTAGGGGCGAGAGAACACGGAGCTGGTGGGCTTCTGCTGTCAGGTGAGGGGACCGAAGATGACCTCCAGGTTGGGGTGACGATCAGGCTCCTACGGGGGCACATTCCGGGCCCTTCATCAGGAGAGAGCTGTGACCTGGCTCTCACTGCCTCCCCCTGCGTCAGTGTCTGCTTCCGTCCCTATGTCTATGTTTATTTATCTAGTTAGTTTGAGCAGGGACCCAAGTCATTCTGGCGGGATGATGGGCCTAGGAGGGATTTCGGAGATGAGCTCAGCTCTGCCAGAGGTCGCCTTGCACCTGGTGAGAGTGGACTTTTGCATTGCAGCTCTTGGATGCTTCAGCTCCACCCGTCTGCAGCCCTCCTGGGGGTAGTGGCCTAGTGGCCTTTGTCAGGGGGCAAGGGCAATGACAGGGCAGTGCCGCCAGTTTTACACTTTTAAATTCAGCCTGTTCGGCACTTAGAAATTCACGCTGTTGATAAGACGTCCCAGGGACTAAAAAGGTATTTTTTTTGAAGATTTATTTATTTATTTGAAAATCAGAGTTATACAGAGAAGGAGAAGCAGAGAGAGAGATCTTTCATCTGCTGGTTCACTCCCCATTTGGCCAAAGACTTGGGCCATCTTCTACTGCTTCCCCAGGTCATGGCAGAGAGCTGGATTGGAAGAGGAGCAGCCAGGATTTGAACCGGTGCCCAAATGGGATGCCGGCACTGCAGGCGGCAGCTTTACCCGCTAAACCACAGTGCCAGCCCCTAAAAAGGTCTTCTTCACCTAGCCTGGATGTGCGCTTCCAAGAGTTTAATGTAGAAGGAAGAACAATGAAGAGGTTTCTTGAGGCCTTAACCCAGTCTTGCTTTTTTTTTTTTATTTTTTAACATCTATGCATTTATTTGAAAGGCAGAGTTACAGAAAGAGGGGGAGAGACTGCTGGTTCACTCCCCAAGTGGCTGTAATAGCCAGGGCTGGGCTGGGCTGAAGCCAGGAGCCTGGAACTTCATCTGGGTCTCCTACTTGGGTGGCAGGTGTTGAAGTACTTGGGTCATCTTTCTCCTCTTTCCAGGCACATTAGCAGGGAGCTGGATCCAGAGTGGAGCAGGTGGACTTGACTGCTGATATGGGATGCCAGTGGTATTGCAGGCGACAGCTTAACCCGCTGTGCCACAGCACAGGCCCCCAGTCCTGCCTTTGTTTGGAACTAACTTTGTGTTTTTTGATAGTCAGCTAACCTCTTAAGACTTCACTTTTCTCTTCTTTGAAATGGGAGTTTTACTCTGCAGTTTTTTTTTCTTTTTTTGTTTAAGATTTTATTTATTTATTTATTTGAGAAGTAGAGTTAGAAAGAAAGGGAGAGGCAGAGAGAAAGTTGTCTTCCATCTGCTGGTTCACTTCCCATGTGGCCGCAACCGCCAGAGCTGAGCTGAAGCCAGGAGTCAGGAGCTTCTTCTGGGTCTCCCACACAGATACAGGGGCCCACACACTTAGGCCATCTTCCACTGCTTTTCTAGGCCATAAGCAGAGAGCTGGATTGGAAGAGGAGCAGCTGGGACATGAACCAGAGGCATCCCTATGGGTTGCTAGTGCCGCAGGCAGAGGCGTAGCCTACTACACCATAGCACCGGCCCCTTTGCAGTGGTTCTTAGTTTAGGTTACACATTGTAATCTTCTGGGATGCTTTGAAAAGTCCTGATGCCTAGCTGCTACTTCCAGATACTCTGGTGTTATTGCTCTGGGGGTGAAAGCTGTGATTCTTTTATTTTTAAAATATGGATTAATTTTTACTTTATTTGAAAGGCAGAGAGGGAGAAAGAGAGAGAGAGAGATGGAGAGATACCTTCTATCCACTGTTTCATTTTCCAGCTGCCTGCAACCACTAGGACTGGGCCAGGCTGAAGTCAGGAGCCTGGAACTCCATCTGAGTCTCCCATTTGCTGGCAGGGACCAAGTACTGAAGCCGCCACTTGCTGCCTCCCAGGGTGCGCATTAGCGGGAAGCTGGATTGCAAGTGGGGTAGGGACTTGAAGCAGACACTCTAATGTGGGATGCAGGCTTCCCATGCAGTGATCTGTTGCACCAACACCTGCCCCTGAGTTTTTTGTAAAAGCCCTCTTGAGAATTCCAGGGTAAAGCTAGATCCTCAACTTTATCTCAGGAAGGGAAACAAAGGACCAACAAAACAACTCTAATAACAGGCTTACTGGGGTGTACTTCTGTAGGTAGATTTGCTTGCCAGGTCACTGTGCATGGGACGAGGAAAGCTTCACATTCATCGTGGAGCAGTTGCTGTAGGGATATAAAGTCTCTGCTGTTACTACTTGAAGAAACCAGGCAATAGGAGTCCAGTTCCCAGTTCCCAAAGGGGCATGGTCTGTGTTTCTTAAGATTGCTGCATTGTTTCTCTCATTTAAACAAACAAAAAAAAATCCATTTTAATTTTAGGCTCTTTCTAAGAACAAGATGGGTTGAAGTGACTGGAGATGGAGGGGTTTAAACTGGTGGTTAAGGTGAAACGGGTGTGGCCAGGCAGGGGCCAGGAGGGAGTTGGTCACGGTGGAGAGACTGGCCACCCAGAAGTGGTTACAGATTGCAACCATTAAAGGGCTTGGCCCGCTTACACAGGAAGTTTGGACCTAATTGGCAGGCAGAAAGGAAGGTGAGAGAGCTCCACCATCAAAGGTATGTTTTGGGATTTTTTTAAAGATTTATTTATTTATTTGAAAGTCAGAGTTACACAGAGAAAGGAGAGGCAGAAGCAAAGAGAGAGGTCTTCCATCTGATGGTTCACTCCCCAGTTGGCTGCAATGGCCAGAGCTGCACCAGTCTGGAGCCAGGAGCTTCTTCCAGGTCTCCCACATATGTGCAGGGTCCCAAGCGCTTGGGCCATCTTCTGCTGCTTTCCCAGGCCATAGAAGAGAGCTGGATCGGAAGTGGAGCAGCCGGGACTTGAATCGGCGCCTATATGGGATGTCGGCGCTGCAGGCAGCGGCTTTACCCGCTATGCCACAGTGCTGGCCCCATGTTTTGGGATTAATAATTGGGAAGAACGGATTAGTCAGGAAAGGGCTGGGAGGCCACGAGGTTTGCCGCTAATCAGAAGTGAGATGGGAAAGGGCTAAGCTGGGCTGTGGTAGAGAAGTTGGAAAGGAAGGCGTGTTTTGAAGGAAACATTAGATGGCTGATTTGCTCCGGGGACTCTGGCTCCTGACCCTGGGCCAGGAATGCTTGATACCTCCCTGGAATTGGGCCGTAGGAAGTAGAGAAAGATTTGGATAAAGAGGAGCTAGAGCCAGCTGGTAAAAACCTTCTGTTCCAGAAGGCTGGCGGGGTGAGAAAGGGTTTAGGTCGTGGTCGAATCCATTGAGAGGACTTTAGCATGAAGCTCTGGCCTCACCTGGAGCCCTTCTGTGAGGCTGTGGCCAGAGTCCGAGGATCACCTCTGAGCTCCGCAGAAGACGAACATGCCAGCTGCTCCAGGCACAGGGAACTGCCTCAGGGTGACCCGACTTAGAAGAGAGGCGGTTGTGGACCAGGATGCCACGTAATTCTTAAGGGTGTTTCAAGAGCAAGGGCTGGGTTTTCTGCCAAGGGCAGAGCCTTTGTGAATCAGAGCAGTTTGCACCGAGAGATTGCTTGATGAATGTGAACTTCACTTCTCTCCGGGCAGCCCTCCCAGCAATGCCAGCTGATAGATTCTCTCTTGGTCACGGGGAGTTTTTGCAAAAGGTCTCCCAGGATTCTGTGCCTACCCTCCGGAGGCTGGTGCTGTAGGCTTCAGGGCCAGTCCTCCAGCAGTCCTCGTGGGCAGGCAGTGTTGGTGCACTTCACCTGGAGCTGTTCTTAGTCCGGGTTGGCAAATCCCAGGGGCCCTGGCTGTGTCGCTGGGCTCCTGAGGGAAGGTGTGAGCCCTCTGCCCTGTTGGCTTCCGGGGGAGCCCTCTCTGTGCAGGCTCAGCAGATGCCTCAGTGACTCAGCAGTTGCAACAAAGCCCTTTGGATGGTTTCCCTCTCCTTTGGTGTGCGCAGATGGCAGGAGCTTGATTATTTTAATAAATACCTTTCCCGTGCAAGCATTGGTTTAAGGTGGGCGAGGGAAATTGAGCCCTGGGCGAATTCCAGTTGATAAAACAGAATGACCAGGTTTGTGTGTGGCTCTTGTGTAGTCTGTGATGGACTAATGAGTCTAGGCAGCAGTGCTCTGTGGCTGCTGAAGTCCTCAGGGAAAACTCACAGGCACCTTAGGCTGAAGCAGACACACTGGAACCCACGGGCCGCCTGATCCCAGCAAGAGACCTGTGTGCGTCTTGCAGTGGTGCGGTGGGGAAGAGCATAGCGTCTCTTTTCAGTGTTCTTTCCAGGAAAGCAAGCCCTGTTCTGGGGAAGCCTGTAGTCCCCCCGTGATTGGAAATAGAGAGAACAGAGGAATATATTAAGCCATTGTCTCATTAGGGATGCACTCAGAGGCACAATGTGGGAAATTGTACAGCCCTGCTACTCTGAAAGCTGAGAGCTTGAGGGGAAGGCCCCAAGGCCAGCTGATTGAGAAGCTGCATTTAAAAAAAAAAAAATTGTTTATTCATTTCAAAGGTAGAGCTACAGAGACAGAGAGGCGAGACAGAGTGAGTAGGAGAGAGATCTTCCATACACTAGTTCACTCCCCAAATGGCTCAAATGGCCAGGGCTATGCCAGGCCTGAAGCCAGGAGCCAAGAGTTTCTTCTGGGTCTCCCATGTGAGTTCAGGGGCCCAGGGACTTGAGCCATCTTTTGCCACTTTCCCAGGTACATTAGCAGAGAGCTGGATGGGAAGTGGAGTAGCCAGGACTCGAACCAGTACCCATGTGGGATGCCGGCTCTGTGGACCACGGCTTAACCTGCTGTGCCACAGTGCCGGCCCCAGAATCTGCATTTTAACAAGATTCCTAGGTAACCTGTTTGTGCCTTAAAAAGTTTAAGAAGCAGGGTACACGACCATGATCTAGTTTCTGTGATAAATAGTAACAACAACCAAAAAAAAAAAGAAGAGGAAGTCTCAGAATTAAAGGAGGTTTAAAAGACATGTCAGTCAAATGCCATGTGTGAGTTTTTGGTATCTTGACTTGAAAAAAACTAACTGTAAAGACATTTACTTGCTAACTAAAGAAATTTAAGTACTGGTTGTATATGATAGTGAATTATTAGTGAATTAGTGAATTATGACTTTTTTTTTTTTTAAGATTTATTGAAAGGCAGAGATACTTTCCATCTGCTGATTTACTCCCCAGATGGCTTCAACGGTTGGGGCTTGTCCAGGCTGAAGCAGGGAGCCAGGAGTTTCATCCATGGGTAGCAGGGCCCCCATGTATTTGGGTCATCTTCTATTGCCTTCCCAGGCACATTAGCAAAGAGCTGGATTGGAAGTGGAGCAGCCGGGACTCGAACCAACACTCACTGGGATGCAGGTGTTGCAGGTGATAGCTTAACCCACTGCCCCACAACACCAGCCCTCGTGATTAGCATTTTAGAGACATTATCACTGTGGTTTATTTTAAAGCCTTTTTCAGAGAAGATACCTACTGCACAGTTACAATAACCTGAGTCCTGGGTGTGGAATACAGAGAAAGACGCGTCATCTGTTGATGGTTGACAAGCTGAATGTGGGGCACCTGGGGTGGTCTTGCTGTTCTTTCATACTGCAGTATGTGTAAGTAGTATAGCGAAAGTAAGTACAAGGGACGGAAGGCAGCTAGTTGTCCTCTAAACTGACCACACTAAAGGTAGCAGTAGGGACCGGTGCTGTGGTGTAGGTTAAGCCTCTGCCTGTAGCACCGGCATCGCATAGGGGTGCTAGTCTGAGTCCCAGCTGCTGATGGCCTGGGAAAGCAGTAGAAGATGGCCCAAGTGCTTGGGCCCTGCACCCATGTGGAAGACCCAGAGGAAGCTCCTGCCTCCTGGCTTCGGATCGGCCCAGCTCCGGCCATTGCAGCCATTTGGGGAGTGAACCAAAGTATAGAAAGTTCTCTTTCTCTTTCTCTGTATCTCTTCCTTTCAAATAAAATAAGTATTTTTAAAAATAGATAATAAGTAAAACCAACTTTTAAAGTTCTATCAGGAAGCCTTCAAATCTGGAGGCATGTAAAGATGACTTTACAGAATGGGCCGTGTAAAATGGTATCTGAAAATGTGTTCAGGATCATAGCCATCTAACCAAGTCCAGCGCCATCCTCCTGGGAAGCAGTATTTCATCCCTGGAAGATCTGGATTCTCTGGTTGGATTCTGGGTCTGGAGCTGGAGCCCTGAGTGTCTGAGGGCATTAAAATCACCCCGTCGGACCTTTCATTGTGGGATGCTGTGGGACCACACGTGTAGAGGAATGGAAAGCTGGGACTGTCATATCCCAAGTGCTTCCTGGATTTACAGCTGTCACAGTCATTTCCCCTTTAAGAGGAATTTCATTAAACATCGAGGGTACCTGGTATAATTTCAGACTTCCAGGATGAGAGCTGTGCTTCCGCAGGTGTATTTTCACCCAGCTACTACTGAGAAGCACAGACTTCCGCTGGAGCGGTTCCCCTGATGCTCTCGACACTCGCTCTGTATTGCCGTCACCTGGAAGCGTTCCAGTCTACTCTTGCTCATGTCTCACCCCAAGAGATCTAGATTGGTTTGGTTCTGTGATTTAGACTTCAACGCATGTTAGAATTACTGGAAGGTTCCTGAAAACACAGGTTGCTGGTTACATGCCCAGAGGTTGCTTTTCCTTGCATTTATAAAAAGATTCCAGGTGAGGCTGCTACAGACAGTGCTTTTTGAAAACCACTGCTTTAGGGTTTTGTCAGTTTTTTGGGGGGTTTTTTGTTTTTTCATTTTATCTGAAAAGCAGAGAGACTGGGGGTGGGGGTCGGAGGTGGTTCTTCCATATGCTGGTTCACCATTCAAATGGCTACAAGAGCCAAGGCTGGGCCAAGCTGAAGCCCAGAGCCAGGAACTTCTTTCATGTCTCCCACATGAGTGGCAGGGACCCGAGTACTTGAGCCGTCACCTGCTGCCTCCCAGGCTGTGCCTCAGCAGGAAGCAGAGCAGCCAGGCGCTCTGCTGTGGGGTGCAGGCGTCCCACACTGGGGCTTGATTCTTTAAAGATTCTCATGGCAGCAGACGATGAGAACAGTCAGCCCTGCGGAGAGGGAAGCTGGGGTTTCCCAGGCCTTTGGACCAAACTGTATTCAAATTGTAGATAGTCAAAAAGATGTGCAGAAGTAGCCCCTTGGTGGTCTTAGCAGGTGGTGCTTCACCCTGAAGGTGGCAGACTCAAGTGGAAACGTGTTCAGGACCTTTGTGCCTTGGTAACCCTGTGCAGCAGCTGTGTGAGGTGTTGTGCAAGTGCCTGAGCTGGGCGGCTGCGGCCGGAGCCGCTCGTCTGTCTTCCTGCACAGCGCGCAGGTGCAGAAGCTCATTGCCCTGGGTTCCTGGGTTCAGGGATACCCTGTCGTCAGTGGGAAGAGATGTGAAGACCGTGCACGCTACTCACCACCACCACGATTGAGTCAGTGTTCTCTTCTGAGAGCCCCAGCCTGGAGGTTCCTGTTACTGCACTGCAGGTTCACTTCTACCTGGAGCTTGGGAAAAGTCATGGAAAACAGAATGAAAAGAGCAGCTTATTTCGGTACCAGAAGTGTTTGAAAGCTGTGCACATTGTGGGGGGGGGGGGGGGTCCTGCAAAAAAGTTGATGAGAAATGTATATTTTGAAAAAAAGTATGCGTGGATTTCTACATTTTGCTACACCAGAGTAAAGACCTGTTTTAAGGACCTTTTCAGTGGATTTTCAACGTACCTTCGTATCCTAGTATAATCTTGATTTGGAGGATTCGGGAGGTCAGCAGAAGACCTGAGTTGAAGGCGGATGAGGTCGTCTTCCCCCTCATTTAAGCACTTGCAGCTGTTCCTTGCCAAACCTTAACACCGTCGTCATACATTTACTCCTTTCCAGGTTTTAGTTTTCCAACAGTATTTTCTCTCAGCTGTGCTCTGTTGCGGCGGAGTTTCATGTTTTGATTTAAAGTGATGGCTTCTTTCTCGTAGGACCCAGCCCGCCTGCACCCCTGGTGGTGTCTTTCAGAATTCAGTCTCCTGGCATAGCCCATCCTGATGGCGGGGAACAAAGGAAGAGGGCGGGCTGCCTACACCTTTAACATCGAGGCCGTGGGCTTCAGCAGAGGTGAAAAGCTGCCTGACGTGGTGCTGAAGCCACCCCCCGTGTTTCCCGTAAGTACGCTGACAGCTGAGTCCTATGTGTTGCTTTATCCTGTTGCTAAGAAAATTGGAATTCTAGATAGGACTTGAATATGTGGTATCATGGTGATGTCTTAAAGCATAAGAAAGTAAAAGACAGTGTTTTTTTTAGATTGATTTTGTTGCATATGCAGTTAGAGGAGAGGTCTTGCATCCACTGGTTCATTCCCCAAATTTCACTTACCTTTAATTTAAATATTTCCACCATTCTTCCCTGGACATTTTCTGATGTTCAGGCTACTTAAAACAGAAAGCAAAAACTGCAGACACCTTTCCTTGAAAACACACAGAATATATCAACCAAGAATGAATTTTTGTTTTTAATTTGAAAGGGAGAGAGGGAGGGAGGGAGGGAGGGAGAGCTCTCTTCCATACACTAGTTCACTCCCCATATGGCCGCAATGGCCTGCGTTGGGCCAGCCCAAAGCCAGGAGCGGGAGCTTCTTCCAGATCTCGCACATGGATCCAAGCACATGGGCCATTCTCCACTGCTTTCTCAGTTGCATTAGCAGGGAATTGAATCAGAAGGGGAGCAGCCGGGACTCAAACCAGCACCCATATGGGATACCAGTGCCCACATGGGTTGCTTTCATTGCAGGCAGAGGCTCAACTTTCTATGCCACAGTGCAAGCCCCAAATAAATTGTTTTTAATTCTTAACATCTCCCATTGCTGTGATTGATGTATTCCAATGTGAAGATTACTTTTTTTTTAATTTTAAAAGTTTTTTTTTTTTTTTTTTAAAGGAAGAGTGATAGAGAAGGAGACAGACTGGTTTACTCCTCAACTGGCCGCATCAGCTGGGGCTGGGCCAGGCTAAAGCCAGGAGGCTAGAACTCCATCTGGATCACCTAGTTGGCTCGCACAGGAGCTCAAGCACTTGGGCCATCTTTTGCTGCTTTCCCAGTTGCATTAGTAAGGAGCTGGGTCAGAAGTGAAGCAGCCATGACTTGAACCTGAGCTTTACTTTGAGATACCTGCATTGCAGGAGGCAGGTTTAATCCCCTGTGCCACAACAATGGCCACCAAAATAATATTTTAGAAGTCAAGTTACGGTGGTTTTAAGTTTCCACTCTACCATGCTTTTACTTAAGGATTTTCTTCACATCTTTTATTTACTGAGTTTAATTTTGCTCAGTATACCTCTGGGCATTTTCCCCATTGAGCCTTTTATTTTTTTTCCCTTATTTCAAAGTGATTTTGAGTTTTGATCCTGTTTCCCAAGAAACAGTTATTTCTACTACATTTGGTATTGCTTGTATGTTCAGTGAGTGTGCTGCAAGCTCCATAACACTAAATGTGCATTATATTTAGGTTTTTTTTTTTTTTTTTTTTTTTGATAGGCAGAGTGGATAGTGAGAGAGAGAGAGACAGAGAGAAAGGTCTTCCTTTTGCCGTTGGTTCACCCTCCAATGGCTGCTGTGGCCGTCTCATCGCGCTGATCCGAAGCCAGGAGCCAGGTGCTTCTCCTGGTCTCCCATGTACATGGGTGCAGGGCCCAAGCACTTGGGCCATCCTCCACTGCCTTCCTGGGCCATAGCAGAGAGCTGGCCTGGATGAGGAGCAACCGGGATAGAATCCGGTGCCCCAACTGGGACTAGAACCCGGTGTGCCGGCGCCGCAAGGCGGAGGATTAGCCTATTGAGCCGCGGTGCTGGCCTATATTTAGTTTAGATGTAAGTGCATATTTCCAGATGTGCATGCGCAGCAGTATGAAAAACAGAAAAAATGGTAAATATCCAGCTATCTTTGCCTTCAGGAATACAAATCCCTATTTCAAAAGGAAAAATCCTTTGTGGAAGGATTCATGGACATAGAGGGCCCTGGACAAATGTGTCTGGGGTTCTCTGTGTGTTGCAAAGGGAGTCTCTGCCGTTTGCTCCTGATTTTTTGCCTTTTTGTTATTTTGTGCAGCCTAAAAGCAAAGGCAGATATCTCAGATCTGAGCAGTGAAATATGCTAATATTTTACAGTGTTTTTTTTTTTTTTTTTTAAACAAATTCAGCTCTTGTCCACGTTTGAGGAGGTACTTATAAACACTGGAAATGATGGTATAAAGTGTTGGTTTATATTTGGAATAAAAGTTAAAATTTCTTGGGGCTGGCACCGTGGCTCACTTGGTTAATCCTCCACCTGAGGCGCCGGCATCCCATATGGGTGCCGGGTTCTAGTCCCAGCTGCTCCTCTTCCAGTCCAGCTCTCTGCTGTGGCCCGGAAAGGTAGTGGAGGATGGCCCAAGTGCTTGGGCCCTGCATCTGCATGAGAGACCAGGAGAAGCACCTGGCTCCTGGCTTCAGATCGGTACAGTGCGCCAGCTGTAGTGGCCATTTGGGGGTGAACCAACGGAAGGAAGACCTTTCTTTCTGTCTCTCTCTCTCACTGTCTGTAACTCTACCTGTCTAATAAATTAAAAAAAAAAAAAAGTTTCAGGTTCCAGGCATTTGGCCTAGTGGTTAAGATGCTGGCTCACATGCCCAGGTCCCTTGTCCAGTGCCTGAGTTCAGTACCCGCGTCCACCCCTTATTCCAGCTTCCTGCTAGTACAGACCTTGGCAGGCAGCAGTGATGGGTCAGGTAATTGGGTCCCTGTCACCCATGTGAGAGACCAGGATTGAGTTCCTGGCTCCAGGCTTCGATCCATCTGAGGCTGTTACTGACATACAGGTGTGGGCCAGTAGAGGGCAGTGTGCTCTCTCTTTCTGCCTGTCTAGTTCTCAAATTAAAATAAAACAAAGATTATTTTAAAAATTAAAATTTCTTATACCTGGCTTAGAGGCCGTGCACGACCTGGCCTTTCCAACATCTCCGTAAGTTTTGCTCCCGCTGCCCCTCTCTGTTCCCAGCTGTACTGGCCTCCTGGTTCTCTCAGGCCTTTGCCCCTGTTGCCGCCCAGCTTGGGACCGTCTGTTCTCCAGTCTGTGCATGGATGGCTTCCTGATCTTATCTAGGCCTCTGCTTCAGTGTGACTTGGCCTTGCATGCTTACTCTGCAGAGACGGGCCAGCTCTGACTGTGACTCTGTCAGTTGCTATTATAGCCGACTTCATTTCGCTGATCCTTAAAAATGCAAAGCCACATTGACTACTAAATAATCATTCTGTTATGTGAATACTCGTTAGGAAAGAATCAGACTGCAGAGTGTACTTCAGCATTTTTTGTTTTTAAGGATTTTTTTGTTTGTTTATTTCAAAGGCATAGTGGCAGAGAGAGAGGGAGAAACAGAGAGAGAGATCTTTCACCTGCTGGCTTACTCCCCAAGTGGCTGCAATGCTCATAGCTGAGCCAGGCCAAAGCCAGCCACCAGGAACTCCATCCAGGCCTCCTACCTGGGTGGCAGGGTCCAAGCACCTGAGCCATCATCCACTGCTTTCCAAGGTCCATTAGCAGCAGCTGGATCAGAAGTGGAGCAACTGGGACTTGTGCTCCAGTGTCCTAAGGGGCAGTTTATATGCTGTGCCACAATGCCAGGCCCATTTCAGTCCTTTTAAAATTAATTTTTTCTCTAGATTATGGGGCTGAGTTACTTAATTGTACATGGCTGTTATTAAAACACATACCCAATCTAAAAAAGAAATTCACATCATTAAAGCCTTTGTGTGATCCTTTAGGGACTTTAAGAACGTATTTTGTTGGCCTTGGGAGTGGTGCACTTGTACCTGGATCAAGGAAGCTCTTTGAGTAACGATGCCATGACATACTCAAAAATAGGAGCGATCATTTGCCTCTGTTTCTTTCAGGAGAGAATGCTTACATGCAATTTTCCAGTCAGTTTTTCAGATTGATAGAAATAAAGCTGTTTACTTGTTGCTACCGGAAATTTTGTGTCACCTCACTGGCTACCTTTTTGCTGTGTGTTTCTTCAGTAGAAACTGAGTTTCATGGGGACAGGGACGTGGATGAGTTCGCCGTGGGACCTCCTCTGTGTAGATCATGTTTGGCTTACCGGAGACGCTCAGTAGTTAGCCATCCAGTCAGTGACTACTTTGTGGGTTTAAATGTGCCCCATCCTTGTCCTCTGAAACCAGGAATGTCTGTACCCTGTATCCTCATAAAAAAGTGTATACCCGCTTTTTTATTGAATATATAAATACATACACGTGCATATGTGCATATAATTTGAAAACACTAAAGTGTAGCTTCCAACTTCTGCTCTGGTAGCTACTCTTTATATGGGCTTACTGCTCCTTCTCCTCTCAATGTCTTTACCATAAAAGATAAAATATTGGTGATAGTGTTGATAATGGATGTTGACTATTTAGTTCTTCCTGGTCTGAGGAATCTCTTCCTAAATGATAGCTGCTGTTGTCATTATATTTTTGTGCTATTGCTCCTGCCAATCACCACTGCTAGCTGAGGTTGATAGTAACTAAAGCAGTTGCTCTCCTTTGGGTGCCTGGATTCTTATTTTTTAATTAATTAATTTTTAAAATTTTATTTGAAAGGCAGAGTAGCAGAGAGAAGGCGAAACAGCGATAGAGAGAAAGAGAGAGCGCACGCGCGCGAGAGAGAGCGAGATTCCATCTGTTGGTTCACACTCCCAATGCCTGCAACAGCCATAGCTGGGCTAGGTCAAAGCCAAGAGCCAGGGACTCTGTCAGGGTCTTCATGGGTGCAGGAATCCAGGAATTTGGGATATCATCTGCTGCCTCCCAGGTTCATTAGCAGGAAGTGAACTGGGAGTGGAGGTGGGAGTGTATCCACGCACTCCGACCTAGCATGAGAGGGCCCAAAGGGGGGCTTAACTTGCTGTATCCTGTGCCGGCCCCAGGTGCCTTGTTTTTTGCAACGTGAGGTCACATTCGTCAGCAGACTATACAGCGAAACCAGTGTTGGTCTCTTTCCCACCTCTAAAGTAAGGGCAAGATGGGAAATGGGCTAAAAGGTTAAGGTAGATCAGAGCGGGTCAGCACCTTGTGAATTGATCGTAAAACTTAGTGCCCAGTAAAACATGGTTTTTCAGTAAAACTGGTATTTTCTAGAAAAAAACAACATAGGGCATTAAAACATTCTTTGTCTCTTAATAGGATACCGATTATAAGCCAGTGCCACTGAAAACAGGGGAAGGTGAAGATTACATGCTGGCCTTGAAACAGGAGCTGAGAGAAACAATGAAAAGGATGCCTTATTTCATTGAGCCGCCCGAAGAGAAGCAAGGTGTGTACTGGACTCTGATCATGTGGTTTAATACAAATAGATGGAACAGTGGTTAAGTACAGAATGTGTTCTCATTTCATGCTCACTCAGCTTATTCAGAATTTACCAACTACCCTGAAAAAACTGTGTTTATGGGACTTAACAGAAGAAAAATAAGGTTATTTATTTATTTTTTTAATATTTATTTATTTTATCTGAAAGGCAAAGTTAGAGAGAGAGAGAGGGAGGGAGGGAGGGAGGGAGGGAGAGAGAGGTTTTCTATCCGCTGGTTCACTCCCCAACCAGCCACAATGGCCAGAGCTACACCAATCTGGAGCCAGGAGTTTCTTCCAGGTCTCCCATATGAGTGCAGGGGCCCAAGGCCTTGAGCCATTTTCTACTGCTTTCCCAGGCCATAGCAGAGAGCTGGATTGGAAGTGAAGCAGCCAGGACTCAAACTGGTTCTTGTATGGGAAGCCTACATTGCAGGAGGTAGCTTTATCTGCTATGCCACAGCGCTGGTCCCAGGTATTTTGATATTTTTAAAAATATCTTTCACAGTAGAAGTGATACATGTTTAGTGAAAATTATGAAAAACAGATGGCCGGCGCTGCAGCTCAATAGGCTAATCCTCCGCCTGTGGCACCGGCACACCAGGTTCTAGTCCCGGTCAGGGCACCGGATTCTGTCCCGGTTGCTCCTCTTCCTGTCCAGCTCTCTGCTGTGGCCCAGGAGTGCAGTGGAGGATGGGCCCTGCACCCGCATGGGAGACCAGGAGAAACACCTGGCTCCTGGCTTCAGATCATCACGGTGCGCTGGCCGCAGTGGCCACTGTGGGGTGAACCAACGGCAAAGGAAGACCTTTCTCTCTCTCTCTCTCACTGTCCACTCTGCCTGTCAAAAAAAAAATTATGAAAAACAAAAAATTTCCAATTTCCATGTGTAAAAATTACCCATGGCTGTGTCTAGAGAACTACTATTAAGCTTTTAGTAAATTGTGTGTGTACTTTTTTCTGTATATATTTAATGAATTGGATTCATATGACTTCATATCTTAATTTTTGTATTCAGTAGCACATTATTAGTATTTTCACATATCCTTATTATTTTTGAAAAATTGAGTTTAATGATTGTGTATTAGCTGTTGTCAGGCTATATGACATTATTAATCAACTGATTCCCTGTTATTAGATTTAGGTTTTTCTTTGTTTATATATATAATGCTGTGATTGCTGTCATTATTGTAAATGCCTACATGTCTCCCATTACTTAATATTTAAGTTACAAACTTTAAAAATCCTTATGCTTGTTTTGTCATGGGTATATCTGCTGTGATGGACAATATAAGATAATGTACTCACTGGTGAAGCTAAGAGCAGAGAGGAGGCCTCTGGGCTGGAGAAGGCACAGCACCTCCAGCGGGGAGTGGGAAGCGGTTTGAGAAGCAGGGAAGCCCCTTCTGAGCAGTTGCATTGATCTTCAGCGTCTGCCGTGATTGAAATTAGAGATCAATATCATCTTAGGCTGCTCAAAACAACATCATGACAGCATGAGAAATTCATCAAGGATCATCTCATTGCATTAGTATGAAAAATGCATTCCATTTTCCCTCTCTCTAAAAGACTTAAAAGTGGCTCACCGCCAAGCAGGAAGTCATGTACTTGGGATTGTAAAAAGCATTTTCGACAAGCTCATTGAATTTTCAAGACATATGTGCTTGAAGTTATATAATGGTTTGATGCGAGAGAGTTTGCTTCAAAGTTCTGTGTGTTTACTTTCATGATTATTGTCTGTTTCACCTCTTTGAGTTGAAAAATTGAAATTAAAACTTTCATTTTTTTCTCTAACTCTGCCTTTCAAGTCAATAAAAAAAAATCTTTGTAACAAAAGCTTTCATTTCATAAACTGAAAGAAGTATTGTTACGGGTGAAATGGCAGTGGAGAAAATATTACTTCGGTTCTTTGTCTCACATGGAAGAAGAATTTCCAAGCGGACCAGGCAGAGAGAAAGCATTTACAAGGAGTTAAAAGCAAGATTTATTAGAGTCAGAGACCTCCAGCCAGAGTGGCCTGCAAGGGCTCCATGAGGGGCAGAACCCTACGGGGCTGGTGCTACTGGGGTTTTTAAGCGCAGTTTTGGAGAAGTTTTGGAGGACAAAACCCATCAAAAGACCTGATCTGTAATCTTTTTACCCTGTCTCAATTGCTCATGATAAAACAAAAGAGCTATCCCAAGAGTAGGATACCTAATTTACTTTATAGTAAATCGAGAGCTCAGAAGAATGGAATCACCACTCCCTAGCTGTTCTCATGGTAAGACTGGAAATTGCTAAGGAGTATCAGGCAGGCTCTTCTAATCTTGCTAAAAGTAACTTTGGGGGCAAGCATTCTGCACCCTGAATTTCTATCGGGACCACCCTGACTACTTGTTAACCTGTCTGACCCCTCACAGTATGTCCAAATAAATGCTTGTTCTGTTTAAAATACTCAGTATTAGTACAAAATACACTTCAGTCCTTTTTTTTTTTTTTTTTAAAGATTGATTGATTGATTTGAAAAGCAGAGTTAGAGAGAGATAGAGAGTCAGAAAGAGGTCTTCCATCTGCTGGTTGACTCCCCAATTGGCCACAATGGCTAGAGCTGGGCAGATCAGAAACCAGGAGCCAGGATCTTCTTCTGGGTCTCCCATGTGGGTGCAGGGGCCTAAGGACTTGGGCCATCTTCCACTGCTTTCCCAGGAGCCTTAGCAAGAAGCTGGATCAGAAGTGGAGCACCTGGGACTTGAACTGGCACCCATATGGGATGTGAGCACTGAAGGCAGCAACACGTCAGTCCTTTTAAAAGTAGTCTTTTCTCTAGATCAGGGATAGATTTGCATAACTGAATGTGGTGGTTTTTAAAGTGCACGTTTAATGTAAAAGTATGTCGAATCCTCCAAGCGTTTGTGTGAATCTGTTAGGGACACTGGGAGCATGCTTCGGAACACCAAGAAACAATTTTCTTCATATATCATGTGGATCCAATTTGTTAATGTTTTTTTTATGTTTTTAAAGTTACTTTTAGGGCATTTGCAGAAGAATAACAAGATACTAAAAAGCTTACTATAGGAATCCAATTTTAAAAGAGCAAAAAAAGTGGAGAGTGGGCAGCAAAGGATTTCTCCAAAGATGACACACCAGTTGAAAGCCCATGGTCAGATGCTCAGTATCACCAGTAGATATCAGGGAAACTGGAATCAGAGCCACACTGAGAACAGGTGTCTGGCCTGGTGGGTAGAACACTGCCTGGGGCACTTGCATCCCACATTGGATGGCGTGGGTTCCAGTCCCAAGTCCACTCCTGACTCCAGCTTTCTGCTAAATGCACCCAGGGAGGCAGCAGGTGATAGCGCAGGGGGTTGGGTCCTTGCTTCCCGTGTGGAAGACCCAGATGGAGTTCTTGGTTCCTGGCTTTGGACATACCCAGCCTGGCTGTTGTGGGCATTTGAGGAATGAGCCAGTGGTTGGGAGTTCTCATGCTTTCTCAAACAAATAAAATACTTTTTTTTTTTTTTTAAGAAAAAGAGAAAGATGCAATAAGACATCACTTCACTGTACTAGCATAGCCAGAACCAGGAGACAGTAACCAGTATTGGCAGGGATGTGGAGACACTGGAGCCCCATACATTGCTGATGGGAATGTAACATGGTACAGCCACTTTGGAGGGCAGTCTGGCAGTACTAGAACATAAATGCAGGGTCACCCTATGATCCGAGGCGTATATCCAATAGAAAAAGGAAACAGACGCCCACAGAGCACGTGCAGGGACACTCAGAGCTGCTCTGATCCTCAAAAGGGAGCTGGCCCCAGAGCCCATCAGCTGGGGAATGGGTAGAGGGGTGCTGTGTCCATACAATGGAGTACTACTCAGCCATAAAAAGGAGTGGCGCACTGGCATTGACCGTGCCACGGCTTAACCTTGAAGACATTATGCTGAGTGAAAGAAGCCAATCGGAAGGACACATATTCTGTGATTCCATTTATAAGAAACATCCAGAGCAGGTTAATCCCTAGAGACAGAGAAAGCAGGTTAGTGGTTGCCAGGGCCTGGGGGAGGGGGACATCTAAAGGGTGGGGGGTTTCCTTCCAGGATAGGGAACAGGTTGTAAAAAGTATACAGTGGTGTTGGCTGCACAGCTCCATAAAGTACTGAATTGTACATTTTAATAAGTGAATTCTGTATACTTGGATTACAACTCAATAAAGCTGTTCTCTAAAAAAGGAAGAAAAACTTGCAAATTTTACTAAGAAATTTGGTTTCACAAGTCCTAATTTATTGTTTATTTTGGACTGATTTTGAAGGTGACCTTACCCAAAATGGGCATGGCTTTTGAATGCAGCTAACTGTGCATCAGTTGTCATACAAAAATCTAAAATACATGTATTTAGTATATCTTGGCTCCAGATTTCAAATAATGTTTAATTGATTCTAACTTATTACTTCTGGTCTTTTTTCTCCCACTTGTGTCAACTGCTTCATTCCAATTACAAATGTATTTCTAATTGAATCCAACTTATGCTAGCTCCGAGTACTTCTTGTACTTGTGTAAGCAAAATGCAGCACTTGGAAGACTGATAATTCACACTTCTTTTGAGGAGTGAAACGGTGGATGGAAGATTCTCTCTCTCTCTCTCTCTCTCTATATATATATATATATATATCCCCCTCCTCCACCCTCTGCCTCTCCCTCTGTCAACTCTTTCTTTTTTTTTTTAATGTTTTTAGTTTCTTTCTACCAACAAGTATAAAACATATGATACAGAGATTCAGATCACACGAATTAAAATGTATCTTTGATTAATTTTAGCAGCTTAAATTTATGGACAATCTTATCTATAAGCCAATTAAAATAAAATTCTTAATAAAATTTTCCCATGTGGACATACAATATGTACACACATATAACATAACATAATAGACCAATATAGCACTTTTAATAATAGCTTTTAAAATCTTTAACTCTTTTTGTAGATTGCCAATCGATTTGAATGGCTTTTTGTTTTTAGTAAACTCAGTTAACCATACTTTCTCTCAGTTGGTACTGTTAATACATTATTGGCTTCATCTGTTTACAGAGCCATCCCAAAGTACTGAAAACAATAGAAGTGGCTGGAAAAAGTCCATAGGAACCTATAGGAGGACAGCTAAACACAGAACCAACAACGCTTTAGTTTTATGAGCAGCACATCATATATAACTGTGGATGACAAAAGACTTTAAGTTGCCATGTTTAAAATTATAAACTCATCAGCCAACAAGAGGCACTTGCTTACTTCACAGTATTTTTGAAAGCACGTGTAGGATTTTACAAGTATTTAGCCCTTTAGGCCTCTGGGGCTTTCTCATTAAGATAACTATTATGTCTAGTAACACAAGATCATTAGACTTTTTAATTCTCAAACATTTGTATTAATAGCATTTTCTATTATAGCAACTTAAAATTTAGTACCATGTCACATCTTGACAGTCCTTCTAATATAATCCAAATAGCCTGATTAGCTGGTGTCTCTGTAAGATGAGAGACATAGGTCCTTCAATTTTTTCAGCTAGGCCCAAACTGGAAAAACCAAAGTCCAAGGTTTACTGGAAATTTTAGAGTGCAGATTGTTTGAAACTTTGATTTTTTGAATGCCTGTCAAGAATGCCAAGAAGGCTCAAAATCCAAAATAATCTGGTTGAAATAAGATTCCTTAAAATCATGACATAACATAGACCAAATTTGATCATTGTTACAAGGTGATTATTCAAATCTTTGAAAATAAGCACATATTTAAATAACCCATAGCTCTTAACAAAAATTCAGCTGTTTTTGAACAATTAGAATTTAACAGACATCAAGAGAACATAATAGATTACTTTAACACATTGCTTTAACAGAGAATCAGATTTCAATTCTATGTCAAAGAGAAATTGAGCTTCCTGTGATCTTTTGCTGTGAGGTTTCCTTCCTTTACCTTCTTTCATATTGATGACCATGTTTCTGTGTTTCTGTGTGTAACACATCTTTAAGCATCTTTTGCAGGGCAAGATGAGTGGCAACAAATTCTTTCAGTTTCTGTTTGCTATGAAACGTCTTAATTTCACCTTCATTCACAAATGAGAGCTTTGCAGGATATAATATTCTGGGCTGGCAGTTTTTCTCTCTTAGTACCTGGGCTATGTCTCGCCATTCCCTTCTAGCTTGTAGGGTTTCTGCTGAGAAGTCTGCTGTGAGTCTAATTGGAGATCCTCTGAGAGTAATCTGACGTTTCTCTCTTGCACCTTTTAGAATCTTTTCTTTATGTTTCACTGTGGTGAGTTTGATTACAACATGTCGTGGTGAGAATCTCTTTTGGTCATGTTTACTAGGGGTTCTATGAGCTTCCTGTACTAGGATGTCTCTGTCCTTCTCTGCAAGTATCTCACTAAAAAGGCCTTCTAATCCTTTCTCTCTCTCCAAGCCTTCAAGAACTCCTAGAACCCGAATGTTGGGTTTTTTAATAGTATCCTGTAGATTCCCAACAATATTTTTTAGATTTCTGATTTCCTCTTCTTTTCTTTGGTTTGCCTGTTTCCTTTCCTGTTCTCTGTCTTCTAAGTCCGATATTCTCTCTTTTGCTTCACCCATTCTGTTTTTAAGGCTCTCTAATGTGTTTGTCACTTGATCTATTGAATTCTTCATTTCATTATGATTTCTCGTCACTATCACAGTTTCATGTTCTACTAGTTGTTTCATTTCATTTTGATTCCTCCTTAATACTTCATTTTCACGAGAGAGATTTTCTATCTTGTCCATGAAGGATTTCTGTAGTTCAAGAATTTGTTTTTGAGAACTTCTTAATGTTCTTATCAATTTTTTTGAGATCCACTTCTTGCATTTCTTCTATCTCACCATCTTCATAATCTTGAATTGGGGTGTCTTTTTCATTTGGGGGTGTCATAGTGTCTTCCTTGTTCTTGTTACCTCGGTTTTTGCGTTTATTGTTTGGCATATTGGAGATACTTGGTTTCTTCAGTGTGGTGTTTTTTCTTGTTATACTATGAATCTAGATTAAGTGGACTGTCTGCTTTCGGTGGAGCCTTAGAGGCTTGAGATGGGTGTGGCCTGAGAGCTCTGTTTGGTTCCTCAGGGTTGAGGGTGTGCCAAAGGTGACACTCCCAGTTTAGGCGTGGTAAATCTCTTTTTCTTTTTTTTTTTTTTTTTTGATTCACAAGGGACATAATTCTGCACAGCTAACGGAATTAGCAGGCGAATGATAATACCCAGAGGAGCCAGAGATCGGAAGCTCTTTCCCAAGGACCACACAGGGAATCTGTGCTGCCCTCAGCGTGGGCTCCAATTCTGCAGTCTCCCACTGGGTTGCCAAGTTAGATCCTAATCTCCTGTTATTTCATGCCCCCAGAGTCAGGTTTTTCTGCTAGGCTCAGGGCCGGTGCAGACCTGAGGTCGCCCTGCTTATGACATATGTCCAAAATGGCACCTGCTCTTTGTCTTGCTCGCCTTTGAGAGGTGAGCAGAGAGAGAGAAACTCGTGTTCGTATTGGTCACTTTTTTTTTTCTCTCTCTCTCTCTCCTAGTTAGCCTAGTGAACTTTTCCCCACGGAGTTTCAAGCCTCATTCCCTCTAGTCTCCTCTTTCCGCTTTCCCGCTGGTGTCTCGGGCTATTGAGGTTCGGCTCACCTCATGTTCCAGCGCTGGTGTGTTGATTCTGCTGCTAGTGTCCCAAACTTGGGCTCCCACGCTCTCCACGCAGGTCCACTGTGAATCACTAGTTCCAGAAGAGTTTACTCTGCTGTTTCTTCCCCTACTCTTCCTTGAACCTGCAGTATCTCTACTTTTATTAAACTGTATCTTCCCGGACTATCAGTGTGCTCCCTTCCTATTCCGCCATCTTGCCGCTCCCCTCAATAATATCTTAAGATGAAACTGATATTTCTAAATGAGGATGTCTTTTTTTTTTTTTTGACTGGCAGAGTTAGACAGTGAGAGAGAAAGACAGAGAGAAAGGTCTTCCTTCCGTTGGTTCACCCCCCAAATGGCCGCTATCCTGTCAACTCTTTCAAATAAAAAAAAAACAAAACAAAAAACTTTAAAAAATATATTTAGGAGCCGACGCTGTGGTGTAGCAGGTAAAGCCACCACCTGCAGTGCCAGCATTCCATAGGTGCTAGATTGAGTCCTGGCTGTTCCACTTTTGATCCAGCTCTCTGATGGCCTGGGAAAGCAGTGGAAGATGGCCCAAATCCTTGGGCCCCTGCATCCATGTGGGAGACCTGGAAGAAGCTCCTGGCTCCTGGCTTCAGATCTGCCCAGCTCCAGCTATTGTGGCCATTTGGGGAGTGAACCAATGGATGGAGGACCTCCCTCTCTTGTCTCTCCTTCTCTCTGTCTATAACTCTACCATTCAAATAAATAAATAAATCTTTAATATATATATATTTAGAAATATGGAAAGATCATGCATTAGACCTAGATGATTAATGAGAAAAACTGTTTCCTGGGTATTCTGAAGGATAATTTTTTTTTTCAAATTATGGAATCTGTTTTGGAGAGAATTTTTTTTTTTTGACAGATAGAGTTAGACAGTGAAAGAGAGAGAAAGGTCTTCCTTCTGTTGGTTCACCCCCCAAGTGGCCGCTACGGCCTGAGCTACACCGATCCGAAGCCAGGAGCCAGGTGTTTCCTCCTGATCTCCCATGCGGGTGCAGGGGCCCAAGCACCTGGGCCATCCTCCACTGCCTTCCAGGACCACAGCAGAGAGTTGGACTGGAAGAGGAGCAACTGAGACTAGAACCCGGTGCCCATAAGGGATGCCGGTGCTGTAGGCTGAGGATTAACCAAGTGAGCCAAGGCGCTGGCCCTGGAGAGAATTCTTAAAAAGTCATTGTAATGCAGTCACTGGGAATCTCATTTGTGCTGACCTCATTTTACAGCTGGGAAAGGTGAGGGCAAGAATACATCAATATTGCCCTGCAGCAAAACCATTGACTACTAGAAAAGCATCGTTCCTGGTGTCTGACTCGCTGTCAGTTCTAGTTCTCTTTCTCCGAGACCTTGGTCTTGGCGCTATTTGAAAGCATTTTCTTGGCACGAAGGAAAAACCAGAACCATTTGGTGCATGGTTTCTACGTGTTTGTCTTTGCATTACCTTCCCTTTCCGTAGCTTAACTTGGAGGCCACCTGCGATGGTGAGCGGTGGGTTCAGACTCCCATGAGGCAGTGCTGCCTGCAGGTCTCTGCTGCCGGGACAGGGCCTGGGCCCCTATCAGGAGTTCCTCGTGGCAAGCTGGAGCGATCGGAAGCAAGGGCCGTGACGATTTCTGTGACTCTGGTCCCTGCAGAGCTTTCACTTGTAGGTGGGGAGGCCTAGCAGTTGACCTGGTTATGCCTGGGACAGACGAGCCCTCAGCGATTCCAGCCTGGCCTGCTCCTGCCTTCTACCCAGGCCTCCTCTCCAGTGGGCTGTGAGAAGTAGCACAGTGAGGAGCCCCATGGAATGATGGTGTGTGTATGTGTGTGTGTGGCTGTGAGAAGTAGCACAGTGAGGAGCCTCATGGAATGATGGTGTGTGTGTGTGTGCAGTGCCGCAGGTGCACAAACATCCCAGGAACACCAGGTTTAAAGATGGGCAGCTGCAGGTGTCACAGGAGTCCAGCGGGGGATGCTGAGTAGGCCTTGCTGGCCTTCTGTATGAGTGGCCTCCTTGCCAGTTTGTGTCCTGTCTGTTCCGCTTCTGATCCAGCTCCCTGCTGATGTGCCTGGGAGGCAGAGGGAGACAGCCCAAGTGCTTGGGCCCCTGCCAACCACATGGGAGACCCGGAACAAGCTCCTGACTCCTGATTCCAACCTGGGCCAGCCCTGGCTATTGCGGCCATTTGAGGAGTGAACCAGCAGCTGGAAGTGCACTCTCTCTGCCTTTGAAATAGATAAATAGGTCTTTTAAAGTAAACACACACGTACACACCCCTGTGTAGCCTTGTGACCTTACTGTGGGCTTTGGTGCAGACAAGTGGACTTCAGAGTGTTCATGAAGAAATAGAACTGAAAGATGTGTATTTTGGTGCCTTTTTTTTTAATTCTTGCATTTTTTTTTTTTCATAATAATGAATTGTTTGATTCCTGAGTCAGGTGTCTGATTCCAGGAACGTCTGTGGCCTCCCTGAGCCTGTCGGTCCCAGTGCTTCCTGCCACCTGGCTGAGTGTTCCAAGAACAAACGTTGGGAACTCCTCGTCTGAAATTAATGATGTTCTTTTGAAGGAATGGCTCAGTTCAGGCATATTGGTTTTTCTAATGAATTCCTTATTCTTTTTTCCTAGACATTGAAAGGTACAGTAAAAGATGTATGAAGGTATACAAAGAAGAGTGGATACCAGGTAATTATAAAACAGATCATGTTAAAAGAACTTCAAAGGCTGTCTTCCTACTCCATGTTTATAAAAGATATTTTCTGTCATCATCATAGCCAAACTGAGTGCTTTTCCTGTAGTTAATTACTAATGTAAGTCTTTTGGAAACCAGATGAAAAGATTTTTAAGCTGTAAGGAGGCAGAGTTGAAGCATATTTGGAGAAGCACTCAAAATACGTTTTTAATAAAAATCCGACTTACCACACCCATTTGGGTTTTCCAGCTCTGTTAGCCCCAATCGCAGCTGAATGTAAGGGTGCTACAGGGCCCCGCGTCTGTGCGCCTCCGTGACCTCAGGGCTTGTCCAGAGAAAACACAACTTTGAAGCGAAGGTCACGGATCTTCCTTCCTTTTAAGCTGCCACGGACTGTCTTTAGTTGTTAAGGTGCCTAGAAAGTTCTCTGTTTCCAACATTCAGGTTTTACCTGGAGAAGTCAGCTTCCGGTGTGGCATTTAAGCCACTGTGCGGGCCACTCACATCCTGTGTCAGAGTGCCTGGGTTCAGTTCTCGGCTCCGCCTCCGGCCTCCAGCTTCCTAATGCAGATTTACGGAGGCAGGAGTGAGGGCTCCAGTGATTGGGTGCCTGCCACCCATGTGGGAGGCCTGGATTACCTTCCCGGCTCCTGGCTTGAGCTGTTAGAGGCATCTAGGGGGTGAACCATCTGGGAGATCTCAATCTTTTACTCTCAGCTTCTCAAATCAAAAAAAGAAAAAAATTAAGAAACAAGTTTTACCTTAGATATAGACCAGGTGGAAGGGGTTGCAGCAGAGAGTTCATCCAGCTCACTCATTTGCAAATAAAGTTGCCATAGAAAGCTATTGCAACCCAGGGCTCTTCATTTTAATTCCTTTTCCTTTCCGGTCTCTCACCTGCCCTTAGAGAAACGTGTAACTGGTATTGCCAGCACGGCTGCTCTCACAGGCTCTAGGGCTCTATCTTAAGGTTGGGGTCCCTGGAAACACTCTTTTAGGTCTGTCATTTCTTCCATTTCACTAATAATCATCCCCCAAATTATTCTCTGCCTACTTTGTCATGATTTTTTTCTGAGTGTATAGGAATTAAAATATATTCAGGTAAAATGACTTGTGGTTTAAATATTTTGTATAATGACACTGAGATTTTTTTACTAATCCATTTTTTTAATCCATTGTTTGCTTCCGTTTTGTTTGACTTCATGCTTAAATGTTAAAGAGAAGTAAAAAAACTAAGAGGAATTGTTTAGCTAATACAGGTAAAATCATTTATTGGAAAGAAATTATTTTTTACAGGTATTTATATGTTTTAAGGTTGTCAGATAATTTGAATTATTTCATTTTTCATGTGTTAAGGTTATGGTCACATATGTTCTTTGTAAAGCATTGTTTATTACTTAATAAATACATACCAATTACAGAAAACTTTAAACATACAAATAATAAGTAAATAATACTTAAGAAAAACAGTTATAATTCTAACACTTTAAAAGATTTACTGCAAAGTGGTTTTTTTTTTTTGCTTTGTTATATTTCAGGCTAAATTTGTACAATCAAATATTCACATATTGTCGTTTTATGGGCAGTTGTCATTGTGTTCTTTAAATAGTTTTGCCCAAGGTTACTGATTCCTAGAGGAAATTCATTTTTTTATATTTTTTCCTTTTGTACACACAGATTGGAGAAGATTTCCAAGAGAGATGATGCCAAGGAAAAAATGCAAAAAAGGTACATTGACAAATATAATAGTAATTCAGGTAGGAAAAGATGATTGCTTTTGCGTTCTGTTCCTAGAAATTGTCGGCCTGAAGTTAACGCTCAGTGTGCTGCATCCTTTTACACAGCGTCTTCTGCATTGTGGTGGCTTCACTGAAGCTTGGTCTTGCTGTTACTGATTGCTGTGTTCAGTTGTTGACCTTTCCAGAATTGTGGAATGCGAAAGCGCTGGGAAAGATTTCCAATAACCAGACCTCATTCTTCCAACCCTTCTGCTTCCCCACAAGTAAACATTGTTGGCATGTTGGAGATTATAATGATTTTACTGTCTATAGTCTCAGTTTCTAACCAAAGCAGGGGAACTGTTAAATAGAACTGTATGTTCTAAATAAAAATGCCAACACGGCTGTTATATTTTGTTTCTGCTTAGTAATTCCCTTCAGGAAATAGCTGAGTATCTGCTGTCGCCAGACGCTGTACAGAGGGGAGTGTAGCAGTGAGCAGTGTGGGGTTATCCTTGTCCACATGGAACTTGGACAAAAGCCATGTGGGGTAGAAGGCCGTCCTCGCTGGGAGGTCTGCGAAGAGTTTTTGAGGGAGTGGAGTTGGAGTTGAGACTGTAGGGCTGGGAGGAGTTTCCTAAGACAGGTATTAGGAAGGGCGCTGGGGAAAGCAAGGTTTGAGGAAAGATTACAAGTCCAGTGGAGACGGACAAGGCTGAATGTGTCCTTGGATACAGGCGAATTGGCCTCAAATTGGAGATGGTCATTATCAAGAAAGAAGTGATCGTGAAATCGTGATCCCTAACCCGTGTTCGGGGAGGAGTTAGGTAATCAGAAGAAAGCACCTGAGTTGGAGGAATGCCAGAAGTTAGTGGGCGGCTCAGCGGGCCGAGGCAGCACGGAGAGTGGAAAGCAGGTGGAGGCGAGCCGGGGGCAGGGAGCTCTGGAAGCCGGGGCAGATAGGAGGGGAGGTGGTGACCAGCACAGCTGAGGGAGCCGGCAGGGTGAGGACGGAAGATGTTCTCAAGGCTTTGCCGTGTTGGTCACGGGTGACCTCACAGAGAGCTTTTCAAAAGGCTTGTAGAAGCAGAAGCCAGGTGCGGGTGAATCGGGGAGCTTGGGACACGCACGTGGGTGGTGCGCTTGAGTCTTTATGACTTCTGCAATGAAGAAAGATGCAGAGGGAAGTAGCCAGAGAGGTGCAGGCCAGTGGGCTTGGCTGCTAAGAAACTCCCACTCTCACTTTTAATGCCTTTATTGAGGTATAATTGACGCGCAATAAGATGCACACGTTTGAAATGTTCAGTTAAGTTTTTACATATGTTAAGTTTAAGGTGGAAACGTTTTTGTTTTTCAGACATGTAGTATACATATTTAGTTTGACTACAGAATATCATACTTTGAGATCTGCAGTTTGTTCTTTATTCCCTTGGTTTTTATTGGGCAAAGACATTGTTTCCATAACAAAGTACATATGCGTGAACCACACTGGTCATGTCCAGCATCTCACAAGTCTTTGGCAGATTTTAAAGAGCTGAAAAGAAGGTGTCCATTCTGGAAGAATTAATGTTTTCAAATATGTCCCACAGACTGCTCATCCCTGGAGTGCCGTACAAACATTAATCATCAGTAGAAGCTTCCAGTATGTCCGGGTTGCTCTTTGTTAAAAACAAGCAGCAGTGACACTTTGCTTTTCCATTCTTCTCTAATGTTTTTTGTTTCCCATTTTTTGTTTGTTCCTGAGAGGCTTGCACTGTCCCTTTTGTAAGAAGGCCTTCAGTGATTTACATTAAACTCAGCAACAGGAGTCCAAGTTTGTTCTTAAAGAACCAGCTCCTGGCTGATGTGGGGAAAAAAAGACCCAAAAATTCAAATGTATGCATGTATTTCACTAAGGATAGAAGAAAGCCCATATTAATGTTTTGATGTTTGAAGTCTTTAAGTGGGGCCGGTGCTGTGGCCTAGCAGGTAAAGCCGTGGCTTGTGATGCCAGAATCCCATGTGGGTGCTGGTTCGAGTCCTGGCTGCTCCACTTCGGATCAAGTGGCCTGCTGGTGCTCCTGGGAGGGCAGTGGAAGATGGCCCTAGTGCTTTTGCCCCTGTGTCCACATGGGAGACCTGAAGAAGCTCCTGGCTTCAGCCTGGCCCAGTCTTGGCCATTGTGGTCATTTGGGGAGGGGATCAACAGATGGAAAATCTCTCTTTCTGTCTCTCGCTCTTTCTCTCTCTCTAACTCTGTGTCTCAAATAAATAAATAAATCTCTAAAAAAAAATCTTTAAGTAATTTTTTTAGAGATTTATTTATTCATTTGAAAGTCAGAGTTACACAGAGAGAGGAGAGACAGAGAGAAAAGTCTTCCATCCAATGGTTCACTCTCCAATTGGCCACAACAGCTGGAGCTGCGCCAATCTGAAACCAGGAGCCAGGAGCTTCCTCTGGATCTCCCACGTGGGTGCAGGGGCCCAAGGACCCAGGCCCTCTTCCACTGCTTTCCCAGGCCATAGCAGAAAGCTGGATCGGAAGCGGAGCAGCTGGAACCAGAACCGTTGCCCATATGGGATGCTGCCGGCGCCTCAGGCCAGGTGTCAACCTGCTGCCCCACAGCGCCAGCCCCCTTTAAGTAATTTTGATACATACAAAGATGAGGTAATAGGTAAAATCAAAGTGACAGTTTGCACAGAGTGAGCAGTGAACTTGAGTCTGCAACTGCAACTAACCTTTTTGGTTTTTTTTTTTTTGTTTAAAAAAAAGATTATTTGAAAGGCAGAGTTAGAGAGACAGAGACAGTGAGAGAAAGAGATATACCTGCTGGTTCACTCGCCTAATGGCCAAAATGGCCAGGGCTAGGCCAGCTGAAGCCAGGAGCCTGGAACTCCATCTGCGTCTCCTACATGGGTGCAGGTGCCCAAGCACTTAGGTCATCTTCTGCTGCTTTCCCCTGCACATTAGCAAGGAGCTGGATCAGAAGTGGAGCAGCTGGGACTTGAACTGGCACTCATATGGGGTGCAGGTGTCACAGATGGTGCTACAATGCTAGCCCAGTTGACCATTTGGCTAAGAAAGTAGTAATCTCTAATAAGTTTATTTATTTCATCATATGCTGTAATATTCATTTAATAGACTTATAGGGACATTAAATGCTTCGATTAAAAAGATTTTGTGATTTGATTAAATAATACTCAGCTTTTTTTTGGCATCAGTATAATGATATTTGTTGAGCTCTTATTATATATGAGGTTACATATTTTTTAAAATTTTTTTGAGAGAAAGATAGGTGTCTCTCAACTGCTGGTTTGCTCTCTGCCTGCAACAGTGAGGGCTGGGCCGGGCTGAAACTCAGGGCCAGGAGCTCAGTCTGGGTTTCCCATCCAGTTGGCAGGAACTCAGCCACTTGGGCCACCCCGCACCTGCTGCCTCCCAGGGTGCACATCAGCAGGAAGCTGGAATCAGGAGTGCAGGGCACAATGAGCCCAGGCATTCTGATAAGGGATGTGGATGTCTCCAGTGTCTTTATGGCTACCCAGACTCCTGGATTGCAGTGCCACGTATTATGTGCTATAGTTCCTGATCAAGTCTTGGCTCTCAAAGAGGGTAGGTGTTGCTGTGGATTCATTTCTGAGAGGAAGAGCGTGGTGGGGGCAGGAGGCACGGAGTCACCACACAGACCCCGGGAGTCAGGAGAAAGCAGGTCTGAGGCAAGCAGCCTGCAGACTCGTTTATTTCAGTTGCTATAGCAGCTTATATAGCCAAGGCAGCCAATCCGGTCTAGGGGTAGTTTATGCCCTAACCAATGACACCCTGTTGCCAGGCAGTTTCTGAAGCCATCCAATCACAGCCTGTTGCCAGGCAGGCTCCGTTGTCATGTGGTTTCCAAAACCATCCAATCACAGCCTGTTGCCAGGTAGTTTCTGTTGCCAGTGGCCATCTTGGAATGGCCTTCTCATTCCACCACAGGTAGGGAATGTTACCCATCATTAAATCTACTGTGCCTGCCAGCACCTTGGCTTAACAGGCTAATCCTCTGCCTTGCGGCGCCGGCACACCGGGTTCTAGTCCCGGTTGGGGCACCAGATTCTATCCCGGTTGCCCCTCTTCCAGGCCAGCTCTCTGCTATGGCCCGGGAAGGCAGTGGAGGATGGCCCAAGTGCTTGGGCCCTGCACCCGCATGGGAGACCAGGAGAAGCACCTGGCTCCTGGCTTTGGATCAGTGAGATGCGCTGGCCGCAGCGGCCATGGAGGGTGAACCAACAGAAAAAGGAAGACCTTTCTCTCTGTCTCTCTCTCTCACTATCCACTCTGCCTGTCAAAAAATAAATAAATAAATCTACTGTGCCATAGTTGGTAAAGCCGCCACATGTATTGCCAGCATCCTATCTGGCACCAGTTCAAGTCTTGGCTGTTCCACTTCTGATCCAGCTCTCTGCTATTGCCTGGGAAAGCAGTAGAAGAAGATGTCCCAGGTCCTTGGGCCCCTGCACCTGCATGGGAGACCTGGAAGAATCTCCTGGCTCTTGGCTTTGGATCAGCCTAGCTCTGGCCATTGCAGCCATTTGGGGAATGAACCAGCAGATAGAAGATCTCAATCTCTCTCCTCTCTCCTCTCTCTCTCTCTCTCTCTCTCTCTCTCTCTCTCTCTGCTTCTGCCTCTGCTTTTCTGTAACTCTGCGTTTCAAATAAATAAATATACATTTAAAAAAAATAAGTCAAACTGTTACTACTGTTTGAGTAAACCTCAGTAATACATGTGCTTAGGAGCTCTGAGCTCAGTGCCTCCCCAGGGCGATTTGGTACAGCACAGTAAATTGTAATTCCATCTGTTTGGGGTCATCCACCGCAATCCAAAGATTTCCTCTTCCATGGGTTAAATGTTAATCTTCAACAAAATTACATCTTTCTGAGCCATAATTTCCTTTGTTACCACGTAATTTCTAGGTATTTAGTTTGATTTTGGATAAGAACTATAATACTTCTGATCACAGTGGGACAATTTCCTAGCATATCATAATGCTTTCATAACTAGCTGGCAGAATCCCTATGTGAAATAATTCTCTGTTCCCTGCCATTTCAGAATGGACTCAAAATGCAGCATTTTTGATAAGAATAAAAAACAGTATGCATGTGTCAAAACCATTAAAACATTTTACTTCATTTATGAGCTATGACCTTCCAGATTAATGCGATGCGGCTGCTCTGTTTATGTATTTTAATCTTCATTTGGTTGGTAGTTTCATTGAATATAACCTCTTTCTCATCTCTTTCATTGTTGAAAAATGTAATCTATTTTGTACTTTTTTTTTTTTTTTTTTTTTTTTGCCTTCCAAATCTGTTAAGATTGCTTTAGTTAAAAGGCAGAAAACCAGATTTGTGGGAGGTTGATGCTCTTGTGCTTCTGAAATAACATTTTTGCTATTTTGGCCATAGCTGTTTTAATTGTCACTTTAGTGCTGGTAAACATAGGCTTCGCTGTAGCTTTAAAGACTGTGCTGTTCAGTGGTTATCATTTGTTCATTGAAGAGTTGATTAGGTGCGATTATTTCATTTTTGGAAAAATTAAAGTACTCTGAAAATTATGTAACTGCCTGATGTGACGTATCACTATGCTAGGTAGCATATGAGAAAGCTAAGAAATATAATACACAGTTCCTGGAAACGACAAAATGTATGTTAACCAGTCATTTTACTTTCAGCGAGCCCAAAATCCAAAAAGGAGAAGGCTACTGGCCAAGGCACTGCCCTCACTAGTACTGCAGACGTCTTGAAAAAAATCGAGGTGAGGTTTGTGTCTTCCCTTGAGAGTGAACTGGAAAACATAAAATGTTGGACCTGCTTTTGCCATATTACTTTTCCTTCATACCTCCCCCTTTTTAAAATTTTTTTAAGATTTATTTATTTGAAAGGCAGAGTTACAAAGAGGCAGAGACAGAGAAAAAGGGTGCACCATCCACTGGTTCGCTCCCCAAATGACCGCAATAGCCAAAGCGTTTTCTGATTTGAAGTCAGAAGTCAGGAGCTTCTTCCTGGCCCCTCTTCCTTTTTTTTTTTTTTTTTTTTTAGACAGGCAGAGTGGACAGTGAGAGAGAGAGACAGAAAGGTCTTCCTTTTTGCCGTTGGTTCACCCCCCAATGGCCGCTACGGCCGGTGCGCTGCGGCTAGTGCACCGCGCTGATCCAAAGTCAGGAGCCAGGTGCTCCTGGTCTCCCATGCGGGTGTAGGGCCCAAGCATTTGGGCCATCCTCCACTGCACTCCCAGGCCACAGCAGAGAGCTGGACTGGAAGAGGAGCAACTGGGACAGAATCTGGCGCCCCAACCGGGACTAGAACCCGGGGTATCAGCTCTGCAGGCGGAGGATTAGCCTAGTGAGCCGCGGCGCCGGCCCCCTCTTCCTTTTTAATACCATGGATTTGTCAGATGTGAGCCAAACATGTCAGTTACCAGAAAGATTTAAACTTTGCCTTTCAAATAAACTCAGTCTTAAAAAAGAAACAAAAAATAAATAAATGAAAGTGATCCCTTATAGCTGCTGCATTGCTGTCCATGGAGAGTCTGCCAGCTTACGCCCACTGTCAATGCCTGTGTCACCTACCATTGAGGACCATGGTGGTGGTGATAGTGATTGCAGCTGGCACCTGCCAAGAACTTCTCATAACGTAGGCCACGCTCTTGACCTACATTATGTCCTTAAGAGTTGGTAATGACGGTACGGGCCCGAGTGCCGTTATTTCTTACAGATGAGGAAGTCAAGGCTTCGAGACGTTAGCTTGCTGGGCCAACGTGACTTAGCTGCTTGGTGTCAGAAACTCTTCTTTTTTTTAAGATTTATTTACTTATGTGAAAGAGTTAGAGAGAGAGAGAGAGGGAGATCTTCCATCCACTGGTTCACTCCCCAGATAGTTACAACAGCCAGCACTGGGCCAGACTAAAACCAGGAGCTTTGTCCAGGTCTCTCTCCTGGGTGCAGGAGCCCAAACACCCGGGGCCGTTTTCAGCTGCTTTTCCCAGGCCTTTAGCATGGAGCACTCATCCGGGATGCTGACTCTGCAGGCAGTGGCTTTCCTGCCATACCACAACACTGGCCCCTGAACCTGAAATTTTAGATCCTGAAGTCCCCATGAGTTTGCCTTTTTAATAGAGCAGAATGGTTTCCAGATGATTTTGCTCTGGCTCTTCTCTTCGGCAAAAGTGGTTGCAGGTTGTATGACAGTGGAGCACCGATGGGTGGAGAGAGAGCAGCACGCAGTCGGCTGTCATGATGAAGGGTGAATGAACAGGCGTGATACATAATACCTGTGCTTCTCATGGCTGCCCGAGATACAGGAGGCTCCGTATGGCGGCTCTTCAGTATTTAAACAGTTCCCTGGCCAGAATTAACCTGTTTTTAGAGTGTTTTTACACTATTACTCATTGTTTATTTTTTCTTGAAGATTATTTATTTGAGAGGCAGAGTTACAGACAGAGAGAAGGAGAGACAGATGGTGAGGTCTTCCATCTGCTGGTTCACTCCCCAGATGGCCACAATGACCGGAGCTGGGCTAATCTGAAGCCAGGAGCCAGCAGCTTCTTCTGGGTCTCCCATGTGGATGCAGTGGCCCAAGCACTTGGGCCATCTTCCACTGCTTTTGTACGCCATAGCAGCGAGCTCAATCAGAAGTGGAGCAGCTGGGACTTGAACCAGTACCCATATGGCATGCTGTTGTCTCGGGCTGATTGTTAACCTACTACACCACTGTGCCAGCCCCTATTCTTTATCTTTAAAATGAATTTATAAGGTAGTAAGGTTAGAATTTTGTGGGTTTTTGTTGTTGTTGTTTTGTGGGTTTTTTTTTTTTTTTTTTTTTGACAGGCAGAGTGGACAGTGATAGAGAGAGAGAGACAGAGAGAAAGGTCTTCCTTTTGCCGTTGGTTCACCCTCCAATGGCCGCTGTGGCCGGCTCATCGCGCTGATCTGAAGCCAGGAGCCAGGTGCTTCTGGTCTCCCATGCAGGTGCAGGGCCCAAGCACTCGGGCCATCCTCCACTGCCTTCCCGGGCCACAGCAGAGAGCTGGCCTGGAAGAGGGGCAACCGGGATAGAATCCGGCGCCCCAACCAGGACTAGAACCTGTTGTGCCGGCGCCGCAAGGCGGAGGATTAGCCTGTTAAGCCACGGCGCCAGCCTTTTTTTTTTTTTTTTTTAAGATTTATGTACTATTTGAAAGGCAGGGTGACAGAGAGAAAGAAGTCTTCCATCTACTCGTTCACCCCCCAAATGACCCAATGGCTAGGGCTGGACCAGGCCAAAACCAAAAGCCTAAAACTCCATCGGTCTCGTAAATGGGAGGCAGAGGCTCAAGTACTTGGGCCATCTTCCGCTGCTTTAGTAGGGAGTTGGAGTGTAAATGGAGCAGCCAGGACTTGAACCGGTGCTCACATGGGATGCCAGTGTCTCAGGCAGTGGCTTAACCTGCTGCACCACGTTGCCAGCCCCAAGGTTCTCTTCTCCCACCAGAGAAAATGGAAGCTAGGAAGTAAAGGAGCCGAAACTTGTAGCTTACTACAAAAGGAATGAACGGATGAGACAATGAGTGCAGCTTTGAGATCCGTTCCTGAAAGAAAATTGCATAAATAGATTTGTTCCCCTATTTAAGTTTCTTATGAGTTTGCTGTATCTCTATACATATGTGGTAGAAATAATGATGCCATTATTTGAAGATGTTTGCAATGGCAGTTATAAAAATGTGTATGTTTGGGCCACATGTAGCACTGAATGAATTCTGTATTTGGAAATATTTTTGCATAACTGGCTTGAATAATCTTGATTTTAAATAGAAAATAATAATTTATTGTATGAGTTTTTAGCTGTAGTGTGTGTCTTGAATAAGTTAAATGAATATAGCACTATAATTCTGTTTTAAACACATATACGGGTGTTGTCCAATTTAGTATGATCTAATTAAGAGAAAAAAATTACCACATACTGTATTAATTGATACTAACATAGCCATGTGTGTGTCTGTGGATATCTTTTGATAGATGCTTCAGAAGATCTACCAAAATTATTGTGTTTCTTGCAGTTTTTCCAAAGGGATTACCATTGGAAAAACTATACACATTATGTTGTACTAATAACTCATATAGGGCAATATAAGGGTCAATATCAAGATAAATTAGCTTAAGTCAATTACCTTGGTCTTATTTGCTCTATGAGTAGGTGAGCAGATGGGAAAGTAGAATTTGCATTTTGATTAGCAGTTGAGCCATCTGACACAATCTTTCTATTTCCTTTGATTTCTTCAAGTTCAGATTTGAATATAGTTTTTTTAGTTTGTTTTTTTGAAGATTTATTTATTTATTTATTTGAAAGGCAGAGTTACACAGAGAGAGAAGGAGAGGCAGAGAGAGAGCGAGAAAAAGAGGTCCTCCATCTGCTGGTTCACTCCCCAATTGGCCACAATGGCTGGAGTTGTGCCGATCTGGAGCCAGGAGCTTCCTCCAGGTCTCCTACCCTGGCACAGGGGCCACAGCAGAGAGCTGGATCAGAAGTGGAGCAGCTGGGTCTCGAACCAGTGCCCATATGGAATAGTCACCACTGTTGACCACATGGCAAGTTCTGATCTCTCTTCCCCACCTGCCAGATAGACTCAGAAGCAGAAATTCCTGAGAATGGGACGTACATAATGAGAAAAAGGAGAAAGTTATGGGCAGTGTGCAACAGGGATAATTTATCCCAGGACAGCCAGACAACACTAGTTTTAAATGACTTCATTTATAAGCCAAATCATAGGCATTTCTTTCTCCTTTTATAGGGGGTCCTTAAAGGTATCATGGAAAATGTGTATTATGAAAAAATGTTTGGATTTTGAACCAAAATAAGCCCCTTATATGTTAGACGGAAAGCAAAAGAACATTCTGAATGCCTTTCTTCTTCTAAGTTGAGGAAGTGGGATAGAAATGATAGAAATGAGCATTGTGTGTTAGAGCTGATAATCCCAGCATCACCTGAGACCCAGTGAGGGAACAGAGTCAAAGATACACCCGTGGCTCCTGTGGTGGTCGGGTGGGGCTAGACCCAGGTGATCGGTGGCTGTCCTCTGTGGGCTGGGCAGGGAGGTCAGAGGCCAGTGGTTTGCACAGAAATTAATGCAACTCACTTAATGCAACTCACCTGCACAGGAACTGGAGAAGAGAGGCGACGGTGAGAAATCAGATGAGGAAAACGAAGAGAGAGAAGGCAGCAAAGAGAAGAGTAAAGAGGGCGACGATGAGGATGATGAAGAAGCTGCAGAGCAGGAGGAGTACGACGAAGAAGAGCAGGAGGAGGTGAGGGCTGTTTGGGACGGGGATGGGGCTGCCAGGCTCCAATGCTGTCCCGTCAGGACTCGGACTCACGGTGTGTCGTTAGAGCTGGCAGCAGGAGTGCAGCTGATGGTCGGGACTCGGACATACGGTGTGTCATTAGAGCCGGCAGCGGGTGGCCCGGTCATTGGTGTTCATGCCCTGGTGGCAAGGGGACGATGATGCATTGAAACCGTGACGACGCCAGGGTGAACGCAGGATGGAACAGGAGCGTGGCAGTAGAAGTCCGCATGTCAAGGAAGCTGACCCCAATGAGTGCAATTCGGATTTGTCAGGGTGAAATTCCAAGTTAGCCGTCGAGGTGCCGGAGGCTTGGCCATGCAGGGCCTCCTGGCTCACATGCCAGAGTGCAGGTGCACCTGTCAGAGGTCAAGGATGGCCCCTCCTCCGGCGTCTGGCTGCGCCAGGATGGGGTGCAGTGTGTTTGGGATGCCCTTCTTTTGCAAATGTGGTGTGTCTCAAAATAAGCAAGAGTGTGACCAAGATAACAGGCATTTTTGAGGAGGGAACTGAGTTGGCCCCAGCCTGTGGGGTCTTTGTGGAGGGCTCACATGGTCCTTCCAGGCTGATGGCCTCTTGGCTGTTCCGGTCACCCGTGTATCCCCTCCGTTTGAGCCGCTCCCCTCTTCCTCATCTGAAGCTGCTCCGCCCACCCGCGGAGTCCTTCCTAGCTACTTTGTATTACATTTTGTATTCTTTCCAGAGTTAGAGTGATATAAATGTAGAGGCGTGTTACCATCTTATCTGTTTGCAAATAGCTAACCTCCTTTGTTCAGCAGTTTGCTTTCCTCCTAGACTTGAAGGCCCTCCTCTGCCCATGTCTGTTAGATGCCTTTCCGGACCCTTCTTTCATCCTGGTCTTTCTGAACCATCTTTGAGCCGTTCAATGGACGGAGGTGTCTGATTGCATACGTGGAGGGCGTGTCTTCCCTGGCGCCCTTCCTCTTCAGCCTTTTCCCTCCAATGTTTTAAAATGAGATGGGCCACCTTTGCCTGCAGCTTCCTTGGCAGGTTGCTTGCTTTCTGATTCCCACTGCCCCGACCGGATAGCGATTGTCTTTCCATCCCCTTTCGCCTTAGCTGGCTCCTTGATTGGAGTCCTTCTGCAGGGAGGATGCACCCTGGCCCGCCCTGCAGAACCTCTGTCTTGGCACTGCCCCGTCTCCTGTCCTCCCAGCACACACTGCGGACCAACACAAACCTGCCTCGGTTTCCCTCTCTGCCCCTTCTTCCCTCATGAGCGTCTCTGGGCAATCACAGAAGTTGGTGCCGGCAGATAAAACACCAGCCAGCCCCTCGTCCCTTTCTCATGTTGAGCCCACGCTCTCCAGCAGTTACTTTAGGGCATCTTCTCTCGTCTCACTCCCCTCTTCACTCCCTTCATTGTCACTTTTGGCAGGTGCCAGCACCCCCATCAGAACTCATAGCCATCGCGAACTCCCCTCACCTGGCATCCTCTGCCTCCATGACTGCCCCTCCCAGCATCTCCCCCACCCCTCTTGGCTCCCCCACCCCTCTTGGCGCCTCCCCACCCCTCCCAGCATCTCCCCCACCCCTCTTGGCTCACCTCTCCGGCTACTTGCCTTGCACCTTTGTGCAACCTTAACCCTTAACCCCCAGATCATTTCCCTTTCCATATCTTCACCTCTGTCTCTACTCATCTCCATTCACGAATGAAGACATGTGTGTCTCCCATTGTGATATTTTCTTCCATTGCAAGCAGGACTGTCCTCAATGTTTGTCTCCCATTGTAAAACACGTGTCTCACTCTTCTTCTGTCTCTTGGAAAGTCCCTTCATGATTAATACCTGCCTGCTTCCCCCAGCCCCTGCCAGTATTTCACCCTTTTCAAATTGATTGCCACCTCCTTGCTATTCAGATGATCGCTACTGGCCAATTTTGGCCCTGATTTTGTTTACTTGGCCTTTGTAAAGCCCTTAACACTTCTGGCAACACTATTAAAAGTAGTACTTCCTTATTTAAACTAAGCCACTTAAGTAGCTCCAGGCACTGCATCAGTCAGAGTTCGGTTGATGTAATGAAATACCTGAGGCTGGCTGATTTGTAAAGAAAAGGGGTTTGTTTATTTAGCTCACAGTTCAGAGAGCCTAGCACTCCCACCCTGCCCCTGGCAGATGGCACCATGCTGGGAGGGAGGGAGTGCAGAAGCAAGGGGCCCCCAGGGAGACAGGAAGCCGGTGGGGGGTGGGGTTCTTGTAGCACCTTATTTTCACGAGAACCAACTCAGGGTCCCCAGAGGAATGCTGTAATCCCTTACAAAGGCAGTGCCTCTACATCGCTCAGCCTGTCCTTACTATAACAAACTACCCAAGGCAGGCTGCCTTATGAAGAAAAGAGATTGATTTCGGCTTCTGGTTCTGGCAGGTCAATTTACATGAGAGAGAGAGAGAGAGACAGAGGGAGAGGAGAGATCTTATATCTGCCAGTTTATTCTCCCAGTGCCTGTAATAGCTGGAGCGGGGCCAGAGTGAAGCCAAGAGTCAGGAACTCTCTCTGGGTCTCCCATGTGGGTGGCCGGGACTCAAGGGCACGGGTCATCTTCCAGTTTAACCTGCTGCCGGCCATTGTGCCCACCCCGTGCATGTGTCTTCTATATCTCTCTCTCTCTAAAGCCACCAAGATTCAGTCCTGGGGGCTCCACCCTAACAACCTAAGGCAATCTAATCGCTTCCTAAAGGCCCCACCCTGTGAATGCCATGATTGGATTACGTTTTTGCCCTGTTAGTGCCATTAACAAAAGACTTTGTGGATTGAATTCCTGCATGAGTTTAGGGCCAAACCATAGCACCCCCACCGACCTCCAGCTGAGCTCCACCCCTCAAGTGTGCCAGACCTCAGCACCACCAGGCCGAGGACTGAGCCGCCAGCATGTGAACCCTTGGGGAAAATGCCACCTGCAAGCCAGCACAGTCGTCTCCTGTGCTGGGTCCCAAGGCACAGAGCAGCCTGCGTGCTGCACTTCGTTTTTGTGCTGGGATGTTTCTCATTTAACCCCTATTTCCAATACCTTGCTGTGGTCTCTTCTCTTTCTTTCTGGTCCCAGAGTTCTACCCTGGGGCTTGTGTTGCTTTCTGAGATCCTGTTGGTTGCCCTCTGTGGACTTAGATCTAGGACTCAGTTCTCACTCCACCTAAGTAATTGTGCACGCAGTTTATGGTTGCGGCTGGGCTGGCTGGCAGGACTGAAGGTAAGGCACCGTCTTTTCTTCATTTGCCCACTGAGGAAATAAATGAGGAAGGAGATGGTATAGGGGCTGGTGTTGTGGCATGGTGGGCTGAGCCCCTGCTTGTGACATCAGCTTCCCATATCAGCCTGATGGTTCCGGACCCAAAGCTCGGCTTGTGATCCAGCTCCCTGCTTATGTGTCTGGGGAAGCAGTAGCAGATGGCCCAAGTATTGGGGCCTCTGCCAGCCACATGGGAGAGAGACCTGGACAGAGTTCCAGGCTCCTGCCTTTGGTCTGGACAAGCCTGGCCATTGCAAGCCATATGGAGAGTGAAACAGTAGATGGAAGAATTCCCTTCCTCTTGCCCTCTCTGCCCCTTCCTCTTGCTCTCTCTGTCCTTCACTGGTTGTCAAATAATAAATAAATCTTTTATAAAAGGAACAAGAAAAGGAGATAGTGTAATACAGTTCATAACCTTGTGATGTGATAATCCAGGTTGTTATAGTGCATTAAATTCTGTTGTAGGGTTAGCAAAGAAGGTCAAAGAAGATAGTATCTGAGATGTACAGAGTGAATCAGGTCAGATGAAGATGAGAAAATGGAGTAGAGGGGACCTGCGGGTAGAGGAGAAAGCCTTGCGGCATCTTTGTGTCATGGGCCAAGACAACTGGTCTGGCTGGACCAGAGGCTGTGGGTGGGGTGATGAGCAGGGCGTGCACCACTAAGGGCCTGGAACTCTGGGCTGTGGAATTTGGCTTTGTCCTGAGTGCACTGGGGAGCCCTTGGAGGGTTTTGAGCCCTGGAGGAGTACCATCACGTGTGTGTTAGCATTGTGCTTGCATTGGAAGGAGCCAATCCAGAGGATCTCAGGCAGGGCGGTTCTGCCCTGCAAGGGACCTTGGGTCCCCCTGGGGCAGTTTTGGTTGTCACAGCTAGCATAGGGAGGGTGCCCTGGGTGGGTAGTGGCCGGAATTCTCTCAACAAGTCACTGGACCTTGACAAAGGCCAGGTCTGTGTTGAGATTCAGATAGCCCCGAACAAAGACAACAGGTACAACAGTAGCTTTACAATTCTGTGTTGGGCATTAGCAAAGTAGAGTTTACAAACAAATACATTTCATTTACAACAAAACAGAAAAGAACTCTCCGCTTGAGTAGAGAATCTAAGCACGCTCTGGAATGCCAGGGAGGGGTGGGAGAGGAGCTCCATCAGGACCTTCCTGGATACAGCCTCATCCTCTGCTCTGGTCAGCCCTCAGTTTCTGCGCTTAAAATGGTTCGTGATGAATTGACCCGTGTACTGAAGTATCTGTGTAACGCCTGTGTGTGAAATCCAGAAAACAAAGAGATTTTTTCCTTCTTCACTCTTGTGAATATTGCAATGGCAAAAAAAAATAAATAAATAAGGGCTCAAAGGAAAGCCAAAAACCATGTATACAGCCATCAGTTTCAAGAGTTCTGCTAATTGTGTTGTGTGGAAGTTACTAGCATCAGTTAACCACCAGGAGGGGACATTTGTGTCTAAAGCACGTGGTGGGGCAGGCGTTTGGCACAGTGGTTAAGATGCAGCATGGGATGCCTACATCCCAGATTCGCGTCCCTGGGTTTGAGACCCAGCTCCACTTTTTTTTTTTTTTTTAAGAGATTTATTTTATTTATTTGAAAGGCCAAGTTACAGAGACAGAGAGGAAGAGATAGAGCAAGAGAGGTCTTCCATCCGCTGGTTCACCCCCCCAAATGGCCACAACAGCCAGGGCTAGGCCTAGCTGAAAACAGGAGCCAGCAGTTTCTTCGGGGTCTCCCATATGAGTGAAGGGTCCCAAGGACTTGGGCCATCTTCCGCTGCTTTTCAAGGCATATTAGCAGGGAGCTGGATCAGAAGTAGAGCAGCTGGGTCTCAAACTGGTGCCCTTGGGGCTGGGGCTGTGGCATAGTGGGTGAGCCACCACCTGCAATGCCAGCATCCCATATGGAGGCAGAGGCAGTCCTGTATGGGATGCATGGGTCTTATCCACTGTGCTGAACACCCATCTCCACAGCCAGTCCTTCTCCCACTCATTCATCTACTAAACACTGCCTATCCCTCCACCCCCAGCCTCCCTATGTGGATTATTGTAAAAACACATCCTAAGCACATATCATTTCATCCATAAATATTTCAGTACGGACTCAGAAAAATCAGGGCCCTTTGATAGCATCACAGTGTTGTCACTAAACTTCATACAATGACATATAAGTTCCTGATACTGAGAAATACCACGCCAGTGTTAAATTTTGATTGTCACAAAAATGTTTCTCGTTTGTTCCAAGCAAAATGCACACCATTCAGTGCACCACAGCTGGTGAATCCCTGTTCTTCAACACCCAGTGGACTCCTGGCTCTTTGATGGCTCTGGTGTCGCTGAGTCATTGACTAGTATGAGGATGAGCCCTTTCTCAGCCATGAGTGGGAACGTCCCTGGGGCTGCAGGGCTGCTAATCCAGGAACCCGAGAGGCTGTGGAGGGAATGCGGCGTGGCTTCCTCCAGGTCTGGTTTTGTGTCACAGGCCTTTTTATTGGGGGATAGCAGAATTCCCTGTGCTTCTGCTTACTTGTGCTTGGTGGACAGAATCTTCAGTTCTGGTGTAAGCCAGTGAGTGTTAATGTACACTGGGTATTTTTTATTTAAGATTTATTTATTTGAAAGGCAGAGAAACAGAGACAGAGAGGGAGAAAAAGATCTTCCATCCGCAGGCTCACTCCCAGATGGCTGCAATGGCTGGGACTGGGCCTGGCTGAAGCCAGGAGCCTGGAACTGCATCCAGGTCTCCCACATGGGTGGCAGGGGCCCAAGCACTTGAGCCACCTTGTGCTGCTTTCCCAGGCACTTTAGCAGGAAGCCAGATAGGAAGTGGAGCTGTCGAGACTCGAACAGGCACTCCTACGGGAAGCTGTCTTCGCAGGCAGTGGCTTAACCCGCTGTACCACAGTGTCGGCCCATTAGTTTGTTTCTTGAGAGTCTGTGCATTCGGCGTGTAAAGTGTTTACTGGTTTCACAGACTAAACCACACGTCATCCTATGGTCCGTGGATATTCCGTGGATAGCATCTTAGGAGATGAGCCATCCCATGGAGGGGTAGTGTGTTGGATGCACTGTTGTGTGGAGGGGTTTGAGCCATCTGGAACCACAGGTAGTGTGTTAGGAGGGCCACCCCGTGGAGGGGCACCATCTTAGCCCACGGAGGGGTGGTGGTACTAGATGGACAGAGGGGTGTAACTTATGGAACGTGCCACCCCATGGAGAGGAGTGTCTGAGAACATGACCCCCACAGCGGAGTGTCTGATGGGGTGGGCCCTTCCTCAGAGCGGGAACGGGCAGCTCTTCTCGTCCTCCTGGCTGGTGGGGGTCTTAGAAGAGAAGGAGCAGGCTTGAGCAGTGCAGGTGAGTGTGTGTGTGGTTTTTTTTTGTTGTTGTTGTTTTTGTTGTTTTTGTTTTTGTTTTTTGGCCAGGCACAGAGTTAGTGAGAGATAGAGACAGAGAGAAAGGTCTTCCTTTTTCCATTGGTTCACCCCCCTCAAGTGGCCGCTACGGCTGGCGGTACAGCGCGCTGATCCAAAGCCAGGAGCCAGGTGCTTCTCCTGGTCTCCCATGCAGGTGCAGGGCCCAGGGACCTGGGCCATCCTCCACTGCACTCCCGGGCCACAGCAGAGAGCTGGACTAGAAAAGGAGCAACCAGGTCTAGAACCTGGGGTGCCGGTGCCACAGGCAGAGGATTAGCCTAGTGAGCCACAGTGCCAGCCTAGAACTGAAGTGTGTTCTAAGCAGGCTTGGTTTAAACCTGCTGTGGGACCTAAATGTAGCATTAAGGGACAGTCTGCGTTGTATTCTTTAAGTGGAGCGTTACTGCCTGTTCCTTCTACTGCCCACTGAGGACTGCTCCTGTGTTCTCTCCCTAGGAAAATGACTACATTAACTCATACTTCGACAACGGAGACGATTTTGGCGTAGACAGCGACGACAACATGGATGAAGCAACCTACTAGCCGTGAAGTTCGTCAGAAAATGTTCTTAGGATGCAGCTTCTGAGCATTCAGACTTGTTTTTTTTTTTTTTTTTCCTGATAAGGAGTGAAAGCCTGTTTTACTTTTGTTACCTTTTGGTTGGACAGTTACTGATACTCGTTACTAAAACATTCAGAACCACTTTACTGTAGCAGTAGTTACCGTGTACAAATGAGTCTGACACGCCAACATTCCTTCTAGATACCTCTGCCATTCCTCATAGGTTTTCTCGTGGATAGACTTTTGTTAATGCCTAATGAGTTTTTGCATCTCTTAATCGATGCATCCATACTTGAACAAACCGTTCTTGTTTAACTGCTGATCTTTTGTACAAATATGATTTGTCATAATGGATTTCTATAATCTGCAAATTGATTTAATACAGCACATAGAGCACTTTAAAAAAAACAACAGAAACTTGAAAATAATTTTATTTTCTACTTGTACATGGTATGTTCCGTACCACTACATTAATGACAACATTAACCCACCTAAGCTGTAAACATGTATGAACTTCAAAGAGGTTAGAAGTTTTGTGATTGAAAACATCCCCATGGGAAGACAGGCCACTCTGAGCTGTATATTTCTGAGTGTGAATTTCACAGCTCACATCTCAGAAAAGACTTTTATGTGGATGAATTTAATATTTGAATTTAAGGCTAACTTAATACCATGCAAGGGGACTTAAAAAAGTTTATGGGAGAGAGAATTAAAAGTTTATTTTGGTGGAAAATATTTTTGAAGTTGTACATACATGAAATTAACCACCCCACTGTAGTAAGTTTAACATCTTAGAATAGTTGGGCTCATGGAGCACAAAAGCGAGACATCTTAGTTTTGTACTTTACCTAAGTATGGAGTAAGTTCCGGTCTCGCTGCAGAATGCATGCGTATGAACCCTGACGCGCCCGGGCCTCTCGGGTCCCATCACCACACAGAATGAACTCAGGTCATTTTCAAATGAACTTGTTTGTGTGACTTCAGAGCTAGCCCCCACCCCAGCCTTTATCTATTTTGAGGGAACACACCCCCAAACTGCAGCCTCCAAAGACTCACAGATGCCAAAGATTTTCACGGGAGCTCATATTTCAAAGACGATTTATATTACTCACCAAATGCAATCAAACTCTTTTTCCTCCTTTGGGGAGCTATCACCTATTACCCTCTAACCCAAGAGGCAGAGCCACCTGTGCTATGAAACTCAGCCTCAGAACTGAGTTTGGCCAAGTTCTGTGCCTTAGTTTCTCTTGTAAATGATGTCATGTAAAAAAATCACATACCCATGAACCAAGGTTTACCAAATGCAGAAATGATTGCTCTGTAAGTTTGGTTGTCACCCTCTGAGACAATTGGAGTTTGGGAAGTAACCAAAAGCATGTTTTCTTTACAAAGATGTATGATAATCTGATTTTCCCATCTTGCATTTGTGGGGAAAACTGGAGCGAATTTGTATCACCTTGTGCCATTTTGCAACACGACTTTCTCAGGACAAAGACCACTTCCAATGGCAATGCTTCCTTCAATGATTCAGATGGGTGTGTGAGGCCCCCCCATCTTATGTCTTATCAGGTTAGTGCTGTGTTGATCCTATGTGAACTCCTTCTTGTGTAAGCAGAATTGTCAAAAATGTTTAAAACAGGCTATTTTTAAAGCAGCAATCTACTTAGTGTACATAATGAAAACCCCACATGAGGTTTTCAGTAGTAATGAGATGGTGTTGTCATATGGGATCATTCATTAACACAGGTGTTTTGTCCTGTCACCTTATACCAGAGTCAAGTACCAGTTCTGGTTAAATGCTTTATTAACCATCTGCAGGTAACGGCTTCCACCAGGCAAATGCAATGAAGGTGAAGGTGTTTCTTTTCCTAGCTTTCAGTTTGCCACCATTTTCGTCCTGTGTACAGTAGGGCAGCCAGGGCCATCCACTCCCCCTCTGGAAGCTCTTTTTAGTTTTACAGCATATGAAAGGTGAGAACGGACATGATTTGCAGGCTGCTTTACCAACACGAATCTTGTTTTTCTGGCTTACAGTAAGACTGTGAAGTGATTCCACAGGAAGGCAGAGACAACCTCTTCCGTGTAAAAACGTATTGTTGGTGTAGTGTCTTTAAAACTGTTACAAGCGGAAGTGTTCGGTTGCCATGATGCTTATTTTTCTGTATTTGTTTACACATTAAATTCTTACAAAACAAAGTTGTGGCCTCTTGTTTTACATCAAGATGTTTTGTTTTGAACTCACTTAAATGTATTTTTTGGTAGGGAAAACTAATTTAATATGGATTTTACCCAGTAACTGTATGTATGTATTTGAGCAGAGATGCCTGAGTCAGGTGTTCTTGAACCACCCACCACCACAAACAAGAAAACCCTGTAGCTAGGGGACTAGGTGTGCTAGCGTACTGAGAGACTTGGCAGGCAGTGCAGTACTCACGTCATCACTCGTGTCCGGGGCCAACATACTGATATGGATACAAAGAACACTAAAGGCGGATGCAATGTCTCACCCTCTCTTCCCTCTCCACCTTCAAATGTACAGTCCCAGTAGCTCTAATAATGGTTAAAATCTAGATTGCACTGATAACAATTTCTGTTTTTGTAAGAAGAAATTTTAAAAGATATTTTTTAAAATGGGAGGAAAACGGATCACACCACAAATCCTTCCATTAAATAAGTAAATATTCTAAAGACGTTCTCAATTCCTCTATGTGAAATTAATATTCTTGAAGTAGAAGCGTTTTTGTTATAAGAATTTATTTACTAAGCACTTTATGGAACTGATCCACAGCCTCACAGCAAGTTGTAGATCCTGCCTCACACCAGTTCTTCCCTGAGGAAAACCGCCCAAAGAATCTGCATCCGAGATGTTTTATCCCATCTCAGTTACATGCTGCAGATTGTCTAGTGGCTTTTGTTTCTGTGTCACGGGTGGCAAGTCTGAACTGGCAGACCTTTGCTTTCTTACACAGTATCTCTCTATCAAATAGTTTAAAAGTCGAGATGATGTTTTCTTTATTCAATTAAATTCACCAGCTTCCATTTTAGATTGGATAATAAAATAGAAACTTTATTACATTGTGTAGATTTTTTTAAAATATGAAAAATATGAGGCAAAAAGTTTTAAAAACCAGTTTTACAGATGTACATGCTAACAATGTTATATTTTGCATTTGTATAAAATACATTATACAAAAGATTTATATTCTTGCATACATAAAATTAAATAAAGCATTCAGATATTACTATGGTCTAACAGTGCAATATGCACATACTTGGAAGAAAAATACTGATTTCCTGAGCAACATCATTTTAATTCAAAGTATGAATGATTCTCATCCCAATAACGCACCATTCAAATGGACTTTGAAAAACGTTTTGACCTTTGCCCTGTAATACTTAGACTGGATCCTTGCTGGATATTTCTAAAACTCTGTATTCCTTCATATTTCCAACTAGGTAATTTTAGAAGTAGATACCTTTAAAAAGAACTATTTAGTACTGCCTCATTGAAAGAACTTTTCGTCCTGGAGTAAGCAGATAGAATCCACAAAAAGAAAACTTCAACAGTCAAAGCATCCTCCAGAGAAGACATGACAGTCTTCTAATTTTTAACGTGGCCAGCAGATTCTGTAACCTATCTATATTTTTTCAAGTTGCGAGTCCTGTAATTTTCTAGGGGTGGATGGCAAAAAATATTGAATTTAAATGGCACCCACTGTTTAAAACACACTTAACCATGTCTACTCAGACTTTAAAAAAGATATTAAGAATTTCTGCTAAAAATACCAAATTTTTTTCCTGCACTTGCCTCTCAGCTTTTTAAAGGAACCAAATGCAGTAACGCACAATGACTGTTGTTAACATCTGCACACACACATACATAAGGCCTCAAAGTCATTCAAATGAGGGTTTCCACACAATGAAAAATCACAATATCTAACAGTAACTGTGTTTACGTAGTTATACAAAGTGGTTTGCATTAGCTACAAATTTAATGTATTACTAATACTTTTTAGAAGTTATTTCTCAACCTACTAAATGCTTAGGGAAAACTACAAAGATAACCTATATATAGAAACATATAAATTCAAATTATAGTCAGTTAATTTAAAAATATATAACTCAAACATACAGAAGAAACAAACTGCTTGATTGTGTCCTAAGGATATATATTTCCTTCAAAAAGGATACCCTGCAAGACAGAAATTTTTAATCAAGAAGTACACAGTATATTAATTTTAAAATAACTTATTTTAGAAATCAGACCACCCCATCACAATTTCAAAGTCTAGCTAGCAAAAAGGAACACTGAATTTCCAATTTTTCAATTTGATGTAAACAATGTTCTTCAAAGGCCATTTAGCCTGTACTACCCTAATAATCTGCATTTGCTTCCCTGAAACTTGATTTTCCAGCAGGCTCAATAAATGTAATGTAAACGGGACCAAGCTGCCGTTGAGCATAAGTTAGGAAGTTCACACTTCTCTTTTCCAAGATGCCCAAGGCACATTAATTAAACAATTTTTAACTAAAAAGGTTGATTACTACATAAATCACTTTGCTGTAATTTCCATATTGAACTTCTTTTGATAATTTTCCTAAGATACTTTAATACAAAGGTACTTCAAAAAGTTCATGGGAAAATGGAATTAAGAGTTAATTTTTGGTGGAAAACAAATTCATGCATAGTTTTTTCATAATTTCCATTAACTGTTTGAAGGCTTCCAAGTATACCAGGGCTTTAAAGCTTCTGACTTCCCTGTCCTCTTAAAGATCCTTTTCTTGACGAAGTATGTAAAACTCCATTTAACATGTTAAAAAATTCATGCCATTTTATCAACATTAGTCTTGAAATTTAAAATGACTGATCAGAAAATGAAAACATTTAAAATTACAATAATGCCCAGAAAATGAAGTGGTATTCTCTCTCTTAAGGTATATACTTTATTAAACACAAAATAGGAAACACAGATTCCACCAAATTCCATTTCTACTGAATCATTTTGGTTACATTTTAAAAACACCTTTAAGAATTAAAGGATGGGATCAGTTATGCAAATACTTCTAGTTCAGCCAGGCTGTGACTGATCCACAGCAGACCTTTGGAAAACGGCACTGTCAAGCCCTTGCAACCAACCCACACACTGGTGGCCTCTGTTCTCCCGATGCTGCAGTTCATGAAAAGTCAAAGTTGAACATTTTCTTTTTAAAAAACAGGTACAGGATCAGTACAAGAGTTTGGAGGCATTACTAAAGCAAAAAGCCTCTTTCATGTTTCTGGTGAGTGACTCAGGCAGACAATGATATGTCTGACCCTATTAACTTGTGCTTGATGCTGAAGATGACAACCCATGAGTACAGCCTATGTCATGAATCTGACTGCATCATCTAAGATAATGCTTCAGTCTAAAACTTACAGAATATAAGGCATGGGATGTACGTAAGGCATGTTACCACATGTAACACAGCAACAATTTATCAGTATGTAAGAATTATTTCCTAAATGATGTTAGCCTGTACTTGTGTAACTTTTCATCAAAGAACTACAAAGTGCTATCAAATATCAAAGGCAAAGAGAATGATTTTCAGAACAGCAGGGGAGAGGTTAAAGCATGTGTCTGAAAGCAAGCATTCTGTAGGAGACAAAAATTACTCTCTGGTCTTGACCTAGTCCAGTGTTCTAGGGACTAAATGGCAATTTCCCGACTGTGACACATTTGGGGGCTTAACAGTGTTTACTGCAGCTCTTCACCTCTGTTACAGAATTCACACATTAGGTTCCCCGTCCTGTTTCTATTTTGCCATCATGGCACAGCTGCTGGACATAGCTGTAAGATGTTTCAAAACTGAGTTACCTGTGCTCTCATAACCACACTTTTTTTGCAACTAGGTGTTTTGATGGCTCACAGTAGTAAATTCTTTAGTTGTAGACTATGAAGCTATCATTCTGCTTCATAAATTTATAACCTGAAACCAAAAATAATTACTTAAAAAAATAAAATTTAAGCATAACTAGTCTTGAGTAAGAAAAATGATAACATCTTCCAGGTTAAGGACTCCTCACACAAATTCATTTCTGCTTTAAGCAATGATAGAACAGATTGAGGAACTCATGCTTTCAGCATCAACTGCAGCTACTATGGAACCTTTACACATGATCCACCCATGGCTCACATTTTTTCAGAAAGGTGAACACAAAGCATCTTCAGCCTCCGTAAATTCTGGTTTTGAAGTGGTCTTTGAGTAGAATGGACTCACCACACTCCAGATGCACGTGAGCACTTACACCGTTATCAGGAGCTAATGCTAGGTTTTGTGCTCAACAGCAGGTGGCTGAGAATCCTGACTGTACAGTTTATGATCATCTTGTTGGCCCAAGCGTAGTCCCTTAGTTGGAGCCAGTCTATTTTGCATTTCTCTCTGCTGTGATGGGGGTGTGATTCCTGAGTCCAAATGTGAAGAGTCCACTGTTGAATGGTGACTAACATCCACCTTAGCTAAAATTTCGTAATAGAGCAAATAAAAGACTGGTGTTATTATACCTACTATCAACATGATCACGACAGCTGTCCACCACCCTATTCCCCAGTCTGCTCCATAGTAAGGATCCTTGCGCTGAGAGCTCTTAGTGTCAGGTTCAAAACGTATCTGTTGGGCCGTCAAGGCAGACACCACCTCATTGAGGTTCTCTCTCTTGGTGTCTGTACACTTGACAATTTGTTCAATGTCTCTGTCCACTTCTTTTAAAAAGCTGCCAGCTGACTCGGTGGAAGACAGGGAGTCGCTGGCTGGCACGATGTCCTGCTGCTCTGGCGCACAGTGCACAGGCGAGGGGCGTGACACCTGCTTGCCTTTTGCAGGGTAAAGGGTTTCAGTCAACAAACTGAACTTTTTTACTGGAATTTTGATGGACCTAAGGGCAAAAAAGTCTTGATCACTGATGAGATTGTTAACCCTCTTGATATCTGCTACCTGTTAAAAAAAGAAAAAAAAAAGAAAACAAAAAACAAATCCAACAGTCAACTGATTTACAACTCAAACTAGTGGTAGCAATACTCATTCATCCCAGTTACTTTTTTGACAGGAAAAAGAGTTGAGCTTAATTATTCATGTTAAATTACCACACTCACAGGGATTTTACTTTTGCTTGTAGATAAGAATTCTACACCACTTCTGATCTACCAGTCTCAGGACAGGGCCAAATGCACTTCACTGTCACTCCTGTATGTCACTCATCAGTATGTACGTGTTCATCATCCTGTATGTCACCCATCAGTGCTGGCTATCCAAGTGGTGTCTAGGAGCCTTTGCTGCTTGCCTGTGTGCATCACGTACAAACACCACAGTTCTACTGCCTGTAAGCCCTCTGTTAAGGAAGGATTACAGGTCCTTATGCTCTTTATTCAGTTTGGCAACTGCAGTGTTAGCTCCCCCAACCAAAATAACATTTTATGAACTCTAAGATGCCATCAATTCTAAGTTACACCATTGTTTTCATATCTCCAATGAAGAAAAAAACTACACAAAATATATGTAAGATGCCACCATCCCATTATAAAGATGGTAAAATGGGTGAAAATACACACCTTAGTATTCACAAAATAGGTATTCTTCTAAAGCCATTTCCCCCCAAACCTCTCAGTCATTTATGTAAGCTTTCCATATATATATACATATGGAAATACAAATTACATAGTTCTCAACCTGTATGTTTATCCTATCCACTATGTGTATATCCTTGCTATTTGTGATGAGGAGAAGAGAATATTTTTCAGATTATCAACAACTACTATGCCAGGCTCTCCTACCACTTTGAAGTCATTAGTCATATTTATCAACTTCTAATTCATTCATTTATTTTTGAAAGGCAGAGAGATACACACACCAAGAGAAATGATCTATCTGGTGGTTCACTCCTGAAATACCTGCAACAGCCAGGGATGGGCAGTGACAAAGCCAAGGGCTAAGAAACCACTCTGAGTTTGCACATGGGTGGCAGGGACCCAGGCATTGAAATCACCACTTGCTGCCTCCAGGGCGTGCATTCGCAGGAAGCTGGACTGGAAGCAGTGTATGCAGCTAGAGCCCGGTACTGCAATACAGACCATGGATGATGTAACTGCTGTGCCAAACGCCACCCCTCGTTCATCATTTTCATCAGTGCTTTAAGCTAAGCCCTAATCATGTATCACCTGATTGGTGATGGAGGTAAAGCAAGTCTGAAATGAAACTTGTATTTCTGGTTCAGTCATCATAATGAATGACAGTGACGTTCACTGACACACGCAGGACCTTGAAGGGTGAGAGGAGCACGGACACAGGTTTCAGACACGTTAGCTTTGGGACGCCTCAAATACACAAGTGACGGTGTTTCAAAAGGATCACGGGAAAATGTAATTGATAGGTAAGTTTATTTTGGTACAAAAATTCTGAAACCCATGTATAGTTTCATAATACACATTTTCATCATGCCCGATTTGGTGCATTTCATGAGCTTGCTGAAGACCCCTCATATTATGTCTGAAACTCAGGAAACGGATCTCAGCTAGATACAGGTTTGAAGATTATCAGCAAGAGTGGGAACTGGAAGCACAGAGTAGACAGATTCACCAGAAAAAGACTGGGAGAAAAAGGTAAAGGGAAACAAACTCTTACTGAGTACAGCTGAGTACAGAAATCCACAAAGGAGATTAAGCAGTGGCCAGGAAGGTTTAAAAGCCTGGATTTCTTTGTTTAAAGCCTGGCGATGTCACTAACTGTACGATCTGAGCCAAGTTGTTAGGGTTTCAACCTTGGACTTTTTATTCCTCATCATTATAACAAGAATATAGTAAAATAACTCTTAAGGCTCCTTAATGTATTTTTAAAATGATGACACATGTGAAATTAATCTTTGCCAGTTAAGTTCCCATCAAAAGGAAGCACTGCTCACCTTAACTTCTCAATTCTGTTAAAACTTTCCCAAAACTGTGGCCAGTGCTCCTTCTCCTCAGATGTTAAGCTAATCAGTTCTCATTGTTCTCCATTTCACATAGCCCAAGATTTCCTCCAGACACATTTTCTATCAGCTTTTCTCTATCCTTACCACAAATATTTTATTAAACATTAACTTATTTATTTGAAAAGTAGAGATTTAGAGAGAAGGAGAGATAGATTATCTTCCATCCACTGGTTCACTCCCCAAAAGGCTGCAATGGCCGGAGCTGGGCCGATTTGAAGCCAGGAGCCAGGAACTTTTTCCATTTCTCCCATATGGGTAACAGGGGCCCAGGTGGATTAGCAGGGAGCTGGATCAGAAGTGGAGCAGCCAGGACTCAAACAGGTGCCTATGGGGGAATGCCGGCATGACAGGCAGAGGTTTAAACATCTATGCCACGGTGCCAGCCCCACAAATCTTTTAATCTAAACCCTGACCATCTTCATTGCATTACACTAATAAGTTCTTTATTGTATCCCCTCCAGTTCACTGGCAGGGTCTACCAACATTTTGCATCTCTCCTATTAAGAACAGTGCTCTCTTATTCTGTGGATCAAACTTTTCCTCCGTTGTCTCACAGTTCTTCATCTCAGGCTGTGCAACTCATTTCAGAAATACCTTCTAAACCCTGCTGAGGGGGCAGGCATTTGGTCAAGTGGTTAACATGCCAGTTAGGATGCCCATGTCCCATGTCAGAGTGCCAGAGTCTGAGTCCCTATTCTAGCTCCTGATTCCACCTTCCTGTCAACGCAGACCCTGGGAAGCAAGTGAAAGTTCAAGTAGCTGGACTATAGCTACCCTTGTGAGAGACCTGCACTGAGTTCCTGGCTTTAGCCTGGCTCAGCCCCTGCCAATGCAGGCATTTAGGGAGTGAACCAGTAGATGGGAGCACTCTGCTTCCCCTTCTCTGCCTCTCAAATATACAAAAATAAATAAAAATGAAGCCCCTTTTTGTCCACCTTACTTCTTCCTTAAAATCTTGACACCACTGTCCAGTGTTTGAAACACTTCCTCCTTTGCACCTCATTGGAAGTATCACCTATGTCAACTGCTCAAATGTATTTCAAATGTCCCTTGTAAGAGAAGTATCCAGTTCATGAAAAGCTAATGTCTTACCCTAATAAAGGTGCTGGACAACACTCTTCTCTTGGATCTCTACTTTGATGTTTTTAGCCTTACCTCTCATTTCAAAGCCTCAATTACATCATCAAGCTTCAAAGACACATTTTTCAAATTATTTTTCAATGATATTATTTTATTATAAAATATAAATTCACATGCGTATTTACATCAAAAATGAAATTTGATATTTTATGATTTAATAATGACAGAGGGGACCGGTGCTGTGGTGCAGCAGGTTAAAGCCCCAGCCTGCAGCACCGGCATCCCATATGAGCACTGGTTTGAGTTCCAGCTGCTCCACTTCCAATCTAGCTCTCTGACCTGGGAAAGCAGTAGAAGATGGCCCAAGTGGCTGGGCCCCTGCATCCGTGTGGGAAGACCCAGAGGAAGTTCCTGGCTTAGCATCAGCTCAGCTCTGGCCATTGTAGCCATTTGGTGAGTGAACCAGTGGATAGAAGACCTCTTCTCTTTCTGACGCTACCTCTCTAACTCTGTCTTTCAAATAAAATAAAATAAATCTTAAAAAAAAAAAATAATGACAGCAATGGTGTTGGCATACATGAGCAAACTGCAGTGGGGGGACAGGCTACCTAGCCCTTCTTACCTCATCAAAACATCAATTTCATGTATGACATTTTATTGAGTTTTTAAATTAAAACTTACAATATATTTGTTTATAAGAATTGTAATTGCAATACTAATTTTATCTAGAAGAAAATATATAGAACTTCATAGCCACAGAACTTTAAAACTTCAATTTATATTTATATATATATGTAGTTTATATAAATTTATTATTGTATTCCACTGCAGAGAAATAGGACAGGTAATCAATATAATTTTTTCAAGTATAAAAATACATTATGGAAAAATTTAGTAATTTCAGGTAGAAAATCCTGACATTTAGAATTCCATGGATACATGTAAAGAGTATTCAAACAATCTTATCTGTGTCAATATTGACAACACTCTGCAAATTACATCCTTTATAATTACTTTAAGTCATACAAGAAGTGCCCTTAAAAACGTACAGATACATTTCAAAATTCTATTAGGAGTATGAAAATAAAAAGTCTAAAAACCAACCTTCTAACTGCTTTCATGAAAACATATTCTGCCAAGACCCCAATATACACATTATGCTACAGATATGAGTTCCAGGGCCCGGCACTGTGGCACAGCAGGTTAAGCCCTGGCCTGAAGCACTGGCACCCCATATGGGTGCCGGCTCTAGTCCTGGCTGCTCCACTTCCAATCCAGCTCTCTGCTATGGCCTAGGAAAGCAGCAGAAGATGGCCCAAGTCCTTGGGCTCCTGCACCTCCATGGGAGACCTGGAAGAAGCTCCTGGCTCCTGATCGGTGCAACTCTGGTCACTGTGGCCATCTGGTGAGTGATCCAGCGGATAGAAGATCTCTCCCTCTGTCTCTACCTCTCTCTGTAACTCTTTCAAATAAATAAAATAAATCTTAAAAAAAAAAAAATGAGTTCCAACAGATTGGTATCTGTGAAATTTAAAGATACAGCTGTGATGATATTCACACTGTAGTGTACAACTGACTACCCACAAAAAGAGGAACAGCTAACAATACTATGCATGGCATGCAGCAGCTTAAACTAATGACCTGTAAGGCTGTGAAATCATAGGGATGCCTATGATTTACTAAAAAATGAAAACTGCAAGGTCCAGAGTAATCACTATAGCATAAACCAATTTTTAAAACACAAAAAAATTACCGCCTCCAAATGTATGTGTGGGTACACACACACACATGATTAGAGAAAACCATTACTGTGCTGACACTTGTTATTTCAGAAAATCCTTACATATTCTCTTACTACCTGATTAAGAAGAAAACCTATTTGGCTGTTTTCCAATTGTGAAGACAATCATGGATTTGAAAATAAATTACCATATGCATTTAAAATTTAAAAAGTTAACATCTACTGACATGACCAAAAAAGGGACAAATGAAAGGAACAAGATAAAAGGACATGGAATTTATTTCAATTTGGGCTGGGCTGAAGAACAGATAATTTATGGTGGACTCCATAATGTAAGACCCAAACTTACCGTGCAGCAGTACTGAAGGGCTATTGCATTTAAAGTATCCCCTTCTTGGATATCTTTTGTTAACACTATAATGTCATCAAGTCTATCTCTCGATGTACTTCTTCGTACTTTCTCTTTTCCTCTGGATCGAAGCTCATACGCTTCAGCATCTTCCTCCAACATGTCGCTGTCTGTGCAGTTTCCAAACGCGTGCACTTGACCACTTGACTGAACTCCTGGAATAGGGAAACCACGACTCTGATGCCTCCCTGCCATGTTAAAACCTGGAAGAAAAAAGGCAGACAATTTGGAATGTAGCTGGATCCACTGATGATTTACATACATCTTAACACTTTTTTTTCTAAAGAGTGTTTTTTGTTATTTAAAAATTTAAGTCTGAGTTTTCTAACTGTTGAAGTACAACATATTTGTTGGGAATAAAGACAATGGCACGGGAAGAATAGACAACGCAGGCTAACAGGACATGTATCACCATAAACAGGACAGGAATCCCTTTGTATAAGAGATGAGTATCAGGACACCTCCACACCAAAATCCACACATGGCCAAGTCCCTTAAATAAAAGGGCATAGTGTTTGTTTATGAACTACACACATCCATTCACTGCTACATATTGATCCACATACATTCATCTCTAGATTGCTTATAATACATAACACAAAGTGAATCATGTGTAAATAGTTATTGTACTGTTCAGAATAAAAATGAGGAAAAAAAAACCCATGTTCAGTACAGATGTAACATTTTGTCTTAAGTGTGGTTTCTTTAAAAAAAAAAAAAAAGATTTATTTATGTATTTGAAAGAGTGACAGAGAGACAGAGAGATCGTCCATCCCCTAGTTCACTCCCCACATTCTGGGGGGCTTGGGATGGGCTGAAGCCAGAAGCCAGGCACTCCATCTGGGTCTCTCAAATGTATGGCAGGAACCCAAATACCTTGGCCATCATCTGCTGCCTCCCAACACCTGAGCAGGAAGCTGGATTTGGAAGTGTAGAATAGGCAAAGCTCAAACCAGGCACTCCAATCTAGAAAGCTGGAGTCCCAAGCCACAGCCTAACCTACTGCACCACACATATGTTTTACATGTAAACAAACAATATTTTTATGAATTCAGACTTTCTAACTTCTATATTTTATGTGCCTGCGGAACTGAACTATCTTTTGCACTGCCTACTTGATCATGCTGACTTCAGTGTTTTTATTTTGTACAGGAAGTGCCTTCTAGATGGGTCATGATTTTGCTCTTGACTAGGGGTTTTCCTTAGTGACTTTTCACACAACTTATGTTACAGTACTTATCAGATTCCATCTGTGGTCTATAAATACTGAACAAATAACTTTAAGGTCATTTTGTTCATTTGTACTTCAGAAAAAAAAACCTGTAAAACCAACTTAAAAAGATTCATCAATGAGAGCTTTCCACTTACTTGTATTCCTACCTGGACCCTCCTCAAGTTGATATATCAGTATTCTGATTAAAAACAAACAAGGGGGCCAGTGTTGTGGCGTAGTAGGTTAAGGCTCCACCTGCGGCACCAGCATCCCATTTGAGTGCCAGCTGGAGTCCCGACTGCTCTACTTCTGATCCAGCTTCCTGCTAATGCACCTGGGAAAATAGCGGAAGGTGGCCCAAGTGCATGTATCCACATGTGAGACCCAGAAGAGGCTCTGGGTTCCTGGCTTTGGCTTGGCGCAGCCCTGGCCGTTGCAGCCATTTGGGGAGTGAACCAGCCAAGGGAAGCAAGCTCTCTCGCTCTCTCTCCTTCCTCTCTATAATTCTGCCTTTCAATTATATAAAAAGTAAGTCTTTTAAAAAGGCCACCTGGGCCAGCTCCGCGGCTCACTAGGCTAATGCTCCGCCTGTGGCGTCCGCACCCCGGGGTTCTTGTCCCAGTTGGGGCGCCGGATTCTGTCCTGGTAGATCCTCTTCTAGTCCAGCTCTCTGCTGTGGCCCGGGAGTGCAGTGGAGGATGGCCCAAGTGCTTGGGCCCTGCACCCCATGGGAGACCAGGAGAAGCACCTGGCTCCTGCCTTTGATCAGCGTGGTGCGCCGGCCGCAGCGGCCATTGGAGGGTGAACCAACAGCAAAGGAAGACCTTTCTCTCTGTCTCTCTCTCTCACTGTCCACTCTGCCAGTTAAAAATAAAAAATAAAAAAAAAAAGGCCACCTGTTCTTTAAAAAAAAAAAAAAACTTAAAAGCCCACATGCATTGTTTTTGTTTCACATTAAACATTCACATGACTCCTTTCAGTTCTTGTCATGAAAGATGAATAAAGGTACGAAAGGGGCATTCTGGAAATAAAGTACTTTGGGCTTAAAGTGGCTCAGACACGAAGAAGGGAAGAAGTTACAGACCATGCCATGGTTTCTCATCTGTACTGAATAAAGCGTGGCGCCATTCTCTTTTGGGATTCAGAAGAGTGGGGCAAGGGAGCATGACTATGATTACGTATTCTCCTAAGACAGTAAAGAATGAATACAGACGGCAGGCTATACAAAGGAAAGGTGTGGGTGAGAAATACAACTACATGACTAATCTGGACAGGGGTGAAACTGAAGCTCTGTATATGGAGGGATTTGAGAGTATGTAAGAAATAAAGGCCCAAGATTGAGGTCTGAAGATTTCCAACATTTATTATCTTAATAACCACAGAAAGGTCAGCTTATGAAGAGGGGCTGGCACCGTGGCACAGCCTGTGACGCCAGCATCCCTTAGGAGCTCCAGTTAAAGACCCAGCCGCTCTACTTCTGATACAGTTCCCTGACAATGTGCCTGGGAAAGCAGCAGCCCAAGTCCTTGGGCCCCTGATAGCCCAGAGGGACACCTGGATGTGGCTCCAGGCTCCAGCACGGCCCAGCCCTGGCTGTTTCGGCCATTTGGAGAGTGACCCAGTAGATGAGGATCTCTCTGTCTCTTCCCCTTTCCTTCTCCCTCTTTCCCCTCTATAAGCCTTTCAAATAAATAAAACTTAAAAAAAGAAAGAAAGAAAGAAAGAAAGAAAGAAAGAAAGAAAGAAAGAAAGAGAAAGAAAGAAAGAAAGAAAAATGGAGAAGGAATGTACAGAGGAGGAAACCATGTTTTCCATGCTATGGAAGAGGAGCAAGTGTGGGGGAGGTGGGGTCAGAAAAGACCAACTCCAACATCTTAATTTCTAAAACAGTGACCTTAATTAAATGTTTTGAAACTGTTTCAAGATTTTCTATTCTGTTAACATAGTTAAGAAACAGTTACAAGCTAAGTGAACTGTTTCAACTGTTCCCCAAAGCACTTCATCATTTCTTACCAAGAGCTAGGGTTCCTAACTTGAAGGCCATCAAAGTGGCTCACATTTTAGGTGTAGAGCAGCTTTGACCCCATGCTAACAGCTATGCCCAAGGGCAACAGGTTTACATCCACTTATGTAACCAAGTCTTTTCCATCCCCCTGGGTCCTCAATATAGGGGATGTCTGCTAACCCTGTGTGTCCGGGAGTAACTTGGTAAGTACAGATATTTTATTGTTTCATGTGCTCAAAAGGTGTCCACGATGCTGCTCTCTGGGTTTCTCTCTGCTAGCGTGTTCTTGAGGCCTACTAGTGGCTTACTGCGGCGACCTGGAATCCACCGGGCGATGGCCTTAGAGCCGTCTCAGACACCTGTACCAGACCCTCTCCGTGATACAGTGTCGAGTGGTACGTAAGGCCTGGACCTTCGCCTGCTTCCGCTACCTTTCTGCAATGAGGTGCGGGCAGCAGAGTAACACAGACACCCAGTCTCACAGCCGGGACTGCGCGGTGCTGGGTCTCACTGCGGGCTGGCGAGCGAGCCAGGCAGGCCGGGACCCGGGCTAAGGCCTCAGCGCCCACCCGGCACGCACCGAGGGCACAGGCCGTGCGCGGACAGGCGGAGCGCGCGCTGCCGCCGGGCCCCGTGGACGCCGAGTCCCAGCCTCCGTCCACCGGGCCCAACCGTCTCCCCCTGCCCGCGGCCGGCTCTTGAGTTCCCGATCCCCAGCGGGGGCTCCGGCACTCGGGCTCTCCGGTCACAGCGTCGCCTCGCGGACCCCACCTCGACTCCGCGCGGGAGGCCTGTGGGCCCCAGAGGCGGCCTGCCCCCCGGCCTCAGTTTCCCCGACAGCGTGCGCTGTCCCGGGGCTGGGCAGACCGGGTGGTCCGCGGACGCGAGGCCCGGGCCCCAGCCCGCCCGCCCGGACGTGGGCGCCCTCGCCACCTGCCGCCATCTTTACCTGTCCCGTTAGCGGGGGCCACGCAGCGAGGAGACAGCCGCCAGCGCCGCCGCTGCAGTCCCGGGAACGCTCATGTCCGAGCCTCGGGGCTGGGCGGCCCAGGCCCGACCCCGCCGCCGCCGCCGCCAACGTCTCCGCCCGCCCGGCCGTGCGCCGCCGCCACGTCCGCAAACCTGCGCTGCGTCATCGCGTCCAGTGGGCGGAGGTGGGCCGAGGCGCGGGCGGAGGCGCGAGGGCGAGCCCAGGACCCGCACGCATGCGCAGAGACGCCGCAGGCGCCCGGAGGGGCGGGGCTCGGCTCAGCCCCACCTCTGACTCCTCCCCTCCCGGGTCCAGCCACGCCCGCGGCGGCGAAGTCCGCGGGACCCGGGCGGCCTGGGGGCTGCCCCTTTGTCCGGCGTACGCGCCGCTCTGGCTAAGGCCCGTGCCGGACACGCTGCGCACTGGGCTGCGAGGAGGAGGCGCTGCTGTGCCTTCCTGTCGTCTTTGGGGTGTGCTGATAGCCGCTGCGCTTACACCCGCGTTCACGCTCGGGCTTGCCGGCTGCAGCCGCGGAAGCAGCATTCCGTGTCCGAACCGTGGGGGAGGGCGGCGTGCAGCTTCTGGGTGTGCGGGCGAGAGGAGCGAGCCCCCTGGGGTTGGGCCCCGGCAGCCCCGTGCTTGGACTCCGCCGGACAGGAGCTGTCCACCGGGGGTCACCCCTAACTGGAAAGTCGCCGGGGGTCGCGGCGGGGCTCCGGGAGACTTGCGTGGCCGAGATGCCGGGCCCGGGGCTTCGTACCTCGGAGTTGTTCCCGCGTCGGGACTCGCGGGCGTCGGCGTCGCGGTGGGGCCGAGCCCCGTGCGGGCCCCGGGAGCCGTCGCGTGGGGCGCTGAGCGCGGCTTCCCCCGGCGTCTGCACGGCTGTGTCTCCCGGGGCCTTCCACGCTCTGTATGCGGTGTGGCATGTGTGTGGCTCGCGCTGCAGCCGAAGGGCGGAAAGTCCGACCTCGCCATCTCCTTGCGACACAGAGCTGCGTTGGACGGCTGGGGGAGGAGAAAGGCGGTGTGGCGGCGCCCTGCGGGGCTCCCCCGTCTGCCGCCCTGGGTCCCTGGCCGAGTTCCCATCGGGAGACAAAGGCCGGGCTCCCTCCTGCACGCCCCGGCTTCAGCTGGGCGGCCCTCATGAATGTTAATGCGGGTGACGACCTGTCTGCACACAGGTGCCTTTTCGCATGTTAATGTTAGTAGGCCTCGGAGCTCCAGTGACAGCTGGGCTCATAGAATTTCCAGAACGTCTGAGTGACCGTGACCTGGGGGGGGGGGGGTTGTTATACTCTCAGCAGCTATCTGCATACCCTTGAGTCATGGTTTCTATTTACCAAAGATACCCAGTAGTTCAACTTCTGACAGAAGGCAATAATTGAGTTATATTTTATTATTAGCACAAAGGAAGCGGCCAGCCATGAATTCTGGCAGAGTTCCAAACAGCCGTAGTTTGTCTTGGAGGAAGATGTCCTCCACTGCTCAGCGACATCAGGTTTTTATTATTATTATTATTATTATTAATTTGAGGCCTCAGTGGACATGGTTTCTCTTAAAAGGCTATAGAAGAAAGATTATGTAGTTTCTAGAAATAGGTGGTTTTGTCACTAGCATTTAGAGTCTGTGGTTGTATGAGTGGACATTGATTCAACCTGTCAGTCTCTTGACAGCGTCCATCAAAATCAGAAATGCAGTTATGTAAGTATTAGTCCGCTCGCTCATTAAGCTTGCATCACTAAGCAGATGGAAAGATCTCCATAAGGAAGTTTAGAGGGAAAAGGGCAGATTCCCATGTACTCTCCTACCCCACCCCTGTACTCAATTATCTATGCAGAGAGGGGCAGAGCCCCTCAAGGAAATGTTAACAGTGGTGGAAAAGGACTGGGTGTATGGGGGTGGAGGGAGTTGGGCAGCATCTTTGCCTTTCCTTCGTCATCTCCTTAGTACAGAATGAATTTTTTTATTATTTAAATGCTTGTGTCTGTGTGTGTGTGTGTTTTGACAGGCAGAGTGGACGGTGAGAGAGAGACAGAGAGAAAGGTCTTCCTTTTCCGTTGGTTCACCCCACAATGGCCACTGCGGCTTGCGCCGGTGCACCGCGCTGATCTGAAGCCAGGAGCCAGGTGCCTCTCCTGGTCTCCCATGCAGGTGCAGGGCCCAAGCACTTGGGCCATCCTCCACAGCAGAGAGCTGCACTAGAAGAGGAGCAACCGGGACAGAATCCGGTGCCCCGACCGGGACTAGAACCTGGTGTGCCAGCATCATAGGCGGAGGATTAGCCTAGTGAGCTGCAGCGCCGGCCAATGTGTGTGTGTGTGTGTGTGTGTTTAGGATTTATTTGTTTGTTTATTTGAAAGGCAGGGTTAAAGAGAGAGGAGAGTCAGAGATCTTCCATCCAGGTGGCTACAACATCCAGGACTGGCCCAGGCCAAAGCCAGGAGCTTCCTATGGGTCTCTCACATGGGTGCAGGGGCCCAAGCACTTATACCATCTTCCACTGCTTCCCAGGCACACCAGCAGGGAGCTGGACTAGAAGTGGAGCAGCCGGAACATGAATTGGCACCCATAGGGGACACTGGTGCTGCAGGCTAGGCCATGGCTTTAAACCCCTGAGCCACAGCCCCAGCCCCTTGTGTTCTTAAAACTAGTAGAACTGAACACATTTTCATTTTGAGTAACTGTTTCTTCCAGAGTTGCCTTGCAGCTCACCACCTGTGTCTTAATTGTTCTGAATCTGTTGTTCTTTGTATTCAAGTGATGATGAATGCCAGAATTAGATCAGTTCCCTTAGACATAAAGAAGCCAAAGGATAATAAAACAGTGAATTCTTCTTCCATGTCTTCTTGATTTCCCACTGTCTGGTGTCTCTTGGTCCTGCTTTTCATTCCCTGCTCCTTCCTGTATTGTCTTTTCTTTCTAATTCTACTTTTCAGAAGCAGAACTGCAAAGAGTGTTGTATGGGGAGGGTGAATTTAAAATTGGATTATGGGGGTGAGACTTTCAAAAACTTCCCTCAACCTCCCATCTTCAAACAATGTGTATGGGGCAAAATATTGTGTCTCTTCTCTAGGAGCCTTGGGATGGGGAGCAAAACTCAGACTGCATTTTTATTCAGAGTTACAGAGGGAGAGACAGACAGACAGAACTTCCATCTGTGGGTTCACTCCCCAGATGGCTGAAATGAACAAGGCTAGGGCCAGGCCAAAGCCGGAGCTTGGAACTCCATTTGAGTCTCCCATGTGGGTGCAGGGGCCTAAGTACTCAGCCATCTTCTGCTGCTTTCCCAGGACATTAGCAGGAAGCTGGATTGGAAGTGGAGCAACCAGTACTCGTGCCGGTGCTCACATGGAAACATCTTTTTTTTTTTTTTTTTTGTAACATTCTTTTTATTATTATTATTTTTGACAGGCAGAGTGAAGAGAGAATAAGAGAGAGAGAGAGGTCTTCGTTTTGCTGTTGGTTCACTCTCCAATGGCCGGCGCGCTGCAGCTGGCGCACCGCGCTGATCCGAAACCAGGAGACAGGTGCTTATCATGGTCTCCTATGGGGTGCAGGGCCCAAGCACTTGGGCCATCCTCCACTGCACTCTCGGGCCACAGCAGAGAGCTGGCCTGGAAGAGGGGCAACCGGGACAGAATCCGGCGCCCTGACCGGGACTAGAACCCAATATGCCTGTGCCGCAAGGCGGAGGATTAGCCTATTGAGCCGCCGTGCTGGCCACATGGAAACATCTTAACCTGCTGTGGCACAATGCTGGCCCTCAGTTTGCATGATTTAGATGTGATCTATTAACAGGTGTATCCGAGGACCTCCCCAATGGTTTTTTCATTTTGTTTAGCATAGTCGTTACTATCATCATAGATTTGCCAGAATGTGGATAAAAGGAGAACCAAATAAACTTCAGGAATCCAGAGTTGCTTATAAATGCTAGTAATTTAGGGGTATTAAATGTGACTTGAAAATGACCATGTCCAATGTCCTCTGTCTATTCACACTTTATTAGGTAAAAACTATCCTCATAAACACTCTTCTTAATCCTTTAGCTAAAGAATTGGTACATGTGGAAAGGAGTAGTCAAAGACTTATAATTACAAAGACCATAACTTGAAATTCTTTGTTTCCTGTGATTTTTTTTTAATTTTTTATGTATTTATTTGATATATTTTTTTTTTTTTGACAGGCAGAGTGGATAGTGAGAGAGAGAGACAGAGAGAAAGGTCTTCCTTTTTGCCGTTGGTTCACCCTCCAATGGCCGCTGCAGCCGGCGCACCTCGCTGATCCAAAGCCAGGAGCCAGGTGCTTCTCCTGGTCTCCCATGGGGTGCAGGGCCCAAGGACTTGGGCCATCCTCCACTGCCTTGCCGGGCCATAGCAGAGAGCTGGCCTGGAAGAGGGGCAACCAGGATAGAATCTCGCGCCCCAACCGGGACTAGAACCCGGTGTGCCGGCGCCGCAAGGTGGAGGATTAGCCTGTTGAGCCACGGCGCCGGCCTGTTTCCTGTGATCTTTACACTCACGTGTGTACACAGGCAAATCTGTGCAGGTGAGTATCTCAGAACAGGCACCGGCTCTTATTTGTGCCTCCCTTTGAAGCCCTACAATGGTCAGAATTCAATGAAGCCCACTACACCAAGAGAAAACATGAGGCCTGGCCTAGTCCGTAGAATTGGGTGAGGGCAGAAGGTGAACACCACAGAAATCCAGAGACAGGACATCCCCTTAGCTTCTCAGGTCTCAGCAGGATACTCACAGAGTCTGGAAAATTCAGGGCTGGGAAAGCCTAAAAGGAGAATGGAAGAGGCAACAGCACTTTCTCATTCCAGTCCAAGTTTTTCCAGCTAGTTAGAGGCCACTTCTGTGCCAATTCTCAGCTGCATCAATAGTATCTGAAAAACCAAGCAGGAAGTTAAAGCGTGGTCTGATATTGTGGCGTGATAGGTTAAACCACCACTTGTGACGCTGGCGTCCCATATGGATGCTGGTTCCAGATGAGGTTCCTGGCTCCTGGCTGTGGCCTGGCCCAGCCCTGGCTGTTGTGAACATCTGAATAGTGAACCAGCAGATGGATGATTCTCTCCCCATCTCTCTCTCTCTCTCTCTCTCTCTCTCTGTGTGTGTGTGGTGTGTGTGTCCTTCTCTGTAACTCTTTCAAATACACAAATAAAGCTTTAAAAAATTTTTTCAAAAGCAAAGCTTCCATGCTAACATAAAGAATCATAGCAAAGGGAGGTATCCGTACTTAAAGCTTATCTGAGAAAATATGGATGGAAATGACATCTGGGATTTTTTTGGCAAATATTAATTTGCAGGGTCTTAGTCCACCCGAATGAGGATGGACTGGGTCCGAAGAAAGATAAGTGCGCTCCTGATCCCGGAGACAGTCAGACACAGTGGGGAGCCAAGCAAGCAAGCAAGAACTCAGTTTATTGCGTGCATAGCAAAGCCTTTTAAAGCACAAGACCGCAGGATTACTGGGGCAGGGCATAAGGACCAACCAGTTACTTAAAAGGTCATTTTATGGGGCGACTTTCTACAGGACCAGACATATGTCTGTACACTCATCATCAGTTGTCACCTCCCCTGATGCTGTGCAGGCAATCACCTTTGGTGGTAGACAACTTTGGATACTGCCCACCTTACTTCCTTTGGGTGCCATCTTTGAACTGCCACATGCGCCTAATTTCCCCCACAGATTCCCCCTTTTTTGTTTTATATTAAAGAGAGAAAAAGAGGAACTGAGCGGAGAGTGTGCCTGTCTTAAGTTGTCCCCTCTGACTGGGATCAGCCCTTTAGGGAGCATGTCTGTCTTAGGTTGTCCCCCTCTGGGGATCTTACTTGTCTTTGACTACTACTCCAGCTGTTAAGGGCTGTCCCGGGGATCTTACCCGTCATTGGCTACCACCTCAGCAACTCAGTGTATGATGTATTATATCTCTACATATTGGCAGTGGCCGTGGGCAGATGTATAGAGTTCCCAATCTGGTGCTTAAAGAATGGCATATTGTTGTTGGACCACCATTAACTGGACCGCAGCAATGCAATCTTAGACAAATTTACAAGGACAATGGAGACCAAGGGTCCACAAGGGGGAGGAGATAAGGAAGCCATCCCCCAAGGCCAGACTACAGGTAACTAGAGCTTCAAGGTCTTCTTGGAGGGGCTTGATCTTGTCCTTGATGATGCTGGAGCAATTAGCATAAAAGCAGCACTCCTGATGTACCATGATGATCCAGTCACAGTGAGGCAGAAAGTTCAATATCGTCTTTTTATCCCTGTAAGAGAAAAGAAAAATCACTCCTCAGGAGGGAGTCCTCCTGGGTGACATTCTTTGGCAAAAGGGGAGATATTTAAGGTTTCTCACAGGTACCCATATGGGATTGGAATTCCCCTGAGGGAAGACACATCCAAATTCTCTACCAGCACCTATCAGTGGGTCTGGTCCTTGCCAGCATCCCGTTAGTGGGTTTTTCCATTTTACCCTAACCGAAAGGTAGGGTAGTTGGAGGGACCAATGTTTGTAAAAGGCTGACAAGGACTGATGTTTTGGAAAATTTAAAATATTTATGGTGAGCATGGCTGGTCTCGTGGGGGTATGATTCCCCCTTTTTGTTTTATAAGTTGGTATTTTGTTTTTTTTTTTTTTATGATTCCTCACAACCTTATGGGTTGTGAGGAATTTCAGTAGAGTGTTGAATTATTTTACATCTTGGCAGCACTTTTTTTTTTTTTTTTTGACAGGTAGAGTGGATAGTGAGAGAGAGAGAGAGAGACAGAGAGAAAGGTCTTCCTTTTGCCGTTGGTTCACCCTCCAATGGCCGCTGTGGCCGGTGCATCTCGTGATCCGAAGCCAGGAGCCAGGTGCTTCTCCTGGTCTCCCATGTGGGTGCAGGGCCCAAGGACTTGGGCCATCCTCCACTGCCTTGCCGGGCCATAGCAGAGAGCTGGCCTGGAAGAGGGGCAACTGGAATAGAATCCGGTGCCCCAACCGGGACTAGAACCCGGTGTGCCGGCGCCGCAAGGCAGAGGATTAGCCTGTTAAGCCACGGCTCCAGCCTTGGCAGCACTTTTAATTTAAACATTCTGATTGGTTATTATCTCTGCAAGATGAGAGATATATCTTTTGACATCTCCAGGGGCCCTTCTGGAAATACCAAAAGTTTAGAGAATTTACAACTTTGATTTTTACAAAGTTTGTTAAAGATGCCAAGAGAACTTAGAGTATCTGGTTAAAATAGAATTTTTTTAACATCCTGAAATGACAGCTATTTATTTAATTAGGGCAATTTTAAAACTTTTAGACCAGATTTAATTATAAATCTTGAACATAAGAGTTAGCACACGAAATCATCACATAACTCAGAACTATTTAACAGAGTCAAAAAGAGCTTACAGGACCTACCTCTAGAAATGGCAGAGTAACCAATTAAGCAGACACTTTTAAAAGGAGACGTTCCAGTTTTTGCAAAAACAGATCTATAAAAGAAACAAGTTTAAAGCATATCAAAGACATGTAAAGGCTTGTATACACAGAATTTACTCTCATTTACATAAGACTACTTTAGCTGGAAAGCAAAAATATGAATACAGCATAGGTCTGACATCATTTACAACATTTTATTACACTTTGCATAATCTGAATTGACTCAAACAGTTGCACTTTAACAAATTTAGAGTCTCATCCTTTGAGAGTGCCAGGGATCCTACTGGAAGCCCCAAAGTTGGAAGACTCATTTTAGAATTTAAAACTGTTAGAGTCAAACTGCTTAGCCAAAAATTTAGCCAAGGCTGTGGGCTAGATCTGATTAGATTTAAGGTAATCACTTAAATGTTAAAAACAGGCAAATAGACATAATATAGACCAAGCTTGATCATTGTTACAAGGTGATTATTTAAATGTTTGAAAATAAGCACATATTTAAATAACCCATAGCTCTTAATAAAAACTCAGCTTTTTAAAAACAATTAGAATTTAACAGACATTAAGAGAACATAATATATTACTTTAACTCATTGCTTTAACAGAGAATCAGATTTTAATTTTATGTCAAAGAGGAATAGAGAGAACATAATAGATTATTTTAACCCATTACCTTAACAAAGGATCATATTTCAATTTTATGTCAAAGAGAAATAGATTAGCATACTTGTGATTTTTTCATCTGCCAGTGTCCTTGATTTACATTTTAAAATAACCTGTTAAGAATCTCCAAATTAAGATAACATTTTTAAATAAGGTAACACAATTTTTAGCCTGAGTTATTGTAAACAGTGTTGAACTATTTTCATGACATGCTGAGTATATGAAAGTTTACATTTGGATGCATTTATGTCATCTGCCTTTACCCAATTTAAATTAGCAGTTACACCTAAATGACTTAGGGTGCTGATATTATATCTATCTGAATTCGATTAAAATTAAAATTGCATTTTTCTAAAACAAGTACTAACTACCCATTGCTGTGTTATTGAGTACTGATTACCGGAAACCTGTTAAAATAAATTGCAAAATAAGTTCAGCAAGTTACAAAGCAATATTTTTAAGGGTAGTGAACTTCCTAGATTCAAAGAAAAATTAGTTACAGTTGCCCCTCCTCCTTTTTTTTTTTTTTCTAATATCTCAGGCCCCATGACATCATAGTCTATCAGCCACGTGGGGCTGCTTTTGAAACAGGTTTAGGCAGCTGTCACAGTTCCCAATCCTGATTTTCCTGTCCACCTTGCTCAAGATAAAAAAGAGCCATCAGAAGGGTGGGATACCTAATTATTTCTCAATAAGCAGGGAACCCAAAAAGGATGGGATTACCACTCCCTTGCTATTCTTATGGTAAAACTGAAACAAGAGAGGAACAGAAGACCAACTGGAAATCATGGAGACAGCCATTAAGACAAGGAGAGTAGACTTTGGACCAGGCCTGGTTCTAAGATAAAGTACAAATTCCTGGGTGGGAGGGGGATGTATAGTGAGCTGAGATAGTGAAGTTGGGGCGGCACAAGTGGCAGGCAGAGGTTTAGATAAGGCCAGTAGTAGCCAGAGGTACTTTCCCTTCCACCCCTCCCAGTGAGGAGAGGTATCTCTTGACTGGAAGAGAGTGCAGAGAAAGGCTGTGGTCCCCCACTCACAGGGAAGACTGCACACGCCAGGGCCTAGCAGGACTGGCCATGGGGTTGGGTAGGCACGCTGTCTACAAAATGAAACAAACTGATCCCAAAGGTCCCCAGCTGGCAACTTATAATGGAGACTGTGTTGGACCCTGGCTATAAAATCTGGCAATGACTCTCCCAGTTTTTGTCGCACTCCTGCTATGGGAGATTCAGTGGGCCCCTCATCCAGCTTGTACCAAGCATTAAGTCCTGCCTGCCTCACTTGTTCATGGTACAGAGCGGGTAGCGCAGTTTGCTGGATCCCGGTATAGAATCCCTCCCCCATCCCAGCCTGCATAGTGTATGTAATAGGAATAGCTGGCTGGGCTGCCCAGCTAGCTCAGTCGGTAGAGCATGGGACTCTTAATCCCAGGGTCATGGGTTCGAGCCCCACGTTGGGCGCCAGGTGCAGGGTCTTAGTCCACCCGAACGAGGATGGACTGGGTCCGAAGAAAAGTAAGTGCGCCACTCGCCCGTTCCCCAGCCTCCAGCCTCCCGATTCTGGAGACAAGTCAAGCAAGCAAGAACTCAGTTTATTGTGTGCATAGCAAAGCCTTTTAAAGCACAAGACCACAGGATTACTGGGGCAGGGCATAAGGACCAACCAGTTACTTAAAAGGTCATTTTATGGGGCGACTTTCTACAGGACCAGCCACATGTCTGTACACTCATCATCAGTTGTCGTCACCTCCCCTGATGCTGTGCAGGCAATCAGCTTTGGTGGTAGACAACTTTGGATACCGCCCACCTTACTTCCTTCGGGTGCCATCTTTGAATTGCCCCCTGTGCCTAATTTCCCCACATTAATTAAACCAGTTACTGTGTTTCAGGCTTTGCTTTAAACATTGGGAATACGCAAAGCACAAAAAGGTCCAAATCCTTGCACTCATGGAGTATATATTCTTATGGTGAAGATAGATAAAAGGAAAATGAATAAATGAAATTATCACTGTGTAAGATGTTAATAAGGAAATGGGAAAATTCAGGAAGGAAGACGGAGTGACCATGACCCATTTTGTGAGTGAAGGGAGGCCTTATTGAAAGTGCTAGACACACACAGCTTGAAGAGAGGAAGTGCATGAGCCTGTGGTCCATGGAAGGAGAACTTACCAAGCACAAGTGCTGGGCCCCTAAGGGAGCACCTGAGCCCACTGTGTGGGAGGAACAGCAAGGACACCACCATGGCTGGAGTGGATTGTACAAGAGGGAGAAGAGAGGGGATCAGAGGGAGCCAGAGCCGGGCAGGACTTGGGCTTTCACTCTGAGCAAGCAGGGGAACTACTGGAGGGTTTTGAGCAGAGGCAGCATCATCCACCTTTGAAAATGACCCTTAGGAGGCTAGGGGAGATCAGAGGAGCCTGTTGAATAACACAGGCAACAGGGAGGTTGGCTTGAATCAGAGAGAAAAAAACAAGTATCACATGAATTTGTATTTCAAACACTTGACTTAAAACTATTTTTCCAAAGCCTCCAAGTCCATGAGAATGATCAATGATCAGTTTTGATTTTAAATCTATTGCCCCCAGTTCTCGCTTACTTTGATGAACTACTCTGCACTTGGGGTACATTCATGCTAAGGAAGACAGATTTACACTGCATAGTTTCCCTTCTTCCTTCTGCCTGTGTTTTATTGACAGTCCAGGTTGAGCTGAATTTCCCCCCCTCTCCTTCCCAAGTTTTAATCCTCTCTGGCTTTTAAATCCCTTCAGAATTTTGTGAAGCAAAGAATTCCTGCTGACTTCAAAGAATGTTTCACACTTGGATTTTCTCAATGGGGGATATGGCAAAAGTAGTGGAACTCTCCTTTCTCTCCATGCAGAATAATGTGTTTGGCAATCACACATACTGATTAAGGAGCAGTCTCAGAGACTCATTTCTTTGTTGCTTTGAAAAGCATTAATTTTCCTTTGTAATATTTTTCAATTCTAAATGTAATCTGTTACTTTGTAGGAGAAGCAATTTGTATTAATTGAAACTTGATTAACTTTACTTTTATTACCCTGTTCTTAAGATCATACTACAGATTTGGTTATCTATAGCATGATATAATGTAATGAATACTTGGTTTAAAGAGATTTCTAAATCCTGTTGTTTCAATCATTTCATTGAAAGAAAAATAGCTTATTGCGACAATCCTTTAAATAAAAGGATTTCTGTTTGTTTTTCTTGATTTGTGAAAGATAATTTAGAGGCATTCCTTCGAAAAAGAATGCTTGTAAGGCAAAGCCATAATCAAACCAGTTCATAATCTGTTCTAGTAAAATACATATGGCAGCCCTTTCACTTTACCCAATGTATATGATAGACTTTGAAAAGGAATTCGATTTAGAGTAAATCCTTTTCTCCTCCTTCCCCTGCATCCTTCCATGGGCTAAGTTCACCTTTTTCCCTCAGTATCTGCCCTTTACTCTTTACATTTTGACTTCATAAGAACTAGAAGTAGAGACTGCTGTTGTTGGTTGTATTTGTGTAACGACACCACCCAAACGCATCGCTAAGGGATGGAGAAATTTCAACAGGAGATTATGATGAGTCTGTTACATCTCTGTCTTCAAATATTTATAAAATTGAGGCCATCTGTGAAAAACTTTTTATAAAATATTTATTTACTTATTTATTTGAAATGCAGAGTTACAGAGAGGCAGAGAGAGAGAGAGAGAGAGAGAGAGAGAGAGAGAGAGAGAGCCTTTCATCCGCTGGTTCACTCTTCAAATGGCTGCGATGGACAGAGCTGTGCTGATCCAAAGTCAGGAGCCAGGAGCTTCTTTCAGATCTCCCACATGGATGCAGGGGCCCAAGGATTTGGGCCATCTTCTACTGCTTTCCCAGGCCATAGCAGAGAGCTGGATCAGAAGCGGTGCTGCCAGGACTTGAACCGGTGCCCATATGGGATGCTGGCACTGCAGGCAGCTGCTTTACCTGCCATGCCACAGCACCCCAAAACGGACTTTTAGTAGCTGTGCCAGATGGTTTGGAACTACAGTATTACAATTCCGGCCATTGCCTGTAAATCTGGAACAAACCTGCATATCCAGGTTGATTCTAAGACTTCTTTATAGTGCTCTCAAGATTTGACAACACTACTGAGACGTTACTGATCTTGTTTACTGTGTTGTCACCTGCACTCATAGTAAATCCTTAGCATGAATCAGTTAGTCTGGATTAGTGGTCATTGTAACCACCACTGCTGTATACTCATTAAAAAATAAACGAATGAAAAATAAAAATAGTATTCACTTTAAATTGTTCCTTGGGGCAGGCATTTAGCTAAGTGGTTAAGACGTTAGTGAAGACATCTGTATCCCATCTCAGGGTACCTGGGTTAGATACCTAACTCCTTACACCAGATTCCTGCTCATGCAGATCCTTGCAGACAGTGGTGATGACTCAAGTGGCTGGGTCCTTGCCACCCATGTAGGATGGCCATGTGAGATTCTTGACTCCTGGCTTCAGTCCAGCCCAGTCTTAGCCGTTAGCATTTGGGGAGTGAACCAGAGACTGGGCGCTTTCTCTCTCTCTTTGTCTCTCTGCATCTCAAATAAATAAATTTCATCTCAAATAAAAATAGATTTAAAAAAGAAAAATTCCTTGAATAATCAGTAAAAATTATCTGTATCTGTTATATTTAATCTCTACTGTTGAGAAGCAGGTATTAAATCTATTGACTGAGATGCTTCCATCGCACACATCAGGTCAGACTCTGCTTCTAACTTCTACTTCCTGCCAGTGCAGGCTCTGGGAAGCAACAAAAACTATGGTCAATCCAACCTGAACATTTGGTGGGCATTTTCTTGAACGTAAACAAAGTAACTTACTACTTCAAGGAAACCAAGACAGTACTTGCCACCACTGATAAAAACAAAATTCTTAAGCAAAAATTGGGTTTGGGAAAACTTTAATTTCCACTGAGAGGCTGCAGCTTCCTACAACTAAAAGAATTCTGTGATGAGATTGGTGGTGGTATTAACAATGTGATTTTAAAAATATTCATTAATGAAATTTGTTAATACTTAGAAAAATCTGCATAACTCAATGAACTAATATTCTCCAAATATTTAATGTATAATTCCATAAAATGATACACAGATGAAAAACCTATTGAAAATGTAAGGCCAAGAGATTTTAATGTGACTGAGTAAAAAAATATTTACTGATAGGATTTTAGATGCTACATTACAACTAAATTTTTTTAAACATGGCTTTTTTTTTTTTAAAGATTATTTTATTTATTTGAAAGACAGAGTTACAGAAAAAGAGGTAGAGTCAGAGGTCTTCCATCTGCTGGTTCACTCTCCAAATGGCTGCAATGGCCGGAGCTGAGCTGATCTGAAGCCAGGAGCCAGGAGCATCTTCCAGGTCTCCCACATGGGTGCAGGGCCCAAGCACTTGGGTCATCTTCCTCTGCTTTCACAGGTACATTAGCAGGGAGCTGGATCATAAGTGGAGCAGCCAGGACTCCAACTGGCACCCATATGGGATACCAGCACTGCAGGTGGGGGCTTTAACCTGCTGTGTTACAGCGCTGGCCCCACAACTAAATTTTAATAAACTAGTACTTTGTGAGTCTTAATATAGTTTCAATGAAGAGTATCCACATTGTCTGATAAAAAGCTAGTAAGTTATTTTTTCTGATTCCAACTACATATCCATGTGAGGTCAACTTTTTTTCATATACTTTGACTACAACATCACATAGGAACAGATGGATACAGGATAAATTTAAGAATCTACCTGTCATTAGAGTTAAGAAGCAAATTTGCAGGATATAAGATCAACCAAAACAGTCACTGATATATCTATCTATGAACTAACAATGAAAAATATGAGAAGAAAATTAAGAAAACCATTTCATTTTCAATAGCTCAAAAGAATAACATACTTAGACTATATTCACCCAAGGAGGTGTAAGACTTGTACACTGAAAACTACGAAACAATGCTGAAGAAAATTAAGTGTGTAATTAAATGGAAAGACACCATGTACTGATGCATTAGAAGACTTAATGTCTACAGATTCAACGTTGTCCCTATCAAAATCCCAACAGTATTTTTGAGAATTGAAAAAAAAAATCCTAAAATTCATATCAAGTGGCAAAGAATCCTGAATAGTAAAATAAATAAATAAATCTAGAGAGCTTGTTTGGAGGTTCTAGCAGGGGTGTGCAAAGACCAGCCTCCTCTAGTGGAGAAGGGCCTCTTTGACCCAGTGTGCAAGTTCAGGAGGGACGCGTGTGGAGCTGTGAGGGGAGAGGGGGACACCCACTTAACCAGCCAGCTCAGTGAATCAGTCCTGGAGATCAAGTGACAGATATCGCAGCCAGGTTGCCCTCACATCCAAAAATCTTGAAAAAGAAGGGCAAAATTGGAAGACTCATGCTTTCCAATTTCAAAACTTAACCACAAAGCTGCAATAAACAAAACAGTGTGGTGATAGCATGAGGACAGATATATAGATCAATCCTACAGAAGTGAGAGCTCAGGAATACATCCATACATTTATGGCCAACTGGCTTTTCACAAAGTTACCAAAGCCATTCTACGGAAAAAAGCAATCCTTTCCACAAAAGGCAGTGTAACAACTAGATAGGCACCAACTTAAGAATGAAGTTGTGTGCCTGCCTCACAGCATATATGAATATTAATTCAACTTGTATCAAAGACCGAAATATAAGAGCAGAAACTATAAAATTCTTAGAAGAAGAGATAGGCATAAATCTTCATGATTTTGGATTTGACAATGACGTTTTTATATGTGACACAAAAGCACAAACAGCAAACGAAAAATAAATTCTGAGCATGAAGGACACTCAAAAAAGTGAAAAGACATGAGGGACATTTTGTTTTTAATTTTAATTTTTATTTATTTTTATTTTTTATTTTGACAGGCAGAGTGGATAGTGAGAGAGAGAGACAGAGAGAAAGGTCTTCCTTTTTGCTGTTTGTTCACCCTTCAATGGCCGCCGCAGTAGGCGCGCTGTGGCCGGCGCACCGCACTGATCCAATGGCAGGAGCCAGGTGCTCCTCCTGGTCTCCCATGGGGTGCAGGGCCCAAGCACTTGGGCCATCCTCCACTGCCTTCCTGGGCCATAGCAGAGAGCTGGCCTGGAAGAGGGGCAACCGGGACAGGATCGGTGCCCCGACCGGGACCAGAACCCGGTGTGCCGGCGCCGCAAGGTGGAGGATTAGCCTATTGAGCCACGGTGCCGGCCTGGGAAAATATTTTTTAATTGTATATCTGGACTAGTATCCAGAAACATAAAGAACTCTTCAACATAGCAATAAAAACACAAACTAGTCAAAAAAATGGTCCAAGGGTTTGAATGCAAATTTTCCCATTCCCAAAGAAGGTACACAAACGACAAATATAGGAAAAAGATACTGGGCATCATCAGTCCCTAGAGAAAGATAAATCGAAACCACGAGATGTCACTTCATACCACTGAGCTGGCTGTAATTTTCAAAATGGAAATCAGTGTTGGCAAGGATGTAAAGAAAATGGAACCCTCGTAGATTTGCTGGCGGGATTTTTAAAAAAACCGCACTGCTGCTGTGGAAAAACAGTTTGAAAAATCCTTCAAAAAGTGGATAAGGGGACGGCACAAACTGCAGGCCTGCAGTGCCGGTATCCCATATGGCCGCAGGTTCGATTCCTGGCTGCTCCACTTCCGATCCATCTCTCTGCTATGGCCTGTGAAAGCTGTGGAAGATGGCCCAACTCCTTGGGCCCCTGCACCCGTGTGGGAGACCCAGAAGAAGCTCCTGGCTCCTGGCTTCGGATAAGCACAGCTCTGGCCGTTGAGGCCATCTGGGGAGTGAACCAGCAGGTGGAAGATCTCTCTTGCTCTCTGCCTCTGCCTCTCTGTATTACTGCCTTTCAAATAAATAAATAAATCTTTTAAAAAATGATTCATGGTTGGGACCAGCATTGTGGTGTACCTGGTGAAGCTGCCATTTGCCACCTGAGGCGCCGGCATCCTATGTGAGTGCTAATTTCTGTCTCAGGTGCCCTGCTTCTGATGCAGCTCGAGGCTAATGGCCTGGGAAAAGCAGCAGAAGATGGTCCAAGTGCTCGGGCCCCTGCTACCCACGTGGGAGACCCAGAGGAAGTACTTGTGTGTGTGTCAACCATGCTGGAGACCCAGATTCAATTTGGGATTCCTGGCCTTGACCTGGCCCAGCCCTGGATGCTGTGGGCCTTTGAGGAGTGAGCCAGAGATCTCTCTGACTTTTTCTACCTTTGCCTTTCAAATTAAAAAAAGTGAAAAGAAAAAAAAAAAAAAGAAATTGCACTTTGCTTTGTACTACGTGAGAAATGAGGCCATTTGCTAATAATTGAAAATGTACGTGCAACATAGGGTCTGCTGCCCAAGATTGCATGCTGGGGCAGAAAAAAATGGTTAGCAATGCATGTTGAGTGAGTCAATGGGGAGACAGACCTGACTTGTGTTAATGCAATAAATTGACTACTTAGGCCTTGAACCCCTTTCTAGCATATCCCTCGCAAGTTAGTCTTGTCTTGAACTCTGGGCAAGAATGATTTTTTTTTTTTCCAGTAACTGCCAGACTGTCCCTGATCTTTGACCCTAGTTCAGAAGCAGCTGATTCAGGATTATTCTTCCTCTGGGAAACTGCCCAGGATGGTGTGCCGTGTTGCTTTTGTGTGGAGTGCAAATTAAACTCCTGCTGTTATTGGGTGGAGTCGATTATCACTGACAACAAGGAATTTTTTTAGTGCCACCCAAATGATGCCTCTACCATGGAGCTAAGTCAGTTTTCTGACTTGGGCCGAACATGTTTGGCTATTGAGTCTGCTCTGGTTGCTGAGCGCTAGGATGTGGATAATCCTGTCTGCCCACCCACCGCCACTGCCTTAGACCAGGTGCAGAAGGTCACTGCAGCCGGGTGAGAAATGCAGTGAAACAGAGCTGGGAAATCTGGGAACAGTCTGACCGGAGGCCTTGCGGCTTGGAAAACCTGCAGTGGGACAAAGTCCTTTCACCTCCAAGGATGTTGTTCTCAAGATAACAAGTTCAAAGAGCTTGTTAGCTCAGACATTCTACTCCGTTCCCCTTATTGGGTCTGGCGGTTATCATGTGACTGTCTGGTTTAGAACTGCATGTGGAGAACACTGCAAGGCAAATCAGGGAGGTGTTCTTCCTCCTAACTCTGCCCCCCTACCCTTCTCTATAATCCCTTCTGTATCTCTTTTTCATCATGCACTGTCCCCTCTTCACCCTGGAAAGTCGCTGCGCGTGTCACCACTCAGTGCTGCATCTACCACTCGGTGGATATCTTAGCGGTGGTTCAGGTAGCACTCTATTGCGAATTCCTGTTTCTCCTTCAACTTAGTCCCATTGAACCCCCTTTCCCTCCTCAGCTGTCTGCTCCTCTCCTTTCACCACTGTTCCTGAGATAAATTAGCTTCTAATCTTTTGATTTATCTTATGTTTCCAGCACTGGACTTTCTGTGCTTACCCTGGAGAGGCAGGGTTTCTCGCTGGAGCTGGGATGACTACCCACAGGGAGGATTTGTCCCTGCCTTCCGGTTTCCTTAAAATAAAGCTATCAGAGTCTCCAGGTCCTCAAGATGCCCACAGTACCTGCCTCTGGCTCCCAGAAGCCTGGCACTGTGTTTGCATTATCATTTTGTAGACTAAAAGGCAAGAGCTGATCTGCTTCCGCCAATGGGGAAGGGGCCCCTCCTCCTTTCATCACCTCAAATAGAGAAAGGCTTCCCTGGTGAAGGCCAAGGAGGGCCCCAAAAGATGGAGCAGGAGGACACTTTGGTAAATGCAACTTTAACAATCTTTCTTAATGGGGGAGAGTAGGGGTAGAACATTAATTGATTCATGTTTGTGGACTCATTCCCTATGAGATGACTAAAAAGGTTATATCACTTAGAACTAAATAAATAAAACTAAGTAAAATAAATTAATGTCTTTTAATCTATTGAGTGTTGAGGACAAAGAATGTAACAATCTGCATGGTAAATTAGGAAAAAAATTATCAATTAATTTGATCCATATGAAATTGTGTTATTCAATCATTTTGCCAATATTTGACCATTTAAACATAAGCAAATACCAGTTTCATGTGGTTTAGTCTAAAATTAAAGCTTTTAACTCATTTCTCCTTTTGTGATGCCATTTCTTTGATGTAAATGCTTTTCTGTTTTAATGATAATACAGATTAGTCTGAATTTTTCTTTTACCTCATTTTCAGTTACTTCACACTGCCAGTAGAGAGCGTTGGCTGCCTGGCGATACCAATGAAAAGTTTTAAAAATAAAATGTAGGTGTATCCACGTCTGGTTATGATTTGCCTCTCCTGCTCTGCAGTTGCATAACTCAGTTTGATGTTGCACAATTCCTTCTCCTTTATTCCCTTCCACATGGTGCAGAACCTCCACCAAACGATGAATACTTTCAGTACCTTTCATATCCAAGCTGCAGCTTTCACATTCTGTTCTATTGATACTGCATTTTGGCAGTGGATAAAGGGACACAGTTAAAGTCTCTGCTCATAATTGGTTTTATTTGGGAAAGATTTTCTTTGAACCAGTGGCCACCCGCGATTTTATAATTATCAGACATTAACTAGCTCAGCATTTCTCGGAGGAAATATACACAATTCACTTCTTGCTTTTGACAGGAAAGAAAAGGAGAAAAAAGAAGAAAAGAACTAAAGAGTATTAGAGAACCCCACTTTCTTGGGAGTGTTCCATGTGGGATTACGCTAACCAATGCTAACACTATATTTGTCGGCATGGCACTCTGTCAAGTACAATCTCAACTACCTTTTTACTTTCCCAGAAGCCTACAGAGACAAAAACTCAAAAGAAATTTTTGTCTTCTGAAAAGTGAGGCAATTCCAACAGAAGTGCTCTGGAATGACTTGAATTATATGCGAGGGTCCTTCAGAAAGTTTGTAGAAAGTGAAATAAAGAGGTAAATTTACTTCAGTCCCCAAAATTTTTGAAATCCATACACGGTTGTTTTCATAATAGGCATTTCTTGCGAACTTTTGGAAGACCCCTGGTATGCACGCATTCCAAATTTTTTTGCACCAAAATAATCTTTTAGTCAAGTTTTCCACGCATGTTCTAAACTCCTCTTGCATAAGCTACAGACCAAGCATCAAGGCTCTTACGTGTACTTTGCTATGATTTGAAAAGCAGAGCACTCCACACGTTGGAGGTGGCTGAGATGTGTGTGTTATGTGGATCAGGCACCCACACAAGGGTTATAACGTTTGCAAGGCCCTGCCTCATCGCTAAACAAACCAGCAGTTAACCCTCGCTTCCCATGGGCTTGCTTTTCCCATCCATGTGGGAGTGGACAGTGGGGGCTTTGTTTGCAGGGGTTTTGTCTGTCTGTAGCCTCTGGTAAAATAAACATGACCTTGGATGGGAAAAGTCCTTGGTAGAGCCTGGGGGTCCTGGGAGAGCTTTTCCCATAGCCCAGCCCAGATGGCTTCATCAGGTTACCTGGTTAGCGTCTTCGGAAGGCAGCATCCTTTGCAGATCCATGCAGGGCCGGCCCAAGTCACAGGAAGCTAAGTAGGAGACTTCACCCCTGGCCTGACATCGGCAGAAGAATCATGTAGAAGAGAAACTTGCCTCTTTGACCTAGTCCTGTCCCTACTTGTCAGCTGGTGTCAAAAGCACATCAGGGACCTTAGAGGTCATGGAAATGTCTCAGAATTTCATCTTTGGACAGTATCGATGAGCTCTGGACCGAACTTAGCCCAGGGATCGTGGAAAATGTTTGTGGCAAGTGCATGGGTTGAGAAATCAGACTCATTCTGTGACCTGATCTGCTAAAAATCTTTGAAAACTTAACTTCTAAAAATAATGTTATAATTGTGTATGTGTTGAATGAGGAAGTGGAAGAGATTAAACAAATATCTGCAGATCCCATGCTTATTATACTCTTTAATTATGCTTTAAGATAGGATATTTAATAATGGACCTTGAACAACTTTTTATCAAAATTCAATGATTTGATATCAAAGTATTTATATTGTCCTCTCCCACCCTTGTCCCTTCATCTCCACACTTTGCAAGAAATTAACACTTTTAATCCAGCCTTTGAGAAGTTTGCCACAGCCCATAGAAAGTTTTTGACACTTGGAATTCTTTATCACTATTCCATCAGGATGTCAATGCTGGCTTACGAGACAATTATGTGAAGACTGGAGATCTTATAGTCTGTCCTTAAAGTGTAAACAGAAATAATCTTGGCCCAACTAGAACTTGATGTTCGCCCCGGCTCCTCCCAAACCTCATGTAAAAAACCTCAAAAGCTTCAATATTGATTCAACAAAATGAATGGCTGAGTCATTTCAGAAGCACTCTGACAAGTGGACAAATGCTACCATGGTGACATTTTGATATGCAGTATGCTTACTGAACCGTGCTGGTCCTCCTCCCCCCACCCCCACCAACCGCTAAAGCAGAATGACAAACCATGGGGAGTGCCACACACAGCGTGCCCAGACCAGAGGCAGCTAGAGGGGGGAAAAGATTTAATTAGCTGTTCTTAAAGGATTAAAAATTCCACGGACATTTGTATCTGATTTATGGGGAAATTCCTTTTAAGATATGAGAAAAACTATTCTGAGCCATGTTTCTTGCTTAAAAACAAAGTCTCAGCATTCCATGTAAACATTTGTGAGCTGACTTTTTAAGAAAATTTTTATTTCTGTAAGGTGAGCAAATTTCATATATTTCAGGGAGCAGACTTCTTGAGGACAAAATCTTTTTAGCTCAGGAAGATAAAAATTTAAAACATTTCTATAGAACATCATACTTTATTCAGTTCACCCTTTGCTACATGATGTAATAAAATACTACATATGGCCAGTAATAAAAAGAAAACAATATATGCAAATATATATGTTAATATCTATAAGGAGGTGAGACCCTGAGAGCACTTCTAAGAACTAATGAAAAAGTGGAATAAAGATAAGCTTATTTGGGGGCAAAATAGTTTGATATACATGAATAGGTTTTTCATAACAGCCATTTTCCATTAACTTTTTGTGAAAACTCCTTGTTTTGAATAGAAAGCATTATGCACACTTGTCTGTTACTTGATTTTTTTTTTTTTTTTAATAGGCAGAGTGGATAGTGAGAGAGAGAGACAGAGAGAAAGGTCTTCCTTTTTGCCGTTGGTTCACCCTCCAATGGCCTCTGCGGCCGGCGCATTGTGCTGATCCGAAGCCAGGAGCCAGGTGCTTCTCCTGGTCTCTTATGCGGGTGCAGGGCCCAAGGACTTGGGCCATCCTCCACTGCCTTCCCGGACCATAGCAGAGAGCTGGCCTGGAAGAGGGGCAACCGGGATAGAATCCGGTGCCCCAACCGGGACTAGAACCTGGTGTGCTGGCGCCGCAAGGCGGAGGATTAGCCTGTTAAGCCACGGCACTGGCCTGTTACTTGATCTTAATATTCACTTGATGGAGCTATGTAGCAATTAAGTATTTTTTCTTTATTAGTATAAGATATATCTAGATATATGGCAATAGGACATGATACAATTCATATAACAATGAAAATAAGTTATTTTAAATATTTATTTATTTGAAAGGCAGCGTTTCAGAGAGAAAGAGAGATCTTTCATCTGCTGATCCACTCCCCAAATGGCTGCAACGGTTAGGGCTGGTCGAGGCCAAAGCCAAGAGCCAGGAGCTTCATGTGAATTTCCCTCATTGGTGCAGGGGCCCAATGTTTGGGCCATCTTCTGCTGCTGTCCCAGGCACAATTTGGCAGGACAGGAGGGCTTCTGCCTCCCCGCTCTGACATGGTTTTTTGAGAAGATGCATTCAGCAGCCCTAACTCACCCAACCAGAGTAACCAGGGATTGATGTGCTCCTCAGGGCTCTCCAGCAGGAGCTGTGTCTGAACCCATTTGCCACTCTTTTCCTCACAGAAGTGTACACTTGTCTGCTGCTCTGGACCTAACTTTTGTTTGCTTCCCACCTGCAGAAGTGTGATGGTCCAAGTCTGGGTGTAGGGTAGGAAAGATGTGAGAAACGCATCTCAGGAGCCTTCTGGATAAACCGCCAGTCCTTCCAGGCGACTGACTTTATTTTCCGAAATCTCAAGCCCCTCATAAAGTAGATGTTTTTGTGTGTAGTTCTCATTGGTGGGATGATTCCCAGGGGCATCACTCACATGCATTTATACAACTCCTGCAGCCCTGAAGGAAGTGGCTTAGCCAGGCATGGCTGCGAGCCCTAAGGATGCCAACCCAAGGAAAGCACACCTCTCTGTTAACTGGCAAATTGGAATTCATGTGGCTTTGACTGTAGACTCACAGACTTTAATTCTTTTTTATCAAAAGATGTATTTATTTGAAAGGCAGAGTGACAGAGAGAAAGAATGGGGTTGGGAGGGGTAGAGAAATCATTCATCCGCTGGTTCATTCCCCAAGTAGTGACAACCACCCGGGCTGAGGCAAGTTGAAGCCACCAGGCAGGAGCTTTATCTGAGTCTCCCACATGGGTGGCAGGGGCCCAAGGACTAGGGTCATGTGCTGCTTTTTCCAGGCCATTAGCAGGTAGTTGGATTGGAAGTAGAGCAGGCAGGACACAAACCAGTGCCCATGTGGGATGCTGGCATTTGGGAAGTGAATCAGTGGATAGAATATTTCTCTTTATCTACCTCTCTTTCTTGCTGTGTAGCTTCCTTTCAAATAAAATTTAAACAAATAAATAAAAATTAAACATAAAAGGGCATTCTCAAAGTGCATTTTGAACAATAAAAGGAGTAAGACAAAATAGAAGTTGTATAAAATCAATTTATAGAATAGTGAGTTAAACCAATATACTATAGTTTATTTACTACAGTATTCAGATTTTAAAATCTATTGTGCTTCGTGATTTTCTAAGGCTGCCTATCATGTTTGTGGTTTGGTTATGAAGGTTTTTTCCTATTCCAAACTTGGGGAAATGAAATCTATGGAAGTATTTTTAGAAATGCTGTGATAACTGGTTTACTGAGGGATGTTAGTTTAGTAGGGCTCAAACATAAGCAAGTATTCTAGTTTTTTTTTTTGAAAGATTTATTTATTTGAAAGACAGAGTTACAGAGAGAGGTAGAGACAGAGAGAGAGGTCCTCCATCTGCTGGTTCACTCCCCAGATGGCCGCAACGGCTGGAGCTGTGCCGATCCGAAGCCAGGAGCTTCTTCTAGTTCTTCCACATGGGTGCAGGGGCCCAAGGACTTGGGCCATCTTCCACTGCTATCCCAGGCTATAGCAGAGAGCTAGATCGGAAGAGGAGCAGCTGGGACTAGAACTGGTGCCCATATGGGATGCCGGCACTTCAGGCGAGGGCTTTAACCCACTGTGCCACAGCGCTGGCCCTGCGAGTATTCTAGTTTCCAATCTCTTTCCTATGTGTCCTATGTCAAGTTGTTCTTTCTCCCTGAGTAGTAGATCTCTGGGACAGCCTCTATGACTTCAATATAGTTTAAATGCCAACCTCAAACCATATGTAAGTCAAAGTTCCTTACGACTGATAGACAAATTTGAAGTGGGGTAGACATAAGAGAGAGAGAGAGAGAGAGAGAGAGAGAGAGAGAAGAAATAAAGGATGGGGAGAGAATGATTCCAATTTTCTGTTTTCAGGATACTTCTCTTTTTTCTCTTCCTTTCAAAGCCTTTTCTGGATACTGAGAGCTGGGAGGGAAAACAAATAGACAAACCTTCCGTGGCTGAATTACTTGTCGGTATAATGGCCCTCTAGGGTGGTGGTTGCTGCTATGGGTAATGCAGACCAACCATCCTCAGTGTGACCAGACAGGCTGACTCTCTCAAAGGCTCATGGGTAATTTCTGGTGCGTTCTGTGAGCCTACCCTCAGCACAGTTGCTGGAAGTAGATTCTTCCTTAACCACCTCCTGCAGGAAGTACGCAGCCCCTTGTTCCTGAGGTTTGCCCACTGCATAGGCTTTTTGGGCCAGGAATTGGCAATATTTACCTATGGGTAGCTTCTGTGGTATCCCAGCCACAGGAGATCTTCACAGCCTTGTACAAAGGTGAGAGTGAGCTGTTCTCTTGCACTCCCTTTATCTAACTCGCCATCTTCCCCAGCTGTCTTTCATCTTAGTGGTCAGCTCAGGACGGATCAACGGATTACTGGCCCGAGCAGACATCCAACTGTCAGTGCTCTCTTCCTAATGGGGCCTCTACTCTCTCTCCTAATTCTTCGCTCACAGTCATGCTCCTCTGTTTACACACTGTCTGTGTGTACTCAGAGTTGAAGAGCTGTGACAGAGACTACAGTCTGAAATACTGTCTGGTCCTTTGTAGGAAAAGTGTTCTGATCCCTGGCAGGGAGATTTAAGACAGTTACTCTGTATATTTCCCGGTGACTTAGTCACAGCCCAGCCAAGCCAGGTGGAGGTTCAGGGGCTCCTGACTGCTCTGGGGGAAAGGGTAACAGGCAGGTCCTGGGAGCACAGGCTGGGAGGCTTATAGGAGTTCTGTCTGAACTGGGGGGAAGTCATCTTGATTCAACCAAGTAAGCTGTCCCTCCTTTCCCTAAACCATCTAGACTCTGAATACTTTGAGGCAAGTGTTTTAAAATTTCTAAAATATTTATTTTCACTTTCCTTGGAAGGCAAAGACAGAGAGACAAAGAGACAAAGGGAGATCTTCCATCCACTGGTCCATGCCTCAAATGCCCAAAACAGTCAGGTCCACACCAGGCTGAAGCCATGAGCCCTGAACTCAATCTGGGCTCCCATGAGGGTGGCCGGGACCCAAGTCCCCAAGTTATCACCTGCTGCTTCCCAGCATGTGCATGAGCAGGAAACTGAATCAGAAATGGAGCCAGGACCTGAACCAGGCAGTCTGGCATGGGATGGGGGCAACCCAAGCGATATCTTAACTGCCATGCCACACACTCACCTCTCTCGGTTGGCACCGGCCACGTTGTACTTAACATTTCCGCTCTTCTTTCTCCTCCTTGTTGTGGACTGGATGAGGGTGGAGGCCATAATTTGCTCAAGTTCATATTGCAAGTGTCTAATGATGCCTCAAAATAAATAGGTACTCATTTAAAATATGCACTATAGCTGACCGGATTATGGCACTATCAGAGGGAGAAGAAAAGCAATGTTGGGCAGCTCAGAGGCAATTAAGTAATTTCAAAATTATTTAGGGAGAGATCAGTTAAATGAAAGTGCAGAGTAGAGTGTTCAAGCAAGAGGTGATGCCAGGAGAGCTCGGTGTCCAGGAACTTGCCTAGATTCTCTGAAAGTCCCAAGTATATTTGTCTTTTTCCTGATGCGGGAGCAGATTCTCAACCTTAAAGTATTCTCAGTTGCTAAATAGACTCTGTAACCCCATTAGGACAGGACATTCCTTTCTTGGGCTCATCAATTCTGACTCATGGTTGGACAGAGGGGCTCTCTTCCTGCTTATTTGCCCAATCACATCTCTGTTTCCATAGCTGTCTAATGAACTGTCTCTGTGCCTGGGTCTTTGAGAACTTGGATCGAAGCTCTGTGCTTTTCTATTATGGGTTGAAGCATGATGAACGCTACACTGTGCTGAGAACTTGACTACAGTTTGCTGTGCAAGTGGTTGGGGGTAGGTGACTGCTTGCCTTATTGTTAGATTCCAGATGGGTTTGAACCTGGGAGTAGCGAGAGAGAGAGAGAGAGAGAGAGAGAAGTAGGGATCTTTAGCAAGCTCCTGACAATCCCTACTTATTTTCCTGTTTGGGATCCAGAGCCTAAACAGAAGAAGCCTTTGGAAGACATATTTGGGCCCTCTTGAAGAAATATCATACCTGTATTTGGGGGATAAGAGGAAGAAGATGTGGCTTAAGCTTGGTTTTGCTTCTTTAAACATATTCCTTTATGCATACCTAAACTCAGATATGTGAAACCTTGCATATCAGAAATACCTTTGTCAGCAGACGAGAAAAATCTTTAGAGAAGATTTTTCAGCTGTATGTTGTATGCAAGACCAACTACACTGGAGTAGGAAGAAAATTTATGACATTTTCTTATTGGGTTTCAGAAAGCAAATCCCTCTTGGTTTTGAGTTGACTTGATGAAGATTACTGTAGAGGACAAGCCTTGTGCTCCATCGATGCTGCATTTGGGCAGAGTTGGGAAGTAGCCTGGGTTGGTCTTCAAAACCTTCAACTTTCCTATCAACACCATTCTCTCTCAGGGGCACCTGCCACCTCCCATCTCCTGGTGCCCAGAAATCCTTTTTCTTTCTTACTGGTTCCCGTAGCAAAGCATGACTTGAAGAATAAATACTTTATAAGCTATAAATGCTGAGTGAGGTTTACAATATCTCTGACTCATACATTTGTTTTTACATGGGATCAAGGTTTACATTTTCTAAAATTGGACTGTGAACTGTGGAGAAATGAGCTCTGGGAAAATTCGATAAAGCAGCCTACCACGTTTCTCACAGAACCGTCTTCTATAGGAGGTACCCACACCTTTCTTTCCTTTCTCCCTGCCCCCTTTCTCCTTCCCTTCCTACTTTTTTTTTTCTTATGTATTAAGTTGATATTATGGACAGACGGAAGCAACTCAGCAAAGAAGATATTTACTAGGGATAAATGATAGGAAGAAAACAGAACAGGGCAATGGATGAGCATCGCTGTGGAAGTTATCAGGGCAGGTATCTTCCAGAAAGACATGGCTGAGCTACCCTGTGAAGTGAGGGATGTAATAGAAGGAGCCATGCCAGGAAGAGCTCCAGGAACAACATGGGTGACACTTATACAAAGGTTGAGGCGGGAACGATCCTCTGGATCCTCTGTAGTAGAGTCCAAGGAAGATTAGTGTAAAGGGAATATGTGAAAACCGGGGGATGAGCAGGGTAGAGTGAGGCTGGGGAGGAGGGATGGAGTCAAGGGGGCTCTTTGGGTTCACGTAAGCAAATCTGGATTTGAGTGCAACAGGTATTTGTTGAGTAATTTCAGTATTTGATAGCACCCACACTATTCTGTCAAATACGTGGGCTAAGAATACCAGCTGTGTCCTGCAGCTTTGTTTAGGGAGTGCACAGCTGTTCGGAGAAGCCTTCATCAACCCACACGCCCACTCCAGCCCTCCTCGGGATGCTCATTTTTGCCCCCCTTCGGCATTTTCTTCTTTTTGTTTAATCGCCTCTTCTCTCCAGAAGGAGGACACAGTCAATGAGTTCAGGGTCATTCAGAGACATCACTGTTTCCCACGACTTCCAGGGTTTTCAGCGTCCTAAACACTCAGTGATTGTGAAGCAGTTGCTTAGATTCCCCGTGGAGATTTCCATTTCCTCTTACCCCAGTGCTGATGATGAGGGCACACACAGAGTGAATCCCCACGCTGAGTGGGTCTAGTTGGGAATGTGTTTAATCACAAGGCTGGGGTGACAAGGAGTAAGATGGAGTATTTGATTGACACATCGGACTTTGTCAGGGTGTCAAACAAAGTAATATCGAGTCACAAATAAAGACTTTACTCATGCTAATAAAACCAAAAAAGTGGATTGGTGTATGCTTTACTGAGACATTTTGAATAACCAGTAAAGAACACATTTTCGAATGTTATTGTTTTGCTTGACATTAAGGCTTCATGGATTATTGCTTCTCTGCTTGACTTTAGGTTCTCTTGAAATTTCAGCTCCTGGCTGGCGCCGTGGCTTAACAGGCTAATCCTCCGCCTTGCAGCGCCGGCACACAGGGTTCTAGTCCCAGTCGGGGCGCCGGATTCTATCCCGGTTGCCCCTCTTCCAGGCCAGCTCTCTGCTATGGCCCGGGAAGGCAGTGGAGGACGGCCCAAGTCATTGGGCCCTGCACCCGCATAAGAGACCAGGAGAAGCACCTGGCTCCTGGCTTCGGATCAGCGTGTTGCGCCAGCTGCAGCGGCCATTGGAGGGTGAACCAAGGGCAAAAAGGAAGACCTTTCTCTCTGTCTCTCTCTCACTATCCACTCTGCCTGTCAAAAAAAAAATTTTTTTTCAGCTCCTGTCCTGCAGGGTTTAGTGAGCAGCCCGTCTGTCTGCTGTGCTAATATGCAACATGGAGTTACAGCGCCAAGACCCTGCCCAGCCTTCCTGGCTGAGCTGAAAGTTGTTCTCTCCTGATCCCCTGGGCTGATTTCTCACTGTCTTTGGTAGGGCCCTCACGTGCAGCATTTGTCCAAATAACCTTTGCTGTTGTTGAGTGTTGCAGCTTTGAGAAGAGGCAATCAAGTAACAGCCTGAGATAATGCTAATTAGCTACTCCTGGTTGGCAGTTTGTAAGTGGGCGTCACTATCTAGATACTTCTATATGGACTAATTAGCAAGGACACCTGTGCGCTACCCTTAGCCTGAGGAGGCTAGGACCTAGCCCTGTCTGCTTCTAAGCCACTCAGTCAGCTCTTGGTTTGTTTTCTGTTTGTGTCTGTTTTTTTTTTTTTTTTTTTTTTGTTTTGTTTTGTTTTGTCTATGAAACGTGGTAAGGCGGTGTTTGCCGATCTGTGAACTTGCTTTAACAATCTCTGGTGCGGATAGGGATAGGCACACTGCTGATGTATGGTCGGCCACGGGCTCCTTTACTTTGAAGCTGCGAGAACAGTAACGTTAGTAGAGGGTTTGCCCCGTGCCAGGTGTACCGCGTACTGTAAGGTGTTGGCGCTTCACACTTGATCAAATCCACCCGGTCCTTGCAACAGCTGTCTAGGGTAGGCAGCAATCATCCTGCGGTATAAATACGAAGACGCTTCAGCCCAGTTGCTGGCTTGATTACGTGAGGGTGGATTCCTCGCTTCAAACATTTCATCAATTCTCGACGCTCAAATTTTCCTGGCGTTAGCGTTAGGAGAAATAACATGGTTACCCTCTCCGGAGAGAAAACTCGGACTAGCTAACAGTGAGTAACCAAGGAGGAGTGCCCCGCTGACCAGCCGGGGGTTTACCCTGTGCCCAAGCGAGAAACTGGAAAGTTTAGCCAAAGGGGGCCGGCACGCAGGGGCCGGGATGCGTCCGCCCAGGCTGGACTCGCGCGCTCCTGCGCCAGGGCAGGTCGGCTTAGGCGCCCGGCTCCCGGAAGAGTCCATTTGGGATGCCCCAGGCAGGGTGTTCCCGGCGCCGGAGCGGGGACCTGGCTGCCCGCTGCGCAGAGCGGGACGCGCTGCCGTGGGCGGCCACCCCCGCTCGGCTGGTCAGGTGAGCGCAGCCCCGGGAGCCGCGGGTCCTATTGGAGCAGACGGAGGCTGCAGGGGGAGGGTGAGGAGGATGGAGCCTCCGCCCGACGGGGCAGCGGGAGAAAGGACCAGCAGCGCGGGCGCGGCGTGGGCACCGGAGCCAGAGGCCGAGCGCGGGGTGCGAGGGCGCGGATTGGCGGGGACCGCAGGGCGCGCGCGGATGTCGCGGGCCCCGGGGCCAGGTAGGCCAGGAGCGCCAGGGCGGCGTGGGCCGGCTACTGCGGCACCTGTTGCTCTGGGCGGGGGTGAGGGCAGCGCGGGGAGGCCGGGCGCGCACCGGGGCGGCGGGCGGCGGCCGCGATGCCCGGGGATGCGGGGTTCGGCGGTGAGCGCCGCCCGCTGCCCGCTCCAAGCTGCCTGACCTCCGAGAAGGTGAAAAGTGAGCGAGCGGAGTGAAAAAGTTCTCTTTCTCCTGCTTGTGCCTGTTGGAAGCGGCGATCGAGGCTTCAATTGTCAAAGCCCTGGCTGGGATTGAAGTGGTCCAGAATGGCGCGCCATGCGTAACGGGTGATAAGGCGAAGGTTGAGAGAGAAGTAAGGGCCTTGCTTATACTCAGAATTACCACCGCGTAAGAATTTCGGTAAAGCATATCTCGGAGCTTGGAATTAGCCTGGAGTTCTATAGAATAACTACGTATTTTTAAACAGCTTAAGTACTTCTTATATTTTAAATTGCCTTAAAATTGACTCCCCCCCCCCCCCCAATTAAGATTAACCGCGGCAGTGTTCATTAGTGGAAGAACTATAGCAGCTTATCTTCGGTAACTTTTGTTCTAAGCTAAGTGTTCTAAGCACTGCAAAATCTACAGTCTTTAAAATTCCCTAACGTGTCAGTTGCACCCTCTTGGAGATACTGATAATAAAATTTTAAGGATGCGTAATTACTGAGTGAAAGATCAAAGATACACCGTAAACAATAAAGCATTGTTGAATTCTTGCTCAGATACATTGATCTTAAAGGATTAAGTTGCTGTTTTCTACTGTCATATCAAAAGATCTAGTTCGAATAAAAACTGGAAAAATGATCTAGGCATGATATAAATGAGGAGGATTAATTTAGGAAATTGCTGTTAAGCCTATATCACTTGAGAAAGGTGTAAGCTGGGAAGGCGGGAGTGAGGACAGTTACCCAGTTTACTCTGACTTGAGTTATAAAATGCGTTACATCGGTGTGTCTCGGTCCACTCTCTTGACTCTGCCGGTAACACGGTGACCTTGGATATCTGTCCATTCTTTTGGCTTTAGCTTACTTTTAAGAGAAATAAAAAATAAGACGAACTTTTCAAAGTGATCAGAGTACTCAAAGGTATGACTGGATCTCGGTGATGAAAAATCAAGCACTCTTATTGAAAGCCTGCTGTATCTGGAATTTTGAGAAGCCCTGTGTATAACTGACTGTATCGAGGTCGTAAATTGAATTCACACATAATGACACTTATGCATGGGTGGCTCGAGCTGCTTGGCCATGGTTTCTGAGTGAGAGCCGATGCGGTTTTCTGAAGTGCTCTTAGCACCTGCCCTGTACTGAAGGTGGTGATGAAAAGATAAGCAGGTGTGCATTGTGTGTCGGGATGCCCATATCCCTTATCCGAGTGCCTGGAAACCTGTCCTGCCACTGTTAGCAATCCAGCTTCCCTCCGCTGTGCACTCTGGAGGCAGCAGATGAAGGCTGGAGTCCTTGGGCCCTTTGCCAGGACAGACTCAGATATAGTTCCAGATTCCTGACTGTGCCCTGGTCCAGCCCTGGCTGCTGTAGGTATTTGGAGAATGAACCAACAGATGGAAGATCTGTCTTTGTAAACTGAAATACCATTTTAAGATTTCAGGCAGTAATCTTTGGAATGTGAGCCCATAATGGGGCACAGGTAAGTTACATTAATGCTGAGTCTTGAGTTCTTCAGGTGTAGAAGTCATGTATGTCTGCATTATACTTTGGTAACTGTAGCCTTATTTTGTATGTCTTGATGAAGTTGAAAACCCATTGTGTTCATTGTCACAAAGCACTCATGTGAATTACTTGGAGCACAAATGCTTATAAAAATAGCTACTAGAAATGTACGGAGGAATAAGGTACAATAGGAAGATTGATGCCCTGGAAGGACACGAAACAACGTTTTTGCCTTTAATTAGGCATGTGACTATTTGTTCAGAAATGTAGTCCGTAAACACAAGTGAAGTCCTTAGGCACTAGTAGGAGACTTGGAACTTAGACTTCTTTTGTTTCATCAAATATAAAACAATCTAGGAAAGTTATGAGCACTTAAGATCACTTGTTCTCTCGAGCTAGGATTTAATCACCTGAGGCTTCTTGGAGTCTATTGTGAAGTAGCTTACTTCATTAACTTGGTCACTGTTGGATTCACTGCTGCCTAGCCACATGCCACCTCTTACTGAAAATCTCAAGGTTACCCCAGTTAGGATGCAAAATCCTTGAACAGTGACTGGAGCATATGTGGCTCTAGTACATAAGGTTTTACAAAGTGGTCACTTTATGAAATAAGTGACTTTGATCCTTATTGGGCTGTGACAGATCATGCCATGCCGCTGATCTGAAGTCTGCGTGTGGAAAGGCCTGTGCCATCACTGGACGACTCAGATGTCGTAAAGGATGTGGCACTCCTTGGATGACTGTTGGAGTTGCTAATAAAGCAGGGTGTATTTCTGTGGGAAATTTGCCTGGGTGTTTTCCTGACTTATTAGAGAAAACCCTCAAAGCTATCGCATAATTCGGCATTCCCTCTTTGTTTCTCCTCCTCTGACTTGGAAACAACTTATCTCCCCTCTGACTGTAACAGTGATAAAGTCACATAGGAAGTGAGAATGCAGAAATAAGGCAAGCATGTCCAAATGTTTTGGTGTGTGGGCAGCCATGGAGGTGTCTGCCTTAATTCTCATAGAATCGGCCTGAGAGCTGAATTATTTGACGCCACTGACAAAGGTATGTTTCGTGCCAGTACTGTGTCACATTCTGGCAAAGTCTGTAGACATTTGTTGAGAAATAAAACTTACTGATAAGTCAGAGTCCTCTTCTGTGCCAGATGAAGTGGGATGAAATTGTTTTCCCCACTTGCCTGCTTCATCTCCCTTCACAGGTTGGGTTGGGGGTACAGCTGGTATCTATGCTTGTACGGAGGGTTCCCCAGTATGGCAGGGTGGATGGATGTCAGACCACACAGGAAGCCACAGCACCCCACTTCTGTTGCTCTGATAGAGGTGTGGCCGGAGGGGGCGAAGCGGGGAGCTGGGTTATGAAAGGCTGTAGTCCCATAGAGGCTGTATTTTCTGATTCCACTGTGACACTATACACTTTAAGATGTGCCAGCCCAAGTCCCTCCCCAGCTGCTGGGCAGGTGGTCATGGGCCCCTTTTCTGATGCAGTCAGGCGTGAGTCTAGCTGTCCCTCCAAACGAGGGCTCGATGCTGATAGGGACACCTCTCATTCACTCAGGACTTCGGAAACCTAAAATGGGCCCTCTTTGATAGAAGGTGGGAACCATGGTGGTTAGAATAACTGTCCGTACATGAGTTTGGAAGTAATATTCAGTTACTGGGTACAGAGGGAGACCGGGAAACTGTGATAAATGGTAGTTCTTGCCATATGCATTTGATCGTAGTCGCCTTCAAAATAGTTAGGCTTTAAAGATTATGATCATTGTAATTTTATGAGTTTATCTGTTACTCCAAGCTCCTTTTCCCTAGGCGTGTTTTCTCATACATTTGAGCATAGAACTCTTTCATGCTTTGCTTTATTAGGAGCTTAACCCGGCTTTAATCCAACCATCTGTTCACATCTTGGCACAGCCGCCCGATGGAGGGGCTGGTAGGGGCTAAATAAATTTCCCACATCTTAAAGGTTAGGGAAAGAGCTACCTTTATGAATAGATTTCGAATGATTCTCAGCAAGACAATGGTGCAGAATTGCAGTAGTAATGCATTTTATTCTCTGAAGTCCAAGGTCCCCTGTCTGCCTTTAGTTTTGCTGAAAAGCAATTAGCATTTCAACTAGCCAATTTGGTTACATGCAACGAAGTACTTGCGCTTATAATTTGCTGTTCTCTGTCTGAAACTGTTGAGTGCTGGCTCTTATGCCATCGTCTCCAAGTAGCTTTCTTTCCAGCATTGTTATTGTTGCTGATCTTAAGGAACTAATCAACAGAGTTTTCCTTGCCTTCAACTGTAGGGTGCCATAGGGCCAGGACAAAGAAATACCAAGCTAATAAGGGGATGATTGTAATTATAAATACCACTCACTGAAATGTGGCCCAGGTTGAAAGAATAGCTTCAAATGAAATGCAAGTCCAAAAAGGCACTTTGTGGCTCTGTTGGTTTATTTCTATGTGTAGTATGTGCCATAAAAACAGGGTGTGTATACTGGCATTCTTTGAGTTAAGATGACTCAAAATGAACAAAGCGGCAGCCATTCCTAATTACTTAGATTGACTTTTCCATCTTTATGCAGGGAAGAATTCTGTGGGGGATATGTGTAAGAAAAGATTCTTGAGTGTTACCACAATTGAACAAGTACTCTGAGCCATGTTGTGGAAATCTGAAGGATTTGTATCTGTTAGCTTATTAAAAGTAGCTTCCTTAGTCATGGATTTTGTTAGTTGGGTAATGTTAATGTACTGCATGTATTCATATTCTCTTCTGAAGGAAATACTACATATTATGATAATCCTTTTATTAGGATAATTGGAATGATATCCTTTAATCCATGTAATTCAATTGAGCATGTCAATGCAACACTGTTATTACATAGTTGCATTTGTGTAACAGTTCTCATTCTTCAAATGAAGTTTAATTAGAAATAGGCATAATAGATGTGACTTATACATAAGCCTTGCAAAACTAGAGCAAAAACTCTAGTTTTTGAGAACATATGAAAGCGCTGCCTTGTTTGCATTTTTGGTGTGTGATTATAAAGAGAAAATATCTGTGGCTGTGATTAGTTACTAGTGTATTCAACTCAGTTAAGCAGTGCTGATAAATAGGAATGAAATGAAGACAGCTCCTAGGTCCTCTTGCACTTTGGACTGCAAAGGTTGGAAACTGCTCTAAGGTGAGACTTGGCCTGAACTTGAAAGAATGGAGGAGAGGGAGTGGAGAGAAGGAATGAGAAGAGCTTGGAAGTAGCTTATGTCAAAGGTGTAGATGAAGAATCCCCAGCTTTCTTGTCCCAGACACGCATTGGGTTAACTGGCCTGCAGCTGGTAAGTCTGGAGAAACAGCGATGGCTGGGAATGCAGAATGGGTTGGACTTACTTTTGAGATAAAACTCGAGTATCAACAGATCCTCAATTCAGTTATTATATTTACGAAGTTGTGAAACCATAACCACTGTCGATTCCAGAGCATGCTCACACCTCACAAAGAAACTCTGTCCCTATTGATTTTCTTGCCCACTCCACTCTCCTCTTGGACCTCCCAGTCACTGGCAGCCACTGATCTATTTTCTGTCTCTAGATGAACCAGTTCTGGACACTTCATATAAATGTCATCACATAATTTATTTTATCCCCCTGATTTCTTTTACTTAGCCTGATGTTGTAAGACTGATCCATGTTATACTGTGTGTTGGAACTTCATTCCTTTTTTAAATAGCCAAATACTCTGTTGTAGGACTGTATGTTTACCAACTGATATTTGGATTCCTTTTTTTTTTTGACTAGTGTGAGACTACTGAGTGTGTTTAGGTTTGGAGGTGTGTGTACCATTTTATGCTCCTACCTGCCATGCCTGAGTATTCTAGTTTTGGTCAATGTTTGTTTTCTATCATTTTGAGTCAAGCCATCCTGATAAGGGTGAATAGGTATCTCACTGTACTTTTGATTGGCATTACCCTTAAAAAATAGTGATGCTGAGCATCTGTTCACATTACTTTTTCTCCATTTGTCTATATTTGGAAAATATCTACTCAAGTTCTTGGCCCATCGAATTTTTTGTTTCTAGAGATTTTCTTAAAGGGCTGGCGCTGTGGCATAGTGGGTGCAAGTAACTTTGTCGTGCCCTTTCATTTCTCTGAGGGTCTCTTCTAGTATCTTCTAAATAGATTGTAGCTCTGCCTTTCAAATAAGAGATAAGAAGAGACGGAGATCTTCAGTCTGCTGTTTGACTTGCTGAAGGGCTAAGCCATGCTGATGCCAGGAGCTTCTTCTGGGTCTCCTACATGGGTCCCTGGGCGCGAGGATTTGAGCCATCAAATCCCAGGTACGTTAGCAGAGAGCTGGATTGGAAGTAGAGCTGTGGGGACATGAGCCAGCTCCTGTATGGGACGCCACTGTCACAGGTGTTGGCTTCGCTTGCCAAGTCACAAAGTGGGCTCCTCCTTTAGTATTTCTTGGAAGGTTGCTGGTTACAGGTTCCCTCAGGTTTTGTTTATTTGGGAATGTCCTAATTTCTTTTTCATTTAAAAAGTTACTTTTTTGAAAGGCATAGACAGAAGAGAGACCTAGAGATCATCTGCTGGTTCATTCCATTCCCTGAATGGCTGCAAAAGCTGAACTGGACCAAACCTGAGCCAGGAATTCCATCTGGGTTTCCCTGGTGGGTGCAGGGGCCCAAGTGCTTGGGCCATTTCCTGCTTCCTTCCCAAGCACGTTGTGGGGAGCTGGATCAGAAGAGGGAAGAGACTGGGCCTGGAATTGGATGCTGGCTTTGCAGACAGTGGCTTAACTCGTTGCACCACAATGCCGTCCCCTCCACTTATGAATGATTGCTTTGCTGGGTATACCGCTCTTAGCTGACAGTCTTTCTTTCTGCATTTTGAATACGCCATTCTGCTGTGTTGCAGCCAACTTGGTTTCTCATGAGAAAGTCCGATGTTAATCCATGTTTTGATGTGAGACATGCTTCTCCCTTGATGCTTTCAAGGTTCTCTTTTGCTTTTGACAATTTGATTATGTGTCTCTGGTTTTTTTTTTAAATCTTGAAATATAAGCTCTTCAAGATTAATGTTGTCCATCAAATTTAGGAAGCCTTGAGTGATTTCAAATATTCAATCTTTTCTCTTTTTTGGGGCTTCTTCTGCACTTGTATATTTGATGGTGTCCTGCAGGACTGTGAAGGTCTTTTTCTTTTACTCTTTTTTTTTTTTTTTTTTTTTAAGATCTATCTTATTTGAAAGGCAGTTACAGCAAGAAGTCTTCCATCTGCTGGTTTACTCCCCAATGGCAACAATGGCCAGAGCTGATCTAGTCTAGAGCCAAGAGCCACGTCTAGGCCTCTCATGTGGGTGCAGGGGCCCAAGGACTTGGGCCATTCTCTGCTGCTTTCCCAAGTGCATTAGCAGGGATCTGGATCAGAAGTGCAGTCAGGACTTGAACCGATGCCCACATAGGATGCCAGAGCTGTAGGCCAGGGCTTTAACCTGCTGAGCCACAGTGCCAGGCCCTCATTCTTTTGTCTTTTTGTTCAGTCTTGGTCACTTGAGTTTTCCTAAAGTTGACTTACTCATTATTTCACCTGCCCAAGTCAACCATTGAGTTCCTCTAATTTTCAATATGGTTATTTTGCTTCTAAACTTTAGAACTTCTAAAAATGTTTGATATTCTGAAGTTAATGGAAAATCCTTTTAATATATGCATTTATGTGTATATATATGTGTGTACATGTATCTGTACACAAGTGTGTATGTGCTACTTGGGCATGATTTCCCTTAATCTTTAAAAATAGTTTAAGTGATATGAAGTATCTAAGTCCAACATCTAGAATGTTCCTCCAGGGATAGTTCATATTACTTTTACATGCGCATTGCCTTTATTTTCTTGTTCCTTTACATGTGTGGTATTTGTGTTGAAAAGTAGAAACCTGGGGACCGGTGCCGTGGCACAGTAAGTTAATCCTCTGCCTGTGGTGCTGGCATCCCATATAGGTGCCGGTTCTAGTTCGGGCTGCTCCTCTTCCCATCCAGCTCTCTGCTATGGCCTGGGAAAGCAGTGGAGGATGGCCCAAGTCCTTACGCCCCTGTACCCATGTGGGAGACTGGGAGGAAGCTCCTGGCTTCAGATCAGCTTAACTCCAGCCATTGCGGCCATCTGGGGAGTGAACCAATGGAAGGAAGACCTTTCTCTCTGTCCCTCTCACTGTCTGTAACTCTACCTCTCAAATAAATAAAAAAAGGTAGAAAACTGGTCATCTAAAAAAAGATGCTTTGGAAATCAGATTCCTACCTTTCCCACAGTTCTTGTGACTGCTTACTGCTTTTTGTTTTTTCATTTGTTTAGTGACTTTTGGAAGAATTCTTAAAAGTTGGTATTCTTTTGAAAGAATTCTTAAAAAGACCACCTGGTGAGCTTAGTGATTAGCCCTGATTGGACAGATTTTCTTAAAAGTGATTCTCCCAGTTTCTGCCGAGGAGCTCTGTGTTCTGTTGTGTTGGAACCTGCTTTCATCACTCAGCCATGAGTTTTACCACTGTGCTGTAGCCCTCACTTCCTCTCTGAAAACCGCCCCAGAGTCAGGCAGAGGTGAGGAATTGGGACCTCCTCAGGTCTTTCGTGAGCAGGTGCCTGGCTCTATCCTGTGTTTCATCTTCTGGAATCCAGGATTGCATTGGAACTCCAGAAAGCTTGTATGGACTTGCATTGCTCAGTCTTGGCTTTTAGGCTTCTGGTTAGCTTAGCTCCCCAGCGGTAACCCACCACCTCTGGCAGCTGCTATGGTAGATAATTTCCTCAAGTGTCTTTGACAAGCACCTCTAGGGGAAAAAGCTTTCTATGACGGGTGAACTTTGTGCCAGGTCAAGTAGGAGTACCCCTGTGAGAGGGGTCCTCCAAGGAACTAGCAGACAAAAACGAATTCTCTTTGGGCCTTCCGATTTCCAGCTCCTCTTTTTCTTAGTGACTGCCAGGCTGTGGTTTTCATGTGGTGTAGGCTGCAGGTTTTTAATGCAACCATGGAAGCTTAGGTGGGATGTGTGTATGAGAGTGAGCAATCTTCCATCTGCTGGTTCACACTCTGCTAATGGCCACAAAGCTGGGGCTGGACCAGGCCGAAGGTAGGAGCCAGGAACTCTGGGGCTCCCACATGGGTAGCAGAGGCCCAAGTACTTGAACCATCATCTACTGACTCTTGGGGTATGCATTAGCAGGAAGCAGGGTTGGAGGTGGGGTGGAGATTTTGGGGTCCCAAGTGGCAGCTTAACCTATGCCGTGATGCGAGCTCCAGGTGTTTTTCTTCAGTAAATGCTTCCTGGAACACTACAAATGCTTGTTAATTTCAAAAGTCTGCACAAGTGGATTCTGACCATCTTTTTGCCAGTATTCTCTTTGTATGGAGGTGAGGATTTTAGGAAGCCCTTGTCTTGATGTTTTTACAGATGTCTTCTGGTTTGAATTGTCAGAGCAAGAATTTTTTTTTTTTAACCTTTTTTAAGTGTTAAGGAAATACTGTCAATTTTGAACAATAGATATAAAAATAGTCTTTGAAGGTTGTCTTGGCAGTATGTGGACAGTTGATTGGGATGGGCAGAATAGAGATTTGTGAAGACGGTAATAATCCATGTGTAATGAGGATTGCTCTGGGCAGAGGCGATGTGAAGTGAGGGGATAGGGAGGTGTTTAAAAAAGGGTTCAGCAGAACTTGATGTTTGGCATGACTGCTGTGTGGAAGCAGGCTTGATGTCTGTGAAACAAAACGAAGCTGAGATTTTCTGCAGGGTGTGTGTCACCCGTCTACTCATTCATCCAACAGCTGGGCTGGATGTTGGGAATAGGGGGAGGAGTTTTCAGAGTAACAAACATGGGGTGTGTCTTGGGATTAGCCTTGGAAAAGGAAGTAATTGAGAGAACCTGGAAGGCTGGGGGAGCAGATTGGAGACATAGCGTATCAGAGTCTGTCTTATCCCCTCCCCACTCAACAGGGAAGATGATAAAACAAGCACGTAGTGTGTTCATTCCTTTTTCTCTTTGTGCCTGTTAAACTCGGTGTCAGCTTATAGGGCAAATGGATCATATATGGCTTGAAGATTTCCCTTGAAAACATACCTGGCATAGCCTCTGCTAAGTAACTATGAAACTCAAGGTCACCAAACAGAAAATAAAATCACCCTTTGCAGCCCTGAGCTCCTTCCTCTAGGATATAGGTCTTCCTAAGAAGGGATGTCTGGTAGTGGCTGCAGCAATGATCGACGCGTCCAGGATACGCTGAAGTCAGAAATGGGCCTGCGTGTTGTATTCCCGCTGAATCCAGTTCCCTCTTGTAAGCAAGAACTCATCTAGATGAAATTGGTGCCAGGGTGTGAGGAGTAGTGTTTTTTTTTTTTTTTTTTTCTTAGCATTGTAAAATGTTATTAAGTTGTCTATTTTTTAATGATGGCAATTCAGTAGATTACCTAGATAAAGAACTGAGCCTTAACTGAAAATTAAGTCTACTTTACTCACATGCAGAATTTGTCAGATGTTAAATGCATGTACTTGTCTTTTTTTAATTTCCTAAATGGGTCACATGTACTTTATAAAAAAAAGATCATTATACTGATCTACCTTATTTTGGTGGAGGCAAAATACTTTAAACAAGTTAACATATTTGGTTAGTGCCTTATGATTTTCCAATGTATGTTCATATAAATTCATGTAATATTAACCACACAATTGCAGGTTAACTATTTTTACTTTATAGATAAGTCATAAAAATTAGTAACAAAAGTGGGTGAAGTCAGTGTCAAAAAGTTGTCTGAGTAATAATCACAATGATCATAATATTTCACTAAAATATTTCCATTAAGATGTTCTTTTCTCAAATCCCCTAGTATTAATGTGTAAATATAAAAAAAAAAACTATTAGACCTTAGTATTAAACATTGAAAATATCAATGTTAATATTTTCAAGCCTCAGTCAAATCTACTTGGGAATACTTACTACCAAAATTGTAAATTGGAAATAATCTTTGACCATCATTGTAGGGCAGTTTAGTACTTATATGGCAGGTTTGCGTAACTTTTAAGTACCTTAGAGAACATCAGGGGACCTTCGAAATTGCTCCTGCCTTTAGTGACTACAGCCACGTGTTTTGTGGTGGGACAGCTGTTATCTGAGACCTTGTAGTAGACTACTGGACTTCCCTGAAGTTATTTTAACCTGCCAGGATTTTACTTCATGAGTGATATCTTGCCCATCTTCATGAGTGATACTGTATAGAGGGTTGGTCATTCACTTACTGAGGCACTTTGACATGGACTTGGAAAACAAATCAAGCTTTTTACTTCTACTTTTATTACAGCTACTGATCTCAAAACTTTTTTTTTTTTTTTTTTAATAAAGATTGAGAGGCAGAGTTAGAGGGGAGAGACAGGTCTTCCATCTGCTGATTCACTCCCCAAATTGCTGCAACAGCCGGAGCTGAGCTGATCCAAAGCCAGGAGCTTCCTGCTGATCCCTCATGGGTACAGGGGCCCCATTGCTTGGGCCATCTTCCACTGGTTACCCAGGCTGTAAGCGGAGAGCTGGATCAGAAGTGGAGCAGCCAGGACACAAACTGGCGCCCATATGGGATGGAAGCACTGCAGGCAGATGATTAATCTACACCACAGTGCCAGCCCCAAAACTTGAGATTTTTGTAATGACTTTAAGTGCTATTTTAAAATCCTTGTGTGGAGTACATGGCACTATGCATTTAGAAATCCCCTTCTACTCCTCTGGCCGCTGTGCACATCTGCCCATACTCCCCAGGCACACATCTTTCAGCATGAGAGATGGATGGGACTGCAGGTAGCATTAGAGCCCCCAGACTTGGACTTTCTCATTGGTTATGCTCTATTAAAGTATCTTAACAGCCACACAAAACATCTGTGCCTGCAGCTAATTACCTTGCAAATGGCAAGTTGCTGGGTTTGAAATTGTATAATAATGTAATCATTCTTATAACATCATTATCATTAGGTATGGGGACTCCTTTATTCACTAATGTTGGTAATAACAGACTATGCTGCCAGTAAGACTGAGTTGGATTGCAGAGGAGACTAAAATACACACTTCTCATTTGATAGCTTTAACAAGATTCATAGGGACTTTCACAGCAACCTTCACTGTGACACACTTACTGAGAAGCCTTTGTTAATTTGAATTTTGCTTAGGAACTGGGATCTGGACCTGTGCAGTGTGGCTTTGTATCTTGGGACTGTAGTTCACAGGTATAATCTTCTAAGTTTATTTTGTTAAATTCATTTTAAGGAATACAGATTCCTAAGTACAACTTCAGGAATGCAGCTGTCCTCCTACCCTCCCCAACCCCTCCTTGTCAGTCCCATTCTCCATTAAGATTCATTTTCAATTAACTTTGTGTACAGAAGACCAACTCTGCACTAAGGAAAGATTTCAACAATTTGCATGTGCATACACGCATACCCGCATACCCTGAGAACTGCTTTTACAGTTAACTCTGATAATACAACTCATTGAGGTCCTGCATGGGGAGTTAGTATACAGTGACTCCTGTTAATTTAACAACACTCTAACGTATGACCTCTCAAGGCTCTTGTGCCTAGGCTATGGGGGCTTTTTGAGTCCAGACTTCAGTACTTGGACAACACCATAAGCAAAGTAGACATGTTCTCCTGCCTTTAGAAAAAAGAACATCCTTTGCTGATGGCTCCTTCTTTATGCTGGGGTCTCTCTCACAGAGATCCTTCATGTAGAACACTTTTTGCCACAGTGTCTTGGCTTTCTATGCCTGAAATGTTCATGGGCTTTATGGCCAGACCAGGAAGCTTTAAGGACTGATTATGAGGTCAGAGTTTACTTAAAGCAGTTGTCATTCTATGAGTTAGCTGTGTGCACTGCTTCCCATGTTGGAATATTCATTCCTTTTTTTTTTCATTTATTAAACTTTTATTTAATGAATATAAATTTCCAAAGTACAGCTTATGGGTTACAATGGCTTCCCCCCTCCCATAACTTCCCTCCTGCCCGCAACCCTCCCCTTTCCCGCTCCCTCTCCCCTTCCATTCACATAAAGATTCATTTTAAATTCTATTTATATACAGAAGATCAGTTTAGTATATATTAGGTAAAGATTTCAACAGTTTGCCCCATATAGCAACATAAAGTGAAAAAACTACCATTGGAGTACTAATTATAGCATTAAATAACAATGTACAGCACATTAAAGACAGAGATCCTACATAATATTTTTTTAAAATTAATTTTCTATGCCATTTCCAATTTAACACCAGGTTGTTTTTTTTTCATTTCCAATTCTCTTTATATACAGAAGATCAATTCAGTATATAATTAGTAAAGACCTCATCAGTTTGTACCCACACAGAAACACAAAGAATAAAAATACTGTTTCAGTACTAGTTATAGCATCACTTCACATTAGACAACACATTAAGGACAGATCCCACATGGGGTGTAAGTACACAGTGACTCCTGTTGCTGACTTAACAATTTGACACTCCTGTTCATGGCGTCAGTAATCTCCCTAGGCTCTAGTCATGAGTTGCCAGGGGTATGGAAGCCTTTAGAGTTCGCTGACTTTGATCTTATTCCGATAGGGTCATAGTCAAAGTGGAAGTTCTCTCCTCCCTTCAGAGAAAGGTACCTCCTTCTTTGATGGCCCCGTTCTTTCCACTGGGATCTCACTTGCAGAGATCTTTCATTTAGGTCTTTTTTTTTTTTTTTCATGGTATCTTGGCTTTCCATGCCTACAATACTCTCATGGGCTCTTCCGCCAGATCTGAATGCCTTGAGGGCTGATTCTGAGGCCAGAGTGTTGTTTAGGACATCTGCCATTCTATGAGTCTGCTGTGTATCCCGCTTCCCATGTTGGATCCTTCTCTCCCTTTTTGATTCTATCAGTTAGTATTAGCAGACACTTGTCTTGTTTGTGTGATCCCTTTGACTCTTAGACCTATCAGAGCCATCAATTGTGAACTGAAATTGATCACTTGGACTAGTGAGATGGCATTGGTACATGCCACCTTGATGGGATTGTGTTGGAATCCCCTGGCACATTTCTAACTCCACCATTTGCGGCAAGTCCGGTTGAGCAAATTGTACATCTCCTCCCTCTCTTTTTCCACTCTTATATTTAACAGGGATCACTTTTCAGTTAAAATTTAAACACCTAAGAATGTCTATTCTCCCAAAAGCAATTTATACATTCAATGCAATACCAATCAAGATACCAAAGACATTCTTCTCAGATCTGGAAAAAATGATGCTGAAATTCATATGGAGACACAGAAGACCTCGAATAGCCAAAGCAATCCTGTACAACAAAAACAAAGCCGGAGGCATCACAATACCTGATTTCAGGACATACTACAGGGCAGTTGTTATCAAAACAGCATGGTACTGGTACAGAAACAGATGGATAGACCAATGGAACAGAATAGAAACACCAGAAATCAATCCAAACATCTACAGCCAACTTATATTTGACCAAAGATCCAAATCTAATCCCTGGAATAAGGACAGTCTGTTCAATAAATGGTGCTGGGAAAATTGGATTTCCACGTGCAGAAGCTTGAAGCAAGACCCATACCTATCACCTTACACAAAAATTCACTCAACATGGATTAAACTTAAATCTACGACCCGAAACCATCAAATTATTAGAGAGCATTGGAGAAACCCTGCAAGATATAGGCACAGGCAAAGACTTCTTGGAAAATACTCCAGCAGCACAGGCAGTCAAAACCAAAATTAACATTTGGGATTGCATCAAATTGAGAAGTTTCTGTACTTCAGAAGAAACAGTCAGGAAAGTGAAGAGGCAACCAACAGAATGGGAAAAAATATTTGCAAACTATACTACAGATAAAGGATTGATAACCAGAATCTACAAAGAAATCAAGAAACTCCACAACAACAAAGCAAACAACCCACTTAAGAGATGGGCCAAGGACCTCAATAGACATTTTTCGAAAGAGGAAATCCAAATGGCCAACAGACACATGAAAAAATGTTCAAGATCACTAGCAATCAGAGAAATGCAAATCAAAACCACAATGAGGTTCCATCTCACCCCGGTGAGAATGGCTCACATTCAGAAATCTACCAACAACAGATGCTGGAGAGGATGTGGGGAAAAAGGGACACTAACCCACTGTTGGTGGGAATGCAAACTGGTTAAGCCACTATGGAAGTCTGTCTGGAGATTCCTCAGAAACCTGAACATAACCCTACCATACAACCCAGCCATCCCACTCCTTGGAATTTACCCAAAGGAAATTAATTTGGCAAATAAAAAAGCCATCTGCACATTAATGTTTATTGCAGCTCAATTCACAATAGCTAAGACCTGGAACCAACCCAAATGCCCATCAACAGTAGACTGGATAAAGAAATTATGGGACATGTACTCCATAGAATACTATACAGCAGTAAGAAACAATGAAACCCGGTCATTTGCAACAAGATGGAGCAATCTGGAAAACATCATGCTGAGTGAATTAAGCCAGTCCCAAAGAGACAAATATCATTTGTTTTCCCTGATCGGTGACAACTGAGCACCAAAGGGGAAACCTGTTAAGTGAAATGGACACTATAAGAAACAATGAACTGATCAGCTCTTGTCCTGACTTTAGATGTACAATGTAATACTTTATCCTTTTTAGTATTTGTTGATGTTGTTGTTCTAGTACTATTGGTTGAACTCAGTAATTAACACACAATTATTCTTAGGTGTTTAAATTTTAACTGAAAAGGAATATTCACTCCTTTTAATTCCGTCTATTGTTACCAGGCACTTGATCCTATTTATATGATCACTTTAATACTTAATCCTATATATTCATTTCAACACTTAATATGATCACTTTAACAAATAAGATGGCATTTTTACCACCCAGCTTAATGGGATTTGCAGTACCATGACAAGTTTGTAAACTGTACCCTTAGAAGTAAGTCCTTAGGAATGTATGCAGGACTATACAGCTTTATAGTTACAAGCTTCCTCCTCCCTCTTATTTTTTTACTGAGATCTATTTTCAATTGACTTTATACACATGATTAACTGTTAAGAGTTCAACAAATAGGCTGGCACCGCGGCTCACTAGGCTAATCCTCCGCCTTGCGGCGCCGGCACACCGGGTTCTAGTCCCGGTCGGGGCACCGATCCTGTCCCGGTTGCCCCTCTTCCAGGCCAGCTCTCTGCTGTGGCCAGGGAGTGCAGTGGAGGATGGCCCAAGTGCTTGGGCCCTGCACCCCATGGGAGACCAGGAGAAGCACCTGGCTCCTGCCATCGGAACAGCGCAGCGCGCCGGCCGCATCGCGCTACCGCGGCGGCCATTGGAGGGTGAACCAACGGCAAAAGGAAGACCTTTCTCTCTGTCTCTCTCTCTCTCTCACTGTCCACTCTGCCTGTCAAAAAATTAAAAAAAAAATAAATAAAAATAAAAATAAAAAGTTCAACAAATAGTATAAAGAAAAAAGGAAAAACTGTTGGATAGTCAATTCAAGGGCAGCCCGTTGCCCCTTCTCAAAGTTTCAATTTCACTTCTACAGATTTCATTGTATTCTCACAGATCAGGGATAACATGGTATTTGTCCCTTTTGGATTGGCTTATTTGACTAAGTATGATTTCCAAATTCATCCATTTTGTTGCAATTGACCAGATTTCATTTTTGCTGCTGTATAGTATTCCATAGTGTACATATCCTGTAATTTATTTATCCAGTCTTTAGTTGATGGCATTTAGGTTGATTCCATTTCTTAGCTATTGTGAATTGAGCTTCAATAAATATGGAAGTGCAGATAACTCTTATTTGCTGATTTCATTTCCCTTGGGTAATTTCCCAGGAGTGGGATGGCTGGGTCATATGGTAAGTCTACTCAGATTTCTGAGGTATCTCCATACTATCTTCCATAGTGGTCTTCCCAGTTTGTTCCAGTATTAGGCTGTTTTCTTTATAACTGCCTTGTAGTATGTCTTGAAATCTGGTGGTATGATGCCTCTGGCTTTGTTTTTGTTGTATAAGATTGCATTAGCTATTTCAGGTCTCTTGTGTCTCCAATGAAATTCAACATTTTTCCCAGATTTAAGAAGAATGTCTTTGGTATTTTGATTGGCATTGCATTGAATCTGTAAATTGCTTTTGTAAGAATGGACATTTTGATGATATTGATTCTTCCAATCCATGAACATGGAAGATATTATCCATGTTTTTGTATCTTATATTTCTTTAATATTTTGTAATTCTCATCATAGAGATCTTAGACATCCTTGGTTAAATTTATTCCAAGATAATTTTTTTTGGTAGTTACTGTGAATGGGATTGATCTTAGAAGTTCTTTCTTGATTGTGGCATTGTCTGTGTATACAAAGGTGGTTGATTTTTGTGCATTGATTTTTATATCCTGTTACTTTGCCAAACTCTTCTATGAGTTCCAATAGTCTCTTAGTAGGGTTCTTTGGATCCCCTAAATAATCATATCATCTGCAAAGAGGGATAGTGTGAGTTCTTCCTTCTCAATTTGTATCCCTTTAATTTCTTTTTCTTGCCTAATGGCTCTGGCTAAAACTTCTAGTACTATGTTGAATAGCAATGGTGAGAGTGGGCATCCCTGTCTGGTACCAGATCTCAGTGGAAATGCTTCCAACTTTTCCCCCATTCAATAGGATGCTGTCTGTGGGTTTTTCATAAATTGCCTTGATTGTGTTGAGGAATATTCCTTCTGTACCCAATTTTCTTAGGGTTTTCATCATGAAAGGGTGTTGTATTTTATCAAATGCTTTCTCTGCATCTATTGAGATAATCATATGGCTTTTCTTCTGCAGTTGGTTAATGTGGTGTATCATATTGATTTGCTAATGTTGAACCAACCCTGCATACCAGGGATAAATCCTACTTGGTCTGGGTGGATGATCTTTCTGATGTGTTAGATTCGGTTGGCTAGAATTTTGAGGTTTTTGTCTAGGTTCATTAGGGAAAATGGTCTGTAATTTTCTTTCAATGCTGCATCTTTTTCAGGTTTAGGAATTAAGGTGAGGCTGGCTTCATAGAAAGTTTAGGAGGATTCCCTCCCTTTCAATTGTTTTGAATAACTTGAATTTGGGTTAGTTCTTTAAATGTCTGGTAGAGTTTAGCAGTGAAGCCATCTGGTCCTGGGCTTTTCTTTGTTGGGAGGGTCTTTATTATTGATAGAATTTGCATCTTGGTTATGGGTCTGTTGAAGTTTTCTATGTCTTCATGGCTCAATTTAGGTAAGTTGTGTGTGGCTAGGTATTGATTTCTTCTAGGTTTACCAGTTTGGCATACAGCACCTGGTAGTAATTTCTGATGATTCTTTTTATTTCTTGGTGTCTGTTGTTACGTTTCCTTTTTCATCTCTAATTTTATTGATTTGGGTCTTCTCTCTCCTTTTTTTGGTTAGTTGGGCTGATAGTGTGTCAATTCCTATTTTTTCAAAAAACCAAGTCTTTGTTTCACTGGTCTTATGTATTTTTTGGATTAAATTTTGTTTGTAATTTTAATTCTTTACTCCTACTAGTTTCGGGTTTGGTTTGCTGTTTTTCTAGATCCTTGAGATGCATTGATGGCTCATTTATTTGGTGCTTTACCAACTTCTTGATATTTACAACTATTGCTATAAACTTTACTCTTTTTTTTTTTTTTTTTTGATAGGCAGAGTGGATAGTGAGAGAGAGACAGAGGGAAGGGTCTTCCTTTTTTTGCCGTTGGTTCACCCTCCCATGGCCGCTGCGGCCGACGCATCTTGCTGATCCGAAGCCAGGAGCCAGGTGCTTCTCCTGGTCTCCCATGTGGGTGCAGGGCCCAAGGACTTGGACCATCCTCCACTGCCTTCCCGGGCCATAGCAGAGAGCTGGCCTGGATGAGGGGCTACCGGGATAGAATCCGGCACCCCAACTGGGACTAGAACCTGGTGTGCTGGTGTTGCAAGGTGGAGGATTAGCCTGTTAAGCCACAGCGCCGACCTAAACTTTACTCTTAACACTGTTTTTGCTATCCCATCAGTTTTGATATGTTGTGTCGTTATCCTCATTTGCTTCCAGAAAGTTTTTGATTTGTCTTTTGATTTCTTCTATGACCCACTGTTCATTCAGGAGCATGTTGTTTGGTCTCCAGGTGTTTGCATATTTTCTAGGGATTCTTGAGTTGCTGATTTCCAGCTTCATTCCATTGTGGTCCAAGAAGATGCATGGTATGATTTTTGTTATATTTGATTTGCTGAGACTTGATTTATGGCCTAGTATGTTGTCAATCCTATATAAAGTTCCATGCACTGGTGAGAAAAATGTGTATTCTGCAACTGCAGGATGAAAAGGTCTGTAGATATGTTAGGTCCATTTGATCTATAGTATCGATTAACTCTACTGTTTCCTTGCTAATTTTCTGTCTGGTTTATCTGTTCATTGCTGAAAGTGAGGTATTGAAGTACCCCATTTCTATTGCCTTTGAGTCTGTCTCCCTTTACATCCCTTAACATTTCTTTTAAATAGCCAGGTGCCCTGTAATTAGGTGCATAAACGTTTATAATAGTCACATCTTCCTATTGAATTGATCCTGAATCATTAGAGTCCCTTCTTTGTCTCAAAATTTTTTGTTAGTCTACTTTGTCTGATATTAGGATGACTACACCAGCTCTTCTTTGGTGTCTATTGGCATTTAATATCTTTCTCCATCCTTTTACTTTCAGTCTGCATGCATCTTTGTTGGTGAGTTGTCTTTCTTTCTCTTTCTCTCTCTCTCTCTTTCTCTCTCTTTCTCTTTCTCTCTCTCTCTTTCTCTATCTCTCTTTCTCTCTCTCTTTCTCTCTTTCTCTCTCTCTCTTTCTCTCTATCTTTCTCTCTCTCTCTTTCTCTCTCTCTTTCTCTCTTTCTCTCTCTCTCTCTCTTTCTCTCTTTCTTTCTCTCTCTCTCTTTCTCTTTCTTTCTCTCCTTTCTTTCTTTCTCTCTCTCTCTTTCTTTCTTTCTACAGAGTGGATAGAGGGAGAGAGAGACAGAGAGAAAGGTCTTCCTTTTTGCCGTTGGTTCACCCTCCAATGGCCGCTGCGGCCGGCGCATATCGCTGATCCGAAGCCAGGAGCCAGGTGCTTCTCCTGGTCTCCCATGTGGGTGCAGGGCCCAAGGACTTGGGCCATCCTCCACTGCCTTCCCGGACCATAGCAGAGAGCTGGCCTGGAAGAGGGGCTACCGGGATGGAATCCGGTGCCCCAAAAGGGACTAGAACCCAGTGTGCCGGTGCTGCAAGGAGGAGGATTATCCTGTTAAGCCACGGCACTGGCCAGAGTTGTGTTTCTTATAGGCAGAAGATAGATTGGTCTTTTTTTATCCATTCAGCTAGTCTGTGTCTTTTAACTGGAGAGTTGAGGCCATTTACATTCAAGGTGACTATTTATAAGAAATGACTGTGCCCTGCCCTTTTTCCAAAAATATTCCTATTTTTTTTACTTCAAATTTCCTTTGAACTTTCACTGAGAGGTTTTCTTCTTTTACATTCTTTCATAATGATGACCATGCTTCTGTGTTTCTATGTGTAGCATATCCTTACCATCTTTTGTAAGGCTAGACAGAGTGGTGACAAATTCTTTCAATTTGTTATGGAAGGTATTTATTTCACCTTCATTCCTAAATGGGAGCTTTGCAGGGTATAATCTGGTGTGACAGTTTTTTTTCTCTTAAGACTTGGACTATATCTCGCTATTTCTCTCTTAGCCTGTAGGGTTTCTGATGAGAAGTCTATAGTGAGTCGTACTGGAGATCCTTTGAATATAATGTGGCATTTCTCTTGTGTACATCTTAGAATCTTTTTTTTTTTTTTTTGTTACTTGATGAGTTTGATTTCAATGTGTCATGGTTAACTTCTTTTCTGGGCATGTTTATTAGTAGTTGTATGTGCTTCCTGTACTTGGATGTCCCTTTCTCCAAATCAGGGAAGTTTTCTGTTATTTCACTAAAAAGGCCTTCTAATCCTTTCTCTTTCCATGCCTTTAGGAACTCCTAGAACCCATATGTTGGATCATTTGATAGTATCTTGTAGATTCCCAACAGTGTTTTTTAGTTTTCTAATTTCCTCCTCTTGTTTTTGGTTTGTATAATTTCCTATGCTTTGTCTTCTAAGTCGGATATTCTTTGTTCTGCTTCACAAATTCTGTTAAGGGTTTCCACTGAATTTTTATTCTATTCATTTTGATTTCACTAAAATTTCAATTTCTTGGGAGAAATTTTCTTAGGGATTTGTTGTCTGTGCATTTGCTTCTGATTATTTCTATGTAATCTTAACAATTTTTTGAATTCAATTTCTTGAATTTCTTCTATCTTCACAATCTAGTACTAAAGTGTTATATTCTTTTGGGGGCGCCATGTTGTCTTCCTCATTGTTTCTTGAATTGGTGAATTTGGCATTTGTGGACATAGTTGGTGTTTTTTTTTGTTCTGTGGTGGCTTTTATCTTTGTACTATGACTCTAGATAAATGGAGTGTCTGCTTTCAGTAAGTATCTAGAGGCTTGTAGTAGGTGTGGCTGGGGAGCTCTGTTCAGTTCTCCAAAGTGAAGGGCTTGTCTGAGGTGACACACCCAGGTTTGGCATGGTTAATTTTTTTTTCTCAGAAGGGAAGTTTATTCTCAGATGAACTCCTTTCCTCAAAGAAGACTAGTGCCTGGGTTTTAGCCCCAGTAGGTATAATATTCATCTGCTCTTCCCCAAGGACCACACAAAGGATCTGTGCAGTCCTCAGTGTAAACTCAAATTCCTCAGCAATGTCCCTTACCAGGTAACCAGGAAGCCCTGAATGTGTGGAGTCTTCCATAGTGACTGTCCAAAGTCCCAGCCACACCATGAGTACTCTCATACAGCCTCAGTTTCTGTTTTTTCCCCCCACAGCCCTAAGGCATGAGATCCCAGCCCCTTGTTAGTTCTCCCCATCACAGTGGGGAGTCTCCACTCAGCTGGTTCCTGGGCACAGATACTAATTGGCACATCTGTTACGTATGTCCAAAATGGTGCCTGCTCTATTGGCTTATTACAGGATGCTGTTGTAAAGTGATTGTGGAGAGAGAAATGTCCCTCTTTTTTCTAGTTCGGCAGGTACACTATCTCCCATGGGGCTCCAAGCCAGGTTCCCTCTAGGCTCTTCATTCAGCTTTAGCACAAGTGGCTTGGGTTGCTACAGTGTGGTCTTGACTCACTTTCCAACGCTGATTGTGTATGTAGGCTCTTGGCTGCTGGAGTCCTGAGTTGTGTGGTGTCCATGCCCTCCATGAAGGTCCACCATGTCCCTCTAATTTGTGTAGTGTTTCCTCTCCTGTTTTCTCCCTAGTTCTTCCCTGAGGCTGCACACTCTCCACTTTTTTAAAAACTGTCTTCTGGACTACAGCAATAAGCTCCCTCCTACTCCACCATCTTGGGACTCCTCTCACCAGGTATAATCTTGTCAAGTTATATGTAATCTGCCTGATGGAAAGCGAAGACACCATGGCAAAAAGACCTAAATGAAAGATCTATGAGTGAGGTCCCAGTGGATAGAACGGGCCATCAGAGAAGGAGGTACCTTTCTCTGAAGGGAGGAGAGAACTTCTACTTTGGTTATGGCCTTGTCTAATTAAGATCAGAGTTGGTGAACTCAAGAGGCTTCCATAGCCTTGGCAGCCCGTGACAAGAGCCTCGGGTGATTACTGACGTCATAAATAAGAGTGTCAATCGTTAAACCAACAACGGGAGTCACTGTGCACTTACTCCCCATGTAGGATCTCTGTCCTTAATGTGTTGTACTATGTGAATTAATGGTAAAACTAGTACTCAAACAGTGCTTTATACTTTGTGTGCAAACTGTTGAAATCTTAGTATATACCAAGTTGATCTTCTGTATATAAAGATAATTGAAAATGAATCTTGATGAAGAATGGGATGGGAGAGGGAGAAGTGGGAGATGGGATGGTTGCAGGTGGGAGGGAGGTTATGGGGAGAAAAGCCGCTATAATCCAAAAGTTGTACTTATGAAATCTATATTAAATAAGTTGAAAAATAAAAATATGAAACCTGCATGTATTTAAAGTTCCTCATCTGAAACTGAATATAAGCATTATGTCTCCCTTACACTTCAGATGTTGCTATGAAGATTAAATGAGTTAATGCATATAAAATGATAGATACAGCATGTGACACCCAGCCAAGTAAACTGCTATTAGCTAATATCATCACATATATTTATTTTCTATAAACTGCAAGTACAGAAACTCCTGCAATTTATCTAGAAGACCTAGGTAGATAATAGATGTGGGTGGTTACATGAAACGACAAATTTATCACTGTCGGGTGAACAGCCTTTTAATGGAAGAATATGTCAGAATCTTTCTTAGCTAGAGCAGAGAAGCCAATGCCTTGCTCAAAGCTTTGAAGAACAGTTGACTCTTTAGGAGCTGATGCAGCTGGTGGCTGGGTTGAAGCCAATGTGCATTTACCATTCTGAAAATCCTAGGGTCCCCTGGGTTGTAGTACATATACTCTACTTGTTCTGCTTACAGCATGGTTTACTGACCAATTTAAGCCTTCTGCTGAGAACTACAGCTAAGAAAAATTCCTTTCAGGATATCACTGCTCCCTGATGATGTACATTTGTCACCGAAGAGATTTGATGTAGATGTGCAATAAGATTAATGTCTTCATGCCTGAGACACACTATCCATTCTGTAGCCCTTGGATCAAGGAGTAATTGTGGCTTCCAAGTATTCCTGTTTATGAAATACATTATTCCTCCAATGGATCTAGACCAAGAATCGAGAACCTTCTGGAGGGGCTGGCGTTGTGGTGCAGCAGGTAAAGCTACTGCCTGCAATACTGGCATCCCATAGGAGCACCTGTTTGTGTCTGGACTGGCCTGAGAAAAGCACCAGAAGATGGCCCAAGTGCCTGGGCCCCTGCCACACACTTGGGAGACCTCAGTGAAGCTCCTAGCTTTGGCCAGCCTGTTGTGGCCATTTGTGGAACAAGCCAGTGGATAGAAGGACTCCCCCCACCCCTGTACCATGCAATTCTGATTTCCAAATGTTTAAAAAACAAAGCCTTCAGGGAAGGATTAGCCATACTAGATGGCATTAAGAACACTTGTGATTCATAAAAGATGTCCAAGCTTCACCATCAGTGGGACTTTGAAAGTTGTTGATTCCAACACTCATGAAAGGCTTTGAGGGGCTTAAGACCTCAGTGAAGGATGTAACTGTAGATGTGGTAGAAGCAGCAAGAGAACTGGAATTAGGAGTGGTGCCTGAAGATGTGACTGAATTGCTACTGGTGGCCTTCCCTCCTTGCGGATCTCAAAGCTTATACTTCCGGGAATGGCGAGTCCCTACCTGTACTTCCAGGGAAGAAAAGTCCTTGTCGCTGCAGGTGCCTAAAGGTCAACCAATGAGAATCAGACTTGCCTCGACCTTTAACCCCCATGCCCTGTATCTATAAAAGGAGCCCTCCCAACCTCTGACCTGTGACTTCCCCAGCCCCCGCTCTGTTTGGACCGGGGTTCGCACCTCCCCTTTCTGGGTTCGAGGCCCCCTCTCTCCTTGAACCTGTCTGGTGCTCCAGGCTGACTACAGACCACACTCGACCAACTGTTTCTGGGCAATCAGTACTCAATGAAACAGCAATGGGAAACTAATCCCATTCTGAAGGACTCTCCAAGATGCACAATTTGATTTTTAGATCTTATAAAAGGGATGGCTAACATTTCCTGTAATAGCATAGCCAAAATAAGAGCTTAAATTATAATTTCACAGCTAGATTTACTTCACCGTGGGCACAGTCAACAGGCAAGACCTCCCTTTCAGACCAAACAAAGGGAAATAAAGTTTTAAAGCGAGGACACAGCTTTCCTCATGGGCGTTATCTACCTCAGAAAAACCACTTTCGGAATATGCCTGTGACTACAGACTTCTAGTTTAGGCCACCAAGATTAGAGATGGGACTCGAGCACCCCCTTGACTTGCATCCTCTGGTCTGCTTTAACAAAAACAAGCAGGAAAAGAAAGCTAGGCATCGGAAGCTATGTAAAGATAAGTGACAGGCCTATTAATGGCTGTTCTGTACAGTGATCTGCCATCAAGGAGACTCAACAAGCCAGTCCACTGTGGTGGCTTGCAATGTGGTAAGCCTGGGCTTCAGAAGTCAGCTTGTGAAGAGCCCTGGCAGCTCTGCCAGCCAAGAGTTGGATCACTGGGAATGGACCTGCCCTGGAGTCGAAGGACTTCAGGTCAGAGTGCAGATCTTGGTGGCTCCAAGCTGAAAAGCCCCTCACTCAGCCCAGCTTCCAAAGTGACCACTGCAGCTGAGGGGACGGCCAAGTAGGGTCAGCAACATTGCAGGCAAACCTGTAAATTTCCTGTTAGAAATGCCACCGGCCTTTACCTGGCCAGCTCTCCTCCCAGGCCAGGTAGGTAATGGAAGTCAACAGGGTACCTTTCTCAAGGAGATTCACACCTTCCTTAGGATGTACCCTATGAAAAGATAGATAGGTCTGGGCCTCTTAACTTACAAGGCCTAATGCCCACCAGATTATTATCAAGCCCCTTCTGTCAGGTTCTATTTGTTTCTAAATCAGATAACTTATTCGTGGCTTAACACCTTTTTTGGGTCCTCTAATAATGACTCTTTTGTTCTAGACCCTGTCTAGTCCACTTGGGTCTCATTCGTTTGTAATAATAAGCTCTAACATCAGTGGCTCTGCTCCCAACCTGTGTGTACTGATGGTCCTCTCCTCCACTTAATGTTGTATGATTATTCAGAATCTCTCTACAGACAAACCCCTCTACCTGCAAAAGTTGAGTGGCCTTTCTCCCAGTCTTGGCTGGGATCAGATTCAAACCACGTCCATTAAACAATCCTCACAAGGGTCCAGAGACCCCCCTCATTTCCTCTCCTTTATGAAATCCTTTCATTACCTGGTTAGTGCCACTCTTAGGATCATTGGTTGCTATTCTCACCCTGACTTGTATACTGCAGTGTCTGTTTAAGTGTTTACAGCAGGTGATAATGGAATAAACCAAGGCCTTCAGCAATCAGGCGGTCAACCAGATGCTTCTCCATCCATACATGCCTGTCCTTGTGGAGCCCCAAGATACCCTCCGTGGGCCCCTGTAGACGATGTCTCCAGTCAGCAGGAAGTAGCCGGAGAGACCCATCGTCGCCCCCTTTCCTATCATCAAAAGGTCGGGATGGTAGCTTTGGGATCCGCAAGGAGGGAAGGCCTATACTTCCGGGAATGGAGAGTCCCTACCTGTACTTCTGGGGAAGAAAAGTCCTTGTCAAGGTCCCTGTGGGTGCCTTAAGGTCAACCAGTGAGGATCAGACCCGCCTCAACCTTTAACCTCCATGCCCTGTATCTATAAAAGGAGCCCTCCCAATCTCTGACCTGCGACTTCCCCAGCACCCACTGTTGGGACCGGGGAACCTTGCCCGGGAGTGGAATCCCAATAAAAGCCTGTGAATTAATTGACTCGTCTGCCTGGGAAGATTTGTTAAGTGCCGGACACCTTGCAGCTACAATCTCACGATTGAACTTCAATGAGTCTTCATGTGTTTTATGGTTGAGTAAAGAAAGTAGTTTTTTTAAAAATTTTCTTTATTTTTTAAGTCAAAGAAAGATAGATTTTCCACCTGCTGGCTCACTCCCCAGATGGCTGCAATGGTCACAGATGGGCAAGTCTGAAATCCGGAGCTTTATCCCATGTGGGTAGCCAGGGACTATGCACTTAGACCATCTTTTGCTGCTTTTTCCAGGCCATTATCAGGGTGTTAATAGATTGGAAGTGGGGCAGCCATGACATGAGCCGGCACCCATATGGGATGCTGGCATTGCAGGTGGTGGTTTCATTTGCTATACCACAATGCCAGCCCCCAAAAGTGGTTTCTTGAGATGGAATCTATTCCTGATGAAGATGCGATGAATGTTATTGAAATGACACTGAAAGAATAATACATAAACTTAGTTGACAAAGCAATAGCAGAGTTAGAGAATATTGAATGCAATATTGAAAGAAACTCTTGGGGCCAGTGCTGTGTGTTAAAGCCCTGACCTGAAGTGCCAGCATCCCATACTGGCACCAGTTCTAGTCCCAGCTGTTCCTCTTCTGATCCAGCTCTGTGCTATGGCCTGGGAAAGCAGTAGAAGATGCCCAAGTCCTTGGGTCTTTGTACCCGTGTGGGAGACCTGGAAGAAGCTTCTGGCTCCAGGCTTTGGATCAGCATAGCTCCAACTGTTGTGGCCATCTGGGGAGTGAACCAGTGGGTGGAAGACCTCTCTTTTTACCTCTCTCTGTAACTCTTTGAAGTAAATTTTTTTTTTTTTAAAAAAACCTTAGAGTAAAATGCTGTAAACGGGGGCCAGCACTGTGGTATAGTGGGCTAAGTCTCCGGTTGTGGCAGCAGCATCCCATATGGGCGCTGATTCATGTCCAGGCTGCTCTTATTCCGATCCAGCTCTCTGTGGCCTGGGAAAGTAGTAGAAGATGGCCTATGTGCTTGGGCCCCCACACCCATGTGGGAGACCCCAAAGAAGCTTCTAGTTTCAGATTGGCTCAGCTCTGGCAGTTGTATCTGTCCAGGGAGTGAACCATGGAAGACCTGTTTCTCCCTCTGTCTGAAACTGTCAAAATTGTAAAAAATGCTATGAACCCCATCACATGCAAAAGAAAAATCCTTTATGGAAGGAAGATTGAACTGGTTCACCCAAATTCATTGTTCTTATGAATTGCCACAGCCTCCTTCAACTTCAGTCAACACACCCTGATCAGCCATGAGCATCAAGGCAAAACCCCCTACCATGGGGGTAAAAAAAACTACATCTGAATGCTCAAATGATTATCGGCCTTTTTAAAGAAATAAAGTAATTTCTAATTAAGGTATCTATGTTGCTTTTTAAATTTTTTTAAGAGACATAATACTTTTGCACACTTAGGCTACAGTTTAGAGTAGATACAACTGTTAGATGTACTGGGCAACCAAAAATTTGTGACTTTCCTCACTGCGATGCCTTAGTGAGGTAGGACGGGACATCCTGCAGTAACAAGGTGTGTCTGTGTGGATAGGCTCGTTGCCATTCTTGTCCTATTTACCATTCTCCTACTCTAAGCTACCATTCTACAGCAGCTCCTACTTGAAGCAAAGAGGAGTTAAAGCTAAGTTCAGGTTGGGACTTTGATCTTGCCATTAAATACTATGAAAGTATTTGAATATGCAGAAATGAGATGGAATAATAAGACAAGCCCTTTTATACCTATGATGCAGAATTGGCATTGAGGTTTTGCCATACAGAGTTGGCTATAAAATGGATGCGTATTTTCTTACATTACTACAGTGCTATCATATAACAAATTCCCTGGCATCATTCGATAATAAGTTGATACTCAGATTTCCTTGTCTGGAGAGTGTCTCTTGGTAGTTGGCTTCTTCTAATTGGGATATGAAGAAGTTGAGTGTATTCCATCTCGGTCTCTCATGCTCTCCTCGAATCTCGCTCTATGCCAGCATTCTGTTGAGGAAACTTGACGGTCCCATAGAATGTTCATGATCTGAATTCTGTGTTATCTAACATGTCTTTATTCAATTTTCTTCCAAACTGGAGGTAAGCTGTCAAGTCTCAGTTAGATTAAGGTTCTACTTTTGGGGGGAGAATGCTACAGGGATGGTGTGACGAACTTCACATTGGGTCATGTCGGGGGACTCGGCAGTGGGTTCTGCTTGCAGCCAGCCCAGTCTTTGTTCAGTTTCTGACAAACTTTTTGTGTAACTGTCTCATCCATTAATGCTTCCTTCCCTGGTTAATCATCTTTTTTTTTTTTTGACAGGCAGAGTGGATAGTGAGAGCGAGACAGAGAGAAAGGTCTTCCTTTTTGCCATTGGTTCACCCTCCAATGGCCGCTGCAGCCGGTGCATCTCGCTGATCCAAAGCCAGGAGCCAGGTGCTGCTACTGGTCTCCCATGCGGGTGCAGGGCCCAAGGACTTGGGTCATCCTCCACTGCCTTCCCGGGCCATAGCAGAGAGCTGGCCTGGAAGAGGAGCAACCAGGATAGAATCTGGCGCCCTGACTGGGACTAGAACCCGGTGTGCCGGCGCCACAAGGCGGAGGATTAGCCTGTTAAGCCAAGGCGCCGGCCTGGTTAATCATCTTACTAGGGGTTATAAAGAAGTATTTTGTGAATTCTTTTTGATATTTAGCCTGGAATTTTATGAAAGAACTTTATTCCTTGACAACTAAGCAGATTTGGTTACATTGAGAAGGATTTACCAAGCATGGGCAGAATAGAAGTTTAATTCTTCTAAGAGTTAATTTCAGAGTAGGGAGTTGATGTTACTTTGAGTGGTGGCCATTGAACTAACATTTTTTCTCTCATGAACATAGAGACATACATATTCAAAGAACTGCGGTGACTTTTCTTATAGGTGCTCAAAATGTATTTATATGAGATGAACAGAATGGGAGGGAAGGAGGACTGGATTAGGACCAAATTGAGACACTAAAAATGAAATCCTGGTCTTCCATGTGGGTGACAGGAACCTGCCTCTTGGTGTCTGCACTAGCAAGAAGCTGAGTCAGAACCCTGAGCCGGAAATGAAACCCAGGCAGTCTGATGTAGGATGCTGTCTTAACTGCTAGATCAAGCACCCACCCCAGATGCTCAGAAGGTCTACTTTTTGATGTATGATAACCCTTTGGGGTTCTTCCTGTGTCTTTTTTACATGATCCTATTTCTCTTCAGTATCTTCTTGAGTATAAGATGTTCAGGTCATTTTGCATATTTCCCTTGCTAAACATGAGTCTGAAGAGCCTGGTTAATTGTGGTGGGGAATGATGTTAAGAGATGAAAACCTGGGTACAAGTGATGCTTGTTTTTTTTCTTATTAACTTATTACTTTTAAGCCTTTAATGGGCAAATCCAGGAAATAAGTACTTTCTTTTTTTAAGATTTATTTATTTATTTGAAATAGAGGAGAGGCAGAGGGAGGAGGGGAGGGGAGGGAGAGAGATCTTCCATCTGATGGTTCACTCCCCAGTTGGCGGCAACAGCTGGAGCTGTGCAGATCCCAAGCCAGGAGCTTCTTCCAGTTCTCCCACATGGGTACAAGGGTCCAAGGACTTGGGCCATCTTCCACTACTTTCCCAGGCCATAGCAGAGAGCTAGATCAGAGTGGAGCAGACAGGACTTGAACTGGTGCCAACATGGGATGCCAGCGATTCAGGCCAGGGCTTTAACCTGTTGTACCACAGCGCTGGCCCCAGGAAATAAGTACTTTAATCAAAAGTCTTGAGACATAATATTGATATTTTGAAGGGCTTCACACAATTATTTTAGTATTTCTCACAAAATAGTTCTAAAATGTTCATTCTACAACATGAAATATTTTTCAAAAACATTTGAAAGGCAGTTACAGAAAGAGAAAGAGAGGGATGGGAGAGAGAGCACGCTTCTATCTGCTGGCTTCCTCTCCAAATGGCCCAAAACTGCTTGAACTGGGCGAGGCTGAAGTCTTGAGCCTGGAATTCCATCCAAGTCTCTCTAGTAGATGGTAGGGACACAAGCACTTGAACTATCTCACACTACTTTCTCAGGTGCATTATCAAGGAGTGAGATTGGAAGTGGAGTAGCCAGGACTCAAACTGGCTTTTATGTGGGATGCTGGTGTTGCAGGTGGTGGCTTAACTTGTTATGCCATGATGCTGGGCCCTATGATGTAAAACCTTAGTTGTAGGATCAGTTTGATTATGCTGAAGTAAGTAGTGAATGATGTGAAAGCTTGCTTGGCAGCTGTATTTATCCTTAGAGTTGATTCCAAAAGGACAATCAAATGCTATATTCCAAAGCCCTGAGAACTGTTCTTTTTTCTGTATGATTGCATCACCATTTGGACAGTTGATTCAGTTTTTCTTTTGCCAATGTACTTATTTTGTAAAAGAAACATTGTTGACATAAAGTGTCATAAAATGGTAGTCCTTTTTGGGGGAGGGAAGGAATAGAGGAATGGAGGTGAATTTTGACTTTTTACATAGGTTTAACCTTGGATTCATATAAATATTACGTACTTAGAGATTTAAAACAAAATTTCTAATTGGGGATACAAATAATTCTTGGGAAGTCTGAGTCTAGGAAAGTTTGGTGCCAGTGTTGAAATCAGGAGTAAATGAAACCCCAGTGAGAATGAATGTACATGGAGATCCAAGCCTGGGAGCCAGAGTATTCTACCTCCTATAGGTCAGAAGGCAGGGATCCTGCAAAGTCAGGTGACAAAGGGACTCCAGGAGGAGGAAGTGACCGCCTGTTCTCACGCACTTCTGTTGCTGTCCTCCCATAGATCCTAAACTGTGAGCGTTTCAAGAGTTACAGGAGGTAGCTGAAGTTAGGCAAGGGGGAGAGGTTTCAAGTTAGGCGGTGACTCTGATAACCGGGAAACTGAGTCCGAGTTGGAGAATGTCAAGTAAGTTAGTTCATGTAAAACTTCCTCTAGCCTACCTTCTTCACACCTCAACACTCTCGGCTGGTTGTGCTAAATTTAAACGAGACTTTGGGTTTAAACGAGGATCAAATTAAACTTTAAAGAAGAAGAAACAAAAGTGCTGTCTTGCATGAATTGAAAGAAAAAAAAAATGAAGCTACCTTTTTTTAAAGCCCATTGTTTAGCCTAGCTATTAGGTTGGAAGGAAATGACAGTTATGATAGAAAGTGAGGGCAGAGTGGGTGGGATAAACTTCAAAGTGTTGTGTACCCTGGACATTTATTGATCAAAGGCAAAATAATAAAAGCAGCGAGTCCAGGAGAGGCACTACATTTTTAGAAAAAGACTCCTCATCTTTAAATTTATGAGACTGGAACTCCTAAGGCAAAGTCGGGAGATGAAAGATACCATAGTTGATGCACACAATAAATTCTATAAAGGCTTCCTTTTCACTTGTGAGTTTTCTTCAAAGGTAAGTTTTAGGTACAAAGGGTTTCACAGAAGGGTGTGAAATACACGTGTGCTTGGCGTGGTGACTGGTTTCTCTTCAAGGAGTGGATGGCAGCTGAGAAAGAAAATGGGAGAGATTAAGGAAGCAACAATAGCTTGGGAGAAGTACAGCAGATGGTCTGAGATGATAAGTTTCGATTCTTAAATTCTTAAATTTTTGAAACTGCAGACTACAGAGTATATCATGAAGTTCTGTTTTGTTCATGGGTGGAATGCACTGATTTAATTCTAAGGATGGAATTCTTAGTTGGTAATTAAGCCCTGGGGGTTTATACCCTCAGTTTAGGTGTTAGAGTTAGGGGTGTTTAATGACTTTATTTTTTAAGATTTATTTGAAACGGGTGGGAGATGTCTTCCATCTGCTGGTTTACTCCCCAGATACCTGCAGTAGCCATGGCTGGGCTGTGGATTCCATACAGGTCTTCCATGAAGGTGGCAGGAACCTGAGTATTTAATTTGATCCTTCATCTATTGCCTCCCAGGCATGTTGGTAGGAAGCTGAATTGGAAGTGGAGTAGCCAAGACTTGAACTTGGCACTGTGGTACGAGATGTGGGTGTCTCAAGTGGAAACCTAACGTGTTGCACCAGAATACTCATTCCAGTGAAGTCGGTTTGAAGGTTCAGAGTTCTAATTCCTGGTTATTTTGATTTTTTTCAAAATCACTCAAAACTGCTCCAACAGAGATTGACAGCTGTTCTCTTAATTTCTACGTGTGTATTTATGTATACCTAAATGTGTATGGATTAGTTTAATGTAAAATATTTCTAGATTAGTGACCCATAGACTTAAATATTTGCTGATTCTTCATACTGTGACTTCCCTTGTTTTCTTAAATAATTGAGTAGTAAGAATTAAAAGGACATACTATTTCTGTTGGGGAATTAATGTATATTTTTAAAACAGAATCAGAAGTAGAGTCTTCTAAAATAAATCATTCCAGTTATGTTTTCACTTCTATATTATCACTGAAAAACTGGCCTTTGTGTGTTTTAAAAATAAAGGTGCTATCCTAGTATAAAATTATACATATGCTCCTTGTTGAACGCTTTCCCATGTCTATAAATATGCTTAAATTTTGTTTGGGGCTGGCACTGTGGTGTAGTGGGCTAAGCATCCGCCTATGGTGCTGGTATTCCATATGGGCACTGGTTCAGGTTCCAGCTGCTCCTTTTCTGATCTAGCTCTTTGCTTATGGCCTGGGAATACAAAGGAAGATGGTCCATGTGCTTGGCCCCTGCACCCTTGTGGGAAGCCTGGAAGAAGTTCCTGGCTTATAATCAGCCCAACTCTGGCGATTGCATCCATTTGGGGCATGAACCAGTGAATGACCTTTCTGTCTTTCTATCTCTCTCTTATTTAAAAGAGAGATACTGAGACATCACCCATTTGCTGGTTCACCCCCCAAAACTCCCAGAATAGCCAGGATGGGGCCAAACCAAAGCCAAGAGCCTGGAATTCAGTCTGAGTCTCCCAGGTGGGTAGCTGTGATCCAACTACTTGAGCCACCACCAGATGATTCCCAGGGTGTGCATCAGCAGGAAGCTGGAGTATGCAGCAGAGCCAGGACTTGAGCGCTCTGGGCTCCTGATTTTGGCCTGATCCTGTCCTGGTTGTAATTTTGAGAATGAACCCAGGAGATGGAAGATCTTTGTTGCTTTCCCTCTACCTTTCAAACAAATAAAAATGAAAGGAAAACCTCACTTAATTGAGAAGTTATTATAAGCTAGGTATTGTGCTCAGAGTATTACATCCATTATTTCATTTAATGCTCAAGACAACTCTCTGATCTGCATGGTTGAACTCCATGTTCTTGGATAAGAGTTTTAGAAACACAAATACAGTGCTGCGTTGTGACAGAGTGGGTAAGGCTGCCTGCAACACTGGCAACCCTGGTTCAAGTCTCTGCTGCTCCACTTTCTATCCAGCTCTCTGCTAATGTGCTTGGGAAAATGGTGGAGGAAAGTCCAAGTATTGGGGCCCCTGTTCCCATGTGGGAATACCTGGATGAAGCTCCAGGCTCCTACCTTTAGACAGGTCCAGCCCGGGCAGTAGCACTAATTTGGGGAGTGAACTAGTGGATGGGAGATGTTGCTCCATCCGTCTAATTCTGCCTTTCAAATGAATCTATTTTTTAACTGAGATGCTAAGCCACTTTCCAACCTGACACAGTAAGGACTGAACTTGGATTTCACCAATGTGAATGCAAAACAAGTGTTGGTAAGTCTGTGTAATATACCTTCCAATTAAAAATTTTGATTTAGAAGTTGATTTGGAATAAGAGTCCGAATGGAGGTGGATGTGAAGACAAGTGCAACAAAGCCTCCCTAAGAAGACCAGTGTGTGGTGGGTGATCCGTAGGTTTCCAAGTAGAGGAATAAAATCGGTAGTTTATAAGATCTCTGTCCTTAATGTGCTGTATATTGTGATTTAATGCTATAACTAGTACTCCAATAGTATTTTTCACTTGGTGTTGCTATGTGAGGGCAAACTGTTGAAATCTTTACTTAATATATACTAAACTGATCTTCTGTATATAAAGAGAATTGAAAATGAATCGATGTGAATGGAAGGGGAGAGGGAGCGGGAAAGGGGAGGGTTGCAGGTGGGAGGGAAGTTATGGGGGGGAAGCCATTGTAATCCATAAGCTGTACTTTGGAAATTTATATTCATTAAATAAAAGTTAAAAAAAAGAAAAAAGAGTTGCTCATCTTCACTATGGGTGAAGAGGTAGGGGCACAGACAGAGTGGGTTGGGAGCTATCACAGTGCTAGTTTGAGACCGATTTGGAGGACTGGTTGCATTTCTGTGTTAGACTTAAAGCAGTCATTTGAAAGTGAGTTTTAACATTAATGAGTTGGATTGGGGTTTTCTCTATTTTACAAGAGTTATTGCCTATGATAATCAAAATAGTTTGCAAAAAACAGTAGGGTAGCTAGATGGAAGTGTCCTGGTAGCTATAATAGGAACCTAGTTCTGTGGTATGTAAATAAGTTTCAACAGGGAATGCTGTTCTGTGGCCATCATACATTTTGGAGATGATGAATAAGTTTTATTTTGCCTCCTTAGAGGTGTTTATATGCTCTATGTATTCTGAATATTATAGAGGGTGTTACTGTATGCATATTTCCTAGGCATTTTACAACAGAATTCTGTAGTCTGATCAAAATGGGAATTAATGTTACACAGAACATATATGTACCTTGGGAATATTGGTTGGAATTTTGTGAAAGGTTGATCTGGGATTGGGAGTTCTTTCCAGGGACTAGGACAAGCTGAGATTGCTATATGGAAAGGTTTATGATACCGAAGGGATAGAGCTGACTGTGAGTTTGGAGGTCAGTGCAAGAAGGGTTGAGGATGGGGAGTTACTTGTAGGCAAGAAACAAGGGAGGAGGAGAGGCCAGTGGAGTCATGTCTTAAAGAATGGGGTCACATGTGCAGGTGGTGTATTATTCCTAGAGGAGTATGGGTGTCTGTTGTGGAGATGGAGGGAGAGAATTTTGAGGGAAGGGAAACTGAATCCCTTAAGTGTCCCTTGTAAAAGTTGAAGGGTAGGGAGTTAATGTTGATGGGGATTCGGATGCAGTAATGGAAACAAAGGATAAACATGCTTATTTCTAGTGTAGTAAGATGCCCAATTCACTTTGCAGTAACCAGTCCCACAAATGTGTGGCAGCCGGACCATAGTTGGGAAGTAAAAACATAAAGAGGATTTGCCTTTTCTTGGGAAATACTTGCTCAAGGTGAAACTCTACTTAAATGCCTTGACTGTAATCCTGCTTACTGTTGCAGACTAAGGCCTTGGCCAATGCCTTGCAGAGAATACAGGCTCAGTAGGTTTGTTCTGGATCTTGAGGGATGATGAATGGCCAAGCCCCACTGTGTTACTGGTTGTCCCGATGCTCTTTCAGACATGTGTGCAGGAAGGTAAAGCCTACGATTGGCAGCTTGAAGTAGGGTGCTTGGGGACCCGTGGCCTGATGGTGGTGCCAACAAAGTGGGGTAGGCAGTGCAATGACCTTGCTCTGAAGGGTTGTATTGACACCTGTCCCAGAAGCTGCAGGCCTGGGCAAGGGGAGGATGACTGCCTTAGACGGGGCCAAGCTCAGTGGCAGTGGATGATGTTGTCTGGGAGATACCCAACCTCTTTCAGGAATGCACAAACCATTGGAATTCTGGAGCATGCAAGTTAGGGGAGCTCCAGGAAGCGAAATTGGCTGTCTGCGTGGTGCAAGATGTGTTGCATATGATTTGATTTAATTAGGAGAAACAATGCGGTGGTGACACATTTGCACCATAGGTGTTGGACTGGTTCATCCCTGTTACATGCTAACAGTTCCAAGAAATTAAGTTCTTATTACATCACAGCCATAAGAAACTTTTACATCTAACTGCATCATCTCCCCAGCACTCAGCATAGCACCACAGTAGTTTGGGCTGCATTTAGAACAGCATATGATAGAAAACAAACACCGTATCCTTTAAGAGCAAAAAAAAGTTTTAATGACGCAATATGTGTAGGCAGTAAGTCAAAAAGAACAAGTTTAAGGTAAGAAAAAACTAGAGTGACTGCTTTGAGAAAAGCCAGGGTACAACTACCAAGTATGTTCATGAAAACAAGGAAGGTAAAGTCAGTGTGTCGTTAAGCATTGGCTTCTCTGTAAGGATGAATTTAAGTTAAACCTGATAAATACATGAGTAAAAGCTAAAAATTGGGGGATCTTACACAATGTTTCTATGGCTTATTTTTATAAAGATTTATTTTATTTGAAAGAGTTACACAGAGAGGAGGAGAGGCAGAGAGATTGGTCTTCCGTCTGCTGGTTCACTCTCCAATTGGCTGTAGTGGTTGGAGCTGAGCCGATCTGAAGCCAGGAGCCAGGAGCTTTTTCTGGGTCTCCCAAGAAGGTGCCAGGGTCTCAAGGACTTGGGCCATCTTCTGCTTTCCCAGGCCACAGCAGAGAGCTGGATCAGAAGTGGAGCAGTCGGGACTCGAACCGGTGCCCATGTGGGATTCTGGCGCTGCAGGCGGAGGATTAACAGCGCCGGCCCCGATGTTTCTATGGCTTATATCCATTTCATTGACCTGTCACTCAAACTTCTTGTTAAAGATTTATTTTGAGAGGCAGAGATAGAGGAAGAGACATCTTTCCATCTGCTGGTGTATTCTAATGGCCGCAACAGCTGGAGATGAGCGGATCTGGAGCCTGGAGCTTCTTCCGGGTCTCCCACGCATGTGCAGGGCCCAACACCTGGGCCATCTTTCACTGCTTTCCCAGGGACGTTAGCAAGGAGCTGGAATGGAAGTAGAGCAGCTGGGATTCAAACTGGCACCTATGTGGGATGCTGGCCCCACAGGTGGAAGATTATCCCATCCATAGCACTGGCCCCTACTTATAAACTTTTTTTTTTTTTTTAAAGATTTATTTATTTATTTGAAAGTCAGCTTACACAGAGAGGAGAGGCAGAGAGAGTGAGGTCTTCCATCTGGTTCACTCCCCAGTTGGCTGCAATGGCTGGAGCTGTGCTGGTCTGGAGCCAGAAGCCTCCTCTGGGTCTCCCACACGGGTGCAGGGGCCCAAGGACTTGGGCCATCCTCTACTGCCTTCCCAGGCCATAGCAGACAGCTGGATCGGAAACAGAGCAGCTGGGACTAGAACCAGTGCCTATAAGGGATACTGGCGCTTAAGGCCAGGGCATTAACTTGCTTTACCACAGTGCCAGCCCCTACTCTTTTTCAAAAATTTACTTACTTAGAGGTATTGAGGGAGAGACGGAGAAAGGTCTTCCATATGCTGTGTCACTCCCCAAATTGCCTCAATAGCCGGAGCCGAGCCAATCCAAAGCCAAGAGCTTCTTCCGATTCTCCCACATAGGGGCAAGGCCCCAACACTTGCGCCATCTTCCACTGCTTTCCCAGTCCACAAGCATGAGTTGGATCAGAAGAGAGGCAGCTGGAACACAAACCAGTGCCACAGGTGGCTTAGCCTACTGTGCCACAATGTGGTCCCCTTGTAAACGCTTAAGATAGTTTCCAAACTGGAAAATTTTCATCCTTGAAGACATAAAGTTTTTTAAAAAATATCTGGCAGATAGTAAATACTCTTTCATTCAGGGAAAGGTATTTTAGCTTTTTGAAGGCTTTCACCTGACTTTATAATCTTAACATTCATTATAAAAAGTCATCAACTCTGGATTTTAGACTACTCATTCTTATTTATAAACCAGTCTAATTGGGAAGCCAAAGAAGCCCCATCTCAAGAGTTTTCCTTAGTGTGTCAACAAACCTTGTGCGTTACTGAGATGACATGAAATGTGAGACATGGAGAAACAAATTCATACCACAGGATCATTGGCTGCACAGGTCTTGGGATGGGACTATCTGTGACACAGGCTTACTATTTCTGAGTCCAAGTCTGAAGTGGTAGAGGATTGTAGAAGTTGGGAGAAGAACAGAACATGTTCAGATACTTGGTTTTACTTGGAGGCTCTTATTTTAGCAGATTTTCCTACATTCCTTGTGGAAAATTTGAAACTGATTGAAGGCATCATGTATCTAAAAAGTACTCTAAGTTAGGAAGATAGCTCCCAGCAATGACAATACAAACCATGGTAAACACAAATGGGACAAAGACAACACTTAGGCTGGGCTATAAGTGATGCTTTAGAGCTTTACCTAGTTTGTTTGGACATCACATATTTAACCCCCCATTGTGGCCCTTTAAGAAGCTACCTAATCCTAGCAGATGTAGGCAATACCAAAGAGCAAAGGATTTATTTACTACTTAATGTCACTGTTAAGCTTACACAGTTTGAGTTGATGTCAAAGTTAATAAAAATGACTGTAAAGCTTATATAAAAAATTAAAAGGCTACTTCTAACTGAAACAAAATTAGATGACAGCAACAATACTACATACCCATTTGGAATCGAGAAAGCTCATCTTTTGTAAATCATCCTTACATGAATATCGTACTATCAGGAGCTGAGCTCATCAAAATTGGAGGTGCTGCTGTTACAATATTTGGAGCAAAACCATGGTTTTGGGAGCTAAGAAATATTAAAGACTCTTAAATTTGTGAATATTCAAATTCAATTAACCTATTTGGAGGGAGAATTGATAAAGGTTGAAGATATCAATGACTGACAAAATAAAGCTATGGACTGTGGCTATTTTGTTCTTGAACTTATTTATACGAAGTCCGTAGTCTCATGACTTCATTTTACGGATGAGCAAGTAGACTTGTGAGGCTCTGACTGCCCAAGGTCACCCAGCTGGTAGGTGCCAGGGCATTCTAAGGGCTCAGATGATTTTTCTGCAGCATCTGGATTACCACAAAACAACTGGTCCGTTACTCAGACTTCCGGCAAACAGTTTCAACATTAATTGCTAGAAAATGACTTCTAAGTGATAGTACTTAGAAGTCTTAGAATTATACTAGACTGGTTTAGGAAATGTAGTAAGAATCAGCAGTCAGGGAGATTGCTGGATGCTTGGACAAGATTCAGGTACCAGCCTTGCTACAACCACAATACTAGGATCAATAATTTTATCAGCAGAAGAAACTAAGAACTTTAGACATGCTTCTGACAAATTGCCAACTAATATATTTGTGAACATATTCATAAATGTATACTACAATGACCCTATGTCTTATTAATTACATTAGACTCCCCTTGTGTCTTTGGATTAGATTGTGTCTTTGGATTAGATTCCAATGCAGAAATTTATAATAAAACTTCTAGAGTATGTTTCAGTACCTGGCACAGTTTTTAATAATGGATGAATGGGTATGGGGAACAAGGGCTGTGCAGTTGATCCTTTAAAAAAACACAATAGAATCTTTAAAAGTAGGGAGAGAAGGCTACTGCTTGTAGTGACTTCCTTGCAAAGAACATGGAATGGAAAAGGGAGGTGGGGAGAGTATCTTTGTGATGGAGGACTCTGGCAGATACAACTTCAACCAGGCAATTAAGCTTACTAGCTCACTGTCAGTCATGCTAATAGTGAGTTCCTTTGTTTGATGTGACAGGATGTCACTTAGCCTCTTTTGTCATCCCTCAAATAGGCACCCAGGTCTAACTATATGAGAGTGTATCAGATAGATCCCAACTAAAGGACATTCTACAAAATAACCTGAGTAGTATTCTTCAAAAATTCCAAGGTCATCAGAGATAAGTCTAAGAAATGGCACAGCTAAGAGGAGCCTAAGGAGATATGATGATTAGATATAATGTGGCATCTTAGAAGAGATTCTGAAGCAGAAAAGGGACATGAGGCAAAAGCAAAGACTTGTATGAAATGTTGACTTTAGTCAAACTGTTAGGTGTTTTTCCATGTTGCTATGAAAATGATTAATACATACTGCACAAACCAAGACATAGTCATGGTGGCCTCAACAGTTAGGTGGCTGAAAGACTTGTGTGGGGACTGGTGATGTGGAACAGTAGGTTAAGCCCCTGCCTGTGATGCTGGCATCCCATATAAGCACCGGTTGGAGTCCCAGCCATTGCACTTCAGTCTGGCTCCTTGCTAATGCACCTAGAAAAGCAGTGGAAGAAGGTTCAAGTGCCTGGGCTCTTGAAACCTAATGGGGACACCCAGAGTTCTAGGCTCTTGGCTTTACCGTGACCCAGCCCCTGCCCTTGCAGCTATTTGGGTACTGAACCAGCAGATAAAAAGATCCATCTCCTTCCTGTTTTTAATTGACTTTCAAATTCTTTTTTCTTTTAAAAAGGAAAGATTTGTGGTGTTTAAGCCAAGGATGGTTCTGGGCTTGGGTGTGGCTGTGGCCTTGTTTCCCAGGGCCTTGTGATTTGCGTTTTGGTTTTCTGCCCTTTGCATCTTCTCCTTTTTAACCTGGAGGAAGCCTTACCTTGTTGTAAATGGAGCTCAGACTTTTTTTCCCCAGTCTGGAAAGTACTCTATTCCCTGTCTGGGGTGACCCAAGCAGGTGAAAGTGCTGCCACTATCGACTTTCTCAGATTTTCCCTTGACCCAAGCTTCCCACACTGGTTACAGTGCACAGGTGGCTGCAGCTCTGGTTGAGGTCTTGGGGTTCATCCAGGACCATCAGAGGCTCTGCCACCTTATCCTTTCAACAACAATGTTGCAATGCATTCCTCTTCAGACTTGAAGTCTGTGGTTGGGTTTTTCATTCTTCTCAGACTTTCCTAGGTTCTTAGTGTTTCAGTTCTCTCTAATCGTGCTGCTGTTGATGGTGGTGGGAAGGCAGGTGGGTGGAACAGGTGGGCCTTCCACGGGACGGCCAGAATGCCCAACATGGTTTCCCTGGATCCCTGTGATCATGTGCAGATGGGAAGTCTAGGGCCTGGAACCCAGCAGTGCATAGGGCACAGGGGTGGATCCCTCTTACTGGGGTCACCACTGCCCCTGCACCGGAGCTGCTCTTTGGCTGCCGGTTGAAGGAACCAGAGACCCAAAGAAATAACTCCAGACTCAAACAGCTGAGAAGGTGGCAGGGACTAGAGCCCTGGGCAGACGACAGTTGTCTCCTGCTTTGGAGCTGTGGAATCTGAACAGACCAGGGGGCACTTGTGGGGACCAACTGGTGGCTTCCTTTGATCTGTGGTAGGGTCCCCACATAGGCACTGCTAGGAATGCTTCCCATTGTCCTATAAAATAACATTCTTCCTGCAGGGAGGCAGCCTACAGGGTGAAGTGTGTGCACTTGTACACATTAGTGCCTGCTTTTCCACCTTTGAGTGACACTATGCTTTTCCACCTTTGAGTAACTCTATTATAAAGAATATTTTATTCTTTGACCTTTGCTGAGGAGACCACGAGAGGGTGTGGGAGAACTCATTCTGTCTCCCTGAGTGCTGCTGGGCTTTAGCTGGTTGATGCCAGGAAGAATTGTGGACTTGGATTTGCCAGTTCTGGTGTGTTTCTTTTTCTTTCTTTCTTTCTTTTTTTTTTTTTTTTGAAAGTAATCCAGAAAACTTTGCAGTTTCACATCATGAAAATGATCTTTATTTTGTAAACACTGTTTGGACTAGAGACCCTAAGTGTCCAGGATTCTGAGTTGACAGCTCTGTTTATGATGAGGGGCTCCTGCCATTACTGTCTTAATTTCCTGCCGTGAGGGCAAAGGATTCGGGGATAAGAGGTGGATCTCTGGTTCTTCAGTGAAAACGGACAGTTTCCAGTATGCAGGTGCAAAGCAGAGCATCAGAGAAAGTGAAGACACAAGGTTTTTCTTTTCTTTTTTTCTTTTTTTAGGTAATAGTGACATTCAGGGGCAAGACAGGAAATTTTGTTTATCCAGAACAAGCTAGAACTGCTTTTAGTGAGGTCTTAATTCCAAGAACATTTCTCTGACTTGCCATTAAGATCTATGCAAACTTACCAAATCATCTCTGTGTGAGAAGATTGATAGGTGGAAACCATCTTTTTTTTTTTTTTTTTTTTTTTTTTTTTTTTTAAGATTTTATTTGAGAGGTAGAGTTACAGACAGTGGGAGAGACAAAGAGAAAGGTCTTCCCTCCATTGGTTTATTCCCCAGATGGCCGCAACAGCCGGAGCTGTGCTGGTCCGAAGCCAGGAGATTTCTCCCAGTCTCCCATGCTGGTGCAAGGGACCAAGCCTACGGATTTGGACCATCTTCTACTGCTTTCACAGACCATAGCAGAGAGCTGGATTGGAAGAGGAGCAGCTGGGACTAGAACCAGCGCCCATATGGGATGCCAGCATTGCAGGCAGAGGATTAACCCACTGTACCATGGTGCTGGCCCTGGCAACCCTCTGTTTTTAAACCCTGAAGCCTCTTTATGATGCAGGAAATAATTTGCTGACTATTTGTGTAGATGGAGGGGTGCCATCTAACGGCCACTGGCCTGGCAAAGTCTTAATGCAGTGAGCACAAGGCCCTTATGTTGTGAAGGGGCAAGCATCTGCTCTTGGATGGAGACCCTGTCAAACACAAGCTTGTTGGCTTGTGGACAAATCTTGACTTGTGTTTCTGCAGTGCCTAACATGATTTGGAGTAGTTAAGACCCCAGAGGAAGCACAATGGAAGTCTGCGATCATAGGCAGGCTCCCCTCATCTAGAAGTGAGGCTTCTGTTGAATGCTCTTCCTGTCGGGGAGGTGGGGGTGTGCAATCCAGATGTGAGCAGCTTGAATGCCTTCTGTGGTCTGTCTTGGTGACTTACGCATACGGGCATGGAAAGTGCCAAGCTTTAAACTTGGGGAGAAGACAGAAATGGGAAGTTGAGACTGTGTTTTGGATCAAGTATTTACCCACTCTGTAGTTAATGAATGTTGCTTTAGTCCAAACTGCATGTTCTCTGAAAAAGTTTTTGCATACTCAAACTATTATAGATCTACCAAGGTGTTGTACCTTGAAAAACAGACTGTTATATTAAAGTAGACTTCGTAAAAGTTTACAAGTGTGATTCTCATACAACTATAAATGAACATGTCAAAGACTGTTTTGAACCTATAACTTAATAGTGAAATTAAGAGGGTGTTAATCCTAGTTTAGAGAGCATTTGAGGAGCCAAGGATTCATAAGAAAATTTGGTAACATTTTTTTAAGTATAAAATTGGCTAATGCATACAATAAGCTTGTAACCTCTGGATTATCTGTTTCATTGAACAGAAACTTGTACCTTTCATAAGATAAAACTTCACAGGTAACTTCACTAAGTCCAGGATTACTAATCAATAGTAAACTATCACTGAGGCTGGCGCTGTGGCACAGTGGGTTAAGCTACCACTTGCTACACTGGCATCCCAGTGTTCTCAGTGACTCAGGTGGGGATTGATGGATAAATATTGATGCTGAAAGTGAAGAAGGGACTGGTGCTGTGACATAGTAGATCAAGCCTCTGCCTGCATTGCAGGCACACCATATGGGCCCTTGTTCATGCCCCAGCTGCTCTGCTTCTGATCCAGCTCCCTGCTAATGTACTGCAAAGCAATGGAAGATGGCCTCGGTGCTTGGGCCCTTGACACTCACATGGGAGACCCAGAAGAAGCTTCTGGCCCTAGCCTCAGCCATTGTGACTATTTGGGGAGTTAAACCAGTGAATGGAAGATCTCTCTCCTCCCCACCCCTTTTCTCTGTAACTGTGCCTTTCAAGTCAACAAATTGTTCAGTACAGCAAGCTCTTGTTGATTGAACAAAGGTCCATTTCTTTAAAGACTTATTTTTTGAAAGAGATAGACAGGTCTTCCATCTGTTGGTTCACTCTCCAAATGGCCACAATGGCCAGAGCTGTGCTGATCCAAAGCCAGGAGGTTGGAGCTTCTTCTGGTCTGCCATATGGGAGCCCAAATACTTGGGCCATCTTCTGCTTTCCCAGGTCATACAGAGAGCTAGATCAGGAGCAGCCAGGACACAAACTGGCACCCATATAGCATGCTGGCACTGCAGAACGGGGCTTTAACCCACTGAGCCACAGCACTGGCCCCAAAGTCCATTTCTTCAAATGTTTAGTGGGTTTGTGTTCTGTGCATATATGAAATTCAAAGTCTGTCATTTTTTTTTTGCTTTAAATCAAAATTTTAGATGCTTTTTAATTCTAAAAATTTATTAGCTATGGGGCAAGCACTGTGGTGCAGCTGGTTAAAGCCCCAGTCTGCAGCAATGGCATCCCATACGGGTGCTGTTTTGAGTCCTGTCTGCTCCTCTTCCAATCCAGCTCTCTGCTATGGCCTGTGAAAGCAGTAGAAGATGGCCCAAGTCCTTGGGCCCCTGCACTTGAGTGGGAGATCCGGGAGAAGCTCCTGGCTTTGGATCAGCTCGGCTCTGGCCATTGCCGTCATTGGGGGAGTGAACCAGTGGAATGGAAGACCTCTCTGTCTCTGGCTCTACTTTTTCTGTAACTGTTTCATATAAATAATTCTTAAAAAAAATCATTAGCTCTCCCACCTGCTGGTTTGTTCTCCAAATGCCTGTAATGGCTATAACCCAGCTAAGCCAAAGTCCAGAGCTGGGAACTTGACCCAGATCTCCCACGTGGGTGGCAGGGGCCCAGTTAGCAGCCATCACTTGCGGCCTTCCCTGATGTATTGTAGTAAGAAGCTAGAATCCTGGGAGTTGAACCCGGGAACTTCAGTGCAGGATGCAGGTGTCTTAACTACCAGGCAAAATATGCCTTCCTGGATACTTCATATTTGTAAGCCTCCTGTCTGTGGCTGTGCTATTGGAATCAAAGAGGAAGATGACTCTGACCTTGGCAAGGCAAGGCAGGGTGAAAAGTCTCTTGCTCTCATTCCCTATGCCTTCTCCTACCTCCCCACTACTGTAAGAAGATGGGTTACCTTCTTCCTTCCTTTTCTATAGACAGTGATCACATGAAAAAATGTTCAACTTCACTCATGCATATTTTAAGTGGTCACAAAATCTTGAACACTGTAATTTGTATCGATTTGTTCGACAAAATTTAAAACAAGTTTGTCAGTCACCATTTTGGTTGTCTTTAAGCGTACACAGATGACCAAAGTATTACCGGGTACCTGAAGAGATCTAGTCCAGAAGATAGACTCCAGGACAAACTCCTCAGAGGTGACAGAGGCTATGAAGAGAACAGGAAGAGAAATCGGCATTCTTAGACATGAACTTCACTTTAAAAATATAGTATTCTTCAATAGAAGACACAGTGTTTATGGGGCTGATGGCCAGTGTTGTGGTGTGGCAGCTGAAGCTGCCAACTGCAATGATGGCATCCCTTGTGGGCCTTGGTTCCAGTCCAGCTGCTCCATTTCTGAGCCACCTCTTTGCTAACGTGCCTGGGAAAGCAGCAGAAAATAGCCCAAGTTTGGGCCTCTGCGCTCACGTGGGAGACACTGATGGAGTTCCTGGCTTCAGTTTGGCTCAGTCTTGGATGCTGTGACCATTTGGGGAGTGAACCAATCAATGGAAGCACACGTGCTCTCCCTAGCTCTCTAATTGCCTGTCAGGTAAACAAATATATCCTTAAAAATTTTAATAATGAATTGAATTCTCATAAAATCAAAAGCAAAGAATTGGAAATTAGGAAAAAAAATAAGAAAGTGAGAACCAGTCTCAGAGTATCAGTATCAGAATTATAGGATTTTTAGGTGGGAAAACAAAATAGTAGGGTGAAATAACTGAAGAAAACTTCGTGTCTGAAGGAGGTATCAGGTTGAAGGGGACTGAGTATTCAGCCAAATGGATGAAAATAGATTAATTACAAGAAATGAAATTTTACTTGAACTTCCAAAAAGAACAATACAAACAAGCAGACAAAATGGGTCATATACAACACTTGAGGCAAAATGATTGACTTTCTTAACAGCAACACTGGAAGCTTAAAAAGTGGAGCAAGGTTTCCAAAATTCCAAAATAATTTTTACCTACAACTCTAGACCCAGTGAAGTGGAAGGATTACATAATCCTAACATAGAAGACCTAAAACATTGAACTCTATGCATCCGTTGTTACAATGTGACTGGAGGATGTTCTCTAGATCAGATGAGTAAATCAAGGAAGAAGAAAACATCAGGAAACAGAGGTTGAACACGAGAGAATCAGGAAATCCCAGAATGACTGTGGTCCAAGGCGTAGGGGACAAGCACCTCTGATTGATGTAGGTTTGAGTGTGTGGTTTAGGAAAGAGAATTACCATAGTTGTGTCTATGCTTCTTTGGAAAGTGAACTGATAGTATAGTGAAATTCAGTGGAGACATGATTTTATAGATGAAGTACACAGTGTTGATGGTGTGTAGTTGAGACAATAAATGTATTCCCAACAGAATTGTCTGCGTAGATGCCTGGAATCTGTTAACATCTTGGAAAGATGTGTGGATCCTTATAGTCTGTCTGCAGAAGAAAACAAAACCTATCGCAGGCATTCATATGTGTTCGTGTTTGTATATGCGTTGACTGACTCTTGAGAAATACACATGAAGTTGACAATGGTGATAAACTGTGGATAAGGGAAGCATATGGCAGGTGGGGAAGGTGCTGAGGAGGAGGCTCATATTTCACTCCTTAATATTATGTTGGCTGCATACATGTTATTTAAAGGTGAATAAAATCTTAAATGGAAAATAAAAAATGAGTAAAAATATTACCATAATATACATAAGAGACTCTTCCCTTTTCCATTTAAAAAATCGTCTCTACTTGTAACATGAGGGTTTTTTTTTTGACGTTACAAATATTTACATTCTGTTTTGATATGGAAGAAAGCACTTGCCAAATACGAATAACAGATTAAGAATTCTTAGAGGCTAAATAATTGATGATATGAATGATGAAACTTCTCTGGTTCCACAGGAGTAACTCTATAGTTGAAGGTGCCCTTTAGCGAAGGGAATAGAATTCAAGTAACTCTAAACTTGAAAACCTTGCTCCATTAGGATCATATTTTCAGTATTAATTACCTGGTGGCCACACCGTGGGAAGATGCTTGTTACAGCATTGACAAGGCAAAAGTTGATGCTGAAAGGTCACTGGGTCCCTTCACTTCTGTATTCAAGATGTTGGTCTTGTCCGGGTCCTCATAGTACACAGTTGTTTATTTCTAAACTTAAGCCAGAGTTTGCTTTTTTTTTTTTTTTCTTTCAAACCGTTATAGGAGAGGTAGAGTTACATATAGAGAGAAGGAGAGACAGGTCTTCAATATGCTGGCTCACTGCCCAAATGGCCACAATGACTAGAGCTGAGCCAGTCCAAAGCTGGGAGCTTCCTTGGGGTCTCCCATGCGGATGCAGCCATCTTCTTTCCCAGCCCACAGTGGAGAGCTGGATTGGAAGTGGAGCAGCTGGGACTTGAACTGGTAGGTTCATCTTCCAATGGGAGATGCCCATAGGGGGTTCCAGTGCTGCAGGCAATAGCTTTACCTAGTGCTGGCCCCCAACTTTCAAATTGAGAAGTTTGGTTACTGCAAAATCAATTGAAGTCTTATGTTTTTCTTCTTTTTCAAGATACATTTATCTGAAAGGCAGAGTTAGGTATTAGAGATACTTATCATCTGCTTGGTTCACTCCCCAAATGGCCACAACAGCTGGAGTTGGGCCAGGCTGTAGTCAAGAGCTTGGAGCTCAGTTGGAGTCTCTCACATTGACAGCAGGGGCCTGAACACTTGGGCGGTCTCCTGCTTTTCCGGGCACATTTGCAGTGAGCTAATTCAGAAGTGGAGCAGCCGAGACTTGAACCAGTGCTCACCAGGGGTGCTGGTGCTGGAGGTGGTGGATGAACCTGCTGTGCCACAACATCAACCCCTCTTATGGTTTCCTTGACATTTTTATCCATTGAGTCCTGATTCTCATGTCTTTTCCTCCAATCCTTTTCTATTCAGCTTCTACAGAGTTATTGAGGCCTAAAATAGTGCTTGCATTCATTTTATATTATCCCATATTAATCGCATTTCCTGTGGCACTCATTTATGAGGCAAGATGGAAGGTATTATCCTAGGTAACCAGGATTCAGTATGACAATTCATAACTGTGTGACATTTAGTGTTTATATTCCAAGTAGTATAAATGAGGAACGAAGTTGAACAAGTAAACACTCACTCTTTTTAAGAGGAAAAGAAGGGGCATCCTGGAAAACAATAGAAAGGAATAAGGGCAAACTATTTTAAAGAAGCACATATTTGGGTTCCTTGGTGGCAATTGGAAGGGCACCTTTTCAGGACTTGGTCGCTGAGGTTCCCCGCTGTCTTGCTGTGTTTCATTTTGAAGACATTCTTGGTTTATCTGTGTCCTAAATAAAATCGTGGCTACTATTCAGGTGGAGGGGCAAAACAGTGGTAATGATTGTGTGAGAATAGGAGAGATAGCTAATGTGTCCTTTCACAAATGCTTAGAGGAAACTCCTCCTGTTAAATGCTAGGGAGAGGGTGACCTTCCACTTGGTGTCTATACTAAGATAAGTTCTCAGTGACTCAGGGTGGAGATTGAAGGATAAATATTGATGGTGAAAGTGAAGGAGGAGCTGGCGCTGTGGGCATAGTAGGTTAAGCCTCTGCCTGTGGTGCTGGCACCCCAAATGGGATCTGGTTGGTGCCCTGACTGCTCCTCTTCTGATCCAGCTCTCTACTAATGGCATGGGAAAGCAATGGAAGATGGCCTAAGTGCTTGGGCCCCTGCACCCATATGAGAGACCTGGAAGAAGCTCCTGGCTTGGATCAGCCCAGCTCCAGCCACTGAGGCCATTTGGGGAATGAACCAGCAGATGGGTGACCTTTGTCTCTCCCTTGGTGGCTCTGCCTCACAAATCTTTAAATAAAAATTAAGTGAAAAATTTAACCCAAACCAAATCAAGCAGTGAGAAAAGCAACTTTTTGCCTCATTAACAAAAAAATCTAGGATAAAGCTGGACTTAGAAACTTAAGATGCATTATCAAGATATGGCTCCTTTTGGCCTCTTGGCTCTGTCCTCCACTGTGTTGGCTTCATTTCCAAATCATGTGAAATCCCAGCCCTACTTGTCACAATCCCAAATCCAGCAGTAGAGGGACTCTTCATCACTGTACATAAAGCAAACATCTCAGAATAGCATTGCATCTTGGATTTGATGACTCTGGTCTAATTTGTATGTCCATCCCTGTGAGCTTTGGTCTAATTTGTATGTCCATCCCTGTGAGTGTTGGAGACAAGGACCACACACATTTTAAAGATTTGAGAGGTTGAGTTATGGGGAGAGAAAAGTCTTCCATCTGCTGGTTCACTCCCCAAATGGCCGCAATAACTGGAGCTGAGCTGATCTGAAGCCAGGAGTTTTGTGTGTCCCACATAGGTACAGGGCCCCAAGCATTTGGGCCATCTTTCCACTGCTTTCCCGGGCCACAAGCATAGAGCTGGTTCAGAAGAGCAGCAGCTGGGCCAGAAAAAAGCACCCATGTGGGATGCTGGCACCACAGGTGGAGGCTTCCCCTACTGTGCCACAGCTCTGGCTCCAACCCCAACCATATCTCATCTGTGTCTATGTGCTCAGTGATTGACACAGGTGTTATACAATGCATAGCAGACACTCGATATTCAAATGTTATGTTAAACTATAAACTGTTCTTCTGAGAGCACTGTTTGTTCCTGTACTATGAGAGCTGCTGTACTATAGCCTAGATTTTATTCAAGTATTTTTTGGCAGGATTAGATGACATGTTCGACTAAAAATGAATGCTAGAATGCAAGTACGCCTGAGTGCTATCAGAACTCTCAAAACTTAATACCATCATTCAGTTCATAAGAAGCAGGAAAGCAACCTAAATCTCATGCTATCTCAAGATGATGAGATCTACCAAGAGATAAGAGACCTATTGGCGAGAACAGTTTTCATTTCCTTTGAGTTATGTTGATGAGCAGAAGTGGGAGGAGAACCCAGATGATAGTTGAAAATGGGAAGAATTGAATACTCAGAGTATCTGAAGAATCTGAATTTGTCTACTTTTAAAGGTTCACTTTATCTGAAAGTTAGAGTTACAGAGGGAGAGGCAGAGAAACCTTCCATCTGCTGGTTCACTCCCTAAATGGCTGCAACTACAGGCTCTGGGCCAGATGGGAGCCAGAAGACTCTTCTGGGTTTCCCATGTGGGTGCAGGGGCTCAAGCACTTGAGCCATTCTTGGCTGCTTTCCCAAGCACCTTAGCAGAGAGCTGGATTAGAAGTGGAGCAGACCAGGATCGAACTAGTGCCCATATGGGATGCCAGCACCCCAGGCGGCAGCTTTTCCTAGTATGCCAGGGTGCCAGCCCCTATTGGAGTATCTTGCTGTGATGGGGAGGAAGCAGGCTGTTAGCATGCTGAATTGTTCTTTCACAGTTCTGACAGAGTATGAACCATGCACATTATGATTTTTAGATATGTGTTAGAATTCATCTTATAAGGAAATTTAGCATAAATTTTCTGATGGGGCATGTGAAGTTTCTATTAAATTAATCAGAGTGGCTTGAAATATTAGTATCAGTAATCTTATTAATGCCTGATCTTCTGAGTTTAATAGAAAAGAATTTCAAAGTTTGGATTATTAGTATGCTAGAGGACATTGTACCTAGTCACTCGAAAAATTATCAGCATTTCTGTAATTATGCCTTTCTCTTAATGGGAACTTCATTTTCAAAGCTTTTCTTCATCTTGTGATTTCTTTTTTCTTTCTTTCTTTTTTTTTTTTTTTTTGACAGGCAGAGTGGATAGTGAGAGAGAGAGAGAGAAAGGTCTTCCTTTTTGCCGTTGGTTCACCCTCTAATGGCCGCTGCGGCCGGCGCATCGCGCTGATCCGAAGCCAGGAGCCAGGTGCTTTTCCTGGTCTCCTATGCGGGTGCAGGGCCCAAGCACTTGGGCCATCCTTCACTGCCTTCCGGGGCCATAGCAGAGAGCTGGCCTGGAAGAGGGGCAACCAGGACAGAATCCGGCGCCCCGACCGGGACTAGAACCCGGTATGCCGGCGCCGCAAGGTGGAAGATCATCTTGTGATTTCCATTGAATGCCAACTTCAACTTTTCCTGCAGCATGAAAAGATGAAAGAACCGGAGATGCAATTATCGATGATGTCACAAAGTTGGAGGCATTTCCAATCATGCTTGTTTGTTCAGTTTGCATAATCTCAAAACTCAGTGATGTAAGCCAATTTAAAATGAAAATAATGACTTAAACATCAGGTCTTGGTGCTCCAATTGCCTGGGAAACTGTAAGAATGCATCAATTGAGCTCAAAATTAGTCCTGACATTCAAACATGCTGCTAAATATTTAAAGTATTCAGGAGAACTGTAGTGTCATTTAAGTAAATAAAATGTTAACCTGAATGAATCAGACACATGCTTTGAGGAGGTTCATAATGAAGCAGTTTTATGAATGTTTTGGTTATTACACATGTGTTTAAAATACTTGAGTGCTTGAAAACAAATGATCTATCGATGGAGATGTGTATTTTGTAGGCAGTGTTGTGATTTGGTAGAGAATTTGCAGGTGAACTCATGGATTCAAATCCTGCTGTAAGTCATTGGTGGCTACTGGCTTGCTTTAGTTTTTTTTTTTTTTTTTTTTTTTGCCAACAGAGGAGTGAATTACAGTTCAGAGAGACAAAAGTAGGGATGGTAAAGCAAGAGGTATTGAAATGTGTTCCAAGCGAGGAACAGGCCAAGGAAACATGTTGGTACCCTTTCTTCCTGGTTTAGGCTTTTATCCCTAAGTCATGAGGGACACTGGTGATGTGGCCTTGTTACTCACGATTGGTGTTTGTGATTGATATCTGGGATTTGCATACCTTTGGGCTCTCTGCACAGATACTGTAGACCCAACTTTTTTTTTATTGACAGGCAGAGTGGATAGTGAGAGAGACAGAGAGAAAGGTCTTCCTTTGCCATTGGTTCACCCTCCAATGGCCGCTGCGGCTGGCTCATCGTGCTGATTTGAAGCCAGGAGCCAGGTGCTTCTCCTGGTCTCCCATGCGGGTGCAGGGCACAAGCACTTGGGCCATCCTCCACTGCCTTCCTGGGCCATAGCAGAGAGCTGGCCTGGAAGAGGGGCAACCGGGATAGACTCCGGCGCCCCGACCGGGACTAGAACCCGGTGTGCCGGCGCTGCAAGGTGGAGGATTAGCCTGTTAAGCCACAGCGCTGGCGACCCAACTTTTCTAAAGTTTCACTGAGCTCCCATGTTATCAGAATACTTGACAAGTTAAACTGAGAAGTGGTTGGTCTTGAGTGGGTCCTTGCAGAGACCAGAGTCCTTGGTTTCACCCCTGGAGGAGGGTTTCAGGATCCCTCCCCATGTTCATACATGATTTTTATGTCTAACATAGCTGCTTAGCTGACTACATCTGCTGCCTAACCTGTCGGTGCCTTAGTTCCCCTAGCTCTCAAATGGGGCTAGTGATACTTGCATCTCTGTCTTACTTGCAGAGATGTGGGGGCTAAATATCCACTATAGACTTCCTTGTGTGTGTCTTGACACACCCTAAAGAAAAGTTATAAAGTACCTTTGTGTGTGTGTGTGTGTGTGTGTGGCATGCATGGAACCATAAAATGCAGTGTCAGAATGTGCAGACACCTGGGGAAGCCTGCAGTGGGTGTGCAGCCGGAGGATGGTACTGGAAAGTTGAGTAGTTGCAGCTGCCAGTTGTGTGCCTTCACTTTGTTTCCACATTCCAGGATGGTGCTTTTCAGAGCACAACCTAAGGACCAGTTAATCCGGATCAGCAGGGCTGCTTGTTAAATGCAGAGTTCTAAGCCCCAGCCTAGCCCAGCCAGGTCAGAATTTGAGTGGCGACTAGCGCCTCAGCAGGTGTCTGAGTTGCTTCTGCGGGACGTGCTTTGAGAACTATTGTCAGTTGCTCAGGAACCCTTCCTTGTGCTGTAATCCCCTTCTCATTGATTTTGAACTTCAGGTGTCGTCTTTTTTCTCAGCTCGAGGTGCTTGCGTATCTCCTGTGCAGGGATTTTGAAGATTTCTTGCAAGACCACAGACCAGAATTGATCCTTTTCTTTGCAAGGCCTTGTTGGCTACTTTCTTGCCCCCCTGAATTGTGTGCCTGCTTCACCATCTCCAGCCCATTTCCTTCCCCCTGGTTGCCATGACTGTGGCACGAAATCATTGTGGCTTTAGAATCACAGGAAAGATGTTCTCGAGTTGACCCTGCTGTGGATCAGCAGCTGCTACCCAAGGAAGCATGGGGAAACATCTCACCCATGCTTTGCCCTTTTTCCTTCTCTTTTTGCTGTCTTCTCTCTCTTTCCTTCCACGAATGTTGCTGGAGTGGAAGTCCGGAAGGAGTTTTGTAGCCAGGGAAGGAGAACTGTCTTATTTCTTCTCCCAAGTCCCTAAGCCTCATGGCAGGTTGCTTAAAAGGGACAGTCTTCCAGAATCTCTGTTCCTTTTGACCCACGTCCTCTCTTGAACTCCATCTGAACTCTGCAGCCCTGTCTGGATTTTGCAGTCAAAAGCACGTGTAACCTCATGAGCAATCTCAAAGTACCTTGTTTAAATATAATTGAACATTGTTTCTAAATCTTAAAATATATCAAGAACACAAGTATTGGTTGGTCCCCAAAAGTATGTGTTGCCAAGTAGAAATTCCATGTACATGAATTTTTTACTTGTCTAATGTAACAATGAAGAGGAAACATTCCGCTCATGGGCTAGGTTGCAATGCAACTCTCCTTTAAAATGCATGAACTTGTTATGTTCGTGTGACTGATCCCACAGATCCATTGGAACCCTAATGATCCGTGAGCTGCATTGTGTGCATTTTTGGTGGTCTATCTACATTACAAAGCAGTACTTTCAAGAGGCCCCTGCACTGTAGTGCTTGTGCAAGCACTGACTCACATACACACAGACTGTAGTCAGAAGACAGTAATCAAAGTTTTGGGCAAGAAGGAAATCACACTTTGCTGAACTGCTTATTTTACAGCAACATGGATGTGTTGTAGGAAGTGGTTCTTCTATTTTAGCTATTGGAAGAAATTTGTCTTAGAAATAGACCTCTTTGAAAGATTTATCAGTTACTTGCAATAACGAAACACTGGAGATTCTCAAATATAATAAATTTAAGGAAAAATGTAGGTTCTGATTAAGAAACCCATTTATTGAAGCTTTATCTTCAACTGTTTGATTTTTTTTTTGGGTCTGGTGTTTTGCAGTTTCATGTGGGGGAAAGATTGACTAACTTTCCATGTTGCTGCTTAAATTTTTCTTAGAAAAAATATGGTTGTAAATACACTACTAATAAACTAATTTATTGGTATAGGAACTAAAGAAAAAAAGGTATAAATAGTAAAACAACCGTAAGATAATGATTTTTAACTCCCATTGTCACATTTGAGTTAATGGCTTTTATTTGACAGTTATATCTTACTTGTTTACTAACCAAACTAATGGAAATATGAGATGTTTGAATAATTTTCTTTTTTTTTTCCTGTAGGGATGCCCTCTGCATCTTTGTTAGTGAATCTTCTTTCAGCTTTGCTCATTCCCTTTGTTGCTGGAGGAACAGAAATAAGATTTGCTGGACCAACAGAATTTGCTGTTAATGAAACAAGTACAACTGTTATTCGTCTAGTCATTGAAAGGGTAGGAGAGCCAGCAAATGTTACTGCGATTGTATCGGTAAGAAACGATTGTAGTTCTGTTCGTACTGAAATACACATAAAATTTCTTAATTTCAGTGGCAATGATTTTTTTTTTTACAGTTCAAAATGTTGATTACAACTTTCATTGTAATAAATGACTTGTAGAAAATACTGTTGTTCCTATCTGGTATATTTAGTGCTCTGACCTATCCATGTACATTTGATGACAATACTTTATTTACTTTGAGTGATTTATTTGGAAGTCAGAGTTGAACAGAGGTCTTCCATCTGCTGGTTTACTGCCCAGGTGGCTGCAATGGCCAGGTGTGGGCCAGGAGGATAAAGGATAAAGCCAGGAGCTTTATCCAAGTTCAGGTCTTTCTCTAGTTCCAGGTTTTTAAACTATTAGATTAAATTATCACATCATGAAAGACTGCAAAAACAGAAAAACTATGAAACAAATAAATTATAATTTTGTAGGTTGATAATTGACATGTATATATTGAATTTCAGTTCAAATATTTGATTTTCTTACAATTTTGATATAATTTTGTCTTCTGAACTTTTTAAAATTTAATTTATTTTATTTATTTATTTTTTGACAGAGTGGACAGTGAGAGAGAGAGAGACAGAGAAAGGTCTTCCTTATTGCCGTTGGTTCACCCTCCAATGGCCACCGTGGTAGGCGTGCTGCGGCTGGTGCACCACGCTGATCCGAAGCCAGGAGCCAGGTGCTTATCCTGGTCTCCCATGGGGTGCAGGGCCCAAGGACTTGGGCCATCCTCCACTGCACTCCCGGGCCATAGCAGAGAGCTGGCCTGGAAGAGGGGCAACTGGGACAGGATCTGGTGCCCCAACCGGGACTAGAACCTGGTGTGCCGGTGCCACAAGGCGGAGGATTAGCCTGTTGAGCCACGGTGCCGGCAGTTTTCTGAACTTTTTGATAGTGTCATATCACTTTTTCAATTACTTCTCATTGATATTGCTTCCAAATTTTGTTATGAATATTCAGTTTTTGGTTGAAATGATCTTCGCAGGTTGGCTTGTTGCACTTTTCTATTTGTCTCGGTGGCTTTTGAGAAAAACTGCCGTTTTCTACAGTAAGAATGAGTACAACATTCAAATATCCTTGAGTTCTTTAATTTCTCAAATGCATGTTTTTTAAAATGGTTTTTATCTATTTGAAAGTCAGAGATAAAGATTTTCCATATCCTGGTTCACTCCCTAGATGTCTGCAATTGCTGAGAGTGGGCCAGGTCTTGCATGTGGATGGTGGGCACCCAAGAACTGGGGTCAGCTTCTGCCTTCCCCAGGCCATTAGTAGGGAGCTGGATCAGAAGTGGAGTAGCTGGGACACAAACTGGTACCCATCTAGGATTCCAGCATTGCAGACTGTGGCTTTACCTACTACAACACAACACCTGTCCCCTTGATTTATTTTGATAAATAAGAACTTGGAGTTGACCAAAATTTACATGTACAGGTCATTTTTTGTACCACATAAGGGGTTTTCTAGTTGGTAGATTATTCATTTTGAGCTCTTTGAGTGGAATCTCATTTTGATTTGCACAAGAAATGGTTCCTTTATAATTTCATAATTATTACTCCTATGGGATCTTCTTAGCAATGCTGAATTTACAGAATAAGATAAAAAGTGAAGGAGTGCATTCTAATGACAGAGGTTTAGAATGCTAAAGGAGTTGGGTCTTTACTGGAGTTGAGCATGAGTATAAACATGACCTCAGGTTGAGTTCTAGAGAGCAATTTCTATAAAACTGATAGGGAAGAAGTGTGATTTTTTTGTTGTTGTTTTTGTAGACTCCTTCTGGCTCTTCATGAGAGTTTTAGCTGCAAGTATTCTACTTGTTAGCCTTGCGGTCACCTGCTCCAGCTCAATTATAAAAGACCCCACAGCATTATTTTCCTATGTAGTTGTTATATTTCTATGTAATGACTCTCTTTTCACAGCATAAAGAGATGCTTTAGGATAGAATTTTTCTCTGATGTTGGTTTTGATCAGATATTTGTGGTTTATGTCTCTGTACATCCTGTCCACTTGATTCTTGTGTTTTCTCTTGACTGCTCCAGTTAACATCCATTTATGTTAAGTAAGAAGGATGTATTTTGCCTTTAATAGCTCTATGGAGAAGACACCGGTGACTTCGTTGACACAGTCGCTGCGGCTTTCATACCTGCTGGAGAGACAAACAGGACAGTGTACATAGCAGTCTGTGATGATGACTTACCAGAGCCTGACGAGATCTTTATTTTTCATCTAACGTTGCAGGTGAGCCCTTCTCCCTCAACTTGCACAAATCTTAAAGCTCTATAAAAATCTGTGCGTCTAGAGATAAACCAGGTAACTGGCGATCTTTTTCAGAGGCCAGAACTGATCATCTCATGATCATTTTGGCGGTCTCATCAGTTGTCTCTAGTTGGGAGCATTCTAGAGCTGGTTTCTGGAATCATTCAGCTACTTTAAGGTTTGCCATGACAGATGCTCTAGAAAACTGTCTCCCCTTTACCTTCCCTGCTCTCTGCACAAAGGAGGACTCTGACTTCTGAGTTCAAAGGTGCAGGATACTAAAGAGCAGGCATGGAAGTGAGAGGTGCCTGTGTCTAGAGTACATTCAGAGTTCACTTGGGAAAGAGAACTTGAATAGCCTGAGATGCAATTAAACTGTATGGCTTGATCTGTTCTGTTCAGGCCATTAGGGATAACACCATTGTAGTTATTTTTTCTGGAGGGCGTTGAGAATTCTTTTTAGAAAAAGAGCTTCAGTAGGACTAAAATTTTCAGGAAGATGATCTTGAAACGGTTATATTTTGTGTTTATAAAATCGTTCTTCTATGCTGCTGCTGATACCAAAAGAAGTATTGCTGAAAACTATCCATTTTTGTAAGAAAAATTGCCTTAATATTTTCTTTGATTCTATCATTTATAAAATAAGTTTTAGCACTTCCTAGAGTATAAGAAAAACTCAACATTTGAACAAAATTTCATAATGCCTATTTTTCTGTAATAGTATTGTTACAGTAATATAATTTATAACAGCCAAGGACTACTTAGAATTACTCAAACCTATATTAAGAATCTTCATGATTAGTGCTTTGAAATCATGAACATTTTGATTTGAAACTTCTTTGCTGTATCTCAGCTTTGAACATATTCTCTCAATCTGTTCATTAAATGACTGCTTTTATTCATATTCTGAATACTTGAGGACAAATTCCATTAAAATGATGACTTTGTTTCCTCAAATTTTTAACTTTTTATTTTTGGGCTTTTTTTTCTTTCCAGAAACCTCCATCAAATGTGAAACTTGGATGGCCAAGGACTGTTACTGTGACTATACTATCAAATGACAATGCCTTTGGGATTATTTCATTTAATATGGTATGACTACAATATGATGGCTCTAGTGACTGTTAAATATCAGTTTGTTAATTGTTCCGATTATGACAGTTTAGTGATGTTAGGTGCTAACATCATTTTGATGTGTAAATAAAACTTGATTTAGCCTTGTTTATATCCCAAATTCTGTAGATCCATTGGTTCTCCCTGAGATTGCTCTGATTTGAGGGGTCTTGTATGATCTCATGGTCATCTCTTGTTCTGCCCTCCTGCTGATGATCACGTCACCTGACGTATTACATCCCTTGTTCAGATCTCTAACTCGGATCTCTAACAAAGGGCCTTTTGCTTGATTTCCCCAAATGTCACTGAAAACCGAAAGCACTGTCTGTCAGACTGTCCTGAAAATTTGAGTGACTGGGAGACGAGAAAGCACATTGAAAGAGTACCAAGAAAACCTACAACTAACTTAAAGTTGAGTAGCAGACATTACAGTGCTTCAGAATCCTGTAGTCAGTCACTGCCCCCAGAGGTTTTCCCATTCATTAATACTTCCCGAGGGTTACAGTGCTTCTCTTCCACCTCAGCTTTGCTCAGCAGTTTATTTTCTGTCCCTTAGCAACAAATTCCTGCATCTCTGGCAGTCCTATGTTCAGACGATTTTTACCTTTAGAAAAACTCACATGATAAGATCTCTCCTTGAAAGTGTTTCCAGCTCTTAAAATAAAATACAATACAATTGGATATGGTTAATAAGATTTAGGCTGTAATAATGGTCCTGAAATAGTCTTTATAAAACATGTTATGAATTATAAGATATAATACAATATTTTCCAGCTTTTTATTATCTTCCCATCCAGATCACTGTTACATTTGGATGTATTGTATGCCATGTTCTTAATACCTTAAATTATCTTTGAAACAAGCTATGCTGTAAATGTGATCTTTATAGATGCAGTGTCTATATTAAAAGGGATATTTGCCTAACCTCATTTCAGTACATATTTGGCAACTTCCATTATATTGTCATTTACAAACATGAATGAAGTTAGTCATGTCTGTTTGAATGATAGAGGGAGGAGAGTAGGGGAACTAGTGAGTGTGTGTGTGCACCCTCATCCACTGGCTCACTTCCTAAATGCCTGCAATGACTGGGGTTGCTCCAAGTCCAAATTTGAGAACTAGGGGCTCAATCCAGGTCTCCCATGAAGGTGGCAGGAACTCATCTACTTGAGGCATCACCTGCTGTCTTGGAGAGCACACGTGCATAGAAGGCTGAAATTGGGAGTGGAGCCAGGACTCAAACCCCCAAGCACTCCAGTATGGGATGCAGGCATCCCAGAGAGCATCTTATCGTGATGCATCTTATCGTGAGCACCAGCCCAGTGCTCACTCCATATTTAGCAGTTCTAAGGTCACGGATTTACCACCTCCTACCCCCTCATTGCCTGTGCTTTCTCTTCCTCCATAGCCTTCTTCCATCACAGTGCGTGAACCCAGAGGCAGAGAGGAGTCCGTATCCCTTACTCTCATCAGGGAAAAGGGAACCTATGGAATGGTCACTGTGACTTTCCAGGTGAGTTGACTTTGAAATTGTTTTCCATTGTAGTGCTTCAGAGTCCCTACCAGATGGCTAGTGTTTTAAACGTCAATAACCTTGGTATAATAAACATGAGACTTAAAAAATATTTTTTTAAAAAAATTTATTTGAAAGCATTGGAGATCTTCCATCCACTGGTTCAGTCTTCATATGGCCAAAATGGCTAGAGCTGGACCAGTCTAGAGCCAGGAGCCTCTTCTGGGTCTCCCATGTGGGTGCAGGGGCCCAGGGTCTTGGGCCATCTTCCACTGCTTCCCCAGACCAGCAGGGAGCTGGACCAGAAGGGGAGCAGCCGGAACTCAAACTGGGGCCTATATGAGATGCCAGTGTCACAGGTGGTGGCCTCACCTGCCATATCACAGTGCCAGCCCCTCAAAATACTATTTTTATTAACCATTAAATGTCATGGTTAACAAAAAATATTTTCTTGCTGCCTATATATATATTGTGCTTACATAAAATTCAATATATCATTTTATCTAGATATAAGATAACTCACAAAATAGAATGTTAATGTTAACTTTATAAAATTCATGAAACCTTCATGATACCCATTTTTAAGGATAGACATGAAAGAATATCCATGGATTATTGACGCTTCTGTAAGATTACTTAATATGCAGTCTTCTCCATTTGTACTTCCAGCTTCAGTACTGTCACTGGGTGCTGAAGCAGTTGCCATCTGTTGGGGATTGTGAGCCATCACAGGATGAATTGTGAATGCATAGGCTGTAGGTGGGGGGCTCAGTGGCCCTGCATTGCCTACCGTTATGTCATTTTCTCTTGTTATTAACCTTCACTTATTTGAAAGAGTGACAGAGATCGTCCATCTACTGGTTCATTTCTTAAATGACTACAGGGGCTGGGAGCTAGGCCAGGCCAGAACTAGAAGTAAGGAGCATCATCTGGGTCTCCTACATGGGTGGCAGGGACCTAAGTACTTGGACCACCCTTCACTGCCTTCCTAGGTGCGTTAGCTGGAAGCTGGACTGGAAGTGGGTGTCTGCTCTCAGCTGGTTGCTGCGTGTGCGAACATGCTGTTGTGTATATCTACAACAGCTCCAGTTCTCTACTGGCTAGTTACAGGATGCCAGCGCCAGCTGGTTAGGGGGAGAAAAACGTGTCCCTAATTTTTTCCTTTCAGTTGGCAGGTATACTGTCCTCTACAGGGCTCTAGGCTGGACCCATGCCAGACTCTTCCCATTGCTTTATTACCAGTGGCATGGGTTGTTACAGCCTGGTTTCATCTCTCCAAAGCTGGTTCTGAGGCTCTTGACTGCTGGGGTCCTGAGTTGTGTGTGTCTACACCCTCCATGTGGGTCTACACTGTCTCTAATTTATGTGGAGTTTCCTCTGCCATTTTTTCCCTAACTCTTCCCAGACTAATATAATGGTTAGGAGTTAAAAAAAGATATCCTAGAAACCATGCAGTATAATGTAATTGTGGTCAAACTCCATAAATATTATGTCTTGACAATTAGAGGAATGGTCTTCCAAACAAGTTGGATATAATTCTTGGAATATACGTTTAAGGTTCTGATTGACAGCTGACATGAGGACAATGCTTTCTCAATGGAGATACGTAGTTTTTGTTATGGATCTTGTGTGCTTCTTTACAGGTGGAAGGTGGCCCAAATGCCCCTGAAGAAGACTTGAGTCCAGTTAAAGGAAACATCACCTTTCCCCCTGGGGAAGCCACTGTACTTCTTACCCTCACAGTACTTGATGATGAGGTGGGATAAAGTTAAATACTTGAATGAGACAAGGACTCTCACATGCTATGTTATGTCAAGTATTACATTGTGTTTGGTTCTTGCAGTTACTCAAGAACACAGTCCTTTGTTGAGTTAGTGTATTGTTGCCTCTCATATTTAAGGTATAAACAGCCTGGAGCTTCTTCTGAGACTCTCATGTGGGTGAGGGCCCAAGCACTTGGACCATCTTCTGTTGCTTTCCCAGGCCATGGCAGAGAGCTGGATCGGAAGAGGAGCAGCCGGGTCTTGAACCTGTGCCCATATGGGATGCCGGCGCTTCAGGCCAGGGTGTTAACCTGCTGCACTACGGTGCTGGCCCCAAGTACTGCCATGTTAATTGCAGCATTGTTCAGCCAAGAAATAGAAAGAACCTAAGTGTTGGGAACCTGATGAATAAAAAATAAGATTTAGCTCTAAAGAGGATGAAAATCTGTTGTTTGCAGCAACATGGATGGAACTGGAGGTCGGTATATTTGTTGAAATAAGCCAGGCACAGAAGGACACGAACTTCATGGACGACCAGATGAGAGAAGCTGAGCAAAATGGTGGCTGAATAAGGTGCTCTGGGGATCTCACAAAACAGCAATTTGAACAGCCATTCAAGCATCAAGTCCCATCACAAGAGCCAAGGAAGCAAGTGCCTGGTTTAGTCTATTAGTAAAAGATGCATTGAACATGGCAGAAAGAAAAGAGTCACTGTGTTCTTTCTCCTTGAGCTCCAAGTAGTGCAGTATATAGATGGATGCCTCCCTCTTTGAGTAGGGAGAGGGGAGAAGGTACATACAGTAGGCTGTGACCCCAGTTTCAGGCTGGCTGTGGTGATAGAGACACACAGGGCCCAGCAGCCTCCACTCCCAGGTCAGTCGCTCCAGACTGAATCTCAGCCAAAGATCTCCTTCACTATTGTCGCCTCTGTCAGGCAGTGAAACAAGACTCCAGCTTCTGGGGGAGTCTTGGGGGAAGTGAATCTAGAGCTTTGCCGTGAAGCTCAGCTGGGCCTGCTGCAGCGAGACCTAGCACACGATCAAGGCCAAAGGCCTTTCTCTGGGGTAACCCTCACAGATGGAGCCTCTGGGTCTGCCCCAGAGCTTCCTTGATGGGTCAGCTGTTTCAGCCTGTTTCACCTCTAGTCTCCTGCAGGTGTGCTGTGCATCTGCAAGATACTACAGGTCAATGTACCTGCATGACTCGGGTGTAACCCAGCTGTATCGGACTGGGCAGCCAAGAGACTGCCTTCAGCACTTTTTCCCCAGCCGTGGATAGACAGCAAGGAGCAAGACTCTAGTCACTGAGGTCTAGGGCACCAGAGCAAGCACAGGCTGTGTTGGATCTGATACACTCACTGGGAAGATGATGACAGTTGCTATCCCAGGTCAGTGCCTGTGGACAGAATCACTGGACCTGCCCTTCCTCCACGTGGAGACTCATGGCCCCAGTCTGTTGGATGGACGAGTTCACCAGCATCCCTGGCAGCTGGATGCAGTGGCCTCAGGCTGAAAGTCCACCTCAGAAGCAGACAGCAGATGGCAAAGTGGTCCTTGGACTTATCTGATGCTGTACTGGCAATGGACTTGTGGGGTGACCTAGCTATCTACTCACTCCACTCCTTCCAGACACTCAGCAGCATAAAATGGAAAGAGTATCTTAGGGGTAAGGAAGACAGGTGGATGCCAAGACCCTGTATAGAAAGCTAGGGCTGCACTGAGAGGGTTTGTGTTCCTCTGCTGGACATCAGGCCAGTGCTACTACGACCCTGACGAAGCCCCTGCCAATACTGGTACCTGAGAGACCCTTGCCAGACTCCATGCTGGCTCTCATACAAGTTCCCTGACCACGATGGACTGAGGGCTGACACTTACACAGTTCTGGACCCTGCCCTGTGAATTGCTATCAAGTCCCATGCACTCCTGCTGTGTATGAGAGGAGCACACCATGCTCCAGCTGTTGCTGCTATCAATTTCCATGGAAGGAGATACAGGGAGACTCTACTACAGCATCCAAGTTGAGGTAGAGCTAAAATAACTTACCCAACTGACACCTGAAGACATTTTTAGGAGAAAACCTTATCCTATGAGAGCTACAATCTTATGACTATAAAGTAAACTGAAAATCTTTGTACAAATTGAGTGGGAATAGGAGAGGAGGAAGAAGAGTTGGAATGTGGGTGGGAAAAGATAGGGTGAGCAGTATCACTGTTTCTGAATCTCTGTATATGAAAAGTGTGGTTTGTGTACCTTAAATATAAAAAAACAGCTAATCTGCCAGTTGCACAAATAACAGTGTTAGGAACACAGGAAGTAGAAAAAAGCAAGGCCGTATGATACCCCAAAGGAACACAATAATGCTTTAGGAACAGAACCCCAAAAAAGAGATTGATGAAGTGTTTGACAAAGAATTCAAAAGAATGATTAGAAGGATGCTCAAAAAATGAATATGGACAGTTGAATGGAATCAGGAAGATACGCACGATATGAAAAATCAGCAAAGGTGTAGAAATCTTGAGAGAATCAAATAGAAATCTTGGAAATGAAGAAGTGGATAGTCCAAGTTTAATGCCCCAACGTACTAGATTGAGCAGAAGAAAGAATATATGAACTTGAAGACATCTTGTTTTGGAAGGTGTTGTCGTCTTGTGTTTTTAGATTTATTCACTTGAAAGTTACAGAGAGGTGGATAGAGGTCTTCTATCCACTGGTGCACTCCCCAACTTGCCATATGGCTAGTCTGGGTCAGGCTGGAGTCGGTTTCTTCTGGGTCTCCCACGTGGGTGCAGGGGCCCAGGACTTGGGCCATTCTCCGCTGCCTGCATTCCCCAACCCAGGTGCATTAGCAAGGAGGTGGCCAGGAAGCAGAGCAGCTGGACTTGAAATGGTGCCCGTATGGGATGCTGGTGGTGCAGGCCATGGCATAAGCCGCCGTACCACAGCACTGGCCCCCAACATTTAAAATATCACAGAAAAAGCAAAGAGATGAAAGGTGACTTGGAACACCTTCAAAAGCACAGGTGTTTAATTGTCAGGACTTCTGAAGGCAAAGGGGATTGGAGGTTTAGAGAATCTACTCAATGACATAATAGCTGAAAACGTTACCAATCTGAGGAAAGAGATGGATATTTAAGTACAGGAAGCCCATCGGACCCTGAATAAACTGAACAAGTTCTATACCACAACACATTATAGACGGTTTAAAAAGTGCAATGTAAGGAGAGAATTTTGGCCGGTGCAGTGGCTCACTCGGCTAATCCTCCACCTGCGGTGCTGGCACCCTGGGTTCTAGTCCTGGTTGCTCCTCTTCCAGTCCAGCTCTCTGCTGTGGCCCAGGTCCTTGGGCCCTGCGCCCACGTGGGAGACCAGAAGGAAGCATCTGGCTCCTGGCTTCAGATCGGCGCAGCACGCCGGCCATAGCAGCCATTTGGTGGATGAACTAACGGAAGGAAGACATTTCTCTGTCTCTCTCTAACTCTGCCTGTCAAAAAAAAGAATGTTAAAATTTGCAAGAGACATACTTGGTCAATTTTAAGGGAACTCGGATCAACAGCAAGGTTTTCAACAGAAGGCTTACAGGCCAGGAGGGAATGGAATGTGGTCCTACTTCTGAAAGAAACTACCTGCTAACTGAGGGTGCTTTTCCCAGAGAAGTTACCTTCCATAAATGAAGGAGAAAGACTTCCCAAGGCAAGCAAAGGCTGAGGGGATTCATCACCACCACACCAGCCTTCCAAAACATGCTAAGAGAATTTTGCATATAGATGCAAAAGAAAGCCAGCAACCATCACAAAAACTTGTGAAAGTATGAAACCTAGTAGAACAAAGAATATTTAAGATAAATAGAAGAAATGGTTAAAATGGCAGGAATAAGTCATTACTTATCAATATGACGTTGAATGTAAATATATTGAATTCCCCAATTAAAAGATAGACTGACTGGATTAAATAAGACCCAACAAAACACTGCCTGCAGGAAACTGACTTCACCAATGAAGATACACAAACACACTGAAAGTTGAAAGGCCAGAATAAAGATACTCCATGCAAATGAGAAAATCAAAGTGAGCATGCCTTATGTTGTCTCTTACATGTTGAAATAAAAAATTAATCTCAGTTGAGAATAGTAGTTAATAGAATTTGGCAAGGGTGGGTGTGTGGGAGGAATAGAGGGAGGTTAGAGAACAGGTATCAAGCCAAGTAGTCCAATAGAAGCAACAAACTCTGGTGTTCCACAGTTCACAGGGAAGTGATTGGTGCACAGTTATGTTTGAGGTACCACATAAAGAACTGGAAGAAAGGGGCAGGTGTGGTGTAGCAGGTTAAGGTACTGCTTAGGATGTCTGGGTTCCATATTGGGGTGCCTGAAAGTTCTGCCTCCTGTCTGAGCCAGCTTTGTGCTAACTTGTGCCCTGGAAGGCAGTAGGTAATGACCAAGTACTTGGGTTACTGCTGCTCACCTGGCAGCCTTGGAGTTCCAGACTCCTGGCATTGGCTTGGCCCGTCCCTGGCTGTAGGGGGCACTTGAGCGAGTGACCCAGGGAGTGAAAGTGTGTTCTCTGTTCTCCTTTCTCTGTCACTCTTCCTTTCTAGAAAAGCTGACAGGCTTCAAACACAAAGGGAAAGAAATGGGAAGTCTAATAGCCTGGTTTGGTTTATGTTGTATGTATGTGTTGAAATATTATACTATGCCCCATAAAAATGTGCAAGTATTTAATGCTAAAAGCTTTAAAAATGAAGAAATAAAAAAACAAAGGATCAGGAAAAGAAAAAGGGCCTCATGATCACACTATCTTATTCACGAGTTGACGGTGTAGAAGTTGAAAATAGAGTGGCCGGTGCCACAGCTCAATAGGCTAATTCTCTGCCTGTGGCGCCGGCACACCGGGTTCTAGTCCCGGTCGGGGCCCTGGATTCTGTCCTGGTTGCTCCTCTTCCAGTCCAGCTCTCTGCTGTGCCCCAGGAGTGCAGTGGAGGATGGCCCAAGTGCTTGGACCCTGCACCAGCATGGGAGATCAGGAGGAAGCACCTGGTTCCTGGCTTCGGATCACCGCGGTGTGCTGGCTGCAGCGTACCACCCGCAGCAGCCATTGGAGGGTGAACCAACGGCAAAGGAAGACCTTTCTTTCTGTCTCCCTCTCTCTCTGTCCACTCTGCCTGTCAAATAAGTAAATAAATAAAAGTTGAAAGTGGAATACTGTTTACCAGGGGCTGGGGAGACTGGGGTGGGGAAAGGGCGGCAAAAGAGCAGATACTGTGTTACAGCAAGATGGGTGAGGGAGTCCTGGTGTTCCAGTGCACAGGAGGGAGACGACAGATACTGTATTCTGTTTTTAAAAATAAGGGGCTAGAAGGGAGGATCTTGAGCATTTTTCACCATCAGGAAATAACATGGATTTGAGGCGATGATCAGGTTTCCTGGATTTGAACATTATATAGCATGTGGATACATCAAAACATCAATGGTAGTCAATAAATGTATATAGACTTTAAGTATCAGTTTAAAATATACTTTTAAAAATACTCTTCTGGGGGTAAAAATGGAAACATTTGGTAACATTGAGAAGTCTGCTCAGTTCATCTGGCTCTGCAAGCCAACAAAACTTTGAGATCCAGGGAGACTGTAAAGTTATGTTTTGGGGAGATGACTAATCATACACTCATAAATATAGAAACCTCAAATCGTAACATTTTACTTTGAGATCCAGGAAGACTATAAAATTATGTTTTGGGGACATGACTAATTATACACTCAAATATAGAAAACCTCAAATCATAACATTTTTTTGAAATAAGTAGCTTTGCCATTTATATTACTACTGATGAAATAAAAGTGTTTTTCATTCACAAAACAATTTGTATTAAATGAAAAGCTGAAATAAAGATTTTTTTTCAAAAACATTGGTTTATTTGAAAGGCAGACTTTACAGGGATACAGAGATGGAGAGACAGATCTTTGATTTGCTGGATCACTCTCCAAATGGCCACAACAGCTGGAGCTAGGCCGGTTTGAAACCAGGAGCCACAAGCTTCGCTTCTTCCAGGTCTCCCACTTGAATAGGACTTGGGCCATCTTCCACTGTTTTCCCAGGCGCATTAGCAGGGAGCTGGATCAGAAGTGGCTTAACTCACTCTGCCACAATGCTGGCTCTCAAAATGGAGATTAACCCAAGGATTTCTGTGTAGTTACCAAAAGTTTTATTCATCAGTGTCACAATTTTGTCTAGCAGTGACTCCCACAGCTCATTCTCCAAAGAGGTGGATGTATATTGCAGGAAATGAAGTAACTTATGTGTTTAACTCCTTAGAGACTATTTATGGAAAAGGGTGAGTCGCATGCTTGAAAGTAAGCAGTTTTCATGATGTGTATTATACTTTGCCAGATTCTTAGATATTATTACACTGTGACTGATGCTTGTGACCTAAGTGATAAAACTAATAAATTTATTTCCATCTTACTATGTAATCTTTATAGTTATCTAAACATGGATCAAAGTTGAAAGACCTCATACCTTATTACCTGCCCATACATTTTCTTTGTTAATATTTTTTTCCTCTTTCTACAACACGCTATTATGTCTGGAAATACATTTTTAAATTTGAGAGAGTCACAGAAGGAGAGACAGAAAGGTCTTCTATCTGTTGGTTCTCTCCTCAAATGGCCTCAGTGGCTGGAGCTGGGCTGATCTGAAGCCGGGGGTTTCTTCTGGATCTCCCACATGGGTGCAGGGGCTCTAGGACTTGGGCCAATTATACTGCTTTCCCAGGCCTTTAGAGAGCTGAATTGGAAGAGAAAGACAGGACATGAACCGGTGCCTATATGGAATGCCTGGAATTCTACAGCTTTCCCAGGCCTTTAGAGAGCTGGATTGGAAGAGAAGCAGCCAGGACATGAACCAGTGCCCATATGGAATAGTGGGTAGAGGATCAACCTACTACGCCACAGTGCCAGCCCCCAAATCTGGAAAATTTAGTAAATGGAACTCTAGCATGCCTGTTGGTCCCTGCCATATTATTTCTATGGAATCGTGTAGAAACACTAGTTTCTTACACTTTGGGTTCTTCGCAGGTGTTTTGCCACTGCTTGTGTTATTTTGACAGGTACCAGAAAATGATGAAGTGTTTCTGATTCAACTGAAGAGTGTGGAAGGAGGAGCTGAGACCAACACCTCTAGGAATTCAGTTGAGATCGTCATTCAGAAAAATGATAGCCCTGTGAGGTTCCTTCAGAGCATTTATTTGGTACCTGAGGAAGACCAGGTTCTCCTCATCCCAGTGGCTCGTGGAAAGGACAACAGTGGAAACCTGATTGGCTCTGATGACAATGAAGTTTCCATCCGTTACACGATCGTAACTGGGAATTCAACAGCTCATGCCCAGCAGCATTTAGACTTCATTGATCTGCAGCCAGACACAACCGTTGTTTTCCCATCTTTTATTCATGAATCGCACCTGAAATTCCAAATAGTCGATGACACCATACCGGAGATTGCAGAATCATTTCACGTTATGTTACTGAAGGATACCTTACAGGGAGATGCAGTGCTGTTAGGACCTTCTGTTGTGCAAGTCACCATCAAGGCAAATGACAAACCCTACGGTGTTCTCTCATTCAACAGTAACTTGTATGAAAGGCCTGTCATTATTGACGAAGATACACCAAGGTATGAATCGTTTTAAACCTGTTGCTAAAATTATTTTTAAAGAAGACTTATCTGAAAATCAGTTACAGAGAGAGGGGAAACACACAGAGCTTCCATCCACTTGTTCACTCCCCAGATGGTCCCAGTGGCCAGGGCTGGGCCAGACCAAACCAAAGGGAGGAGCTTCTTCCAGGTCCCCCACATGAGTAGCAAGGGCTCAAGCACTTGGGCAATCTTTCACTGCTTTGTCCAGGACATTAGCAGGGAGCTGGAACAGAACTGGAGCAACCATGACTCAAATGGGTACCTATTGAATGCCAGCATCATAGCTGGCAGATGAAGCCACTGTGCCCCTGCCCCACAACAATTGTTTCAATGATTTTTTCATGATTCAATTTTGACAGCGTTGAGCATGATGGACTAAGAAATGTCATTTTCTTACCATGATTCACCGTTTTCTTATATCAAGTGTGATTGGATGGAGTAAATGGATTCATAGTATAGGAATTTCCTGGGGCACATGCACATGTCTACTTCGTGTTCTTTGTGAGATGTTACTTTTGCTGGGGTGTCGTGAGCATTCAGGAAGGCTGTCAAAGGGAAATAGTGAATTCTTTTTTTTTTTTTTTTGACAGGCAGAGTGGACAGTGAGAGAGAGACAGAGAGAAAGGTCTTCCTTTTGCCGTTGGTTCACCCTCCAATGGCCGCCGCGGTAGCGCGCTGCAGCCGGCGCACCGCGCTGTTCCGATGGCAGGAGCCAGGTGCTTATCCTGGTCTCCCATGGGGTGCAGAGCCCAAACACTTGGGCCATCCTCCACTGCACTCCCTGGCCACAGCAGAGAGCTGGCCTGGAAGAGGGGCAACCGGGACAGGATCGGTGCCCCGACCGGGACTAGAACCTGGTGTGCCGGTGCCGCAAGGCGGAGGATTAGCCTGTTGAGCCACGGCGCCGGCCGGAAATAGTGAATTCTATGACAATACATATTTCTCCTATAAATTCTAGGTTTGAAGAGATTACAGTGGTTAGAAACGGTGGCACCCACGGCGACGTGTCTGTGAAGTGGGCATTGACACGGAATAGCAGTGACCCCTCACCGGTGACGGCCGACATCACCCCCAGTTCTGGAGTTCTCCATTTTGTACAAGGGCAGATGTTGGCGTCCGTTCCTCTTACAGTCGTCAACGATGATCTTCCAGAAGAGGCAGAAGCTTACCTGCTTCAAATCCTGCCTCATACAATACAAGGAGGCGCGGAAGTGAGCGAACCGGCTGAGGTAGATCTTGTTGCTTTGCCCTTGTGAATATTTATGTACCATTAAAGAAAGAACTGGGTCATTCCAATGGAGTCTGTTATGACAGGATGAACACTGATGTGGATGGTAATGGTTGCTTCTGTTTTTTCTGCAGATAAGTTTTACTCATAAAAAAGCCAAACCATGATGTATTAAGTGTTTTTATATCAGTTTAATTCATTTTTATCTTAAAGCGATAACTTTTAGACATATATAAAGAATAAAATCGGAATACCCCAGGAAATAGTGGTTCATCTTCAGTGTGAGTGTTCTGCGCTTTAATATTTTATTCCTGTATCTGCAGCTTTTGTTCTACATTCAGGATAGCGATGATGTCTATGGCCTCATAACGTTCTTTCCTATGGAGAACCAGAAGATTGAAAGCAGCCCAGGTGAACGACATTTATCCTTGAGTTTTGCAAGACTGGGAGGGACGACAGGAGATGTGAGCATGCTTTATTCTGCTCTTTACATCCCCGCTGGAGCCTTGGACCCCTCTCGCGCAAAAGAAGGAATCTTAAATATCTCCAGGAGAAGCAGCCTCCTGTTCCCAGAACAAAAAACCCAAATCGCTACCAAATTACCAATAAGAAATGATGCGTTCCTTCAAAATGGGGCCCATTTCCTTGTCCAGGTACTGGAATGGTTAAAATATTCTCAGTTGTGGTGAAGCTGCACGAAATGGCGAACTAACAGTTATTTTGGCATTGTTATTTTGCTGTCATTTACATTTTGGATTTTATCATTTATTAAAAGCTTTTTAAGGAGTCCAAAGAGACTATCTCTGGTCTGAAGGTATATAATGATGAATAAGACAAGGGGTTCTACTAAAGTTAATTCTTTTAACCAAGTGATGTTAGACCACTAGACATGACATGCAAGTCAGACTGGAATGCATGTTGTAATGAGTCCTTTACAAACTTGAGGGAAAGGTGGGGGAGAGAGATAAACTTTCCTCTTGAATCGATTAGGGAAAATGTGACATAGGAATGGGATTTGTAGAGTAGATGTTTTTCACAATGGGTATTGCAGGGGAAGTATTTCAAAAGTAAGAAAAGCGATGTGAAAAAAGTATATAACTTCTACATAACATACTCAAATATATTTACTAACTGTAGACAATCTCTGGACTTTGAATTAAGAGGAAATAAGGCTTCATATCATACCATTAAACTTTGTCTTCACTTCCGCTAAGAAAAAACTATTTTAATGTCCGAATTTAAAATATCTACTGTTACTTATGGTGCTGTGATTATGTTTCCTTGTATTTGATATTGGTTTATTCTGAAAATTAGAAAACAGTTAAGTGTGCTGATCAAATTTTGGTGATATAAACAAATATAATATATAACCAGGTAATATTAGTGGACTGACAGTTAAAATCTGTATCTCAATACATTTATTCACGGAAGAATATGCCAAATATAATATTCCATTAAGTTCATTAAGTCCTGCTACATTGAAGTTTGTTTTTCATGTTTGGATTTCATTCTGTGATTGATGATCTTTAACTAGGATTCTTGAGTTTTCTCTATCCCTGGTTTTACCCTTCTTGAATTATGTCTTACTGTAGTAAATCTCCCCCATATATGTGGTCAAAGGATATTTACAAGGTAAGCTTTTTGAATCTTTCGGCAGCTGAAAATGTGAAATTCCATAGTCACATTCATAGTTTGGTAGGAATTTCTAGGTTACAGCAGTTTGTTCAGAACTTGGGAGGTATGCTGTTTCTGCTTCGAGTTACTGATCAGAAATGAGAAAGGAATCCTTTCGTGTGGTGTGACTTTATCTCTGAGAAACTGTGCTGCTCTGGGAACTTCTTGGTGCTCTGAGTCTGGCAGCATTTGTCGTGCCTTGCCCTGCACTTGCTGGGTGGACTCTGACCTGAAACTTTTGTTTCAGCCGAGTCCCTGCTCATGCTTGTGCTGTTGATGCATCTCGTGAGGACTCTTGGCCAACGGGCCTGGTGAATAGCCCGTGTGGGGTGTGTGACTTACTAGTATGTAGGGGACAGCTCTTTGTAATAGGCCTGCCCTGGTTGTTCTGTTTTGTTGGTGGGGATATTTCAGTAGGATGCATCCATCTGAGGATAACCCGTTTTCTGGGGGTCCCTTGAATTTCTCTGATTCTGTATGCTGGAGCGTCCAGAGCATGACTCGTTTTCGTGGCCATTTCTTGTCGTTTTGGCTTGTAGAAAGTGCTTGTGGGCTGTCCAGCCAATGGCTGCTGAAGTGGAGCAGTGCAAGTGACTAATCCCACAGCTCTAGGCCCCAGTGTATAGGAAGTGAAACCAACTAGAATGCTGCCACCTGAATACGCTTAGAGATGTGTTCAGCAATCTTAAAAGTAAACCCTCTGGCTTCCTTAAGAAAAAAGTCATAGCTTGTTTGCTGCTTACAAGTGACTGCATTAATAGAGAATTGCATACTGCTATTGCCAGTTTGTACTGAGTGTAGCATTTCCCAAACACAAGTTTTCAGGGGCCTGTTGAGATACAATTTGTTGAGTTCCAGAACGTAATGAGATGTCTTGTTTTCGGTGTCATTGCGTTCATTTGCTTTCTACATGGTCAGTGTCCTCTAGATTCAGAACATTCTTGTTTCGGGAAAAAAAAAAAAAATCCAGAGTTTTTTGTTCCTAGTATCTCCATATCCGGTTGCTCCTTCTGTCTTTACAGTCTTGCATAGGCTACAACTCATGAGAACAAATTATTAAAACAAGTGCGAGGCAGCAAAGACTTGGCACTTGCTTGTTTCATGGGCCTGGGCATCCTGGCACCCTGGACTAGTTGCAGGGATGTGACAAGGGTTTGTGAGCTGATGATGCTGACGTGTTCTGGAGTTGGAGACAACTTTTCTGTTTCCATCCTCACTTTCCAGTTCTTATGACACCTCAAAACCAATTCTGACTGGATAGGGACCTCCTTATTTGTGCTAATATCAGCAAACTCTATATTTTATTTAAATTTATTTATTTGAAAGGCAGAATGAGAGAAACAGAAAGCCAGCCAGAGATGTCCTATTGCTGGTTCATTGTCCAATTGCCCACACAGCCGTGGTTGGTCTAGACTGAAGCCGAGAGCTGGGAACTCCATACAAGCCTCCCCCATGAGTGGTAGGGACTGGAGTATTTGAGTTATCACTCGCTGATTCCCAAGGGTGCACAGTAACAGGATGCTGAATGAGAAGCAGAGCTGAGATTCAAACCTGGCCACTCCAGTAGGGACGCAAGTGTCCCAAGTGGTGTGTTGACTGCCATATCAAATGCTTGTCCCTATATCGAACTTCCATCTCTTGAAAACATCCTATACTTTGATCAAAGTCGTTATGGGGACTTCATATTGAAGCAAATTCTTACTAAGACCTTGCAGGTCAGAGAATACCCTGGCTACGTTTACTTCCTCATCCTATGTGAACACGGCAATTTATTTTTGATGACACCTGAAAAATGAGAAAAAGCTTGAAGGATGTGATGCGAGTTTTGCTGATCCTGCGTTAGAATTTGCAGCATGAATTCCAAACTGAGTTCAGTTGAAAAGCAAAGGCTGCACAGTGTAGACAGTTCATCTAACGCTTGTTTGGGGGAATAAAGGGCATTATTAGTCACTGACAATTCTGTGAGTTTCACAACAGCTGTAGGCTCTGGAGGGCTGATAGCAGTCAGAAGGCTGTGAAGTTTGGTACATAATGGATGAGCAGCCAAAGAATAGCAGGCATCCGAGTCTGCATGGAAAGTTGAATGCAACTGAAGAAAGAAGGCTGTGAGACTTGAACTCCTCCTTCTGTAGTAGCCCGCTCGGCTAGATGCCTTAGTCTGAGATGTGGCCGTCGGGAGCCGAGGGTTACTAATGTGCTGTCCCGGTTGTGAACTATCTGAAAGCACAGAGCAGTTCTTTGTGAATGAATGGAACGGTTTGATTGAGCAGATGCTTCAGAAACCCAGACCAAAATGGCTTACAGAGGAGGACAGAAGCCACGCTAATGTAAAATTAGCATTTCTTTTGTGATCACTTCATTTCATAACCTCTGTATCTTTATATTTCTCAGAATTGCCGCATTTAGACTTAATTCTTTAGCTTTTTTGATAAAAGTAAAATGTGATTTGCTTCATTTCTTTTCAGAAAGCTTTAAAAATACTTTTTTCCTTTGTTTTAGGCAGTGTTATCGGTTTGGCTCTTTGAAAATGGGAGTAAGACTGTGCATTCATGACCAATGTATTTTAGAAACATTTTTGCCTGCAAACAATGTCTTCCCTTACATACTAGGCAGGTGCAGTCATGGGTTCCTAGTGATGGAGATGCATTCTAAGAGATGTGTTAGTAGGAGACTTGATCATTGTATGAGCACTATGGAGTGTGCCTATACACACTGAGATGGCTGCTGTGTCATTTGGCACAATGTTCTTGTGGGACCATTATCTTATAGGAGTTTTAGCTGTATCTATGACTGCAATAGTTAGGTTTTACTGTATGTTTATTTGTGCCATTTTGTAAGATAACACGTCTACGTATACACATATATAAGTAGTTCTTTGCAGTACAAGAACAGCAGTTATGTGGCTTTCACTATGTATTTTTTTCATATATTTACTTTCCAAAAATAGTAGACGTAATCACATGTTTTGCATTCTTGGTTTAGTCTATACCCATCCTTGCTAAAATGAATCAGTATAATTTCATTTTTCTTCTACCAAGTATGGAATTTTCACATCTTGTATATGATCTTCAAAGCAGAATATGACATTTTATAAAGGCTTTTACCTTTTCCCTTAGAAAGGGACATTGTTTATCTCAACAATGGAAGAATACAGGAGATCAATCCCAATCCTCTGTACTTGTGGAAAATCAAATCGCAAGTCAGTCTCCATGCTGGTTACTTGGTGGGATGATTTCAACATGACCAAGCCTTTACATATATAATAGAAGCGTGCATTTTAACTTAAAATCCCTGTGATTTTGCAGTCCTGTAACAATTATCTATTCACACATTCCTCGAGTGAACACCATGTGCATTGAGAAGTTGAATTTTGAACAGTTAGGATATTTAACATTGAAGTTCATGATATATCGAGTCTCCTATGAGCTCAGCTCGTGTTGGAAGGATGGATTAAAAAAAAGCACACAGTGACTACACTTAGGCTCTGTGTCATACTGGGAAAATGCTGAGGAGGAGCAACATACCCACAACAATTCTACAGGCCCATTGAGAAGCAGGATCTGGGATACACAAAATGATGAATGTGAAATTTCTAATTAAGCTCTAATTTAATGAAGGTAGCAGTAAGAGTTCAGAAAGACTTAGAATCATGAGAACTTGATGGAAGAGGTAGGAAATTTAGCTGATTATTAACAGTGGCTACATTTTGGAGTTGTGAGATGGAGAGAGGACATTCTCTCCTGTAGCTGAAAGAGAAGTTACCCTAGTAGTTGTTTTAATTACAGGATTATTACTTGCTACACATAGATTGGATTTCTTTAAAAATGAAGACTTGGTTATCATGGGATGCTAAATGGTCTTCTGAAGTTTTGTTTGACAGAGAAGGGAGGGGAGTGGTTGATGTGTGGTCAGCGAAGAGAGCAAAAAGATATGGACATCTCTGATGCTTGTGTTTGGCTTTAACATCAAAGGGACTGGATATGAACTGGGAGGAGTGTCAGATGGCAGAGGCAGTGGTGAGGGTGTGTGGAACACAGCATGGAATTCTACGACAGTTAGGAAGACCTTCGGGAGATAATGAGTGAGGAGTAGGAGTTTGAGGAGCCACTGTGGGAGACTGAAATGGCCTGGGAATGAAGAAATTTCTTAGTTATTGATGACTTCTCTTTGTTAACCCATCCTGATAAGGCTTAACAAAGTTAGTGGTGTGTGTGTGTGTGTGTGTGTGTTTATATTTTTCCATTCTATCAATTCCTGTTGTTTATTTGTTGCAGTTGGAAACCCTGGGGTTGGTGAATGTCATTCCCCCAATTCCACCCGTAAGTCCTAGATTTGGGGAAATCCGAAACATTTCTCTACTGGTCACTCCGGCCATTGCAAATGGAGAAATAGGCTTTATGAGCAATCTTCCAATCATTCTGCATGAACCAGAAGATTCTGCTGAAGTGGTAAGTGGGCTCTTTCTGACTGATGGTGCCTAATGAATCTGGGGTGAACTTCAAAGACCGTATTCTTTTTATAGGCTTCACATATAGAGCCAACAGATCATGAAATATTCACCATTGATGAGTGTGTGATTTTTTCACCCATTTTTATTGCCATATTTGATAGAATAAGATTAGCATTGATTTTCAACGGTGTGTTTTGATGTGACTATTTATAGTGCTATGACATTTCACCCAGTAATAGATGAACATAACCTTGTCAATGTCCAAGAGGTATCACACGGGCTGTCTGATCAGTGTTCTTGCCCTGGGTTGGGACTGAGGTGGCTCCCTGGGGTCCTGTGCTTGATGCTGGACATGATGATGGGGGTAAAGTTGTAGAATGCTGCATCACACTGAATCTTAGGAATGTATGTACGTGATCTTTGCCTTCACAGGGGGGTGTGAGGCATTCACAGGTGTGGTTATCGCCCCCTTCTCACGCTGGCTGAATTTTTCCCCATCTCCTATCTATCTCACCATAGCTCTGGCCTTAGATTCACCATTCCTTCCAGCCATAGTCTATCTCCAAGCGCCTCTCCCAGTCCCTCAAACTTGGATTTAAGTGCGGTTGGCTTTTAGACCAGGCATGATGGCAATTTTTTTCAAAGCCTCAGGGCAGAGTGTGGTGACAAGAGCTTCCTTTGTTTGCATATCAGGTTCCATATGTGAAGCTTTGTTTCTCATGATGGTTTTGATTTTTTCAGATTCCTTAAATGTTCTGTTTCCTCCTAAAAACTGAAAATCAGTTTAAGAGTGGACCACCTTTATTGATTATCTTAGAAAGTTACACATTGACCATCTCATGTTTTTTCCATAATGGAAGTAAGCTTGTAGGGGAAGTTTGGGGTCCTCCAACCTATGTTCTTCATCCCTTGGGAACCAGCAGTCAGGGTAGGAGTTGCTCTTCATTCTCTTAGGCCCATAGCAGCTGGAGGAATACACACAACCTCTGATGATTTAGGGACCAGGGCTCCTTTATATTTTCGACTCTACTCAGAATCTGTTTTCTCAATTGTCTTGGATTCTGGACCATTGCTAACCAAAGTAGAGAATGATGAGTGGTCCAAATATCTTTTTTTTTTTCCCCACAGGCAATGTGGACAGTGAGAGAGACAGAGAGAAAGGTCTTCCTTTGCCGTTGGTTCACCCTCCAATGGCCGCCGCGGTAGGCGCGCTGCGGCCGGTGCACCGCGCCGATCCGATGGCAGGAGCCAGGTGCTTCTCCTGGTCTCCCATGGGGTGCAGGGCCCAAGGACTTGGGCCATCCTCCACTGCACTCCCTGGCCACAGCAGAGAGCTGGCCTGGAAGAGGGGCAACCGGGACAGGATCTGGTGCCCCAACCGGGACTAGAACCCGGTGTGCCGGTGCCGCAAGGCGGAGGATTAGCCTAGTGAGCCGCGGCGCCGGCCCCAAATATCTTTAACTAGAAAAAATTATTTTTTCCAAATTTGCTAAAGGGCTAAAAAAGATATCTCTTTTAAGAAAGAATAGCATAGCTATCTTTAAAAAAAAAAAAGATTTACTTACCTTGAAAGAGTTACAGAGGAGGAGGGATAAGAGTGATCTGCCATCTGCTGGTTCACTCCCCAGATGGCTGCAATGGCCGCTGCTGGGCCAGACCAAACCCAGGAGCTTCATCTGGGTCGCCCACATACTTGGGCCATCATCTGCTGCTTTTCCCATGCCATTACCAGTAAACTGGATCTGAAATGCAGCAGCCAGACATGAACCTGCACCCATATGGGATGCTGGTGTTGCAGGTGGTAGCTTAACCTGCTTTGCCATGACATCAGCCCCAGCACTTGGAAACAACTTCGTGATCTATGGTGATTGTTTTGTTACATACCGAGGGTTTAGCAATTGAGCAAAACTACTGAATAGAATTCTCAGAATTCTTCAGTTTTCTTACTTAGCTGTTATGAGGGATGGGCACTCTGCCAGGTGCTTTGTTTAAGTCCTCTGCTATGCTCACCACAAACTTGGAAAATAGGGGGATCACTCACTTTATTTCAGATGAGGAAACCGATTGGAGAGGCTCAGTAACTTGCACAGTGTAATGCAGATTTGTGACAGGAGTATTGATTGTACTGGATTATTTTGGGGGAAAATATCATCTTTGCCACCTCTGACTATAGAATGTATTTTATATAACATCTAATTTTACTATAGTTGATCTTAGCCAAAAGGCCAAGAAGCAGTATCACATCTAGTTTTAATCACAGAAGCTAACTTTAGCTTACAGTGTGATATAAAATCAGAAACTTCTGGTGGCAATGTATTTATCAGAAAGATTGTTCTATGTTTTTATGATTTGTTGGCTTTTAAAATGTTACGACAAATATCAAGTTAAACAGTTTTGAGTGGGAGTAATTTTGTGGAAAAATTTGATTAGGAAACGGAAAAAAGTCGTTTTAACATTGTCATGTTTAAAGAGGCTTGCTCAATTGTATTTTATGTCATTTAGTAATTGACTTCCCTCGGTAGAAAACATTCATCAAGTAGTACTCATCCGTACATGCATTAGCTGCCAAGTTTGTAGAACCTGTGTACACATGAGTTAGCAGAAATTGTTCTGTTTCCTTTCATAAGGTGTGCATTCCCTTACATCGGGATGGAACGGATGGCCAGGCTACTGTGTACTGGAGTTTGAAGCCTTCCGGCTTTAATTCAAAAGCGGTGACTGAAGATGATATAGGTCCCCTTAGTGGCTCTGTTTTGTTTTTATCTGGCCAAAGTGACACAACAATCAACATTACTGTCAAAGGTGATGACATACCAGAAATGAATGAAACTGTAGCACTTTCACTTGACAGGTAATGACGCATTTAATTTATGTTTAGTAACATTTCCATGTTTCAGTTCTCCTAAACAATCCTGATGGTTGCTTTTACAAGGTTTAAAAAAATGAGTGTTAGGATGGCCTGCAAACTCTTAGGTGTTAGTGGCTCTGGTTAGACCGGGAATGTTGTTTTTCAGTGAACTTGGACCCTGTGATTCCCTGGGAAGGAAGAAGCACTATATGTCGGATAAACCTGAAGCACAGCCAGTGTGTTGCTATATTAAAAAATTAGACAACCGCAAGTCTGAGAGGTTAAGGAAGGAAGGAGTTCTGCTGGCTTTCTTCTCAACAGGGAACAGATAAGAGCTTTTTGGAGGGAGCAAACAAAGCATTAACTTTTGTATAATGAAATTCCCTTTATAGCTTCGAATTCAAACATTATATAAATAATTTTCCAGAAAATCAAAAATTACAGATTTAAGGGGCACTTTAGCAGTAAAACTTGACATTTCTCAGTTGGTACTTTAGGAGACTGATAATTTCATAGTATAAAGTTTTTTTTAAATCAGAATCTTTTTCTAAAAATGAATAACTATTGTGTTTAATTGATATTAACAGTTTTTAAAGATCAAGACCAAGCTTAATGTCTATGGGTTTCTTTATATTAAAGTAGACATAGATTAGAGAAATTACTGTGGTTTGAAATCTTTGCACAATTCATGTTTAGAAATACTAAAATTCAGAGTACTCAGGACAGTTCATACTATGATTTTCAGGACTGAAGTAATAAAAACTTTTATATAAAATCTTTCTCTCTATTTTACTATTGGCCCTTATAGGTTTTACTTTGTAAATATTTTGTCTAAGAATACTAAAAGTCTAATGCACAGTTTTTTATTTTTATGAGAAAAAATAGAATATAGAGAACAGATTTTCCATTGTTCATTTTGTTTGCTTTCTGAATCACCATATGTTCATTTCCTTTCATATGTAAAAAGTAAAACAGCAGCAAACAAAGCCAATAACAACACAAAATGCAAAAGGCAAACAGTAAGTATAAAACACATACATACACACACACACACGATCTGAATTATTTATCGATTTACTCTTAGGTTGAGTCTTAAGGAAAGGTGTTTCATCTGAAAAAAAAATCCAAGTTACATGTAAACTGGAAAAAATACTTTTTCACATATGCCTTTTGGTTCTTTAGGTTTGAGTATCTATTGAATCCATGGATAGTTTTAGAGAACAAAACTAGCAATGATACTAAGCCAAAGCTGTAGCAATCCACAGACACTTTGTTGTATACTTTTTGCTTGAGCTGAATATTTCATGAGTGATTTAAACTCTGCAAATTCATGTTGACTTTGGGCTTTAAAGATAGTGATTGGAAAATATTATGTAAACATTTGACATGAAATATAATTCTAAAATCTTGTCCCCCCCCTCCATCTCTCCTATTGGTAAAAATATTGCACAACAAAGAACATATTATCACGTACAAAATTTCAGGGATTGTTGGTTCTTTTCCCATAGAGCAAGTTAGTTCAAATATGCATTGAAATGTTTTAATTCAATTAGCAACTAGTGTATATGCTTATCTGCTCAACTACATGAACAAGAATGTGAGGACATCACATCTGATGTTGCACAATTCATGTTTAGAAATACTGAAATTCAGATGTATTCAGGACAGTTCATGCTATGGTTTTCAGGACTGAAGTAATAAAAACTTTTATAAAATATCTTTCTTGCATGAACAAGAATGTGAGGACATCACATCTGAAGATTCCAAGACTGGTTTTGTTAAGTAAATGTGAGAATAGTTTTTCTGACTTGAGATTGCATACCAAAATTGTCCTCAAATGCCAAACAAATTTAAGTGAAAGAATGAACGCTAATAAGTATGGTTATGTGTCACAAAGCAATATTGCACAAAAAGTAATAAGCGCTTACTGTGATGCTATGTAGTTTTCACTTAATGTCAAATTCAAATTCTCTGCATTTCAAAAAAAAGTTGTCCTGATGCCCAGTTTTGGTTCTTTCAATCCTATACTAGTTAAAATATTCTATTACTGCGTTTTCCCAAAATCAAACACTTTCAGTATGCCAGTTTATTTCAGAAAAGTTTTATATATACAACCCCATGTTTATAAGTGGTGTATTTGACATTAAAAGTGAAGCTTAGGGACTGTACAACTTGACATGTGCTTTCAAGGCTATTTGAAGATGAAAACTGTGGATTTGAGAAGTGTTTGGATGTAAGTGACATTTGTCTTAGCGAAAAGATATAATGATGCCTTATGGTTTCTTAAGTATATTTCTATGCAGACCATGAATGATAAGATTTCTCTGCAGAGTTATGATTTTTCCTGACTTAAAAGAGCAACTGGCTTGAGATCTGAGAGTAGAGGTTTTCACTTTTTTAAAACCTAATTAAAACCACCAAGTGATTATAAGCAGGGCTGAATGGAATTTGCTCAGCTGCTGTGGTTGGGGAGTGTGTGGTGCTTGGCAGGCACGATGCCTTGGAGGAGGCGGGGAAAAGCCTGGCTCGAACGAAGCTGGCCACAGGATCATCATGCAGAAGTGGGGGCCTTGGTAGCCTTTGTAGCAAAGGATGCAGTGTTCAGAGTTCCCATAAAGTGTTTGTTCCTACTCTTGGCACAAAAAAACAAAAACAAAACAAAAAACCCCAATACTTTTGTGAGCTTTGTTTTCTCCCTGCCAGTCTCGATTTCCAGCCCTGTTAACACGAGATGTTGGCAGGTGCTGCCCCCATAGCCTTTCCCCCACCCCACAATTCTTTCTGTATTGACAGGGTAGAAACTGAAAGGTTTGTCGTGTACTTTGGGTAAGTGTACAAAACGAGATCTTGATTTTTGGTGATGGGGCATTTTGCTTTGCAAGTGGCTGGTTTGGGACTAGGCTGCCATTGTGCATGATCTTGGATCTGGAGAGATTGTGCTTTTCCACCTGCCTGTGCATGTTTGGTGTGAAGGTTCACTTTCTTATGGGGGGAGTGCTGATAGTTATTTTTGAGCCTAAGAGTTTTAAATTATGAATGCATGTAAAATGTTTGATAAAAAATTAGACAATGAAGGACGGGTGTTTAAGCCAACTTGTGGGATAATTGCATCCCATATGTCCTATCAGCGCTGTTTAGAAACCTACCTGCTCCACTTCTGATCACATTTCCTCTAATCATCCTAGAGGCAGCAGGTGATGGCTCAAATGCTTGGGTCCTTGCTACCTATATGGGAGACTTGAGTTTCCAGCTTCTTGCTTGTCCTTGATGTTGTAGGCAGTTAGAGAGTTAACCATGAGATTGAAAATCTTTCTCTCTTAGCCTTTTAAATATATAAAAATTTTTTTGAAAGTTAAAGAGTTAGCATAATATGTTTTAAAGATCTGAAATTTTTTTTTAATAATTTAACATGACCTCGAAAACAAGTATTGTGGAATTCTTACTCAACATCTTTCATTTGTTTTAGTTTTTTGAAAGATTTATTCGTTTGAAAGGCAGAGAGAAAATCTTGCATGTGCTGGTTTGCCCTCTAAGTGGCCACAACAGCCAGGGCTAAGCCAGGCTGAAGCCAGATGCCGGGAACTCTAACTGGATCTCCCTTGTAGGTAGCTGAGGCCCAAGGACTTGGCCAACTTCTGCTTTCCCAGGTGCATCAGCAGGGAGCTGGATCAGAAGTAAAACAGCTGGGACTCAAGCTGGTGCTCTGACATGGATGCTGGCACTGCACGTAGTGGCTTGACCTGCTGTGCCAGAGTGCCAGCCTCCAACATTTTTATTAAGCCTCTTAGCTGTCAATTATTTTAATTCTTCCATTGGTTTTGAGTGCATTTAAGCAGTTTGTTGGTTACATCTCAGTGTTGTACACAGAACTTTTCAGAAACTATTTTACATAAGGATAACAGATTCTAAGAAAGTACAAGAAATTTTTTCAAAGCTCAGGATGGACTTTTATATTGCATTCTCATCTAGTTTTCTTGTCAACTTATGTGCACATGGGATATTTTAGTTAATAAAGACATTGATGTAAATGAAATATGGGCAAAATTTCTGTCAAAATCATGAGACTGCTTTAACAGTGTAATAAAGAGCTGTGCTGTTGTTGGGACTGCCTGTTCTGTGGCATCAACAGGCTAGGTCCTTGGTCTGTTACACAGATTCTGTTACACAGGAGGAGAGCTGCCCCTCCATTGTACTTCTGCACACTAATTGTGGCTTCCTTGTGGTTTTGAGGTTTTATGTAGACTGCTTTGCTAGTTCGAAAGGGAGTGACATTTGGAAGGGCTCAGAGCTTTGTGAGGGAGTGAGAATTCCTAGGAGCCTTCTGGCTCTTAAATGCCCTGAGCCACGCAGCTCCTTTGATCATTCTAATTACATGCTGAGCATAAAACCAGAATAAAAAAATTGAACGTTCTTTTGAGATGTATATAGGAATTATTATAACATGTCCTGCATCTCAAATCCCTTCTATTCCCTGCCCCCCCTTTTTTCCCTCATGTGTCCTTCATTTTATTCCACACAAAATGAGAAAATACACTTGGTTAAAATTGAGTTTAATAGAGAGAATTTGAAAGCCATAAAGTGTTCCTGAAACTGAATAATTGTTTATTTAGAAAAAAAGTGCCTTTTCCACATAGTTATCCCACATTTGTGTATCCTTGTTCAGTTAGTATAAGCCTATCTAATGAAATTTTTAAAGAATTTCAGTTATGTGAAGCTAAAACAATCGTGTTTATTTTCTTTTTTTTTTTTTGCTAGGAAAGACATAATTTAATATTCAATCATTGAAGGTGGCTTGTAAATATAATTCCATATAGTTCAAATTAATAATTAACAACAGATATGCAAAAATATTCCACATTGTTTTAGTAGATAATTTTTATATTTCTACACAATTTTCTTATGCAGTCAGAATTTGAAACATCATCTCATTACTCACCATCAACTTAATGCTAATATAAGCATAAATTAAATTATTATTTTTCAAATTCTTATTTACATACTGCTTTAATAAAGGGATACAGGTAACTTTTTAATTTAATTTTTGCATTTTTACATAGATACAACTTTAGGAATACAGTGGTTCTTTCCCCCATGACCCGCATCCCACTCCCATCCTACTCTCACTCCCTCTCCCATCTCCTTCTTCATTATGGATCATTTTGTTTGTTTTCCACTACATGTCTCATGTTTCTACAGCTGGAGTGAAATCTGTCCATTTTGATAGTTTCTATAAACCCTGACAACTCAGGTGGTTGAGTTCTTAGGGAACATATGCAGTGTTTGGCTTTGCTCAAACAAACAAAAAAAATGAATTCATTATGTAAGTTCCTCCATAACTGTTGTAAGTAAAACTTTTTAATACCCTACATTCACTCAAGGCTCTAGCTGATTGCCGCCTTTCTCATTATCTGGAGTGAGCCTTAGAATCTTGAAAAATTCAGAATAAGACTCGGGGGAAAATAGTGCCTGTTTTCCCTCTTTCTCTAGGATTAACGTGGAGAGTCAAGTGCTGAAATCAGGATATACGAGCCGTGACCTAATCGTTTTGGAAAATGATGATCCCGGGGGAGTGTTCGAGTTCTCTCCTGCTTCCCGAGGACCCTACGTTGTTAAAGTGAGTAAGAAAGAATCCTCTGTGCAGCGTGTACTCACAGCTTCAGAAGCTGGAGCTGGAAGGATCTGAACCTCTGGGGGTGGGTGTTTTGTTTTTTAAGGAAGGGGACTCTGTGGAGCTCCGCATCGTGCGGTCCAGGGGCGCCCTGGTGAAGCAGTTCCTGCGCTACCACGTGGAGCCGAGAGACAGCAGCGAGTTCTACGGGAACACAGGAGTTCTGGAGTTTGAACCTGGGGAGCGGGAGGTGGTCATCACCTTGCTGACGAGACTGGATGGGATGCCAGAGGTATGCGGTTTCATTTTAACCTGTGCTTCGCGGAAGGTTGGTATAGGATGGATAGACTTTGAACATCAGGAATTGGACATAGAGAAGGGAGTGAAGAAAGGGTGAGAAGCACTTATCTTTGAGAGGAAAGAGAAAAACACTAATGACGATGCTGTGATTTTTGTGCTACACAAAGGATCCCAAACAGTCATTCTGTTTCTGGCCAGTGTTCAGCTGCTTTTAACGTTGAGTTAAGCCTTATTTTATGTGATCTACATTGGCTGAATATTCAGTAATATAGTTTTGAAATCAAGGTTTGCTGTAAAATTGCAGTTTACAAGGAAATAGAAGTTTCATATTGTAGACCCAGAGAGTTTGACAGCGTTCATCCACTAATGCATATGTAGCTTGTAAGTTGATCTTATTTTATTCCTGTCTGTTAGCTTAAATGACTATCATCAGTGATGAGGTCCAATCTGTTTACTATTGCAGAATAGTATCATTGTTTTTAACCCTTATATTTTTGGACATGTGTATTTATATCCAGTATCTCTCTTAATTGAGAGAATGTTAAAAGTTGCTTTTCTCTGGGTAATCTGTTTCTGAAGAATTGGTTATGTGTATTAACATGCTTGTGTCCATAGCATTTGTGTTTGCTGTGAAAATGTGCACTTTGTCTTTTGCTTATTACTCATGTTCATTGCAGTTGGATGAACACTATTGGGTGGTCCTCAGCAGTCACGGTGATCGGGAGAGCAAGCTGGGAAGTGCTACTGTTGTCAACATTACGATTCTGGAAAATGATGACCCTCATGGGATTATAGAGTTTGTTTCTGATGGTCCAATTGTCACAATAAGTGAGAGCAAAGAAGACAGTGTCTATAGTGGTAATGTGCTTGCTTTTTTATATTCTATTTCCTTAAAAGTTGTGTAATTATTTTTCTAGTCTATTTCTCTAGTAACTATTTTCCGTTTTCTGTTCTGCATTAGAAATTATATGTAGTGCAGGGGTGCGTCTTATTTAAAGATTTATTTATTTGATAGGCAGAGTTAAGAGAGACAGATCTTCCATCTGCTAGTCCACTCCCCAAATGGCTGCAATGGCCAAGGCTGGGCTGGTGTAAAGTGAGGAGCTTCATCCTGGTCTTCCACGTGGGGCAGGGGCCCATGTACTTGGGCCATCCACTGTTTTTTTCCCCAGGCCATGACAGGGAGCTGGATTAGAAGTGGAGCAACTGGGATATGACTGGTGCCTATATAGGATGCTGGTGCCTATATAGGATGCTGGTTTACCTGCTGTGCCACAGCACTGGCCCCAAAGAGATGGGTCTTTTTAAAAATCATGCATAGGGTTGCCATTTTTATTTCTTGGGCAGTATTGTGATGATGCTGATGGCTTCACTTACCTTTTGATTTCCACTAATCGGATGCAGTGCAATTCCAACACTTGGGGATGGGTCAAGTCAAATAGCAAGAACTTAAACTGAGACTTATTGGTAGGGACCTGTTACACTAGCAGGAAATGAGAACTATTGTGTATTTGGAGCAGCATCCAATGGGTAGAAGTCCCTCTTGTGTGTGCAAGTCAAGCTTCTCCCAGGTGCCTTTAGGAGATGCCTGCAATGATGTTGTACCTAGCGAATCACCATCCTGTTTCCTATCCTCTGTGACTTGTAAAATCTCAGACTATGGGGTGGGCATTGGGCACAGTGCTTACGACACAGCTTGGGACTCTCACGTCCTATATATGAGTGCCAGGGTTTGAGTCCTGATGCTGTTCCAATTCCAGCCTCCTGCTAATGTGTACACTCTGGGAGGCAGCAAGCAATGGCTTACGTACTTTGGTTCCTATCCTCCCATATGGGGGACCCAGATTGTGCTCCTGGCTCATAGCTTTGGCTTGGCCCAGCACTTGTCTGTTGTGGTAACTTGGGAGAGTGAATCTACAGGTGAAAGATCTCTGCCTCTCTGCCTTTCAAATAAACTGAACATAAATAAAATACCTATGGAAGGAGAAATGGGTTAATTTATATTTGTGTCTACTTCGGAGGCTGTGCTAAGCAGTTAGCTTTATTAAAAAAGAGGTTATTTTTACTTGTTTGAGCAATTTCTTTAACTGCTTGAAGGCTGTTTAGTCTTTATTCATATGTATTGTACATGTTTGTATTTTGTAGCTGTTTATGGCATAATGAGAAATGGAGGCAACTTTGGGAATGTTAGCGTGCTGTGGGCTGTTAGTCCAGACTTCACACAAGATGTCTCTCCACTGCAAGGGACCGTTTTCTTTGGAGATCAGGAATTCTCAAAAAACATCAGTGTTTACTCTCTTCCAGATGAGGTATGAGGGGCATATATGACCTTCTGTATTGCTTGTAGCTACTCAGTAATTTTCTATTAAACAAAAGGAAACATTTCGTTTCAGTGTATTAAGTGGAGGATATTCTTATGTCTCATAAGTTATAGTTATGTTTAAGTGCTCTCAAAAGATGTATCAATCTTGGGTTTTTCTTCAAAGATAATTAAGTTTCTCAGAAAAAATGAATGCTGAAAAAATGAAATTAACTTTGAGATGCAATGACTTTGAGCAGCCCTTGTCTGGACTGTAGAGGAACAGTTTTTTTACTTAAAGTGTTCAACTCGTTACCTAGAATAGTAAATCTCCTGTCTATAAAGTTGATTTAAAATAGATCTTAGTTAAAAAAAAATAAGACAGGGGCCGGCGCCATGGCTTAACAGGCTAATCCTCCGCCTTGCGGCACCGGCACACTGGGTTCGAGTCCCGGTTGGGGCGCCGGATTCTATCCCGGTTGCCCCTCTTCCAGGCCAGCTCTCTGCTATGGTCCGGGAAGGCAGTGGAAGATGGCCCAAGTCCTTGGGCCCTGCACCTGCATGGGAGACCAGGAGAAGCGCCTGGCTCCTGGCTTCGGATCAGCGAGATGTGCCAGCCGCGGCGGCCATTGGAGGGTGAACCAATGGCAAAAAGGAAGACCTTTCTCTCTCTCTCTCACTATCCACTCTGTCAAAAAAAAAAAAAAAAAAAAAAAAAAAAGGAATAGGAAAGGGAGGACAAAGAGGGGTGGGAATGTAGGTGGGAGGGCAGGTACAGTGGGAAGAATTTCTATGATCCTAAAGTTGTATTTATGAAATACGTATTAAAAATATACAGAGGAACTTTAAAAAGTTTGTAGAGAAATGCATTAAAAGTAAGTTTATTTGGATGAAAGATTTTGAAATCATGTAACTTTTTGAGAATACACATTGTCCATGAACTTTTGAAGACCCCACCTCTTCGATGCAAGCGTCATAAAGAACTCGGCAGAGCGATGCCTGAGTAAAAGCCAAGAAGGCGCTATTTGCTGGGGTTCCCACACAGGCGTGGTTAACTCTCAGGACTCGGTGTGGTCAGTGACATGGTCCTGCCCAGAGTCCAGAGTGTTCGGGAGTGAAGCCCTTGGCTTGCAGTGTGACCTCTGTGGACATGGGTATGTCCATGGGACCACGAGATCCAGGCTCCCACTGGAGGGTTTTCTTAGTGATGGTAAAAGGAGAAAGGGAGTGACGACTGAGGGGGAGCTGCAGAGCCTGTCCTCAACCCCTTGAGGCAAAATCTCAGTGCTTCCCTGATTCAGGGTGAGGAGAGGACCGGCTTACGTGGGGATTTATTTGGGCTCTCCTCTGACAGGACACGAGTGAGGTCTTTATGACTCACTGGGCTAGAAGTTCAGTGGAGGGTGTAGGAAGCTTTTGAGAGTTAGGGACCGTGATAAACTCCGCTACTTTCCTGTTCTAGTCTTCCAACAAACACGTTTGCTATTTTCTCATAGAAATGATATGAGCTCTGTGATTTTGCTGTTTCTGGGCTGTTTAAGGCAGATTGTATTTCCATTACATTTTATTATTAGGTGAAAGCTATTTGGATGCATGTACATTCAAATGCCCTTGAGGGGATGGGAGATGGGAAGCTTCCTTGAACACGTTAGGGAAGGTCTATCTCAGAAGTGGAAGTGAACAGTACTGCTCATGGGTCATTTTTTTGAAAAAAAAAAAAATTTAGGAAATTGCACTGTAATTAAATGCATGAATTACCCAACTTAAAAATGTGTCACATTTTCCGAAAGGTTCCAGAGGAAATGGAGGAGTTCACCATCATCTTAGTCAATGCCACTGGAGGAGCAAAGGTGGGCAATAAAACAGTTGCCCTTCTGAGGATTAGAAGAAATGACGACCCCATTTATTTTGCAGGTGGGGTTGCTATCTTATTTGCATGAGTTTAGATCTTTCACAAAAGGTATACATGCTTGTAAATAATTTTTTAAAAATTTATTTACTTGAAGGACAGTTACAGAGAAGAGGGAGAGACAGAAGTCTTCAATCCACTGGTTCACTCCGCAAATGATCACAACAGTCAGAGCAGGGCCAATCTGAAGCCAGGAGCTGCTTCTGGGTCTCCCACATGGGTGCAGGGGCCCGAGCACTTGGACTGTCTTCTGCTTTCCCAGGGCATAGCAGAGAGCTGGATCAGAAATGGGGCAGACAAGACTCGAACCAGTGCCCAAATGGGATGCTGGGGCTTTAACCTGTTGTGCTACAGCGCTGGCTCCTGTAAATAATTTCTAACTGAACATTTTAAATAAAGTATAGTTGATGGTCGTTTAAATGGAATTTCATGATTCATCTGATATTAGTCTGAAATTTTAGGAAAATGCTTCTAAAGATTTTCTAAAGCAAAAATAAATACCATTATGTGCTTTACTTGCCCTTTTCCCAATTCTGAGGTATTTTCTTTGTGTGGAAAAAACAGTTCTATGTATTCTCTTCCAGGCACACTCAGGCTAGCTCAAGTCTGGGTTACTACCCAGTTGATAACCCCTTACTATAGTAACTAATATTTAATAGACATTATAATAGGCCAGTGCCATGGCTCAATAGGCTAATCCTCCGCCTGCGGTGCCAGCACACCGGGTTCTAGTCCCAGTTGGGGGCTGGATTCTGTCCCAGTTGCCCCTCTCCCAGGCCAGCTCTCTGCTGTGGCCCGGGAGGGCAGTGGAGGATGGCCCAAGATCTTGGGCCCTGCACCCGCATGGGAGACCAGGAGGAAGCACCTGGCTCCTGGCTTCAGATCAGCGCGGTGCGCCGGCTGCAGCACAGCGGCCATTGGAGGGTGAACCAACAGCAAAAAGGAAGACCTTTCTCTCTGTCTCTGTCTACTCTGTCAAAAAAAAAAAAAAAATAGACATTATAATTAAGATTTCTCTGTTTTGGCCACTTTAATCAATTGTTTAGAACTGTCTTTGGCCACCTAACTCTTAATTTTATTGATGAAACTTAATTGATGGTTAATTCCTAAACCTTTTTGGTCAACTCTTTGTAGGTCAGTTTATTGTTGGAGGAATCCTTAAGCCTCTTAGATTTTATTGATAATGTCCTTAGCCTTAAGTCAGTATGGACTTAATGAGTTAGTCTGATGCTAAGCCTTCTGCTAACTCCTGTGGCAAAAATAAGACCTATCTTGGCCAATTGTCAAGGTGAGGTATATGCAACAGTTAGGCAGAGGACTTCAAATAGTGTGTTTCCGACTGACGAATTGGAGAGCAAAGACAATGGATTCCGTTGGAGTTAAGAGCAAGGCTGTTAACTGACAAAGTGGCCAGAGGGGTCTCGCATGGGAGCTGGGAATGTAACTGATTCTTGCAGACATTGCAGATGGGGTTCCTGCGGCAGGCAGGGAGAAACTATAGAATGCTCTGGAAATCTGAGCATGGGCTCAGAGACTCACCTCCTTCTTTGTGGACATTCCAGAACCTCGTGTGGTGAGGGTCCAGGAAGGCGAGAGTGCCAACTTCACCGTCGTCAGAAATGGGTCCCTTGACGCTACCTGCACCGTCCAGTACGCCACCATGGATGGGAAGGCTACGGCAAGAGAGGGCGACTTTGTTCCTGTGGAAAAAGGGGAAGCCCTTGTTTTTGAAGCTGGAAGCAGAGAGCAGAGCTTGTCTGTATTTGTTCATGAAGACGGGGTCCCCGAGACCGAGGAGTCCTTCTACGTCGTCCTCTTCAACTCGACAGGTGACTGGGTTGCATTTCCCCGGCAGGTCTGGGTTTCTGTTGGTGCTCTGAGATGAGATGAGGTTCTGCCTTCCAGTAGTGACACCGGAGAGCGCTTCACTTTCTCAGTGCTTATTCATAACCAAAGGGCTTGTTCCGTTGCTTTCTTGAGGAAGGGGGTAAAGAATGTAAGTGTGACACTTGTGTGGACCTGGTGGCTCCCAGGCATTATTTTTAACCTTTATTTTTCTCACAGAAGCACTAAGAACTCCCATATAAAGGATACAAATTGTATGGCTAACATCAGCGGGTAATGGAACATGGCTGCCCTGGGCTTGCCCAGTCACCAGTGACTTACAGAGCAGGTCTCCTCTGACATTGGCTCCTGGGAAGCATGGTGCTTGCACATTTGGTTGGGAAGTTTAATTGTGTAGGTGACTGAGCCCAGCTGGCTGTTGGATAATTCTTGGGAGCTGTTCCCAAAATAAAGGAGAATTAAAGGGAGAACGAGGTGCGCTTGCATCTTCTCCATGTTGTAAATGCAGCGCATGTCTGGACCCTGAGAATGTATGAATTGCAAGGACGATGACCGCATCTCTTGAATTTGTTCTTTCACGACTACACAGAGCTTTCCCCACCCTGAACATTTTGAGAGTAAGTTAAAGACATCAGGCTCCATCATCCTTGAGTACATGAGCTTTTCCTACAAACTAGGACCTTCTGCTTCAGCAGTTGCAATCAGGAAGTGATGACTATCACATCTGGCCTCGGACCCTCACACTCATGTTTCTCCAGTTGATCCAATAATGCCCCTCCATGCAGATCGACCCCTTTCGGGATCACTGCAGTAACCCTCCGTTGTAACCTTGGCTTGCGTGACGTGGGCGATAGAGGTATGGCAAGCTGACCTGTCCCTCACTGTGGGTTTGTTCCTTCATTTATGGATTCGGGTTTCATCCCTGGTAGGAATTTCACAGTAGTGACCCTTGGTTCTTAGCCCATAGCTTCTGTCCTTGGGTCATTCTCACTGTGATCTTCAGTTTCACTGTGATTAAGGTGCTCACTGAAGCTTTTCTACTGAGCTTTTTTCCTATTCTAATTAATAAACATTCTGTAGGCAGGTATATCCTGTTACTCATAAAATTGTTTCGTCCTCAATACGCTTGTGAGTATGGACTTGGGAATTTCTATAGTGGGCTTATTTTACCACTACTGATATTTACTGGTCAAATCGTCCTGGACTTGACCAGGGGTAACCTGCTGGAGGTGATGTCTTTGTCCTTGGGACTCCTCTCTATTATCCTTCGAGCATTTTCTGCTCGCAAGCACAGCAAGCTGTCCAAGCTCGTTTTCTGCTGTTCCCGCCACGACCCGAAGTCGGCCATTTCTCCGAGAAGCCCGGCTTCCCTTCACTGAAGGATGCAATGCAGCAGCCAGGGTTCGAGCGCTGGCTGTGCCTACTGTTAGTGAAGATTTGCTCCTCGCAGACCTTCTCAGCGTGCAGAGCTGGGGCATGTCAGCATGCTCGTTTGTAGTTCCATATCTGCGTGTGTTGAAGCTCACTATTTTATTCCAGAGCCTCCATTCCTGTTCTGTGTCAGACTGCATTGCTGTTCCCTGCCTTTGCACATCTCTGCCATTCCCTCCTCTGAGGGAAATCCAGCCCCCTTCATCCTTGAGGTTCTTATGTGTTTGATGCTCTTCTATTACTCCTGTTACCCTCCTCACACAGGCTGCCCAGGGTTTCCTCCCCTGGGCTGTGGCTTCCCTGCTCTGGGCAACCCCCCAACCAGGCCATGGGAGGCGCTCTCACCCCACTCGGGCTCCTGCACCCAACCCCAAGCTTCTCTCCCAGGGAGGTGCCCACCTTACTTGCCTTGAGCTCTAACCCCTTGCCCTGGGCCTCTGTGTTGTACCACTCACCACCCTGATGTGAGTGCCTCCTGCTCACTCTAGTGTGTTGGGCACTGAGACATCTAGGAACAGGAAGAGAAAGAGAAGTTAAAGTCTTAGTTTTTGTTTCTGCTGTCTTCTTTCCTTTCTCCTTTTACTTTGCTAATTTTTTCATGAAGCCGAACTCAGAAAACCCAAAAAGTACAACTTAAAAACTCTCATCTTGTCATGGAAAATTTAACCTTGCAGAATAACAGCTACCAAAGAAATTCCACAATTGCAAAAACATAATTAGGCCTTATGTAGACCAGAGTTTGTTGAATCCATTCGTTGTCGTGAAATTTAAAATGAAAAGAATTGCTACAGATCAAAGTGCCTTTGGTGATAGAAAAGTGGAAGACAGAAAGCTTTAGTGTGAAGTATACAAAGGTGTTGAAAGACTGAGTTTGTCTTAGTAGAATTTACTCTAGAAATAAGGTTTTGGTCGGCGCTGTGGCTCAATAGGCTACTCCTCCGCCTGCGGCGCCGGCACACCAGATTCTAGTCCTGGTTGGGGTGCCAGATTCTGTCCCGGTTGCCCCTCTTCCAGTCCAGCTCTCTGCTGTGGCCAGGGAGTGCAGTGGAGGATGGCCCAAGTGCTTGGGCCCTGCACCCCATGGGAGACCAGGTGAAGCACCTGGCTCCTGCCATTGGATCAGCGCGGTGTGCTGGCCGCAGCGCACCAGCTGCGGTGGCCATTGGAGGGTGAACCAAAAGCAAAGGAAGACCTTTCTCTCTGTCTCTCTCTCTCACTGTCCATTCTGCCTGTCAAAAAAAAAAAAAAAAAAAAAAAAGTTTTGATGACTGACTTGGTGCAATTGAGATGAAAATTTTTGTTTCAGACAGCTTTGAGAAAGAAATGTCACTGGGGTTAATAGTGGACCTGCACCTCCCAAATCTCCTACAAGGAAGATAGGGAAGGGACTCTTCAGAGAGACTTTGTTAGTATATTGGTAAAATGTGGCAGTGGGGAAACTAGATTTTGAGGGTGAGGCAGAGGGACAGCCAGACAGTGAGATCTGAGAGGAAAGGGACACAGGTGTGTTATTGGCCTGAGTTCTGTGTGGTACGTCATGTGGCCACTGCGTTTGTTGTTAAGGTTTGTCTAAAAATGGTGGCAACTGAAAATGTACTTTGACTATGAAAGTTCGGATGACAGAAATCTCTACCTCTTGTTGTCAACATATGAAGGACAGGAATGCTGGCAGGGCAGCCTCTCTGACATGACCTGGGGCTGGCAGTGGTGTTGGCACCTGAGGGTTAACTCTGCAGGGTGCTCACGGGGGCCCTGCTGCTATATCCAAGGATATGGCCATCCTCACAGTGCTTGTTAACGAGGGGTGGCTCATTTTACAGAGAAACACAATGAAGTTCCAATGCAAATGATAGAGCTTTGCAAAAATTAGGTTTTATTCTTAATTACTTTGGTTAGATTTTATGATCTTTATTTTCTTCTTTTCGAGCATTTTCCATACAATGATGTGTGGTCTATTTTCAATGTATTTTTTTCTGCCGTCTATTGGCTTAACAAGTGAGGTTGAGTTCAGTTTATATTTGGGTAATTATGTTTTGATGTGCTGGTGTGGTGCATATGTGTTTCTATAATGTTAACAATTGGTGGTATTCTCATCTTTGTAGCAGTTCAGCTATAAGTAACTTCCAGGCACCAACCACTAAGCACCTATTTTTAGGCATGGAATTGAGTAACAGTCATTTGCCCAAGGAGTTCACAGTGAAATCACTCATGCCTGTGCTTCTAGAATGTGCTGATTGCTATGAAAGATTGACCGAGTGAACAGTGCTGGGAGAATATAGTGGAGAAGCACTTGGCTAACCTGGGAATTCCAGGAAAGTTCCTGGCACTGTCATTGTTGCTGGGACGGGACCCTGGAGAGTGATGGGAGGTGTTCAGGGGAGGATTTTGCTCACGTAGAGAGCAGCTGGGGTGAGAACAAAAGGATGGGGAACTCGGGAGACCTTCTGTACATGCAGTGACAGTGCCAACATGCTATGGAAACAGGGCAGTACAAAGAGCACTCACGTCATATCAGCCCCTATTGCCTGAAGACAGAAGGCTAAGGGAAAATGCCTGAGCCAGTGATCGCAGTGAACATGGGCAGCAGTACTTTTACGTGGAGTAACACTCGATTTTTTATGAAATAAAACCTTCAGAAATTTGAAGTTAGAGAATTACTGTCTAATTATGGTATTGAACCACTTCTTATGATGAAAAGTATCTGCATTGTGTACTTCCTAATAAAGTAGTTCCTGCAACAATAAACATTTTCCCAAAAGACAAAATAGGAGTTGTTTCACATTAAACATATTTAGGTATTTCTCATCTTTCTCTATGTGTATGTGTGTATATATACACATATATTAGTATTATCTGTTATATATACATTTAAATTTTTAGGAAATAGGACAATAGTTTGCAGTTGTATGACCTTTATTGAAGAAATAGTTATTGAAAATTTTAACTTCATTAAACTGATTCTTAAAAGTATAAATTTGATGTTAGGTACTCATTGTTGTGTTGACTTTTCCATTTTATATTTAGGCGATACAGTCGTGTATCAGCATGGAGTTGCTACAGTGATAATTGAAGCTAATGATGACCCAAATGGTATTTTTTCTCTGGAGCCCATAGACAAAGCAGTAGAAGAAGGGAAGATGAACACATTTTGGTAAGCATACCTGGATAAGGCATTTCAAAACTGGACAAAATAAAACTGTTAAACATGTAAACATTTGAAATAGCATTTTTGAAAAAGATAATTTATTTGAACTGCAGAGTTATGGCAGCATGGTGGAGAGAGCGAGTGAGCTTCCATCCACTAGTTCACTCTCCAAAAGCCCACAGTGACTAGGGCTGAGCCAGGCTGATGGCAGAAGCCCAGAGCTCCCTACATCTCCCACAGGAGTGCAGTGGCCTGAGCACTTGGGTCATCGCCTGCTGCTTTGCCAGTTGCTTTAGCAGGGAGCTGGATGGGAAGTAGAGCAGCCACGATTCAAATTGACACCCATGTGTGTTTTTTTTTTTTTTTTTTTTTTTTTTAAGATTTATTTATTTATTTGAAGGAGCTATGGAGAGGTAGAGACAGAAAGGTCTTCCATCCACTGGTTCACTCCTCAGACGGCCACAATGGCTGGAGCTGCGCCAATCCAAAGCCAGGAGCCAGGAGCTTCTTCTGGGTCTCCCATGTGGGTGCAGGGGCCCAAGGATTTGGGCCATTTTCTGCTTTCCCAGGCCATAGCAGAGAGCTGGATCGGAAGAGGAGCAGCTGGGACTAGAACCAGCACCCATATGGGATGCTGGTGCTTCAGGCCAGGGCGTTAACCCACTGTGTCACAGCACTGGCTCTGAGCCATGTGGTTTTATCACACCACAATGTTGTCCCTTGAAATATTTATCTATCAAAAATTTAAATTGCTGGAGAAAATTTTCAAAACTGTTTATATGAATGGATGGCAAACTGGAATTACTGTAAGCTTGTGGGAGCTATTCTCTCGGGTCACATGTAACTACTCTCTCCTGTACTTCGCTTTTGTAAAACCTTGGCCAGTTATCATTGGCATACTTCTGGGTTGGGTTTTAGAGATGATTTTCCAGTTTGGGCTTTGAAGACAAAGGCTTTTAAGACTGCTTTTCTTTATTATCTGAAGTCCTAACTCACTCTCCTCTTCCCATGAGATTCTTCATGGTTGCTTAGTGGGACTGGTTGACTTAAAAGATGATAAATAGAAAAAAGTGTATCTCTTCGATAACAAGTGTTCAGATCACCACTTATGAGTTTTCAGTAAATTTCTATGCTTTCTTTGCTGCAGGATTTTGAGGAACCGAGGACGCTTTGGCAATGTTTCTGTGTCTTGGCAGCTGTTTCACAATGGCTCTGCTCTGCACCCTGGACAAGAGTTCTGTGAAACTTCAGGGACAGTTAACTTCATTGATGGAGAGGAAGCAAAGCCTGTAGTTCTCCATGCTGTTTCAGATCAAATTCCCGAGTTCAATGAGTTTTATATTCTCAGACTTGTGAACATTTCAGGTGCTGTGTTTTTCCAAATCTTACTTTATCACCAATATTCTTTTATTTCATCCTACACTTAGAGCTCTGGGAAAGGCAATTGATGAAGAAGTGAGTGTATCTTGATTTATTTCTTAAGCATAAAAATACCTTTGATGGAATTATTACTTTCAGCATTTTTGTGGCCTTAGCATGGATCAGTTCTATGGGTGGAAGCTCACATCTACAAAATGGTAACTAGACTTTTCCCACAGGAAATGTAACCTCTCCAACAAAACAGTGGTGGAAATTAGGAAGTACAGAGTCATAGTTTGAAGCTTGGTCTTCGTATTTTAAAAGTTACTGTGTGAGGGAAGTTGAATGTCTTTCTATTTATAGCCCTTGCCTATTTTCCTCCTGGACTATGGTCTTCTTACTTCTTATCTGTTGAACTCTTGAGTACAGCCATTACATCATTTTTGACTGTAATGAAAATTAAAAATGTTATCTTGAAGAAAGAAAGCTTGGTCTTGGTGCTGCAGTTTCAACAATCAAGGTTCCAATTACTGTTGACTTTAATTTTTACATAGGGTTATTTAGGGTTAGGATTAGGGTTAGGGTTAGGAAAATATTTATAAGTAAGGGCCACAGAGAGGTAGAAACAATCTTTCATCCTCTGGTTTGACTCCTTGGATGGCTGCGATGGCCAGGGCTGGGCCCGTAGGAAGCCAGGAGCTAGGAGCTTTGTCCAGGTCACCGAAGTGGGTGCAGGAGCCCAAGAACTTGGCTGTCTTGGGCTGCTTTTGGAAGTGGAACAACCAGGACACCAACTGATGCCCATACGGGATGCCAGTGTTGCAGGCAGTGGTTTTATCTGCTATGCCACATTACTGGCTCCTGCTGTAGATTTTAAGTGCAGAAATTAAACTTCTCTGATTCATATCCTCTTTTTACACTTGACTTAGCAGTAATAAAATTACACTGAATTATTATGTGACATCATGCCCTGAGAAGTATGACAGCTGTAACCTGACACTATTATTCATTGATAGTAACTTATTTAATCAGGTGTTTTGTACTTTGTATGAGAAAGTACTTCAATTTCTGGTTTCTCACTAGTTGTGAATTTTCTTCTTATAGGTGGGTCTCCAGGTCCTGGGGGCCAAATAGCAGGAAGCAACCTTCAAGTGACAGTGGCGATTCCATTCAATGATGATCCCTTTGGCGTTTTCATCTTGGATCTAGCGTGCTTAGTGCGAGAGGTGGCAGAAGATGTTCTCTCGGAAGATGACATGTCTTATGTGGCCAGCTTCACCATTTTGAGGCAACAGGGTATCTTTGAGGATGTACGAGTAGGCTGGGAAATCCTGTCCAGTGAGTTCCCAGCTGGTTTGCCACCAATGATAGATTTTTTGCTAGCGGGGATTTTCCCCAGTACTGTACCTTTGCAACCACACCTGCGGCGTCACCATAGCGGAACAGATGCACTGTACTTCAGTGGACTAGCAGGTGCATATGGGACTGTCAATCCAAAATACCATCCCTCTAGGAATAACACAATCACCAGCTTTACATTTTCAGCTTGGGTGATGCCTAATGCTAACACAAATGGTTTTGTTATAGCCAAGGATGATGGTAATGGAAGCCTCTACTATGGTGTAAAAATTCAAACCAATGAGTCCCATGTGACGCTTTGCCTTCATTACAAAACTCTGGGTTCGAATGCCACATACGTTGCAAAGACAACAGTCATGAAATACTTAGAAGAAAGTGTTTGGCTGCATCTTCTAATTATCCTGGATGATGGGATCATTGAATTCTACCTGGATGGAAATGCAATGCCCAGAGGAATCAGGAGTCTGAAGGGAGAAGCCATCAGTGATGGTGAGTGTCATCTTCATGACCAGGACGTTGAACTTGAAGTTTCTAAACTTTTGAATTTTTGAAAAAGCTAACCGGTATCTTAACTGTTTTTGTATCTGTTTAATTTCCTCAAACAAAACTTGGTGTCTGAGGCCATGGTAAGTTCTCTGCTGAGTGTTTCAGAAATGACAGAGGTGAGAATTCTAGCCTTGAGGACATCTGGAGTTGGTCCCAGGAGAAAGATGTGCCCAGAGATCTCTGCAGTACTCTGAAGGGGAAACATCGATCCCTCTTGGGGGTGAAGCAGGGTTGGGAAATGATATTTCAGGTAGAGAAAGGAGCAGTAAAGCAAGGTGTTCAATATCCTATAGATAAGGGGACAGTTCAGTGTCAGTTAATAACTCAACCAGCATTACATGGGCAAGTCATGGGGGAGCTGAGACCTGAATGTGAGCCTTTAACTCTTAGGTTGGCATTCCTTTTAGTAGATCATTAAAAAAGAGCAAAAGGAGGTAAAATCACTTATGTATCCTGCACTAGTCTTCTAGATGGGAACACCCATGACGTGGTTTTATAAGATCATGACAAGTGACAGAAAATTCACTGAAAGGGACATTACCATAGGTTTGCCTGCACAATGTGGAACTCTGGTGAAAGGGGGGGGTCTGTCGCTGGGGGAGAAGGTGGCCTCTCATAGGCGTGGGAGTGATCATGATGACGACGTGCAGACTACCTGTGACGAACCTGGGAGCCACCTGTGTCCAGACCTGGGCAACTGCTTTCTCTGAAGCTACTGATGAGACATATTTCTTGTGCCTTTTCCAAGATTTTTGGCCAATCTCTCATCTTGCATAAACATATTAGTTGTTATTAGAGAAGGAACGTGCAATGAAGTAAGAGCAGATGGAATTCTGAAAAGGGCGGTTGTTGAGATATGGTAACATAGTTGGGTTGTATGTTTTTATGAAAAAGTCCCTAAGACTTGTTTAATGTTGGTTCCAGGGAGAATACTTCTCTTCATCCAACCAACAAATGGAATGATACAGAAATAGATGTGTTTGCCCCACAGAAACATTTTTCTGAGTTTTCACAACTTTGTTTAGTCAAGATGAGTTTCTCATACATCAAGCCTTGACATTCTCACAGAAGTCTTAAAATTGTGGCCGAATTGAATCATTCCACTTTTAGATGTGGGAGTAAATTAAAAATGTCAGATGAGATGTCTATCCATATATGCACATATGCATACAAGGGTATTTCACAAAGTTCATAGAAAAAATAGAATTACAACATTTATTTTGTTGCAGAAAGATATTTGAAATCCAAGTGTGATTTTTTTTTTTTATAATATGGATTTTCAAGAACTTTTTAAAATGTCACTCTCTGTATGAGGGAGCTTCAAAAAGGTCATGGCAAATGCATACTATTTTTGAATTCAATTTTTCCAAAAAGCCTTTTGAAGACCTCTTGTAGACACATCCCTATGTATACATGTGTGTATATGTATAGGTATTATATATTGATACACTATAATGTTTTTCTGTCCAGACTGGTATCTGACCGACTGATGGGAGCTACTTTTATCATAGAGTTTGACTATAGTAACCAGTTTCCTCTGTATAAGACATCATTAGTCCCAGTGCTTAGTGGATTATCTGGATTCATTTTTCTAAACTAGTGATTGAAGATGACCTTTACTTGCCTACGTACTGATTATGTCACAGTTTTTTTTTTAAATGTCTTTCAATAAAATCGTCTCGCCTTCTGAATCAGATTTGTGATTCGGGACGGAATGCTTGCGAGCAGTGCAGTCTCTCAACCCACCTTTCATTTCAGGTCCTGGAGTACTGAGAGTCGGGGCGGGGGTGAATGGCAGTGACAGATTCATGGGTCTGATGCAGGATGTGAGGGCCTACGAGCGGAAACTGACTCGGAAGGAGATTTATGAGCTTCATGCCATGCCCGCAAAGAGCGATTTGCACCCCATTTCTGGGTATCTGGAGTTCAGACAGGGAGAAGCCAACAAATCCTTCATCGTTTCTGCAAGAGATGACAATGACGAGGAAGGAGAGGAATCATTTATTCTCAAGTTGGTCTCTGTATATGGAGGAGCTCGCGTTTCTGAAGAAAATAGTACAGCACGATTAATAATACAAAAAAGTGACAATGCCAATGGCCTGTTTGGTTTCACTGGAGCTTGTATACCAGAGGTGAGTAGAGAGCTTGGAGAATTTTGGAGCTTAACACTTCATTGTTGGTGGGTTTGTTTGGGACTGGGCTTTCTTTCAGCTGGTAAGACTCCTCTAGAAATATGTTAGAATCAGCGGTTGCAAATAGGAATAGCAGTGTCTCGACTCTTGGGAGTTTACTGTTTGAATCAGCTTTAGGAGCTGATGGATGTGATTTGGAAGTGATAAGTTAACAACTGAATCTATACCATTTTGCTTTAAAGTTAATACATGACAAAGAATGTGTAATTCAAAAGTAATTTATTCTTGCCTGCTGTAAGTGACTGAAATAAGATATAGAGGGTCTATGAAAAGCTCACAGAAAATATTATGAAAAGACTATGCGTGGATTTCAAATTTGTTCCATTGAATTGAACTCCTTTTAATTCTGTTTCTATGAACTTGAAGTCCCTTGATGTATACAAAGCTTTTATAATAATTGTGATGGAAGTTTTATAAAAGTATTAGAGTTTTTCTTTTACATGTGAAGCGTACATAAGTTATCACACTGTTCCCCTGGGTGTAAATGCCTTTCTTATCAGCCATGTTGGCCCGCTTAATTTATTAGACTCTTTGTCCTTATCAATTCTTCCTGACACCTCGAAGACTCGTAATCATCTTGGTTTCCTATTCGGTAAGGTGATCTTGTGTACCTACTTCCCAGGTGTTGTGTGTGACAGCTTGGTGTCTGTGACACGATGCTAAGGAACAGGAGAGCCCCTCTCTGTGGGGTGCTTCTAACAGGTTGAGGAGGACGTTCATGTAAATTGAAATGAAGAAAAACTTAGATGGGGAGCCCTTGAAAGAAGAACCCAGGCCATAGGGCTCACTGGGGCTTATACCGGGGTGCCTGTCTAGTGCTGCACTTCTCCATTAGCTCTCTGGTTTGCTGACCACCGTAAGAAATCTTCAAATGGTGGTTTATGATTTTTATTTTTTTTGTAATGCAAGAACTGAAGTATCATAGACTAGGGAGGACGAACTTCCTACAAATCTACAACTTAAATGTGTTCACCTATGATGAGAATACTTTTACAGAGTTGTTTAGCCATTGAAGAACTTTCACATTAAATTTTAAGCAACTTTCTGATAAACCTGTATTATACGTACAACAGTCATCACTTCTAGGTGGAAAATACAAAATCCTCAATGCTCAAAGTGTGAAATTTTTAAAAATATTTTTTTTCATTTTCTTTGAAAGAGTGACCTTCGATTCACTGTAGTCAGGGTGGGGCCAGAAGCCTGGAACTCCATCTGGGTCTCCAATATGGGTGGCAGACATCCAAGCACCCCAGCCTATTGCCTGCTACCTTCCAGGGTGTGCATTAATAGGAAGCTGGATCAAAACAGTAACTAGGACTCGAGATATGCAGTCAGATATGATTGTGAGCTTCCCAAGCCACTGTACCAAATACTTTTCCCCAAAATCTTAACTTGTTTGAATATTGACCTAATATAAGTGTACATGACCACACTCTGAATGAAACTAACAAAACTGTTCTATAAATATCATATAAAATTACCTCCAAACCATGTGTATAAGTATGTTTGAAACAAGTGAATTTATATTTAAACTCGGATCCCATTCCCAAGATGATTGGTTTGTACAAATATTCCCAAGTTTGAAGCACTTTCAGTCCCTAGCATTTTGGATAAGGAGTACTCAATCTGTACACTACTGTCTTCATTTTATAGGGCTAGAAACAGATTTAGAAGAGGCCTGACAAAATAACTAAACTTAAATTAGACAGAATCTCATCAAATGCCTGGTTAATAGCTTGGCAGTTATTACTGCTTAATGATTAGAGTTTTCTTTTTTAAAATATTTATTTGAAAGGCGGAGTTACAGAGAGGGTTAGAGAGGTCTTCCCATATGCTGGGTCATTCCCCAAATGGCTGCAATGGCCTGAGCTGGGCCGATCTGAAGTCGAGAGCTTCTTTTGGATCTCCCACGTGGGTGCAGGGGCCCAAGCACTTGGGCCATCTTCTACTGCTTTCCCAAGCCAGAGAGAGCTGGATCAGAAGTAGAGCAACTGGGACTCAAACAGGTGCCCATGTGGGATGCCGACACTGTGGGCAGTGGCTTTGCACGTTACACCACAGCACCGGCCCCCATCAGCTGGCTTCCGTCAGGTTTTGAGACACCATTGTGGTGCCTTGTGACCTTAGGTTCCCTGTGACTCCCTTCAGGGCGCAACTCTGGCTGTGACTCGACCCTCGCTTTCCGTCTTTTTCCCCATCGCTCAGTGTGCTTCAGTCTTACTCGCCTTAGTTCTGCTCTTGGCGTCAGTGCTCGCTCACCTGTCTGGAGCATTGTGATCCCAAACTTCCTAATGAGCCCTCCAAATCTCAGCTACAAAGACTCCTCTTCAGGGAAGACTTCTGTACTCAAAGTGCGTGATTGCTTCTCCCAACTCGCCATTGTCTGCCATTCACCCAAGATTTTTTGTAGTATTGACCTGTTCTTAATTTCCTTCATTATTTATAAGTCTGTTTATCTACTTTCTCTCTCCACGAGTGAAGTGAAGGCACTCTGAGTGTCAGACTCTTGTTTTTCATTGTACCTGTAGCACCGAGAATGGAACATAGTAGGTATCACTAAGCCTTTGCTGGAACTTAACTAACCATGTTTTAATATCAAGACATGAGGGTTGGCACTTGGTGAGGCAGTTAAGATGCCAATTGGGATGCCTAGCTTGAGTGCCACCTTTCTTTTTGACCCAGCTCCCTGCTAAGTACTCCTCTGGGAGGCAACGGATGATGACTCAAATACTTGGTGGGGTCCCTGGATTAATTTTCTTGCTCCTGGCTTCCACCTGTTGCAGGCATTTGAATGGTCAATCAGCAGATTGAAGATATCCCCTCTGGCCCCTTTAAAATGACAACATTTAAAAATCATAAAGAATTTTTAAAAGAAAGGGAATATATCAGTTCACATATTCAACATGTTTAGATTCTCTTAAGCTACATAAACAATGAAACAAAATAAGATCTGAAAATCTGTGTAGAATGAGAAATAGTTGTTGTGTGTTTCTCTGGCTTTCTGGGCCAATGTAGTTGTCTTCAATGCTGGCTACTGTGGTGGTGTTGGGTTAGCTCTGGCTGGTCGGGAAACTGTGCCTCTCCTTGGAAATCTCTGAACTTAAGCAGAATTGGGCCTTTGAAAAAGGGAGAACTTCCCTACACAAGCCACAGTACCTAATCTGGTAAAACTCCTGAAATCAGAAAAGGAAAACCCCCAAATCATTATTGTCTAAGCCTATATAGGAGGGAAATGTATCAATTTTAGAAAGAAAACATTTAGATAGAGGAAAATTGTTGAGTCTAAAACACTAAGCATTGAAGCTTGCCAGGAGAATTATAGAACTGACATCCCTGAAAGTGTTAGGAATAGAAGCATGGGTCTCCAGCTTCGATCATGCTGTGATGTGAAGACAGGCATCTTCACTTAGTTTTGCTGTCGTCATCACCAATAGCGTGTTTGGATACTGAGCGTGCATAGGTATCTGCTTAGCTCTGACCATTGTGTCCTTTATCACTCCCACAGTCAGACACTGTATATCTGATGTCTGTGCCTAGAAAGGGCTTCCTGTGTTCCACTTGTTCCACTCCCTACCACTTTTCCCTGTCTCCATTTGGGCTCTTTGTGTTGAAACCATTATAAAATTCCAAGTTTGTCTTCCTTGTTAGATTAATGCAGAGAAAGGAGTTTGAATGCATTTGTAAAAAAAAAAAAAAAAGTTCTAAGAGGCTCACACAAAGCAGGTATTGATGAATGTATTGCCTATATATAGGAGATAATTCTTTTTGCTTTATGTCTCTGCAATGGGAATGGGAGAAAATGATTTAAATATGCCTTAGCAGTCAAATATATCTGAGCAAATGTAGACAAATCCTTCGTCCCGTTGCGAGAAGCACAAATTCATAGAATTCAGGTAGAAGCGTTTCATGAGTGCATTGCTGTTTGTCTCTGATTTCGATAGGCATTCACTTCTGTGATTTACATTCAACTTCAGGTGGCAGAGGAGGGGTCCACCGTCTCCTGTGTGGTCGAGAGAACGCGGGGAGCGCTGGACTACGTGCACGTGTCTTACACCATCTCACAGGTCGAAGCTGACAGTGTGGATTACCTGGTGGATGACTTTGCCAATGCCAGCGGAACTATCACGTTCCCTCCTGGGCAGAGATCAGAGGTAAACCCTGCTGTCTTTGTTTGAAAGCCTCCTGGAAAGCTGTTGCTGAAAGGTTTGTTTTGGGATTACTGTGTAGCTTCTTGCTATTTCAGCAATTTAACATATTCAGGAGTTAAGATCTATAGTACGGTGTAATGCTTTTAAAAACTCATTTATGCAAAAAAGAATAAAGGATTTTGAGGGATGCTTGTTACAGTTTTACCCAGTCTTTAATCATGATATAATAAGCAGTGGTATAGCTTGAAGGTATATCATTGTGAGCTTTTTTGTTATTACTGAGACAAAGGGAAACCACAGAATCTTGATAGTATTCTTATAGTTGATGAGATTCTGTCTTTTTTTTTTTTAATATATATTTATTTATTTGAAGTCAGAGTGGCAGAGAGACAGAGAGATCCTCCATCCAATGGTTCACTTCCCAATTGTCCGCAACAGCCAGAGCTGCACTGATCTGAAGCCAGGAGCCAGGAGCTTCTTCCAGGTCTCCCATGTGGGTGCAGGGGCCCAACGACTTGGGCCATCTCCCACTGCTTTCCCAGGCCATGGCAGAGAGCCAGATCGGAAGCAGAGCAGCCAGGTCTTGGACTGGTGCCCATAGGGGATGCTGGTGCTTCAGACCAGGGCATTAACCCTCTGTGCCACAGCGCTGGCCCCTCTTTTTTTTTTTTTTTTTTTTTTTTTTTTAAGATTTATGTATTTGAAAGGCAGAGAGAGAGGTCTTCCATTCACTGGCTCACTCCCTAAATGGTTACACAGCTTGAGCTGAGCCGATCCAAAGCCAGGAGGTTGGAGCTTCTTATCTCCCACGTGGTTGCAGGGGCTCAAGCACTTAGGCCATCCTCCACTACTTTCCCAGGCTATAGCAGAGGGCTGGGTCGGAAGTGGAGCAGCTGAATCTCGAATCAGTGCCCATATGGGATACTGGCACTTCAGGCAGCAGCTTTTACCTGATACGCCATAGCGCCGGCCCCTGAGAAATTCTTATAACTATAACCTCATTTTATTTGGATTGAATTTAGAGAAGTCAGGAAGTTTTCCTGTTCTTCAGAAGTAAAACTGACCTCTAATTTCACAAGAAAAAACTTTGAAGTAATTGCATTTCTGAACAGGTGTTTGTTTCATAAGCACATAACACTTCTATAAATGGAAATTTTCTCTCTGCCTTGCAAAAATATTTAAGAAGATTATCTTCAGAAATGTGAGTAGCTTACAGATAATCAGAAACATAGAGAATTAAAGTTTGCTAATAGCGATCTCTGAGGAAATTTTTGAGTGTTAATTGGATAAAAATGATAAACTTTGGCAGCTTACAATATTCAGATTTAAAGAATTAAACTAAGGAAGAGTAATAAGTTTTATAACTTGGAGGAAGAAGCATACAGATAGTTTATAACAGAATTGCTATAGCAGTGACCTAGAGACAGGGCCATGGTAAACATTTTAATAACCTCTGGTGCGGGGCTGGCGCTGTGGCTCACTAGGCTAATCCTCCGCCTGTGGCGCTGGCACCCCGGGTTCTAGTCCTGGTCGGGGCGCCTGGCACCTGGCTCCTGGCTTTGGATCGGCTCAGTGCGCCGGCCGTCACGGCCACTTGAAGGGTGAACCAACAGAAAAGGAAGACCTTTCTCTCTCACTGTCTGACTCTGCCTGTCAAAAAAAATTAAAAAATAAAAAATCTGTGGTGCGATGAGGAAGATTGAGACAACAAGGAAGTTTGCATAAAGCCAAAATGATCAACTTATAGTACTGTATTCTATTTTGATGCTTTGCCTTTTTCCATTTTGTTCTTGGATTTAAAGTGTGTTTTATGAAAGAACTGATGGTATGTGGTAATTCTTTAATGTTAAAACAAGGCAAACTTGGTTTGATAACCCGCAATTCCTCATGGAAAATACACTAACTATGAAATAAGAAATATCTGGTAACTGTTGCTTTAGAAATTAGATTCCTATACATTTTTTATAAGATTATTTATTTATTTGAAAGCAGAGTTTTTTTTTTTTTTTTTTTTGACAGGCAGAATGGGTAGTGAGAGAGACAGAGAGAAAGGTCTTCCTTTTTGCCGTTGGTTCACCCTCTAATGGCCGCTGTGGCCGGCGCATCGCGCTGACCTGAAGCCAGGAGCCAGGTGCTTCTCCTGGTCTCCCATGCGGGTGCAGGGCCCAAGCACTTGGGCCATCCTCCACTGCCTTCCCGGGCCACAGCAGAGAGCTGGCCTGGAAGAGGGGCAACCGGGACAGAATCCGGTGCCCCGACTGGGACTAGAACCTGGTGTGCCGGTGCCGCAAGGTGGAGGATTAGCCTGTTAAGCCAGATTCCTATACATTTTGCAACACATATTTAATCAAACTTGCAAACTGAAATGGTTGCAAGTGTTCAGATGGAGAATTCTTTACGATATTCTCTTCTGTAACTGTGTACTTTTTTCCTTTAGAGGTGACCTGTGAATGGTAGATGTCATTTCTGCATATCTCCTTTGCACATGAGTCAATGCTCTAAATTAGTCTTTAATGAAAAATAATTAAACATTGAAAGCCAAATTCGAATTCTGAGACCTATGGAACAAAAGTCTGTAGAAAAGCTAAATTAACAAATAAGCTCTCCAGGTGCTTTTACACCCAAAGCCAGTGTTTGGAGACTGCATTTGGGTTTAGAGTTGGTTTGCAGGTGGCTGTCACTCTTCTGTCTGGGAGAAATCGGGATACATGCTCATCTCTGTCCCTCACTGCAGGCTGTGGACACCATCAAGCCTGCATTTGCTGTCTTCAGAGAAATCTCAGATCCATCTGTTTTTCCTTCTTTTTCCCCCAGACTGGTTCAAAATTCCGTAAATCCTTTCGCTCACCTTCTTGCCTCCTTCCTCACTCTGCTGTGTTTACATTTTGCCATGGTTCGTTCTGTACAGCAGAAGGTGCTTTTTGTCAATCCCTTACTTCGATATTTCAGTTTATCTGCAATCTTTGTGGAATGAGGTCTAAGTTGCTTTTGGGGACTGAAAAGGTCTCTGTGATCTGACTCCTGAGTGCTATCTAGCCTAGTGGTGCCATTGCAGGCAGTGCAGGGAGCCATGGATCCAAGAGACCATGTTTGAAAAACTTAATAAACCTTAAGGAAGCATGTAAGAATAACATCCCTTGCAAGCAATGGAGTTGGACACTTAGACATAACTAAAACTTAAAGACATAAGAATATCCTCTACTTAATACATGAAAACAAAGTAAATCTTTGAGAGTAAGTTTTACCATTAACTGAAATAATACAACTCTTTGAGAACAGAGGTTCTGCATGGGACTTTAGTACACAGTGACTCCTGTTAATTGAACAATTACCAGTCTTACGTATGATGTGAGTGACCACCTGGGGCTCTTGAGATGAGATGTCTAGGCTGTGGAAGCCTTTTCAATCCACAAACCACATCAGTTTTCAGACAATGCCATGAGCAAAGAGGAAGTTCTTTCTTCCCTTCAGGGAAGAGGACATCCATCTTTGACCACTTGTCTCCACTGGGGTCTCACCCTCAGAGGTCTTTCATGTAGGGAAACTTTCTGCAGCATTGTCCTGGCTTTCCAAGCCTGAAATTCTCTCACGGGATTTTTAGCCAGACCAAGATGCCTTATGGGCTGATTCTGAGGCCACTGAGGGTTCTTTACAGTAATTGCCTTTCTATGAGTCTGCTGTATGTACTGCTTCCCATGTTAGGATTAAAGGGAGAGACCGCTCTATATTATTACTAAACACTTATTCCTATGTGTATGATCACTAAATACTTTATCCTGTCTATATTGTCAATAAACACTTAAAATCCTCCTTTTGCCATCTTGGTCAAGATGGGATTTGAGATCCTATGGCAAATTATCAAACTGTACCCTTAGAAGTGAGTCCATAGGAATGTATGTGGAACTATACAGCTGAATAGTCACTTTGTAGGACCAGAGAAGATAAAAACAGATACAGCTCTCCACGAGTCTTAATTATCCTTAAGGATGTGACTTGGATCCATTGACACCTTAAAGTCTCTACTGGTACACAAAATGGTGTCCATTGTTTTACCCAGCCCACTGAGGGGGCTTCCAATTATTCCTCTTTTTTTTTTTTTTTTTTTTTTTTAAACCCAGTGTAAAGCTAAGACACCATACTGAAATAAGACTCAGCCTGTTCTGGAAAACACCATTCTGGAAGGCCAAAGACAAAACCACCTGGTCTGAGATGAAATCTTGGGAGGCTCACCACACGTGGGATACCAAACCCCAAGAAGCTAAAGAGAACTAGTGTAAAACCAAGTGCTAAAATAACAAACAGGAATCCAAAAAGGGACTGGCACATAGCCAAAAGGATAAGGGAGCCTGTGCAAAGCCAAAAGGGTAAACCAGAGTATAGCTAAAATAATAAACCAATGCAAAGCCCAAATAAAAATCTAGAGTAATAAAAAGCCATAATAAAAGTCACTCTGCTGATCAGGCATGTAGCATGGGGACTGCCATCTTGGAGATGGAGTCTGTTGCCCATATTCTGATAATAGTGACGTCCCCATGGGGGTTGCCATCTAGGGTAGAGTCTGTTGCCCATCTTCTGATGATACTGAAGTTGCCATGGGGGCTGCCTTCTTGGGGATGGAGTCTGTTGCCCATCTTCTGATAATAGTGAAGTTGCCATGGGGGCCGCCATCTTGGCAACCACATGTTTCTGATGGAGGCTGCCATCTTGGTGCTATCAGTTGTTCTCCTACTAGAAATAAAAGCATGCCTGATTGGAAAATCAATGAACTTGTGACAGACCAAGTTCAGTAACTTTAAGTCCATCCATGGAACTTAAGTTTCTAACCTTACAAAATTTGTAAATTGTTCTTAAAAACACATCACAAACAATGTGGATACTTGTGAATATTGACAAACACAGACTGGCCTCTTTGTCCCACCTTTTCTTCCCAATTCCATTACCACTAACATTTTAAATTTATTTTTCCTCTGAAAACAACCTTTTATTTAAGGAATATGGACTTCATGCATTTCATAAGTTCAACTTTAGGGATATAATCATTGTTTCCACCATGCCTGCCAGCCCACCCATACTCCCACCCTTCCTCTTCCTCTCTCTCCCATTCCCTGTCCCATTCTCCACTAAGATCAATTTTTGATTAACTTTGTATACCGAAGACCAACTCTATACTAAGTAAGGAGTTCAACAATTTGCACGGAAAAAAACAAAAACAAACAAACAAAAAAAAAGAAACTCTCCTCAAAAGTCAAGACTAGGGCTGTTCAAAGTCATTGCATCTTGAAGTTAATTTCAATTTTTCCCAAGAACCTTAGGTGATCACTGATGTCATACATAAGAGTGTTCATTGTTAAATTAACAGGAGTCACTGTATACTTATTTCCCATGCAGGACCTCTGTCCTCAAAGAGTTGTATTATAATTATGTTGAAGTGCTTGCAAAAATACCTCCAATTACGTTCAGCTGTGCGGAATTACTTCCCTTTTGAATAAAAAAAAAAAAAAAAGAGATTTACCATGCCTAACCTGGGAGTGTCATCTTGACACACCCTCAACCCTGAGGAACCAAACACAGCTCTCAGTCCACACTCATCTCAAGCCTCTAAGGCTCCACCAAAAGCAGACAGTCCACTTAATATAGAGCCATAGTGTAACAAGAAAAAACACCACAGTGAAGAAACCAAATATCTCCAACATGCCAAACAACAAACGCAAAAACCGAGGTAACAACAAGAAAGACACTATGACGCCCCCAAATGAAAAAGACACCCCAATTCAAGATTATGAAGATGATGAGATTGAAGAAATGCAAGAAGCGGATCTCAAAAAATTGATAAGAACATTAAGAAGTTCTCAAAATAAAATTCTTGAACTACAGAAATCCTTAATGGACAAGATAGAAAATCTCTCTCGTGAAAATGAAATATTAAGGAGGAATCAAAATGAAATGAAACAACTAGTAGAACATGAAACTGTGATAGTGACAAAAAACCACAATGAAATGAAGAACTCAATAGATCAAATGACTAACACATTAGAGAGCCTTAAAAACAGAATGGGTGAAGCAGAAGAGAGGATATCAGACTTAGAAGACAGAGAACAGGAAAGGAAACAGGCAAACCAAAGAAAAGAAGAAGAAATTAGAAATCTAAAAAATATTGTCGGGAATCTACAGGATACTATTAAAAAACCTAATATTCGGGTTCTAGGAGTTCCTGAAGGCATGGAGAGGAAAAAAGGATTAGAAGGCATTTTCAGTGAGATACTAGCAGAAAATTTCCCAGGTTTGGAGAAGGACAGAGGCATCTTAGTACAGGAAGCTTATAGAACCCCTAATAAACATGACCAAAAGAGATCCTCACCACGACACATTGTAATCAAACTCACCACAGTGAAACATAAAGAAAAGATTCTAAAAGGTGCAAGAGAGAAACATCAGATTACTCTCAGAGGATCTCCAATTAGACTCACAGCAGACTTCTCATTAGAAACCCTACAAGCTAGAAGGGAATGGCGAGACATAGCCCAGGTACTAAGAAAAACTGCCAGCCCAGAATACTATATCCTGCAAAGCTCTCATTTGTGAATGAAGGTGAAATTAAGACTTTTCATAGCAAACAGAAACTGAAAGAATTTGTTGCCACTCATCCTGCCCTGCAAAAGATGCTTAAAGATGTGTTACACACAGAAACACAGAAACATGGTCATCAATAGAAAAGAAGGCAAAGGAAGGAAACATCACAGCAAAAGTTCACAGGAAGCTCAATCTCTCTTTGACATTGAATTAAACTCTGATGCTCTGTTAAAGCAATGTGTTAAAGTAATCTAAAAACAAAAAGCAATTCAAATCAATTGGCAATCTACAAAAAGAGTTAAAGATTTTAAAAGCTATTATTAAAATTGCTATATTGGTCTATTATGCTATGTTATATGTGTGTACATATTGTATGTCCACATGGGGAAATTTTATTAAGAGTTTTACTTTAAATGGCTTATAGATAAGATTGTCCATAAATTTAAGCTGCTAAAATCAATCAAAGATACATTTTAATTTGTGTGACCTGAATCTGTGAATATGTTTTAAACTTGTTGGTAGAAAGAAACTGAAAACATTTTATATGGTTGTGCTTAAGTTTACTGGTTAAACAAACTACACCATGTTAGATATTGAAGAGGTGTTTCCAAACACATGATTCTTAAAATTTATAGAAGGCATTGGACCTTCTGGTAAATGTTTTCTTAAGTTGTTATCTAATGGTTGAAACTGTTTGCTAAGTATTCATGTAATATTGCTAATGTCAGCAAGCGATCTAGGACTTGCTCCCTCATTTTTCTAAGCCCAACTTGTTCTTTCATTTCTCTATTCTCTTCAAGGTAGGAAACTAATTCTATTATGAAGGAATCTGTAGGACGCACAATTTAATCTTTAGACCTTATAAAAGAGATGGCTAACATTTTTCTGTAATAGCATAGCCAAAATAAGAACTTAAATAATAATCTCATAGCTAGATTCACTTCGCCATCAGTGAAGTATACAGTAAGTAGAAAAAACCTCCCTTTCAGACCAAAGGGAAAGAAAGTTTTAAAGTGAGAATATAATTTTCCTCATGGGCATTGTCTACCTTAGAAAAACTACTACAGAACATGCCTGTGACTATAGACTTGTAGTTCAGGCCACCGAAGATTAGAGATGGGACACGGGCACTCCCTTGACTTGCATCCTCTGGTCTGCTTCAACACAAACCAGGAGGAAAAGAAAGCTAGGCATCAGAAGCAATGGGTGGCAGGCCTATTAATGGCTGATCTGTACAGTGATCTGCCCTCAAGGAGACCCAACAGGCCAGTCCACTGCAGTGGCTTTCAAAGTGGTAAGCCTGGGCTTCAGCAGAAGTCAGCTTGTGAAGAGCCCTGGCAGCTCTGCCAAGAGTTGGATCACTGGAAATGGACCTGCCCTGGAGTCGAAGGATGCCCAGGTCAGAGCCACAGATCTTATTGGCTCTATGCTGAAAAGCCCTTCACTCAGCCCAACTTCCAAAGTGACCACTGCAGCTGAGGGTATGGTCAAGTAGGGTCAGTAACATTGCAGGCAGAACTGTACATTTCTTGTTAGAGATGCCACCTGCCTTTACCTGGCCAGCTCTCCTCCCAGGCCAGCCAAGTAATGAAAGTCAACAGAGTGCCTTCCCCTAGGAGGTTCACACCTCCCTTAGGATATACCCCATGTGAAGAGATAGATAGGTCTGGGCCTCTGAATTTACAAGGCCTAAAGCCCACCAGATTATTATCAAGCCCCTTCTAGCAGGTTCTATTTGCCTCTCAATCAGAAAACTTAATTGTAGCTTAGACAGCACCTTTCTTAGCACATCTAATAATGACTCTGTCCTTTGTTCTAGACCCTGTCTAGCACACTTGGGCCTCATTCCTTTGTAATCATAACCTCTACTCTACCACCAATGGCTCTACTCCCAACCTGTGTGTACTGATGGTCCTCTTCCCCACTTAATGCTGTATAATTGTTCAAACCTGGTAAATGGCACTCTTAGGATCATTGGTTACTATCCTCACTCTGTCTTTTATGACCTTGCCTAAATATGATCAGAGTTGGCAAACTTGGAAGGCTTCCATAGCCTTGGCAACTCATGACGACAGCCTAGGGTGGTTACTGGCGCCATAAACTAGAGTGTCAATTTGTTGGGTCAACAACAAGAGCCACTGTGCACTTGCTCCTCATGTGGGATCTCTGTCCTTAATGTGTTGTACATTTTGATTTAATGCTATAACTAGTACTCAAACAGTATGTTTCACTTTGTGTTTCTATGTGGGTGCAAACTGTTGCAATCTTTATACTAAATTGATCTTCTGTATATAAAGAGAATTGAAAATGAATCTTGATGTGAAAGGAAGGGGAGAGGGAGCGGGAGAGGTGAGGGTTGTGGGTGGGAGGGAAGTTATGGGAGGGGGAAGCCATTGTAATCCATAAGCTGTACCCTGGAAATTTATATTCATTAAATAAAAGTTAAAAAAAAATCTATTCCTGGATGCTTCTTTAATGAAGTTTCTAAAAAGTGATTGCTAATGTTTTTATTGGCTTTTGCTTGCCTGAAGCTACCAAAACTAGGAATGCAAAAAACATAAAATGTGCATCTTTACAAACTGGGAACACTAGGAGAAAACCAGAAACCACCTGAACTCTGCCTCTCATAAAACCAAAACCTCCTCTGGCACGTTTCCTGGGAGACGAAACTGTGTGTTGGCTACGTTTGTTAAACTGAGAAATCTGAGAGAAGAGAGGCTGAGAGACAAAGATTTTCAGGGCTTAAAAGCCTGTGAAACTGTTAGCATGTTGCTGGTTTTTAAACCAATTAATCAAGCCCCTTTGTGGTCGCCACTATGTTCTAGGAGAATATAAACCAAAATTTAGTATTTGGGGTTCTTGTCATTTATTTAGATAAGAATTCTAAGTGTTGGCCCATATGAGACACAACATGGTAAAATTCAGGATTTGTTTGGAAAGTGAGAGAAATACATAGGAATGTGAGGATTTTATTAAGGGAAAGTAGGTCAGAAAGATCAAGAAAGCAGCCCAGAGACGGCAAGCAAGAGGGGGCACACAGGCAGGGGAGCAGCTGGTGGTGCAGGAGAGCAGGCATGAGAAGCGGTGAAATGGGCCTTTCATAACATTTTGAGTTGATAGCTAATGCCAGAGTGTCAAGGTCCGTTGTGTGAACTGTCTTTCTAAACTCCTTGTCCTGGGCATGTTAGGTCTGCCTTGGTCAGGCTCTGGACATGTCTATGCTGCCCTTTCTTACTTCTCTACCACATCACATTATGTGAGGGAGCTTTGCTCTGAGGCTGTTAATACCACTATCTTTGGTATAAGAATGCATGTTGATAAATTGTCCCAGTATGATGGTAATGTGTGACTAGGATAATTTTCAACAGAAGATGGGACTCCTTGGCACTTGCGTTTTTTTTTTTAATAACTTTTTTTTAAAAGATTTTTATTTATTTGACAGCCAGAGTTACAGACAGAGAGACAGAGAAAGGTCTTCCTTCCATTGGTTCACTCCCCAAGTGGCTGTGACGGCTGGAGCTTTGCCTATCCGAAGCCAGGAGCCAGGTGCTTCTTCCTGGTCTCCAATGCAGGTGCAGGGGCCCAAGCACTTGGGCCATCCTCCACTGCACTCCCAGGCCACAGCAGAGAGCTGGACTGGAAGAGGAGTAACTGGGACTAGAACCCAGCACCCATATAAGATGCTGGCGCCACTGGTGGAGGATTAACCTAGTGCGCCATGGCGCTGGCCCTGCCTTTGTTCTTAAAACTGCCAAAGCAGCACACCTTAGACTGGATAGTTTGTAAATGATAGACATATTTGCTCACATTTCTGCAGAGTGGAAAGTCCAACATCTAGGTTCCATGGATTCTGTGTTTGTACATCCAGTGCTTCCCTGTTTTATAGACATGATGTCTTTTCACTATGTCCTCACATGTTTTGAAGGAGCAACAAAGCACTCTCCATGCCCCCAAGCCAAAAAAAAAAACCCTTTTATTCATTTATTTTCATTGTATTTGAAATACACACACACACAGACACACACACACACCCACCCCCGATCCCGTTCACTGGTTCACTGCCCAAATCCCCACAACTCTGGCTAGACCACGCTGCAGCTGGGAGCCAGGAACTTAATACAGGTCTCCCATATGGTGGCAAGGAGCCAACTACTTAAGCCACTCCCAGGATGCACATTGGCGGGAAGCTGGAATTGGAAGCAGAGCTGGACACTCTGATCTGGGATTCCGACTTTCCAAGAGGTGGCTTAACCACCAGGCCGCATACCTGCTCCCCTCAGGCCTCTGTTGTAAGTGCACTAATTGCATTCGTGAGGCCTCTGCTTTGAAGATCTAATAGTCTCCCAAAGGCCCTGCCTCTTAATGCGTTCATCTTGGGGATTGGATTTCAACATAGGGATTTGGGGAGGACACAGATTTAGACCACAGCAGCATCCATTATATAATGTTTAGGGAATTAATCTCAGATCTACTTCATTTTTATTTGTGCATGTATAATGTTTAAATTTATATTCAAATGATCATGTGAAATAGTAACTTCCCTTAAATGTAATTTAAAAACTTTTCTTAGTATTTTGAACACTTAATGCTTGTGCATGTTTATGGAGTACAGTGCAGTATCAGCACATGCGTGCAGTGCACACTGATCAAAGTGGACAGCTAGCTTTTCCATTTCCTGATGTGTCTTGATGTTTGGCACCTACCAGCTGCTCTCTACAGTTCTTGATACAGGATGTGATGTGTGGTGATCAAATGGAAGTCATTCAGTGTGACTGAATGTAACTGAGTTGGCTGTTTTGTTTTCCTCTGGAGGCAGTTTCTGGAGGTGTCACTGCTTAATGCCTCTGGATGTCACCGTTTCCAGGTCCTGAATGTACACGTTCTTGATGACGATGTTCCTGAGCTGAATGAGTATTTTCGTGTGACGCTGGTTTCCGCAATTCCTGGCGATGGGAAAGTTGGTTCTACTCCCACCAGCGGTGCAAGTGTCGATCCTGAGAAGGAAACCACCGACATCACCGTGAAAGCCAGTGACCAGCCATACGGTAACCACGCCCTCTGCGAGAACAGTACTCACTCCTGTGGGTGCTTGGTGTTAAGGACTTTCTAAGGGAATGTTTATGAATGATGGAAGTAAAACTTGACCCCTGAGCTTGTGAGCTCTTTAACTTCTATGCTGCCATTTTGAGAGATGTTGTGCAAGACAGGAAATGATCAATTTATGAAATTTAGTAATCCCTGTTGGAAAGCTTTTGCAGGACTATTTATGGCTTTAAGATTTATTTAAAAATTACCCTGTGGTGATAATATTCACACCTAAGTATTTGAAGAAGTTGATTCATATTTTATTAGGGCTCAAGAAGTGAAGCTATCACTGTACTTATATTAATATATTTTTCTCTTATAGTGAAAAATTATAATTTTCTTAATTGGGGAACTGTTATAGTTCACCTGTATCTCCTGTATTGGAAACTGATTTTTTATGTATTTATTTTACTGATTTGAAAGACAGTATGAGAAAATGAAAGGTAGAAGATCATCTGTCTGCTGGTTTACTCCTCAAATGGCTGCAATGGCCAAGACTGGGCCAGACCCAGACCGAAGGCAAAAGCTTCATCTGGTTCTCCCACGTGGGTGCTGGGGCCCAAGCACTTGGACATCCTCCACTGCTTGCCCAGGCACATTAGCAGGGACCTAGATCAGAAGTGGAGCAGCCAGGTGCCCATAAGGAATGCCGCATGAAAGGTGGCGGCTCTCCCACTATACCACAATGCTGGCCCTGAAAAGTGGTATTTCTCATGTGAGAATAAAGCACGTAAATCTATAAAAAGATCTATTCAGGAAAACTGAGAGGTTGTTCAATTCTGGGTTTCAAAGTTAAATTTCTTCTAAAAGAACTGTTAGAAATCTTTAGAGTGCCGCAGATCCTGTTCCACTATAAGTTAGAGAATGAGTTGTAGATTCTGGTCACATGAGTAAATATTTGAGAATATACATTTTAAAACTATAATCTTTTACGGATGCTTTTTTTTAAAGATTTTTATTTATTTGTTTGAAAGTGAGAGTTACAGGAGAGGCAGAGAGAGAGAGGTCTTCCATTCAATGGTTCACTCCCCAGTTGGCTGCAGTGGCTGGAGCTGGGCCGCTCAGAAGCCAGGAGCCAGGAGCTTCTTCTGGGTCTCCCACATGCGTGCAGGGGCCCAAGGACTTGGGCCACCTTCTACTGCTTTCCCAGGCCATAGCAGAGAGCTGGATCGGAAGTGGAGCAGCCGGGTCTTGAACCGGCGTTCATATGGGATGTTAGCACTTCAGGCCAGGGCGTAAACCCACAGCACTGGCCCCTTACTGATGCTTTTGTAGCAAAAAGTTTTCTTGGAGTAGAGACAACTATTTTAAATTTTAACCTTTGTAAAGTGTATAAACATGTTTCATGTCAAAAGCATGTTAACCAAATCTTTACTAAAATATTTTCTATATAAAGTTCTTGGAATTTTGTCCCAGTAGGGTGGAGCACAGCAGTGAAAACAGTCTTGAGTGTGTGTTGTGGCTCAGTGGGTTAAGCTACCACTTGGGACACCTACGTCCCATTTCCAAGTTCTGGTTCAAGTCCTGACTGCTCCACTTCTGATCTAGCTCCCTGCTAATGCATCCTGGGAGTCCATAGATGATAGCTCAAGCGCTTGGGCCCCTGCTACCCACTTGAGACCAAATGGAGTTCTGGGGTCTTGGCTTCAATCTGGCAAGCTTTGGCTGTTGTGGACATCTTGGGAATGAACAATCAGATGGAAGATCTTTCTCTCTCCCCCCCCCTCCTGAAATAGATGGAAAAAGTAAGCATTTTAAGGAAAGATGGCTCTCTGGACACTGGCATCCTATTTTGGAGTGCCTGGGTTCAAATCCAGACTCTGGTGCTAATTCCAGGCAGTGGTGATGGTTCAGGTGGTTGGGTCCCACCTCCCAGGTGGAAGATTTGCAGTAAGTTACAGGTTCCCTGCTTTGGCCTGCTCCAGCTTGCCTGTTGCAGACATTGGGGGAAGGAACCAGGAGGTGTGAGATGCTTCTCTTTCTCTATCTTTCAAGTCAGTGAAATGTTTAAAAGATAATTTTGGCGAGTGACAAAAATGATTGTGCAAGATTGCTTCAGTTGCCTATGAAGTTCATCGACAGGCAGGGAAAAAGTGCGTGGTCTGTTGTGTCCCTGCAGGCCTGCTACAGTTCTCCACAGGGCTGCCGCCTCAGCCCGAGGATGCCCGGAGCCTGCCCGCCACCAGCATGCCGCATGTCACCGTGCAAGAAGAGGATGGACAGGCCAGGCTGCTGGTCGTCCGTGCACAAGGACTGCTGGGAAGGGTGTCTGTAGGATTCAGAACGGTGTCTGTCACGGCGTCCAGTCCTGGGGACTACCAGGTGAGCTGCGTGCACCGCCCTGGTGAAAAAACAGGCGTAGTCCTTCCCCTGGAGGATGGAAAGGGACTTGAATATACAGTAGCAATGATGCCTTTCTAGTCCTTGAAATTTACACAGTTAAGGTGCGTTGGTTCATTGAAACCTGATGCTCTGTAGTCTCTTGAAGAAATATTTAAATCTTCCTACCGATGGTCTTCAGTTTCCAGTCTGGGTATCTCCAGTCTCCAGAAACTATACCCTGCAGGCTGCTGAGGATTTTCAGAGCTGCCCAGAAGTCCTGGTTATCATGGTCACCACCTGGAAAAATTGCATTTGCTTGGATCTGATAACTGCCTTTATTGAAGAGGAGACGACTGGGTTTCAGGTGTCACTGAATTGAACCAGGTTTCAGGTGATCCTTGCCATGCAGGTGCCTCCTTCCCAGCTGTGTGGAGTGATAGCAAAGCACAGATAACACAGAGTTACAGCAGTGGGAAGCATTAAGGGCGGGGAGTTGGGAGAGCTGCCTCTGGGGTTATGGAGGGTGGCTTTATTGGCTTTATGCTGCACTCTGAAGTTTAAGGACAAAAGTGAATGAAGAACTGCTTGAGCTAGGTAACATGGCATGAGTAGAGGCCATTACTAGGGAAAGCACAGGTTATCAGAGGTACTAGAGGAAGGTGTGTTTCTGGAATGTGGAGAACTAGGTGTGTTGTCAAAAAATAAGACAGGGACTGGGTCATTCAATGCCTTGGGAATCGTGCTGCATTTTTGGTTGTTTATTTTAAAGGAGAAATAATTGGAAGATATTAATGTGTTTCTGGAAGATCACTAGGCTGAACTGTGGAGGATGGGTAAGAGGGCACAGACTTTTGAATAAGGAGTGTTGTGTAGAGCAATGTAAGAGGTGACAGTGTCTTGGGCCAGGACTTGAGACAATGTAGATGACAATTAGTAGGTGAGCTCAAAAGTATTTAGAAGTCAAAAGAGCTAGCCTTGAGGATTGTTTAGGGAGAATGATAAAGTAGAAAATGGTGTTAAGAATGACTACCTAATTTCTGATGTAGGCAACTTGCTCTACAGTTGAGAGCTATGAAGATGATCGGATAAGACACAGTTTTAAAGGAAGATCATGAATTTAAGATTCTGCCAACAATCTTAAGAAAAATTTCAAAGTGTACTAAGGTGTAAATCTGGATACCAGAAGTAGGAGATACAATTTTGGAGGTTAGGAGCACATATATGGTGTTAAAATCCGAGGATGTCTTAGCCTTGTCTAGACAGAAGGTCTAGAAAGAGCCTGACGAGCGATTTTTAAAGATCCTAAGGACAATGTCAAAGTCAGCAGTTGGTACTAAAGAGGGAGAGCTGGAAAGACAGCAAGAAAACCAGGAACACTGGACAAGAACATGGTTCTGGAGCCAGAGAGGCCAGTTAGATGCTGCTGACGTCAAGCAAAGTGGTTTCCTAAAAGAGCTGAACGTCAATTCCATTGTGAAATTATTCTACTGACTACCAACCTCTAGGCAAAGATAATTACTTCCTCTTGGAGCACTCTGTGTATGCCTGTATAGCAGTTAATCTAGTGGAATTATTTTTATTATATGCCTAACATTCCACCTAGAATGTTCTCCCTGAAGGCAAAGCTTTATTTTGTTTTAAAATTCATACAACTTAAGTGGTACTGTCATATGCCAGGGATTTGATAAATACTGATCAAGTGAATCCCTCATGGTTTCCTTAGCTTTAATATCATTTCATAATTCCATAAGATGAAATGTTGATCTCACAAGCTAACATCTAGAAAAATTTTAAATAACTATAAAAAAGGACTTGGGGGGGGGGGAAGTGCCTCTATAAAATTATGGGAGAGAAAGAACTTTGACTTTTTTTGGATAACTGCTGTTCTTTGAGTATAGGAACTTTTCTGAAGGGAGACTATGTTAAGATTGGCAACTGCAAGTTTAATAAAAGAAGGACTAATGCCTAATGGACTAATAGGTATAATTGCTTGCAGAGATTCTGGGAATGAAAATGCTGTTACTATGCGTTGCATATGTAAGCTTCCCCATGATATAATTTCAAAAGTTTTAAATATAGTTGGTCAGAGTTCCTGTGGTCATTGAATTAATTAGGAATTTGTGGAGTCCAACATGAAGATAATTTTATTTGCCTTGATTACTTTTTTGATGAATAAGCATAGAAGAAATATAAAAACCTATCTATTTAGTTCAAAAATATTTATGTAGAAGTTATACTGTGAATTTTCCACTATTTTGATTAACTGAAGTCTTCTCAATTGTGTTTTCTTATGTTCTTTTGTTACAGTATTTAACAGTTTGAGACTAAGCAAACATTTCCATTTTGCAAATTTATAAACAGAATAATTATCTAATGGACAGATCTTTTATTTGTATTTCAGAGTGTTGCTGGTACGCTAGAATTTCAACCAGGAGAGAGATACAAATACATTTCTGTCAACATCACTGATAATTCTATCCCTGAATTGGAAAAATCTTTTAAAGTTGAGTTGTTTAACTTGGAGGGAGGAGGTAAGACTAGAATCTACCCACCATGATGTATGCTGTTAAAGAAGCATTCACATTCCTATGAATTCACATTCCTGCTAATTAATCTTTTTTTCTTTAAAAGAATGAGTTAGTGGATCTTGGAGAAAATAGTCTGGATGTTAATAATTGCTTAATGTTTATGGTAGAAAATTTCTGACAGTCTCTTTCTTCAAAAAAAAATTCCCATAATTTTAAGTCTATAAATTAATATTCAACTGATAATTTCTCTTAACATGCTTGTGCTGTGAGGATTAGTTAATTCTGAGTAATATGGATACCACCTACTGAGCTCTTTATTTTCCCCATTTTGTTATTCAGTGGTCTTTTCCTAAAGTAGATGTGTTTTTCAAATGAAACAGGTCAGTTGTACCACATTGTAGATGTCATTCAAAGTGGGAGCCTTTAAAATCGCCTCTCTTCTCCTACTCTTCTAATTTTCACAGTACCTCTGTAGAGCCAAATCCATATATGACAGGTAACTAGTCCTTCTAGATAATTGAGACAATGATCAATAAAGCAGGTCAACCATTCCCTCAGTTCTGATGTTTAGAAAGTTCTGAATACCGAGTGTGTTTGAAGTAAAAACTCATTTAATGGGAAAAATCATTTGCATTGAAGTGAGACTATAATCGCTATCCCATGTAGAGGGATAATTTGTTTCTTTGCAGACTTATTAAGGTATTTGATAATCAGATGCTTATGGAGGTGTTATAGAATACATGTGGCCTCTTTGGACACACACAGAGAATATATGTGATATACACTGTATTAGCTTTACAAGTGTAAGAAATTAAGAGTTGATATGGAATTCATCGGGACAGTCTTTCCACGATATTAGTCCTCCAAGAGGAAAGATTGGATAAGATGGATATATCAAAATTGTCAGTATAACATAGGATTTTCAGGTGAGGATGCAAAGTCCAGGTAAAAGCAAAGGAGACAAAACCAGTGGTTGGGAACAGGAAAATGAGTAAGCCGAGCCACAGGCTGGTGAATGCAGACAGCAGTCCATGTATTGCGTGCTCTGCCTGGCAGGTGCGCATATGCAGTTAACCAGCTTGTCCTCCAGCTGTGTCCTCCACACAAGTCATTGTATCTCCAAAGCACTATTTTCATGGCAGGACTTTTATTGATTATGAAATAATATTTGAAAAGTTGCCCTTTGCATCACCAATGGCTAAAAAATACATAGATAAAAGAAAAAGGAAATGTTAGTAACCATTGCCTCATACTGATTCATCAAGAGACATCAGATGTTCGTGAGCATAGGAGTGCTTATGATTTTTTGTGGAAACTTTTGCCCATATCTCATATGCACTGTTGTATGTTAACTGGCATGAGTATTCATATGAAGACCAATACTACAGTTTCTTAGTAAGCACTAGTGTCAGAACCTGATTTCCACCTGCCAGAGGGCTATGATTAGAGGAGAAGGAATCCAGACACTGCCTACACTTCTGAGCTGGTGTTCGAAACAGTGGGTGGAGGTAGATCATTCTGTGGCTCAACTCAATCCATACTATTTTGTTTGGTTGTGGTAGCCATAGCCTAAATGTTTCATGCTGCCCGAAATACGCTTGCATATGTTGCTGAAATCCACACCTCTATATTATGACTTCTGAATAAGAAGCAAAGCCATGTGCTAGGTAGTCATTGGAAATCATTTTGCCTCTTAAGTCTAAGATTTCAGGTTCTAGGAGCTCTAAATTCCTGTTCTTGATGAGTAAAACAGGAACAGGGCAGATCTTTAACTTGACATTCAAGGAGGTTGGCAGAAGCCCCCATGTGTGAATGTGGCTTTGCTTTCCTTAGTCTCCCTCTTTGCCATTGCTGCCACTGCTGCTTTCCTGTCTTTATAAACATTTGGCAAGCCAGTGCTTAGGGTGTAAGAGGAGTTGGAACTGAGGGTATAACCACTTCCTATTTATTATAGTAGTTACAGATTGCCAAGACTGATTATGTTTCTGCTCTAACATTTTCCAGCATTTTATTTGATTTTTCACGCCATTATGTAAAAGGCCCCACTTTTCATAGTTGAGAAAGCTGAGAAACCAGCAGGTTCAGTGACTCCCTAAGGTTTAGCTGTTGGCATCTCTCACTGCCAGCGCCCATGCAGAATTTTTACTGTTTGTCTAGGACCCTTTCCACCACGTCAGTGATCAACTTTGAGAGGATTAAATATGATGGGGGTTGAATATGTGGAAGGAGAGAGGTGTTGATGAATTTCTCTAATTTTGTATTGGTGGCTGTGAGCGTAAGGTGACTTTCACAGGTGTGTAGACATAAGTATATGCTAATGTTTAAAATGCTAGGAGACAATTTACACTGTAAATAAATGAAAATTTAACAATAAAATCAGTTAAATTGGTATACATGAGAAGTTTCCCGAAAGTGTTCCCTGAGATTTTGGTAATTTGTAACCTGATTGATATTATGAATTTATCATTTACATTTTCTAGGGAAGAATGTATGTCATTGTGTGAAGATTACTTCATTTTCCTCTTGGCTTGTTTAAGAACTCTCAACTTTCTTATTGTGTCAATGTGTGTTGTGTGGGTTGTGTCTCTGTGTGTCTCCTTATCAAGTAGCCGAACCCTTTAGGGTTGATGGCAGTGGTAGTGGTGATGGGGATGTGGAATTCTTTCTTCCAACTATTCGCAAACGTGGTAAGCAGCTGTTTCAAGGTTCTTTGTGATATGTTTTAGTTCTAACTTCTCTTTTTGTAGATAATAATACCAATCCCTTACTGACACTTAATATGAGTAGGTCCCTAACGTATTTTTTCATTGGCCTTTTTAATTATCTAAGAAGCTAAATGACATCTTATTTTCACCATGCTTTAGTTCCCAAGCTAGCAAGTGATAAATCACAGTCACATTCCTTCCTGTAGGACCCTACCGTAGTTAGATATTTTGCATAGTGTCCACTACCTAAAAAGAGAAATGGGACATTGGTATGTTCATGTTAAATACATGATACCTTTCATACCAAAAAAATTCACGAGGCTTATATGTAGCATTTAATCAAAATAAATGGGAGAATGACATGAGGAAGACAGGCGAGAAGGTGGTCAGTTAATGGGAGAAACCTTGAAAAATGAGTCGTATGCAGCCATGACTTGGCGTTTAACCCACTTTTTTTTTTTTTTTTTAAATGTGTGAAGAGAATACTTAGGATATTTCCATCTTGAAGGAGAGTGCTGTTGTACTTGTTCACCATGTCAGGTTTCATATTTTAGTGTTAGAACTCATGTTCTCACCTATCTCATTCTTTGATCTTTGCCTCATGTAATCTCCATATTTAATTACTCTGTTACTTAGAATTGTTCACTTTATCTGTAGACATTAGTGTGACATAAAAATTGAATGTGCTTCTTAGATCTTAGAGTCTTTACTTATAGGCTCGGACTGTTTTTGATTCAGGAAAAGTACATCTAGGATAACATAATGATGAAAAATAGGCCTAGGATTAATGTACATTGAGAACCAAAGATGTTTTTCATCACGTTGACTGAAATCGTAGGGAAGCCGCTGTTCATAAAGGTTGAGGTCGGCAGAGGTCGTGGGAGACCTTCCTCATACACTCTGTGGAAGAATGTTCTCTTTCATGGAGAAGCAAAGGAGAAACGAGTTTTCCTTCTTCATCTCCAAGTACTTGTGCACCACTTGTGTATCACATTGGTGCCAACGCAGAGGAAGGTCATAAAAAGCATGAATATGGGTGGCAACCATTTGTGTCTGCCTTTCTTTCTAAAACAAATTAGAATGTTCTCAGTGAATGGAAGGACTCTTTTCAAAATGTGTTCCTTGGCTTTTCCTTTGGTTTGTAAATTACTGATTAACATTTTTTTTTTTTTTTTGCCATTTATTGGAACTTGCTCAAGCAGCCAGTCTAGGAGTGGCTTCCCAAATTCTAGTGACAATTGCGGCCTCTGACCATGCTCACGGAGTGTTTGAATTTAGCCCTGAGTCTCTCTTTGTTAGTGGAACTGAACTGGAAGATGGACATAGCACTGTTACATTCAATGTGAGTACATTAGTCCCTTCATTCCTAGACACCTTCTGTCCTGTTAAAAGCTGTTTATTATCTTATGAATGTGTATGAGTATTTTGCGTTGCTTTTTTCCTGTGTAGGTGGAAAGGAATGATTCTATTGGCAAAGACAAAACAAATTGATAAGTAAATGGTGATTTGGCATTTGTATTTTAGTTTTGTGTATGGATTCATTTTATTAGAGGACATCTGATCCTTTAAAGAATATAATGAACTGGGGACAGTGCTGTAGCATGGTGGGTTAAGCTGCCACCTGCAGTACCAGCATCCCATATGGCTCTAGTTCAAGACCTGGCTGCTCCACTTCTGATCCAGCTCTTTTTTTTTTTTTTTTTTTTTTGACAGGCAGAGTGGATAGTGAGAGAGACAGAGAGAAAGGTCTTCCTTTTTGCCGTTGGTTCACCGTCCAATGGCCGCTGAGGCCGGCGCATCTCGCTGATCCGAAGCCAGGTGCTTCTCCTGGTCTCCCATGCGGGTGCAGGGCCCAAGGCCTTGGGCCATCCTCCACTGCCTTCCCAGGCTATAGCAGAGAGCTGGCCTGGAAGAGGGGCAACTGGGATAGAATCCGGCGCCCCAACCGGGACTAGAACCCGGGTGTGCCGGTGCCGCAAGGCGGAGGATTAGCCTGTTAAGCCACGGCGCTGGCCCTGATCCAGCTCTTTACTATGGCCTGGGAAAGCAGTAGAGGATGGCTCAAGGCCTTGTGTCCCTGCACCCAAGTGGAAGACCTCAGAAATCTCCTGGCTTCGGATCAGTGCTGCTCTGGCTATTGCATCCATTTAGGGAGTGAACCAACAGATGGAAGATCTATCTTTCTCTCTGTCTGCCTCTCCCTCTCTCTGTGTAACTCTGACTTTAAATTAAAAAAATAAATCTTTAAAAAAATTTAATGAACTGTAATTACAAGTGTTTATCTTACATAGTTTTTTTTTTTTTTTTTTTTTTTTGAAAGAGTTAGAGAGGTAGAAACAGGCCTTCCATTCATCTGCTGGTTCACCCCAGATGGCTTCAATGGCTGGAGCTGAGCCTGTTTGAAGCCAGGGTCTACCATATGGGTGCAGGGGCGCAAGCACATGGGCTATCCTCAGCTAGCTGCTTTTCTAGGGGCATTAGCAGGGAGCTGAATCAGAAGTGGAGCAGCCTGGACTCGAACTGGTGGCAATATGGGATGCCAGTGCTGCAGGCCAGGGCTTTAAGCAGCTGCACCATAGCACCAGTACCCTTATAAGAATTTTTTTTTTTCCTATTCATTCATTAGATTGTGGTAACAAACATCTCTGAAATCTCAATGGTTTAATACAACAAAGGTTTATTTTTCACTGATAGTATGTGTCCCATGTAAGCTGTTAAAGGGATTTTTTTTTGACAGGCAAAGTTAGACAGTGAGATAGAGACAGCGAGAAAGGTCTTCCTTCCATTGGTTCACCCCCCAAATGGCTGCCACGGCCGGTGCGCTGCGCTGATCCAAAGCCAGGAGCCTGGTGCTTCCTCCTGGCCTCCTGTGCGGGTGCAGGGCGCAAGGACTTGGGCCATCCTCCACTGCCTTCCTGGGTCACAGCAGAGAGCTGGACTGGAAGAGGAGCAACTGGAACAGAATCTGGCGCCCTGACTGGGACTAGAACCTGGGGTGCCTGCACTGCAGGCGGAAGATTAGCCTAGTGAGCCGGGGTGCTGGCCCATTAAAGGGATCTTAACAATCTCTAGTCTCCACTCACTTTGGGGACTAAGGATTCTTGGAGCTCCATCTCAACAACGCTTTTGTCTTCCTGAAAGGAGGGAGGATTGTAGATTTGGAGAACTGCAGGTTAGCAGTTCTTTCTTTAGCTTCTTTTTGGCAGTGATTTCCATCGTTTCCACGCATACTTCCATGTTCAAGGCAAGCTCTCAGGGCAGGTCTGATGTCAGTGTGCCAAGTGCAGTCCAATCCTGTGTGTCTCAGAAAATCTAAAACACTGGTGAACAGCAGTAACAATTCTATATGGAGTAAGTGCGTATGTGTGTGTTCTACTTTGTTCTAGTAGAAATCAAGAAAAGTTCAGTAGTGACTCAGGGTAGGGGGCAGAAGCAGGCTTCTCATATTTTATACAAATAATGAAGAAATATCTCAAATGGAGCCTTCTGTCCTGTTATGACAGCTCATCAGGAATCCGTTGTGGAAGAAATTGAGCAACTGTAGACAGAATAGCTCATTATTCAAGAAAGAAAAATTTAAGAGGGAGGATTAAGTTTTACACAGTTACTATGCCTAACTTTACTTTGAGGTACATAAATATTTCACACACAGGGTTTTCTTGGTTGGGACTTGCTATAATAGAGCTTAAAATTTTTTTTTTCTTCTTCTTCTTTTTTTTTTTTTTTTTGACAGGCAGAGTGGATAGTGAGAGAGAGAGACAGAGAGAAAGGTCTTCCTTTTTGCCGTTGGTTTACCCTCCAATGGCCGCTGAGGCCGGCGCATCTCGCTGATCCGAAGCCAGGAGCCAGGTGCTTCTCCTGGTCTCCCATGTGGGTGCAGGGCCCAAGGCCTTGGGCCATCCTCCACTGCCTTCCCGGGCCATAGCAGAGAGCTGGCCTGGAAGAGGGGCAACCGGGATAGAATCTGGCGCCCCAACCGGGACTAGAACCTGGTGTGCCAGCGCCACAAGGCGGAAGATTAGCCTGTTGAGCCACCGCGCCGGCCAAGCTTAAAATTTTTAATTTTATTTTTAGCTTACTTGAAGAGAGGGAGAGAGACCAGGAGACTGACAGATGGTTCATCCTCTGATTCACCACCCACAAATGCCTGCAACAGCTAGAAATGGGCAATGCCAAAGCCAGGAGCTGTTGCTTTCTAGGGTATAAACTAGCAGGACGCTGGATGCTAAGCCAGGATGTGAATCAGGCACTCCTATATGAGAAGCAGTTATTACAAGTGCTGACTTAACCACTACACTCCATGCCTGCCTCTTATTTTTAAGCTTTTCATTCTTTTCACTATATTATTGCTAAAAGCTTTATTATTATTATTATTATTTTGAATGTATTTTATGGCTTGGGTCAAACATTTTTGGGGGGACTTTTTTTTAACCTGAAACCTCTTATTTAAGGTATACGAACTTCATGCATTTCATATATACAAAGTTAGGAACACAGTGATTCTTCTCACCCTACCCTCCCACACACCTGCACTTCTACCCTTCCTCCTCCTTCCTCTCTTCCCATTCTTATTTTATACTAAGATCTATTTTCAGTTAAGTTTATACACTTCATACTAAGTACTTTATACTAAGTACAGAGTTCAACAAATAGTATGGAAAAGAATAAAACTGTTCCTCAACAGTTGAGACATGGATGTTGAAAGTCATCCCATCTCAAAGTGTCAATCTCACCTATAGAGATTATCTTTTAGGTACTCTATTTGTTGGCACAGATCATGGAGAAACATATGGTGTTTGTCTTTTTGGGACTTATTTCACTAAGCATAAAGTTTTCCAGTTGTATTCATTTTGTTGAAAATGAAAGGATTTCATTTTTTTGTCACTATGTAGTATCCCACGGTGTACATATACCATAAATTTTTTATAATGTTGACAGACATCTGGGTTGATTCCATATCTTGGCTACTGTGAATTGAGCTGCAATAAAAATGGGGGTACAGATAAAAATGGGGTACAGAATGCTGATTTCATCTCCTTTGGGCAATTTCCCAGGAGTAGGATGGCTGGGTCATATGATAGGTCTGTACTGAGATTTCTGAGGTATCTCCATACTGTCTTCCACAATGGCTGTACCAAAGGGGATTCTTTTGTATTATATTGAAAATGAAATATAATTTGCTTTAAAAATGAGTTTAACAGCTAACTTTTCAGGAACATGTCACTCATCTATTCCTTACAATGGAATATATACCATTTTTGCAGTGAATGTAAAATTTTCATGAGTATGGTTAAAAATAATAAGTTATTGATCACTACTGATTTATTCACTACTGATATGTATTATAGCTTCACAAAAGCTACAACAAGAATTTAGTTAGAAGCTAAAAACTTTTCCATCAGTTTGCAGTTTCATGCAATAATCACTTTTTAAATATTCTCTATTTCTAACATTTTCTAAGGGTCTTCCAAGGAGGCTACTGTATTGGTCCCTGCTTCTTGTTGAAAAAAAAATTTAAATTTATTGTGTTGCTATTATTGTATAGTCGAAACCTTCTAAGTCAATGGTTTAATCTTTGCTGACATATTTTCTTATGAAATATTTTACAGGTTGTGAGAACCCACGGAGCTCTGTCTCAAGTGACTCTGCTTTGGAACATAGGTTCTGACCCTGACGGTGATCTGGCTTTCACCTCTGGCAATGTCACATTTGATGTTGGGCAGACAAGTGCGAACATCACAGTGGAAGTGTTGCCAGATGAAGAGCCGGAACTGGACAAGACATTCTCTGTGTCTATCCTTGGCGTCTCCAGCGGTGCTTTGGGAGCCCACACGAATGCCACACTAACAGTGTGGGCTAACGATGATCCTTATGGGGTATTTATATTTTCCGAGGCAGATAGACCTATGAGAGTTGAGGAAGCAACCTGGAACATCACCTTGTCTATAATACGGTTGAAAGGGCTCACGGGTAAAGTCATTGTCTACTATGTAACACTGGATGATATGGAAAAACCACCTTATCTCCCACCTAATTTAGCCAGAGCAACTCAAGGAAGAGACTACCTGTCGGCTTCTGGATTTGCTCTTTTTGGGACCAATCAGAGTGAGGCAACAATAAGTATCTCAATTTTGGATGATGATGAACCAGAAAGATCGGAGTCTATGTTTATCAAACTAATCAATACTACTTTAATAGAGAAAGAACAGGCTCGTCCAAGTAAGTATTTGTTTTTGTTAATATTAGAGAAAAGAATATTAATATACCTTAGAATTAAGGTATAATAGAAGATACTGTAAGAATAGTAAGCATTAAGTTTGAAAGCATCTTTTAAGAGTTTATAAAGGCAATTGGAAGCAGAGTCAGAGAGCGAAAGAGACAAAGTCTTCCATCTGCTTGTTCACTCCCCTAATGGCTGCAATGACCAGGGCAGGGCCAGGTCGAAGCCAGGAGCTTCATCTGGGTCTCCCCTATGGGTGCAGGGGTCTGAGTCCATGGGCCAATTTCTGCTGCCTTCCCAGCTGAATTTGTAGGGAATTGGATTGGCATTGGAGCATCTGGGACTCAAACAGCTGCCCATGTGGGATGCAAGTGGCAGCTTAACCCACTAAGCCACAACACCTGCCAGCTCCCTTGGGCGGTTTTCATTGGCACACAAATCTCATTTACGAGTGCCACCCCATAACCTCAGCACCTCCCAAGGCCCCACCTGCTAACACCATTACCTTGAGAGTTAGGATTTCAATATTTGCACTTGATGAGAACACAGATATTGAGATCACACCAGTCAGGTGGCTCAGTGACTTTTTGCACTAAGATCGGATGGGGAAAGAACAAATTTGTCAGGCCAGGGGTGGGGTGGGGTGGGGGCCAGTTTTGTTACGATTGGAGTATAATGACTTGTAGTATGCTAACTGTGTAACTGAAGCATTTTTTAATGGAATGGTGGTGAACTAACTAGAAGACCATAATTCTGTCAATTTCATCATTATCTATTATGCAAATTGACTAATTCAAATATTTTCCCTTTTGATAAATTTCCAATATTTATAAAGTATTCCTCTAAGGTAATGGTTCTTTTGCTAGGGATTCTAAGATAATGTTCACATTCCAGGACTTTTTTTTTAAGGGGAGGCTTCCATTCGATTCTTGTATCCCCAAGGTCTAGATGAATGCTAGACATTTTCAAGATTTAAATGGTAAGGGAAAAAAACTTGAAAGGAGGACCACATTTGGCTGGCTTCTTGCTGAGACTTATTGATGTCTTCTGGCCGGGTCTTTGAATCTGATGTATCTTTTCTTTCAGTTGCAAATTCTCCACGCCTTGGGTCTAAGGTGGAAGCTCTTGCCCACGTAATGATCATTGCCAATGATGATGCGTTTGGAACCCTTCAACTCTCAGCACCAGTTGTTCGCGTGGCAGAAAACCATGTGGGACCCATTATCAATGTGACTAGGGCAGGAGGAGCATTTGCAGATGTGTCTGTGAAGTTTAAGGCCGTGCCACTCACTGCCATGGCTGGTGAGAAAGCAATCCAAGCAGTGGTGACAGGTCTGAGTGGGACAGGGACGTGTACCCTTGATTAACAAAGCCACCCAAAGAGATAAGTAGAAAGGTCAATTAAATGTAACAACACCTTGCATCTTTTTAAAGACATACATCAAAGGCTTTGATAGATTTATGATAGTATATTTATTTATTTATTTTTTTTTTAGGGAAATTTTTTTTTTTTTTTGACAGGCAGAGTGGATAGTGAGAGAGAGAGAGACAGAGAGAAAGGTCTTCCTTTTTGCCGTTGGTTCACCCTCCAGTGGCTGCTGCGGCCGGCACATCTCGCTGATCTGAAGCCAGGAGCCAGGTGCCTCTCCTGGTCTCCCATGCGGGTGCAGGGCCCAAGCACTTGGGCCATCCTCCACTGCCTTCCCGGGCCATAGCAGAGAGCTGGACTGGAAGAGGAGCAACAGGGATAGAGTCTGGCACCCCAACCGGGACTAGAACCCGGTGTGCCCGCACTGCAAGGCAGAGGATTAGCCTGTTAAGCCACGGCGCCGGCCTATGATAGTAAATTTATGAAACTTGTGAAAATGATTTGCAAAATCAAATAGGAATTAAAAAGCTATGATAACCAAAATGGGCACAAACTGATGAAAAGTAAACATAGGACTACAGGACTTTCTCTGCACACCATTTCATGTCTTGAAGGGATTCCTGTGTAAATGTTTTCTGCAGGATGCAGGAGCAAATGAGAGCCATCTGATTTCAGGGCTGGGCCACCGTCTTGTCTCTGGACACCTTTATCTTATGTATGAAGAATAAGGAAGAGGCAGTGGTCAGCATGAACTATTTTATGTATATGCAAGATGATTTCATTGCCAAGAGCAATATGAGGTGGCCGGCATCTTTTGGTAGCGGATTTCTAGCAGTTGGAGAGGAGTTGGTCTAAGAGCAGTTCAGTTAGGATCTTTCTGCGGTATATTCAGTGGACACAAGACTGAATGAATTGGATGTCAGGCCTGACTTCTAAAGGTGAATCGTCTTGATGTGATTTTTTTTTTTCTCCACAAGATAATAAACAAGACTCAGCTAGTACCCAGATGATGTGTGTGTGTTTGTACAGAGGGTACCTCAACATGGACAGGTGGTGGGGATTAGTCAGTATCCTAAGAAGTTAGCTATCGGCTCGCTGCTATCCCAACCCATTGTTTGACCAGAAACAGAGTTGCTGCCAATCTGAGAACAACCTAGTAGCAGCTTGAGATCCAACTGTGTAGGGGAGCTCTTCATTTCTAGTGTATCACTGGTGACTGCTATTGTGCATCAAGTGACATCTAGGCAGCAGTGTCATTTATCTTACCAATGATGTTAGAATTAGTTCTTTATGTACACATTTTTGGTGGGCATAAGGCTGTTTTGTGGGCAATGGATTTCTGCCTCGATATATTTCTGAAAATATTTCATAAAGATTATAGAAAAATGTAATTAAAAGACAAGTTTAGAGTGGTAAAAAAAATTGAAATCCAAACCTAGTTTATTTCATAATGTTTTCCTTGAATGTTTTGAGGATTCCATTTTCTGTACATTGATATTTTTATGTATATGTCAGTTTTTTTCTTTCAAATACCTGAGAGAAGCTACTTAGGGAAATAGAAACTGGCTCACACTTGTGGAGATGCACAGTTCAAGATTGGACAATGGCTTTGGTCTGTTTGAAGCTGATGGGTGGTAGGATGTCGAGGGAGGGTCACATGGTGAACCAGGAAGCAGAGCGTGCACACAGGCCCAACTCGACCTTTATAACCAACCCTTAACTGAAATACTTTCCTTCAGTGACCTCAAGATGTCCCTGGACCCATCTCCTAGAAGTCATAATTAGAACCAGTCTCTACCCTTAATTTGTCTCACAAAAGATTGATTGATTTGGAAGGCAGAGTTCCTTCTGTGGCTCAGTCATCCCATATGGGTATCGGTTCATGTCCCAGCTGCTCCTCTTCTGATTCAGCTCTCTGCTTGTGGCCTTGAGAAAGCAGTGGAGGATGGACCAATCGCTTGGACCCCTGCAGCTGCCCGGGAGGTCTGGAAGGAGCTCCTGGCTTGAGATAGGTTCAGCTCTGGTGGTTGCGGCCTTTTGGGGAGAGAACCAGTGGAAGGAAGACCTTTCTCTGTGTCTCCCTCTCACTTTCTGTAACTCTGCCTCTCAAGTAAACCTTTAAAAAAGCACTTCCATATGGGTTTCCAGCATTGGAAGCAGCAGTTCAACTGCTGGGCTACAATGCCGGCTGCCTCTTAAAGCGTTAACCATTAATATTAGTCCATTATTAACCATTCTAAGACGTTACGGACCAAGACCTCTATAACCTGGGCCTTGGTGGACATCTGAACTATTATCCAAACCATAATGATAACCAAATTATGTAGACATCTTTTTGAAAGTGAAGGGATGAACTTGATCACTTGTTCATAAAAAATCTCCCATTTTGAGTAAGTCACTATCCTCAAAGTTTTTCCAAATATATTCATAAAGTTTGATAACTAATAGTTACTTCCCTAGGATACAGGGTGTTTATTATCATATTTTGAAATAATTCTTGGCATTTCTTTTTGTCTTTGTAGGAGAAGATTATAGTATAGCTTCATCAGATGTGGTGTTGCTGGAAGGGGAAACCAGTAAAGCCGTGCCAGTGTATATCATTAATGACATCTACCCTGAGCTGGAAGAATCTTTTCTCGTGCAACTGCTGAATCAAACCACAGGAGGAGCCAAATTAGGGGCTTCAACAGAGGCAGTCATTATTATTGAGGCCTCTGATGACCCCTACGGGTTATTTGGTAATCAGACTAGTTTGTGTCTCTCTTTTACCTTCAAGAGTAGATGCTATGGAAGTCATGGACTATTGAATTTCCAGTTGGGTTTAGCTTCTAGATGGGGGTTTCTTCTTGGGAAGTCTTAGATAACTGTTCAAAAATCAATTTACACAAAAATCTTTGCTTCCTTTATACATAGAATTGGGTAATGTGGAGTCCTTTTTCCTATATAACATCAGTTACGGTACAAAATCGCAACTGCCCCTCATACCAGGCGTGGCTTGTGCTGTTGGCCACAGGGGTCCCTGCATCTCCTCCACTCACATCTGATACATACCTGACCCCTTTGAGCTTCTGAGTCTATGGTTCTTTTTCTTCTATCACAGGGGAAAATAACATGTAAATTTGACAGGGCTGTCCAGTTGGCATCACAGTGTGTTACTCTGACTTGTGGGGGGGTGGGGTTCAGCTTCTGAGACTGTTTAGGGGGAAGGAAAATCCTCTATAGGGTGGTGGCCAGGTAGCTCTGTCTTGACTTAGTTTCAGCTTGTATTTGAAATCCACTCAGCTCTGTCTTTTCTCCAGGTTTTCAGATTACTAAACTTATTGTAGAGGAACCTGAGTTTAACTCAGTGAAGGTAAACCTGCCGATAATTCGAAATTCTGGGACACTCGGCAATGTTACTGTCCAGTGGGTTGCCACCATTAATGGACAGCTTGCTACTGGCGACCTGCGAGTTGTCTCAGGTAATGTGACCTTTGCCCCTGGGGAAACCATTCAAACCTTGTTGTTAGAGGTCCTGGCTGACGACGTTCCGGAGATCGAAGAGGTGAGAGGAATGGCTAGTTTAGAATGACACTGTAGATCATGCCTTGTCTTAATAGTGACTAGAACACATGGCTGTTGCTGTGTCACTTAGAATGTCAAATAATATTTTCTGCCAGAATGTGCCATGTATGGTATTTTGAAAGTGATCCTTATGACAAGAAGCAGGAATAGTCTAGATCATGTACACATGCTAGTTAGTATAATGTTCTATTTTGTACAATTACATTGTAACTTTTGATATTTTAGTTAAATGGTTAATATATATATATATATCCTAATTTTTACTATTTTTGTTCCTTACAAACTCTTATTTTGCACTCAAATTCCCTTTTGGCTTAAGTATGCATCATTGAAACTTCAGATTTTGATTTTCCATTCATTCATTCATTGTTCTTCAATCGTGATTGAGAACTTAACACATAGGAAATGCCGAGGTTAGGTAAATCTTCCTAGCATTGATTTTTCATAGTGGGGAAAAAATGGTGGCAATTAGAAATACAGTCTTAGTAGGAAAGCTAATTCATTGCTAACATATATTGGCTGACGATAATTTTATATTATGAAATTCAAGTATTAAAGCCCAGATTCCATAAAATTTTTATAAGCATTTATTCTTCAATCATATCCCATTTTTTTTAAAGATTTATTTTATTTTATTTGAAAGACAGAATTACAGAGAGAGGTAAAGACTGGTTCACTCCCCAGATGGCCACAATGGCCCTGAGCTATGCTGATATGAACCCAGGAGCCAGGAGCTTCTTCTGGGTCTCCCATGCAGGTGCAGGGGCCCAACAACTTAGACCATCCTCTACTGCTTTCCCAGGCCATAGCAGAGCGCTGGATCAGAAGAGTAGCAGCCAGGACTAGAACCGGTGCCCACATGGGATGCCGGAGCCTCAGGCCAGGGCTTTAACCCCCTGTGCCACAGCACCAGCCCCCAGTCATATCACATTTTTATAGACGTCCACAAAAAAGTTTTTTTACATACTAATTGTCTCACTTCCAAAGTATTAGATACTCATTAATACATGTAGTTGTAGTTTTTTTCCTTCTCTAAATTTAGCTGGTATTACAATATGATTTTGGTTTTAAATTTTGTCATAGAATTTCCATTTTAGATAATCTCTTATGCTTTATTTCTTACATTATCTATTAAAATGTATGTAAACTGTTTTCCTTAAATAACAGGTTTAAGATATAAAAATCATTGTTGAAATCAAAATCTAAATATGGATATTAAAATTGATTCACATGATTATATAAATATTAAGGACTTTAAGTGGTCTATATTTCTTATTTATAATCATGTTCTCGCATTGAAAGTTGTTGATTATTCTGTTACCTGCTGGGTCTGCACATGTAATTGGGCCACTTTCTTTGGGGCCATTTATATTTGATTTTGTTTTGTTCTTGAACTTGTATGGATGTGTTTGATTTGTTTTCCCTGCATCATTCTTATTTTAATTTCAGAACTGGGATGCTGTTAAGGAAGTTTTCACTGTATTTTTAGGTTATCCAAGTACAACTAACTGATGCCTCTGGTGGAGGTTCTGTTGGGTTAGATCGAGTGGCAAATATTATTATTCCCGCCAATGATCAGCCTTATGGTACAGTAGCCTTTGTTCAGTCCATTTATCGTGTTCAAGAGCCTCTGGAAAGAAGTTCCTGTGCTAACATAACTGTCAGGAGAAGGTACATGACATGGCTTGCGTCTGGGGAGCAGTGGGAATTGTGGGTGGTAGGGAAGGGCCCCTGACACAGTTAAATAATTTAGGTCCAGTATAACTTACTTGATAGGTTACTATCATGTGTTAATGGCAGTGTGCCTATTAATCTTTATTGTATCTATGTCACTGGACTTTCTCACCCCAGACATGCAGTGATTTAATTTGTTATTAAATTTAAATAAAACCTATCTCTAGGTTAAAGAACAGTCGGGTGCTGTCTGAAGGAGTTGGTTGTCAGGTTCCGTTTCTCCTGCTGTTGGTTGTCCACTGAGCTTCAGAACGCGAGAGTATGAGGTTGCAGGTCTTTGTGATAAGCGGCCACATTTCCTAAACGGACTCGTGCTGGTAGCATTATCACTTTTGCAGTAACATCTAGTAATGAAAATTAACTGGCAGTTCTGAAACGCGTACCATCTGCATATCTTGCAAGATATTATCCTAGCCTGATCAGAAAGAAGCCTTGATGAAAAACAAGCAAGGCTTCCCTTCACAGGGGGAAACAAAATGTTGAAAGAGAAATAATCTAAAAACATGGGTACATTTGAACTAGTACTCGAGTCATTTTTTAGAAGTGTAAACCTCAATAGGCATTTTTCTGCTCTAAATGAAATCCACACATTGCTCTGGGTGCTTAACCTGTCTTCTGATTGTCACTCCACATTTTAGCGGAGGGCGCTTTGGCCGGCTGCTGTTGTTCTACAGTACTTCTGACATTGATGTAGTGGCTCTTGCAGTCGAAGGAGGTCACGACTTACTCTCCTACTACGAACCGCCAGTTCAAGGGGTGCCTGATCTGCCTGGGAGAACTTGGGTGAATGTGTCTGCGGTGCGGGAACCCCGGGACACCTGCGCCACCCTGTGCCTCAAGGAGCAAGCTTGCTCAGCGTTTTCCTTCTCCAGTGCTGCTGAGGGTCCCCAGTGCTTCTGGATGACATCATGGGTTAGCTCTGTTGTCAACAGCTCAGACTTCTGGACCTACAGGAAAAACATGACCCGGGTAGCATCTCTCTTTAGTGGCCAGGCCATGGCTGGAGGCGATTATGAGCCTGTGATGAGGCAATGGGCCATCATGCTGGAAGGTGACGAGTTTGCAAATCTCACCGTTTGCATCCTTCCCGATGATTCTCCAGAGATGGATGAGAGCTTTCTGATTTCTCTCCTGGAAGTTCACCTCATGAACCTCACAGCCAGTTTGCAAAATCAGCCAACTGTTGGATGGCTGAATACATCCACAGTGGTCATAGCACTAAATGGTGATGCATTTGGGGTGTTTGTCATCTACAGCATTAGTCCCAATGCTTCAGAAGATGGCTTATTTGTGGAAGTCCAGGAGCAGCCCCAACTCCCAGTGGAGCTGGTGATACACAGGACAGGAGGCAGCTTGGGTCAGGTGACCGTTGAGTGGCGTGTTGTAGGCGGGACGGCTACTGAAGGTGTAGACTTTGTAGGAGCTGGAGATATTCTGACTTTTGCAGAAGGTGAGCAGTGGTTCTAATTGGATTTTGGTTCTCGCAGGTAAAGGTTCATGGTGCTTTTATGATTGTGGATCATATTTCAAATAATTTTTCATGTCTACATTCTTACTATGAAAATGTATGGTTCTGGAAAATACAGGTGAACTAACTTGTTAATGATTGACCATTCGTAAGTAGGGTAAGTAGGGTGTTACCAAGATATTTTCAGGTAATATGTTAATATGTTAAGAAATGGACTTAATAGATGATATTTATCTTCTTAATTGTAGCTGCTTAACTTCTTAATGCATATACTTTTGTGGGCAAACTAGTTATGATACATATATGATATTTTAACAAACTTTTAATAAAAATGATTTTTAGACTAAATTTTTAACATAGTAGGAAGCATTTCTATGTTTTTTTTTTTTCCTAGAAAATGATTTGGGAAATTGTGGAATCTGATATCCCTAATGGAAAGGGCACAGGGTGGTAATTGGTAATACTTCTTCCTATTTCAAAGACCATTATGAAAATATAAGGAGGTGGGAGTCAAGATGAAAATCGATTTTCCAGTGGTCTTGATAAGTGCAAAGAATGTTATTAAGGAATAGCATTATACAAGTGATTCTTGAATTGTGATGTTATCACACAATGAGCTATATACTTGCTGTCATTCTAGATTCCTTGATAATGAGGTGACCTTGACACTGCTGTGCTGACAAAAATGCACAGCATCAGGAGCAAGAACATGCATTTACCCTTGTTTCTCCTTCCTGCTTTTTAATTTCTCATCCCATCACTCTTTGCAGAAAGTGAGGAGGAATTAAATAAGGTGCATCCTATGCTGAATAGCAGAAGCTGTGTAGGGATTAGGGACATTCAGAGGTACCCTGTGGGGTTCTACACCAAATTACATAGTAGATTGCTTGGCCCTTGGTTCTGTAACTCACCCCTTGGAATTTTCAACTCCCTTCCTTCACTGTGCTCTATCCTGTGTAGTTACCCAAAGACGCATCTCATTTGAAACTGGTTCTTTCCCTCAGAACTTGCCACCCCTTTTCTGCTCCACCATTTCCTAAGTGTCCCTGGTCTTTAAAGATAATGAGTTGGATACTTGTTTAAAGTTATTCACAGTAATTCCAGAATGCTGATGAGAGTCCACTCTACTGAAGAGCTATTACTAAACAGAAGATACTTCACAGCTCTTTCCTGGTCATTTTGGCTTGAGGACCAGGAAGTGAAGCCATGGTTCTTTGAAATCCTTCTACCCTTTACCATTTCGGACCTTCAGATGTGCTTTTCTGTAATATGTCCACATTAATGAACTTTTACAGTGTTTTATATGTGAAAGAGTATATAGATTACTGTACAAAATTTATCATGGAGCTACTATTGTTCTTGGTGCTGAACTATTATAATTCACTCAGATTTTTTTTTTGTATTTTCACTAAATACTTAAATTGTTTTTTTTTAATTTTACTTAAGATATACAAATTTAATGTATTTCCTAAATATTGATTCAGGAATATAGTGATACTTCCCAACTGTACCCTCCCACCTGCCAGTACTCCTACCCTTCTTTCTCCTCCATCTCCTATTCCCATTCTGAGCAGTGGTTTTTTTTTTTTTTTAAATTAGAAGTAATTTTGGACCTTTCGGAATTGCCTACATGGGTAACTTTGTGACTCTACTTCTTACTCCTTTAATTTCTTTAGGTGAAACCAAGAAGACGGTCACTGTGACCATTCTGGATGATTCCGAGCCGGAGGATGATGAAAGCATCGTGGTTAGTTTGGTGTACACCGAAGGCGGCAGTAGAATTTTGCCCAGCTCCGACACTGTTACAGTGCACATTCTGGCCAATGACAATGTGGCAGGAATTGTTAGCTTTCAGACAGCTTCCAGATCTGTCATAGGTCACGAAGGTGGGTTTGCTGTTCTCTTGAGCATATTCATTCTATTTTCCATGGATGTCATTTTTTGTTTAGCCACTTAAAGATTCTGTTCTCCTCACCCCCACCAATTTGGTTGACCTCTATGTGTTAATCTTTTCAGAGTTTCTTTGGGAGAAGTCTATGCAGTAAACTGTTTAACTAGATCTAGGAGTTTGCCAACTCATACTACACTCTGTCTTGCTGCTCTGTACTGGAGTTATTGCAAGGAAGTTGGTCAAAGCTGGCATTCCCAGCATTCTCCTCTGCTTGATGACAGGAAGTAGATTGACCTCCTAGGTTTCTTTGTGAGGGGTAGGTAAGAGGTAAATGTCAAGTGCTTAGCATAGTTCCTGGCAAGCGTAGTGTGTGCTCAGTGGTAGCTGTTACTATTAAATAGTCTAGTCAGTGACTGTTTTAGTCTAGATTTTATATCATGTTTTTGTTTCAGAGCCAAAGTGCCAAACTAGAAAATCTTAAAAATGTGCATTAAAAATAATTTTCTTGAACCTAATGTTTAATGTTCTAGGTAGAGTTTTGTGTATTTAGTGTAAGTTCAATTTGTTTACAGTATTATACCAATATTTTTTGTTTCTGAATAATCTGGATGTGAGGTAAAAGGTTTTTTTTATAACCTGTGTTTTACTACCTAGTTTGTGTCTAGAATTTAAAAGATTGCATGAAAGGACGAGAAATGAAGAACATGTAGCATTGTGAGTCTGGACCTCGAAAGGTCTTCCTTCTGTTGGTTTACTCCCCAAATGGCCGCTATGGCCAGAGCTGCACCGATCAGGAGCCAGGTGCTTTTTCCTGGTCTCCCATGCAGGTGCAGGAGCCCATGGACCTCCGTTTTACAGATGAGAAACTAGAGCTGAGACCCAGGGAGGAGGATGACGTGACAGGATCAGTCAGTCAGTGGCGTGCTGGAAACAAAACACGTCAAAGTGTGCATTACCTTTCCCTCGCTGCACGCCCACCTTGCAGCTGTACTGACCTTACCTACACAAGCGTTGGAGCCATGTTCCAACACTCTTCGCTTTTCTTAGTAGTTGAATACTGCATGCTGTCATAGCAATAATGAGCAACAGTGACTACTCAGTTGCCATTCCTCCAGTCCAAAGGCTGATCACCAGCTATCAAAAGGTTGTTTATAATCATACAAGTAAAAGGGCCTGCTGGAGAAATTAATACTAACTGCAGCAGCAGCAGCAGCAGCAGCAGCATTTGTGGAGTGTTCCTGTGTGCCTGCCACGCCTCATCCATTGTTTCACTTAACTTTAGTGGCGTTCCTATGAAGTGGAAGTAACAGCACAGTGGGTTTTGACACAGGAACATGAACTTTGAGAGAGACTATATATACGTGGTCTCAGAGTGGTGGAGGTTAAACCCAGTTGTGTGGCATCCACGGCCCAGGACACAGGGAGGGCACCTCTGTGCAGAGACTTTGCCATGCTTGAACTTTATCTGCTGTAGAACTTGACAGCACAGGAACTTTGGGTGAACAGTTCAAGTAACTTGAGTTACAATAACAATTGGTATAGCCAGGTCTCGTACGAGGGAACCAAACTTTGATTAGAGATGAAATCAGGATTTTCAATGGTGCCAGTTGCAGTCAGCTTAGTGAACGTAGTCTTTGTGGACTGAAGAAGAAATGCCATAATTATGGGTGCAGCATGAAGCTCTGTAGGGCAGGGCGAGGCGAGCCAGCTGGGAAGAGACCAAGGAGATTATAAAAAGGGAGCTGGGGTGGAAAAAAGCGCCCCCCCCCCCCGCTTACTTTCTTTTCCCTAAGCCTTTTCTTGAGTATAAAGTTATTTTCCTTTTTTCAAATACATATTGGGCCTCAGGAATTCAGTATTTTGTGTATGTTGTCTTTATATTACCATGAAAACTGCATAGAAAATATGTCTCCAGATGAGTTTCCAAAAGTGAATGAAAACTTCATGGTGATTCAGAGATAATTACTAAATTAATAAGGGAAGAAAATCTTGTTGGGTGAGCTTTTAGCAGTGTTCACACTGCTTTTGGCCTAGTGTTTGGAGTGTTCATTTATGTGATTAAAGTGTGGACCATGCTGTACTTCTGGCTCAAGAATATCTTTTTGATTTATGGGGAAGAATTGCCTTAGTGTTTAACAACGTCTGGAGTTCTATGGAATCTTACTCCTGTGTTTTGATTCTAAAACAATTGGAGAGTGGTAAATACTTATTTCAAATGTAATGGACAAATTTAGAAATCGAGAATGATGGATGTGCTCTCCGTAGGTCTGTGTTAGGGGTTTTACACACCCTCACCTGCATCACAATTATGTTCATTGGAATTATGTTCTTTTTCCTTTTCCTGGAGATAGCATGAATACTTTTTCTTTGCAAAGATTTGAAAGAGAAATGTGATTCTTTTCAAAACTATATATAGGATATCCATATTAGAAACACTTTATTTTTAACTACTCATACTCACAGTATGTGCTTCACATTTTTCATGTTCCTATACATTTTTAAACCATTTTCCTTCAATCATAGGATGTGGTCAATTTTGGTGGTATATTATGCGATGTGAACATGTGTATTAAAATTTGGTTTTTATCTTTTCCATTATGTTTATCCACTTTCTTGGTTTTTGTCTTTGTAAAAAGAATCAGTTTGAGGAATAAGTGGGTAAAACACTTCGGGTTATTTAAATACATTTTTTTCAGTTGTATTCTTTCTCTGTGCTAGGCAAGCCTAGACACAACTTGATAAGTCCTTCTGCTTGAGGATTAAAAAATGTCCCCTGCTTTTGATGGACTCTGGATTTTCTATCAAGATAATTTTTCCAGTAATTTAATCAGACTCTTTGTTAGGTACAGGCCCTCTGCAGTCTGTTCTCGGCAGAAACTGGAGGAGAGCTTAGCACCTAGTAAATGTTTGCTAGCTGGTAGCTAGAGCAAACCCTGGCTAGGAGTCTCCACCTCTGCTTGCCCTTAAATACAGGAGACTAAGCAGTCCTTTCTGAGTTTTTCTTGTGTGGTTCTTTGGCTCTTCACACAGACAATAGCCTGCTCTACCCACTTGTTTTTGCCCAGGAGGCATCTAAGTAGACCTGCTTCCTGGAGTCTGTTTTAAAGCAGTAGGTTCAATACTTCCATTTGGAAAATTGATTAGAGAATTCTCTTGCTCTTCTTGTTGGCTGATTGGATACATATGCGATTATCTCACCAAGATGATGTGTTCAAGAAATACTTTGACCCATATTTATGTGTGTGTCTGTCATGCTTCAAATTGTGTTTCTTGGAATAATTCCTTGCAAGTTACTTCCAAGGTAACTTGTTAAATTTTCAGAGGTGAGCTTATTAAGTAGTATTAGACTTCAAGTATTTTTTCCACATAGTAAGTCTGAAGGAAGATTTTGCTTTATTCTTGACTAGGGTTTTTATTATTTTCACCTTAAAGTGGTGTATTTCTAAGTCTTTATGTACAAGCTTGCAACCATATGTATGTTTATAGGATCTCCTTCAATAGGAATCTACCTACATTTTCTCTTCTTGCCATTTTAGTATTCTTTGCATTTTTAACACTTGATCAAACTCACAATGTTTTTTGAGCTGACAGATTTTGTGATTTCAAAAAGTTGAGAACTGGGATTCTCTGAACATCTTTGTCACTAGACAGAGTAGCTGAAATAGCTTTATCACCCCAAGATGTCTCTGTGCTTTTCAATAATAAACTTTATTTCTCAATACATACTTGACCTGTAAAAAATTCTGTGTGCACAATAGGAAGAATATAGATTTTTACAGCAATGTTTATAGTTCATATGAATTATATAAGCATTAAAACTCAATGATACACTGTCAATTATGGCTGATTATATAGTCTTTTAGTTAAACCCAGTCTTGGGAGAATCAGATTCCAATCTAAAAGTACCTATATGCTTATGAAGTGATAAGTATCCAGGGAGCAGGGTGAGCCTAGTGATTAAGCCACTTGAGAGTGCTTGGGTTCGATTCCTGGCTCTGGTTTCTGACTCCAGCTCCTGCCCCCCACCTCCCCCAGAGCAGCAGTGTCTGCTCAAGTAAGTGGACCCCTACATTGCATTTTTTTGCTTCCTGCTTTGGCATCTGCCCACCCCTGGTCATTGTAGACATTTAGGAAATGAATCAGTGAACGGGAGCTCTATCTGTTGGTCTGTCTTTCCCTAGATTTAAAATAAAAAAAATGATTAAAAAATCCAACACATAGTCTGACTACTTTTTTTTGTATTGAAGTGCTTAAACATGTATTTTAAGAGTCTGATGCTTTTGCCTTCTTATATTCTATACACTCAGAACAATTTAGTATACTGAAGTTTTGTGTGTTTGAATTTAATAGAAATTCGATTTGTTAGTAATTAAAATTAATAGTCTCTAAATTCATGACAGTTAAGAAACTTCTACTGGAAATATTTGCTTGTGTTTATCTTTAGAAGTAATTAAAAATCATTTAACAAACATTTGAAAAATGTTTATTTTGCTGGCTTAAAGAATGTTGTAAGATTTTATTATACTCAGAAGTCACTTGTGTAACTAAGTAAAATGATATTTCTAATACTGATGAATTTCCATGATGTGTCAACACAACATCATCTTTTATAGCCTTTCAAATCCGATTTTCATGATGATTTTTAGTGACGTAGTTTGTTAACATACTTTGACTTGAGCTGCTCATCATTACAAAATGCGTGCTCTGAGCATATTTTCAGCCTACCAGGTGGCCATGAGAAAGCGCTGTGGCAACTTACTTTCCACTATTAGCAATGCTAAAGAAATGGCTATCATGATTTCTATTTTATGAAGTAGTCTATGGGGATAAAAGTCGGGACTAGAAAATATCGAACAGACCTCAGTTTTCCAGAAAGAATAAGCTGTAACTTTGGAGTTACAGACTTGATGTACAGGCTTGACACCTTTCCTTTGTATTTCTTTTTATAAAACAAAATCATTGATGGTGTATGTAAGTGACAATCTAAAGAAATGTGATTTTCAGGTATTTGCAAGCATTTTAATGCATGCATTGTGTAAAATCACATTGCATATCAGTGTAAGGAATTTGTGTCCTCTTGAAGTGAAGGAAGAACTTCCTTGTGTTCCCACAAGTTTTGACCATGAAGACTTTATTTTCTTGAATTCACAGAACACTGATGTTCTGGTGCATGTTTTGGAGTGTATTCAAGTTTGAGTTTCCATTTAAGCGTGTGCTTTTGTAACTTTTACGTGTTAGACTACCAGAAGTTTCATTAAATGGAAATATTATTTGAAGTGAGATTCCTGTGTTAATAAACAATAAGCATGTATAAAGCTTCCAGAAAATTCAATACAGCCCGTTTGTCATGTTCTTAGAAAAGGTGCTGTTCTAGGTGCATGCTTGGGTTTGTTGAGTTCAAATGTTAAATTCACTTTTCATTCAGCATTCAATCTGTACATTGTACTTGCAGGAGAGATTTTGCAATTCCATGTGATAAGAACACCCCCTGGCCGGGGAAATGTTTCTGTTAACTGGAGAATTATTGGACAAAATCTGGAGTTCACTTTTGCCAACTTGACTGGAGAACTCTTCTTTCCTGAGGTAATACCACAAGGAACAACTTTAGAGAGAAAACAGCACATTCTGAAGACCATGGGATAGAAAACCAGCAGCTCTGTATTGTCATCGTTATCTTTTTCTCTTGTCCACACCACTGGTTACGCATTCTTTGATGTGTTTTCTCCCTCCATTTCTTTTGCCTCAATATTAAGACAAGGCTTTCCTACTTTATGGCTTGAGGACTACAGTGGTCTCAGAGCTGGGATCCCTGTGACGAGTCTTCCTTTCCCTGCTTCATGTTGTGTATTCATCTCCCCAACTTGCTGCTTTGTCTGAAATTCTCAATACTAAATTGTTCATTGGATGAGATTTCTATTGATGAGCTGAACATTCCAGATCTCCCACAGTTAGACCCTGTCTACTTTAAGCCTGTTTTCCCATGAATCAGCAGTTTGTTTTTTTAAGCCACTGAATTGTTTAAATAGAAATATATTTGGATGAAAAATTTATAAGGCCAATAAATGTAGGAGGTTGTTGATGATCAATAACAATAGAGGGCTGGGTTTCTTTCTGTTTGACATAGGGGTCATTGAATAAAACCATATTTGTGCATTTGTTGGATGACAAGATACCTGAAGAGAAAGAAGTATACCAAGTCATTCTGTATGATGTCAAGACACAAGGTAATTCAGAATTCAATTTTGAATTTTTCCTGATGTCTCTTTTCAGAAGGAAAGAAATAGTAGTTGCCATCTCTGTGTTTAACAATTAGATGCATGTCAACTTTATCTTTTAAAGCTTTATTTGAAAAGGCAGAGTTACAGAGAGAGATCTTCGATTGAGTTCATTCCTCAAATGGCCACAATGACCGGGACTGGGCCGGGCCAAAGTCAGGAGCCTGGAACTTCATCTGAGGGTCTCATATAGGTAGCAGGGCACCAAATACTTGGGACAACTTAGACTGCTTTCCCAGCTGCGTTAGCAGGGAGATGGAAGTAGGGCAGCCAGGACTTGAACTGGGACCCGTGTTGAATGCTGGCATCCTGTGTGGTGGCTTAGTCCTCTGTACCACAATACCAACCTCAGATGCATTTCCATTTTTTTAAAAAAAAAGATTTATTTACTTGAGAGGCAGAGAGAAAGGTCTTCCATCACTGGGTCACTCCCTAAATGCCCCAATGGCTGGAGCTAAGTGGATCTGAATGCAAGAGCTGCTTCCAGGTCTCCCATGCGGTGCAGGGGCCCAAGAACTTGGGCCATCTCCCATTGCTTTCCCAGGCCATAGCAGAGAGCTGGATCAGAAGAGGAGCAGCCAGGACACGAACTGGTGCCCACATGGGATGCCGGTGCTGCAGGTGGAGGCTTAGCCTACTACTCCACAGTGCTTGCCTTGACCTGGTTTCTTTGAGAGGATGACCCTCTCTGGTTACCTGACTCAAGTGTGGGGTTAGGTTGTCAGTATTTGGAAACCAATGCCAACATTACTGTTAGATCTCTTGATGCATTCCCTGTTGCTTTCAGGAGTACCAGCAGCAGGAACGGCTCTGCTTGATGCTCAAGGATACGTGGCTGCCCTGACAGTGGAGGCCAGTGATGAGCCACATGGAGTTGTAAATTTTGCTCTTTCATCACGATTCCTTTTAGTACAAGAGGCTAACATAACAATTCAACTTTTCATCAACAGAGAATTCGGATCTCTAGGTTTGTATCACTCTAGAATGAACAGGGTTTCCAGACAAGTGCTTTTTAATATTGCGAATGAGAGACATTGCCAAAGTAAATTGGGGCCAGGAAAAGCATATTCTTTGTTAATTCAGGAGAGAACTTCACAGCTTGTTTTTGAAAAGATGACATGAATGACCCACGTTCAGAAATGCTGTGTAGCAACCAACCATGAAATCTCAGCAGCATAGCCTGGCTGTGGGCCCACTGATCAAAGCTGGGCATGGCCAGGGCTCGCATTGCTCCGTTTGGGTCTCGTTCTTCTCCTGTGACCAGTAGAGGTGCAAGACAGCAATGGAGAACACACAAAGGCCCTGGAGGACTAGGCTGAGAACTAGCACATCACCACTTTTCCCCTCGTACCATTGGCCAAAGGAAATCACATCGCCAAACTCAGTCTAGAGGAAGTGAAATGGGCCTCGCTCAGACCAGGATGTCACTGAGCCACCGCATGTAAAGATCTTGGATGAATGTAGGAAGCAGTGGGGAAATGGGTCAACCAAGCGATTCTGTGAAAGACAAAATGTTCACACTGAGACATTTAACCAGTTTAATCATAAGGCCTTTTCGTAACGGATTCGTTTAGGTTCTGTCAATGTCACCTATGCCACGGTTCCAGGAATGTTAAGTCTGAAGAACCAAACAGAAGGAAACCTAGCAGAGCCAGAAGTTGACTTCGTCCCTGTAACTGCCTTTCTGATTTTAGAAGAAGGGGAAACAGCAGCCGCCATCAACATTACTGTCCTTGAGGTAAAACTCGTAATTGTCCTGCTATTGTTACTAAACCTGAAGTGCCTGCACGGAAGTAGAACTTGGTGGAATATTCTATCCGTAACAGACGTAGTAACACTTAGTGACTTTTAAAAGCTTTGCGTTTTAGGACGTAAGATTTTATGAAGACTAGGATTATCTGATAATTCTAGTTCTCTATTTAAAAATTTAATATAAGGTTTGTCTACTCTACAACTATAATCTCTAGAAACTTGGTGAATTTATTTCTGATCATTCTGATCTCCCTGCTGGTGCCTTATTGCTTATTGCTTATCAACTTATTGCTGCTGATGATTTTTCTTTCTTAAACCACCTTGGGGCTTCCCTTGTTGTTGAGATAGGCAGCCCTACTGTTCATTATATTTTTTATAAAAACACCTTGTGATAAAGAGAATTTTGTTAAGGCAATTCCCTTTGGGATGGCATTGGCCTAAGAGATTTCAAAGCAGCTTTTTGATGCTTCCGAATGATTCACTGGACCAGCAAATCCATGTAGGCTAGAATCTTTTTCTGGTGGGATTGATTAAATTAGAGATAGTGGGGGAACTCACTAGAGGCTGATGGCATAAAATGTGATTACAGCCAAAGCTTAAAGTAATCACTGGTGACTGAAATTGCTTTCTTACATGATCTTTCATATTGTAAGATCTTGGGCTGTCTTGGGATTTAATGTTTCAGCTACGAAGAGGTTTATAAACATAGCACATAGGGCAGGGGGTAGGACATAGTGTTGAAGTAGAGGTTGGGGAGAAGAGAAAATAATAATGCATTTGGAAAAAAAACTGGAATTACTATGTGTTTTGGAGATAGCATTTTAAAAGTTTTTATCCTCTCGGAGGCTTTTTACTTTTACAAAACTATAGCATAAACCTTCTAAAGTTGGTAACTCTTAATTTGCTGATTTCTGTGGCACTCTGACCTGGTGTAATATTGTGAGAACTGTTAAGCTATAAAATGAAAGGGAGTATTATGTCAGGATGGGACATGTAACACAGATGTGAACGTTAGTGCAGGTAGGTCATCGTTCAAATGTGTAATCTATAAACCAAATGTAATAAAGACTAGTTATGTTTCCTAGTTCTGTTAATTTTAGAGTAGAAAGCTTATAGTCCCCATTCTTGTCTGCACAGGTCTAGTTTAGAAAAATGTTTCTAAAGATTTATTTATCTGAAAGGCAGAGATACAGGAGAGGCAGAGACAGGCAGTCTTCCGTGTCCTTGTCCACTCCCCAAATGGTTGCAGCGGCCAGAGCTGGGCCTATCCAAGGCCAGGAGCTTCATCTGCTCTCCTACTTGGGTGCAAGGGCCATCTTCTGCAGCTTTCCCAGGTGCATTAGCAGAGAGCTGCATCAGAATTGGAGCAGCCAGGACTCAAACTGATGCCTCTGTGGGATGCCGATGTGATAAGTGGTAGCTTTACCCTCTATGCCACAGCTCTGGCTAAAACATTTTTTGAAAATATTTATTTGTGAGAGATCGAGGGAGGAAAGAGTATGACAAAGGGCTCCTACCCACTGGTTTCTTCCTTAAATGCCTGCAATAGCTCAACCTGCGCGCAGAGCTGAGAGCCAGGGACTCCACCAAGGTCTCCCACATAGGTGACTGGAACCCATTCATTTGAGCCATTACCACTGCCTCCCAGGGTTTGCAATAGCAGGAAGCTGGAGTCAGAAGCCAGGAATCAAACCAGGCACTCACCTGTGGGATGTGTCTTAACTGATAAACAAATCCATTCCTGGGTCTAGTTTTAGAACATGGGCTTTTAGTTCCACTTTTCTTTGTCTCTGCAACCATTTCTTCTGCCTGAGTAGCAATAGGTTTAGAGTATTAGGGTCTGTTCACTCAGAGGTCAGCTGCCCTGGGGGCAGGGGCATGGGATTTGGGGCAGTTGGCACAGCAGGAACACAGTTCTTTCTTATCACACATCTGTAGCTCAAGTTGGTCCCTGTACTACACAGTATCATCTGGAGACTATGATCTTCACTGAGTGTTTTCACGTGGAAACCTATCTCCATTAAATACAGTGAAGACAAAAGTGTAGGTTGGTGCATATGTACTGATACTCCATGTGTGTGTAGACACGTATGAGGGATCTTCAGAGAACTTGTGGAAACTTGAAGTAAAAAGATGTCTCTCTTGATGTGGAACGATTTGGAAATCAATGCATTTCCATGAACGTTCAAAGACCTCGTATACATGGATTTCAAAATGTTTTGCACTAAAGTAAACTTACTTTTTAAGTTTTGTTTTCTATGAGCTTTTTGAAGCACCCACCTGTGTGTATGTATGTGGGTGTGTGCCTGGATGTGGGTTTTGCTAATCCTTTTGTGTTGGGCATCCGTTTGGTTTTTATGGCTATTGTATAGACTAGTGATTAGTAATAAATATACTTTATAAAGCATTCTGTGTAGGCCACAATCACATTATTTTCAAACAATATTACAACTGCATCCCAAAATAATTTTTTTTTTTTTTTGACAGGCAGAGTGGACAGTGAGAGAGACAGAGAGAAAGGTCTTCCTTTGCCGTTGGTTCACCCTCCAATGGCCGCCGCGGCTAGCAAACCGCGCTGATCCGATGGCAGAAGCCGGGTGTTTCTCCTGGTCTCCCATGGGGTGCAGGGCCCAAGGACTTGGGCCATCCTCCACTGCACTCCCTGGCCACAGCAGAGAACTGGCCTAGAAGAGGGGCAACCAGGACAGGATCGATGCCCCGACTGGGACTAGAACCCGGTGTGCCGGCGCCACAAGGCGGAGGATTAGCCTAGTGAGCCGCGGCGCCGGCCCCAAAATAATTACTATTAGAAAGAATGTAGAAATGAGGCCCTAGAATTTAAGTAATACTTGTAAAATAGAATTTGATATTAGGTCTCCATAACTGTGAAGCCTATATTTTTTTGATGGTATCTTTCAGTTCCTCAGTCTAATTGTTGGATATTAAGGTAATTTAAATTTTTTTGTTTATGTTTAAGATAGGTTTGTAGTTGGTTTATATAACTTAAAAATGTCACAATGCTTCAATGGTTTCATGTGATTCAATAACTTCCTACACAAGCAGGCATAGTTTAATCCTTTCATGATTATTTTTTCTATTTTAAGTATCTTTATGTGGATTTTTATTTTCTGTATGTTGTATATATTTGAGATAATTCTAAAAGCACTTATGAAGGGTAATTCCTTTGTCAGCATAATGAAAGGAATTAAAGAGTATAATGTTTGCAGGATGATACACCGGAGCTAGAAGAATATTTCCTGGTGAATTTAACTTCTGTTGAACTTATCATGGCCCCATTAACTTCATTTCCTCCCAGACTAGGTATGTGGGATTTTGTTTGCTTTTTATTCATTTCAAATAAAGAACTTTAATCAGAAGTGAACATTGTGATGCTTGTTAATCTGTAACATGTGTAAATAAAACGGGCTTTTAGACTTGTTTTAGTTTAGTGACTATCATTCATTGCGGTCTTGTACAGTGGATGGGATAAAGACATTAAGAATTACAGTGTGATGCTCTTTAAAATCTACAACTGGTTTATAACCAATTTGTAATCCTCAAATTAAGTCCTTTGGAAGGTATTTTCCTTTAGAATTTGATTAGCCATTTTCATTGGATCTCTGAACTATCAAAGTGTTGCCTCTACTAGGGTATACAGCTTTTGTCTGTCTGCTGTGTTCTCTGCTGTTTTGACCTTTGATCTTTTTCTTTCCATGCTTTTAGAAAAGGCTCAGTTAATTCATTACAGACTGAAAGGTAAAACTTGAACTTTCATACTGATTTTTGTAGATTCCTTTAAAAATATGCTTTCTTATGTTTAAACACAAATTCCCGGTTGTGGTTTGGACATTGACTATTGGGAAGTTTTGTCTGAAGCTTTGGCAAGGGCAATGCAGTGTGGGATGGAGGTGAGAAACAGGAAGGTGAGCTGCCCTTGTCTCTTTAAAAAAAAAAAAAAACTTAATAAATATAAATTTCAAAAGTACAGCTTTTGGATAGCGGTTTTTACCCCCGTAACCACCCTCCCACCCACAGACCATCCCATCTCCTACTCCGTCTCCCATCCCATTCTTCATTAAGAGTCATTTTTAATTAGCTTTATATACAGAAGATTAACTTACTGTATACTAACTAAAGATTTCAACAGTTTGTGCCCACACGGACACACAAATTACAAAGAACTATTTGAATACTAGTTATACTGTTAATTCACATAGTACAGCACATTAAGGGCAGAGATCCTACATGGGGAGTAGGTGCACAGTGACTCCCGTTGTTGATTTAACAGTTGACACTCTATGATATCAGTAATCACCCGAGGCTCTTGTCATGAGCTGCCAAGGCTATGGAAGCCTCTTATATTCACGAACTCTGACCTTATTTAGACAAGGCCATAATCAAAGTGGAAGTTCTCTCCTCCCTTCAGAGAAAGGTACCTCCTTCTTTGATGGCCCGTTCTTTGCACTTGCCCTTGTCTCTTGGTTACAAGATGTGGGCAAAAAGAAACCAGTCTCTGTGACAGGCTTTGAAGAATGGACCCCGCTCCTGTACTTCTCAGGCTCTGTGACAGCTTCAAAAATATTACAGGGTAGGCATTTAGCCTTGTGGTTAAGACACAGAGCAAAACGCCCATGGCCCATGTCGGAGTACCTGGGTTTGGTTCCTGGCTTCGGCTCCTCACTCGGCCTCCTGCTAGTGCAGACCCTGGGAGGCAGCAGTGATGGCTCAAGTAGTTGGGTTCCTGCCAGCCACAGGGGAGACCTGGTTAGAGTTCCTGGCTTGGACTCCAGCCCAGCCTTGACCTTTGTGGGCAGTGGAGGAATAAACCAGTGGATGGGATCTTTTTCTTTCTCTCCTATTTCTGCCTCACAAATATTATAAGATTTTAAAAAAAAAATTGAAAGGAAAGAAATAGTCAATTTTTATTATACTACTATTTGAAAATGTATCATTGAGAGAAGCTAAGTAACACGTCCCCCGTGGCATTGCTAGGAAGGGGTAGGTGGAGCTGGACTACAGTGCTGTGCTCTGGTTTTGAAATCGCTGCTGTTCAGCATCTGGTCTGATGGGCAAAGATCCCGATTTTCTTTTTTTTTTTTTTTTTAACTTTTATTTAATGAATAGAAATTTCCAAAGTATAGCCCATGGGTTACAATGGCTTCCCCCCTCCCATAACTTCCCTCCCGCCCGCAATCCTCCCCCTTCCCACTCCCTTTCCCCTTCCATTCATGTAAAGATTCATTTTCAATTCTCTTTGTATACAGAAGATCAGTTTAGTATATATTAGGTAAAGATTTCAACATTTTGCCCATATAGCAACACAAAGTGAAAAAACTACCATTGGATTACTAATTATAGCATTAAATAGCAATGTACAGCACATTAAAGACAGAGATCCTACATAATTTTTTTTTCAAATTAATTAATTTTCTATGCCATTTCCATTTTAACACCAGGTTGTTTTTTTTTTTCATTTCCAATTCCCTTTATATACAGAAGATCACTTCAGTATATAATTAGTAAAGACCTCATCAGTTTGTGCCCACACAGAAACGCAAAGTATAAAAATACTGTTTCAGTACTAGTTATAGCATCACTTCGCTTTAGACGACACATTAGGGACAGATCCCACATGGGGTGTAAGTACACAGTGACTCCTGTTGCTGATTTAACAATTTGACACTCCTGTTCATGGCGTCAGTAATCTCCCTAGGCTCTAGTCATGAGTTGCCAGGGCTATGGAAGCCTTTAGAGTTCGCTGACTTCGATCTTATTCCGATAGGGTCATAGTCAAAGTGGAAGTTCTCTCCTCCCTTCGGAGAAGGGTATCTCCTTCTTTGATGGCCCCGTTCTTTCCACTGGAAAGATCCCGATTTTCTATTGGCTGCTGCACAGCGGTGTGCTCCTTACCCTGGAGAACAACACACTGCCCCACCCCGGCGGCTGTCAAGTGTCCTGGGCTAAAGTAGCACCTCTGAAATTCAACAGGTAAAGTATTATAGAAAAAGGCCCAGCAGTAACAGAGTTAGTTAATATTTCCAGACTGACTAGGAGGGACTGGTAACGTAGTGAACTAGATGGAGAGAATACGAAATGAAAAAGGATAAGGGAAGTTTACTTCAAAATTAATCTCTTTCATCAAACTTTCCCTATCTTTCTCAACTGTCATTGTGGCATTTCTCTGCCCCCCTCCCCCTTACACACACACACACACACACATGTGCGCTTGCGCTTGCTCTCTGCTTCATTTTCACACCTGTATTTTTCAGTCCTCTCCCTCTCTCCTTTCTCAGTCGATTTAGTTTTCCTCTTTTCTTGCTCTTTCTACTTCTAGGAGTTCCCATTTTCTTCCTGAAAGGCTAATATTGCATAATAGAGATGCCAAGTGTTTTTAATTGATAAAAATAGTAGAAAAAACCCATAATCTCAGTTGCTTGATTTCAGGCTAAGCTGATAAAATTTCTACAAATCAGAGGCTCTTAATAGCAAAACATGTTCTTACCAAATATTATAATCAAATGTCTCTATTGGCTTAAAAATCTTTTAGGTGATGTTGATAATACCTATGAAAGAGGAATGATATAATCTCAAACTGTCTTTCCATTATATGTCACACAGTTATTTTTAATCAGTTATGCTTATTTTACAAGAGGGCTTTGTGACTTTGTAGATTCAGAAGGCTTGACTGCACAAATTACTATTGATGCCAATGACGGTGTCCGTGGTATTATCGAGTGGCAACAGAACAGGTGAGCCTGTGGCTGTGTGGGTATCCTCTTCGGAGTTTGATTCTTTATCTGCTAATAGAAGCTTTTAAGGGAGAAAAAGGAATGTTCCCTGTACTTTGTTGTAGGTTTGAAGTAAATGAAACCCACGGAAGTCTCACCTTGGTAGCCCAGAGGAGCAGAGCGGCCCTGGGCCGTGTGGCCTTGTTCGCCTATGCCCAGAATTTGGAAGCACAGCTGGGGCTGGATTACATCTTCACCCCAATGGTGGGTCTCAAAATTTTTTGCAGGTGACTTTTGCAAATTATTATTTTAAAAAAAATCTACCTAAGGTGAACAAATTTCATGTATTTCATAACTACAGATTTAGGAGCGTAGGGGTATTTCCTGTCTATTCCCTTTGTTATTCTTTGAATTTTTACAATGACATACTTTTATTTTTTAAAGGTAGTTTTATTTGAAAGGCAGAGAGTTACAGAGAGGCAGAGGAAGAGAGAAGTCTTCCATCCATGGTTTCATTGCCCAGATGGCCACAACAGCCATTGCTGGTCTGATCTGAAGCCAGGAGCTTCTTTTGGGTTTCTCAAGCCAGGGGCTCAAGAACTTGGGCCATCTTCTGCTTTCCCAGGCTACAGCAGAGATCTAAATTAGAAATGAAGCCACTGGGACTTGAACGGGCACCCATATGGGATGCTGGCAAGGCAAGCAGTAGCTTTACCCGCTACGCCACAGTGTCTGCCCAGTTTATTTTATAATCATAAGATTAGCCTTCTCCTAAGTAAGGAATTCAACAAATAGCTAGAAGGAAAAAAACTTCCTATGGGACTGGTGCTGTGGCTTCAGTAGGTTAATTCTCCACCTGTGATGCCGGCATCTCTTATGGGCACTAGTTCTAGTCCTGGCTGCTCCTCGTTCTATCCAGCTCTCTGCTATGGCCTGGGAAAGCAGTAAAAGATGGCCCGGGTGATTGGGCCCCCTAACCCATAAGGGGGACATGGAAGAAGCTTCTGGCTTTGCATAGGTTCAGCTCTGAACATTGCAGGTATTTAGGGAGTGAACCAGCAGATGGAAGACTTTTCTCTCTGTCTTTGCTTTATTGTCTGTACCTCTGCCTCTTAAATAAATAAAACCTTAACAAAAAAACCCCCTGTTCTTCAACAGTAGAGATAAAGACTGAACAACAATCAATTCTCAAAATGTCAATTTTGCTCATATATATTACATTAGTTCGTACTCTATTAGTTACCACAGATCAGGGAAAACATATTTGTCTTTTTGGGACTAGCTTATTTTACTAAGTATAGTGGTTTCTAGTTGCATCCATTTTGTTGTGAAAGACAGGATTTCATTTTTTATGGCTGAGTAGCATTCCATAGTGTGTATATACCACATTTTCTTTATTCAGTTATTGGTTGGTGGGCATCTGGGTTGATTCCATGTCTTAGCTATTGTGAACTGAGCTGCGATAAACACGAGGGTACAGATGGCTCTTTCATATGCTGATTTCATTTCCTTTGGGTAAATTGCCATGAATAGGATGGCTGGGTTGTACGATAAGTCTGTGTTCAGATTTCTGAGTAATCTCCATACTGTCTCCCACAACGACTATACTGGTTTGCATCCTCACCAACAGTGGGTTAGGTTACCTTTTCCCTTACATTTTCACCAGCATTTGTTTGTTGATTTCTGTATGAGAGCCATTCCAACTGAGCTGAGGTGAAACCTCATTGTGGTTTTGATTTTCATTTCCCTGATGGCTGATGATCTTTAGCATTTTTTCATGTGTCTGTTGACCATTTGAATTTCATCCTTTGAAAAATGTCCATGTCTTCTGCCCATTTCTTACTGGGGTTGTGTTGTTGTTGAATTTCTTGAGCTCTTTATAAATTCTGGTTATTAACCCTTTATCAGTTGCATAGTTTGCACATAACTTCTCCCATTCTGTTGGTTGCCTCTTCACTTTGCTGAGTGGTTTTGTAGTGCAGAAGCTTCTCATTTTGGTGTAATCCCATTTGTCAATTTTGGCTTATTGCCTGTGCTTCTGAGTTCTTTTCCAAGAAGTCTTCGCTTATGTCAGTGTCTTGAAGAGTTTCCTCAGTGTTCGCCTCTAGTAACTTGATGTTATCAGGTTGTAGGTTTAGATCCTCTATATCCATTGCGGGTTGATCTCTATCAGGTGTAAGGTAGGGGTCTTCATACCTCATATAGAGATCCAATTTTCCTAGTACCATTTGAAGATACTGTTCTTTCTTCAGGTGTTGATTTTAGCTCCTTTGTCAAAGATTAGTTGGTTATGGAAATATGTGAATTATTTTATGTCCCTTATTTCTTCAGAATCACAATGATTTAAGTCCTGTAAAACACATTATTCTATAACATTATATATCCTTCAGCACATTTGTGCAGATTTTTTTTTTAAAGATAGGTTGATTTGAAAGTTGGAGCTACACAGGGAGAGGAGAGGCAGAAGCAGAGAGAGAGAGAGAGGTCTTCCATCTGCTAGTTCAATCCCCAGTTGGCTGCAATGGCCAGAGCTGTGCCGATCTGAAGCCAGGAGCTGCTTCTGGGTCTCCCATGTGGGAGCAGGGGCCCAAGGGCTTGGGCCATCTTCCACTGCTTTCCCAGGCCACAGCAGAGAGCTGGATCAGAAGTGAATCAGCAGGGACTTGAACCAGGGTCCATATGGGATGCCGGCGTTGCAGGTGGCGGCTTTACCCACTACACCACAGCGCTGGCCCCGGGCAGATTATTCTTGTGGTAGGATAGTTCCCATCATTGTTTTGGTAAAATAAATTTGACTGTCAATACTGTTTTTAAAGTTGTTCTGTATTTACTATTTTAGTGCAATATTGGATACTGGACAACAGAAGCTATTTTGTTAAATGATTTGTCATCAGATAACCCTCCTAAAGTGTTTCTTATGATTCCTGAAAACTTTAATTCCTTCATTTCCTTGTTTTGGCTTTACTGCAGCACCTTTGGTGTTGTAAAATTTTTATTTCATTTCTTCATGCCATTTATTCCTGAACCAAATGTTAACTTCCTTCTCTTTCTTCATCACTTTAATTTTCTAAGCATACTTTTATCAATTTAAATAAAAATGGAGCATGCAGAATATAAAGAAAAATCCCTGTACATAGCTTAAACTTTACATTCACAACGCTATTGCATTTCTTTCCAAACATTATATAAAAGCTGGGTGGATTTAAATATAATGGTGTCTACTTTTGCCTTTTTGAGCAGATTCTTCATTTTGCTGATGGAGAAAGGTATAAACATATTGACATCATGATTCTTAATGATGACATTCCAGAAGGAGACGAAAAATTCCAGCTGATTTTAACTAATCCTTCTCCTGGACTGGAGCTGGGGGAGAATACAATAGGTAACTGATAACTTCTTATACACTGCCCCTGTCTCTCAGGCTGATTTCCCAATATGGGGTCCGTTTTAAAGGAGTTAGAACTCTTGATGGTTTCATATGTTTAGAGTAAAATATTAAGGTTAAGCATTTCAGAATTCTGTCAGTGGAACAGTGCTTCTGGCCTGTGTGTGTGTGTGTGTGTGTACATATGTAAAAAATTAAAAAGACTAGCACTGAAGGTGACAGTCGTTTTCCCCAGTTACAGATGGTATTTAATTTGTAAATGTCCACAGCTGTCCTTTGGGATTTGAGTTCTTCAGTTCCCTGTGTGACAGTAGAAGCGATGAAGGCAGCTGCTTCAGTGTCATCTAAGAGTTGTGCTGGTTCCACAGAGATTCAGGGTGCATTGATGGCTCAGACAGATGCTTGGCTTGGAACCATTTGGCATTATTACTGAAAATCATCCAGTTAGGTGTAGTGCTGGCTACCTAGACAAGTGAAAAAAGAGACAAAGGAGAACTCAAGAGTTGGAAGAGTTCTTTATCTCACTAGAACTCCTTTAAGTGATAGGGAAGCCCAAGTGCATTTGGAGGACTAAATGCTGACTGGTTCTTCAGCCACCTGTTTTAAACACTGATTGGGTACTGGGATTTTTAAGGAACTTAACCTTTGTATTCCTAAGTTATTGGCCTTTATGTGAAAAGCCTTGGTTTGTAGTGAAAACCATAAAGGAATCTTGAGAAACCCAAGGACTGGTTTTTACTTTTATTGCTACATTGATGAAATAAACTGGTATTTTTAAGTCTCTAGGAATCTATTTTTGAGGCTGTGCGAATTCAAATTCAAAAAGCTTGTTTGAGGTAAAATCGTATTGTTGTAGAGCAGAGCTGTACAATGAATACTGTCCCTTAAGAATTGTCTGGCTTGAAAGAGAAAGCCCAAATCACATAGACTTAAATGAGGTAATTTACTGATTCATTGAGGTTTTTTTTTTTTTTTTTTCAAAGAATTTTGAGAGGTAGAGTTACAGTGAGAGGGAGAGGTAGAAAGGTCTTCCATCCGCTGTTCACTCCCCAAATGGCCACAACAGCTGGAGCTGGGCCTATCCAAAGCCAGGAGCTTCTTCTGGGTCTCCCATGCGAGTGCTAGAGCCCAAGCACTTGGGCCATCTTCCACTGCTTTCCCAGGCTATAGCAGAGCTGGATCGGAAGAGGAGCAGCCAGGACTAGAACGGGCACCCATAGGGGATGCAGGCGCTGCAGGCGGCAGCTTCACCCACTATGCCACACCATCAGCCCCGTGTTCATTGAGTTCAATGGTGTAGAGGCAACTGCCCTTAGACACCAGGACTCAGTGTCACTGAGACCCTGTCTCTTTTTTAAAAATTTTTTTTTTTGACAGGCAGAGTGGACAGTAGAGGGAGACAGAGAGAAAGGTCTTCCTTTTTGCCGTTGGTTCACCCTCCAATGGCCGCCGCGGTTGGCGCGCTGTGGCCGGCGCACTGCGCTGATCTGAAGGCAGGAGCCAGGTGCTTCTCCTGGTCTCCCATGGGGTGCAGGGCCCAAGCACTTGGGCCATCTTCCACTGCACTCCCTGGCCACAGCAGAGAGCTGGCCTGGAAGAGGGACAACCGGGACAGGATCGGTGCCCCGACCGGGACTAGAACCCGGTGTGCCGGCGCCGCAAGGCGGAGGATTAGCCTAGTGAGCCGCGGCGCCGGCGAGACCCTGTCTCTTGCTACAGGGAATGTTGGCTGCCTCCCAAGGCTCATGTTACGGAACATCCATAGCGGAGGTCACCACCATTCTGCATCCAGCTGACAGGGAAAACAGTGCAGCATTCCCCAAAGTCCTCTACAACCCTAATTGGAAGTACGAAGGTCACCGGCCGCCTCCATGAGCAGGAAGCAGGAATGTATTATTGGGCTTTGTCAAAGTTACCTTGTAATTATCAAATTAAATAGAAATTTCTTTCTCAGAATAATACTTGGAGAGTAACTATTTCTTCTTGTTCTTCATCTTTGTGTTTTTATGATTTACTTAATTGAAAGACAAGGATCTTTGATTTGCTGGTTCACTCCCCAAACGGATACAATGGCTAAGCCAAACCAGGCCAAAGCAAGGAGCCAAGCACTCAGGCCATCTTCGACTGATTTCCCAGGCATATTAGCAGGGAGCTGGTTTAGAAGTGAGGTAGCAAGTGTTCAAACCAGTGCTTATATCAGATGTCAGTGTCACAGGCAGTGGCTTAACCTTCTGGGCCACAATGCTGTCCCCAGTGTGTAATCTCATAGTGTTTCATTAATTGGCTGTTATACTATTACCAAACTTTAATGCAGTTTAAACAAAACATCTTGTATCTAAATCTTAGTATTTGAGGGCAATTAAGATAGTCCACAGAGCAGAAGAATGTTGAATGGGAAGGAATAGCCTCAGCCGCCTTCCATTTTTACCTGCACTGCAATGTGTGCTTACAACAGTTTCTCTACATCCTAAGCAGCAATATCCATATTATCTAAAACATTTTTTTAAGATTTATTTATTTGAAGGGCGGAGTGAGAGATGTCTTCCATCTCCTGGTTCTCTCCTCAAATGTTGGCAATGGCTGGGGCTGGGGCAGACCAAAGCCAGGAGCCTGGAACTCCATCTGGGTCTCCCACATGGGTGCAGGGGCCCAAGCACTTGGGCCATCTTCTGCTACTTTCCCAGGTGTGTTAGCAGGCAGCTGGTGGGCAAGTGGAGCTGGTGGGACTTGAACTGTCGCAGGTGGTGGCTTAATGCACTATGTCATGACACTGGTCACCTACTCTCTAAATTTTTATATTCTAATAAATGAAAAATATGTAGCTGTATTTTGCATTTTTCTTAATTTCTCTTAGTGAACTTGATTCAAGTTTTTTGTTTTTTATATGCCTTGTTCACTTTCCAGTGGTTTGTGCTTTTATTGACTTGTAAAAATAATCATATTGTAAAAAATTTTTTTGCATTTTCTTTTTTTTAAACTTTTATTTAATGAATATAAATTTCCAAAGTACAGCTTTTGGATTACAGTGGCTTCCCCCCCCGTAACTTCCCTCCCACCTGCAACCCTCCCATCTCCCGCTCTCTCTCTCATTCCATTCACATCAAGATTCATTTTCAATTATCTTTATATACAGAAGATCAATTTAGTATGTATTAAGTAAAGATCTCAACAGTTTGCATCCCCCCCCACACAAAAAGTAAAGTACTGTTTGAGTGCTAGTTATAGCATTAATTCACATTGTACAACACATTAAGGACAGAGATCCTACATGGGAAGTTAGTGCACAGTGACTCCAGTAAAAAATATTTGTTTGAAAGCCAGAGAGAGAGACAGCTCTAGGTTATCTGGTATCTGCTGGTTCACTCCCCAAATGCCCATACCAGCCTGGATTGGGCTAGCCTGGAGCCAGAGGCCTGGGACACCATCCAGGTGTCTCACGTGGGTGATTGGAACCAAATTACTTGAACTATGACTTGCTACATGCCTTGTTGTGCATTAGCAGGAAGCTTCATTGGAAACACAGTAGCCAGGACCCAAACTCAGCCCTCTAATGTGGAATGCGAGCATCCCAAGAGGTGACTTTAATCTTCTGTGCTGCAATGTCCATCGTAGAATACGCGTAAATTCTGAATTTAATCCTTTGCCTCTTAAATAGGAATAGATTGCAGAAATATTTTCTAGTCTACTTGTCATTTGTTTATTGTGTAAAAATTAAGTTCATCAAATATTAAATTTTATTTAGGTTGTTTCAAATGAAAATATTTTACTATATTTTTCTATCTTCAGTTTTGATTTACATGTAATTAACATACCATGAATTTATTCACTGATAGTGTGTGAGGCAAGGGTAGAACTCTATTTTTCTCAAACAAGGTATAAATCACTACCCTAATATGTATAGAACAGGGCATCTATCGGCTAGGGTTCAGTGTGGAAATTTATCCGTCTCCACCTGTGTATATTTTCTCCTCAGCTTCCTCTCGCCCTCTCATCCATCCATCACTCTGTCTCCCCCTCTCCTAGATTGCATTCCGTTGTATTTGCCTAGTTATGTTTCCAGTAGTACTGTTCTGTTTGTCTTGGCTTTAAAGTATATTTTTTTTTACGTCAAATTTTTAAAAAATCCATTTCACCAATTCTCTGGTGAATGGCCTCTGCTATATTGTCCAGAATGCACAAATTGAGTTTCATAAAAAATCCTTGCGTGGGGTGGAATTGGAATTTTGAAGCATGGTAGGACTTGGAGAGATGAGATGGAGAGGAGAGCTGACATAAGTGTTGATGAGTGTTGTTGCTGGGGGCAACCAAGACTCAGCGCTGCTGGATTGAGTTGAATGATGCTAGAGTTGTTCCCTGAGAAGGAAAGATGCTGGGAAGTTACTTCCTGTCTCTGTGTTTGAGGGTCACTCCAGGCTGTAAAGGACCAGCAAGCTGGCCAGGCTCGAGCATGGGAAGATGCTGCTCTCAGTTAGCGAGAGATGACTGGGCAAGCAGGAACTCTCACAGATTGCCTGAGAGTGTCAGCGAGGCACGGGTGGCACCTGGCAGCCACATGTTAACGTTTTGTGATTGCCTGCGTTTAAACAGGTCTTATAGTTTTTATGTTAGGTTAATTCCTGAGTATCATTGCTATTGTGAATGAGTTCACTTTCTGTTAAATTTTTAAGCAATGATAGCTGATATCTAGACAAATTAGAACAGTTTAAGAATGCAGCTCTGGGGCCAATGCTATGGCATAGTGGGCCAAGCCTCTGCCTGCGGTGCCGGCATTTCTTATCGGTGCTGATTCATGTCCCAGCTGCTCCTCTTCCAATCCAGCTCTCTGCTATGTCCTGGGAAAGCAGTAGAAGATGGCCCAAGTGCTTGGGCTGCTGCACCCACGTGGGAGACCCAGAAGAAGTTCCTGGCTTTGGATCCGCCCAGCTCCGCTGTTGTGGCCATTTGGGGAGTAAACAGTGGAAGGAAGTCCTTTTTCTCTGTAATTCTCAAGTAAATTTTTTTTAAAATATGCTCTCTAGAAAACAAAAAAAAGAAAAAAAAACAAAAAAAAGAAAAGAAAAAAAAACTAACAAAATAAATAAATAAATAAATAAATACGCTCTGAAGCGGACTTCCTGGCTTTGTACACCGATTCTGTCACTTCCTAGCTTGTGAAGTTTTTCGAATAACCTGTCTGTGCCTCAGTCCATGTTATTATAATTAAATGAGTTAACATAGATTAGGCAATGACTAGGTCTTTCATAGGATTAGTTGTTTCAGTTAGTAATATTATTAGAGGTAGTAAAAATGGCAAACTCTGCATTTATGATGGTAGCTTAGGTTATATTTTGAATGATTACAATAATTCTAGTCATTTTCTCTTGCATTTTCTTAGGAGATAATCACGTTGTCTGGGAAATAGCTATAGTTCTGTAGCTTTTTGTTCCTTTGACGTGTGTTCCCTGGCTGATGGCCCCAGGACTGTTGAACGGTAGCCATGACAACAGGCATCTTGTCTCGCTTCTGTTTTTAGTGGGGTTGTGTCTATTGTTTAAATATTAAGTTTGATATTTGCTGCTATCTTCTGAGCAGTATCACTTCATGCGATTGAGGAAGCCACTTTTTATTCCAAGATGACTGGGTGTTTTTATGTAAAGAGAGAACGTGGAATTTTACCAAATGGTTTTGAAAACTTCCCTCCTTTTTCAGGTGGTCTTGAAATGCTCACGTTGGGTAGAGAGTTAGCTGAATATCCAGTGAAACCTGTCCTGTTTTCATTGATTGCTCCAATGTTTTTATTTTGACAGCCTTAGTTACTGTCCTCGCTAATGACGATGGCCCTGGAGTTCTGTCATTCAACAACACTGAGCACTTCTTTCTGAGAGAACCGACGGCGCTCTACGTACAGGAGAGTGTGGCCGTGCTGTACGTGGTGCGGGAGCCTGCACAAGGACTGTTTGGAACGGTGACAGTTCAGTTCCTTGTGACAGAAGTGAACTCCTCAGCGGAGTCGACTGATCTGACTCCTTCCAGGGGCTACGTTGTTTTAGAAGAGGGTGTTCGAGTCAAGGTATGGCATGAACCTTCAGTGAGAGTGGGAGGTTATTTTTGGTATTTAAGATTTTAAATATTTGAAAGGCAGAATTAAAGAGAGACATCGTCCACCTGCTGGTTCACACCCCAAATGACTGCAAAGGTCGAGGCTGGGCCTGTCCAAAGCTAGGAGCCAGGAGATTCTTCCATGTCTCTAATGTGGGTGGCAGTAGCCCAAACACCTGGGCTATCTGCTGCTTTCCCAGGCATATGAGCAGAGAGCTAGATTGAAAATGGAGCAGCTGGGAGTTGAACTGGCGTTCATATGGGGTGATGGTATCATAGGTGCCTTAAGCTACTGTGCCACAATGCTGGCCCCCATTCTTAGTATTTACAAAATAATTATCTCTCAGGGGAGTACCCTAGGACTTCCAAAGGAAAAAAACAAAACAGGCTGGCGCTGTGGCTCACTAGGCTAATCCTCTGTCTGTGGCGCCGGCACCCCGGGTACTAGTCCTGGTTGCTTCTCTTCCAGTCCAGCTCTCTGCTGTGGCCCGGGAGGGCAGTGGAGGATGGCCCAAGTGCTTAGGCCCCTGCACCCGCATGGGAGACCAGGAGGAAGCATCTGGCTCCTGTCTTTGGATTGGCGCAGTGCTCCAGCTGTAGCAGCCATTTGGGGAGAGAACCAATGGAAAAAGGAAGACCTTTCTCTCTGTCTATCTCTGTGTCTATAACTCTCCCTGTCTCTCTCTCTCTCTCACTGTCTAACTCTGCCTGTCAAAAAACAAAACAAAACAAAAACAAACCTGCCAGCTTAGGTGGGAGGTGAAGACATTAGATGAACCATGTAGCTGTTCTAAGGCAGTTTGCAGTGTATAAAGGGTGCAAGGGCAGAAGCCGGCCGTAGAGTAGAGCCATATGCAAATACTGACACAGACATTGCTCTTAAATTTCTTTTTACAAAAGATGGACTTATTTGAAGGGGAGAGTGACAGAAAAAGTGGAGGGAGGGATGGGGAGAGAGAGCACAAAAGAAACATCTTCCCATTTGCTGGTTCATCTCTCAAATGGCCACAATGGCCACAACAGTTCAAGGCCGAATCCAGGAACCTGGAGCTCCATTCATGTCTCTCACATGGGTGGCAGGGGCTCGAGCGCTTGGACCACCTGCTGCTGCTTTCCCAGACACATTGGCAGGGGGCTGCATTGGAAGCGGAGCAAGCAGGACTCCAACCAGAGATCTGATGGGAAATTCCAGCATTGCCAGCCGCAGCTTAGCTTTAACCTGCTATGCTGGTCTTGTACATTCTAAATTACTCTAACTTAAAAGAATTTAATCACTGAGTGATTAAATAATTTATTTTGACAACTTAAACATTAGAGCAAATAAAATTTTTAAACCTACAGAACAGCTTTTGTTGCACGTACTTAAATGTTGAAGTATAAACCATACGGAGACTTTAAATATTTTATTTATTGATTTGAGAGGTAGAGTTAGGCAGAGGCAGAGCGAAAGGTACTCCATCCACTGGTTTGCTCCCCAAATGGCCGGGGCTGGGCCGGTCCAAAGCTAGGGACTTCTTGGTTTCCCACATGGGTGCAGGGGCCCAAGCACTTGGGTCATCTTCCATTGCTTTCCCAGGCCATAGCAGAGAGCTGCATAGGAAGAGGAGCAGCCAGGACAGGAACTAGTGCCCATATGGGATGTGGTTGCTGCAGAAGAAGGCTTAGCCAACTATGCCACAGCGCCAGCCCTCATACACAGGCTTTAAAGTATATAGCATCATATAAAGATAATTGAAAATGAATCTTGGTGAAGAATGGGATGGGAGAGGGAGTGGGAGATGGGATGGTTGCGGGTGGGAGAGAGGTTATGGGTTGGGGGGAAGCCGCTATACACCTGCATTCAGATTTCACATCGCCATTCCCCAGACCTGTCCCTGTTCCACCTTGGGCTTGCCCTTTCTTGAGGAAGCTCTTGGCCGATTTCTGTCACTGAAGACCCCTCATGCTGGTGCATGGGCTTTGTTCAAAGAGAATCATGCTCTGTGTAGTCAGTGACACTTGGCTTCTGTCTCTCGTCGTAATTCCTGGGATCTCTGTGGCTGCAAGCCTCAGTGGTTGGTTCTGTTTCACAGCCGAGGCGCCCTGCACTGAGCACCCTCGGCTTGTCCTTCCGTTCTGTAGGTGCACATTGGGGCTGTTCCCAGCTTGTGCCTGCTCTGACGATGACTACTACTTAACACACTAGAGTGAGAAAAGTAAAGGTGTATGTCCAGGGCAGGATAAAAAGTTGGCAAAGATGAAGAGAGGTTGAATTTTTTAAACTGGTGCTGTTTTCAGTACCATAAATATTTATTTTTTAGACACTATGACAATGTTAAATATCCCAAAAGTAGCAACTTGAAACCATCACACTTTGGAGATCTGTATTAAATAAAAGTAGGTGATATTTCTCAAAACATATTATTTTGTTTAAAATGTTTAATAAATTTTTCTACGTATGTATTGCAAAAATACTGATTCCAGTAACTTTTGATTTTGTTTTCAGGTTCTACACATATCTGCCATATTAGACACGGAACCAGAAATGGATGAGCATTTTGTTTGTACCTTGTTTAATCCAACCGGAGGTGCTAGACTAGGGGAGCGTGTTCAAACCCTGATAACAGTTTTGCAAAACCAGGCTCCTTTGGGGCTATTCAGTATCTCTGCAGTTGAAAATAGGTATAGTTTATGTATAAGGAAATTATCACTTCAGAAGCTCAGGGAATAGTTATTAACATATGAAAATGCAGAAGGGTATGGATTTCTAATTTTTCTTGCAGCAAAGATCTTTAAAAATGTACACAGGATGCTCATAAATTTCCTCTTCAAACTTTTAAAAGTCTAATTTAGTTATTTCTGAATAGATTCAATGTGAGTTGTAGATGCAATTCTAAAAACATAATGATACTTTCTTCTTGTCTCCTTCACACCCTCCTCCCTCTCCTGTTCTTTTGTTTGTTTTTGAGATAATATATTTTAAAATTACATTAGAGTAAAAAGGCTTAATACTTCCATGAATAAGAAGTTTAGTAAAAAGCAAAAAGACCCTAGGTTAGTGGGAATAAAGACAGTGCTATGATGAGTAATTGAATGGAGAAACAACCATTTCATCCATATACAGCAAATTTCAAAGTAACCAGATAAATAAAACTATATTAGTATAACATTCTTAACCATTGGTTTAACAAGGTTATAAAACAAAGTTTTACAAAACTATATTTGCAGCAACAGAGAGAGACAATTCTTTTTTCTGGATTTCTGATTATAAGAGGCTTTATTTTAAAGACTTACTAATTTATTTGAAAAGCAGACATGTAGAGAAGGAGATAGAGATTTTCAGTTTGTGGGTTCATTCCACAAATGGTCTCAATGGCTGGGTCTGGGCCAGGCCAAAGCCAGGAGTTTCTTCCGGGTCTCCCACACGTATGCCGGGGTCCAAACACTTGGGCCATCTTCTGCTGCTTTCCCAGGTGCATCAGCAGAGAGCTGGAGTAGCCAAGACTTGAACCAGCGCCCATATGGGATGCATACATTGCAGGCCGAGGCTTAACCTTTTACACAACATTGCTGGCCCCACAAGAGACTTTTAAAGAGGACTCAGTAAGGTAGACCATGAGAGACCATGTGACCTCTCGTAACAGCAAGTATCCAAATCCCAGACATATTGTGTGTGATGTTATTAGACTTTATATTAAGGTCACACTGTCAAAAAGCAAGGCCAGTGCTGTGGCGTAGGTTAAACCTCCATCTGCAGCGCCAGCATCTCACAGGTGTTGGTCGAGTCCTGGCTTTTCTACTTCAGATCCAGCTCTCTGCTATGGTCTGGGAATTAGTAGAAGATGGCCCACGTCCTTGTGCCCCTTTACCCATGTGGGAGACCCAGAAGAGGCTCCTGGCTTAAGCCTGACCCAGCCCTGTGCATTGCAGCCATTTAGGGCAGTGAACCAGCAGATGAAAGATCTCTCCATCTTTCTCTCCTTTTCTCTATTTCTCTCAAATAAATAAATGATATAAACTAATTAACTGTTCTAGTTGACTGTTTAAACACATGTTAGCATATCGTTTTAAAAAGATTTCCCTTAGAAGCTGACAAATGTATTTTCTATATCTTAAAATATGTTAATAGGTATACTTTCTTAATATACTAAGAATTTCCAGAATCACTTTTTCTCTGTAAAATATTTTTGACTTCTGTGTGATGAAACTTAGAAATGACTTTTTTTTTTTGGGGGGGGGGTTACAGACTCTCAGTGTTTTCTTAGGATCTTAGTATCAGTGTTTGATCTGTGTTTTTCAAAAATCTTCATCAATGAATATTTTGTCACTTGGGAGTCTAATCCTCTGGCTATTACATTACTGAATCTCACCCTGGATGTTGTAGAATTTAAAAGTGTATTAAGTAGATCCTAGCAATGTGTTCTGTATTTTAAACACATAGAAATTACATTACATTCTTCCTCTGCTTTCCACAATCCTATTTTTTTCTTTTAGAGCCACCTCTATAGACATCGAAGAAGCCAACAGGACGGTGTATCTGAATGTGTCACGTACCAATGGCATTGATTTGGCCGTGAGTGTGGAATGGGAGACGGTCTCTGAGACAGCCTTTGGAATGAGTATGTTCTGATATTTTGAGAAGAAAGTTCTATAACCAAATATTGCATATATAAGACTTAGAAGATTTTTTTTTTTGCTGTGAATCATATCTTACAGCTCTATTGCAAATGGAGAGCAGAAATTGAATTATTTTTGCATCCTCAGATAAGTATTGAGTCTTTGTCATGAGCCTCCATGGTACTGAGCTTGTGGAGATTACGCTTTAGGGGTGACGGAAATGAACCAAATAAGTAAAAATAAATATGTACTTCAAACACTGTAATAAACATTTTAAAGGGGAGATACTGACAGAACATGAGGGAGTTCTTCCAAGGAGTATTTATGTTTGAACTAACATCAAACGATGAGTGGGGATTAATTACAGTAAAATTGAGTGGGAAGAGGATGAGTATGGGAAGCTTTTGAGGCAAAAAACATTTTCAAGTTACTGGTGTAAATTTAAAAAACCTAACATTCATCATATTTCTTTAAAGAATATCTATTTCTTGTACACATATTTTCATCATCTTGAAAGTTGATAACATTTAGTACCTTCCCCTTTAATATTTGTCTTATTTGAAAGGCAGAGTGACAGTGACAGACATGCAGATTTCCTTTGTGCACTGGTTCACTCCCCAAATGGTTGCAAGAGCTCCATCCAGGTCTCCCACATGGGCGGCAGGGGCTCAAGCACTTGCACCATCTTCTGCTGCCCTCCCAGGTGCATTAGTGGGGTGCTGGATTAAAAGTGGACCAATCAGGGCTCAAATGCTGGCATCTCAAGTGGTGGCTTAACCCATCGCACCATAGCACTGATCCGGCATATTCCTCTTTGAAATGCACAGTTAGTATTTGTCAATATATACATTGGAAAAGTTCTGTATTAGACTTTTTTAGCATATTATCAACTTGTTTATTAAAATTATTTTCAGTTAAGTTTTCTACCTTGTCTCTTATGCATGTGTTTGCACACATATGCACACACACACACACCCTGTGGACAGAACTTGATTTCTAGTAACCAACCCATTCTAGTAACCATAAAGTAGCGCAGATAAGGCTTGGAGCAGAGTATACAGTAGTAAATCGTGATTTGTTTTTCTCAGGGGGAACGAATGCTGTGCTTTCCATATTTCAAAGTTTTCTGGAAGAGTCGATGTCTGGCTGGTGTTTTTTGAATTTGGAAGAGTCAGTATATGGTATAATGTTAAGAAGCTCGTCTGTCACTGTTTACCGGTGGCAAGGGGTTTTTACACCAGTTGAGGTAAATGTCCCTTGTTTTACAGTTCACATAAAATGTGCAGGTAAATTTTGGATGCCTTGTGAGTTATGGTTATTCCTCACGTCCTAGGATTTAAACATAGAAAACCTTAAAACGTGCGAGGCCTTCAATATTGGTGCTTCCACATACGTTGTCCTTACTCAGGAAGAAAGCAATGAAGACAAGTCTTCGATTAACAATGTATACACATTCACATCAGGATTCAAATTATTGCTGGTAAAAATATTCAATTTTTCATAGCTTACAATTTTTATTTAAAAGAAATTAAAATTTCTAAGGCTGAACCAAATGGACAATAATGCATGTTCTGTGTTGATGTGAAAAAGGACTTTTTGCAAGTTCAGAGGTCATGCACATTTGAGCATGGTATCTCATCAGGGATATTGTCTTTCTTGAAATGACACACATGGGATGAGAGATTTTTACAGTCTTGAACTTCAAAGACTGTTCAGTGTTGTCCCTAAAGTCCTTTAAAATTTTTATTCCTGTTCTTCTGTGTCCTTTGTAGGTACAAACAATCAGTATTGCAGAAAGTTCTCAAGTAAGATATTTTACTTCGCAGAATCAAGATTATTTAATTGTTGCAAGTCAGAGAGATGATTCTGAATCAACTCAGGTTTGGTTCTTTTAAAAGTTTTTTCCTCTTTTAATACTATAATTAAAAGTCACTAGATATGGGTTGGTGGGGTTTGTATAAAAGTTACAATTTACTTCTGGTAAAGTCAAAAAAGAGAGTGGAAATCGTGATGAGTCAATTGATTTTAAAGATTGACTTATTTGAGAGAGTTACAGAGGAGAGAGATCTTTAATCTGCTGGTTCATTCCCTGACATGGCCACAATGGCTGGGCCGGGCTAAAGAGAGGACCAGGAGCTTTATCTGGGTCCCTCACATGGGTGGCAGGGACCAAGCACTCTGTCCTCTTTCTGCCGCTTTCCCAGCTGTATTATCAGGGAGCTGGATTGAAAGCGGGGCAGCTGGGATATGAACTGGTGCCCACATGGGATGCTAGCATTGTAGGCGGTGGCTTTACCCACCGTGCCACAACCCTGGCGCCCAGTTAATTTCTAAACAACAGTTACAAATATTATGTTGTCTTAAAGGGCTGGGGCCCTTTAATGTAATGATCAACTTGAACATTTAATTGAACTGGAAAATGCTATGGAGAGAAATTGCACAATTAGACGGTATCACTAAGATTTCATTATTAATGCAAAGTGAGCACTCATCATTAACCCAGAAATTCCATGTATCTCTAGTAAACCGGATTTTGTAATCCTGGCAATGTTTACTTGATAATTTTTGTCACTCTGTGGGCTTCTGTGAATGCTTTTCATCTCATTTTTAGCTAATGACTTTGTTGAGACGGACTGCCAGGAGGGAATTCCTTATCTTCCCTGCACCAAATTTCAGAACTGGCTTGTACCTCATTCTTACTCTTCCTACCTGTTAATGACGGGTAAAGTGTCTTTTGTTCAAAAACCAGGTCTTTCACATAGATGCGCCTCTTGCCTTCGTAATCTTAAGTGATTTTAGTTCTCTGGCATTTATCACATTATTGTAATCAGCATAAATGTTCTTGGATTGCTCAGTTTAGACAGAAACCTCCCATGATTGCCTCTTCTCCTCCCTTCTGTGTTTGATTTCTTTTCTCCACTCAGCAGCAAGCTATCTTGAAAGAATTCATATAGTTTTTAATTTTTTAAATTGTCATTTGGAAGCTAGACACACAGAGACATGTCCATTCTCCAAAAACCTATGATAGCTGCTTTGGGCCAGGCTAACAGCAGGAGTCAGAACTTAGCTTTCCCATGAGAGTGGCAGGGACCCAACTATATGAGACATCATCTGTTGCTTCCCAGGGCACTCATTAGCAGGAAACTGGAATTGGGAGTGGAACTGGGCCTTGCACCCATGCACTCTGATATGGCATGCAGCATCCCAAGTGGCATCTTATGCTTATGATTGGCATAAGATAGTACTGGACTCTGCCTGCAGTCCTGGGTGGTGATTAACATTGCCTTATTTTTTTTTTTTCTCTCCAATGGATCCTGTTTAGATGATTACTTGCCCATGCTAGTGAAAGTACCTCCTAATCTTAAATTTTTTCAATCCCCAGGACTTCTAGCTTCCTTCCAGTTCACAGCATGGCAATTTATTTTTTTCTTTTTAGCAACTTTGTCGTGAAGATCTGAGTTGACGTGAATATATCCATTCTCTAACACCTTCCTAATTGTCATCTTTAGCACTTGTCTCAATTTATAGTCATCGTTTATTCAATTACTGAGAATTTACTTTTTGCCTTTCCCTAAGAGTTAGTAAGATCCATGAAGGGAGAAAGCACTGTTTCCAGGCCTCCCAGCCTAAGGCCCATCTCAAGTTCCTAATTTTTGCCTGAATACAGAAATTATTTGAGAAATTGACCGAACTATGTAAGAAATCGGGTGGACTTGGAATTTTTTACTTGGTAGATTAAGGACCCTCATCCTGAACCTTGACTCTATTGCCACTTTGGGGATGAAGATGGTTTGGCTGTTTTTGTACACTGCTGCTGCTGTTATTGCAGCATCAGGAAGTTTCTGAATTTTCTACCTTCAGTGTGATTCTCTGCTGTTCTAGGCATTCTCCTTCCCCTGCTGTCACTCACCCCATCGAGGTGTGTATTTGGGACTGAGGTCTTTGCACGTGAGTGCACATACACACACATGTGCAAATGCACACAGAGCAAAGAAAAAGGCCTGCAGGCCTGCACCCGTCGGGGTACCTTCTCACTTAGGAAAGTATCCCCCTAAGGAAATAAAACAATCTAGGAGGGCAAACAGATTTTTTGGCGAAATTCTCATGGGTGCGAAGTTTCTGATCACAGATTCTTTATTTGAATATTCCCCGCAGGTCTTCAGGTGGGATGGAGGAAGCTTTGTGCTACATCAGCAGCTGCCTGTCCGAGGTGTGCTGGCCATGGCCTTGTTCCACAGGGGAGGTTCTGTGTTCCTGGCTGTCTCGCAGGCTGACTCCAGGCTTCCTGCCCTTTTACTCAGATGGTCTGGGAGTGGCTTTCTTAGCTTTCAAGAGGTGCCAGTCCTTGGGGCAACAAAAATGGAGGCTTTGTCCTTGGGAGATGATATTTACCTCATTTTTGCCAAAAATACCTTTCTAGGTAAGAAGATAATAGTGTGCGTGATACATGTGTGGTTTTTTATCAAAAACAGCTAACATTTATATTGTATGTTCTTTACAAAAATGTTCCTGCAGTAAGTTTTTACCTGGTCGATATAATGTTTTTGAGGATGTATGTTAAGTATGGGATTTTGAGGGAAAAAAAAAATTAAGGCTTATGACCATGATTTTGTTATGGGATGAACCATTAGTTTTGAATTAAGAGAAGATTGGAGGAGGGTAGATAAAGTAGAAAGCTCTGTGAAGATTTTATAACTAAAATATGGAGATACTTGAGGTATTATGAGTAATTTACAGTATTAATAATAATTAGCAACTTCTGATGAAACTGCTTCATGTGTGAGTTTGCTTTCTTCTGCATGGTGGGACTTTCAGATAAACTTCCAGTGTTCCTGAAAGATGAATCTTCTGTTGGTATCTTTTCCTGCCCATCTGATCATGAGTGGCTAACTGTATTCATTTCATGTGGAATGCAAAAGGAATGCGGAAGTGCTTCCTGCTTAGTTGTGTTTTGTTAGGAGTGATGTCTGATGAAATTTGTTCTTCAGATCTAATATTCTTATTATAGTTTTACGTGTCATTTGGTCTTCTGTTTTTAAACCTTTGCCTTCTTTTATTCTGCTTTATTCCATAATTATAGGAGATCAGAACTCAGTTGATGTTTTCATCTGGGAGACAGGACAATCTGCTTTCAGGTATTTTCAGGCCCTGGACTTCGGTATTGTTAATGGGATCCATTCCTTCACCCCAGCTTCAGGAATAGGTAAGGACTTTTCTAATCAGTCCTTACGTGAATAAGGAAACCACATTGATTTCAGTCTCACTGATTGAGAGCTACTGCCATGATGCCAGACACCAAGGATGTAAAATCGAGATATTAAACCCTTTCCAGTTTCTTAGAATTTCAAGAAGATTAATACTTTTTAAGTGGGCATTGTGCTTGAAAATAACCTAAATAACCGAATAGGGTGAACATATTCTTAGAAACTAAAGATAATATTTCTTTTCTCTAGAAAAATGAAGAAAAGATACATATTTCAAAAATGCTTTCCTATAATTCATTTTATTTTTAAAAAATTTTAAATTTTAACATATTTGCACATCTTCAATGGGTTCAGTGCCATATTTTAATATAGAAGCATGGCAAAGACTGACTGTACCAGGCAGCCAAGCTCCATGTCCTCATCTTGTCTTTGTATGGAGTCCTCCAGTTCCCTTGCTATAGTTCCTCCCATAGAACATTATGCTTCATTGTGAGCCGTAGTCACCCTGACTGCGCTGCCAACAACAGAACCTGTTGTTCTCACCCTCCTGTGTTTTGGAAACTGTTGTTCAACTCCCCTCCTCCATTTTGCTTAACCTCTGGTAATCACTATTTTAAATTCTGCCTGTGGGATGTCTTTGTAAGGCTGCTGTGGTGATGATGAAGCACATCAGCTTTTGCTTGCTCTGGAAAGTCCGTATTTCTCTTTCATTTATGAATCATGGCTTCACTGGGTGCAAGAGTCTTGGTTGGTAGATACTTGCTTTTAGAACTTAGACTGGTATCATTCCATCACCTCTTGGCCTGTATAGTTTCTGATGAAAAATGTGCTGTTGATCTAATGGGAGTTCCTTTAAAATAACCTGGCACTTTTCTCACGTAAGTTCTAGAATTTTCTCATGGTGTTGTGTTTTTTGAGAATTTTACTATACTGTGTCATGAGAATCTTTACTATGTTGTGGTGAGGTGGGGTTCTATGGACTGTCTAAACTTGGGTGCCCGTATCTTTGTCCAGATAGGAAAGTTTTCAGCTGTTATGTCATTTTATACATTTTCTGTGCTTTTGGTGTCCATCAGGAATTCAAGTTTGTGATTATTAGCTTGTGGATTTGTGTCCCAACAACCTTGGAGGTTGTCTTCATTCTTTAGCTTTTGCTTTGCTCTTTCTGTCTGGCTGCAGTATTTTGAGACTTTAAGTTTAGTCTTCCGCCTGCTCTGATTTATTGTTCCAGCTTTCAACTTTTTTTTTCTTTGACTCAATGAGGTTTTTAAAAATATTTATTTATTTGAAAGTCACACTTTGGGAGAAAGAGATCATCCACTCACTGCTTCATTCCCCAGATGGACACAATGGCCAGGATTGGGCCAGGCCGAAGCCAGGAGCTTCCTCCAGGTCTCCCATATTGGTGATGGGGCCCTAAACATGTAGGTCGTCCTCTGCTGCCTTTCCCAGGCTGTTAGCAAGGAGCTGTATTGAGAAGTGGAGTGGCTGTGATAGGAACCAGTGCCCATATGGAATGCTGGCACTGCAGGTGGCAGATTTACTTGCTATGCTACAACACCAGCCTAAACTCAATGCGTTCTTTATCTCTGAGATTCTCTTAGGTTCTTTTTCAGGATATATCTCTTTGATGAATTTCTCATTGATAGCTTGTTTTGATTTGATTTGATTTTTTACATTTAAATTTTAAGGACTTGAATTTCATGCATTTCATATATACAGATTTGGAAACATATAATTGCTCCCAACCATACTCCTGCCTTTCTTCATCCTCCCACTTTATTTTTTACAGAGATTAATTTTCAGTTAATTTTTATGCTCATAAGATTAATCCTGCACTAAGTAGAGAGTTCACTGATTAATATGAAGAAAAAAAAGAAAAAAGAACAAAAACATTGTTCCCCGACGGTCAAGGCAAGGACTATTCAAAATCATCATATCTCAAAGTGTTAGTTTTGCTCCTGTAGATTACATTTTAAGTACTCTACTAATTACCACAGATGAGAGAGACCACATGATATCTGTCTTTTTGGGACTGGCTTATTTCAGTAAGTATAATTGTTTGAGTTGCATCCATTTTGTTGCAAATGACAAGATTTCTTTTTCTGCTGTATAGTATTCCATAGTGTATGTTTACCATAATTTCTTTATCCAGTCATTAGTTGATGGACATATGTGTTGATTCTATATCTTAGCTATTGTAAATTGAGCTGAAATGAACATGGGGGGTACAGATAAATCTTGCCTTTTTTCCTTTGAATAAATTCCCAGGGAGGGGATGGCTGGGTCATATGGTAGGGCTATATTAACCTTTCTGAGATGTCTCCATGCTGTCTTCCACAGTGGCTATACCAGCTTACATTCCCACCAACATTGATTAATGCTCACATCTTTGAGCATTTGTTTATTGTTTATTTCTGTAGGAGGGCTATTCAAACAAGGGTGAGGTGAAACCTCATTGTTTTGATTTGCATTTCCCTGATGGCTAGTGATCCTGAGCATTTTTTCATGTGTCTATTGACCATTTGAATTTTCTCTCTTGAAAAATGGTTCAGGTCCTTTGCCCATTTGCTGACTAGGTTGTTTGTTTTGTTGAGTTTCTTGAACTCTTTATAGATTCTGGAAGTTAATCCTTTGTTGCATAGTTTGCAAATAATTTCTCCCATTCTGCCAGGTGCCTCTTAACTTTGCTGAGTGTTTGTTTTGCAGTGCAGAAGCTTCTCAGCTTGATGTATCCCACTTATTAATTTTGGTTTTGATTGCCTGTGTCTCTGGGGTCCTTTCCAAGAAGTCTTTCCCTATGACAGGGTCTTATGGGGTTTTCCCAATGTTCTTTAGTAATTTGATAGTATCATGTCAGATTTTTTGAGTGGATTTTTTGTGTAAAGTATAAGGAAGGGGTCTTGTTTCATTCTTCATGTGGAGATCCAGTTTTCCCAACACAGTTTATTGAAGAGACTATTTTGGCTCCAGGTATTGATTTTTGCTCCTTTGTCAAAGATAAGTTGGTTGTAGATGCATGGATTAATTTCTGGAGTCCTATTCTGCTCCATTGGTCTACACATCTGTTTTTATGGCCAGTACCAGGCTGTTTTTTTTTAAAAAATATATTTATTTATTTGAAAGGCAGAGTTACAGAGAGGCAGAGGCAGAGAGGGAAAGAGGTGTTCCATCCACTGGTTCACTCCCCAAATGGCCACAACAGCTGGAGCTAGGCAAATCTGAAGCCAGGAGTCCCAGGCTGTTTTGTCTACAACTCCCCTGAGGTATGTCTTGAGGTCTGGTATTGTGATATCTCCAGCTTTGTTTTTATTGTTTAAGATTGCTTTAGCTATTTGGGGTCTCTTGTGTTTCCATATGAATTTTAGCATTAGTTTTTCTAGATCTCAGAAGAATGTTGATATTTTGATTGGTATCACATTGAATCTGTAAATTGCTTTTGGTAGTATGGACATTTTAATGATAGTGATTCTAACAATCCATGTACATGGAAGATTTTTCCACATTTTATGTTCTATTTCTTTAATATTTTATAATTTTCATCATAGAGATCTTTGTCCTTGGTTAAATTTATTCCAAGGTATCTAAATTTTCTTGTAGCTATTGTGAATGAAATTGATCTTATAAGTTAATTCTTAGCTATGGCATTGTCTGTGTATACAAAGGCTATTGATTTTTGTGTGTTAATTTTATATCCTGTTACTTTACCAAACTCTTTTATGAGTTCCAGTAGTCTCTTGATGGAGTCTTTTGGATTCCCTATATTTAGAATCATGTTGTCAGCAAATAGGGGTAGTTTGACCTTTTCTTTCCTTATTTGTATTTCTTTGATTTCTTTTTCTTGCCCGGAGGCTCTGGCTAAATCTTCCAGGACTATATTAAATAGTAATGGTGGGAGTGGGCATCCTTATCTGGTTCCAGATCTTAATGGGAATGCCTGCAATTTTTCCTCATTCAGTAGGATGATGGCTGTGCATTTGTTATAAATTGCTGTAGGTTTAGGAATATTCCTTGTGTTTGCTTAAGGTTTTCATCATAAAATGGTAAAGCATTTTGTCAAATGATTTCTCTGCATTTATTGAGATAATCATATGGTTTTTGGTATTCAGCTTAATGTGGTTTATCACATTTATTGATTTTTAGATGTTGAACCATCCCTGCATACCAGGAATAAATCTCACTTTGTCCAGGCAGATGATATTTCTTCTGTGTTGTTGGGTTCGATTGGCTAGTATTTTATTGAAGATTTTTGCATCTATGTTCAGCAGGGATATTGGTCTGTAGTTCACTTTCTCTGCTGTATCTTTTTCAGGCTTAGGGATTGATGTGATGCATGCTTCATAGAAGGGGTTTGGGAGGATTCCTCCCCTTTCAGTTGTCTGGAATAGCTTGAGAAGAATTAGACTTAGTTCTTTAAATGTCTGGTAGAATTCAACAGTGAAATCATCAGGACCTGGACTTTGCTTGTTGGAAGGGTCTTTATTACTGATTCAGTCTCTGTCTTGGTTATTGGTCTGTTCTGTGTCTTCATGTCTCAAGTTAGGTAGGTTGTATGTGTCTAGGAATTTATCCATTTCTTCTAGTTTCCTGGTTTGTTGGCACACAAGCTCTTTGTAGTAATTCCTGATGATTATTTTTATTTTTGTGGTATCTGTTGTTACATTTCCTTTTTCATCTCTGATTTTGTTGATTTGGGTTTACTCCCACTTTTTTTTGGTTAGTTGGGCCAATGTTTTGTCACTTTTATTTTTTCAAAAAAACCAGCTCTTCATTACCTTGATCTTTTGTGTTTTTGGTTTCAATTTTATTTCTTTTTTTTTTTTTTAAATTTTTGACAGGCAGAGTGAACAGTGAGAGAGAGACAGAGAGAAGGGTCTTCCTTTTGCCGTTGGTTCACCCTCCAATGGCCGCCGTGGTAGGCGCGCTGCGGCCGGCGCACCGCGCTGATCCGATGGCAGGAGCCAGGTGCTTATCCTGGTCTCCCATGGGGTGCAGGGCCCAAGGACTTGGGCCATCCTCCACTGCACTCCCTGGCCACAACAGAGAGCTGGCCTGGAAGAGGGGCAACCGGGACAGGATCTGTGCCCCGACCGGGACTAGAACCCGGTGTGCTGGCGCCGCAAGGCGGAGGATTAGCCTAGTGAGCTGCGGCGCCGGCCTCAATTTTGTTTATTTCTAACTTAATTTTATTCATTCTTTTAATTTGGGGTTTTTGTTTCTAAGTCCTTGAGATGTATTTATAGGCCATTTATTTGGTGATTTTCTAACTTATTGATGTAGGCACTAATTGATATAAACCTCTCTCTTAACACTGCTTTTACGGTATCCTATAAATTTTGCTAAGAGGTATGTCATCTTCCTTTGTTTCCAGAAATTCTTTAATTTCCTGTTTTGATTTCTTTGAACCACTGTTCATTTAGGAGCATGTTGTTCAGTCTCCACGTGTTTCCAATATGTTCTTGAGATTCTTGAGTTGTTGGTTTTGAGCTTCTATCCATTGTGATCAGAGAAGGTACATGGTATGGTTTTGATTGTTTTGAATTTGCTTGAGACTTGCTTCATGGCCTAATACATGGTCTATTCTAGAGAAGATTCCATGCCCTGCTGAGAAGAATGTGTATTCTGCAACTGTGGGGTAAAACGTTCTATAGATATCAATTCCATTTGGTCCTGGTGTTGATTATCTCTGCTGTTGATTGATTTTCTGTCTGGTTGATCTGTCCATTGATGAAAGTGGGATGTTGAAGTCCCCTGTTACTATTGTACTAGAGTCTAAGTCTCCCTCTAGATCTGCTAACAGTTTTTTTTAAATAGCTAGGTGCCCTGTAATTGGGTGCATACACATTTATTGTAGTCACATCTTCCTGTTGTGTTAATTCTTTAATCATTACATAGTGTCCTTCTTCTTTGTCTCTTTTAACAGTTTTTTGTTAATCTGTTTTGTCTGATATTATGATGGCTACACCTGCCCTTTTCTGTTAGCATGAAATCTGTTTACATACTTTCACTTTGTCTATGTGTATCTTTGGTGAGGTGTGTTTTATAAGGCAGCAAATAAATGGGTCTTGTTTTTTAATCCATTAGGTCAGTCTGTGTCTTTTAACTGAACAGTTGAAGCCATTTACATTTAAGGTGAATACTGATAAGTAATGACTTGGCCCTGCCATTTTTCTGTGAATATTCCCATTGTTTACTTTGGATTTCTTTTGTACTTTTACTGTGGGATTTTCTGTCATTGCATTCTATCATGATGATGGCTTTGTTTCTGTGTGTAGCACATCCGTTAGCATCTTTTGAATGGCTGGATGAATGGTAACACATTTTTTTCAATTTCTATTTGTTATGGAAGGTCTTTATTTCACCTTCATTCATAAATGAGAGCTTTGCAGAGTATACAATATTCTGGGTTGATAATTTTTTTTCCCTCTTGTGATTTGGACTATAACTTACCATTGTTGTCTAGTATATGGGTTCTGATGGGAAGTGATTTGTGAGTATAATTGGTGATTCTCTGAAGGTTATCTGGCATTTCTCTTGAACATATTTTAGAATATTTATGCTTTTATGTGGAATGTTTGTAATGTGTCATCGTGAAGATCTTTTCTGGTCATATCTGTTAGACGTTCTAAGTCTTTCCTGTACTTGGACCTTCCTTTCTCCAAGTTAGGAAAGCTTTAATTATTTTACTGAGTAGGTCTTCTATTCCATTCCATATTTCTACTCCTTCAAGTGCTCCCAAGACCCATAGATTGGGTTGCTTAATAGTATCCTCTGTATCTCCAACACTGATTTTAAGTTTTCTAACTTAAATTAAATTGACTGTAAAATTTCCAAAGATTTGTCTTCTAGCTCGGATATTCTTTTTTTTTTTAATTTTATTTTATTCATTTTATTTTATTTTATTTTAATTTTAATTTATTTAATTTTATTTTATTCATTTTATTTAATGAATATAAATTTCCAAAGTACAGCTTATGGGTTACAATGGCTTCCCCCTCCCAAAACTTCCCTCCCACCCACAACCCTCCCCTTTCCCGCTCCCTCTCCCCTTCCAATCACATCATGATTCATTTTCAATTCTCTTTATATACAGAAAATCAGTTTACTATATATTAGGTAACGATTTCAACAGTTTGCCCCCATATAGCAACACAAAGTGAAAAAAAAATACTGTTGGAGTACTAGTTATAGCATTAAATAAGAGTGTACAGCACATTAAAGACAGAGATCCTACAAAATATTTTTTTAAATTAATTAATTTTTTATGCCATTTCCAATTTAACCCAGGTGTTTTTTTTTTTCATTTCCAATTATCTTTATATACAGAAGATCAATTCAGTAAATAAGTAGTAAAGATCTCATCAGTTTGGGCCGGCGCTGCGGCTCACTAGGCTAATCCTCCGCCTTGCGGCGCCGGCACACCGGGTTCTAGTCCCGGTCGGGGCACAGATCCTGTCCCGGTTGCCCCTCTTCCAGGCCAGCTCTCTGCTGTGGCCCGGGAGTGCAGTGGAGGATGGCCCAAGTGCTTGGGCCCTGCACCCCATGGGAGACCAGGAGAAGCACCTGGCTCCTGCCATCAGATCAGCGCGGTGCGCCAGCCGCAGCACGCCTACCGCGGCGGCCATTGGAGGGTGAACCAATGGCAAAGGAAGACCTTTCTCTCTGTCTCTCTCTCTCACTGTCCACTCTGCCTGTCAAAAAGTAAAAAAAAAAAAAAAAAAAAAAAAAATCTCATCAGTTTGTACCCACGCAGAAACACAAAGTGTAAAAATACTGTTTCAGTAGTAGTTATAGCATCACTGCACATTAGACAACATGTTAAGGACAGATCCCACATGGGATGTAAGTACACAGTGACTTCTGTTGCTGACTTAACAACTTGACACTCCTGTTCATGGCGTCAGTAATCTCCCTAGGCTCTAGTCATGAGTTGCCAGGGCTATGGAAGCCTTTAGAGGTCGCTGACTTTGATCTTATTCCCATAGGGTCATAGTCACAGTGGAAGTTCTCTCCTCCCTTCAGAGAAAGGTACCTCCTTCTTTGATGGCCCCGTTCTTTCCACTGGGATCTCACTCGCAGAGATCTTTCATTTAGGTCTTCTTCTTTTTTTTTTTTTTTCTTTTCCATGGTATCTTGGCTTTCCATGCCTACAATACTCTCATGGGCTCTTCAGCCAGATCCGAATGCCTTAAGGGCTGATTCTGAGGCCAGAGTGTTGTTTAGGACGTCTGCCATTCTATGAGTCTGCTGTGTATCCCACTTCCCATGTTGGATCTTTCTCTCCCTTTTTGATTCTATCAGTTAGTATTAGCAGACACTTGTCTTGTTTGTTTGGTCCCTTTGATTCTTAGACCTATCCAAGCCATCGAATGTGAACTGAATCTGATCACTTGGACTAGTGAGATGGCATTGGTACGTGCCACCTTGATGGGATTGTATTGGAATCCCCTGGCACCTTTCTAACTCCATCATTTGGGGCAAGTCTGATTGTGCATGTCCCAAATTGTATATCTTCTCCCTTTCTCTTTCCACTCTTAAATTTAACAGGGATCGGATATTCTTTATTCTGCTTCTCCAACTCTGTTATTAAGGCTTTCCACTGCATTTTTTATTTGTTCTTTTGAGTTCTTCATTTCTAGTATTTCATTTTGATTTCTCTTTAAAATCTCAACTTCATGGAAAAATTTTTCATATGATATGGATTTCTTTAGCTCATGTTTTTGCCTCTCATTACTTTTGAGTAATCCTATGATTTTTTATATTCCATTTCTGGCATTTCCTCAATCTGTTCATCTTCACATTCTAGTATTGAAAAGTTGTATTCCTTTGGGGTAGGTCAAAGTGTCTTCCTATTCTTATTTCTTGAATTTCTGCATTTATTTTTAGGCGTTTGTAAATATTTTTTCCTCTGATGACTTTTTATCTCTGAGCTATACCTCTGTGGCTTAGTGGAATATCTATACTTTAGTGAATACCAAGAGGTTTGTGGTGGGTATGGCCAGGGAATTCTGGTCAGTGCCTAGGATGGGGTGAGTATCCAGGATAACACCCAAGTTGGATGTGGTAGCTCTCCTCCGGTTTACTGTATGGGGAGGAGTGGTCATCTCTGGTGCAACCATTCTCTCTCCTCCAAGCTGAGGAAGGGCCCAGGTGTGAGCCCCCAGTGTATTCAGCACTTACCCACACCACTGTATAAACTGCACATTTGACCTGCGTAGTCCCTCCTGTGAGCACCGTTCCCTCTGCTATGAGCTGCTCTAGGCAACCAAGGATCTCTGAGAGTGTGCCACAGCACTCTGTGATTGCTCAGGACCCAGCTACACCCTGCCTCCTCTCATGAGTCATAGTGTTTTCTCAGTCTCTGCCTCCAGGGATCTCAGGGTCAAGGAGTACCAGTGGACCCACTGTGTTCCAGAAGCCTGTTCTAACTGCAGGGGGACTGAGCTGTTCTCAGGGCTGCTGTCTGTGTGTGTTCCAGCCTACTGGATCAAGTCCAGTCCTCCCAACCAGATTGCATGCCAGTGAGGTACACAGGTTTTTCTCTGGTAAGGTCTCTGGATCACAGGTGCACATGATACTTGGCAGATGCAGCCCTGCTCACTTCATAATTGTGCTGGGCTCATAGCGTCCCGCAAGTGGCATTTCCCTTCCATAGGGATGGCTCCCCTCTCCCCTTGCTGGGCAGCTGCAGCTGGCACTGTGGAGACCATCTCTGTCAGTTGCTCTTGAATGGCTGTGGTTGCACCCACCTAATGAGTGGAGGGAGACCCCGATAATTGCTGGGTAGATGCACAAAAGTAGGCCACTAGTTGCCTCTGTCCAAAAATGGAACCAGTTCTCCCACCGCTGGCTGCAGGTTGCTGTTATATGAGGGAGGATGGGGTAGAGAGAGAGCTACTGCTGCCTTTTTATTTTTTTTCTTGCTCCCCTCTGGGTGAGCAGTAGTCAACCCACTGTCCTGAGGGATCCTGGCCAGACTCAAAAAGGTGCAGTTCACTAAGCTCTCCCTCCTGCTGCATAGACGGCGGCGTGGGTCCCTGCAGTCCAATCTCACCTGATTTGCCAGGGCGGGTGCCGCCTTCCCCAGATCCAAACTTCTGGGTCTTTTGTTGTCTTGCCATACCTTGCTGCATGTCTGCATTTTCTGTACAGGTCCAGGTTGTTTCTACTCTGATGCTTTAATTTTAAATGTATGTACTCTATTGTATCTTCTGGATATCCTTATAATTTTTCTTTTGTAGTCTTTATCAGGCATTTTCTCAATCTCCCTTTCTTTGAAGTCCACTACCAAAAGGTTATTATGTTGTACTGTTTTTCATACTTCTTGAGTCCCTATGTAGATTTTTGTGGATCTTCCAGATGTGGTGTTTCTGTGGTATCCAGTGCTTGACTGCATGGATAAAAGGCCTTTTTCTGAAAATGTGTATTTGGTGTTCCTTTGGTAGGCTACTCTGGCTTTATTTCTGGTTAAATGATGCAGTGTAGTCTCCCTGCACTTTCGATTGCTATAGTGGATGGTGGCAGCAGCTGGGGTCTAGGGCACTTCTGGGGTCCAGTGGGATTTCTCAGATTCCTGGAACAGGCATGAAATCACAAAAATAGCACTGGTGCTGTGAGCTGACCACATTATGCATAGTTGTGACCACTGTCCCAAGAGTGGGCACAGTTCCCAGCAGTGATGGGCAGGCCAGACGGGGGCCAGAGGAACGGTGACTGGGGAGTCGCAGTGTGTGTGTGTGTGTCCTAGCAGCAGCAGTGAGTGATGCACAAGGTGGTGGGTGGAGGGTGCATCCCTTCCCCCTTGTAGTGCAGAGTGTCATGGGGGCTAGGGTGCTAGGCTCACCATTGCTCTGCAAGGTCTTGTTGAGTTCTTGAGGCTTCAGCTGTTACTGCTAGAGTAGAGGAATGTCTGTGGGGCCCCAGGCATCAGGTTCTGCGGGAAACTCTGTCCTCTAGTACAATATGGATGTTGACAGTAAGGCTTTCTCATGATGTCATCGTATTGCCACAGCCGGTACTCTGGGAGTTATGGGGAAATAGTGAGATTTCTTTCTCTGAATCAGAGACTGACATTTCTGGACAACTCTCTTGACGGGGCTCCCAGTCTGTGTTGCCTGTGGATTCTTTGTGTAGAGAGGGTCGCCTACTGAGGTGTTTGTGCATATGGGTTCTGATGAGGCTCTCCCATTTACCCCTGCAGTGGAGTCCCCTAGGGTTGTCAGGTCAGATCCTCAGTTGCTGGCTGGCTGTGTTCCTCTCCTGAGCTTCCATATTCCTCCTTGGATACTTGCTTCGATGTGCAGCTATTTATTTTGTATTTTGGCTCTTTTCCATGGAAGAAGAGGGTGATTTCTGGGCTACTCATGTGATCATCTTTGAAGCTCCAAATAGGTATTTTTAAAATAATATTTAAGTGGGCCAGCACCGTGCCTCACTAGGCTAATCCTCCACCTGCGGCGCCAACACCCCGGGTTCTAGTCCTGGTTGGGGCACCGGATTCTGTCCTGGTTGCTCCTCTTCCAGGCCAGCTCTCTGCTATGGCCCGGGAAGGCAGTGGAGGATGGCCCAAGTGCTTGGGCCCTGCACCCGCATGGGAGACCAGGAGGAAGCACCTGGCTCCTGGTTTCAGATCGGTGCAATGCACTGGCCGTAGCAGCCACTTGGGAGGTGAACCAATGGAAAAAGGAAGACGTTTCTTTCTGTCTCACTGTCTAACTCTGCCTGTCAAAAAAATATTTAAGTACATATAAGGGATCTTATTTGTGTTTAAGAATTTTTTTTTTATAAGTGTCAGAAAATAACTGAGAATTTGCCATCCTCACTTACTGTCCCATGTTGATTCTCTGTACTTTCATCCACACATCAGAAACATAAGCAAGCTTTGTAATCTCTTTGGCTTCAGAAACAAAATTAGAGAGAACCCAGGGCTGAATGCTGTCTGGAGGCTAGAGGATTATTCCAGGGTTGATCACGATTCACTTAGATGGGCCATGGCAACATGGGGAAGCACCTGAGGCCAATTGTCCTTGTGAGCTGTCTGGCTGCTTCCCAGGGCAAGTGTCAACCTTGTAGGGAGAGGGGACACGGGGGTCATCGTGTGTCCTCTTGAGGGCCTCGGAGGAGCTTGGAAGACAGCTCTGAGTGGCTCCACAGGCACGATTGAATGACTCAGAATCTCACTTTCAAGATGAGATATACCATGGCCAGCACCATGGCTCACGAGGCTAATCCTCCGCCTGCGCCTGCGGTGCCAGCACCCCAGGTTCTAGTCTCGGTTGGGCCAACGGATTCTGTCCCGGCTGCTCCTTTTCCTGTCCAGCTCACTGCTGTGGCCCGAGAGGGCAGTGGAGGATGGCCCAAGTGCTTGAGCCCTACACCTGCATGGAAGACCAAGAGGAAGCACTTGGCTCCTGGCTTCAGATTGGAGCAGTGTGCCAGCCGTAGTGGCCATTTGAGGGGGTGAACCAATGGAAGGAAGGCCTTTCTCTCTGTCTTTCACTGTCTAACTCTGCCTGTCAAAAAAAAAAAAAAAAAAAAAAGATACACCAATCTCTAAGAATTAACTAGAACACAGTTATTGATATTATATGAAGGTCATTGTAACAAAGTTATGAAGAATTTTGTACCCTCAAAGGCTTAATGTCTTATTGGAGAATCAAGAAAAAAATCCTGAGATGGCAATCAGAGTAAGGGAATCAGTGTTATTTACTCTGGGAGGGGTGGAATGGGTGGTTAAGTCTAAGAGGGAGCTTGAGCCATGTCTGGACCGATGGGTAGGAAATACTCTGGATAGGAGGAAGGTATGAGGAAAGGAGAAAGGCAGATGTGTTTATGGCATTGAGAGCACCATTACTGTATGGGAATGCTGGGGACAGAGGATTTGATGAGTTGTGCTGGTGCTAAGGCTAGAGCCCCATACTGGAGTATGGGGATAGAAGGCAAAAAAGCCACCATGCTGGCTGGCCTGTGCTTCAGGGAACCCAGCATTTGTCACACACTGTGGTCCTAGGAACTTTTCACCCTCTTAGAATCATGGAGCCCAAGTGTGCAGAGTTGCCCACGGTGACTGCCCAAAGACTCAGCCACACCCTGCACCCTCACGTGCAGCCACATGTTTTCATAGTCCTAGCACAGTCCCGAGTTCCCAGCCACCTGTCAGTTATCCCAGCCAGACTTGGGCATCTCTGATTGGCTGGTTGCTTCGTGCGTGGACATGAGCTGGAGCAACTGTTACATATATCCAAAACTGTGCCTGCCCTCTCTTGGCTAGTTACAGGACGCTGGTGCTTAGTGACTGGGAGGGGAGAAACGTGCTCCCTTTTTTTCCATTCAGGTTGGCAGTTACTCTGTGCCCCACAGGGCTCCAAGCCATATTCAGGCCAAGCTCTTCTCTCAGCTTTATCACCAGTGGCTTGGACTGCTGCAGTCTGGTCTCGCCTCACTCTCCAAAGCTGGTGCTGAGGCTCTTGGCTGTTGGGGTCCTGAGTTGTGCACGTCCACACCTTCCACGTGGATCCACAATGTCCCTGTAATTTGCTTGGGGTTTCCTCTGCTGTTTTCTACTTAACTTTCCTGAGACTGGAGACTCTCCATGTGTTTTTTTTTTTTTTTTTTAAACTATCTTCCCCTAGACGAGACCAGTAAGCTCCCCAGTTAGCATTTCCATTTCCTTAAGTATTAACATTTTTGTGATTAACAGTCATGGTACATATGTAGGGGATGCTGTGCCATGTTTCAGCACACACACAGTTCAGTCTGCTCTGATCAAACCAGGGTAATTTGGGGTTCCCTTTCCTTGTTATTCTTTCTCTTTGGAGCCTCTGAGCTCCTGTCTTCTATTGGTTCATAGGTTGGGTCACAAGTTATTGTAGTCACCCGGCTGCACTGTAGGCAGTTCTCTTGTTCTCGGCTGTCAAATGTGAGGCCACAGGAAGGTAAAACAGAGGGTAGTGGGCCAGGATGAGCCCCCGGATTCTGGGTGTTTGGTGTTGTCACTTACTGGCTGTTGTCAGTGGGTCACCAGGTGGCACAATCAGCAGCCGCATAGCGTGCACAGGTTGTATGTGAGATGCCAGCAGCGTTCAAGCTGAGATGCGTGCATGTGGGGCTGGTGGAGGAGCTGAGAGCTCAGAGGGCCCCACCATTCTCCATTCTACTTTGTTTCTATGAGTTCAGCTTTTTTTCTGTTCCGGTTAGAGGTTGAGCATCCCTAATATAAAAATATGAAATTTGAATTCCACATTTTTTTTTTTGACAGGCAGAGTGGAGAGAGAGAGAGAGAGAGAGAGAGAGAGAGAGAGAGAGAGAGAGAGAGAGAGAGAAAGGTCTTCCTTTGCCGTTGGTTCACCCTCCAATGGCCACTGCGGCTGGCACACCGTGCTGATCCGAAGCCAGGAGCCAGGTGCTTCTCCTGGTCTCCCATGGGGTGCAGGACCCAAGCACTTGGGCCATCCTCCACTGCACTCCCGGGCCACAGCAGAGAGCTGGCCTGGAAGAGGGGCAACCTGGACAGAATCTGGTGCCCCGACCGGGACTAGAACCCGGGGTGCCAGCGCCGCAAGGTGGAGGATTAGCCAAGTGCGCGTGGCGCTGGCGAAATTTGAATTCCAAAATGCTCCCAAATCCAAAACTTTTTGTGTACTGACATTGTGTTACAAGTAGGACATTCTATACTGTGGAACTTTTTTTTTTCTTTGACAGGCAGAGTTAGAGAGAGAAAGGTCTTCCTTTTCTGTTTGTTCACCCCCCACATGGCCGCTACAGCCACCGTGCTGAGCTGATCCCAAGCCAGGAGCCAAGTGCTTCCTCTTGATCTCCCATGCAGGTGTAGGGCTCAAGCACTTGGGCCATCCTCCACTGCCTTCTCGGGCCACAGCAGAGAGCTGAAACAGAAGAGGAGCAACGGGGATAAAATCTGGCACCCCAACCGGGACTAGAACCCGGGGTGCTGGCACCGCAGGCGGAGGATTAGCCAAGTGCACCGTGACTTTTATAAACAGAATAATGCAAACATTGTATGAAGTTGCTTCAGGCTGTGTTTGTGAGGCATATGTGAAATGAGAATGATTTTTGTTTACTCTTGGGTCTCAGCCACAAGATGTCTGTCTCTTTGTCTCTCTGTCTCTTGTGTGTGTGTGTATGTACATATATGGAAAAATTCACAAAATCTGAAAAATTTAAAACCCTAAACTACTCTGTGCCCAAGCATCTTGGATAAGGATAATTAATCTATGTAAGTGAGCTTGTGCAGTATTTGTCTTTCTGTGTGTAGAATCTTGTGTTGGTGTCTGAGTTCAATCTGCTGTATTATCAGTCACGGAAAATCCTATTGTCCATTCATGGGAGAATGAGAGAGAAGTAGACTGTAGCAACTTAGTATTATAAAACAGTTTTGACCTCACACATCCTCAAATGGAGCGTCAAGGACTCTTACAGATCTGTGGATCACACTCTGAGCACTATTAAGGCAGAGAAATCCTTGAAGGCATTTCAAAGGTAAGTGATGATGAAAACCCAGCTTTTCAACCCCACTCATCTTTAGTGTATTAAATATTCTGGAAGAAATACCTTGCAACTACCCAGGCAAGAGTCGAAGAAAGCTCTGAGCTGGAGTGAGAGATTAGAAATGCATATTGAATAGGAGTCGCTGTCAACTGTGGGAGCCAAGTTGTCACATCTTGGCAGGTGGGAGGGGATCAGCATAGAATTTAGGAAAAGATATGGAAGCAACACCTCTGGTGGGAACTGGACGGATCTTGTTTCCAGATGTCTTGATGGTGCAGGGGCATCTATGGGGAATTAAGATGTGGGACTGAAGTCAGGAGGAAATCAGAGTTACAAGTTTAGATTTCAGACACTTGGATGTCTAGAAGGTTGAACTCATGAGGGCTGAGATGTACAAAGTAGATAAAGCTCACAGATGAGAACTTGGCATAAGCAGAGGAGTGTGTCTGGAATTTTCCTCGCAGGTGCCTGACTGCTGCTTTCTCTATCAGCCACTGTAACCTTTAGGCAACATCATCCTAAACCACCACAGCCACAGACCAGGAATTGGAGACTATTAGCCTCACATTAATCACAGACCATTTATCTCCTTGTCTTGGTTTCCACGTTTTCTACTCCTCCTCTGAGCTCTGTGTCCATACCACATTCCTGCAGCCACTGGCACTTCCCTTCTGGGCTAGTACATTGCCTCCTGGCCTCCACACTAGCTCCGCTTTGTGCACTTGTATTCTCATTGTGCTCAACTTCTTACTAAAAAACCTACGGTAAACATTGTGGTGGATCATAAAAGTGTGGTGTTACCTTATGACATACAGCTTGAGTTGCTTTCTTATTCACTCACCAATTGATTGAATAAATTGTCTTTTATCATGTATTTGTTTTGAGTACTTCTTGTATACCTTAGGTTTTCAAGTAGACTGGCTCTATTGAAGTCATTTATTCAAAATAGTTTCATTAATGATGTTTGAGTGGGTCATTAATTAACATTATAGAAGACCCTTTAAAGTATTAAAAAGTATATAATGGGAATCTTTTCCAGAAGAAATTGTGAGAATTTCTGCCAGAGGCTTGTTATGGGACTCATTATGAGATATCTTTATTTCTTTTCTTTCTGTGACTTGGAATTGCAGAAAGATGAAAAGATTGTAGCTAATTATTTAGAATGGCTTATTGTAGATCTCGTGAAAGCTCATATTATGCATTAAGCAATTGTCAAGGACTTTCTTATGTATCAAATGTTTTATTAAAAGTATTATATTGAAGCCATGACTGTTAAGCTCACTTATTCTCATTAATGACTTGACAGATTATTGGGTGGTGACTGAATAAATAAAAGAGGACAAATGGATGTGACAGTGAGTGCAAGGACAGATTTATCTTCCCATCTCCCTTCTCTCCCTTTTACTTACTAGATTTTATTTTTTCGAATGTAAAGCATAGTAGTCATCCCTAGGGAAAACAAGGGTAATTGAAAATTAAGACATCTTTTCCCTAGAGAAGTTTTTTTTTTAATTTTTTTGTAAAGTTACAGAAAGGAAGAGACAGAGATCTTCCACTCCCTGACTTTGTCCCCACATGGCTCCAATGGCTTGAGCTGGGCCAACCTGAAGCCAGGAGTTTCATCCAGATCTCCCATGTGGGTGGCAGGAGCTCAAGCACCTGAGCCATCTTCCATTGTGTTTCCCAGGCCATAAGCAAGGAGCTGGATCAGAAGTGGAGCAGCTGGGATATGAACTGGCACCTATATAGGATGCCAGCATTACGGGTGGTAGCCTCACCAGCCACACCACAATGCCAGTCCCCCTGCAGAATTTTAACATGCAGTAGGGAATTTTAACATGCAGTGGGTTTATACATTATCATATAAATAATTTTATCTATATATAATAATCAATGGAAATAATTTCTATGAAAGAAACACAATATGGAGAGGACTTGACATGATCTAAACTCCCTTAAGAATCATTTAGTTGAGAACCATACTGTAAGTAGGAGTTAATGAGCAAGGAGCTGAGCACAGGCAGGTTCTAGGTAAGTAGAACAGTATGTGCAAAGAAGTCAGGTTGTGACCAGGAGCAGGAGCTTTTAGGGTAAGGGTCAAGAAAGGGCAAGTGTGGTCAACCACAGGCAGTGAGAATACGGAGTATAACCAAAAATGCAATCAGATAAATCGGATACACACTTAATGGACTATTGTTTTTATCTTAAATATATTGGAGATCCCTTTATTAGAAGGTGATGAGCTCTGAAGCAAGGACAAATGGTCCTGAGAAAACAAATGGTGCTGAGAAAACTGGATTTCCACATGCAGAAGTATGAAGCAGGACCCCTACCTTACACCTTACACAAAAATCCATTCAAAATGGATCAAAGACCTAAATCTATGACCTGATACCATCAAGTCCTCCAAGACAGTGGGACAGGCAAAGAGTTCTTGGAAAAGACCCCAGAGGCACAAATAACCAAAGCCAGAGCATCATACTTAGTGAAATGAGCTAGTCCCAAAGGGCCAAATGACAAATGTTCTCCCTGGTCTGTGAGGACTAATAGAGCACCTAAGAGGTGATCTATAGAAGTGAAATTGACACTTCGAGAAGGGATGACTTGAGCTGCCCTTGACTATTGAGGGTCAGTTTGATTTTTTTTGTTTTCGTTTTTTTTCATACTATTTGTTGAACTCTATTTAGCAGAGTTAATCCTATGTGTGTAAAGTCAGTTGAAAACAGATATCTGTAAACAATGAGTGGGAATAAGAAGGAGGAGGAAGTTTGTAAAGCTGCATAGTTCCACATACATTCCTAAGGACTTATTTCTAAGGGTACAGTTTAAAAACTTGCCATGGGACTCAAAATCCCATTAATCTGTGTGGTAAAAATGCAGTCTTATTTGTTAACTGATAATCTATGTTCAATTTAACACTTAATGTAAATTGTTGAAATTATCATAAATATAGGATCAAGTGCCTGATAATAGAAATAAAAAGAGAATGTTCCAACATGGGAAGCAGTCCACACAGCAGACTCCTAGAATAACAATCGCTTAAGTAACACTCTAACCTCCGAATTGGCCGTTAAGGCTTTCTGGTCTGGTTGAAAAGCCCATGTGAGCATTTAAGGCATGGAAAACCAAGACACTGTGGCAAAACATATTCTACATGAAGGATCCGTGTGAGTGAGACCCCAGCAGAAAGAAGTGGCCAAAGAAGGATGTACTATTCTCTAAAGGGAGGAGAGAACTTCTACTTTGCTTATGGCCTTGTCCAAATACTGAAAGAGTTTGTGGACTCAAAAGGATTGCATAGCCTAGGCAGCTAATGTCAAGAGCCTCAGGTAGTCACTGACATCATACGTAAGAGTGTTAATTGTTAAATTAACAACAGGAGTCACTGTGCACTAACTCCCCATGCAGGACCTCTGTCCTCAATGAGTTGTATTATATGTTAACTGTAAAACTAGTTTGTGTGTGCGTGCGCACACACAAATTGTTGAAATCTTAGTATAGACTCGGTCTTCTGTGTACAAAGTCAATTGAAAATCTTAATGGAGAATGAGAATGGCAAGGGGAGAGGGAGGAGGAGAAGGGGTGGGAGTGTGGGTCTAGTGGGAAGAAAATATAATCCTAAAGTTGTACTTTTTTTTTTTTGACAGGCAGAGTTAGACAGAGTGAAAGGTCTTCCTTCCATTGGTTCACCCCTCAAATAGCCGCTAAGGCCAGCACGCTGTGCCAATCCAAAGCCAGAAGCCAGGTGCTTCTTCTTGGTCTCCCATGCGGGTACAGGGCCCAAGCACTTGGGCCATCCTCCACTGCCTTCCCAGGCCCCAGCAGAGAGCTGGCCTGTAAGAGGAGCGACCAGGACAGAACCGGCGCCCCAACCAGGAGTAGAACCCAGAATGCCAGTGCTGCAGGCAGAGGATTAGCCTAGTGAGCTGCAGTGCCGGCCCTAAAGTTGTACTTTTGAGCTAGGCTAAGCTACAATGTTTAAGTTTTTGTTAAGGAATAAAAATTTCTAAAGAGAAAAATACCTAAATTCAAAAATACATTTAAAATATGGAACTTACTGAACATCGTAGCTTAGCCTACCTCAGGACACTTACATTAGCCTACAGCTGGGTAAAATCATCTCACACACAGCTTATTTTAAACTTATGTTGAATACCTCCTGTAATTTATTAATTGCAATACACTGTACATATCATTTATTCTTGTGACCAAGTGGTTCACTGTCAGTGACCAGCATCATAAGAACACCATACCACAAACTGTTAACACAGGAAAAGATCCAAATTCAAGATCCAAATTAACACCAATGCAATGTGCAAAAATTCTAATTAAAACCAATGAAAGTCGGGAACCATCCGCATGTGTGTGCAGAAAGTGTTTTCTCTGAAAATACATTTTTACTGCTCAAAACCAAATAGACATTTTTACTGCTGGACCAAACAGTTTATAAAGAAAAAATTCTCTGCTCCAAAGTACAGAATTTTAAGTAGCACTGGCTATATAATTTTCTTTTTGCTAGCAAAACTATGAAAACTCAAATAAGTTGCCTTCCTTGGAAATACTTAGGGAGCGGGTGTACATATTGAAGTCCCATGATGAAGTGATAGAGCCCCTGGGCCACTTACAGATCTGGAAATATAAGAATTAACTGGCAAGAGCTAAAGTGGGCACGCAGCACTGCACAACAAGCAGTGTCCTCAGGAAAGAACTGAGTTCCAGGGCAAAGAAATGAAGGGAAGGTTCAAGAAAAAGATCAGGATATATATATATGTATATATATATATATATATATATATACATATATATGTGTGTATATATATATGGATATATATATATATATGTCTGTTCAATAGGGCTTTGTGGAGGGGTTTCGGGAGTTGGAAGAAGTTCGAGCTGAGTAACTGATCTGGACCCCATATGGTGCAGAGGAGAACAGAGCAGATGGGATGAACCTGTCTTGGATTTCTTTTTTAGGTGATTGAACAGGGATGGACAGAGTGATGGTGTGATCCAGATGATTTCCAAAAATGATGATGCCCAGGTCTAATCACTTTCGTGAAGTTTGAGAGAATATGGAAGGAGTTTGGCAGAATATGGAGGGAGGGATAACTGTCCTTCTAGTAGCTTTGAGGTTTAAATGAGATAAGAAGTTACATTATAGAATCTAGTACACAGTCATCACTTAGCAAGTGTTAGCTCTATTTTCTGACCCTCTTGTCCATACATATTACTTCACATGCCCTTCCAAGAGTAGAGTTTAGCCAGGGTTGGTTGGAGGCCACCTTCTACACACTGCTTCACCTCTTGCTAGACCATTGAGTTCTGTCTGTAGTAAAAACGGCTCTCGGCACCAAGGGACTTCCCATGTGTATTTGCCATCAATTACTGAGTAACAACCAGTAAACTTACCCAAAGACTCAAATCTGACTTACCCAATCAAACTCATTATCTGTCCTCACAAACTAGGTCTGCTCCCAGGTGATCACCACAAGAGTTCCAGGACCACCACTCATCCTCTAACTGCAGAAATTAAGATTCACTCTTGACATCCTCTTACCCCCCCACATCTCATCTACCACCAACTCGTATGGATTTTACTTGTTAGCTGTCTTCTGAATCTACTGATGATTTCTCAGGCTTGCTACCATCCAATGGCTCTAGTCTCAAGTATGACTAGCTTGTTTTCAGACATCTTCTTTAGGTATTTTTGACCATGAGAGCAAGAGCTCACTTTTTAAATCAAAGATGCATGCGTGCACACATGCGTGCACACACACACAATCTCACCCTGTCCCCATCTCATCACCTTTTTCTTTTCTTTTTTTTTAATTTTTATTTTTTTTTGACAGAGTGGACAGTGAGAGAGAGAGAGAGAAAGGTCTTCCTTTTGCCGTTGGTTCATCCTCCAATGGCTGCCGCGGTTGGTGCGCTGCGGCCAGCGCACCGTGCAGATCCGATGGCAGGAGCCAGGTGCTTCTCCTGGTCTCCCATGGGGTGCAGGGCCCAGGCACTTGGGCCATCCTCCACTGCACTCCCTGGCCACAGCAGAGACCTGGCCTGGAAGAGGGGCAACCGGGACAGAATCCGGCGCCCCGACCAGGACTAGAACCCAGTGTGCCGGCGCCGCAAGGCGGAGGATTAGCCTAGTGAGCCACGGCGCCGGCCTCTCATCACCTTTTTCTTTGCATTTTTACCACCCAGTTTAATGGGATTTGAGGTCCTCTGGCAAGTTTTTAAACTGTACACTTAGAAACAAGCCCATAGGAATGTATGCAGAAGTATACAGCTTTACAGTTACTTTCTCCTCCCTCTCTTATTCCCACTCTTATTTTTTATTGATCTATTTTGAATGACTTTATATACATGATTAACTAGGTTAAGAGTTCAACAAATAGTATGATGAAAAAAAAAAAAAACTGTTCACCAGCCAAGACTAGGGCTGTTGAAGTTATTGCTCCTCAAAGTGTCAATTTCACTTTACAAATTTCCTTTTAGGTGCTCTATTATCACAGATCAGGGAGAACATATGGTATTTGTCCTTTTGGGACTGGCTTATTTCACCAAGTATGATGTTTTCCAGATTCATCCATTTTTCTTTTTTTTTTTTTTTAACAAATGACCAGATTGCATTTTTTGCTGCTGTGTAGTATTCCATAGAGTACATATCCCATAATTTCTTTGTTCATTCTTCAGTTGATGGGCATTTAGGTTGATTTCATGTCTTACCTATTGTGAATTGAGCTGCAATAAAATGTGGGTGCAGATAACTCTTTTATTTGCTGATTTCATTTCCCTTGGGTAAATTCCCTGGAGTGGGATGGCTGGGTCATATGGTAGAGCTATATTCAGATTTCTGAATTATCTCCAAACTGACTTTCATAGTGGTTTTACCAGTTTACATTTCCACTAATAGTGGATTAGGGTACCTTTTCCCCAAGATCCTCACCAGCATTTGTTGTTTGTTGATTTCTGTATGAAAGCCATTCTAAATGGGGTGAGATGAAACCTCATTGTGGTTTTGATTTTCATTTCCCTGGCAGCTAGTGATCCTGAACATTTTTTCATGTGTCTGTTGGCTATCTGGATTTCCTGTTCTAAAAAACATTTAAATCCTTTGCCTATTTGTTCACTGAGTTGTTTTGTTGTGGAATTTCTTGATCTTTGTATATTCTGGCTATAAATCCTTTATCAGTTGTATAGTTTGCAAATTCTCATATTCTGTCAGTTGCCTCTTCACTTTCCTGAGTGTTTCTTTTGCAGCACAGAAGATTCTCAATTTGATGTAATCCCATTTGTTAATTTTGGCTTTGATTATCTTTGCCTCTGGAGTCTTTTCCAAGAACTCTTTGCCTTTGCCAATGTTTTTCAGGGTTTCCCCAATGTTCTCTGATAATTTGATGCGTCAGGTCATAGATTTTGATCTTTAATCCATTTGTAGTGGATTTTTGTGTAAGATGTAAGGTAGGGATCTTGCTTTATGCTTCCACATGTAGAAATCCAGTTTTTCTAGCACCATTTGTTGAAGAGACTGTCCTTTCTCCAAGGAGTAGTTTTAGCTCCTCGGTCAAATATAAGTTGGTTGTAGACATTTAGATTGGTCTGTCCATCTGTTTTTTGTACCAGTATCAGGCTGTTTTGATTATAACTGCCTTGTAGTATGTCTTGAAATCTGGTATTGTAATGTCTCCAGCTTTGTTTTTGTTGTGTAAGATTGCTTTAGCTATTTGAGGTCTCCTGTGCCTCCATATGAATTTCGGCATCATTTTTTCTAGATCTGAGAAGAATGTCTTTGGTATTTTGATTGGTATCACATTGAATCTGTACATTTCTATTGGAAGAATGGACATTTTTATATTGATTCTTCCAATGCATGAACATGGAAGGCTTTTCAATTTTTTATTTTCTATTTCTTTAATGTTTTGTAATTCTCATCAGAGATCTTTGACTTCCATGGTTAAATTTATTCCAAGATATTTGATTTGATTTTTTGTAGATATTGTGAATGGGATTGATCTAAGAAGCTCAGTCTCAGCCTTGGCATTGTCTGTGTATACAAAGGCTGTTGATTTCTGTGTGTTGACTTTGCATCCTGCTACTTTACCAAACTCTTCTATGAGTTGGAATAGTCTCTTAGTTGAATGTTTTAGAATCCCTGTATATAGAATCATGTCATCTGCAAATAGGGATAGTTTGACTTCCTCCTTCTGAATTTGTATCTTCTTTTTCTTGGCTAATAACTCTGGCTGAAACTTCCAGGACTGTATTGAATAGCAGTGGTAAGAGTGGGCATCCCTGTCTGGTATCGGATCTCAGTGGAAATGCTTCCAACTTTTCCCCATTCAATAGGATGCTGGCCGTGGATTTGTCTTAAATTGACTTGATTGTGGTGAGGAATGTTTCTTCTATACCCAATTTGCTTAAGTTTTCATCATGAAATGCATTGTATTTTATCAAACACTTTGTCTGCATCTATTGAGATATTATCCCATTGAATTGATCCCTTAATCATTAGTTAGTGCTCTTCTTTGTCTCTGTTAACAGTTTTTTTTTTTTTTGACAGGCAGAGTGGACAGTGAGAGAGAGAGAGAGAGAGAAAGGTCTTCCTTTTGCCGTTGGTTCACCCTCCAATGGCCGCCGCGGTAGGCGCGCTGCGGCCAGCGCACCGCGCTGATCCGATGGCAGGAGCCAGGTGCTTCTCCTGGTCTCCCATGGGGTGCAGGGCCCAAGGACTTGGGCCATCCTCCACTGCACTCCCTGGCCACAGCAGAGAGCTGGCCTGGAAGAGGGGCAACCGGGACAGGATCGGTGCCCCGACCGGGACTAGAACCCGGTGTGCCGGCGCCGCAAGGCGGAGGATTAGCCTATTGAGCCGCGGCGCCGGCCTCTGTTAACAGTTTTTGTGTTAGTCTATTTTGTCTGATTTTGGGATTGCTACACAACTCTTTTTGGTTTCTGTTGGCATGGGGTCTTTTTCCATCCTTTCAGTATGCATGAATCTTTGTTGTTTAGATGTGTTTCTTGTAGGCATTAAATAGATTTTTTTTAGGATTTGTTACTTTATTTGAAAGACAGAGTTATGGAGAGGGGGAGGTAGAATGAGAAGTCTTCCATCTGCTGGTTTACTCCCCAGATAGCTGTAATGGCTGGAGCTGATCTGGAGCCGGGAGCCAGGAGTTTCTTCTGGGTCTCCCACATGGGTGCAGGGGCCTAAAGACTTGGGCCATTCTCTACTGCTTTCCCTGGCCACAGCTGGGACTGGAGCAGCTGGGACTCAAACTGGTGCCCATATGGGATGCCAGCACTGCAGGCGGCAGTTTTACCTGCTACGCCACAGCGCTGGCCCTGGGTTTTGTTTTTTTAATCCATTCAGCCAGTATGTTTCTTTTAACTGCAGAGTTGAGACCATTTACATTCAAGGTGACTATTGATAAGTAATGACTTTGCCCTGCCATTTTTCCAAAAATATTCCTATTTTTTACTTTGAGTTTCCTTTGAACTTTTACTGAGATTTTCTTCCTTTGCCTTCTGTTGTTAAGGCTTTCCACTGCATTTTTTTCTATCATATCTTCATTTCCTTTTGAGTTCTCTTTAAGATCTGTTTAATGGGAGAAATTTTCTTTCATTTCCTGTACAGATTTCAGTAATTTGTGCATTTTCTTCTGATTACTTCTCTGTAATCTTAACGTCAATTTTTTGAAACCCACTTCTTGAGTTTCTTCCATCTCATCATCTTCACAATCTAGTATTGAAGTGTTGTGTCCTTTTGGGGGCATCATGTTGTCTTCCTTATTCTTGTTTGTTGAGTTGGTGCATTTGTTTAGTATTTGTGGAGATACTCATTGTTTTTTTTTTTTTTTCTCCCTGTATCAGCTTTTATCTTTGTACTATGACTCTGTAGGTCAGTGGAGTATATGCTTTAAGTAAATATCTAGAGGCTTGTAGTCGGTGTGGCCAGGGAGCTCTGTTCAGTTCTCCAGAGTGAAGGGCATGTCTAAGGTGACACACCCACGTTTGAGGTGGTAATTTTTTTTTTTAGGTCAGAAGGTAAGTTTATTCTGCTCAGCTGAGTTCCTCTCCTCAAAGGAGACCAATGCCTGAGTGCTAGCCCCAGTGGGTAAAATATTCATCCGCTCTGCCCCAAGGACCACACAGAGGATCTGTGTAGTCCTCAGTGTAAGTTCAGTTTCCCAGCAATGTCTCTCTCCAGGTAACCAAGAAGCCCTGAGCGTGTGGAGTCTCCCACTGGGACTGCCTAAAGTCCCAGCCACACCATGAGCCCTGCCACACAGCCTCAGTTTTTTCCTACAGTTTCGGCCCAGAAACCTCCCACAGACATGAGCTCCTACCCCCGTGTTAGTTCTCCCCAGCAGAATCGGGAGTCTCTGCTTGGCTGGTCGCTGGGTGCAGACAAAAGCTGGCACAGCGGTTACGTATGTCCAAAACGGCACCTAATCTATCAGCTTGTTACAGGATGCTGTTGTAAAGTGATCAGGGAGAGAGAAATGTATCCCTCTTTTTCTTTGTCTTTCTGTCTCTCTCTCTGTGTATGTTTCTCTGTCTTTTTCTCTCTAGTTTGGCAGGTACACTATCCCCCATAGGGCTCCAAGCTGGGTTGCCTCTAGGCTCTTGCTGCAGCTTTAGCTCCAGTTGCTTGGACTGTTGTGGTCTGGTCTCAACTCACTTTCCAATGCTGGTGCGTAAACCCTTGGCTGCTGGAGTCCTGAGTTGTGGGCATCCACGCCTTCCATGTAGGTCCATTGTGTCCCTCTAATTTGCATAGCATTTCCTCTGCCATTTTCTCCCTAACTCTTCCCTGAGACTGCACTCTCTCCTCTTAATTTAAACTCTTCTGGACTAGAGCGGTAAGCTTCCTCCCTACTCTGCCATCTTGGAGCTCCCTGAAGGATTTTTTTTTTCATTTATTAAACTTTTATTTAATGAATATAAATTTCCAATCCCTAGGCCGGCGCCGCGGCTCACTAGGCTAATCCTCCGCCTTGCGGCGCCGGCACACCGGGTTCTAGTCCCGGTCGGGGCACCGATCCTGTCCCGGTTGCCCCTCTTCCAGGCCAGCTCTCTGCTGTGGCCAGGGAGTGCAGTGGAGGATGGCCCAAGTGCTTTGGGCCCTGCACCCCATGGGAGACCAGGAGAAGCACCTGGCTCCTGCCATCGGAACAGCGCGGTGCGCCGGCCGCAGCGCGCTACCGCGGCGGCCATTGGAGGGTGAACCAATGGCAAAAGGAAGACCTTTCTCTCTGTCTCTCTCTCTCTCACTGTCCACTCTGCCTGTCAAAAAAAAAAAAAAAAAATTCCAATCCCTGAAGGATTTTTAAGACTGACTTCATATATTTTCAACATTGACTGTCTTTACTGGGATGTCACCCCATTGTAAGTCAGGAAACATCTGTGTGAAGATTTGAAACTCTTGTGTTGCCTGCTGTGACTGTCAATTATCTTTTGGTTTCTACTCCTACAAATCAGATTGAGAAGACATATACAGGGGTGTGCTCTGAAGGCTAAGCCACTTAATCAGAGGTGTTCAGAACCCTGGATGATCCTCACTGAGGTATCAGATCAGCTAAGCTTGAATGTTGCCTTCCAAGTTTGTTCTTCCTTTTGAAAGTTTTTGCTTTTGCAAAACTTTATAAGACATGACCACTTAAAAATGGAAGTGTGTTTATAATTTTCTTGATCTTTTAGGCAGCCTTTATTAAATGGTACAGTACTTCAACTGATTACTATAAATAAACACGGTCACTAGTTTTTTATATAAGCACGAGGGACTTATGGAACAGTGGTCTTTATACTAACTACTTGTTGATTTCTTTATTTAGTGGAGGAATAAGCATGTGGGTATAAATTGAAAGTATATTATGGCACAAATTAAAAGGAGGGAGAGAAGGATGGTATGAAGTATCATTATGAGCTTAAAATAGTATGTATGAAATATTTGAAATCTGTTTAGCTAAATAAAAATCACATTTTTTAAAAAAATAGTAAGGGTATGTGGTTTCCCATTATAACATGTAGACTAGAATTTTGGAAGAGACCCGTGTTATTACATGGATCCATGTGCCATTTTAATACCTAATCTTTATGTTGCAATGTGTTCCTCTAAGTGCTGGCATTTGTGAATGGTTTTCTATGGTTTCTTTTATCCCCTGTCCTAAATATAGTTTAGTATTGTATATCACATAGTCCCCTTTGCTTCACAACTTCTGTAGATAGAAATCTGTTGTATTGCTTTGAACTTTTTAAAGCATGAGTCCCTTATAGCAAAAGTATTGGTAAAATAAACTCCAGTCACCATAAATTTGTTCATATCCTTTGGCCTAACTAAATACCTTGAATAATTTATCAAGTGAACATAATTAATATAAAGAATTCTGTCTCTGCTTAATTAAAATTTAATAGTACCCAGTGTAGGGAGATGATGAAACATATTGAAGTTCAGTTCTATGTTTTATTATGTATGCACTAAAATTATAAACTTGAACTATATAGCAACATATGAAGTATAAAATCATGTATCTCATAGCATAAGATTGTTAGGAAGAAATTTTATTTATACTATATATAGCTATGTCAACTGTTAATTCATATAGACATTAAAAAGCAAAATACAAAAATAAAACTTCCAGTGTCAGAACATAAATATAAATAGATATTGAGATTAATACAATAAATAAATACCAAGATAGTCCAAAGAAATTCTAGGGTCTATTTGGGTTTTTACCCATCAGTGATTTCTTCTGTTAAATGGATTTGAGTACACTGCCAAGCTGATTTGATCATTTATTATTTACATTATTTCCAAAATTAAATCATATGTTGTTACCTCAGAAATCCACATGGAACTTTGATTGTTGGAAATGTTTGGCTTCGGCACTGTCCAGGAACTGGGTGAGCTGACTTTCCTTCTCATTCCGGATGCATTCTCTCTTTCCTGCAGTCCACATTCTTCTCCTTGGCCAAGAGGTGTCTGCTCTTTATGGCTGGAATTCGGAGCTGAATCGGTTCTCTTTCGCTCTGGAGGCGCCTTCGGCCCATGACGCAGCTTCTGTCACAGTAAAGTCCCTTAATTTGAGCAAGAATTTAATTGCTGTTGTGGGCACTGCACATGCACACCTGTGTGAGCTGGCCTACGTCTCCGGCCAGTCTGACTTTATTCCTAGGTAGGCTCAACAGTTTGTGCTGTGTGTCTATGTTCACTAATTTTGTTTAGCAGCTAATTTCTAAGTCTTTATTTAGAGAATGAAAAATTGACTAAATGTAAGAGGTATTTATAACCCAGAAGCTTGGCTGTTGTTTATGCTACCAAGTTAGTATGATACTTTATATTAAAATGCTATTTATAAAATGTTGTGATCCTTCCAAACCTTTAATAATTATCGGGATTTTATAGTAATTTATGTGTATTTCTTAGTTTGTTTTCCTTGACTCACTGTATAATGTTTCTTACGCTAGTTCAGGTGAACTTAAATTTGAGCCTGGTGACAGAGAAGCTACGATAGCAGTAAATATCCTGGATGATGCGGTTCCAGAGGAAAAAGAATCCTTCAGAGTTCAACTTAAAAATCCCAGGGGAGGAGCTGAGATTGGTGTCAATAGTTACGTGAAAATAACTATTCTGTCTAATGATGATGCCTATGGAGTTGTTGCATTCGCTCAGGTACCCACACGCTCGGGGAACTCACAAGTCAAAATAACGTATTTGATTTATATGTTAGCTGCCATCAGCATGCGCTGAGTCGTACATTGAGTATTGTCAGTTGGAAACAATACTTTCCCCTGCTTTCTTTGCTACTCTCATTTTTAATGTGAATTCTACCGACACCTTGGAATTTACAATTTGATATGCTGGACTCTTTTGGTCAACTTGACCTAATAGTCCTAACATCAATTATTTTGTACATATTCATTTCACAGGGTTGAATTTTAAATTTTACTAACTTAAAGATTTATTTGAAAGGCAGAGCGACTGAGAGAAGGGGGAGAGACAGATCTTCCATCTGCTGGTTCATTCCCCAAATGGCTACAATGACTTGGACTGGGCCGGGAGAAACCCAGGAGCCCAGAACTCCATCCAGATCTCCAACTTGGGTAGCAGGGACTGAAGTACTTGCACTGCCATCCACTACTTTCTCAGAAAGTGTTAGCAGAAGCTGGATTGGAAGTAGAGAACCAGGACACAACCTGGGACTGTGGGCTGGGATGCCGATGTTGCAGGTGGTGGCTTAGCATGTGCTGTACCGTGATGCCCACCCCTACTAACTTAGTCATGATCTAGGAGTTGGTATTGTTGGCCTTGTCACAGAGGGCGATGCTAGAATAGATTCTAAACCTCATACAAAGGCCCTTCCAAAAGCTAATGGAAAATGAAATTAAAAGATGAGTTTATTTTGCAATCAAACGCTTTGAAACTTTTTTTTTAAATAATAGGCCTTTTCTGTGAACCTGTTGAGCATCCCTCACACACTGTTGTATTGCATGCGTCACACACAGATACAGTACTGTCCGATTATACCTTTGTTTCTGTGTGGAGGGGGGGTTTCTAACCACCTGAGCTTTACAGGCACCTTTTCCCTGAGTAGAGACCCATGTTGATCTTCCCAGGCCATCCCCCTTCAGACTTCAAAGCATACCTGCTCGCATTGCACTGTTTGGTCCTCTTTGCAAAGGGCATTCAGCCTTCTTAATCAGATTTTTTTTTTTAATTTTTTTTTTTACTTTTGACAGGCAGAGTGGACAGTGAGAGAGAGACAGAGAGAAAGGTCTTCCTTTTGCCGTTGGTTCACCCTCCAATGGCCGCCGCGGTAGGCGCGCTGCGGCCGGCGCACCGCGCTGATCCGATGGCAGGAGCCAGGTGCTTCTCCTGGTCTCCCATGGGGTGCAGGACCCAAGCACTTGGGCCATCCTCCACTGCACTCCCTGGCCACAGCAGAGAGCTAGCCTGGAAGAGGGGCAACCGGGACAGGATCGGTGCCCCAACCGGGACTAGAACCCGGTGTGCCGGCGCCGCAAGGCAGAGGATTAGCCTAGTGAGCCGCGGCGCCGGCTTCTTAATCAGATTTATAACTGTTATCTGTCTCCAAAACATTCTACATATTAGGGAAACCTAGCTCACGCTAGCATCAACACTAGATGCACGTCCACAGACAAGGGGGCTGGTTGAGGCTCTCCTGGGTCACCAGGGCTCAGGTTCTTTGCATCTTCATATTTTTTTTTAACTTTTATTTAATGAATATAAATTTCCAGTGTACAGCTTATGGATTACAATGGCTTCCCCCCCCCCATAACTTCCCTCCCACCCGCAACCCTCCCCTCTCCCGCTCCCTCTCCCCTTCCATTTGCATCAAGATTCATTTTCAATTCTCTTTATATACAGAAGATCAATTTAGTATAAAGATTTCAACAGTTTGCACCCACATAGAAACACAAAGTGAAACATACTGTTGGAGTACTAGTTATAGCATTAAATCACAATGTACAGCACATTAAGGACAGAGATCCCACATGAGGAGCAAGTGCACAGTGGCTCCTGTTGTTGACCCAACAAATTGACACTCTAGTTTATGGCGCCAGTAACCATCCTAGGCTGTCGTCATGAGTTGCCAAGGCTATGGAAGCCTTCCAAGTTTACCGACTCTGATCATATTTAGACAAGGTCATAAAAGACAGAGTGAGGATAGTAACCAATGATCCTAAGAGTGGCATTTACCAGGTTTGAACAATTATACAGCATTAAGTGGGGAAGAGGAACATCAGTACACACATGTTGGGAGTAGAGCCATTGGTGGTAGAGTAGAGGTTATGATTACAAAGGAATGAGGCCCAAGTGCACTAGACAGGGCCTAGAACAAAGGACAGAGTCATTATTAGAGGAGCTAAGAAAGGTGCTGTCTAAGCTACAATTAAGTTTTCTGATTGAGAGGCAAATAGAACCTGCTAGAAGGGGCTTGATAATAATCTGGTGGGCTTTAGGCCTTGTAAATTCAGAGGCCCAGACCTATCTATCTCTTCACATGGGGTATATCCTAAGGGAGGTGTGAACCTCCTAGGGGAAGGCACTCTGTTGACTTTCATGACTTGGCTGGCCTGGGAGGAGAGCTGGCCAGGTAAAGGCAGGTGGCATCTCTAACAAGAAATGTACAGTTCTGCCTGCAATGTTGCTGACCCTACTTGGCTGTCCCCTCAGCTGCAGTGGTCACTTTGGAAGTTGGGCTGAGTGAAGGGCTTTTCAGCTTAGAGCCAATAAGATCTGTGGCTCTGACCTGGGCATCCTTCGACTCCAGGGCAGGTCCATTTCCAGTGATCCAACTCTTGGCAGAGCTGCCAGGGCTCTTCACAAGCTGACTTCTGCTGAAGCCCAGGCTTACCACATTGAAAGCCACTGCAGTGGACTGGCCTGTTGGGTCTCCTTGAGGGCAGATCACTGTACAGATCAGCCATTAATAGGCCTGCCACCCATTGCTTCTGATGCCGAGCTTTCTTTTCCTCCTGGTTTGTGTTAAAGCAGACCAGAGGATGCAAGTCAAGGGAGTGCCCAAGTCCCATCTCTAATCTTCGGTGGCCTGAACCACAAGTCTATAGTCACAGGCATGTTCTGTAGTAGTTTTTCTAAGGTAGACAATGCCCATGAGGAAAATTATATTCTCACTTTAAAACTTTCTTTCCCTTTGGTCTGAAAGGGAGGTTTTTTCTACTTACTGTATACTTCGCTGATGGCGAAGTGAGTCTAGCTATGAGATTATAATTTGAGTTCTTATTTTGGCTATGCTATTGCAGAAAAATGTTAGCCATCTCTTTTATAAGGTCTAAAGATTAAATTGTGCATCCTACAGATTCCTTCATAATAGAATTAGTTTCCTACCTTGAAGAGAATAGAGAAATGAAAGAACAAGTTGGGCTTAGAATAGAGAAATGAGGGAGCAAGTCCTAGATCGCTTGCTGACAATAGCAATATCACATGAATACTTAGCAAACCGTTTCAACCATTAGATAACAACTTAAGAAAACATTTACCAGAAGGTCCAATGCCTTCTATAAATTTTAAGAATCATGTATTTGAAAACACCTCTTAAATATCTAACATGGTGTAGTTTGTTTAACCAGTAAACTTAAGCACAACCATCTAAAATGTTTTTAGTTTCTTTCTACCAACAAGTCTAAAACATATGATACACAGATTCAGGTCCCACAAATTAAAATGTATCTTTGATTGATTTTAGCAGCTTAAATTTATGGACAATCTTATCTATAAGCCATTTAAAATAAAGCTCTTAATAAAACTTCCCCATGTGGACATACAATATGTACACACATATAATATAGCATAATAGACCAATATAGCAATTTTAATAATAGCTTTTAAAATCTTTAACTCTTTTTGTAGATTGCCAATTGATTTGAATTGCTTTTTGTTTTTAGTAACCTCAGTTAACCATACTTTCTCTCAGTTGGTACTGTTAATACATTATTGGCTTCATCTGTTTACAGAGCCATCCCAAAGTACTGAATACAATAAAAGTGGCTGGAAAAAGTCCATAGGAACCTATAGGAGGACAGCTAAACACAGAACCAACAACGCTTTAGTTTTATGAGCAGCAGATCATATATAACTGTGGATGACAAAAGACTTTAAGTCGCCATGTTTAAAATTATAAACTCATCAACCAACAAGAGGCACTTGCTTACTTCACAGTATTTTTGAAAGCACCTGTAGGATTTTACAAGTATTTAACCCTTTAAGCCTCTGGGGCTTTCTCATTAAGATAACTATCATGTCTAGTAACACAAGATCATTAGACTTTTTAATTCTCAAACATTTGTATTAATAGCATTTTCCATTATAGAAACTTAAAGTCTGGTACCACATCACATCTTGACAGTACTTCTAATATACTCCAAATAGACTGATTAGTTGGTGTCTCTATAAGATGAGAGACATAGGTCCTTCGATTTTTTCAGTTGGGCCCAAACTGGAAAAACCAAAGTCCAGGATTTACTGGAAATTTTAGAGACCAGATTATTTGAAACTTTGATTTTTTGAATGCCTGTCAAGAATGCCAAGAAGGCTCAAAATCCAAAATATCTGGCTGAAATAAGATTTCTTAAAATCATGACATAACATAGACCAAATTTGATCATTGTTACAAGGTGATTATTCAAATTTTTGAAAAAAGCACATATTTAAATAACCCATAGCTCTTAATAAAAATTCAGCTGTTTTTGAACAATTAGAATTTAACAGAGATCAAGAGAACATAATAGATTACTTTAACACATTGCTTTAACAGAGCATCAGAGTTTAATTCTATGTCAAAGAGAAATTGAGCTTCCTGTGATCTTTTGCTGTGAGGTTTCCTTCCTTTACCTTCTTTCATATTGGTGACCATGTTTCTGTGTTTCTGTGTGTAAGACATCTTTAAGCATCTTTTGCAGGGCAGGATGAGTGGCAACAAATTCTTTCAGTTTCTGTTTGCTATGAAAAGTCTTAATTTCACCTTCATTCACAAATGAGAGCTTTGCAGGATATAGTATTCTGGGCTGGCAGTTTTTCTCTCTTAGTACCTGGGCTATGTCTCGCCATTCCCTTCTAGCTTGTAGGGTTTCTGATGAGAAGTCTGCTGTGAGTCTAATTGGAGATCCTCTAAGAGTGATCTGACGTTTCTCTCTTGCACCTTTTAGGATCTTTTCTTTATGTTTCACTGTGGTGAGTTTGATTACAACATGTCGTGGTGAGGATCTCTTTTGGTCATGTTTATTAGGGGTTCTATAAGCTTCCTGTACTAAGATGCCTCTGTCCTTCTCCAAACCTGGGAAATTTTCTGCTAGTATCTCACTGAAAATGCCTTCTAATCCTTTCTCCCTCTCCATGCCTTCAGGAACTCCTAGAACCCGAATGTTGGGTTTTTTAATAGTATCCTGTAGATTCCCGACAATATTTTTTAGATTTCTAATTTCTTCTTCTTTTCTTTGGTTTGCCTGTTTCCTTTCCTGTTCTCTGTCTTCTAAGTCTGATATTCTCTCTTCTGCTTCGCCCATTCTGTTTTTAAGGCTCTCTAATGTGTTTGTCATTTGATCTATTGAACTCTTCATTTCATTATGATTTCTAGTCACTATCAGAGTTTCTTGTTCCACTAGTTGTTTCATTTCATTTTGATTCCTCCTTAATATTTCACTTTCACGAGAGAGATTTTCTATCTTGTCCATGAAGGATTTCTGTAGTTCAAGAATTTGTTTTTGAGAACTTCTTAATGTTCTTATCAATTTTTTGAGATCCGCTTCTTGCATTGCTTCGATCTCATCATCTTCATAATCTTGGATTGGGGTGTCTTTTTCATTTGGGGGCGTCATAGTTTCTTCCTTGTTCTTGTTAGCTTGGTTTTTGCGTTTGTTGTTTGGCATGTTGGAGATATCTGGTTTCTTCACTGTGGTGTTTTTTCTTGTTACACTATGGCTCTATATTAAGTGGACTGTCTGCTTTCAGTGGAGCCTTAGAGGCTTGAGATGAGTGTGGACTGAGAGCTGTGTTTGGTTCCTCAGGGTTGAGGGTGTGTCAAGGATGACACTCCCGGGTTAGGTGTGGTAAATCTCTCTTTCTTTTTTTGATTTAAAAGGGAAGTAATTCCGCACAGCTGAACGTAATTGGAGGTAGTTAGCAGGCAAATGATATACCCACAGGAGCCAGAGATCGGAAGCTCTTTCCCAAGGACCACACAGGGAATCTCTGCTGCCCTTAGTGTGGGCTCCAATTCTCCTGCAGTCTCCCACTGGGTTGCCAAGTTAGATGCTAATCTCCTGTTATTTCACCCCTCCCCCCAGAGTCAGGTTTTTCTGCTAGGCTCAGGGCTGGTGCAGACCTGAGGTCGCCCTGCTTATGACGTATGTCCAAAATGGCGCCTGCTCTGTCTTGCTCGCCTTTGAGAGGTGAGCGGAGAGAGAGAAACTTGTGTCCGTATCAGTCACTTTTTTTATTTTTTTGCTCTCTCTTCTAGTTAGCCTGGTGAACTTTTCCCCACGGAGTTTCAAGCCTCGTTCCCTCTAGCCTCCTCTTTCCGCTTGCCTGCTGGTATCTCGGGCTATGGAGGTTCGGCTCACCTCGCGTTCCAGCGCTGGTGCGTTGAGTCTGCCGCTGGTGTCCCGAACTTGGGCTCCCACGCTCTCCACGCAGGTCCACTGTGAATCACTAGTTCCGGAAGAGTTTCCTCTGCTGTTTCATACCCTACTCTTCCTTGACCCTGCAGTATCTCCACTTATATTAAACTTTCTCTTCCCCCGGACTAAGTGTGCTCCCTGCCTATTCCGCCATCTTGCCGCCTCTCTGCATCTTCATATTTTGCCAGCACAAAGCTGATCCTTCTCTTGGTTTTTGGGAAGCTGATGTTAGAGTTAGGGCTGCATCTTCCTTATTCTTGTCCAGTTAGAGACTGAGGCTTTATATGATCAGAGGGAGGAAGAAATGTCCTGAGTGCCTCCCAAAAGCTCCTGATGCCTAATGACCCGACCTGGATAACAGTCTCCCTCATTCATTCATCAGGGTGATCAGAGAGGGCTATACACAGTAAGGATGGAGGGCTAGGCTTGTGGGGGCTGAGGGCATGAGTGATGTGTCCGTGTGGGGTAGGAGCCCTCAAAGCAGAGGGGGACCCATCAGGAGGACAGAGGCCAGTCTGGAGCAACAAAGAGCCCACTGGACTTTAGGTCAGTATTGGAGGTGGTGGTGGATGGGGCCGGGGGGCAGAAGTCCAAGTGGTCGAAGGCCGGGGACCTGTGTTGAGGAAGCCCCCATGATCACCTAAAGTTTTAAAGATTGAGTGGAAGACTAACAGGACTGAGAGCATTTTAGTCATGCCCAAGGTAGCCGTTTATTATAGCCGATGACCCAGGACAGATCATCATCATGAGGGCAGAGCTCATGAAGTCCAGAGGGTACCAAAGAGAAGCCCCCAAGAGACCTCTCCCAGAGTGATGACAAGGGACACAATCCCCCGAGCAGCAAGCTGTCACAATATGGGGGAAGTGTGTGTTACCAGCCGAGGGATCTGTGTTCAGGCTCTGTGCCAAGGGTTTTAATGGAAGGCTGGTTACATGGGCACCCCTGCCTGGCACACACCCAAACAGTGGAGTCCCAGAAGGAAAACAGATGTTCGACATAAATCGCACTGGACAGATGATTTAGGCACAGGGAGACGCTTCTCAGTTCTGAGAGTAGTGGGAACCCATCTGAAATTCACCTTCCCCAACAACAGCTGGGGGCCAAGCTTGGGCACAGGCCTTAGTGGGGGTAGCAGGCGGGCCCACTTTGGAAACACTTTCCTGCACCTGCTCCTTTGCTCCTCAATGAATTTGGCCTTTAGGGAAATGGGGAGCCTTTGGTTAGGGGAACAAAAGCCTTGCTCTGAGCTTCATCTCTGTGCTAGAAAAGAGCCTGACACACTGAGTGTTTAGCTTGAACCTGCCCTTTGCAGAGGAGGAAAGACCACCCAGGTAGCCTGCTCAGGACCTCATAAAGTATGCGGACAGCTGGGGTCTGAGGCTGAGACCATTGTACTCTGTCCCCCAACCCCTTTCCACCTGCCAACCTTGACTCCATGCTGCAGGTAGAGCAGGCATTTGATTCCTCAGCTATTTTGAGTGTGGCCGATCTCTTCCTGAAGTGTGTCCCAAAATTCCTCAAGACATGCCGTAACTACGGTTTGATCCTTGCCAGTAGGTAGTATCCCGAGTCCTTCAGTCCATTCAGAAGACTTCCTCTATCCAATCCCTTGTTTCTGGACAGCCTCATTCCAAGATGAGGGTTAGAGGTAATAGCATTGCTGGAATACTTTCTGACTGCATTAAGCCCTCATGAAGCTGAAGAGAAGTTTTTGAAAAAGGCATTGTCTTTTGTGAATAAATTACATGCGTAGTTTGAAGTTAAGGCATATTTTTCCAAGAATGATTGCCTTGAGTGAGATTTTATTACATTATAGCATCTGTAACAATGTATTAAAATGCTATATAAAATATAACTGATAGCATCTGTACCCAAATTAGCATTCTAAATAGAAGCTATCCTATGCTTTAAGAAATTAATAGTCTCTTTGTAGATTATCATAGTAAAAGGAAGAGGAAGACTGGAAAGATAAAAAAAACTCGATATTCCTGCTCCTTATTGTCTTTGGTGAAGCCAAGAGTATTATAACAGGGGGTCTTTGAAGTATTCATTTGGAGGAAAATTCATGAAATAGCTGGCAACAGCTGTTGAATGTGCCTGAAGAATGCTGTAGTCACACAATGGTAGAAATAGTTTGCAGTGAAGGAGAGAGCCTGGAAGCATTGGTGACGAGAAGAAAGCAAGGAATTCTTATGTAAGTAACAGGGATGTATCTGGAAGGAAAAAGTTGTAAGCACCTGGAGGTGGGAATGAAGCGACACCAGTGGAAGCAGGGGCATTTCAGAGGACTTGGATTTAAGGAGAGACATTTACAAGTGCACAGAGCAGCTTCGTTGTTCTGATGTCACTACACAAAGACCTGGGGGGAGAGATGTCCACACTCACCCATTCCTTCTGCCCCTACAGACTTGTTACATGCTATGAATACTACTATTGAAATGGTATTTGCCTTCTGAGTGTAGGGGTGATGTAAGGAGCCAGTGTCGTGGTACAGTGGATTAAGCTACTGCTTGGAATACTGGCTTCTCATACCAGCACAGCTTTAAGTCCCATTGCTCTGCTTCTGATCCAGCTCCTTGCCAATGCTCCTGGAAAGGCAGCAGAAGATGGTCCAAGTGCTTGGCCCTGCTACCCACATGGGAGACCTGGGTGGAGTTCTTGCCTGCTGGCTTCAGCCTGGGCCACTTCTGACCATTGAGGCCATTTGAGGAATGAACCAGTGATTGGAAGATCTTGATCTCCACTCTCTCCCTCTCTTCTTGTCACTCTGTCAGACAAGTTAAAAATAATCTTTAGTTAGAAAAAAATGAAAAAGAATGATGTAAGTTTATGCTCATTGAGCAAAATGTGAAAAATGTAAAAACTGGGAGACAAAATCCTATAAAAACATTTCCTTTTAACTTGATATTTTTCTTATTTAGGCATGTGTGTTTTAAAATGAAAACATTACATGGTTTTTTCTTAACTACTATTTTTCATTTACTGTATCATGTTGCTTAGTACTATGAAGCTTGCAAATGTATACTAACACAAAGAAGAGTGTTTTGGTAATTTCAAGGTACCTTTCTATATTTTAGAATTCATTATACAAACAAGTGGAAGAACTGGAACAGGATAGCCTGGTGACCTTGAATGTTGAGCGCTTAAAAGGAACATATGGTCGTGTAACTGTGGCATGGGAGGCGGATGGAAGTACGAGTGACATATTTCCTACCTCAGGAGTGGTATGTAGACTATAAAATTATAGAATTATAGAAAACTTTTCAGTTACGGTTACTATGTAATCAAACTTTGTTTAGGCTGAAGTGTTTTGAGTCTAACCATGCCAATACCATGCCATAGAGATACAATTTCAGGTTGGTTTTATTATCACAGTTTGTTCTCTCTGTAAAACAAGTTTATCTGTAAAGTCATCCCTTTTGATGTTCAAAATGTCATAAAAGTACCTTGACCTTGTCAGGAAGATAAAGCTAATCAAACTGGGCATGGCAACATGGTGGAGAGCTGTGGACAGAGGTTTACAAGGGAGACGGCTCTGTAAGGGAGTGAGCAGGGCGAGAATGTGCAGAGGTGGAAGTTGGTGCGTGGACAGTTGCAACTGAGCTGGTGCTGTGGACTTGCTCCCGGTTTAGGGCTGAGCCACTGCTGTCTTGATCTTAGCAGTTCTTGCTCAAGCCACCTGCTGGGTGGGGCATGAGCAGGAGAGAGACTACTGCGGCAGCTGAGACTGATTCCCAGTGGGAGATTCAGAAGTTGTTCCTAGCAGCAAGAAGGAATCCGGACAGAGATCTGGAGGAGAGAATTGGAGCTTAGGCCTAAGAACAGAATCAGAATGGGCCAAAGTGACGGTTGAGTCTCAAAGAAGGCTCTGAGAACTCTCTGTTCCCACTGGAAGATGGATGGATAGATTGTCCCCTTGGCTTGCCTCAGTCTTCATAGTTAACAATGAGTTCATTTTAGAGGAACTCTCCTGGGATTGTCTCAGGAAAGACCAGGTGTATTTCATGGCCCATCAGTCAAAGCTGACTCATTTGCGAGGTGAGTGGACCTTCCATGTGTTGAGAATCTTAGGGCAAATTCTATTGCATTTATTTTTTAAAAGATTTTTAAAATTTATTTTAGAGAGAGAGGTGTCTTCCATCCTCTGGTTTACTCTCCAAATGGATGAAATGGCTGGAACTGGGCCCATCTGAAGTCAGGGGCTTCTTCCTGGTCTCCCATGTAGGTGCAGAGGCTCAAGCACGTAGGCCATCTTCCACTGCTTTCCCAGGCCACAGAAGAGAGCTGGATCAGAAGGGAAGCAGCTGGGACATGAATTTGCACCTATATGGGAGGCCAGTGCTGCAGGCTGTGGCTTAGCCTACTACGCCACAGCGCCAGCCCCTTTATTGCGTTTAATAGTTACTGTACGCCAGCTTCTAAAGCCATGGGTTCTATTTATCAGGTTCCGTATGTTCTATTTTATATTTCCCCAATCAAGACTTACATACACATGGTTGAAATAACTTCTAACTTTAATGCCTAATAGTACATTAAGAACAGGCTGTATTTTGAAGTAATGACTTGACTCAGGGGTGAATACTTGTTTTCTGTATAGGGCTAGGTGGTAAATGTCTTATGCTTTGTGAACCTTGTCTCTTTGACAAGTCCTTTGTTTCTGTGGCTCTGAAATGTAAGTGGTCTCTGAAATGTAAGCAGAGTGTGAGCGGCTCTGAGAGGCAGTGTGCTTACTCTGTTCCTGTAAAACTTGTTAGGAAAAACGATTTGGACAACAGGCCTCAGTGTCCTGACCCCTGATTTTGCTAATAAAGCTCTTGAGTTTCTGTTCTACAGGGCCTTCTCTGGGGAACAGATGAGTGACAGCAAAGGTAGAGGCACCGACCTGCTGTGCTGGCCCAAATAACTGTAAATAGCTGGCAAAACGTAGACCGTGAGCTGGTGCATGATGGGAAATGACATTCATGGAGCAAACAGAAGCTCCATCATCAAGGCCCTCGGGTGCCTTTGGGCAAACTTGGATTGGCCTTTTTAGACAAAGGAGGCAGGAAAGGAAGGGAGAGATGGTATGGTTGCATCTCCCCTTTTTCTCTCTACCTCCAGTTTGGTTGATTCGCTGTTAGGTGATACATCTATTCAGAGTTTAGCCAGAGGAAATAGTAATCCTGACAAAAGTCTTCCTGGGAAAAATGTTCAGTATGCCACCTTCTGTTATTTTTTTATATATAGATCTTTATATATGGAATCTAGCACTTACAGTCCCAGAGAGACTATGCACTCTGTATTGTAATAACAAGTAGGTTGTGACGGTTTGATTATATAATTTACTTTTTTTTTCCCTAACAAGCTTGAACTTTAAATATGAAACATGGTTGATTTACTTGTAGAATCCTGTTACGCTTGTCTAGCATCTCTTGTTATTTCAGGGGTGGTCATATTAAAAGAAAATCAAGCCTTTTGGTGTTTCTACCAAAATAGATGAAATCATCTTTGTTTAAAATTGTAGATTTCATTTGCTGAAGGACAGGCACTGTGTACGATCACCATGACCATTCTTGCTGATGACATCCCAGAGCTGTCGGAGGTTGTGAGTGTAACACTCACCCGCGTTACCACAGAAGGAGTGGAGGACCCATCAGGATTCGCCACCATGGATCAGAAAAGAAACAAGTGTGTGATAACCATTCTGCCCAGCGACTCGCCCCATGGCCTGGTGGGCTGGCATCCCGAGTCGCTCTTCGTGAGGGTGGCAGAGCCTAAAGGTAAGTCCTCTTACCTGTTTCTCAGGTATTAGAAGTTTCACTGGGTAATTAAATCCTAATACTTACAGCAAATGTAAATTTTTATTTTCATGTGCTTTTTTAGTTCAAAAGATCTTTTCTGTTTTGATTAAATTATATAATCGATTAAAAATAATACCAATAGAAACACTCCTTAAAGACATAACTGCCATAACATTAACATTAGCATGTCAATATGGTCAATGTAGTAGAGGTGACAGTTTTAATTTTTGCTTTCCTTTCCATCCTTTCTTTGTTCTCTTTGCTCACTCAGATTGCCTGTTTACAGACTTTCATATAGTTACAGGGAGCAGTGGGCAACCCAGATGCATGTGCAGGTTGAGCAGAAGTAATAATTACAAATTCTCAGGAGATGGCTCAAAAATGTAGCAAGTGCTCAGCCCCACACATATTAGAATCATCTTAGCCTGTGAAGTACTAAGATCAGATCAGTTCCTGTCTGCTTTGAGGGATGCAGTCTACATAGTATTCATATGAACTGTTGGATAAATAGATTCTTGTGGGTAATGATCTTTTGACTTATGTCAGTGCAAAGTTATATTTAATATGTGTGTGTATTTATAGTGTACTATATGGAGGTTCTAAATGTTTCAGATAATAACTGGGCATCCAGCTTTCAAGTTATGTTTCATTTAAGTAGTTGATGGCAAAAAATGATGTATGGATATTCTCTGGGGCCTTTATAAATCCATATGTGTGAGAACAGAAGCATAACACTAACATTATCTGTTCATTTTTTTCATTGAACATTTTTGAAGAAGCTAGTGAATGCCAGGAGTGGTGCTGTATGTGTTAGACATATTGGGACAACAAAACTCACCAGACCAGAGGGGAAGATCGACAGCCATTGTTTATTTTCTATTCTATGTGGAAAATAAAAAGTCTAAGAAATGAAGTGCATTCATCTTCAGATGGCTATGATTATATACACATATATATAAAACCATATGTATACCTATGTATATAGAAAGGGGAAAATGAGTGTATCTGTAATGATACACAAGAAACTGAAAGTGGTAATGTTTAGTGTTAGCAATAGTATTATGATAAATGTATATGATAAGCTGCAAATACACTGAAATACCTTGAGCCCTGTATAGGCACCTCTAAGAACATATCTTCTAATAATTAAGGTCTTAATCTAAGAACAGTTCTCTAATAATTAGTCATTAAATGATGACTTTCTATTTTTTTAGAAGATTTTTATTTGAAAGGCAGAGTTAGGGAGAGGGAGGGGCAGAGAGAGAGGGGTCTTCCATCATCTGATTCACTCCCCCAAATGGCTGCAACAGCCAGGGCTGTGCCAGGCTGATAATAGGAACCAGTAACTTCTTCCAGGTCCCCCACGTGGGTACAGGGGCTCAAGTACTTGAGTCATTGCTGTTGCTTTCCTAGGCACATTAGCAGGGAGATGGATTTGAAGTGGAGAAGCTGGGACTTGATGCTGGCACTGCAGGCGGTGGCTTAACCCACTATACCCCCATCATGGCCCCAATTTTTCATTTTTGAGCCATCTTCTGAGAATTTGTAATTATTACTAGTGCTCAACCTGCATATATGAAATTCAGAGCAGAAGAATATGATGTGCAGTCTAGGAGGTGGCCTTGGAGAATCAGGTTAGCAGTGGGATAGAAGCCCGGAGGGGATGCTGATATATATATATATATATATATATATATATATATATATATATATATATATATATATATATTTTAGCACAGCTCCTGAGGACAGAAGTCTTCTTGGGAGTGTGCATTGTCTTTGTTTAGCCTCTTTCCCTAACTTTCTAAAAGGGAACATGCACAGATTCTACCTTACAACCAAGAGGAAAGCTTACTTACTTGAGGCATGTTTATGTCGCAGAGAACAACAGCCTTCTTCAGTTACGAGTTGTTCGAGACCAAGGACTGTTTGGGGACATTGCCATTCACTTGTTGGCTAAACCCAACTCCTTACTGCATGTCAATAATCAAGCTATGGAGCGTGAAGATTATGTGCTGCAAGATACCATGGTGATAATCAGAGAAAACGAGGAAGAAACTCTAGTCAAAGTAGCTATTTTGCCGGTGAGTGTAGCTTGTTGAATGTGATATATAGGGAAATGCTCTTCATGGTAAAATGCTGTTGCTCTTACATGTAAAACTCTTTGAAAGGGTGCTGCGTATTCTTTTAAGTGTATTAATGATTTGTCTTTACTTCTAAGCTGGGATATTGTTTGAACTTTGAAGCATTGAATTTGAATTACGTGTCTCATTAGATCTACTAACATGTTGGTTGTTTTGGATGGATGACTGGGTAAATGAATAACCCAGATCACTCCAGTTATTCTTGGTTTGAAAGGATCATACTTTCATCTCATTATGCAATTACCTGGATCAAGATTTGTCTTCAGATGGCTTAGATTTGCTTTCATTTGTATCTGTGACTATCAGTGTGTAACCAATGTGCATGTATATAGAGAAAGGGAGAGAATATGTGGATATATCTATACTGATGCAGAAGAAACTGACAGTTATATGGGATTAGTATTACCAATAATACATGCTAATATATTTATGTATCATATAACATAGACATTACTAAATAAGCATGATATTCTATTGTAACTTTAATTAGTAATGGTATCAGGTGCTAGATCATGATGTCTTCTGGGAAGGACAGTCCGGAAAAGAAATAAGGAATGGAAGATTTCCTCTGCTTTTTAATGCATATCCTTTTCATCTTTTGAATTTTTTATTATCTATTAAAAAGTAATGTAAAATATTTAAAATAAGTATGATATAGGGTTGCATTTAAATGTACAACTCTAGAAGCTTCAGCTTTAAAATATAGTATAGCATTGGCCAATTTCCCATAAACTTTGGGGAATTAGTAGATTATATATGTAACACATACGCAATAGAATATCATTAAAATTTTGGGATAGATTTTTTAAAAATGATCTTATTGGCTGATGAGCTTGAGCATTCCATTTAAGCATCACCATTAACCTTGAATAACCCATAGACCCTAAAGTGATCAGTGGGAACACATTCAGGTATGACAAGGGGTCTTCTTCATGTGTGATAGCTGCTCATTCCTATAGATAAAGTGAGTTGTTCTTTTCTGAAAATAACAAGTTTCCAATGCAAGTTAAGCGTCTTCCTAACATAAAACATGCTCTTTCCCTGTCTCCCCAGGACGATATTCCCGAGTTGGAAGAGAGGTTCATTGTCACAATCACCGAGGTGACCCTGGTGCACTCTGACTTCTCTGCTGGACACCCCAAAATGCAGAGGCCAGGGCTGGAAGCAGCTGAGATAGTGATCGAGGAAAATGATGACCCCAGGGGAATTTTTAAGTTTCCTGTGGCCAGAGTGAGATGAACTTCCATACACTTAGAGCAATAAGGAAGCTTGTCTTTGCTGATTTTGCTATTTTACAAAATATGAGGCTCTGCTTGTGTAATATTTATAATAGGATAAATAACCAAATTTGTCTTAAACACTAATGTTTAGTTCTCTTTGAGCTAGACCAAAAGATTAAGCAAATTTATTATCATTAAACTTAAATGTAAGAGTTCTGAAGACCTGTCATGCATACCATCCAGGTATTAATTCCAACTTTGAAGGCTATGAGAAGGTCTTCAAAAAGTTCACAGAAAATGCATGCCATGAAAAAATGAATGGATTTCAAAGTTTTTTGCACCTAAGTGAGTGTATTTTCTAATTGCATTTTCCATGAACTTTTTGAAGTCCAAATCACTAAAGCAAAGTAAGTAGAAACAATAGACGTTGTTGACTTAGAAGAGTTGTCCCTGTGCCTTGCCTTTCAACTTACACTCTTTATTAAAGGATGCTGGGGGCGTTATTACTGCCTACGAGGTGCCACCACCCTTGAGCGTTCTTCACGTTCCTGTAGTACGGGTGGCGGGAAGCTTTGGGGCAGTCGGCGTTCACTGGACAGCAACACCAGATAGTGCTGGCCTGGAAGACTTTAAGCCACCTCATGGGATTCTTGAATTTGCAGATGGACAGGTACGATAGTCATGAACATGTTAGCATTTTCAGGTTGTGCTTCAGATGTTTTACAGGCATTTCCCAAATTAATGTGCATTAGTAACATATGTAGTATATTCTAGGTGTTTCTGTGTTAGGTCAAGGAGAAATACTAGTTCATGTATAATTTGTAAGTTGGCCTGGGAAGAGAGCTTAAAAGGTGAGAATCTCACCCTCTTCTGAGCTTTCTTACCCGATTCTATTTGACATAAGTTCTAAAGACAATTTTGATTTCGAGGAACCTAATGATGTAGAAGAAACTGCCGGTGAACTAGGCTGTTTCTGTGAACATTACATTTCTTTCATTCTATGTGTTTCTCGGTAGTCATAAACAGAGGTATACATTTAGAATTTTCACTGAAAGATTAATATTTAAAGCTTCTTTTGCAGTTAAAAAAAGACCAAAATGACAGAAAAGGTATACACTACTTAAAACTTGGGGAAAATAATAAAACCGATATTCTAGATTTAGGCCAACCTTCCTAAAAATTATAGAATATTATCTAAGTGTTATAAGTTACATAAACTAGCTATTTTTAAAAATTAGATTTTTATAAAATTTTTAATCCCAGTAAGTGAGAAAAAGCAAGTGAACAGCCATGAAAATGCAAGTATCTTCAAGTCATGGTATCTATCTATGGGGAGTCTGATTTTGCTTAGGCCAATTTGTATAATGTGGGTGAACTTTAGTTTTTTCACTGGTCTCTATTGTTAAATTTAAGGTGTAGATAGGTTTAGGTAGAAAACCTTCAGTTTCTGGAAAATGTCAGAGCCCCAGGATTTCCAGCTGGGATACAGAAAAATATTTTAATTACAGCCACGCAGCTTGGATATTTCTATGTCCAGTAGTAAAATCAGAAGCTGCACTCAGGTTTATTTACAAGTTTATCAACACTTTTTTTTTTTTTTTTTTTTTGACAGGCAGAGTTAGAGACAGAGAAAGTTCTTCCTTCTGTTGGTTCATCCCCCAAATGGCCGCTATGGCCGGTGCACTGCACCAATCCGAAGCCAGGAGCCAGGTGCCTCCTCCTGGTCTCCCATGCAGGTGCAGGGCCCAAGCACTTGGGCCATCCTCCACTGCACTCCCGGGCCCCAGCAGAGAGCTGGACAGGAAGAGGAGCAACCAGGACAGAACCAGTGCCCCAACCGGGACTAGAACCTGGTGTGCTGGCACCACAGGCGGAGGATTAGCCTAGTGAGCCGCGGCGCCAGCCCTCAACATAGATATCAAGAACAGCAAATTTGGATTTTTGTTTCTGACTTTTACTCGCTACATTACAAGAAGAGTATTTGAAACCACTGAAATTTATTTTAATTGAAGAAAGCAGTGATCAGTTTTATGATTCCATTTCATATCTTCTAATAATAATGCAAGTATACTGCATTTTATATTTGTGCAATGGATGTTGGAACCTGCATGGCATTCAAAATTTTTTTCCTCCAAGAATAAGAATCCATTCTCTTTGTACCTTTAAATGATACTGCATCTCATTACATATGTAATTTTTTTATTTCAAAAATAGGCTTATAATTTTCTAATTTTAAAATATAAACACACATGACTTTTAAAGTTTTATGAGTATAATAGCCAAAAAAGGGCTTTTTTTTTTTTTCTTGTGGATCATTTCTCAATCTCAACTAGGAAATTATGAGAGTCAAACTTGTGATGTCATTGTCTCCTCCCCCTGTGCCCTCTGTCCTCAACTCTCCTTCCCTCCCTTTCTTCCTGCGTAGGTGACTGCAATGATGGAACTCACCATCATAGATGATGACGAGTTTGAGCTCACAGAGACCTTCAATATTTCCTTAGTCAAGGTGACTGGAGGTGGCAGGCTTGGCGATGATGACGTTATGTTAACTGTTGTTATTCCGCAAAATGACTCTCCGTTTGGAATATTTGGATTTGAAGAAAAAACAGTAAGTCAAAGATATCAGGGGAGTGCCTGGCCACCAACTAATTTTCCATGTAATTTTTAGTGAAAAAATGTCTTTGATTTTTCGTTTTGCCATTCTTCATCCCCTTCTCTTAAGAGGCTCTTCTGAGGGTGAACTTCAAGGTTGGCTGTTGATGACGAGGCAAGTCTTCCCACCTGTGCCCACATGAGAGTGTGATGACAGCTCTTAATGCCAGGTGGTTACAAAAGGGAAGAGATTCACACTTACTGGGTGAGGTAGAGTAAGAAGGATCCTGTGTCCACAGCTCCTCCACCTGCCCTCCTGTCAGACCACTACCCTGGCCCCAGGGCAGTTTGCTGCAGAGGGTCTGGGTGTTGCACCCCAGCATGGGTTAGCTGTTGCAGGTGTACCTCCCCCACTGTTCTTTACTCTGGCGGGGCTGACATTGAACAAAACACCATGGTCAGCCCTCATGTGTTTCCTCCTCTTTAGTTTTCATTGGTTGTTTACTTCTAAGCCCAATTATTATTGCGTCAACCACCAAGGCACTAATAAAACAGCTTGATCAGTCAGGAGAATTAATGTTTGTGCAGCTGGTTTTGGTAGCTAGTAATAAATTATACCTTAAATATAAAGCATTGTGAACTCTTATAATATTTATTATGATTTTATCAGGATTTGTATGGTTTTACCTTTAAAAGAAATTCCAAGGTAAATTATCATAAACATATTTAGATAATTCCTCCATAGTCAGCAACTTTTCTAACTCCCATGCCACTGTTGTATTTGTTTAATCAGTTATAGGTAACAGTTCAGCACCCATCCTATTTTATAATAAACCAGTGCTCTCATGCCCGTTGTCTTTACCATTCTGTGTCTACAAGACTAGACCTGCATCAGAGTGGGGCTTCCCAGATACTCCACAACTTAAAAACAGAACCCAGGAAGGGCACAATATTTCATTGAGCTATTGAAATGACATATTCAATGACAATATTTCATTGAAATGACATTCATATAAAATGGGAATAGTAAGAGGGACAGAGCAGACTGTTGTTGTCTCCCAGCAAATCTCATTTGTTCTTTGGGAAAGAGACATAAGTGTTAGGAGTGGTAGATTGACAGAGTGAATATCTCCCAAGCAGCATAAAATGTCTGGGAAATATGAAAAGGAGAGTAAGTATTTATAATCCGGAGATGTTGAGCATCTCATATTTTGTTCTACATCCAACCAGGCTTCCTTTCTTTACATAAATGCAAATATTTTAGTACATGTGAATGTGCAACTTAATTGTTGTGAAAATGAGTTAAGCTTCTGAGTTTAGAGAAGATACTCAGGCTTTAGTGTTCATATCTTGAATTGCTGAAACCTTACAATAATGGCTTTGCTTTTAACTTCATCGCACTTTTTGACTTGAGCAGTGAAAAATGTCTTTTCAAGCTTATCTTACTGTTAGGGAAAATAAATAGTATTCACTTTCTCTAGCTGCCTCCATAAATGTTAGGGCTCTAAATCTAGTTTATGAACTCTTGGTCTAAGATACAAAATCTTTTTGTAATAGACTGAAATTTCTGGTGTGTCTTGGAGTCTAACAGAGCCCTGCGGTATAAATTTTTACAACTCGTTATCATCATGAGAAACAGATGAGTTAATGTGTTGAAAAGTCATCCAGGCTGCACACTACCTACATGTCAACTGTTCTGGACTAACCAGTGGCATTAGCAGTAGCGTTTTGCCCAGCCTCCCGTGCCTGTTTTTTTTTTTTTTTTTTTTTAAAGAATTATTTATTTATTTATTTTAGGCCGGTGCCGTGACTTAACAGGCTAATCCTCCGCCTTGCAGCGCCGGCACACCGGGTTCTAGTCCTGGTTGGGGCGCCGGATTCTATCCCGGTTGCCCCTCTTCCAGGCCAGCTCTCTGCTATGGCCCGGGAAGGCAGTGGAGGATGGCCCAAGTCCTTGGGCCCTGCATCTGCATGGGAGACCAGGAGAAGCACCTGGCTCCTGGCTTCGGATCAGCGAGATGCACCGGCTGCAGCGGCCATTGGAGGGTGAACCAATGGCAAAAAGGATGACCTTTCTTTCTGTCTCTCTCTCACTATCCACTCTTTCTGTCAAAAAAAAAAAAATATATATATATATATATTTTTTTTTTTTTTGAAAGAGTGAGTTACACAGAGAAAGAGGTCCTCCATCCGCTGGTTCACTCCCTAATTGGCCACAATGGCTGGAGCTGTGCCAATTTGAAACTGGGAGCCAGAAGCCTCCCCGGGGCCTCCCATGTGGGTATAGGGGCCCAGGGACTTGGGTCATCTTCCACCGCTTTCCCAGGCCACAGCGGAGAGCTGGATTGGAAGTGGAGCAGCTGGGATTCAAACTGGCATCCTTATGGGATGCCAGCACTGCAGGCGGCTTTACCTGCTACTCCATAGCGCCGGCCCCCTGATTTTCTTATGTCCTGTCTTTCTGACCACAAGTTTCTTGACAACATGAGGTTACCTTTAGCACTTCAGGTATCTAAGATGTACAATGCGGTGCACACAGTGGATGTTCTCTTAGCATTGAGATTAGATTCAAAACTGAGGAACACTGAGAAAAGGTCATTAATATAAACCTGTTCGTAAGCCGATCAAGTGCAACAACTGAACATTTGAGAACAGCAGTAATTCATGGAAATCTAATTGAGAAACAAAATGTTAAGTCTTTTCTGATTCCATAGATTTAACACATGTGGTTTATTTATAATGAATTTCTTATTGTGAAATATGTTTGGTCTCTGGAGTAGTAGAAGGAGCACTGGGCTCTGAGTTGGGTTCTAGGTTCCTTGTCTCTAAATATGTATGCCTGTTTTGGGTGGGGAAAATGTGTGCATCTATATAAAGTTCAAAAAGTTTGTGGAGTAAGGATAAGTTTATTTTTGTACTAAACATTTTGAAATATATGCAAGATTTTTTCATAGCATACATTTTCTGTAAACTTTTGAAGATTTCTCAGATTTCTAAGACTTCCTGTGAGGCTTAAATAAGGTAAAGTAGGTATAAGAACTGACGTACTAGCTGAATACACAATGATTGACTTCAAATACATCCTGTTGCTCCCAGTGCAAAATCCCATGAGAAAACAAAAGCTTTGGAAAGCCTTGTGCTATAATTTGTACTTCCTTAACTGGGAGATTCTTTAGGTTCAATTTGGACTTTGCTTTACAGAGTCGGCATATTTAATTCACATGGACCAGGTCTTTTAATAAGGACTGGTAAACTAGCATATTGAATCTCACTCTGTTTATATCAGTCTACAAAATCTCTTTGAACCTAGAAGACACTAAAGTTGTTAGACTGCAGATAATCCTGGGCACAGTTCAGGTTTATATTGTGGTAGAGCCTGATTGCTATGACCAAGAACCCCTTCCTTGAACACAATTCCTTCATATAATAAGTGTTTATTTCATCTTTGTACAAGAGTTGCATGCCGGGGTTCCTAGTCAGCTGAATCTTCTGTAAGCCTCTTTTCCAACCAGCATCCCAGGCACCAGACAGCCCCTCTCAGGAGGTACTGACCTCCCATACATCCTGGCATCCTCCCTTCAATGGATTAACAGTAGAAGAGAGGATGGGGAGTTCTGTGTGGATACGTGTGGTGCAGTGGCACTACTGCTTCTACTCCATTGGTCAGAATTCAGTCACATGTTCTACCTAATTGCTGGAGAGTGACAGGTAATTAGGGTGTCTAGGAAAGAGAGAAATGGGTTTTGTTGGAACATTGGTTTTTTTGCCCCATGACTGTAACCTGCAGTGCACAGAGTTCTTCATTGAAAAACTGCAGTCACTGTAAACAAAGAAAGATACTGTTTGTCCTCTTCCTCTTTGTCTTTTTATTTATTTATTTTTTACTGGATTTTCTTTGCTTCAGGTGATGGTTGATGAATCTTTTTTGTCTGATGACCCCGACTCATATGTGACGCTGACAGTTGTCCGGTCTCCAGGAGGAAAAGGAGCTGTCCGACTTCAGTGGACTGTAGAAGAGAAGGCTAAAGGAGATCTTAGCCCTTTGACTGGAACCCTGCATTTTAATGAGGTATAGTCATACTCTCAAGCTCTTTTCTGGAAGATGGGATGAGGAGGTGGAAGAGAATTGATGAGCTGATTCTAAGGCAAAAGGTCAAGGGTAGCCACAAGTTCCAAAGAACATGGAAAGGCACCTTACTTAACTGGAGGTCAGGCGATACGCAGCTGATGTGTGCAAGACAGAGCAGTGTTGGCTGTCAGAGGGAAAAATGGATGGAGAAGGAACTGCAGAGTCTAAATTTATTGTCCTCCTTTTCTTTTTTTTTGACAGGCAGAGTGGTTAGTGAGAGAGAGACAGAGAGAAAGGTCTTCCTTTTTGCCGTTGGTTCACCCTCCAATGGCCGCTGCGGCCGGCACATCTCCCTGATCTGAAGCCAGGAGCCAGGTGCTTCTCCTGGTCTCCCATGGGGTGCAGGCCCAAGGACTTGGGCCATCCTCCACTGCACTCCCTGGCCACAGCAGAGAGCTGGCCTGGAAGAGGAGGCACCCGGGATAGAATCCGGCGCCCCAACCAGGACTAGAACCCAGTGTGCCGGCGCTGCAAGGCGGAGGATTAGCCTGTTAAGCCACGGTGCCAGCTGTCCTCCTTGTTTTTTTCAGTTAGAATCATGCTTGGTTTTAAACATTTTTCTCAAACTAATAAAGATGAAAGCAGAAGATAATCTGTTTGAAAAAAAGCAAATAATATAACTAATGAATAATTAAAACAAAATACCCATAGAAAATAAGACATCAAGTGCCCAGATATTGATTGTAAGGTTTCAAATGAATTCAGCAAGCTGACGAATGTGTAAACAAAAATTCTGGAAATAACGAGAATCAACGATACATAACATCAAGAGCACTTTAGAGAAATTATTGTACATTTAAAGGCTTATGTATAAGAGTGAGTGTTCTTGGCAATATCATTTGTGCTAGTGGATAACCATAGTTAGGCAAATATTGCAGGTAGTATAAATGTGAACAGTGGAATCCACGCAGCACTGAAAAGAACAAATCTACCCAGGGAAACATGGATAACCTCAGCAGTGTGTATTAAAAGAAAAACTAAGATGCAGATGCATTGCACTTAATAGCAGTAGGGAACAGTTTTTGGCATAGTGATTAATGCACCACTTGGGATGCTTGCATCCTGTATCAGAGTGCCTTGGTTCAAATCCTGGCTCTGCTCCCAGTTGCAGCTTCCTGTGAAAGCACACCCTGGAATGCAACAGGTAATGGTTCAAGTAGTTCAGTCCTGCCACTGTCCAGCCTCGGCAGGTCCAAGGGGTCCCAAAGGAGGGGAGGCATCAGCTAAGAAAGGAGATGAGGAGATGGGCTTTAGGTAGTAGCGGAAGGCATCATTTTGCCAATCCTTCTCATAGATTTATTTTGTATTTTTTTACACATACTTTTTTAAAAATTTTTTTATTTATTTGAACGAGTTAGAGAGGTAGAGAAGGTAGAGACAGAGAGGGGTCTTCCGACTGCTGGTTCACTCCCCAGATGACCACAATAGCCTGAGCTATGCCGATCTGAGACCAGGAGCCAGGAGCTTCCTCCGGGTCTCCCACATGGGTATAGGGTCCCAAGGACTTGGGCCATCTTCTACTGCTATCCCAGGCTATAGCAGAGAGCTGGATCAGAAGTGGAGCAGCTGGGACTAGAACCGGTGCCCATATGGGATGCCGGCACTTCAGGCCAGGGCTTTAACCCACTGCACCACAGCACTGGCCCCTACACATACTTTTTATTAAGCCTTCCTTCTTCTAAGCCTCTATTATTTCTGGAAATAACATATCACAAGTGATCATCTATGCATAACTTTTCTCTATTAATCTTGTTTTGTTTGATTTTCCTTTCATGGCTTCATTGTAATCTTCCCACGAATCTTTTTTCTACTCATAGTGGAGCTATGTCAGCTATATGAAACTTGCTTAACTTATCTAAAGGTGCTAGACAGAAATTCCAAGATTTTATAGATTAATCGATTTATTTTAAAAGGTTAAAACTATAAAAAAAAAAAGGTTAAAACGGTATAGAGAAAGTTCTAATGATTATATCCTATTTTTCTAAAGGTAAATCACACCCCTAACAACTGTGTTTTTTATGAAACCTATTCCATTGCCTAATGTAAGAGTTCCTTGGTTCTACATTTCCAAGCAGGGGTATAGTGTCCTAACCTTTGTAAGAATGGTAGAACTTGTTCATCAATCCACTTGCCATAATATTAACTACGTACCTACCAGTCTTACCATACACTCCTGTGTGAGACAAAGTGGGGGGGATCTGTGGGAACAAGCACCTGAATGCTCTTTCTGTTCTATTTTCTCATACAACTCCTAATTACTCATGTTGATATCGGGGGTGACCTCCTAAAATCTATATGAAAATGTGGCCCTTTAAAGTTCCCCAGAAGCGCCTTTTGGGGTGCCACATAAGCTACCGGAATTGGGGGTGCCATACTATTTCACTATATGCTTATTAATAAATCTTCAGTATTAATAAGCATGAGAGGGTTCTTGCCTAATGTTTAGAGAAGAATTCTAAATACCGGCACAGATAAACAAGGCAGCATGGTACATTTTAGGCTTTTATTTAGTGCGAAAGGCGCATAGGAAAGTGAGAGCTTTATTTGAGAGAGAGAAATCTGGGTTCATACTGAGCACCAGGAACCAGCCACGTGGAGGAGCATCTAGGCCAGAAAGCCTAGGGCAGGTGGCCCGAAGGCCACTCGCCCTGGAGGCATAGGGCTACAGCAAGCCCCCTCCTGGCAAGGGGCCAGGGAAGAATAGAAGGGCAGGACACACCTTGTCGCAGGCTTTTAACCCACTTCCAAAGGGGAGTGGTTAATTAACCTGATTGGCTGGTGGGCACCCCGGTATGTCCAGGAAGGGGATGAGGTCACACAGGGGCGTGGTCTTCCAGCTCACAAACCTAGTCGATTTTAACCTGTATGCCTGCCTACTTCAACGTTCCTAATATTTTGCTCAAGACAAATTTTAGGAGATTCCCCTCTTATTTCTCCAGTCACCTCCTGTAACTGAATTTTTTTTATAAGAAACAACAATTTTGCTTACATTGATATCTGTGATTCCCACACCCAAACCCAATGACTCTATCACTAGTAAGCCTAATAAAACCAGAGAAGATGGCTTCAGTCAGACAGGGGCTTCCTGCTTTGCAGAGTTCCCCCTCCTCCAGCTGTGACTTTGTCACGCAACATGGGTGACATCACCTCTGCCATACTCCCTGTAACTCATAAAGGAGACCTCGACTGAGTGCCTGGCTCATGTTTATGGCCTGGCTCAGCTCTGGCCATTGTTGGTATTTGAGGACTGAATCAGCAGATGGGAGTTCTCTCTTTCTCTCCCCCTGCCCCCGTGTGTGTCTTTATCTTTCAAATAAATAAGCACTTTTAAGGAGTGTGCAGTGGATGGAAAGAACTTTGACAAAATGACTTGAAATGGGCTGGAAGAGGAGACAGAGTGAACCAATGTAAAGGCCATCTATTGTCTGTCCAGTGAAAGACAGCACTACAGATAGGAGTAGGATCACTTCCAACAATGGACCTGTGATCCAAGGGGAAAAATTACAATTAAATCAGCATTCTTCTTACAGTGTAGCAGCAATGAGAAACAATGTACAATGCAGGAAAAAAAATATAAAATAACTAGGGCACATAGTTAGGAAGAAACAAGTGTTACCTGTATAAAAACAAGAAAAGCAGAATCTTAAGTGTGAAGGTAAAAGAAATCCAAAATGTCCATATAAAATACCGGGTTCCTGGATGCAAAAGCTGACTTTTCTATGACTTGGGATCCTTTATTGCTGCCTTCGGATACTTTGGTTAAGTAGGAAGGTGCCGTTGCTAAGTTCACAAGGGAAGGATTCTTGGCTTGGATGTCCAGAGATGTTAACGCAGGCCTCCAGGACTGTTGACTGCATCTACGCCTGCAATCTCCTCCATCCTTTCCTTCTCTGAGTGAGCTCACTGTCTTTTATAAGCATTAACTTTAAGACCCTCTGTGCATCGTGGGGTGACCATTTGACTCCCTTTAAAAGACTGAACAAAATGCTGAACATTTCCAGCTAAGTTAAAAGGCTGTGTTAAAATTTAAAGATTTTTGTTATTGAAAACCTAAATGAGACCTACAATCAGAGCTAAGGCTTAGATTATTTCTCCTGGATACAACTCATAATTCTAAGTGACAGGAAGAACACACTTAAAAATGTAATATAATGCTGCTACTAGGAACACCCAGAGTTTGACTTTGGCCCACGTGGGAAGCACATTGTCCTCTCATTTTGTGCAGACCGAGTCCCAGAAGACCATCCTCCTGCGTGCTCTTCAAGACACTGCACTAGAGGAGCACAGACGTTTCACCATTCAGCTGACGGCAGTCGATGAGGTAGAAATATCTCCAGTGAAAGGTAAGAGACATGCACATTTTTGGAAATTAGAAAGGAGATTCTCAGCAAACATAGGCAGTGGTAGCTTTTCTTATAATTTCTAAAATGTTTGCTAAAGCACACTATTTTCCATCTGCTAAGAAATTTTAAACTAAAATTATATCCCATGTTAGTGAGGTTATAGGTCAAAGATTTCATGTAATTTTTTAAAAATAAACACGTTAAGGTGAACGTTTAACCTATTTTTTGAGATGTCTGTGTTCCACGGTGGAGCACCGGGCTTCAATTCCCAGCCCTGGCTCCTGACTCCAGTTTCCTGCTAATGGAGACCCTGGGAGGCAGTAGTGGTGGCTCAAGTACTTGGCTCCCTGTCTCCTTCATGGGAGAACTGGACTGATGGCCAGTTTCTGGCTTCAGCCTCAGCCCCAGTTGCCATGGTCATTGCAGGGAATGAATCAGTAGGTAGGAGGCTGCCCTCTTGTTCTCTCTTTCCATCTCTCTCCGCCTCTCCAATTCCATTGTAGCAGTGTTTAAAATGTGAAAGCTTTCTTAATGGTCCGGCAGTAGAAAACTGGTTAAATGTAAACCATTTAAAATGATATGGAAACAAAACCTTGGATTACTTAAAAAAAAAAAATAGCACATAGCTACATGGATAACTTTCATGTTGTTTAAACAGGCTTCACAGCAATATGTTCAATGTAATCTCACTTTTTTGTCCTGAGTATTTTTTGAGTTTGAAATTGTTTACTTGAAATAGGAATAGTATTTTTTTCTTATAGATTTATTTATTTGAAAGGCAGAATTACAGAGGCTGAGGCAGAGGTCTCCCATCTGCTGGTTCACTCTCCAGATGACCGCAATGGCCTCAGCTGTGCTGATCCAAAGCCAGGGTCCAGGAGCTTCCTCCATGTCTCTCTGCGTGGCCACAGGGGCCCAAATATTCAGGCCACCCCCTACTGCTTTTCCAGGCCATAGCAGAGAGATGGATCAGAAGTGGAGCAGCCAGGACTCTAACCAGCACCCATATGAGATGCCGGCACTGCAGGCGGTGGTCTCACTCACTACACCACAACACCAGCCCCAGTAATAGTATTTTATTTTTGAAACATTTTCACAATATTTACATACTTCTTTGTAAGCATCTTATGGTATTAGAGTCTGCTCTATTTTCATGTGAGCGTATTCCTTAGATATTTTGATATTTCTGAAACAGGCATCATAGTTCTCATTTGCTTACGGTCTAGATGATTTATTTCTTGGGTCTTTAAAGGAAAGAGTAATGGTTCTAAAATGGCTTTCCCAGAAACTTACTTGAAAGCTGAGTTACTCTTGTGTATCTTTTTTTTTCCCCATCAAGAACTTGATGTTCTGCAAGGGTTTGTAGTTGAAAGTGGGTTTCATGACCAAGAAGATTGTCAATTTGTAGAGAGTATCATTGTACATACTTGAAAGAGTTGTTCTTTCTGCAGTTTTACCTATAATCCTTTCCAACAAACCTGCCAGAGAATCATCTCATTGAACCATAGTTTTCCTTAGTTCTTGAGTTAGCTCAGTCATCTACATCTTGTTAAAATAACAGCGTTGATAGCATGTAGGCTAACTGGACACATGAAGAAGAGCATATTGGTGATTAAGATAAATTTTTTACCAATATAAAAATACTCTTACTGTGTTTCTAACTGTGAGATTCTTGCAAATGACAAACCACTTGATTTCATCAATCTACTCCATTGTGCACATACAGTAATCCAGTGCACGGTTTCATAAAACCTTAAAATGTGCTTCTGGAAACAATTTTCTTCAAGATACTGCTAAATTATACTATGAATACTTGATCTGTTTGATATTTTTATTTCCACTTGAGTAGAATTTTTAAAATTTATGTAAGAAGGTGAACTAATTTCGTGTATTTCATATATACTGATTTAAGAGGATAATACTTCACATTCTAACCTCCCTCCCATCCATGCACGCCTTCACTCTTCCTTCCTTATTTTTTTTAATTTTTGAAACAATTAAAATGGAAAGTATTAAATGGCATACTTTCAATTTATTTTATAATTACAAGCTTAATCTTCCATTAAATAAAGGATTCAACAAATATTAGGTATAGACAAGGGCTATAAACAATAATCCACCTCAAAATGTCAATTTTACTCATGTACATTACATTTTTTCTCTATATATTAGTTACCACAGATTAGGGAAAACTTATGATATTTGTCTTTTGGGGAATGGCTTATTTCACTAAGTATGATGGTTTCCAGTTGCATCCATTTTGTTGCAAAGATAGGATTTCATTATTTTTTATGGCTGAGTAGTATTTTATAGTGTGTGTGTGCCACAATTTCTTTATCCAGTAATCATCCTACGGGCATTTGGGTTGACTCAATATCTCGATTATTGTGAACTTAGCTGCAATATACAGGAGGTAATGGATAACTCTCTAATATGCTGATTTCATTTCATTTGGGTAAATTCCCAGTAGTGGAATGGCTAGCTCATATTGTAGGTCTGTTTCCAGATTTCTGAGGAATTTCCATATGGTTTCCATAATGATTGTGTTAGTTTACATTCCTACCAACAACATATCAGGGCACCTTTTTCTTCCACATCCGTGCCAGCATTTATTTATTTATTTATTTATTTTGATTTTTGGATGATAGCCTTTCTAACTGGAGTGAGATAAAACCTCATTGTGGTTTTCGTTTGCATTTCCCTGATGGCTAGTGATCCTGAAGGTTTTTTTATGTGTCTGTTTGCCATTTGAATTTCATCCTTTGAAAAATGCCTATTTGTGTCCTTTGCCCATTTCTTTACTATTGCTTTGTTGATGTTGAGTTTGTTAGTTCTTCATAGATTCTGTATTTTAATCCTTTATCAGTTGCATGGTTCGCAGATATTTTCTCCCATTCTGTTGGTTGCCTCTTCACTGTGTTGAGTGTTTCATTTGCAGTGCAGTAACTTCTTAGCCTACTGTTATCCCATTTGTCTATTTTGGCTTTGATAGCCTGTACTTCTGGGGTCTTTTCCAAGAATTTTTTGCCTAAGTTCATGTAGTCCAGGGTTTCATCAATGTTTTCCTCTAGTAATTTGATGGTATCAGGTCATAGATTTAGATCCTTAATTCATTGTGATGTGATTTTTGTATAAGGTGAAAGGTAAGGATCTTGTTTCATAGTTCTGTATGTGTAGATCCAATTTTCCCAGAACTGTTTGAGACTGTCCTCTCTCCAGGGATTGATTTTAGTTTGTTTGCCAAAGATTAGTTGATTGTGCATAAGTGAATTAATTTCTGAGGTTTCTATTTTGTTCCATTGGTCTACATGTCTGTCTTTGTGTTGTTACCAGACTGTTTTGATTATAACTGCCCTGTAGTATGTCTTAAAACCTTGTATAATGATGCCTCTGGCTTTGTTTTTGTTGTGTAAGATTGCTTTAGCTATTCAGAATCTCTTGTGTTTCATATTTAGCATTGTTTTTTCTAGATCTGAGAATTTTGGTGGTAATTTGATTGAGATCTCATTGAATCTGTAAATTGCTTTGGATAGTATGGAAGTTTTGATGACATTAATTCTTCTAAGCCATTGACATGGAAGATTTTTCCATTGTTTTGTGTTGTCTTGTATTTCCTTGATGTTTTTGTAATCTTCACTGCAGAGATCTTTCATATCCTTAGTTAAATTGATTCCAAGGTATTTAAAATTTGTGAAATTTTTTGTAGCTATTGTGAATGGTACTGATTTAGAAGATCTTTCTCAGCCATAGCACTGTCTATGTATAGAAAGGCTATTGATTTTCATGTGTTGATTTTATATCTTGAAACTTCATCAAACTCTCTCATGAGTTCTAATTGTCTCTTAGTGGAGTCTTTCATTTCCCTGTATGTAGGATCATGTCAGTAGAAATATTTGGCATAGCTTTTATAAGTGGTGGAGTTCAGAGGATTCCTGTTTTTGCCAAATAGTTGTTTGACATGTCCACATAGCCAGTTTTAGTGAACTGCAATGCTAACTGTAGAAGGGAAGTAATGCTAACAGTAGAGAAGCACTTGCTTTTATGGGAGTGATGGTGGCATCATTGCCCACTTTCTCCTGCCCCTTTTCATGACAGTGTGCTCTTGCGCAAGTTATTTGCCTCAGTGTCTTCAACACTTGAAGTTACTTAAGTGTTCTCATAGTTAAAGTGAGGAGGACAGCACCTGATTTATGATGGTCATGAGGATTAACTTGGTTGGTAAATGTGAAACTGTTCGACTGTGGCCAACTATATAGGAATTGCATAGGTGTGCTTGCTACAAAGCCCTGTATGTAATCTGTGACTTAGGGAGTGCCTCAATAATCATCCGTGGAGATAAGGGAGCACTTGGAGAAGTGGGGATAGCTGCATCATCGAGGCACGTGCTCATCGGGGAACCCTCTGCGAGATACAATGGTACTGCCATCATCAGGTAAGCGCTGCTTGATTTTTCCTTGCATATGTGGGAGGTAGGGAGCTTTATTTGAACAATCAGATTGAGACATTGCATTCTCAAGTACATATGTAGTTCTCAGACTATCATTTTTTGTGTTGCTGACATCCTGGGGAGAGTAGAGCAGTCTTTGGGCACAAATTGAAAATAAGAGTGCATCCTAAGCTGTGTTGAGGGTCAGATCGTGAGGTGCCTGACTCAGGTGGTGGTCTGCAGTGTGGGCCATGGACGAAGCCCAGGGAGTGAGATCAGACGGTCCTTAAGTCCAGCCCCATCTTGTCACTGCACGTGAGGTAAGAGCACTTCTGTGATGTTGTAAGCTACAGAGCCATTGCTTTGAAATCTGTCAGGGTCAGACATTTGGATTCTAAGTGTTCTGAATCAGGGCTGAGCATATGGTTAAGTGAGTAGGAGCCCAGGCAGGTTTGTTTTTCCCACATTTTCTCAAGAGGAATGGAGCAGGGACTATCAGTGAAGCATCTAGATCTGACTTAATATCGTTCTTCTGGGTGGTTATCCAAAGGTGATACTTTCTCCACTTCCATTTGCATGCCAGGTAGGAAGTGTTTACTGTCCTTTTCAGTAACTTTGTTAGGCCTTTCCTGCTTTGTACCTTGAGTCTCCAATGAGAAGTCTATAAGGACTGTTTTGGATCCCTTTACGTTTCCCATATTAGTGTTTAATTTTTGGCAGTATTCTTGTCAAGGTAGACTTGCACTAACTCGGCACTTCAAGGTGTTAACACCTTGGAATGATCTGACTTTCTTTTGCTTTATAGTTGATACATGACTTTACTTAAAAATACAAATCCTTGAAATTAAAGTTGGTTACTGTTGAGTGATGTAGCAAATGTGAGAGAAAAGAGCCTTCAGTAAGAATGAACTGAACCTACGTCTGTGTTATTGTCGTAGCCTTGTTCGTGGCCCAGGGATCTGGGGGGAGGTCACAGTGTTTTGGAGGATATTCCCGCCTTCCTCGGGGGAATTTTCAGAAACATCAGGAAAGCTGACCATGCGGGATGGACAGTCCGCAGCTGTCATACTGATACAGGTAGCGGATTGCTTCTTTCTTATGCACGCTTGCTCTGGGTGTGTGCACGGGCATGTATGTGCGTGGCTGGGACGGGGAGGTAACATACAGAGTTTGTTGTTGGCATGACTAGATATTTTTCTCTACATTTTAGACTCTAACGACCTGCTTTGTCCTTGGCTAGGCTTTAGATGATGACATTCCCGAGGAAAAGTGCTTCTACGAGTTTCAGCTCACGGATGTCAGTGAGGGAGGGGTTCTGAGCGACTCCAGCAGCACAGCCAACATCACCATGGTTGCCAGTGACGCCCCCTATGGCCGCTTTGCCTTTGCACAAGAGCAGCTGCGAGTGACCGAGGAGACCCTGAGGGTATAGTGTGAAAGGCCCAGCGCTTTCTGTCATCTTTTTGAATATGAGCGATCTTGAAATTGTGTTTTTCACAAATGAAGAACATTATTTTAATGTATAAGTTAGATACCTTATAAACTTATATATAATTTTAACATGATGCTAGCAAAGATACCCTTCAATTGGAAACAACATGGTCTGGTAGATTAAGCCTGCAGAATAAGACGGTGCTTTTCACCTAGGTAAATGCCACCATCATCCGATCAGGTGGCTCTTTTGGGCTGGTGAGACTGTGGTATGAGACCAGGAGCGGGACGGCAGAAGCAGGCTCGGACTTCATTCCTGCGGCAGGAGAGCTCCTGTTTGAGGCCAGGGAAGTGGTGCGGAGTCTGCAGGTTGAAATCCTCGACGATGACCGACCAGAGGGCCCTGAAGAATTTTCTTTGGCAATTACGAAGGTGGAGCTCCAAGGAAGGTACAGGAGAAAAAGAATGTTGGAAGAAGAGAGGGGAGAGAGGGGGAGGGAGAGCCACATTGTGCAGAGACAAACACTGAGCTGTAAACAGTTCTGTCCCTGCTCTTTCTCACATCTGGGTGACATTAGAGCAGGACATAGAAGGGAAATTCCTTCTTCCAGTTTTCTTCAATATAATGTCTTTCCTTAAAAGGTGGCAGTAGGTGGCAGTGTTGTGAATTCACTCCAGACAGGCTAAGCATGGTGTGTGGGTGCCCGGAAATTGGCTGAGGAAGGAGTCGCGTGTTACCCAGCCTGGTGCTGAGCACGTGTGGGAGGAGGGGCTAGTCCCAGTTTCTCTCCCTGTGAGGTGGCTGGAGTTAGGGGCTTCTTCCTCTGGTACCCCTGAGAGCTGATGTCTTGTCTCTGGGTTAATGAAGTAAATGCTTGCCCAGTAGCAGTTGGAAAGAGGGCCGGCATTGTAACACAGTGAATTAAGCCACTCCCTGCGATGTTGGCCTCCCATATGAGTGCCTGTTTGAGTCCCAGCGGCTCTGATCCAGCTCCCTGCTTTTGCAGGGAGGAGTGGAAGATGTCCCTAGTGATTGGGCCCCTGCCACTCAAATTGGGAGACTCAGAGTTTAGGCTCTTGGCTTTGGCCATCTAGGGAATAAATCAGTTAATGGAAAAGATCTATGTTTCTTCTTTCTTTGTTTTTCTTTGTTTTCTTTCTTTCTTTCTCTTTCTCTCTCTTCTTTTTCTCTTTCTCTTTCTCTTTCTCTCTTCCTCGCTTTCTCTCTTTCTCTCTTTCTTTCTCTCTCTCTCAATTCTGCCTTTCAGGTTAATCTTTAATTTTTTTTAAAAGTGGGAAAAATTCGTGTCATATAGGTGGCCATGCAAGTGCACCATGTTTTCTGGGCAGATCACAAATTATGCTTCATGAGTACCTTTCTTCCCCTGATTTGTTAGGGTACACTTGATTGACAAGAGTGGGGAACACCTTTGCATGCTTCTTGAACCCTAAGGTTGAACAGCCTCAGGGTGAAAGACATTTTTTCTGGTGCAGGGAAATACTGTTGCATGCATTATATAAATAATACTTTTTTTTTTTTTTTTGACAGGCAGAGTGGACAGTGAGAGAGAGAAAAAGGTCTTCCTTTACCGTTGGTTCACCCCACAATGGCTGCTGCGGCCAGCGCACTGTAGCCGGCACACTGCGCTGATCTGAAGCCAGGAGCCAGGTGCTTCTCCTGGTCTCCCATGCGGGTGCAGGGCCCAAGCACTTGGGCCATCCTCCACTGCACTCCCGGGCCATAGCAGAGAGCTGGCCTGGAAGAGGGGCAACCGGGATAGAATACGGTGCCCTGACCGGGACTAGAACCCGGGGTGCCAGCACCACAGGCGGAGGATTAGCCTATTGGGCCACGGTGCTGGCATAAGTAATACTTTTAAAACTTTAAGGCCGGCGCCGTGGCTTAACAGGCTAATCCTCCGCCTTGCGGCACCGGCACACTGGGTTCTAGTCCTGGTTGGGGCGCTGGATTCTATCCCGGTTGCCCCTCTTCCAGGCCAGCTCTCTGCTATGGCCCGGGAAGGCAGTGGAGGATGGCCCAAGTGCTTGGGCCCTGCACCTGCATGGGAGACCAGGAGAAGCACCTGGCTCCTGGCTTCGGATCAGCGCGATGCGCCGGCCACAGCGGCCATTGGACGGTGAACCAACGGCAAAAAGGAAGACCTTCCTCTCTGTTTCTCTCTCACTATCCACTCTGCCTGTCAAAAAAAAAAAAAACTTTTAAAAACTATAACATTTCACTCAGTCACTAGGGAAGATGCTGTATCATCCCATCTGAGAAAAGCATATTAAAGTCTCACATATTCTTCAAATGCTAAAATTCCTACAAATGGGCCTGGCACTATGGCGTGGTGGGTAAAGCTGCCGCCTTCAGTGCCAGCATCCTATATGGGCGCTGGTTCTTGTTCCGGCTGCTACTCTTCTGATCCCGCTCTCTGCTATGGCCTGGGAAAGCAGTGGAAGATAACCCAAGTCCTTGGGCCCCTGCACCCTTTTGGGAGACCTGGAAGAAGCTCCTGGCTTCAGATCAGCCCAGCTCCCACTGTTACAACCATCTGGAGAGTAAACCATAAGATGGAAGACCTCTCCCTTCCCCTGTTCCCCCTGAACTCTCCCCCTCTCCCTCTCCCCCTCTCCCCATCTCTCTCAACACTTAATTTAGTGGGAATAACAGCACACTAAACCAAGTCTTTTACATAAATGTCATTATACAAGTGAGCTAATGTTCATATTAAAGAACAGAGGTATTGATTATAATCGGCTTCTACAGAACTTAAAATGTTTTCTTTCACGTTAAATGATCTAGGAATTTTCCATCTTTTTATTATAGATTTATTTATTTTTAAATAGATATCTTGCATCCATTGGTTTACTCCCCAAAAGGCCACAATGATTGGGGCTGGGCCAGACCAAATCTAGGAGCTTCATAACTGGTCTCCCACATGGGTGGCTGGGGCCCAAGTATTTGTACTGTTCTCTGCTGCTTTCCCAGGCGCATTAGTAGGGAGCTGGATCAGAAGTGGAGCAGCTGGTACTCACACTAGCACTAATACAGGATGCTGACATTGTAGGCGGCTGCTTAACTCTCTATGGCACAATGTCAGCCACTTAAAAATGTTGTCTTGAATCTTGCTGGCTTAGCTTGAAATTTGATAAATGATGTGACACTAGCTACGGTTTATGGTCCTCCTCTTAGCCCGGTGCTGTACCCTGAGGCTCAGCTGATCCCTGTCTATGATGGCACTGTGCCCAGTACTGCAGCAATGTTCCCTGGTGGCCCACAGGTGCATTTTACCAGAGCCCCTTCCCAATCTTTTGACAGTTGTATGATCTTTACGTTGCCCAACTTTAGGATTTTTCCTTTACCCTGGATCCCATGCAGGTACCAACAATTAAGGGTAGTACAGAAATTTCAGAAGAGCTAGCCTATAATGGACTCTACAACAATGTTACAGTACTTCACTATGTTATAAGTGCCAAGACTCAATTCACGCTAAACAATTGTGAATTTATGATTACATTGTATTTCTTCTGATTTTGCAAGTGGGCATGATTTCACTATTCGAGATAATGGACTGCAGATAGATCAACCTCCAGAAATAGGAAACGTCTCCAGTGTTCGAGTCACAATTATGAAAAATGATCATGCAGAAGGCATCATTGAATTTGACCCAAAGTATACTGCTTTGGAAGGTAGGTTCATTCACTTACTCGTGAGTTACAAAAATATCTGAGCACAACATGTAGTTTGAATTCCCATATGTAAATTTTCATTATTGAGGGTGTGTACACACATATATCCCCTTTATTCATGTGTTACTTTGAAAATATATTTTCAGTTCCTTTGGGTAGTCTTGAACCTTTCTGTGTATGACCAAGATAAATGGCCAGGAATGAGATAATCTAGAAGAAATTGCTTTTAGGGTTATTAAAATGTTTCAAATATTTTCTGAGAATTTTTCTAATTTATATGAACAGTTTCCTATATGATTAGAAATCAGTGAGTATTTTCCTTCTTGTGAATAATCACTTTTGAAATTCATACTTTGCTGGACTGCAGGTATAGGCTGTGTAAGGATCTTTGATATTGCTTTTTCTGAACAGTTACTATTAGAATTTTCCCAGTATTCCTGTTACCAAGCAAAATATAGACTACATGTGGCTGCCCTTCTAGGACATGATTTTATTCAAAGGCCGAATACAAATGTAACTTTTCAAATATGGCATCCTGTTGCTGCAATTAATTTTTTGGGTCCATCAGAATTCTTTGACAGCCTAGCTACTTGTAAAGTTTATTAAAAATTGCTTTAAGAGCTGGCTTATACTGCCTTATGGGTAAGTCAAATTGTGTTTTGTGAACTTCAGTCCATGTGTGGTTTAAGTGGTGCCACAGTTATGCATCAAGTAATTAGACTTTGGATTTATTTTTATTCCTTGATTTCTACTTGAGTTACTATCTTTGGGGAATTTTGAACAATGAACATTTATAGTTAAAATGTAGGTTCAGTAATTTTTGAAAGGTTTGTTTATTTGAAAGAGAAGGGAGAGACTGATCTTTCATCCATTGGTTTACTCCCTAAATGGTTGCTACACCTGTGGCTGGGCTAGGCTGAAGCCAGGAGCCCAGAGCTCCTTCCAGGTCTGCCACGTGGGGACAAGGGCCTAAGCACTTGGACTGTTTTCCACTCCTTTCTCGGGTGCATTAGTAGGGAGCTGAATTGGAAGTGTAGCAGCTGGGACTCGAACCAGCATCCATATAGGATGTCAGCATTAACCGATGATGTCACAGCACCAGCCCTGCATGTTCAGTATTGATAAGGCATAGCTAATATGAACTCCAGTAAGTGAAGTTTTAATAAAGCATAAGAGGTTAGCAGAGCCTAAGAAATATATTATGGGAAGAATTTTTAAGTTAAAATCAAACATGGAGGCTGCATTTTCAGGTTCATGAAAAGATTTCATAGGAACTGAAAATGTAATAGAATTGTACTTACAGCTGTACTTTTAAACATTGATATATTTACAGAAGCCTCATCTATCTATATTATTTATGTTTCAAACAAAATGGTTTCCTGTCAGTTCATGTATTTTCAGTGGTTTTCATGCCATCTAGCCTTGTCTTAGAAAGCAGGGGTCGGCCTTAAGCTGGGTGGTTAAAAATAGCATTGTAAGTGTTAATAGAGATCATATGGATAGGATCAAGTGTTAAAGTGATCATATATATAGGACTAACATATATAGGACTAATATTTGGTAACAACAATAGAATTAAAAAGGAATGAATGCTCCAACATGGGAAGCAGTCCATACATCCATACAGCAGATGCATAGAATGACATTCACCTTAAGTAGCATTCTGACCTCAGAATCGGCATTAAGACATTCTGGTTTGGCTAAAAAGCCCATGAGAGCATTTCGGGCATGGAAAGCCAAGACATTGTGACAAAAATGTTCTACATGAAAGACCTCTGAATGAGACCCCAGTGGAAAGAAGGGGCCATCAAAGAAGGATGTATTTTTCTCTGAAGGGAGGAGAGAACTTCCACTTTGCTTATGGCCTTGTCTAAATACTGACAGAGTTTGTGGTCACAAAAGGATTCCATAGCCTGGGAAGTTCATGTCAAGAGCCTTGGGTGATCACTGACATCATACCTAAGAATGTTAATTGTTAAATTAACAGGAGTCAGTGTGTGCTAACTTCCCATGCGGGACCTCTGTCCTCCAAGAGTTGTGTTCTGAGAGTTAATAGTAAAACTTGTTCTCAAACATTTACTTCATTTTAGTGTATTTGGTGGAGGATATTCTTATGTCACACAAATTAAAGCTAAGTGCTCACCAAAGATGTATCATTCTTGGGTTCTTCTTTAAAGATAATTAAGTTCCAAAAAAAAAAAAAAAAAAACAAAAAACCTGAAACACTGAATAGATGCAATGACTTTGAACGGCCCTTGTCTGGACTGTTGAGGAATAGCTTTTGTTCTTTGTTGGTGGTGGTGGTGGTTAGTTTTCTGTTTTTAGTTTTTTTTTTTTTATTTGCTTTGGTTGTATTTTTCTTTTCTGTTTTTTGCCCCCTCATACAAAGTGCTGAACTCTTTACTTAGCATAGAGTTAATCTTCTGTTTATAAAGTTAGATGAAAATAGATCTTAGTAATAAAAAAAAAAGACTTGGAACAGGAGATGGAAGAGGAAGGAGAGGTAGCAGTGTAGGTAGGAGGGTGGGTATGGTGGGGAGAATTATTATGTTCCTAAAGTATTTATGAATTGCATGCAAATAAATAAAAATTAAAGCAGGGGTTGTAGCTGGCGTTGGGGTATAGTGGGTAAAGCCACTGCCTCTGACACTGGCATCCCATCTGGGCACTGGTTTGAGTAGTAGCTGCTTGACTTCCAATTCAACTTGCTGCTAATGGCCTGAGAAAAGCAGCTGCAGATGGTCTAAGTGTTTGGGCCCTTGCCACCCACATGGGAGACCCAGATGAAGTTCAGGCTGCAACCCGGCCCAGCCCTAACTGTTGTGGCCATCTGGGGACTGAAGCAGCAGAAGGGAGATCTCTGTCTCTGCCCGTCTCTCTGCAGCTCTGACTTTCAAATAAATATATATTTAAAGACAGTGTCATTCATTGTTACACAGGGAGGAAGAATGCTTATGCTAATGAGTAAACAGATTATTTAAGTTCTAACCTTTATTGCGCTTAACTTCAAGTTACTGCTGTTAACTTTCCTGCATCTGATAAACTATATCCCTCAAAAAAAAAAAAAAAAAAGTGAAATTCTCACTAAAAATTATCATGGACTATACAAAAACTAAGTGCCTCATGGCCAAGTTTAATTTGACCAAATATTACGAAGATGAGTTTTTGGTGCGCTGGTGAGCTCTGAATTTCCATTACAGTGGAAGAGGAAGTTGGGATGGTCACGATCCCGGTGGTGAGGCTGCGTGGCACATTCGGCCACGTGACAGCCGACTTCGTCTCTCGGAGCTCCTCTGCCATCCCTGGAGGGGTCGATTACCTGCTGCATGGCAGTTCTGTCACCTTTCAGCACGGGCAGAACTTAAGTTTCATCAACGTCTCCATCACTGATGACAATGAAAGGTTGGTGGTGACACGGAGATACTGTGGGCCGACCTAGGAATAGAGCATGGATATTGTGTTCTGATCCTTAAAAGGGTTTCCACTGATAATGGAATTTGAGATCATTTGTGTGCCCATTGGCAGACATCTGGGGGTGTTGGGGGTGGAGTACTGGAGGCCTGGTGACATTAGTGACTGCATATGTCACTTCACTTCCAGTAGACGGAATGATGACTTCTGTTCCTGTAGTCTTAGAAGATCTAATGAGAATCTGAACTAATCCGTCTACTTCCTCAGTGCATTAAGTAATACACTGTCCTGGGTTTTGTAATATTGACGTTGGTCAACCATGTATTTGTGAGCCCCTTCCTCCTACCACTTGGCATGTGACTACTGTGCCTTCAATATGTATGACCAGTTTGGAAACTGACTAGTTATTTGGGTTGTCCAAGCATTTCAGTATGTTTGGACTCACAGAATTGCTTCTTCTTGCAGTGAATTTGAGGAGTCCATTGAAATTCTGCTCACTGGCGCTACTGGCGGAGCAGTCCTTGGGCGCCACCTAGTGAGCAGAATCACCATTGCCAAGAGTGATTCTCCTTTTGGTGTTGTAAGATTTCTCAATGAAAGCAACATTTCTATTCCTAACCCCAATTCCACCATGGTTCTGTCCTTGGTGCTGGAGCGAACTGGAGGACTCTTGGGAGAGATTCAGGTAGAGTTGTGTTTTGTTTTTTTTTTTAAATGGTTTTAAAAATAAATTTCAGTAGCCTGAATATGGTGTTGAATTTTCTTATTGCCCAGATGTGTTTAGCTAATTACAATCAATGTGTTTATTAACTACCTTGAAAGTGTAAGTAGTTCTCGAGTCTGATGAAGAACATCAAAGAGAATGAGGTATACGTCTATCCCCAAGGAACTCCTGAGAACATGATAGAAATTGAGTGAATGATTCTGGTACAATCCATCAATTCAGCAAGTATGTGTTGAGCGCTTTCTCAGTGCTGGACCCTGTCCTAGGGACTGAGAACATACTGGTGAACTGCATAGGCTTCGTCTCTGTTCTTACGTGGTTTTCATTTCAGCTGGCAGAGTGAAGCAATAAGCAATTAAATGAGTGAAAACATGGTCTGATACCACTGTGCCTGCCTGTACAATCGGGAGACATGATTGCAGGTGACTTGCTGGTTAGTTTTGATGGGGTGAAGAGAGACTGACATTTAAGCTGGAAGTTCTTTGGTGGAGAATGAGAGGGACACGGAATTGTTAGAGGGGTGAGCATTCGGGCAGAGGCAATCATAGCTCTGTAGGAGCTGTGGTTCGAGGTTCGCAGAGGTCCCTGCAGGCAGGGTGATGGCTCCAAGGGCTCTGTGTGTGTTGGATCACCTAGAAACTTCTCAGCCCAGTGAATGACTGTGTTCTAAGTGCCACTAGGGTGCCCATAGTGCCACTGGTGTCCCGGTGGAGGCTGGTGGCTCAGATAAGAGTGGTGGAGATGAGGAGGAGGACAAGTGGATAGTATGTTTTGGAGGCAGAATTCCCTGGGCTGGAAGTGGAGTCTGAGGGAAAGAGGAATCCAGGAGAACACCTCGACTTCTAGTTTGAGCAGTTAGAGCCTTGTCCGTGCTGCCCCCATGATGCAGGAGCGTGGGGGCAATCCAAGGTTCTTGTGGAGCCCTGCTCATTCTGTGCTGATAGGGGATCCCATGAGACCTCCCAGGGAGTCAGCCTGATGGAGGAGCATTCCAGTGAGTGTCATGGGGGACCCAGGTATGCAGACACAGATCTGGGAGGTGCTGACGTGTAGGGAGGTGCCTGAAGCCACGTGGACTGAGGAGTGTAGGTAGATGAGAAGGATTCAGATCTGTTCCCGGGGCTCCCAGCATGTAGGGATCAGTTCAGGGAGGCCCAGCAGGAAAGGTAGAAAAGCAAAGGAGGAAGAAACTAGGAAGGTAGGTACCTTAGGAGCATCATGCAGGTTCCACAAAAGTGCCCTGTTTGTGCAGTGCATCACATGTGTGTCATATCATGTATGTGTCATACGAGTTTTGTGCTTGTGTCATGTAAGACAAGAGAGATCTTAGTGTTCATAGAAGAAGGAAGGGATCAGATCTGCCCAGTACTGCAGAAAGATTAAGTAGTTTTCTTTCTTCAAAGATGGCTTGAAAAGTTTACAGCTTTAAATTATAGAAACTTAAAAATGTATTTGCTGTAGCATAAAACTTGCTTCCATAGCAGCTTATGAAGATTACTGCTAATTTTATGAGGAATTTAAGCATGTCTGGAAGAGTGCACACCCAGCAGGTTTTCACATGCCTTTGTTGTCTTAATCAGATAGGTTTTGATTGGCAGAGCTGTGCCCACAGCTGGACAATGTATGTATTTCTATACCTTATATTTTTCAGATGTATGTAAAGGGGAACTTCACAACATTTATGGAAAAACTTAAGCGTATGTTTGTATAAAATAAAAATTGAAATCCATGCATAGTTTTTTCATAATGTTCCATTTCCATGAAATTTTTGAAGACTCCTTGTATTTGTAATTTTTGAAATCTTCTACACCAACACAAACCTGTCTTCTCATCCCGTTTTTCCCAGGTTTTTTGAAGTACCTTTGGTTTTCTGATTATAAATTTTGATATCCTGAAGTGATGACAAATGGCTAGGTATAAATATTTTTTCTAGGCAGTTTTATCCATGAAAACTGATATTCTATAGGTATGTAGCTTATATTTTCAAATATTGTTTGCAAAGCTTAGTCATAAATGCAAATATCCTAGGATAGTTTACATACATCTGCCTCGTTCTCTAATGCTGGGCAGCCAGCAATAAATCTTTGTTTCAAACTGATCATAAAACCACAAACAACAATGTCTTTCAGGTGAGCTGGGAGGTGGTGGGACCCAACTCCGAGGAAGCCCTAGCAGCACAGAACAGAGACATGGCGGGCCCGGTGAGCGGCGTCTTCTCTTTTGGAGAAGGGGAAGGCGGATTGAGAGCCATTGCCCTGACCATCTATCCTCACGAAGAAACTGAAGTTGAAAAGACTTTCGTCGTTAAACTTAAACTTGTGAAAGGAGACGCACAACTAGACTCCAGGGCTAAGGAAGTCACATTAACAGTAAGTCTGACTTGATCTTCCAACAGAATTTTGGATTTAATGGATTTATCAGAAAATCATTTGTGTTTGTTGAAACCACCTGTATGTTTGTTATGAGTACTTGAATCACAAAGCCAAGTGAAGTCACTGTAATTCAGATCGGTCAAACTTCCTGGGTTTTATGTTAGTTCATTACGTAGCCTTATAATAAGTAAATTTTAAAATGTTTTAATATGGTGATGCATGCTTATGTTATAGCCCTTCAGGAAATTTTGTTATTTGATCGATGGCACTTATGGGAAGTATTTGTTCTATGATCCTAAACATCGGGTATCTTTGTCATTGGAATATATGAACATGATTAACCAGCTGTGAGTCAGATTACTTGAGGGGAGAATGGTGTTGGTTCCATGAGTGCTATGATGTAGTGTTGGATCAGACCCTAACCACCTTGTCAGTCCTTCTGGGACAGAAAGTGCAGGGAACCAGGGCTACTGAGAAGAATGTACAGGATCATGATTTTATTTTCATTTTATTTGAAAGGGAGAGAGAGAGACAAGATATTTCATTGCTGGTTCACTTTCCAAATGCTTGCAACAGCCAGGGTTGGCCAGGCCAAAGCCAGGATCCTGGAATTCCATCTGGCTCACTTCCATGAGTGATAGGGTCTCCAGTACTGGAGCCAACAGCTGCTGTCTCCCAGGGTTCCCGTGTGCAGGAAGCTGGAGTTGTAGCAGAGTTGAGACTTGGGCCCAGTCATGCCCATGCAGAATGTGGGCTTCCTAATGGCTATGCCAAATGCCTGTCCCATGTTTTCTTTTGAAGTTTGGAAAACACTCTTGTTTGGGGTCTGTGTCAGTTATCCAGAGAAACAAAACCAGTAGGGTATGTGCACAGGCAGAGAGAACAAGAAAGTGATTTTAAGGGACAGACTGTGAATATGGGCACTCTCAGAATCTATGGAGCAGGCTGCTGGCAGACAAGACCCTCAGGAGAGAGTGAGCTGTCTTGGGTTTGAATGGTGTAGGGCAGGCAGGCCCCAGGCCGGAAGCTCACAAAGGATTCCCAAGTTACAGTCCTGGGGCTGAACGCTTTTTTCAGGAAACCTCGGTTTTTGCTTTGTAGGCCTTCTGCAGGTGGAATAAGGCCTGCACGCACTGATGAGGGTGATTGCTGTTTACACAGTCACTGATTGAGACATCAGTCACTCTACAGGATTCCTAAAGGCAACATGTAGACTAGTGTTGACCAACAGCTGGGCCTGGCCAACCTGACTCAGAAAGTGAACCATCGTGGCATCTTCGGCCTCTCCATGTTCTATTATAGCTGATAGGAGGAAGTTAGGTAAGGTTACCTGGTTAAATGTAGCAAATATGAGATGGAAAAATAATTTCAGGTACCAAAGTACTATTTTTGGATTCCACAAATTGCAATTTTCTGCACACTTATTCCTACTACCTTTGAGAAATAATTTAAAAACTTGACTTTTCAATAAGAGTCAGTTTTGTGAAGGTGGTTTTGAAAACTTGGGCGGTAGATTATATTCAGGTGTTTTTCTTTTTTTTCCTCAGCTTGTCTGTGTGCTGACCTGTTAGGTACTATAATTGCATCTGTAGTCATCCTGTGTGTGATGTACTCTGCTTTTTCTGTTTTTTAGATACAGAAGTTTGGCGATCCGAATGGAGTTGTTCAGTTTGCCCCTACATCCTTATCTAGGAACACCTACGAGGAGCCACCTGCTTTGGAGGGACCCCTTATCATTACTTTCTTTGTTGAAAGAGTTAGGGGCACCTTTGGAAATATTACGGTATGATTTCCCTCTGGACTTCTAAAAAAAGATTTATTATTTTGAAAGAGTTACACAGAGAGAAGAACATACAGAGAGATCTTCCATACACTGGTTCACTCCCTAGATGGCTGCAATGGCTAGGGTGGAGCCAGGAGCTTCATCCTGGTCTCTCAAGGGGATGGCAGGGGCCCAAGTCCTTGGGCCCATCCTCTGCTTCTTTCCCAGGCTATTAAGCAGGGAGTAGCTGGGAAGTGGAGCTGCCAGGACTTGACGTAGGGCCCGAATGGGATGCCTGCATCTCAGTAGCAGCTTTACCTGCCACATCACAATGCTGGTCCCCCAGCTTGATTTTTTAAAAAGATTTATTCATTTACTTATTTGAAAGGCAGAGTTACAGAGATGCAGAGGCAGAGAGAGAAGTCTTCCATCCACTGGTTCACTCCCCAAATGGCTGCAATGGCTGAAGCTGAGCTGACTCAGAGCCGGGAGCTTCTTCCTTGTCTCTCACATAGGTGCAGGGGCCCAAGCACTTGGACCTTCCTCCACTGCTTTCCCAAGCCATAGCAGAGAGCTGGATAGGAAGTGGAGCAGCCGGGACTCAAACCAGTGCCCATATGGAATGGCGTGCTGCAGGTGGAGGCTTAGCCCACTATGCCACAGTGCTGGCCCTGCCCCCCAACTTGATTTTATAAGGAGAGTGCCAATTAGCTTTCAAATCTGGTTGAGAAGTTCAGAGAGTCCACGTGTTGTGGCTAATTAGAGGGTTTTTGTTGTTTGTGTTGTTTTTAATGATTTATCTATTTTAAGGGCAGTGGGGGAGAGAGATCTTCCTACTGCTGCTTCCAAAATGGCTGTAATGGCCAGAGCTGGGCCAGGCTGAAGCCAGGAGCCAAGAACTCCATCCAGGTCTCCCACATGGAGGGCAGGGGCTCAAGTACTTGGGCCGTACTCTGCTGCTTTCCCAGGTGTTTTTGCGGGGAGCTGGATTGGAAATGGATCAGCTGGGACAAACTGGGATTTGAACTGGCCCTCCAGTCTGGGATGCTGGTGTCATAAGCAGTGGCTTGACCTGCTATACCACAATGCTGGTCCCCTAACTAGAATTTTTGACAAACTGGAGTTTGAGTTTTCAGTCAGAAGCAGAGAGGCTTCGTGGCGGCACGTCTGGGCTGTGTGGCCAGCTCCCCCGCCTCTTCCTGTGTGTGTCAGTTGAATGTGTTCCCTGGTCAGAGATGTTCCTCTCGCTGAACCATGAAGGACTCCACTGTCCTGCGTGGTGGTGTTTGCTCTGATGGGAAACCTTTCCTACTTAAGTTTCTCAGTGGTTTTTGTAAATTGCTTAATATGTTCCACTGGGCTTTATTTCTCAGTAGATTTTTTCCACTTAGCAACTGTTTTTAAGGAGATTGCATTTATGTGTGCATTGATAGGAAGTTTAGGGATGTCCTTGTAAGTTTTGAGGGTATATAGCTAACAGATCAAGTAATTTGCTAGGAAATGATATTTTGTGAAATTTCTCTATACACTTACCTCTTTCCCTGTACTAAAGATTAATTAACACCTCTTCCATTGTAAATTCATGGTTTGGAGGCCAACAATTCTTGGAAGATAATGACTAACTCTTGATAACCTAGAGGTACTCCTTTTTTTTATTTAAAGCACAAATTCTGATACGAGTCCTGAAATTATTGACTTTTAGCCTTCAGATGTTGTGTAGAATTCACTAATGTATTTGTGGAACTTGGGTTGTAAGGTTACCTTCTCTATCTCTTCTGATTGTGCTGTTATAATGAGATTTTACAGTATTACCTGGTGGTTTGCATACATAAGTGATCTGGACGAGTTAATATACTTTGCAAACAGACATATGCTTGGGGAAGTTGGCTTTGAACTTAATGATGCCCAACTAGAGTATTTCCCTGTGTATAGCAGAAGAAAGCATAATTTAAAGGATTTGGGTTAATGCACTGAGTTGTTTCTTTGTTGGATGACTTTCCTTTCATTTTAGGTTTACTGGGAGCTACAGAGTGAGTTTGATGTGACCGGAGACTTCATTCCTACAAGCGGGTATTTCACCATGGCCGACGGAGAGGGTGAAGCAAGCTTTGATGTTCATCTGCTGCCAGATGACATCCCGGAGATCCAGGAAGACTGTGTGGTCCAGCTCACTTCTGTGGAAGGCGGCGCAGAGCTGGACCTGGAGAAACGCACGGCCTGGTTCTCGGTTTCTGCCAATGATGACCCACACGGCGTGTTCACCCTGTATGCAGAACGCCAGTCACTGCTTGTTGGGCAGAGCCTCGCCAGAGCCATCCAAGTTAACATAACGCGGCTTGCCGGGACATTTGGAGATGTGGCTGTGGGGTTTCGAATATTGTCGGATCGTGAAGAACACCCCATTGCCGCTGATGGCAGAGAGAGGCAGCTGGTGGTCAAAGATGGTGCCAGGTACAAAGTGGACACCGTGCCTATAAGGAATCAGGTTTGTGGTTTTTCTTCCATTTCTTCCTCATTCCAACAGAGCTCCTTGCAGAGAGCCCTTGCTTCCCTTGGGGTCAGTGTCAAGTCTTACTCAGGTCTGTGAATGCAATCACACAAAGTGCCATAGGAAATGCATGGCCATTGTTGGATACTGTGCTTGCAGGTTATAAATGAATCAGCATATTCCTATTTGGAGATAATGTATTTTTGTAGAGAAAGTGGTGGATGATGATTTAGTCCTTACAAGGTTCTAGGAACTATTTAAGGTGCCACATACAGCCCCCACACCCCGCATCCCTACACTTAGATACTGGGTGAAAGGGAGATCTTTGTAGGCTTCCTGTGCTCCATCCAAAAGCTTGTGGCAGGAAAGTGCCTGCTGTGTGCTCTTGGGGTCTGGAGGGGCCATGTGAATACACAGACTTGTGCCTGTCTCTCACCTTGGAGATTTGGAGCATGGAAATTGAATTTCACTGAGGAGAAGGGTAGCTCACCCCTCTCCTGACATTTGTGATGAGAGTGATCTGCAGGCATGGGAGTCCCTGAGTGGCAAGTAGACACCTCAGGGTCTTTCCCAGACAGAACCACAGAAAGCGATGCGAGTGGCTGTTTCTCAGTGCTGCCAAGAATTGGCACATATGTTATCATTTTCTGTGGTGGGACAACAATGCATTTAGTTCATATGCTGAGTGCATTATGGCATTGGGGATTATGAAAGAAAATAGCCAGATAGGGGAAAAATCTGACAACTGTGCAGGGTGCGTTGTGAATTGGAAAGGTCATCAGGAGAGTGTGTCACCTGTCATGGCAAGGCAAAGCGTGAAGTCCCCCAGGTGTCACGGATGCTGGGATTGATCCAGAAAGCAGGGCCTGGGTGCTGTATTCACAGAAACATGGTGGTTGTCAGTGAGAGCCAGGGAAGGACCAATGCAGGGGGCTAGGGCTTTGTCCTTCTCTTGCAAAACAGCCTGTCCACCCTGCAAATGTAGTGCTGCCCGGAGAATGGTGGGGAAGGGTCCAAGGTGGCATTTAAGCGCATGGCCCCTCTCCCACTGTGGATCTTGGGGATAAGCAGGGAAAATTTCACTGAATGTGAAAATGAAGTTTGAATTTTCAGAAGCCTGATCTCTTACATGCCTGAAAGTGATAGGAAGCTTCCAGATCTACCCACAGTATTGTTGGTGGGGAGTGGTAAGAAATCCCACAAAACTTTAACAGGAGACAAGTGGAGGAGTTTCCAGTAAGTTTCATATACACTTTTGATCGATAGAAAAATGGCCTGTCACCACGATTAAGCAACAAACCTGCTACGTTAATTCATAGATGCTATGCAGCCTTTTAGCTTTTGTGCACCCATTTATTTCTGTTGCTTAAAAATGGAGAAAAATGGAGGCCTCTTAACAGAACCTGTATTTGAGTTATTCCTGCATTCCTGTGTCTCTGGGAAACTGACAGAAGTTCATAACTCTGCTTGATCATTTTCTCAACTCCCTTTTCTGTCTTCAAAACTTCTCAAGACTGAAGTAAAGAGTGCAAACCAGAAGACATGAGAGGTGGATTCAATGAACCAGAATGTCATCATATTAAGTCTCAGTTATAGAGCAGATACAATTTTTAAAAATACAATGCACTTAAATTATGTAACTTGAAACTTTTTCCCATATAGTCCTACATCCCATTCCGAATATATTTGTGTTGTGAGTTGCTAATGTAATCTAGGGAGCATCCCTCTAACTTTTCCACAAATAGATTTGTATTATTTTATACTATGGTTTCACTTGGCCCTAGTAATTGCCACAGAGAGGGTAAGATTATTCCATCAGTTACTGAGCAGTGTATATAGTACAAAATTGCTCTCAGACTATATAGAGGAAAGCCAAAATGTGTGATACTTAATACACGGACCAAGACTCTTGGTCTGCTTAGCTCTCAAATTGTTCCCCATGGTACCTGAAACATATAAAGGATAATAGTCCTTATTTCATATGACTTGGAAAGCTTAGTGGTAGTTTATAAAGAAACTTTGCTTTCCTAATACCATATTTGAATTATCATCTATTAATTACTATCTTCTTTGAGACTATTTTAGTGACTTTTCTGGTTTCTGTTTTCTATAATGAGTAACAGAAGTTTACTGTCTTATTCATATATATTCCTCTGTTTTGCTTACCGTGCTGCTTTTTATTAACCTACCTCAAATTACATGGCTTCCTTCACTCTTAATGTAGGCTGTGGGGTGTGTGACTACACACAGATCATTAGTTGATCTTCCAAGGTAACTGGTTGGGCAAGGTCTTCAGGCATGACAGGCACACAAACCAAAGGGAGTTTTTCAGTGTTCTCTTTCCTCGTGCTGTGGCTATATCACATCGCTCTTTGAAGTTGGAGTATTAGTTGCAAGAGATTACATATAGTTCTCCCAGCTCAGTTCTCCTGTGTAGAAGTCAGGACTTCAGACAGGTGTGCCACAGAGAACACCAAGGCCATGATGTGTGTAACCAGCTTCAAGCATGTCTTTGAGCAAGGTTAGGCTGAGAAAGCTAAGACTCTTAGCAGGTTTAACATCAGGACATTGGCATGGAGTATAAACCATCACCATGCCTGGCTATCAGTTGGGTTCTTTAATGACGCACACCCTGACAGCAGTCATCATTGGCACAGCACAGGAAGAGGGCCCCAAGTCAGGATGTGAGAGGATTTTCACCTGTGTGGTTGGGGCAGGTATTGAACACTTCTTAGATGCTGGTCTTGGTGAGAGGCTTGGCCAATGTGGAGCTGACTGAGACTAAATTTTCCTTATCTTGTTGCCGCCTGTCTAGTGGAGAAGGAACTTTGACAGCCAGTTGTCAAAGCACGTGGAAAGAGTTGGAGATGTCCACGAATGTTATGAGACTACAGATTCTGTTCATGGCCCAATACTGTCAGGAATGATGTAAAATATGTAAGCTAGCATTGGTGAGGCAACCCTGGAAGAGGGAAGTGGAAGCGTAGCTGAAAAACTTCAAAACTCTCAAGTTAATCTAACACCTTCTGTAGACAACCAGCATTTCCTCATAACCACAAGTACTCAGGTCCAGTGTTAATATTCACTTTTTTTGCATCCCTGGGGACCTGTCCTGTCACCCAGGCATGTGAGCTGGGTAGGCACTGAAGCAGAGGAATGAGTGCTTCAAGCTGACACCTGCGTTTTTAAAAAATATTTCCTCATTTATTTAAAAAGCAGAGTTACAGAGAGGCAGAGATTTTCCATCCACTGGTTCATTCTCAAATGGCCACAAAGGCCAGAGCTTGGCTTATCCAAAGCCGGCAGCTTCTTCTGGGTCTCCCACATGGGTTCAGGGGTCCAAGGACTTGGTTGTCTTCTACCAGTTTCCTAGGCCATACCAGAGAGCTGGATCGGAAGTGGAGCAGCCGTGCCCACATGCGATGCTGGCACTGCAGGCGGCGGCTTTACCTGCTATGCCAGAGTGCTGCCATGACACCTGCTTTCTTTAGCAAATAGGAACAGAGAGACGTTAGCTGCCCAGCCAGTGACCTACACAAGGGAGAGGCACACTGTAACGGGAGAGGTGAACTAGGCTTGAAGTCAGGATACTATGATTCATTTGTTTCCTTAGCATTTGACCTGTGACTCAGTTCAGTGAGCATCATTTTGAAAGAATGAAACACTGTTAACCCTCACACTGACATTTCCTTCTGCTGTGATACATGTTTTAGACATGTGAGGGTCTGGCGTGGGACAGTGTTTCCATTTGTTGCATTTAAAAGATTGAGTGGACCCATAGAAATGGATGCTTTTGTATTCAGTAAGAACTCTACATCCTTAGGAGTATTCTAGGTTTATGGAATAACTTGTAAGCTACAATTAACAAATAAAACCTTTTCAGTGGGAATGTGTCATGGGCTTCAAAAATAACCTCTTGTGTAACACTGATTTGTAAATTTAGGATTTTCCCCATCTCGTTGGATTGTAAAGTTTTGAAGACAGGGGCCAGCACTGTGGTGTTGTAGATTAAGCCTCCACCTGTGATGCCAGCATTCCCATATGGGCACTAGTTCCTGCCCTGGCTGCCCCACTTCCAATCCAGTTCCTTGCTAATGGCCTGAGAAAAGCAGTAGAGGGATGATTCAGGAGCTTGGGCCCCTGCTGCCCTGTAAGACTCCAATGAAGCTCCTGGCTTCAGCCTGGGGTGAACCAGCAGGTGGAAGATCTCTTTCTCTCTGCTCTCCCTCTGTAACTGACTTTCAAATCTTTAAAAATTTTTTTTGAAAGTCGATCATCTAATATATTGTTAGTAATTTTTACTCACCTAAAATATTTAAATAACCAGGACACTGAAATCAAAATCCATTTTGAGCAAATATTAGACTTAATAGGTATTAGTAAAGGAGGGGAAAGCGAACTCTGCTGGGTTTTGGGGGCTGGCGCCGTCTGCAAGGGGGCTGCTCCCATTCTGCTGGGCCACGGTGCCATCCCCAGTGCTATCCTGGGATTCCTGTCCCCCTTGAGGCCCTTTGGGCACATAGGGAAAACTGGAACGTTTGCATTTTTATACCCTATGTCACCATTCCTCACCCTCTGAATTCACACTCTGAATAAGATGGTTTGGTTTATGACAAGGAGGAAAATGCACATGTTGGTGAAAACGCTACTGAACAACCTAAGGCCAGGTGCTAATGAATGGCTCAGGGCAAATGTCAGTGTTTTCCTTGGGAAGTTATTTCTCACTGGTGCTGTTTGCTTGCAGGTCTTCCTGCCGCTGGGCTCTAATTTCACTCTGCAGCTGGTGACTGTGATGCTTGTTGGTGGCCGTTTCTATGGGATGCCCACAATTCTTCCGGAAGCCAAATCTGCCATCCTTGCTGTCCCTGAGAAGGCTGCCAATTCTCAGGTAGTTGGCTCTGGGTGTGTTCTCTCAACCAGCCACTAGAGGGCAGCTTAAAGAAAACTTGTAGAATTTGGATGTAAGATAGAATTTTTAAAATAACCATCACCTAAAGTCAAATTTTCCAGGTCTTTTCTTGATGTTGAATATTTAATAGTAATGTATTTACTGCTAAATAATTAAAATGGTGAACAACTGGTTAATATTTCAGACTTATTTATTAGCATTGAGAGTGTTTATAGAAATCAGGCTGTGGTTTCCTGTGGCTGCTCTGTGCGGGTGTAAATGCTGGTGATCCAATCCTGTGATGCAGTTGCACCTTTATCCAATTTGAGGGCTGTCAGTATCATCAGAAGGGCTATGTTCTGTGGCAATGGCAACGTGTGTGTTTGAAGCCCATGTTGAGAAATAAGTTCTGTCCCACTCCTTAATTCAAGTGAGGAAGGCAGCCTGGCCCCAGATACAGACCCTCAAGTGGGTCTTATGAGGGGGCAGGAACCCGAGCTTTTGCCATCTCTGGCCTTTAGGGATGCCCTTCACCTAGCCCTGACTGTCATCTCCATGGGGAATGAAATCACTTTGTTCCTCAAAGAGGAGTCTACCAGTGCTAAAGATAACCAACGGGAATGGTTTTCTCTTTACTGCCTCTTGCCCAGGAAGAAATGAAGGTCTAGACATTATCAATGCTTTGAAGATTTGCCATCTTCTCTTTGCTCAGTCATTGCTATAACAGGTTTCTTCCAATGCAAGCCATTTACTTGGAGCAGTCAAGGGTTTCCTGCTCCTACTCCATGTATTTCCTCACTCCATGGCATCACCCCACAGGTCAAGGTCAAGGGCATTTGTGTCGTGGGCGTGTCCTCTGTTTTTCCATGAGTTGCATGATGTATGTGCACATGTTTGTGGGGAGGACAGGTTCTGGCAGGCGTCCAGCCATGGAACAAGGATGATCCCATGCAGAGTGGCAGTTGATAAGCAGACGCCCCACTGTCAGAGTCCGTGCTAGTGTCAAGTTCAGGTTGCTGCCTCCTCTATGGCTGGAGAATCATCTTACGACATCAGGTCACATCTGCTGTTCTCCACTGTGATTTAAACAAGGGAAAATGGGTCTTTATAGATCACTATTGATCAAATGTTATCCCAAATGTGTACTGAGACCTAAAAAGATAAACTCGGTGGTCCAAATTACAAGGTGAATCTGGCTTTCTTGCTAATTGACCAGAGTTTTCACATACCCTTAGGAGGATTTTTTTTTAATGTATTTTTATAAGAAATCTAATAAGGATTTTTTTTCAAAGAAACCTTTTATTTAAGGCATATAGACATCATGCACTTCATAAATGCAAATTTAGGAAAATAGTGATTCTTCCCACCCTACCCACACTCCCACCCTTCTTCCTCTTCCATCTCCTATTCCCATTCTTATTTTCTACTAAAATCTGTTCTCAATTAACTTTATACACGTAAGAATAACCCCACACGTAGTACAGAGTTCAACAAATAGTATGAAAAAAATTAAAACTGTTCAACACTCAACAAGGGCTATTCAAAGTCATTGCATTTCAAAGTGTCAATTTCACTGCAATAAATTACCTCTTAGGTACTCTATCAGTTCAGGGAGAATATATACCATTAATCTTTTTGGGACTGGCTTATTTCACTAAATATAATATTTTCCAGTTGCATCCATTTTGTTACAAATGACAGGATTTAATTTTTTTTACCATTACGTAGTATTCCCTGGTGTATATTTTTTATAATTTCTTTATCCAGTCTTTAGTTGACAGGCTTGTGGATTGATTCCATATCTTAGCTACTGTGAATTGAGCTGCAATACACACGGGAGTACAGCTAATTCTTTAATATGCTGATATCATTTCCTCTGGATAAATTCTCAGCAGTGGGATGGCTGGATCATATGGTAGGTCTATATTCAGAGTTCTGAGATTATCTCCATACTGTCTTCCGCAGTGGCTGGACCAGTTTACATTCCCACCAGTGGTGGATTAGGGTACCTTTTTCCCCATAGTCTCACCAGCATATTCTGTTGGTGGTTTTGTGTATGAAAACCATTCTAATGGGGGTGAGGTGAAACCTAATTGTGGCTTTGATTTGCATTTCCTTGATGGGTACTGATCCTGTGCATCTTTTTGTATGTCTAGTGACAATTTGAATTTCCTTTTTTGAATAATGCCTGTTCAAGTCCTTGGCCCATTTTTTAACTGGATTGTTTTGTTGTTGTTTAGTTTACTGAGCTCCTTATAGATTCTCGATGTTAATTCTTTATCAGTTGCATAGTTTGCAAATAATTTGTCCCATTCTATCAACTGTCTATTCAGTTTACTGAGTCTTTCTTTTGTGTTGTAGAAGCATCTCAATTTGATGTAGTCCCCTTTGTCTGTTTTGGCTTTGATTTCCTGTGCTTCTGAGGTCTTTTCCAAGAAGTCCTTGACTATGCCAGTGTCTTGTGGAGTTTCCCCAATGTTCTCTAATAATTTGATGGTACTGGATCATAGATTTAGGTCTTTGATCCATTTTGAGTACATTTTTTTTGTGTAAGGTATGAGGTAGGGGCCTTGTTTCTGCATGTGGAGATCCAGTTTTCCCAACAGCATTTGATGAAGAGACTGTCCTTGCTCCAGGATTGATTTTAGCTCCTTTGTCAAAGATAAGTTGGTTGTTGATGTGGGGATTTATTTCTGCAGTTTCTATTCTGTTCCATTGGCCTATCCATCTGTTTCTGTGCGAGTAATAGGCTGTTTTGATTATAACTGCCCTGTAGTATGTCTTGAAATCTCGTATTGTGATGCCTCTGGCTTTGTTTTTGTTGTATAAGATTGCTTTAGCTATTCAGGGTCTTCTCTGTTTCCATATGAATTTCAGCATCATTTTTTCCCTATGAGAAGAATGTCTTTTTCTATTTTGATTGGTATCGCATTGAATCTGTAAATTGCTTTTGGTAGTATGGATATTTTGATAATATTGGTTCTTCCAATCCATGAGCATGGAAGATTTTTCCATTTTCTGGTGTCTTCTATTTCTTTCCTTAATGTTTTGCGATTTTCATCATAGATATCTTTGTCCCTGGTTAAATCTATTCCACAATATTTAAAATTTTTTTTTGAGTTATTGTGAATTGGATTGCTCTTGGAAGCTCTTTTTCAGCTGTGGCATTGTCTATATATATAAAGGCTATTGATTTTTCTGTGTTGATTTTATATCCTGCCATTTTACCAAACTCCTTTATGTACAGCTTATGGATTACAGTGGCTTTCCCCTCCCATAACTTCCCTCCCACCCGCAACCCTCCCCTCTCCCGCTCCCTCTCCCCTTCCATAAGTTTCAATAGTTTCTTAGTGGAGTCTTTTGGATCTCCTATATATAGCATCATGCCACCTGCAAATAGGGATAGTTTGACTTCCTCCTTCCCAAATTGTATCCCTTTGATTTCTTTTTCTTGCCTAATGGGTTTGGCTAAAATTTCTAGGACTATATTAAATGGCAATAGTGAGAGTGGGCTCTTTTGTCTGGTTCTGGATATTATTGGGAATGCTTCCAGCTTTTCCCCATTCAATAAGATGTTGGCCATGGGTTTGCCATAAATTGCCTTAATTGTATTGAGGAATATTCCTTTTATACTCAACTTGCTTAAGGTTTTCATTATGAAAGGATGCTGTATTTTATCAATTGTTTTCTTGGCATATATTGAGATAATCATGATTTTTGTCTTCAGTTTGTTAATGTGATGTATCACATTGATTTGCAAATGTTGAACCATCCCTGCATACCAAGGATAAATCCTTCTTGGTCCAGGTGAATGATCTTTCTGATATGTTGTTGGATTCGACTGGCTAGCATTTTGCTGAGAATTTTTGTGTCTATGTTCATCAGGAAAATTTGTATTTCTGTTTCTCTGTTGTATCTTTCTCAAGGGATTAAGATGATGCTGGCTTCATAAAAGGAGTTTGGGAAGAATTCATTCCCTTTCAGTTGTTTTGAATAGCTTGAGAAAATTGGAATTGGTTCTTTAAATGTCAGATAGAATTCACCAGTGAAGCTGTCTGGTCCTGGGCTTTTCTTTGTTGGGAGGATCTTTATACTTATTCAGTTTCCTTATTGGTTGTCAGTCTGTTTAGGTTTTCTGTGTCTTCATGGCTCAATTTTGGTAGGTTGTATGTGTCCTGGAATCCATTTCTTCTAGGTTTCCTAATTTATTGGCATACAGGTTTTGTAGTAATTCCTGATGATTCCTTTTATTTCTGTGGTATCCATTGTTTTATTTCCTTTTTCATCTCTAAGTTTATTGATTTGGGTCTTTTTTTGTTAGTTGGGCCAATGGTGTATCAATTTTATTTTTTCAAAAAACCAGTTCTTCATTTTGATATTTTATACTGTTTTTTTGTTTGTTTGTTTCAATTTTATTCTCTAATTTTAACTGTTTTCTCATAGTTTTGGGTTTGGTTTGCTGTCTTTCTAGGTCTTTGAGATGCGTGATAACTCATTTAATTGGCACCTTTCCGATTTCTTGATGTAGGCGCCAATTGCTATTAACTTCTTAACATGGCTTTTACTGTATCCCATGTTTGGATATGTTGTACTGTCATCTTTATTCATTTCCAGAAATTTGTTTCTCTTTCAATTTCTTCAATGAACCACTGTTCATTCAGGAGCTTGTTTTCAGTCTTCATGTGTTTGCATATGTTCTAGAGATTCTTGAGTTGTTGATTTCCAGCTTCATTCCATTGTAGTCAGAGAAGATGCATGGTATGATTTCTATTTTTTTGAATTTGCTGAAACTTGCTTTATGACCTAACCATGTGGTCAATCCTAGAGAAAGTTTCATGCACTGATGAGAATAATGTGTATTCTGCCACTGTGTGATGAAAGGTTCTGTAGGTATCAGGTCCATTTGATCTATAGTGTAAATTAACTCTCTCCTTGCTGATTGGCTGGTCTGTCCATTGCTGAAATACCATTGTATTGAAGTCTACATCTTCCTTTAGATCCATTAATATTTATTTTCAATAGCCATGTGCCCTGTAATTAGGTGCATATACATCTATTATAGTCAGAACTTCTTGTTGAGTTGATCCGTTAATCATCACACAGTGCCCTTCTTCGTCTCTCTTAACAGTTTTTGTGTTAAAGTGTATTTTGTCTGACATTAAGATGGCTACACCAGCTCTCTTTTGATCTCTGAGCTTGGAATATCTTTTTCTATCCTTTCACTTGCAGTCTGTGTATATCTTTGTTGGTGAGATTTGTTTCTTCTGGCAGCAGATAGATGGGTCTTATTTTTAATACATTCAGCCTGTCTATATCTTTTAATTGGAGATTTGAGGCCTTTTACATTCAATATTTCTATCGATAATAATGACTTGGCCTTACTATTTTTCCATAAATATTGGATTTTCTTTGTACTTTTATGGGGAAATTTTCTGCCTTTACCTTCTTTCATAGTGATGCCATGTTTGAGTGTAGCACATCCTTAAGCATCTTTTCTAAGGTTGGACGAGTGGTGACAAATTCTTTCAATTTCTGTGTGTTATGGAAGGTCTTTATTTCACCTTCATTCATAAATGCCAGCTTTATAGGATACAGTATTCTGAGCTGACAGTTTATTTCTCTTAAGACTTGGACTATATCTCACCATTCTTTTCTAGGTTCTAGGGTTTCTGATGAGACCTCATCTGTGAGTCTAATTGGAGATCCTCTGAAAGTAATCCGACATTTCTCTCATGCACATTTTAGAATCTTTTTTTGGGGCTGGAACTGTGGCGTAGTCGGTAAAGCCACCTGCGTGCCGGCATCTTCTATGGGTGCTGGTTCAAGTCCCGGCTGCTCAACTGCCAATCCAGCTCTCTGCTATGGCCTGGAAAAGTAGTAGGAGATGACCCAAGTCCTTGGGCCACTGCACCCATGTGAGAGACCAGGAGGAAACTCCTGGCTCCTGGTTTTGGATCGGCACAGCTCCAGCTGTTGTGGCCAGTTGGGGAATGAACCAGCTGGTAGAAGACCTCTCTCTCTGTCTCTCCTCTCTGTGTGTAACTCTGACTTTCAAATAAATAAATCTTTTTTTAATTTTTAATTTTTATTTTTTATTTGACAGAGTTAGTGAGAGAGACAGAGAGAAAGTTCTTCCTATCCATTGGTTCACCCCCAAAATGGCTTCGGATCGGCCGGAGCTGATCTGAAGCCAGGAGCCAGGTGCTTCCTCCTGGTCTCCCATGCGGCTGCAGGGGCCCAAGCACCTGGGCCATCCTCCACTGCCTTCCCAGGCCATAGCAGAGAGCTGGACTGGAAGAGAAGCAACCGGGACTAGAACCCGGTGCCCATATGGGATGCTGATGCTGCAGGTGGAGGATTAACTAAGTGAGCCACAGCACTGGCCCATAAATTTTTTTAAAAAAGCATCTTTTCTTTGTTTTACTGTGGAGAGTTTGACTACAACGTGTAGTGGTAAAAATCTTTCCTGGTCATGTCTAAGGAGTGCTATGTGTTTCCTGTACTTGGACGTCCCCTTCTTTCTCCAAATTGGAAATTTTTTCTCATTATTTCACTAAAAAAGCCATGCAGTCCATTCTCTCATTCTAGGCTGCTGGGGTCCTGGGTTGTGTCCCTGTTCATGCGGCATGTCCAAACTCTCCATGTAGATGCACAGCTCTCCTCTAACTTGTGTGGAGTTTCCACTTCAGTTTTCTTCCTAACTCTTCCCCAAGATTGCACTCTCCATTTTTTTTTTTTTCAACTATCTTCTCTTAGACTAGAGCAGTAAGCTCCCTCCCTATTCTGCCATCTCAGCACCTCAGGAGGCTGCCTTTAAAACAAGAGCTAACTCAATACCTGTTTAAAAAAAAAAAGTTAATTTAAAAAAAAACCTTGGAACTTTCTGATCCTTTAGAAAAACAACGTGAATCAAAAAAGTGTTAATGACTTTAATAGAAGATCTGATTCATGGTGCTTGTTTTTATAAATGAAGAAGTACATTGTATGTTAGAAGTCAATTTTCAATTTTAGGTTCTGAAAGACCCATCAAAAAGTGATGTTTAAAATGCCACGCTAAGTCTTTTACTTTCATTTAACCATAATTCCATTTATCTTCTTTGATATTTTTTCATTCAAAGAATTACATTTTCCTTGAGAAATTATGAATTATAAAGTAGAATTTTAAAATAAGTTTTGAAAACTTAGACACTTTCAAATCTCATATAGCATTTCTTAAGCATTTCTCTTTAACTGAATTTGTTGTCGGCGAAGGAAACACACTGGATAAACAAAGGGAATGCTCACATTTCGCTTGTTCTGCAGAAAACAGGAACCTTTGGAAAGGAAAGAGATTCTCCATGCTTATCTTCCACAGGTTGGATTTGAATCCACGGCTTTTCGACTCACAGACATTGCAACAGGCACCTGCCGAGTTGTAGTCTCAAGAAGAGGCACTTACGGCTCCCTCTCAGTCGTCTGGACCGTGGGATATGCCGCTGGGGTCGCGATCCCCGAATTCATTGCCGTCGGCAACATGACCCCAACACTGGGTGAGTTGTTGTTTTTCTAAAATTGGCCTCACAGAATGCAGAAATAGGTAACTGGTCACTAATTTGCCAGTGTCATCCTTTCTCTGGGCACTAAAATGTTAGTTTAATATGAGGGAATTCAAAAAGGTTGTTAAAAAAGTGGAATTCAAAGAAATTTATTTTGGTGCAAACAATTGTGAAATCTCTGTAGAACTTTTTCTTTTTTCTTATTTTTTGAGATATGTATGTATTTGAAAGGCGGAGTTAGAATTTCCATCTGCGGGCTCATTCTCCAAATAGCTTCAATGGCTGGGGCTGGGCCAGGCCACAGCCAGGAGTTTGATCCTAGTCTGCCACTTGGGTGCACGGGCCCAGTCACTTGGACCTTCTTCCACTGCCTTCCCAGGCTGTCAGCAGGGAGCTGGATCAGAAGTGGAGCACAGTGCCGGGCCCACGAGAGTATTTTCACACAATGCCTGACCCTTCGTGCAGTCACTCCCGTGCTGACGTGATTATGCTATGCGGGCTGCTTGGATGAAAAGGAGCAGAACTTCCCTAATCCACAGCTTCGTGCCTTCCCTCAGAGCAGGGGTTCAGGAAGCAGAGCACCAGGTGTGTGCATTGGGAGTCTGTTAACCATACTGCTAAAAACCTGACTGGGTCTGTACAACAATAAAAAGACAGACTTTGTGTCAGCTCAGGTGTCTGCCTAAACGTTGCTCAGAGCAGGGCAGTGATCACCACAGTACGTGTCAGATCTTCCTGTTAGCTCTTGGAGATCAGGGAGATGTGACTGTCAGATGGTGTGAGCTCTGTGTTACAGCACGGCCTTGGCACATTCACGTGGTGACCCTTGAGAGCGGGCTCCCGGCCCTGCAGTCGCCTTTCCTCCTTCTCAGCGTCCTCCTGGTCACCCAGCAAGTGCCACTTCCCCTCAGCGGGTCAGCGCAGCGAGTCCTGCACATGGACTGGACCCTCAATCTCGTAATAAGCGTGGGAGGGATTTTGTTTTGTCATTATCTTGGCATCAGAGTTAAGAAGGCCTGGGAACTGAAGTCCTTTGGAAGGCGGGGCTGAGAGCTAGGACAGGAAATCTCCCTGGCATTCTTGCAGCTTCCGTCCCAATGTGAATTCAGGTGCTGGACTGAGAGACCGCAGCACCATGGCTGCCTTGGGTACTCGAGGTTTTAGCCCTGGGTAGCTTCCCTGATCTAATGGTCCAAACAGTGACTCCTCTTTGTTTTCTTTTTGCCAGTTCTCTAAACTAAAGATAATTACATTTTTTTTGTGTTGTAAAGTTGATTTATTTGAAATGCAGAATGACTGGGTTGAGTGGGAGTCAGTGGGTAGAGATAACTCTTCCACCTGCTGGTTCGTGTCCAAATGGCCACATTAGCTGGGGCTGTGCCAGGCAAAAGCCAGGAACTGGGGACTCCATCTGGGTTTCACACATGGGTAGCAGGGCCCCAAATACTTGGGCCATCAGTATTGCCTCCCAGGCACACTAACAGGGAGCTGCATCAGACACAGGCAGGACTCATTCCCAGGCACAGCAGGAACTTAACCTACCGTACACAGCACCCGCCCTCTTGTCTATTTTCTAGCCTATTTTTCTGCATAAAACTTATCTTTTACTCCCTGCCCCTTGTGTCACTTTGAGTGATATGTACCATTCCATATAGTTTTTTTCTTTTGTGTTAGTAACTACTTAACTTGGTATGAAAAGAGTTATGTGTAAAAATACTGTTCTTTATGTGGATGTCCATGATTTCTGTTTCTATGCAGAATTAATCTTTAAAAATTTTAGTTATTTTGTAATAACTTGATTAAAATAACCAGAGTACTCTCCAAAATTGATCTATATCTTCAAACAGGTTTGATTAATTTTGAGTTCCTATCGGAAATTTTCAAAATAATGAAAAGTAAAACACAAAAAACATCCAGGAGATCACTGACTGTATTCAATGATTGTTCCAGTTCACATTTACAACATTTAATGTTGAAGTAACTGAAAGTAAAATACATACATATAATATTTCACCCCAAATGACTTCAGTATGTACCTTTAAAAATATGCTAGAGGTAGAATTCAAACAAAAGCCTGGTAATAAATCCACATTAAAACTTGCCTAACCCCATTCTGTTTCCACTACTGGATTTCGTAATTCAGCCAGTGAAGGAACAGACATAAGTGAGTAGGGCTGATAGGGTTCAAAAGCAGGGTGTGTGGATGGGCATTTGGATTTATAGTTGAACTGCTCATCCCACAACGCAGGGCCTGAGTTCAATTCCCATCTCCAGCTCCTGACTCCAGCTTCCTGCTAAATGCACTCTCTCAGAGGCAGTAGTGATGAGCTGAGTAGTTGGGTCCTTGCCACTCATGTGGGAGACCCAAATTGAGTTCTGGCTCCCGGCTTCGGCCCAGTCCTGCCGTGGCCATTGTGAGAATGAACCAGCAGGTGGAAGCTCTCTCTGTGTGTCTGCACCTCCAACCAACAAGGTTTGTGTGGTCTTGGGAGCTTCCTGTAAGTTTATTTCTCCTCTCCTCTTTTTCCTTTTACTGTTGTCTCTCTTTTGTGAGCTGTGGTTGAACTTTGGAAGAGTTGAATTCCTGTTTCAGAACTGAGTAACCGTCCCTGCCGTCCTTGTCCTGTGTCCTTGCAGGCAGTGTGTCTTTTGCCCACGGTGAGCAGAGGAAAGGGGTCTCTCTGAGGACCTTTCCCAGCCCGGGTCGGCCAGAGGCCTTCGTGGTTCACCTGTCGGGAGTGCGGAGCAGCGCTCCTGGTGGAGCCCAACTTCGGTAAGACCAGATGCTCACCCACACAAGTCTTTGAGGAAGAATCTGGAATTTTCAGTCGAAACAGAAAAAACCATAAGAATCAAAATTCTTGAATCAGACGCCAAAACCACTGTAGCATAGGGTGACAGAGGGGCCTATGTCCCCCTGATACCACCAGGAGGCTGGTGTTCAGTGGAGTCACCACTCACTGTTGCCTGGAAGAGAGCTCATGGGGAGCTGTAACGGTGCCGCAGCTTCAGCTAGAACCCTGGCAAAGGCCCCTCTTTGTAAACGAGCTGTCTTCTGTCTCTGATGGTTGATTTCCCCAAGTGATAGGAGTAAAACATGTCACAGTATGGTAATGTTGAAACCAGGGGCTCATTGAATTTCATTCAACTTTATTGAATTTTGCCATTTATCTGTAATGACTCTTTATGCGGAAACCAGAATATTTGCAGATAAATATTTACAGGCAAAAAGCACTAATTTTGCTCATACCTTGACCAAAGCAGCAGAGGGCAGATCTCCGAGCCAGACTTAGGGATTTGGTCCCAGCTCTGCCACTTCTTGGCTGTGTGGCTTTGGCAGAGTTCTTTCTGTTCTTCAGTTTGCTGCCTTGTCAAATGAGGACAAAGTATGTACAAAACTAGCTTGTTTCCTTGTACATGGTGTGTATATGGGTGTGTGTGTGTGCATATAGGGAAGCATCCATTGGTGAAATGTGGCTGTAGGTTACAGAAGCCATTTAAAAACACTTGTCCAGAGAACATACATCTGGATCTCAAATGCAAATGCCTTTGGCAAGAAGAGCAATAGCTCAAAGTTCCATGGTGCTCACTCTGGGACAAGAACTGTTTCAAAATAACCTGTAGAGGAGAGACCCTAAAAAAATTCATGGAGATGCATAGTATGTAAATATGCATGGGTTTCAAATGTTCTATACCAAAAGAAAGTTGTCTGTAATTCCATTGTGTCCAAAACATTTTGAAGTCCCCTGGTATACACACACACACACACATATATACACATACACACACCCCTATATACACATATTCTAGCCTATCTAACCTAGTAGGTTAGATACTAAGATTTTGTTGCATTTTATATATGAACAGAGCAAGTCATAGATTATATAATAAACCCAGTATCTCAATTAATAATGAGTAGGGCCATGATTTGAAGCCAGACTGCCTGCCTGGCTACTGTGTGAGCTCTCAGCTATTTTGGTGTTTAGTGATAGATGCTTGACAGTAGAGTATAATAGGAACTGGAGTGTCCTTTCTAAAGGCATTCAAATGCATGTAAAAAAATAATGTGCTAGTCAAAGAAAATGTGTCTGTGGCCAAAATTAGGCCACTGATTGTCACTTTGTATATGGTTACTACTTTACTACCAGAATCCTTCGGAAAAGAGCCAAGAATAAATTGTTTGGTCATGGATGTTTCCTTCAACTCATGTAATGTTTCTTTCAACTCTCTCGGGTGCTGCTCTGTGATGATGCAGAAACAGGTCAGAGACCCCTGGGCTCTTCATTCGGCTCTGGGCCCTGTCTTTGCAGTGGCTGCTGCTGTTCTTCGATTTCCTGTGCTCTTACTTACCCACAAATAGGTAAAGTTTGAAGGAAATTGAAAGAACATGGCATATTTCAGATGGTGCCCTCAAGAGCAGCATCTTAAACACATGAAGACTCTCGATGGTGGTGTTCTTATTTCTCCATCAATTCTCGTGTTTTTCTTTCCAGATCAAGTTTCACCATGGCAGAAGTTGAACCAATGGGAGTCTTCCAGTTTTCTTATAGCTCCAGAAATATCGTGGTGTCAGAGGATGCGCAAACCATCAGATTACGTGTACAAAGACTGTTTGGGTTCCATAGCGACCTCATTCAAGTTTCCTATCAGACTACTGCAGGAAGTGCCGAGCCGCTGGAAGACTTTGAGCCTATTCAGAATGGGGAACTGCTTTTTCATCAATTCCAAACTGAGGTGGATTTTGAAGTAACTATTGTTAATGACCAGCTTCTTGAGGTAGAAGAAAGTTTTTACGTTAATCTTACTTCAGTAGAAATTAGGGGATTGCAAAAGTTTGATGCTCATTGGAGACCACGCCTGAATCGAGATTTCAGTGTGGCAGTGATCACAATCATGGATGATGACGACCTGACAGGAATGGGTCTTTCTGTCTCCATGACAACTGTGGCCATGGCAATCGACACAGCTCTCATGCCTGTGGAAATGGCTTCCACTACACATCCTTACACAAGCGAGATGACTACCGTTCCACAGACAACTGAAACGTTCACCACCGTTACTGGGGCAACAGGTGTACCTGCCATTCCAGAGAAGCTTGTCACCCTTCACGGTACACCTGCCGTGTCCGAGAGGCCTGAAGTGGCCACCATAACTGCTGATGTTTCCATGCAGGGAACGTTTAGTCTTGGACCACCCATTGTTTATGTTGAAGAGGAGATGAAAAATGGCACGTTGAACACCGTAGAAATTGTGACCCGCAGGGCTGGTGGGTTTTCTGGTAATGTCAGCGTGACTGTTAGAACCTATGGTGGAAGATGTGCCCAGGAGGAACCACATGCATTGCCCTCTCATATCCACACAATTTCCAACCTGACTTGGGCAGTGGAAGAACAAGACTTTGCGGAACAAACTCTTGTCCTTGTATTTCTAGAAGGAGAACAAGAACATAAGGTATCAGTTCAAATTGTGGATGACGATGAGCCAGAGGGGCAGGAGTTCTTCTTTGTGTTTCTCACGGACCCTCAAGGGGGAGCGCAGATTGTGAAGGGAGAAGATGAGTCTGGATTTGCAGCAGTTGCCATGGTCATTATCACAGGTATGTATTTGGAGTAATAGAGGTGACAAAGCACTTTTGTTTTCTATTTGAAAGGCACTGTGAGAGATGGAGAGCCAGAGAGAAAGATCTGTCCACTAGTTCTTTCCCCAAATGACCACGAAGGCCAGGGCTGGGCCAGGTCAAAGCCAGGAGCCTGTAACTCCACCCAGATCTCCCACAGGAATGGCAGGGGCCCAAGTACTTGGACCATCTTCCAGTGCTTTTCCCAGACTGGTTAGCAGGGAGCTAGGTCAGGAGTGGTGTAGCTAGGACTCAAACCAGCTCCCATATGGGATGCTGGCATCACAGGCAGTGACTTAACCTGCTATCCCACGATGCTGGGTCAACAAAGTACTTTTGAGGTGAAGAATTTGTAATAAGATTACCCTATCTTGAACTTGGGAGTGAATTACCCAAGTGACTCACAGTAACTGACTAAACGTTGTGTTCCTAGAGACATGAATTCATGGTGGTGGTCTAAGGGGCCATGATACAGTTTAATGGACAGCAGCGGTCACTTAGAACAAGTTATAGTCATCATATCTCTATTTTAAAAATTTAAGGAAAATATTCAAGTCCACATTCTCCCTCCAGAAAGTATTTAATCATCCAAATACCTTATTACTTAACCTGTTTTGAAACCTCATTCTAAATTTAACCAATCCCTTTGAATAATCCATTCTAAAGTCAAGGATTCCGTTGTCCAGAAATACTTTATATTTTTGTGAAAGAGATTAAAATTTCCTTTGTTCTGCTTTGACTCAATGCAGTTGATATAATGATTGTATTATTGAGCATATATATTACAATAGCTTGAAATTCCCTTTTTCACTTTTTATTTTCATCTAATTTTTGGGTTGTTTGCAGACTAACTCAGAATTCATATTCCGTGTACTTTTAAGACTTATTTGAAAGGCAGAGTGACAGGCTGAGAGGGCAGACTGAGGAAGAGACATCTTCTGTCTACTGGTTCACTCCCCGGATGTCTGCAGCAGGCATGACTGGGCCAGGACAAAGCTAGGATTCAGGAAATCCTGCCAGGGCTCCCCCATATGTGTCAGGAACCCAAGTTCTTGGTCCATCATCTGCTGCCTCACAGACATGATAGCAGGAAACTGGAGCAGAAGTGAAGTAGCTGGGACATGAACAAGTTAAGCAGTGGCTTAACCTGCTGCACTACAATGCCTGCCCCATGCTATATGTTTTAAGTAGAATAGACCAGCTTGTCAAAGTTTAATAAGGGTAATGAGAAGGCCATTTCATGATTCTTACATACTTTTAGGATTTGATGCTTCTAACAGTTTTTATTTTAGCCATTTGATTATAACCCAGTCATAAATTTGCAATTCCTTTCATATCCAGCATCATCTCATTTGTTACCCTACAGATTTGTACCAGTTAAATTTAATAGCACTTACAGTTTGTTATAAATTCTAATTGTATTCTATAAGTTGTTTACTGAATTTCATTTGTATTGGCTTCATTCCATCTACATATTTCCATTAAAGTTGGTTGAGTAGTCGGCATCCTCCTCCCAACTCTAACATAGATATTTAGTTAGTTATTTCAGAGTGACCAGGACTTCAGGTCAAATCTACATTCTTACGCTTTTTTGAGATAACATATTTTTAATTATAGTCAAATTTGTGATGGCTCTACTAAATGAAGAGTTCAGCAATGAAGAAGCAAGGAAGCATGTCAGTCCAGAAGAACATAATAGTTCTCCAGAAACAAATTCTGATCTGAATGACATAGAGGAAATGCCTGAAATGGAATTCAGAATAATCCTAAGGAAATTATGTGTGCAACAAGAGAATACAGATAGTTGAAAGAAACGAGGAAAATAGTAGATAACAAGAATGAGAAATTCACTAAGGAGATAGAAATCATTAGAAAACAAATTTCGGGGCCGGTGCCGTGGCTCACTTGGTTAATCCTCTGCCTGCGGTGCTGGCATCCCATATGGGCGCCGGGTTCTAGTCCCAGTTGCTCCTCTTCCAGCTCTCTGCTGTGGCCCGGGAGGGCAGTGGAGGATGGCCCAGGTGCTTGGGCCCCTGCACCTGCATGGGAGACCAGGAGAAAGCTCCTGGCTTTGGATCGGTGTAGCACGCCAGCCATAGTGGCCATTCGGGGAGTGAACCAACGGAAGGAAGACCTTTCTCTCTGTCTCACTGTCTAATTCTTTCTGTAAAATAAATAAAAAAAATTTTGGAGGTAAAAACTTTAAGCAATGAAATAAAAAAAAATAGAGAACTTCAAGAACAAAATAGACAAAGTGCAAGAAATAATTTCTAATCTGGAGGATAGTTTCTCATTCTGAAGTAACCCAGACAAAAATAAAGCAAAAAGAATTAGAAAGGATGAAGACAGTTGAAAATATTTAACATTTCTTTTGACCCAGTGCAGACCAATCACAATGACTTCTGGAAGCTCTTTAAGGTGCACTTATTACAGACATGTGTCACATGGTTGGCTCCTCACCATACTTACCTGTTAGCATCACGTGACATACTTTACCTGACAGTACTACCAGGCCCATCCACATGATTATAACTCTCTAGGTTGCATGAATCTACCTGCAAATGCTTCTCTTGCTTTTACTCAATCTGGCTTTTCAAAAGGTATTTTGTTCTAACTTGATCATTAGTTTTGTTGATTTCTTTTTGTCTTTAATTTTCACAACTTCTTTCACATTTACATTGCAGGACAAACTTGCAAAGTAAATCAGAAGAGGTAACTTACTTAGTTTTGTTTTTGATCATTGGTTCACTAGATGTCTGGAATGGTCTGGTAGAAGTTGGATAGATATGGCAAAGCAAGTGTTTTGATTAGAACTGTAATAGCTGCTATTGCCTTGGAAAAGAAAACAAATGTTCTGTTTATGAGAAGCTTGTAAGCTTCTTGGAGAGACTGAATCTCCACCCAGTGTGACAAGAAAGCAAGCTCTGCCAATGAGAGAAATTGTATATCAGGTTCTGATCCAGATCGAGAAGTGACAGCAGTGGGTAAGCAGTGAGGATGAGGATTGGAGGGCTGGCGGAGACAAAACACCTAGGAGACTCTGGGACAACTGTTGTCCATCACACACGTGACCCTAATAAAGGAGCTTGACATTCACTTACACTTCACATCTGGAAAATAGACCAGGGGCTGGTCACTGCTAGCTCTCCACCATCAGAGCAGTGAGGTGGTTTTTCTGGTTCCTGAACCTGAGCTAGTCTCTAACATCTGAAGTTCTCTCTCCTTGAAACTTTAGGAATCACGGTTCAGGGTGATCAACACACATGGGTTTGGGGGCTGATTGCTTTAATGACATTGCTTCTAGGATAACTTTAAAATATTTTATTTATTTGAAAGAGTTAGAGAGGTAGAAGGAGAAGGTCTTCTATCCGCTGATCTACTCCCCAAATGGCTGTAATGGCTGGAGCTGAGCCAATCCAAAGCCAGGAGTTTCTTTTGGGTCTCCCATGTAGATGCAAGGGACCAACTATATGGACCCTCCTCAACTGCTTTCCTAGATGCGTTAGAAGAGAGTTGAATCAGAAGTGGAGCAGCTGGGACTCGAACTGGCACCCATATGGGATGCTGGCCCTGCAGGCCAAGGCTTTAACCCACTGTGTCACAGTGCTGGCCCCTAGGATCACTTTGCCAACAGGGGCCACTGAGAAGCAGAAAGCAGCAAGAACTGGTATTTCTTTAGGCTGAGAAGCTAACTTGTGTGCTGGCCAGGCTTTGAAGCAACTCCTCAGGGCCCCAAGTCAGTGCCCATTTACACAACTTTGTGTTATCAGTTGTGCATTGGATTTTAGCACCCACCTCAAGTAGATCTGATCATCACAGAAGTTTAGGAGTTTCTTCCTGGTACTATTTTGTTTTTGTGCCAATCGCTGTATCTGTATCATAAATGGTTTTTATGTAGATTGACTTATAGGAAGGTCAATCTGTAGAATGGAGTTCATTTCAACAGATAATTTGGAAACCCTTGCCATTTGCTGGGCACTGTTCTTGATGCAAGGACATAGCAGTAAATAGAACAGTTGCTGTCTGACACAGTGTGTGTTCTGTGGTACACTGCAGACTTTGAATAGATAAACAGGCAGGATGTGTCTGGTGCAGTTGACTGTAACAGAGGGGTGTGCTGGGCGAGGCGTAGGAGCTGATGTTTCTCCTGGCCTTCTGTTCTCAAAATATGAGCCATCTTAATGCTATCATTTTTCGTCTATATTTAGTGAAGATCTTTCAAAAATGTTGCTCCTCCCAATCATGCATTTCTCACTTTCTTACTGGCAAGATTCACAGAGTGTTGGAGATTCTTTTCTGTTGTTAAGTATACTGGAACCCTCCGTTTCTCTCTTCAGGGAGTGATCTTCACAATGGCATCATAGGATTTAGTGAGGACTCTCAGAGTGGACTAAAACTGGGGGAAGGAGCTGATGGGAAAAGATTGCATCTCACTGTCTCCAGGCAGCCAGACAGGTACGTGTGTGTGTGTGTGTGTGTAAGGTGCAACATCCTGTGTGTCTGTATGGCGTCTAGTAATTCATACAAGGTGGAGTATAGGCAAGAAATTTAATGTGTCCTTTTCAGATGTTTTCCTTGTTAATCTGTCATATTTGCAATTTAATACAAGTGGTTTATGATCATCACTTAGGGTTATCATGAATGCTATTATATAATATAAAATATGACACAGACGTCCTGCATTGTAGGCCATTGGTTCATCATATTTACTACTCTCTGACCATGCCCTGTACACAGCCACTGTGTTATAGGGAACATGTGGAATACTAACATGCTGCAACTCAAAATTGGATGTTAACATGTTCTGAATGCTGATCACATACATTTACTCACTGCACACATGTACCTGCATATATTTTAATTTCCCATTTTGAGTCCAAATATTCTTGGAAAATTAAAGTCACTGTTCACCCTTCATAATAACAGCTATTTTGAGCAGTAACATTTCTCTTTTAGAAAAACTCATTTAAAGTGTAATGAGCATTTACTTGAATGCAGGGACTCTATTTTCACATTTCTGATAGAGTAGTTCAAGAAATAACTTTTATTGAACATAGAGAAGACCATGGGAAAACCTGAGCCCTACTTTTCCTATCTGCAGTGAGGACAATTGTCCCTCTGAGCATGATCTGTGGTAGTCAGTGCCCAGTGCTGGACCTTGGATGACAAGGTACAGTGAGGCACAGTGAGCGCGCTGTTGAACAGATGACACTGCGTGAGTGCACCTGCACGGTTGGCTTTGTTCACAGGGCCTTTGAAGATGTCAGGGTCTCCTGGCGAGTCTCGCTGAACAGAACAGCTGTGGTGCTCCAGAAAGATGGGGTAAACCTGACGGATGAACTCGTATCTGTTTCCGGGACCACGACCTGTACAATGGGCCAAACACAATGTTCTATCACCATTGAACACAAACCAGAAAAGGTAAGCAGCCATGAGGTACAATAGTGATGGTGTCTAATTGTATTTCTTTAGAATCAATCTTTTTAAAGCAAAATTGTTGAAACTTACGTGTTGTTTCTGTGGGACTTCTCTGTGTCTGCCTGGCCACGGGGTCTAAACGTCTTTGCTGGACAATAGACTTTAGACTAAGAATTGGCTACATTATGAAGCTTTACAAATAAGCTGGTCAGTTTCCTCCTTTTTTATTTTTTAAATATTTATTATGGGGGGGGGGGCGAGAGAGAGAGAAGGAAAGAAAAGAGAAAGAAAGTGTGTGTGCAAGAGCACTTCTATCTGTTGGTTCACTCCCTAAATGGCTGCAACAGCTGGAGTTGGGCCCATCCAAAGAAACCAGGAGCTTTTTCTGGGTCTCCCACGTGGGTTCAGGGTCCAAGCACTTGGGCCATCTTCAACTGCTTTCTCAGTGCATTAGCAGGGAGCTGGATTGGAAGTGGAGCAGCCAGGACATGAGCTGGGGCCCATATGGGATGCCATCATTGCAGATGGAGGCTGAACCTTCTATGGCACTGGCCCCTATTTCCTTCATTTTTGTTTCTTTCCCTTCCCAAGCTTATTCCTGGCAAACTGTTCATCATGAGAAACATCCCTCAATAAAACATTTTTTAAAAAAAATATTTATTTGAAAGGCTGAGTTAGAGAAGCAGAGGCAGAGAGAGAATCTTTCATCAGCTGGTTCATTCCCCAAATGACCACAATGGCTGGAGCTGGCCCTATATGAAGCCAGGAGTCAGAAGCTTCTTCTTTGTCAACCACATGGGTGTAATGGTCCAAGGAGTTGGGCCATCTTCCAGTGCTTTCCCAGGCCATAGCAGAGAGCTGGATTGGAAGAAGAGCAGTCAGGACTTGAACCAGCACCCATATGGGATGCTGGCACTGCAGGTGGCAGCTTTACCCACTACACCACAGTGGTGGTCCTAAGACATATTCTTAATAAAAATGAAATACATCTATAGTTATACTTTAATGTTTTGATGTATGTTTTAACATCTTATATTTAGTCCATTTAGTCTCACTTCTTATTTCTCATTGTAATGTTCAAGTCATAGAGCTGAGTTTTCTGCATTCCGAGAAGACTGGAAACAGATCTATTATACATCATCTTGAAATTCTGATAAACTGACACCTAGTGGTATAAATGAACCCAGTTCTGCAACCATGTTCTGTCATGGACTTTGAGAAATTATGTGGAAGTACTGCAAAGCAGCACAGTTATCCCTAGACTTTTGTCCTAAGAACGACCATCTTTATATTTTGTTAAAAGAGGAACTCGGCTATACTGAATGTACTTAGGAAGGCATTGTAGTGGTTAGGAGTTTGGGCTCTGATCATAGAAGACTGTGGTTCAAATCCTATTAGGTCTTCTACTCATTAGCTAGGTGATGATGGACAAGTTGCTTGGTGTTCTTGAGCCTCCCAGGCTTATAAGGGTGGTAGCAGGACCACTGGGCCAATTAAATGAGTTGATGTTTGAGAGGTTCCTAGCACAGTTCGTGGGAGGAAGTGGCCTTCATGAGAGAACCTGGCATTGCTATTATGTGGAATGGAGCCCGCGGAAATTCAGTGATTTGAGTTATAGCTAGACCAGTGCTAGTTGTAGGGGGCTTACAGATGGTGTAACACAACAAATACATGAAAATAATTATACCCCTAATTGATAGTGGTATCTCCTCACCTTGATCTGGTCTCTTAATCCTCAACAGTTTTTTAATCTTATATGTAATCATTACGCATTTATTCATTACTTCAGTTTTCAAAAGTATGAAGAATTTAATAGACCCAGACAATGACTGAGCCACAAATAGAACCCATCTGTTGAGTTTTAGTCCATTTCTTCTTTCCCTGATAACTTATGGTTCTCTATTAGTAAAAAATTTAAAGTGACAATCAACTTAGGAATCAGGCTTTCCACTCAGAAAATCTGCTTAAGTAGTGTATAAGCACATTTATTGCTTTTATTTCTTAAAGACTTACCCACTTATTTGAGAGGTAGAATCACAGAGAAAGGCCTTCCATCACTGGTTGACTCCCTGCAATGGCCGTAGCTGAGCCCATCCAAAGCCAGGAGCCAGGAGTTTCTTCTGGGTCTCCCACACGGGTGCAGGGGCTCAAGCATTTGGGCCATATTCCACTGCTTTCTCAGACCACAAGCAGAGAGCTGGATCAGAAGAGGAGCAGCTGGGACACAAAATGGTGCCCACACAGGATGCCAATGTGGCAGGCGGAGGCTTAGCCTACTACACCACAGCACCAGCACCCTGTTTTTTTATTTATTATTTTTTTTGAGGAATTATTTTATTTATTTGAAAGTCAGAGTTACAGAGAGAAGGAGAGGCAGAGAGAGAGGTCTTCCATTCCGCTGGTTTACTCCCCAAATGACCCCAATGGCCAGAGTTGAGCTGATCCGAAGCCAGGAGCTTCTTCCAGGGCTCCTACGCTGGTGCAGGGACCCAAGTACTTGGGCCATCTTCTACTGCTTTCCCAGGCCATAGCAGAGAGCTGGATCGGAAGAGGAGCAACTGGGACTCAAACTGGCACCCATATGTGATGCCGGTGCTGCAGGCTGGGGCTTTAACCTGCTGCACCACAGCACCAGCTCCTATTTTTTTTAATTCTCAAAATGTCTATTTCACCCCAATTCATTACATTTCAGGTATTCTATGAGTTACATTGGATTAGGGAAAACATTATCATCTGACTTCTGGTACTGGGTTATTTCACTAAGTATTATGGTTTCTAGTTGCAACGATCTTGTTGCAAAAGAGAGGATTTCTTTCTTTCTTTCTTTCTTTCTTTCTTTCTTTCTTTCTTTCTTTCTCTCTCTCTCTCTCTCTCTCTCTCTCTCTCTCTCTCTTCTTTCTTTCTTTCTTTCTTTCTTTCTTTCTTTCTTTCTTTCTTTCTTTCTTTCTTTCTTTCTTTCTTTCTTTCTTTCTTTCTTTTTTTAACAGCTGAGTAGTACTCCATGATGTATATATACAATAGTTTCTTAATCCAGTCAACAGTTGGTGGACATCTGGGTTGATTTCATATCTTAGCTATTGTAAATTGTGCTGCTATGGACATGGGAGTATAGATAATTCTTTCATATACTGGCTTCTTTTGGTTTCAGTAAATTCCCAGGAGTGGGATGGCTGGATTCTACGGTAGGTCTATATTCAGATTTCTGAGAGAGCTCTCTGCTGTCTTCTACAGTGATTGCACCAGTTCATGTTCCCACCAGCAGTGGATCAGGGTACCTTTTTCCTCACATCCTAGCCAACATTTATTGTTTGTTAATTTCTGTATGCAAGCTACTCTAACTGCAGTGAGGTGAAACCTTGTGGTTTTGATTTGCATTTCCCTGATGGCTAGTGATCCTGAGAATTTTCACAAGTGTCTGCTGGCCATTTGAATTTCTTCTCTTGAAAAATGCCTGTTTAAGTCCTCTGCTCATTTTTTTAATTAGATTGTTGATTTTGTTGAGTTTCTTGAGCTTTATGTAGATTATGGATATTAATGCTTTTTCACTTGTGTAGTTTGCAAATATTTTCTCCCATTCTGTCCATTGCCTCTTCACTTTGCTGAGTATTTGTATTGTAGTGCGGAAGTTCCTCAGCTTGAAATAATCCCATTTTGTCAATTTTGGCTTTGATTGCTTGTGCTTCTGGGTTTTTTTCCAGGAAGTCCTTGCCTATACCAGTGTCTTGTAGAGGTTCCTCCATGTTCTCTAATGATTTGATGGTATTGGGTTCTAGATTTAGGTCTTTGATCCATTTTGAGTAGGTTTTTGTGTGTGAGGTAGAGGTTCAGTTTCATACTTCTGCAAGTGGAGATCCAGTTTCCCCAGCACCATTTGTTAAGAGACTGTCCTTGCTCTATGGATTGATTTTAGCTCTTTTATCAAAGATAAGTTGGCTATAGATGCATGGTTTGATTTCTGGAATTTCTATTCTGTTCCATTGGTATGCAAGTCTGTTTTTGTGGCAGCATCAGGCTGTTTTGATTATAACTACCCTGTAATATCTTTTTTTTTTTTTTTGGACAGGCAAAGTTAGACAGTGAGAGAGAGACAGAGAGAAAGGGCTTCCTTTTCTGTTGGTTCACCTCCCGAATGGTCACCCCGGCTGGCGCGCTGTGCCGATCCAAAGCCAGGAACCAGGTGCTTCCTCCTGGTCTCCCATGCGGGTGCAGGGCCCAAGCACTTGGCCCATCCTCCACTGCCTTCCCGGGCCCCAGCAGAGAGCTGGACTGGAAGAGGAGCAACCGGGACAGAATCTGGCGCCCCAACTGGGACTAGAACCCAGGGTGCCGATGCCGCAGGCAGAGGATTAGCCTAGTGAGCTGTGGCACTGACCAACTACCCTGTAATATATCTTGAAAGAAGGTATTGTGATGCCTCCAACTTCGTTTTTGTCATAGAAGATTGCTTTAGGTATTCAGTCTATTGTGTCTCCATGTGCGTTTCAGCATAGTTTTTTCTAAATCTGTGAAGAGTGTCGTTATTTTTATTAGGATCACATTGAATCTGTAAATTTCTTTTGGTAGTATGGAAATTTTGATGATGCTGATTCTTCCAATCCATGAACATGGAAGATTTTTCCATTTTTAAAATATCTTCTGTTTCCTTCTTAAATGTTTTGTAATTCTCATCATAGAGATCCTGACATCCTTGGTTAAATTTATCTCAAAATATTTGTTCCTTTTTTAAGCTATTGTGAATGTGACTGATTTTTTTTTTAACTTTTTAAGCTTTTTATTTAGGGCCCTCACTCTCCTATTCATTTCTCTCACTATCTAAGAAGTCTGGATTCTTACCAAGCACTGGAAGGCAGCCTGTGGGTGAGCCTGCCAGCCAGGAAGCATAGGATGGGTGACCTGAAGGCCAAGTGCCCAAAGGTGCAGGGGCAGCAAGTAGGTCCAGGGAAAAAGGGCTGGACCCACCATGTCCCAGGCCTTTAATCCACTTCCAAGGGGGAGTGGTTAATTAGCCTGATTGGCAGGTGTGCACACAGGTGTGTGTGGTCAGGTAGGGGCATGAGGTCATACAGGGGATGTGATGAAGGCGTGGTCTTCCAGCATATAAACCTGATCAATTTTATCCTATATGCCTGCCTACAACATTTCCCACTCAGAGACTCCATTCCCTTAATCCTAAGGGATCTTGAAGGGTGTAGAATCATGACATCTTCTATAGCTGCTTGCTGCTTATGAGGAGCATAATACAGGCCCTGCCTGTCCTGGGTCTGGAAGTCTCTGCCTATCTCACCTAACAAATCTGCTTTGTGAGCTGGAGCAGTCTCAGTCACTGCCAATGTCTATGTCTCCTGCATGGTCAGTTATTGCCAGAAGTCGATCTGAAACATGTAAGTCTTAATTAGCATAAGCGAAAACTGGAACAAGACCAGTTGCAAGTGGAGTGCCCCTTATGTTGGAAAGAATATATTTTACAGGCTCCCAGATAATGGGTGGTGATTGGCTACCCTTATGTCGATTATAAAATCCATTTAGCTTGAGCATAGAGAATTACAATAGAAAAATCCATTATGAGTTTTATTGTCAATAACAGTTCCCATAGAGAATCAAGAGGCAGGTACATCATGTCTGCCTGAAGGTATAGCAGTCTTGATGTGAGGAAGGCAAAGGCTTTACTTATCCTTTTTGCTTTGAAGAGTACTTAAGGTCTCTGATTGGCTTACAGGAAGAATCAGACATGTCTTCTAGTTCACTTGTGAAGACTTAAGAGATAGAAGTTTAATCCTAATTTCACTGAGGTAGTCATGCTCAGTAGCATCTGGTAAGGTCCCTTCCTTTTAAGCTGCAACTGATCTGAAGATCTTTGCGTGAATGGCTTGCTCAGGAATTCCTAATGTTGGAGTTTTTGTCAAAATCTGCTGAGTTCATTGGAACACCTTCTGTAGCTTCCCTGTCCAGCACAGTGTGTGTGTGTGTGTGTGTGCGCGTGAGGGGCTTTTTAAACCAAATACAAAGGCTTAGAATCCAGATCCTGGAATCCATATTCCATAGAATCCTGATATCAGCAATTCCCAGTGTTACGGCTTCTATTAGAAGCTCCTTAACTCTTTGGAGCAATTTTTTTAATTATTTATTTATGGCTGGCGCCGTGGCTCAACAGGCTAATCCTCTGCCTAGCGGCACTGGCACACCGGGTTCTAGTCCCGGTCGGGGTGCCGGATTCTGTCCCGGTTGCCCCTCTTCCAGGCCAGCTCTCTGCTGTGGCCCAGGAGTGCAGTAGAGGATGGCCCAAGTGCTTGGGCCCTGCACCCATGGGAGACCAGGATAAGCACCTGGCTCCTGCCTTCGGATCAGCGTGGTGCGCTGGCAGCAGCGCGGCAGCCATTGGAGGGTGAACCAACGGCAAAGGAAGACCTTTCTCTCTGTCTCTCTCTCTCTCACTGTCCACTCTGCCTGTCAAAAAAAATTATTTACTTGAAAGTTGGAGTTAGGAGAGGTGCAGAGAGAGACAGAGAGAGGTCTTCCATCCGTTGGTTCACTCCCCAGTTGGCCGCAATGTCCAGAGCTGCGCCAATCTGAAGCCAGGAGCCAGAAGCTTCTTCCAGGTCTCCCACGTGGGTGCAGGGGCCCAAGGAGTTGGGCCATCTTCTACTGCTTTCCCAGGCCATAGCAGAAAGCTGGACTGGAAGTGGAGCAGCCAGGACTTGAACTGGTGCCCATATGGGTTGCCAGCACTGCAGGCAGCAGCTTTGTACAATGCTACAGCGCCAGCCCCTGGAGCAACTCTTTTTTTTTTTAAGATTTATTTTTATTTATTTTCAAGACAGAGTTACAAAGAGAGGTAGAGACAGAGTGGTCTTCTATCTACTGGTTCACTCCCCAATTGGCCACAACGGCTGGAGCTATGCCGATCCAAAGCCAGGAGCCAGAAGCTTTTTCCAGGTCTCCCACATGGGTGCAGGGGCCCAAGGACTTGGGCCATCTTCTACTGCTTTCCCAGGCCATAGCAGAGAGCTGGATCAGAAGTGGACTAGCTGGGACTAGAACTGGTGCCCATATGGGATGCCGGTGCTTCAGGCCAAGGCTTTAACCCACTGTACCACAGTGCTGTCCCCGGAGCAACTCTTGTTGCTGCCCTGTCCAGCAGTGTCTGCATCGGGGCCTTTTTAAAGCATATAGGAAAGCTTGGAATCCAAATTGCACAGAACCTCACCATTCCCAGAAATATCATTAGTTGCCTTTTAAATATCAAAAAGCTTTCCACCTTTTGACTGAAAGAACACACTTTTCTGGAGTTAGAACTTATCCCAGGTAATCTACCTCTAGTTTAGAAACCTGAGCTGTATTTGGGCAGTTCTTTGTTCTCACTATCCTCGATTCCGGCTTTACTGAGATGCAGAAGAAATTATCCCTTAGGCAAAGGTTTAAAACACAGTAAGATGCATTGAAGCAACTGCCCCATTAGCAGACCTGAGGCCTTTAACCATCTGTACCTGACCTTATATTAAAACATACGAGATAGGAGTATCATAGAGAGACATGGATCCATTCACGTTTTTTGATATTTAATAAACTTTAAGGAAACGCCTAAGACTACAGGCAGTGGAGTTTGACATTTAGGCATAACTAGAACTTACGACACATAAGAATACAACATGCTAGGACAAGGTGAATCTTTGGGAACAAGTTTTACCACTAATGCTAATACTGTAGCTCTTTGAGGACAGAGGTCCCACATGGGGAGTAAGTTCACAGTGACTCCTGTTGTTAATTTAACAATTAACACTCTAAGGCATGACCTCAGTGATCACCTGAGGCTCTTGACATGAGCTGCCTAGGCTACGGAAGCCTTCTGAGTCCACAAACTCCGTCAGTATTTGGACAAGGCCATAAGCAAAGTGGAAGTTCTCTCCTCCCTTTGGAGAAAAGTACATCCTTCTTTGATGGCCCCTTCTTTCCACTGGGGTCTCACCCAGAGAGGTCCTCCATGTAGGGATGCTTTTTGCAGGAGTGTCCTGGCTTTCCACTCCTGAAATGCTCTCATGAGCTGTTTAGCCAGACCAGAATGCCTTTAGGGCTGACTCTGAGGTCACTGACTGCTACTTGGAGCAATTCCCATTCTAGGAGTCTGCTGTATGGACTGCTTCCCACATTGGAGCATTTACTACTCTATAATTCTGTTATTATCAGTAAACAGTCCTACTAATATCACCTATATGATCACTTTAAAACTTAATCCTATCTATATATGATCACTTAAAAACTTAAGATGTTACTTTCACCATCCAGCCCAAAGGGATTTAGGATCCCATGGCAAAAACTATACCCTTAGGTGTAAGTCCATAGGGATTCATGAAGGACTATACAGCTTTACAGTTCCTTTGTAGGACCTGAGAAGATAAAAACAGACACAGCTCTTCATGAGTTTAATTTTCATTAAGCATTTGACATGGATACATTGCATTAGCTATAATTCCTTAAGCATATTACTTGGATGTATTGATTTGTTACAATTCTGACACCTTAAGAGTCTCTATTTGTGTACCAAATGGGGTCCATTATTCTACCAAGCCCAATGAGGGGGTTTTAAAAATTTTCTTCTTATTGCTTTTTTAATGCTGCTTAGTAAAGCAAAACAAATAATTAAAATAAAGACCAGCCTGAAGCCAAAACAAAAAGGACCAACATAGAAGCCAAAACAAAACAAAAACCATCAGGAAGCCAAAACAGCCTATAATTTAAAAAAATCATAAAAAGTTATTGGGCAGTGGCAGGCCATGGGAGCCCTATCTTGGGGCAGAGTCTGTTGCCCACCTTTGTGGTGGGAAGTGGAGCATCTGCCATGTTTGATGCTCCTCCATGATGATGGAATTGATCTTAGTTCTTTCTCAGCCATGACATTATGTATACAAGGGCTATTGATTTCTGTGTTTTGATATTATATCCTGCCACTTTAGCAAGCACTTTTATGAGTTCCAGTAGTCTGTCAGTGGAGTCTTTTGGATCCTCTAAATATAGAATCATGTCATCTGCAAATAGGGATAGTTTGATTTCCTCCTCTCCAATTTGTATCCCTTTGATTTCTTTTTCTTGCCTAATGGCTCTGGCTGAAACTTCCAGGACTATGTAAATAGCAGTAGTGAGAATGGGCATCCTTGTCTGGTTCTGGGTGGTGGGAGGAAGCTTCCAGCTTTCCCTCATTCAACAGGATGCTGGCTGTAGGTTTATCATATATTTCCTTGATTATGTTGAGGAATGTTCCTCCTGTATCCAATTTGCTTAAGGTTTTCATCATGAAAGGATGTTGTATTTTATCAAACACTTTCCCTGCATCTGTTGAGATAATCATATGATTTTTGTTCTTCAGTTTGTTAATGTGATATATCACATTAAGTGATTTGCAAATGTTGAACCATCACTGCATACTGGGGGTAAATCCCACTTTTTCTCGGTGAAAAATCTGATATGTTGTTGTATTTGATTAGCTAGAATTTTGTTGAGGATTTTTCTATCTATGTTCATCAGGGAAATTGGTCTGTAGCTGTGTTTCTCTGCACCTTTTCCAGGTTTAGGTATTAAGGTGATGCAGGCTTCATAGAAGGAATTTGGGAGGATTCTCTGCTTTTCAAGTCTTTTGAATAGCTTGAGAAGAATCTTAATTAGATCTTAAAATATCTGGTAGAATTTAGCAGTGAAACCATCTGGTCTTGGACTTTTCTTTGGTGGAAGGATCTTTACTACTGATTCAATTTCTGTCTTGGTTATTGTTCAGTTTAGGTTTTCTATATCTTCATGACTCAGTTTTGGTAGTTTGTATATTTCTAGGAATCCAATTCTTCTAGGTTTCCTGATTTGTTGGTATACAGCTCTTTGTAACAATTTCTGATGATTCTTTTAATTTCTGTGTAGTCTGTTGTTACATTTCCTTTTAACTGATTTTATTGATTTGCATCTTTTCCTTTTGCTTAGTTGCACCAATGGTGTATCAATTTTGTTTTTTTCAGAAAACTAGCTCTTCACTTCACAAATTTTGTCTTTTTGTTTCGATTTTGTTTATTTCTTTCCTAATTTTAATTATTTCTTTCCTCTTGTGTTGGGTTTATCATTGATTTTCTAGGTCCTTGAGATGCACTGATAGCACATTTATTTGGTACCTTTCTGGTTTCTTCACGTAAGCACCAACTGCTATAAACTTCCTTCCTAACACTGCTTTTGCTGTGTCCCATAAGTTTAATATGATGCATTGTTGTCTTCATTTGTTTCCAGAAACTTTTGATTTCCCCTTTGATTTCTTCTGTCACTCACTGTTCATTCAGGACCATGTGTTTGCTTATGATCTAGAGTTGTTGATTTCCAGTTTCATTCCATTGTGGTCAGAGAAGATGCATGGAATGATTTAGATTTTTTTTCAAATTGCTGAGACTTGCTTTCTGGCCTAGTATATGGTCTACCCTAGAGAATATTCCATGCACTGGTGAGAGGAATGTGTATTCTGCCACTGTGGGGTGTAAGGTTCTGCAGATAGCAGTTAGGTCCATCTTGTGTATGGTGTTGATAAACTGTTTCCTTGCTGATTTTCTGTCTGGTTGATCTGTCCATTGCTGAGAGTGGGGTATTGAAGTCCCCCCATTACTGTTGTATTGGAGTCCATGTCTCCCTCTATGTCCATTAACATGTCTTTTACATAGCCAAGCACCCTGTAACTGGGTGTATATATTTATAGTCACATCTTCCTGTTGTTTGTTCCTCAATCATTACATAGTGTCCTTCTTTGTCTCTTTTAACAGTTTTTATGTTAATGTCTATTTTGTCTGATATTAGGATGGCAGCTCCAGCTCTTTTTTGGTTTGTTAGCATGGAATGTCTTTTCCCATCCTTTCACTTGCAGTCTGTATCTTTGTTGGTGAGATGTGTTTCTTGTAAACAGCAAATAGATGGCTCTTGTTTTTTTAATCCATTCAGCCAGTCTGTTTACTTTAACCGGAGAATTGAGGCCATTTACATTCAAGGTGACTATTGGTAAGTAATGACTTGGCCCTGCCATTTTCCCATAAACATTTGTATTATTTACTTTGGGTTTCTTTTGTACTTTCACTGGGGAGTTTTCTACCTTCTTTAATAATGCTGACTATCTTTCTGTGTTTCTGTGTGTAGCACATTTGTAAGCATCTCTTGTCAGGCTTGACAAGTGTTGACAAATTCTTTCAATTTCTGTTATGGAAGGTCTTTATTTCACCTTCATTCATAAATGCTAGCTTGCAGGGTACAGTATTCTGAATTGACAGTTTTTTTCTAAGACTTGGACTATGTTTCACCATTCCCTTCTGGTCTGTAGGGTTTCTGATAAGAAGGCATCTATGAGTCTAATTGGAGATCCTCTGTAAGTAACATCACATTTCTCATGCACATTTTAGTTAGTATCTTCATGTTTTACTGTGAAAAGCTTGACTACAATGTGTCATGGTGAAGGTATTTTCTGGTCATATCTATTAGGTATTCTATGTGCTTCTGCTATTTGGATGTCTCTGGAAATTGGGGAAATTTTCTGTAATTATTTCACAAGTAGGTTTTCTAGACCATTCTCTTTCTACTCCTTTAGAAACTCCTAAGACTGATGTTGGGTCATTTGATAGTATTCCATAGATTTCAACACTGTTTTTAAGTTTTCTATTATCTTCTTGTTTTTTTTTTTTTTCCTTTTGACTGTAAAATTTTCAAAGATTTTTCTTCTAGTTTGGATATTCTTCTGCCTCACCAAGTCTGCTGTTGAGGCTTTCCATTACATTTTTTAATTTGATCTACTGAATTCTTCATTTCTAATATTTCATTCTGATTTCTCTTTAAAATCTCAATTTCATGGGAAAAATTTTCATTCATATATGGTTTTCTTTAGTTTGTGGATTTGCTTCTGATCACTTTTGAATAATTCTATGATTAATTTTTTGGATTCCATTTCTGGCATTTCCTTAATGTGTTCATCTTCGCATTCTAATATTGAAATATTGTTGTTTTCTTTTGAGGGGAGTATGGTGTCTTGCTGCTTGAATTTCTGCACTTTGAGGCATTTGTAGAATTGATTTTTATTTTTTTCTTCTGATGGCTTTTATCTTTTGCCTATGCTTCTGTGGCTTAATGGAATGTCTGCACTTTCTGAGAGTACCAAGATGTGTGTTGGGTGTGACCTGGGAGGCCTAGTAGATATTGTAGGGTGGGGTGAATTTCCAGGGTAACACCCAAATTGGGCTTGGTAGAACTCAATACCCAGCTACACCTTGCAACTTCTCATGTAACCATGGAGTCCCCATGGTCTCAGCATGTAAGGTTCAGTCGCCAGGTTCAGAGGTTTCTTTCTGCCGTGCCAGTCTGTCCTTCAACAGAGAGGTGGATGTTCCCCAGACTGCTCTGCCTAGGCATTTTGACTCTGGGAGGCCATGGAGGTGGGCACCCCTCTGTCCCATGTAGCTGCCCAGCCTCCTCCCAGCCGGGCTTAAAATCAGTGGGGACTACAGACTGTTCTCTCTGCTCAAATCTTTGGCTCATGAGCATACACCAGAGCCATTGGCCAAATGCCTGCCCACCACTGCTGCTGGCCCTGCTGGTGAGGTGTCCTTCCTCAGTTGTTAGGTGTACACCCCAGGGTTCCTTCGCTGCGGCCCAATTCTAAAATGGCACCTGCCCTCTCCCAGCTGGACAGTGTGCTCTGTTTTGGAGATTTTAGAGGGGAATCAAACGTCCTCCTTCTCTTACACTGGGTCCATGGGCAACCATCAGCTACTGCCAAGCCCCAGGTCTCTAATCCAGACACCAGCCACATTCTCTCTCCAGCTCTACCATCACAGGTTGCTGGAGTCTGTTCTCGCCTCCGTCTCTAAACTGCTATTGACTCCCACTCTCCGCAGCTGCAGCTGAACTTGTACTGCGGGTCTGCACTCTCCACTCAGGTTCACTTCATTTTGCCTCCTGGTGTGGGGCTTCCTGGGCTGTTTTCTTTCCAATTCTCTGCAGAGAGTGCACTTCCACCACTCTTCTCACTGTTTATCCCTAGCCCTGCAAAACATGCCTGTCCTTAATCTGCCGACTTTTCCCCTCCTCCCTGCTGCCCCTGTTTCCTTCTTTTTTTCCTTTCATTTATTTATTTGATAGTTAGAGACGGACAGACAGACAATAGCCAGGGCTGCGCCAGACCAAAAACACTAGCTTCTTCCAAGTCTCCCACATGAGTGGCAGGTGCCCAAGCACTTGAGCCATCTTCTGCTTTTTGCAGACCATTGGCGGAGAGCTGGATCAGAAGTGGAGCAGCCAGAATATGAACTTGGTCCCCTTTGGGATGCCAGCATTGCAGGTCGTGGTTTTATCAACTACGCCACAGTGCTGGTCCTGCATATATTGAAGTATTAAAGGAAGATATTGTTCCGCTACGACTATCCTTTGTTTTCCTGCTTCTGAAACCTGCTTCTGCACACAGGAAAAGTCATTTTATATCAGTTGGGGCAAAAGAGCTTCCTAAAGTGCTTCTAACCTAATTAGGAAAGAATCTGCTGGTATTTACACATGGAATGGGTGGCTACGTGATCTCCAGACATGTTTCGGAGTCCAGAGAGGGTCAGATATGATCTGAGAGCCTTCATTTCCCAATGGACTTCAGGAAAATTCTTTGGATAGAACATTTTTTTATAAGACTGGAAAATTCCTTTGGTCTTTGGACTATCTTCCTATCTGTGTTGCTCAATTTTAGATGATTCTTCTCTTAGGTTATAACATATTCATTTTACTGCAAGTGGTCATAAGTAATGTTGTGATCATCAGAATGAAAAGGAATATTTTACTGGAAAATAAAGACAAGAGTCTCTTGGAATGTAATATGCTTAAATACTTACTGAAGAGAAGCTATTGTGAACTCAATCTCACTTGGCCATTAGGAAATAATGGCTCTTGAATATAGTTACCCACATTTTCCTAGTGCTTGAGTTCATTGTATTTGCCAAATTGAGTTTCTTGAAAGTGAGAAGAGTACAGTTATTTCTGTCTTTCAGTGTTTTCTGACAGTTGATCATCAAAAGTGAAGAATGATGTGTTGCCATAGTGAAGCTGAACACATTTCTTTAGACAACAAAAGATCAAGTTAGATTATTGTGTGACTAAGATATATAACTTATTCTTGGAAACACTGAGAGGTTTATTGTATTGTTTCATGACATAATGATCATCATTAACATGATCACAAAACAAGTGATGAATAAGGCCATGGATGATAGATAAAAAATGATGTATCATATCCAATTAGGCACATACAGTTGAAAAATGCACCAGCTTAGCTTCTTTGGGATATTTCAGGAAGCAAACAATACCACCAAGATTTCTAGACTATTGTGTAGGAGTGAATTGCTAGTTGAAATAAATGATTGACAATATGCTGTAAAACGGAATTCAGGCTTTAGAAAATAAATTGTTTGAGATTGTTGAGAAAGAACTGAGGTGGAAAAGGAGTGCACTATAACTGGTAGGCTAAAGTTAAGCTGAATTTTGAAAAAAATTCGTGAATTTAGAAAATTGACTATTATCAACATTTGGTCATTTATTTAAAACCCTTTAAAAATAAAAGATATTAGAATAATAACTTAGAAAATGAAAACATTTTCTTCCCTATCTTCAATGTTATTTTCCTACTGTACCCTCTGCCCTGTTCTCTACCCTACACCCTATGGAAGTGACTGTTATCATAGCATGGCAGTAGTGGTGCTTTTAAATTTTTACCTAAGCATCAAGAACATGTGGTAAGCTTTGTGTGATTTTACACTTTATGTAGAACGTAATACATTTCATTGTGTAACTTGTATCAGAGCCCTTCTCTGTTGAAAAATCTTGTACAAGTTGATTTTTGCTTCTCTATGGTATTTCATTGGATCAATGCATTTTATTTTACATGTTGAAGTTGTTTCTTGACATGGATTTTCCAGTAAGAAGCTCATCCATAGAAAATAAATGTATATTTAAGAAAGAAGGAAACAAAATGGATCCTATGGTAATCTAGCATGAGTTTCATATTGTGTTATCAAAGATATCTCTCCATGTGTTTATTTCAGTAATGATACATATGAATTATCTATTTCTTAATATTGGAACTGTCCAGAACTAGAAATATATCGGCAATAGTCCTTTTCTTTTTGTCATTGTCAGGTACCTCAGGTTGAAATGCACTTTTTTGTGGAACTGTATGAAGTAAGTGCCGGGGCACAAATAAACAGCAGTGCCAGATTTGCACAAATTAAAGTCTCTCCGAGAGCTGAGCCACAGAGCCTCGTGTGCTTCTCCGTGGGCTCTCGGCTGGCAGTGGCTCCCAGGAAGGCCACCTTGATCAGCCTGCAGGTGGCCAGAGACTCTGGGACAGGACTCAGAATGTCCGTCAGTTTCAGCACCCAGGTAAGCATGGGCTATCTATACATACACATTAAGATTTTCTCCTAGAACTGTAGCAAGCAGAATTGGCTGGCTGTTCTCTGAGGATGCCGCCAGAATTCACACTGTGCTTGTCATGTTGAACTTCATCCTTGAAGCAGCTCTGTTTTATTCTCACCACTCTTAGGGATACATCTTTCCTAAGCCCACCCTTGTGGGACATGTGTTCATCTCTCTGACGTATCAATTCGTGTATTGTTGTTTCCCATCTGGCTAAGGGAAATGGCATTTGTGTGAGAAGTAAGCTTTTGATGGGGATGGGGATGGGGATATCGGGAGATCCGAGGTGCACCAGTGTCACTGATATGGAGTCGTTTCACTCCAGGAGCTGAGGAGTGCAGAAACCATCGGGCGCACGGTCCTGTCTCCCGCGCTGTCTGGGAAGGACTTCGTGAGAACCGAAGGCACGTTGGTCTTTGAGCCTGGCCAGAGAAACACTGTATTGGATGTCATCCTGACGCCAGAGACGGGATCTTTAAATCCATTCCCTAAGCGATTCCAGGTTGCGCTTTTCGACCCACAAGGTGGTGCCAGAATTGATGAGGTGTACGGGGTTGCCAATGTCACTCTCGTCTCTGATGCCGACTCACAGGCTGTGTGGGGGCTTGCAGAGCAGCTGCACCAGCCCCTGGATGCCGACATCCTCAGCAGAGTGCTCCACACCCTCAACCTGAGAGTGGCCACGGAGAACACGGATGAACAACTCGGTGCTGTGATGCATTTACTAGGACAGGTGAGAAAAGCTTGTAAGCCAAGTGCTAGGTTTAGACTCTTTGGTTTGGTTTGTAAATTTGCAAATAAAAAAATCACATTCAGGTGAAATGTCAGTTATTGTGAAATTATGGTACAGTAAAATTCCTGCACCTAACATACAGTTCATCCTCTGTGACACTGAACTTGTTCAAGGCTGTGACTGATGCCTGTTCAGAACTGTCCACCTTAACCTTGGAGAAGGAGGAATCATCTACTCAGTAGTTTACTTTTTTTCCCCTGAGATTTGTTTTATTTATTTGAACGAGTTAGGGAGGGACAAAGATAGGGAAAAGATTATTTTCCATCTACTGCTTTACTTCCTAAGTGACCCCAATGACTGGGACTGGACCATGCTGAAGCCAGGAGCCACCAACTCCATTTGGGTCTTTCATGTGCATGCTGGAGGTCCAAGTACCTGGGTCATCTTCCCCTGCTTTCCCAGGTGCATTAGTAGGGAACTTCATCAGAAGCGGAGCAGCTGGGACTCAAATTGGTGTCCATGTGGGATTCTAGCATCACAGGCAGAAGCTTAACCTGCTGTGCCACAGTGCCAGCCCCTATTCATTTTCATTTATATTCAAAAAGCAACGGGGGGAGGGGAGGAAGGAGGGGGGGAAAGATGTAGTTTATTAGGATCTATGAACTGGTCTCTGTATTTGTGGATTTTACATTCTCAAAGTTTTACTCTATTCCTTTTGTCATTTTCCCCTGTGGATTACTTTCCATTATTAACAGCATTGGGGTGGCTACTCTTATGAATTCAGATGTTGAGTTCTACTAAAAACTTGGAATGATACTGGCTTATAAAGTTACTGAAAAAAATGGAGAGAACATGAGCTGCTTCCTCAGTGAGCTCATCCAGTGGGCGAAACAGACTAATCATTTCAAGGTTGCCCTGGGTTCCTTCATAAAGGTTACGGTCATAGTATCAAGACAGTAATGTGTGTCAGTGGGTGGGGCAGTGGTGACTTTGGGAGTCTGAAGGACTTGCCAGGTATAAAAGGAGGAGATAGAACATTAGGTCAGTGACTTCACACCCGTGCTCAGACAACAGAGTTATGCGTCCCAACATTCTGGCAAAGGAGAATCACAAAGGCAGTCTCTCCTTCTCTTTGTCCCTCATAATAATAACTGCATCTTAAAGCAGGAGGTCAAGAGTGCCAGGAGCTCTGATTCTCTTGGTCAGAAAGGATTTTCTGATGTGGTGCTATAGAGACTGAGAGGTGGTGGCTTCTGTCCACTGAAGAATAGAGAATTAGAAATAACCTCACTGCTGTCCTAAACAGATAGTCCTGATGCATTTATTTCCTTATCTGTTGGTCAAGAGAATCCTTAGGGTATATCTAGAAGTGCGATCAATGTTAACTCATGGTACCACTTATTGTGGTTAAAATTAAGTGACCCATGCAGCCATTTTTGGTTTTATGTAATGATTAAATAGAAAACAATAGTGACTACGACTTTTCCTTATAAATATTATTTACATCTCTTAAAGTACAAATGGATGCATTTGAAATATAACTTTGATATCATTTCACATAAGTTCTTCATAGATTTGTCCTTATTTTTTAGCATTCCTCACTGTTAAAGAACATAATATATATACCAGCAGATAACTTCGGTTTACTTTGGATTTTTTCCAGATAACTGTTGAAGCGAGAACTCAAGCTTTCAGCGTTGAAAGCCGAGCTCTTCTGTATGAGATTCTCTGTTCTCTCATTAACCCGAAGCGCAAGGATACCAGGGGATTCGTCCATTTTGCCGAAGTGACTGAGAATTTTGCCTTTTCTTTGCTGACTGATGTCACCTGTGGTTCTCCTGGTGAAAAGTATGTATCTTTGGGGCTGGTGCTGTGGTGTAGAAGGCTAAGCCTCCACTTACAGTGCTGGCATCCCATATGGGTACCGGTTCGAGTCCCGGATGCTTCACTCTGATCCAGCTCTCTGTTAGTGTGCCCAGGAAAGCAACAGCAGATGTCCCAAGTACTTGGGCCCCTATACCCATGTGAGAGACCTGGAGGAGGTGCCTGGCCCAGCCCCCTTGGCCATTGTGCCCGTCCGTGGGGTGAACCAGCAGATGGAAGATCTGTCTCTCCTTCTCTTTATATATCTCTTCCTTTGAAATTAATAATAATAATAAAGTATCTTTTAATACATTACCTTCCTCACTTGTATTTCTTCAATGTTTAGTAAGAAATAGGTGACATAAATGGACATTTACTTGATGTAACTAAGACTTATATTATCAATGCATTGGTTTTTTTAAAAACTATTTATTTGAAAGATAGGGAGAGACAGATTTTCCATCTACTGGTTCATTCCCCAAATGGCCAGAATGGCCAGAGTTGGGCCAAGCCAAGCCAGGAGCCTGGGTCCATCCAGGTCTCCTATATGGGTGCAGGGGCCCAAGCACTCAGACCATCTTCCACTGCTGCTTCCCCAGACATATTATCAGGAAGCTGAATCAGAAGTGGAGCAGTAGAGACTAGACAGGTACCCATATGAGATGCTGGCGTTGTAGGCAATGGTTTAACTCACTGTACTGAAATGCCGGTTCTTCAATGTGTTCCTCTATTGAGCAAATTAATTATTTGAAGAAAATCCTACATCAAAAAATTATATTGTCAGCAATATATTCCTTCTATTTAACCTCCCCTCCTTTTTTTTTTTTTTCTAAGTTAAGAGGTAGAGACACAAAAACAGAGCCCTCCCACCTGCTGGTTTAATCCCCAAATGTCTGCAAACAGCAGGGACTGGGCTTGGTCTAGAGTAAGAGCTGGAAACTCAGTCTGAGTCTTCTACAAGGTAGCAGGGCCCCAAGCACTTGAGCCATCACCACTGTCTTAGAGTCCGCACAGAACAGAAGCTGGAATCTGAAGCCAGAAGGGATCTTGAACCCGGGCACTCAAGTGTGATGTGGGTGTCTTAACTGCTAGACCAAAGGTCCCTATGTCTTCTGTGCATTAGCAGGGACCTGGATCCAAGGTGGAGTTTCCAGGACTTGAACCTGCACTGTGATGTGGGATCCTGGCAGCTTCACCTGTGGCATCACAATGCTGGACACTATTTTGAAGAATTTTTTTTACAGTAAGAAAAATTCTTCTCACTTGTATTTGAAGAGTAGAAGATGCACCCTGGATACAGTCAAAGGCAGGTACTGCCAACCTCTGAGTGTTGGAGGTGCTGTTGCTCATGCTTCCCTAGAGTTAGGGTTGCTGTGCCCATAAGAATGGACGTCTCAGTTTGGCCGGCGCCGTGGCTCAACAGGCTAATCTTCCGCCTTGCGGCACCGGCACACCGGGTTCTAGTCCCGGTCGGGGTGCCGGATTCTGTCCCGGTTGCCCGTCTTCCAGGCCAGCTCTCTGCTATGGCCCAGGAGGGCAGTGGAGGATGGCCCAAGTCCTTGGGCCCTGCACCCCATGGGAGACCAGGAGAAGCACCTGGCTCCTGCCATTGGATCAACGCGGTGCACCGGCCGCACTGTGCCGGCCGCGGCGGCCATTGGAGGGTGAACCAACGGCAAAGGAAGACCTTTCTCACTGTCCACTCTGCCTGTCAAAAAAAAAAAAAAAAAAAAGAATGTACTTCTCAGAAAGTTACTGAACTCCAGGTTGGTTATTTCCTGGTTAGTTTCATGGCAGAATCCAGTGAGAAGAAATGAAAATGTGAACCATGGCTCATGTTCACCATTGACTACATAATTAAGTTTACCATTTTCTACCATTATTCTTCAGATGCCATGGTGCGATAAGTCATATTCATAAGGTAAATTGGATCGATGCAGTATTAAGGCCTCAAAATGTTTTATTTCTAATTTAAAATATAGGATGTTATTTTAAAAACTGGCTATTTAATGGGATATGTCTGCTGAAGAGGTTTGTGTAAACCTTGATATGTTTTCTTTCAATAAAAGCTGTCATCAGTGTTGGTTACATTTAAATTCAGAGATGTTTTGAAGATGACAGGGCTGGGCCAGGCTCAAGCTGGGAGCCAGAATGCAATGCAGGTCTCCCACATGGTGAGCAGGAGCCCAGCTACTTGAATGATCACATGTTGCCTCCTAGGGTGCATATCAGCAAACAAGCTGGAATCAACACTCAACCCAGGCACTCTGGTCTGGGATACAGTATCCCAAGTGTGTCTTAACCACTGCACCAAACGCCTACCCCCAAATGTAGTGTTTTAACAGGATTCCTAGAAACAGGCACCTGGAGCCATGGGTGAGTGGGTGGATGAAGGTAGATATGAGAAGGCAATGATTTGAATGTGGTAGTTGAAATAATGCAGGAGAGTTTGAGAGGGTGTAAAGGGAGAGGAAAAGGTTAGCTCTCACTTCTTCCTCTCCTTTCTCAGATCTCCCATTTAAAATTTTTTACCTCACTTCCTAGGTTAGAGATATCTTAACTGGGCACAATTTAGATCCAAGATCTAATAGTACATACTCTACGTCTGTTGTGGCCCGTGCAACTTTAATCAGTCAATGCATAAAATTTATCCTAAGATTCTCTAAGCTTTTCCTGGAAGGTTTCAGACATCACTTATCTTCATATCCCCTCAGTGTTTGCAAACGTGATGGGTTCAGGCCTGATTGCATGAGATCCTCTTGAGGGACAAGTTACAAAAAGGATTCTAGTTTCCTAAATCCTGGAATATAATCTAGAAATCTGTACTTTAAGACAAACAATTTCATCAGGCACAGAATTTGGTTATACCTAGGAGATCTTCAGAATTTCAAGGGTGGACAGTTGGCCTAGTGGTTAAGATACTGGTCAAGACACCTCTGCTATCGAATACGTAGATTAAACATATGACTCCAGCTTTCACCTCCAGCTTCCTACTGACATGGACCCTGGGAGGCAGTTGCAATGGCTTGATTAATTGAATTCCTGCTACCAATGTGGGTGACCTGGATTGAGTTTCCAGTTCTTGAATTCAGCTGTGGTCCAGCCCTGGCTTTTACAGGCATTGGGAGGTTAAACTAGGGGACTGAAGTGCTCTATTTCTCTGTCTGTGTTCTGTCTCTATGCCTCTTAAATAAATAAATAAAATTTAAGGAAAAGCCACAATTCAGTGCTTTTTTTTCTTACAAGTTGAATGGTTAGATTAGCAGTTTTCCCATGGGTTTGAGAGAGTGAGGGAGACTCTTGATGAAATGTGACCACACAGTTCTGAAGGTACGGTGTTCTTCAGTAAAACCATTTAGTGGAAACACCCTCTCCTCAACCCGCTCCACGAATGGCAGCTCAGAAGTGTACATTTTATAGTTGTAGACTGTGTCACCATAACCATAGAACAGCCTTCAGAAATACAGTGATGTAGGTTATAAGTAGGATCAAACAAGAAGATGCAGAAAGTTTTGAGTCGAAAGTCCTGGAAGTGGACCAGAAAACAGCTGAGAACAGGTCCCATCTGCGGTTCCTGCGTCGGGAGTGCCCACACTGTGCAGGGAGAACAGAGTCCCTGGTGATGGTTTTTAGCAAATGTAAGAGGACGTACATTTGCCAGCAGCTGCCGGTTCAGCAGACTCTCCATTTTTCTGTTGCAGAAGCAAAACCATCCTTGACAGTTGCCCATATTTCTCAATACTGGCTCTTCACTGGTATCCACAGCAAATCAATGGGCACAAGTTTGAAGGAAAGGAAGGTGATTATATTCGGATTCCAGAGAGGTTATTGGACATCCCGGATACAGAAATAATGGCTGGACAAAATACATGTAAATTAGTCCAATTCACAGAGTATAGCAGCCAGCAGTGGTTTGTAACTGAAAACAGCCTTCCCGCTCTGAAAAATAAGGTAATTTATCATTTGAAAGAATTATGTGGTTGGGCACTGATATTTCCTTAGTAGACAATAGAAACACATTAGCTTGATCAGATGTTTTGTTAAGAGCCACACATGGGGAATCCGAATGAAACTAGTTCTGTCTTCATGGGCCTTTTGTAGAATGTTTTGTTTCAAATCTAGTTGGAATAGTCCCTTCATGTTTTTATGTGTATAATAGATAGAAAGTGAAAAAACAGTACAGAGTTCGCTAACGTAATGTCCTATTATATACCACGCTGTTGGTGGAAGGCAACTGCAGTGAGTCGGGGTGTGTGGTCAGCCCAAGTCGGGGGAGCTGCTGAGGTGGGGGCAGGAAGTGGGTAGTGGAAGACCAGTCTGGTTCCTGCATTCCTAAGTTCCCACAGTGGGAGAAAGCAAGTGACTACAGTGCCCAGGGAAAGGGAATCAGATCCAGAGGCAGAGCCTCAGTCACAATACTAAGTTGAAAACACCCTGCAACCCTGCCCCTCTTGCCATTTATAGGTATTATCGTTGAGTGTGAAAGGTCAGCGTTCACAACTCCTGACTAACAGCAACGAGGTTCTCTACAGGATCTATGCTGCGGAGCCCAGGATTGTTCCACAGACGTCTCTCTGTCTTCTCTGGAATCAGGCTGCTGCCAGGTACTTATTAACCATTTTATAGGAGCGGAGTTTGGTCCTTCCCTGTACCAGTGCCGCTGAGCCTGAGTTATGTACTGAGCATAGACGGTGGCCCCAGGTGGGTGTCAGACTGGAGAAGAATCTCTGCAGGAAGATATCCTAATGCTCTGAGCACGTCCTAGTACTAATACTCAGTCTAGGACTCTATCTTATCTTCTGATCACAGTCTAATACTCTGATGGTGTTCTAATACAGTGTAGTACTCTGTGCAGTACTCTGATCATGGTCTAATACTCTAGTCATGGTCTAATACTCTAATCATGGTCTAATACTCTGGTCATATTCTTCAATGTTCTAATAGTTTGATCGCATTCTAATGGTCTGCTCATTTTCTTCACATTCTAATACTCTGGTCATAACTCTGGGCATGGTCTAATGCTCTGATTGTTCTAATGTTCTTCATGTTCTAATACTCTAGTCATAGTCTCATACTCTGTGATCTAGTACTCTGTGTTCCGTACTCTGATTGTTGTATGATATGGTGTGGTCTATCATTCTGATGATGATATACTACACTATGCTCTGATCAGGATCTAATACTGTGACCATATACTCATGCTGTGGTAGGAAATGATGAAGCGTTAGAACACTAATACTCTGTTCTAATACTCTAATCACCTTCTGATACTCTGATCATGCTCTAAGGTTGCCACTGAGGAAGTATTACAGCACTGCTGAGATGGGGAATACAGCTCGGCAGTTTGAGGATGTGTGTGGCACGTTATTTTCTTTTATCACTACCTTATCCTCAGGATGTGACCTGACTTCCAATCGGTTCAGATAACCTTCCTGGAGTTATTGGTTAATTTGTCAGGTGGGAAAGGAAATTCCTCCTCTGCCTGCTCCATGTGGGCCTGTGGCGCAGGAGCTGAGGCTCTGTGTTTGGGGGATCAGCAGGGATTTGCAGTTCTTGTCCACACATGGCACACAGTATTTTGGAGATTAAAGCCATGCACAGGAAAGGGAAGAAGAGAGTGATTTCTCTCTGAATCCCTGTGGCTGAAGGTGTGAGGTCTCTGAGCAGTTACTGTGACTGCCAGGTCAGACGGTGCTGGTGGGGGACCTAGGGTCCGTGGCAGTCACGGATTCTGTTACTGAATTTCAGCCATGCACGCTGTAATTCTGGACAGGCCTAATAGCTCAGGTGGGTCAACAGCTGTCCTCCAAACACCAAACCTCTGATGAATCTTTCCATTAACATATTCAACTGAAATTCCTAGTGTCTGAAGATAGATCTTAAACCTCATACATATGGCCCCTGACTTACAGTGGTTGAACTTGGATGTTTGAACTTCATGCTGGTGTGAAGGTAGCAAACGTCCAGTAGAAAACCATACTTCACATACTGGATTTGGATCTTCTCCTGGGTTATTGTGAAGTGTGATGTGACCCTCTCTGTCCTTGCTGGACAGCAGCCTTGGGCATGGCTCCCAGTCAGCCCATGGTCTGTAGCATCTACAATGTACTCTGCTGGCCAGCCATGATAATGGCTGGTGGGTTCAGTGGATTGTGAACTTGATGTGCCTTTACTGGAATGTAACCCTACCATACGTGTGCAGAGATACTCTGTGTGGTCCTCAGTTTAAGATTAGTAGTGGAGGTTTTGACCTTAAATCTTCACTTCGGTTTGGGAAGTTTGATGCCCTTAGAGAAGAAATCCAGAGGCCCTAAAAAGAAAGAGACTCAACCACTAGTCACTGGAAAGCTCAGAGGGCTTGGCAATGATGCACTTGTCCTACAATCATGTCCAAGTTCTTGTTCTAAATTAGCCAGACTTTATAGACGAAACCCCTTGAAAGAATCTTGGAAAACATATGTGTAATACAAGTGGCTCCAAAAACTGAAAAAGAAGAGGAAGGGCTCCTAAAATAGCATGCAAGTGATTTATGGTACTCAAAATAGGAAGATTTTATGCCCGTGAATGACAGGGAATAGAGCATGGGTTAGCTCTGAGGGTGGAACTGTGCCACTCTGTTGGGAAGGCCTGCTGCTTTGGTCCTGGGAATGCTGGGGCAGGCTTGCTTGGTATGTAGACTGCTTCTTAAGGTGTCCTGGGGAGCCTGTCGTGTCATGTCCCGGATCAGATGTTCTCTCCAGTGTTTCTTTTGAAAATGTGGTCTGCTTAAGTCCTAAGGAAAGAACACTTAAGTTCAGCTGGTTATTTTTTCTGCAAGAGTCATCTCAACACCTTAAGTATTGATGAGAGAGGAACAGTGACTGCTGTGTTTCTGCCCTAGCTGGTTGTCTGACAGTCAGTTCTGCAGAGTGGTGGAGGACACTGCCGACTACGTGGAATGTGCCTGCTCACACATGTCTGTGTACGCCGTCTACGCCCAGACCGACTACCTGTCTTCATACAATGAGGCCTTTTTCTCTTCTGGATTTATATGTATCTCAGGTCAGTGACAGTTTTTTTTTTTGAGTCAATAATTGTAAGGATTTGTGAGAATAAAAACCTGTTTTCCCAGAATCCTTTTGTATATGCAAGGTTCAAAAACTCTAATTCCTAAGCATGAGGAGAAAAAAAACTTCCTCCCTGTCTTATTGATTAATTCATGCAGTGGGTATTTATGGAACACCCATCTGTACCAGGGACACAGTAAACAGCTCATCAGGAGTGTGTCACAGCATGGATGGGAGGCACATAACAGGGTAGGAAAGGCTGAGGCTTATGGTGTCCTGCCTGTGAGGGCTCCCTTGGCCCGGAGAGTGTCCATGTGGTATGAAATACATACACACACTGGGCCGGCGCCGCAGCTTAATAGGCTAATCCTCCGCCTTGCGGCGCCGGCACACCGGGTTCTAGTCCCGGTCAGGGCGCCGGATTCTGTCCCAGTTGCCCCTCTTCCAGGCCAGCTCTCTGCTGTGGCCCGGGAGTGCAGTGGAAGATGGCCCAAGTGCTTGGGCCCTGCATGGGAGACCAGGAGAGGCACCTGGCTCCTGGCTTCAGATCAGCGCAATGCGGTGGCCATTGGAGGGTGAACCAACGGTAAAAGGAAGACCTTTCTCTCTGTCTCTCTCTCTCTCACTGTCCACTCTGCCTGTCAAAAATAATTAAAAAAAAAAAAATATATAGACACCAAGAATTTTGTGTTTTCATTCAGATCAAAGCACCTGCCTCTTGGGCTGATTTACACTCTACAACTTAGAAGCTCTAACAGGCTTACTACTGTGATTAGAATAAATAATAAATACATAAATCCGTAGCCAACGTTATGGTGCATCAGATTAAACCTCTGCTTGCTACCCTGGCAACCCATATTGGAGCACCAATTGGAGTCCCGGCTGTTCGGCTTCCCGTTCAGCTCCTTGACAATGCGCCTGGGGAAAGCAGTGAATGATGTCCCAAATGCTTGGGCCCCTGCCACCCATGTAGAATTCCTGACTCCAGGCTTTGGCCTGGTTCAGCCCTGGCTTTTGAGACCATGTCGGGGGTGACCCAGCAGTTGGAAGATCTCTGTCTATCATTCCCTCTATTGATATTCCCCTATGTTAGACTGTTTTTCAAACAAATAAATCATCTTTCACATTCCAAATCAATGCCCCATTTCTGCAGTCATGGTCACTTGAATTACATTAATATTTGTCAAACTATTTACCTACCACTCAACTATATAATTATTCTCTTTTGCTGTATTAATGTTATGGTTGAGAGTCTGAGAATTTCTTAAACTGTACTTGTATTTCTATCCTCCACCTCTACCTGTTCCACACTCTGATATACTTTCTATATCCCATAATGATTTCTGTGACGAATGCACTATACAAAGAACTGAGTTGATGGTAATGACTGAAAACACAAACCATTAAACCAGACTGCCTGGGTTCAGACACTGGTTCTGGTATTAGCTGGGTGTAGGACCTGGATCAAATTCTTTAGTTTCTTGGGACCAGTGTTGTGGCACAGTGGGTTTACAGCACCTGTGGCACCGGCATTGCATATGGGTGCCAGTTCCTGTCTCAGCTGCTGTAATTTCCCATCCAGTTCCCTGTTAATGGCCTGGGAAAAGCAGCAGCAGATGACCAAATTGTCTGGGCCCCTGCCACCTGTGTAGGAGACCTGCATGAAACTCCTGGCTTCAGCCTGGCTCAGTGCTGGCCATTGCAGTCATCGGGAGAGTGAACCAGCATATGGAGAGATCTCTGTCTCTACCTGTCTAACTGTTTTGAATGAATTAATACTTTAATAAATTAGTTTTTCCAAATTTCAATTTCTCTACTTGTAATATGTGGCTGTAAATTGATCTATGTTAAAGGGTGGTAGCTACACTAACTTGGACACTCTAATATTCTGTTGACATGTTGTAAGTGTGATAATCATTGAGTGTATGTGTTTTATTTGATGTTTAGTCTTTATCTGTTAAGCTTTTCTAGAGACAGAATCAAGTAACTAATGATTGTTCTTTTGGTTGCTAAAATATTTCCAACATAATTGCATTTTATATAGTTAATACATTTTATTTATTCTGTCTTAATTCTGATTCTGTTAGATTCAACAGCAAAAGTTACTGATTTTTTAAAAAACATTTTATTTATTTGAAAGAATTAGAGGTGGAGACATGGAGAGAGGTCTTCCATCCACTAGGTTCACTCTCCAAATGGCCAAATGGCAGGAGCTGAGCTGATCTGAAACCAGAAGCCAGGAGTTTCCTCTGGGGCTCCCATCTGGGTGCCGGGGCCCGACAACTTGCGCCATCTTCTACCGCTTTCCCAGGCACACCAGCAGGGAGCTACATCAGAAGTGGAGCAGCTAGAACTTGAACCAGCACCCACATGGGATGCTGGCAGTGCAGGCTGGGGCCTTAACCCACTGCACAACAGTGCTAGCCCCTTCTTCTCCTTTTTTTTTTTAATAGTAGATACTTTTGCATTTTCTTTTTTCTTTTTTTTTTAATTTATTTTTTTAAGGAATACAAATGTCATAAGTACAACTTTAGGAATATATTTTCCCCATCATATCAGCCCTCCTACCCCTTCTCCTCCTCTTTCTCCCCTTCCCAGTCCCATTCTCCATTAAGATTCATTTTCAGTTTTGTACACAGAAGACTAGCTCTATACAAGTAAAGATTTCAACAATTTGTGCACACACACAAAACTGAGAACTGGTTTTACAGCTAACTTTCAATACAATTCATTGAGTACAGAGGTTCTACATGGGGAGTTAATGCACAGTGACTCTTGTTGTTAACAATTAACACTCTAATAACATCAGCGATCACCGAGGCTCTTGAAATCAGATGTCTCGGCCAGCGCCGTGGCTCAATAGGCTAATCCTCCACCTGCGGCACTGGCACCCCGGGTTCTAGTCCCGGTTGGGGAGCCCGATTCTGTCCCGGTTGCTCTTCTTCCATTCCAGCTCTCTGCTATGGCCCGGGAGTGCAGTGGAGGATGGCCCAAGTGCTTGGGCCCTGCACCCCATGGGAGACCAGGAGAAGCACCTGGCTCCTGGCTTCGGATCAGTGCGGTGCACAAGCCACAACATGCTGGCCACAGCAGCCATTGGAGGGGGTGAACCAACAGAAAAGGAAGACCTTTCTCTCTGTTTCTCTCTCACTGTCTGCTCTGCCTGTGGGGGGGGAGAAAAAAGACTGAAATGAGATACCTCAGCACCTTATTCTTAATAGTATCTTTCATAAAGGATGACATTTTTTTTTACTTCATAGTCTTGTAAATAGATATAGTCCTCAATGCAGATGGGGACATCTGATTTTAGTTTAATGTAAATACTATAACATTATATATTTTATATCATATATAATGCAGAGAGCAAAGGATTTTCATAGAATTATGAAATGAAAAGGTATAAAAAGTACAACACTGAAATCAGAGCCAGATGTCATTTTACCTGTTTTCGTAGATACTTAACTCACAGAGCTGCTGTGACCCACAGAAATCCCTGGCTTGTTGCAAATCCTGATCATCAAAATGGTCTTAAAAGCTAAAGTGAGAATGTTATTTTCAGTTTATACAAAAACAAGCGGGGCTATTTCATGTTTCCTAGGGAATCATTAGTAAGTTTATCTTTTCTGCAACTTGTTCTGGAAAAGCCTCTTGGATTTGTTAGTGTATCAGTCCCTAAATGTCGATATCTGCTTTCATTGCCTTTGACTGGGGGTCACTTTCAGTAACTGCTGTGTCGATAGCACTGTAGTGTAATTACATATTGTGTCCAGGAAGAGTTGTAAAGCCCTGTCTTTGGGTCCAGTTTCAGCTTCAGGAAAATATGAATGTCATCAGCCTGGAGATGAGAGAAAAGAGATTGTTGCACACATAAACTTAATCTGTTTCTGTATTTGCCTTTCAAATAGATATAGTTTCCCTTCACTGGTTCACTTCCCGAATGCCCACAGCAGCTGGGACTGGCCTTGGGTCTTTCACATGGGTGGTGGGAGCCCAAGAATTCTGTGGTGTCTCAGGGTACACACTAGCAGGAAGCTGGGTATGGAAGTGGAGCCAAGACTTTGGTATGGGATGTGGGTGTCCCCTGTGGAATGTAAACCGCTGCACCAAAAGGAGAATTTAAAAACAAGAAAATGTATCTGAGAGGCAAATTTGCTGGTTCATTCTCAAAATGCCTACAATGACTAATGCCAGATTAAAGTTAGGAGCCAACAATACAACCCGGGTCTCCCATGAGGGTGGCAGGATCCCAATTACTTGAGCTGGTACTGCTGCCTCTCTAGGTCTACATTAGTAGGAAGGTAGAGTCGGAACCATAGCTGGGAATCAAACCCAGGCACTTTGATGTGGGATGTGGGCATCCTAAACAGCTTCTTAACTGATAGACCCAATACCTGCCCCCAGAAAAGAGATCTTATGTATCTTACTATGCATATTCTATAATTTAGGTCAGGCCACACTGAATGTGCCTTTGAGTTTAATGACAATTTACTGGTTCTTTTCATGAAATATAGTAATGTACAATTTGATAGAAATTTAATGTTTTGCTTCTTCTAATCAGAGGAGATCACTGTGTGTAGCAACTCTGGTTTGCAGTTGGAATTACTATACTAGAATGGAAGAGTGGTCAAAACATTTGGTGATCCTCAGTTTTAAAAAAAATAAGATAAGTTCCTGTGATGTTAAATTGTAAATCAGTTTATCAAATGCCAGAAAATGAAACTAAAGTCATTCTTTACCATAAAGAAAAGTAAAATATTTGCTGTGTTGGCTTGTAGTGTTATGGAACTCATAACAAAGATGACTTGGGAGAAATAGAACTTAAAATAGTTTTAGGTGAAAATGCCAGTTTTGTAGTACAGTTATTAAGGAAATTCAGCTTGGTTTGAAGTATACATTACCCTTTGCAATCTAATGTTGAAGTCTACTCTGCTGTCCCATAATTCTTTTGATATGTTATTATCAGATACAGAGTATTGAATTGGATTACCCTGATTTTTGAATCTGAATAGAAGTCCTATCTACATTCTTGTAATCTTGATGAGATACTCTATAACCTACCATATTCCATTTTAGCTTTTGCATCAATGAATGAACTAGGTCATGTTTGGTGTACTTGTAGGTGAGTCTCTTATGTTTGGGCTTGTCTTTTTTTATATTTTTATTTTATTTATTTGAAAGACACAGTGACCTTCCATCTGCTGGTTCATTCCCCAGATGGCTTTAACAGCCAAGGCTGGGAGAGGCTGAAGCCAGGAGCCAGGCATAACATCTGGGTCTGTCATGTGGGTGGCAAGAACCCAGCGCTTAGGCTGTCTTCCACTGCTTTCTCAAGTGCATTGGCAGAGAGCTAGATCAGAAGCCGAGCAGCTGGGACTTGAACCAGAGCTCCCGTATGGGATGTTGGCATCCCAGGCCACAGCTTAACCCTCTGTGCCACAACATTGGCCTCTGGAGTATTCTTGAGCTGGGGTTAGTGCTGGGCCAGGGACCTTACATTGGCTTAAAAATGCTTAGTTACATATTTACTTCTCTGAGGGACAGAGAGAGAGAGAGAGCTCCCAGCCACTGGTTGACTCTCTAGAGCCCACAACTGGGAAGCCAGGAGCTGGGATCTCATCCTGGCCTTCCATGTGTGTTTCAGGGACCCAGCACTTGAGCATCACCTTCTGACTCTCACTGAGCGCATTAGCAGGAGCCTGAGTGGGGAGCAAGGCTGCGTCTTGAGCCCAGGGCCTTCACTATGGGACATGGCCAACACAACTGGCACCTTAACTACTAGGGGCAAAACACATGCTCCAGTGTCATTATTTTTGTTCTCTTTTAGCAGAGAAATCCTTATATTAGTCAAAGTAAAGCTCTCACCTTTAAAGGGTTGGTCTTTTTATTGACATTTTACAGATTACTAAATGATTAATGTCAATACAATGTCAATTATGCAGTGAATAATTATTTATAAATTGCTGACCAATACAGCTTACAGTTTTATTAACAGGATCCAAAGTACTTTGAACATGATTATGCCTTCTGTGTACTAACCTATAAGAATATTTAAGTTGTGCTTTTTGTATCTTATAATATGAAATTTTGATAGCTTTTCCAGAAAAAATATTGCCAGATGCTACACATTTTCCATTTTTTTTTCTAATTAGAGATATTTTTGACAATTTTGTGTCAAATTCTTCCCAAAACACAAAATTCACATTTGCTGTAATCATTGCCTAAAATAGCCATCATGACTTAAGGGAGAGAGTACATCAAAACAGCTTCATTCTAACTATCAAACAGGGAGATATTCCCAAGAACAGAAAACAAAATGCTTAGAACTTAAAATAGAGCAGTTTAAAGGGATAACTGCAGTTGATAGATAAATCAGTTAGCTTTAATTCTTTTAAAAAATATTTGTGAGGGCCTGTGTGGCAGCATAGCAGGTTAAACCAGCTGGCATCTGCAGTGCCGGCATGGTTTGAACCCCAGCTGCTCCACTTCTGATCCTGCTCCTTGCTCGTGTGCCTGGAAAAGCAGCAGAAGGCCTAAGCGCTTGGGCGCCTACACTCACATGGGAGACTCGGGAAAAGCTCTGGTACCGAGCTTTGGATTGGCCTTGCTCAAGCCATTGCGGCTGTTTGAGGAGTGAACCAGCAACTCTGCCTTTCAGATAAATAAATCTTATTAAAAAATTATGTGGGGGGAAAAAAAGATCTTCCTTTTCCTGATTCACTCAAAAACTGGAACTGGGCTGAACTGAAGCCAGGAGTCCAGAACTCAATCCAGGTCTCTCACATTGGTGGCAAGGACCTAACTACCTGGGCCATCACCTGCTGCCTCCAAGTGGTACATTAACAGGAAGCTCCACTGAGAGTGGAACTTGCACTTGGACCAGATATAGGATGTAAGCATCCCAATCAGCAATCCAAAAATGTTGGATTCTGCTGAATATGTACATATGTAGGATGTGTTGCTGTTTAGGATGAGTTTGACTATAAGTAACATGTGACTATTAAGAGACATCGTAAATGGATGTCGTTTCTGGATTGACTCAGCACTTTAGTGTTGTCTTCAGGACCCTGGCCGCCTCCCAACTTTCTGCTGTCAGATTCCCCTCACGTCACTCCTGGCTGCATCCCTACCTGCTCTGAGCTGGCTGCAGCAGCCGTAGGCATCATACTAATGATGTCCAGGCTTGCCCAGAGAGAAGCGCATGTTTGCGTCCTGTAAAATCAATGAAGAACCTTCCTGAAAACCACCCAAAGTACCTCCCCCCTCATCTCTTTGACCAGAATGGGTTCTGTGACTTTGCACAAACCAGTCTCGACTGGGAGAAGATACAGAGAGACAGAAAAGCACCAAGAGGCCAGAGGGTCTATCTTTTTGAGCGTTGTCCAATGCTGTCCCTGGTATGAAGTAGTTCAAATAGTGATTGGTTAAAAGAATAAGTCAATGTATGAGCAGTGTTGCTCTGACGTCCTCTGATAATGAGGCAGTTTTGGCTCTGTGTCTCATTCATACTTGTATGTGCCAAACCCTATATTTTAACCATTTCTGATAAAAATTCTTCGGAATATGACTTTTTCTTGACATTTTTCTTCAGGGTACTTTTAACATAGTACTGTGCAGTACGAGTCTTTTTGATGATAGAAACGTTTGGCACAGGTAGTCCTCGACTTTGGGAATGTGACTGGTGGAACCAAGAAACTGAATTTTTACTTTGGTCCCGTTTTGATCAATGAGACTGGTGACTGGGGAAAATTGTGTGGAGTAGCAAAGGTTTCACCACCTGCTGATCTGGAGTCCAGTCTCCTGGCAACCTTGCTCCTTTGGAACCAATCTTTTCCCAAAATACACAGAGACTGTGTGCTCCCAGATGCTTCATACTTTTTTTTCTTCAGTAGAAATATTTCCAGGCTTAGATATTTTCTTTTCCTGCCCTTAGCTTACAAGTGGCGGAAGCCAAAAGACATTGTGCTGAGAGACTTTCAGGAATGTGGAGATCAGTACGGATGAGCAGCACCAAGTGGAAAATGTAGCCGTGCCCAGTGAGCACTGAGTGGGAAAACACAAGAAACCAAGCGAAAAGCTAATAGCTGATTTAGCGATGAAGTAATGGAAATTTGATTTTTATTTGGACTTGTCAATGGAAGAGGCAGATATAGAGAGATGGATGGATGATAGATATGCAACTTAGAAATTTTTAAAGAAAATTTCATGGGAAACTGTACTAAGATTTGTCTTGTGAGACCCTAGTTGTTTGGAAAAATGTGCCCCATTCTCAAACTATGCAAACAACAGAGGAATTTGCTGGATGTATGTGTTTATACACAAGCATGTTTATATGCATGCAAACATGCAAATACTGTCCAGAATAAGATCTTTAGTAAGTGTGGTCATAGCCAAAGAATCTAGACAGCTTTTAGAATTTTCCTACTTGAATGTAATAATATCAGTGTTATTTTTATTGGGTAATTTATGCTTCTTTTGAATTATGTAAAAAAGTCATTTGTGTTAGTGAATGAATTAAATATCCTTTTCCAACTGAACCTATAACCTGTGTAGTGCTAGAAAGAATAGTAGAGGAAAGGCTGTTCTGTTTATAGTTACAACACTTGATGCTTTGTGATGTGCATATTTATGTTAAGTAATTTAAACAAATACTTGTTTTTGAAAATTGTAATTCTGAAGTATATATGCTAAATACAGGTAATCAGAAAATATGCCTGCTATTTTCCTACACTCGCATATAGCATTTTAGAAACTTAATATATAATATTTTAAAAACCTGGCCCCAGAAGCATTTATTTCTTTAAGATATTCCATAACTGCCCTAAGCCAGAGGAGTTCCTAGGCCAGGACACAGCCCACGTGAGGGAGTTAGCAACATTCTACTCCCTAAATAAAAAATGAGCCTTGATAGCCATGACCCATTATATGCCAATAGAATCTGGCCCATTTCCCTGCCACTGGCTCTGAACCTCGGATTGCCACCAGGTGGCATGCCAGCGTGTTAACTGGAGCTTAATATGCTTCACTCGGAATTTCTGAGTCGGGTTGCTTTAACTGCACTAAATTCATGTCATGAAACAGGAGTATACTGGAGGATTAGCAAGAGAGGGAAAAGGACTTTAAGTTCTCATGAACTAAGAAAAGGAGTTGGCTCCTGTTTTTCTCTTGCCCAACCCTAATCCCTTTGTTTCACATTGTTATCTTACTCAGTAAATTTACAGTAAAGTGCACATTTCTGATCATGTGGCTTACAATGAAGAAAACTGCCAGGCCCTGCACTTATGTCAGTATATTATACACACACACACACACACAACTGAAACCCTGAATTTAAGCTGGGTCTAATCCTTCCAGGGAACTCAGTGTATTTTAGCAAGTCTGAGCATCAGCTCCAGTAGTACATAGTCTCCCAACGTGAAGGTCAACACCAGGTATGACTGCAGGTTCGGATGAAACTGCAGCTCAAGGGATGGATTTTGCAGGCAGCTCCAGGCCCTGCACAGCAGTCCCACGGTCTCATGGGAGCCTTCCTAAAAAAGGATTGCTCATACTTCTCGACCAGATTTCTAAGCCCAAAGCCTAGAGTCATTCAAAGGCTTCTCTCTGGTAGAGAGCTTAGTCTACCTTAATAAAATGTGAAAAGACAATTGAAATCTTTTCCCGAAAGGAGTACTGAGAGGCATTTCTTAGCAGAAAATGAGTCAGAAAACCCTGTGTGGCTATTTTGCCCAGGCCCAGTGCATTCATGCCAACGTGTGGTAAACCATACAAGTCTGTCCATTGCTTCAGAGAAGCTAATGGAAGAAAACCAAGTGTCACAGGGGTGCAGTGTGTCCTGTTTGTCAAGGAGGCATTGATGTACTGAAATGAGGTTATGCATGCCAAGTACATGGCCAGGCAGAATATTACAAGCCAGTTGTTGCGCTGTTTCAGTAGTCCTTAAACAAAATAGTGCCACTGAGGGTGAAACTTCGGTGAAAAAGCAAGTGGGCTACCATTTGCAACACAAGTACATTTTAAAAGCCAGGAAATATATTTCAAATATATGTATACTTTGCTTTTAAAATACGGCATTACAAGGAATTTATATGTGCTGCAAGATAAAACATCTGTGAGTTAGTGCTGAGGTTCTAACCATCCCCAGAAACCTGATAAATATGTGAATTCAAGTAGGCGTAAAGGTAATAACAGGGAATCCGTGTTGTGGTGCAGTGGGTTGAGTGCCAGTTCCGGTCTTGGTTTCTCTGCTTCCTGCTGATGTATCTGGGAAGGTAGCAGAAGGTGGCACAAGTCATTGCACCACTGCTACCCTAGTGGGAGGCCTGGATGGAGTTCCAGGCTCCTGGATTCATCCTGACCCACACCTGCCTATTGCAGCCATTTGGCGATTGAACCAGGGGATGGAAGATCTCTGTGTCTCTTTGTCTCTTCCTCTCTGCCTTTAAAATAAATAACATTTTCTTCACACCACTTAGCAATTTAGATGCTTAGGTTCAAAGTCATTTTGGTGGGAAGAACATGTTGGGTTCCTGGTTTTGGCACCAGTGATGTTTTACAGTAGTTCCCTGTAAAATTCATAAATGCCTCTGTTATAATTACGTAACTATTCATAGAAAATAAAAAGGGGTAATTACCGAACTGGGGTTTTGGTAGTGCCATTCATAATTTTATGCCTGAGAAATCCTTTTTACCTCGGTAAATATCTGTTTAGTCAAGCTGCTTGTTCTTAGAAAATGAGAATTTTTTTCCTTAAATAGGAAAAGTTGACTATCATAAACGTGGAAAACCAAATATTTAATAAAATTGTTAACCTACTTGATTTGTGTTTTCTTTGTACCGAGGAAGTGAACCTGTAGGTATTTGGAAGCTGAAGTTACCCTGTGAGCCTCATTCAAAAGTGTGGAGATTCTACGTGTCATGTCAAAAAGAGTAGATTAAACTGAGCAGGTAGAATAGGCAGGTGACAGGCCTTACGTTTGGGCTTAACTGACCTGGAGAATTTGGCTGTGACATTGTTTGTCTATTTAGGGATTCTAAAAGCATACATGGACTTGTTGTTTCTGCAGGTCTTTGCTTGGCTGTCCTTTCTCACATCTTCTGTGCCAGGTACTCCATGTTTGCAGCTAAACTTCTGACTCACATGATGGCGGCCAGCTTGGGAACACAGGTAGGAGTGGTATTTCTGCTTGATTGTAAGATGTTCGTGTTCTGTCTTCTGTGAACGCACAAGTGATGTCTAATCTTAAACTTAGTTGAAATGAGCTTGTTTTGGTTTTGCTGTGGATGGGAAAGGAAAGGGGTGCAAGGGAACATCTGAACTGGGTTTAAAATGTGTGTTTTGTGAGCTTCTGTTTACAGAGAAGCACCTTAATAGCACTTAGAGACAAATAATCAGCCTCCAACTGTAAACTAATACATGACTAATATATTGCTGACTTATATATACATTAACATAATACATTCAAACAAAGCAGGCTGTGTTGCAGACTCTTTTATATGGAGGGCATTAAGGGCATATATACTGTAAAAATTAAAGATAATATATATTGGTTTATTTAATAGAATAGACTATTGGTCTATGGAAAAACTGTCTATGATAGAACAAATAACGTGGGAGACAATTACTCATTAACATGCAATTTAAAACAGAACTTAATGCAGTTCAAGACTCAGAAGGAAAGTAAATAAAATATAAAATTAAATGTGATTTCTGTCCATCAGTTACTGAGTCTCTGAAAGTAGATGCACTTAGGCCACTTTGGAAAGTTCATAGCAAAATGCAAATCAGAGGGAAGTTTATTTTGGTGCAGGAGAACTTTTTATTTTCCTTGAACTTGTCAAAGATTCCTAGAACACATTTAAACACAGCAATTGAGTGTGATGTGTCAACATAGACTTCTGACAGACTGCTCTGCGAATGTGCATGGGGACCTTAGTTTTCTGTCTCGTTTCAAGGAAGTCTTCATTGAAGAAATGTTCTTTGAGCTGGGACTCAAGTGAGCAAAAGTTCACACAGTTTGTTGTTGAAAGGAAGACATGGCATAGACATTGATATAGGCAAGTTGGGAAAAGTATACTCGCTTCTACAGGAGGCTGATGTTGTAGATCCAGGCAGTAGGAATGTGCTACATAATAGAAAACGTTTAAATATCATTCTGTAAAGTAAGGCCGTCCGTGTTTTCTGGAAGAGGGCGTTCTTCTGGAGGGCAGACAGTGCTGGTTCCTGATTGGGTGCTGGTCTATGCGTAAGTTCACTTTGTATACATTGGACACTGTGTTTTCACCCTGCACCCTGCGCTTTAGGAATCCAAAGTGCATCTTACTGAATTCTGAACAGAACTTTAAAAAATGCTGTTGGTGGAGAAATATCTGGAACATTGAATTCTCTTGCCTTTTTGTGTCCTGTTTGAGTAAAAATGACCTGTAAATTTTATACCTGCATGTTTCAGTGAATAATGGAGTGCTGGATTTCAGAAGTATCCCATGTTGTGTTTTGAAAGCACTATGATTGGTGGAGGTAACTATTGTTACTAAAGGGGACTTGCACTGAACTTGACAAGACCACTTGCATTGCCTTGATAATCTGTCTTAGCAGTCTGATCTTAGATAACACACTGTTTTTTAAAGGTCCCCATTTTCTAAATGTTAAAGTCCTGTTTATAGCTCCAGTTAGAGACTTACCAACTGGGATGTTAGGTTCCCAGCCTCTGATCTTTCATTCAGAGTCCTGCATCCATGGTGTGTGGACATGTTTAGAACTTTAACTGACTTCAAGGAAGTCCTTAAAAATACATGCTGGGCGTGTGGGTTGTTGCCTAAGAGAATAAAGCTTCAAGCATTGACCTCCCCTTGGGTGTTGTGAATACTGTAGACAGGCCTTCCAACACCATTCCCTTTCCAGTCTTTATTGATGATGTAGGAGTAAGTAAATTTGCTTTTGTTGGGGAAGGAGACAAGGTAAATGTGATAATTTCTGACTTCCTTTTGGAGCAATGTGGTATTAATACATACATGAATCAAGCAGTTGGAAAAATGAGCTCAAATTTGACTCTATTTCTAGAAGTTGTAGGATATTATATCCATGATTTATTATATAATGTGTATATGCACAAGACGACGATATGTGAGAATCTAAAGATTATTCTTGCTTTAAATGTCAAATGAGTCAGCTTCAATCTAGTTGGCAGTTCTGGCACCTTTGAGAGTCAGTAACTATAAAACACCAGCAGGTGGCGGCAGAAGATTGGCTGTTGTTGTTCAAGTCTTACTGTTAGTCTCTAGCAATTTGGAGCCTAGTTTGAAAAAAAAAAAAATGACGTTTTCATTGTGCTGCTTTGACTAAAGTAGAAAAGTATTTGCAACAAATACACATTTGTGGATTCCTGCTTTTGTCTTTTATCCTCTTTAATCAGAGTTGAACTGGATGCTTAGTTACTAAGGTGCCCTACGCAAGCTTGTCCATCCCCCACTTTGGATGACCTATCTTTCTATCATTTATATTTAAATATACTGATGAAGATAGTTTTCTGCCCCCATATTTGTGCTTTGATAAGCTTTCAGAAGTGTGACTGTTAATGTTGAAAAATGTGATCACTAGAATTTCATGTTTAAAGTCTTAAGGTTTGTATTTTCAGTAGTTTATCAAAAAGAATGTATTTTTTTCTCACTTATCTACAAAAGAAGATTAAATGGCAAGAAAACATGGGACCATTCACTTCAAGTATGGTGTGCAAAACAGTAAACAAGTTTTCATGGCGGTGGATTACCTTGGTGGGGGAAAAAAATCTAATGCTCTCTTTGGGATTTTTTTTTCTTTAATCTTAGGATTACTGTGCCAACCGTGTGTGCCATGATACATCTATAAACAACCAGGACAAAGGCCAAGTTTGCAGTTCAGGGTTTCTCAGTTCTTGGGGTTCTGTCAGGAAAAGCAGTTCTCCAAATCTAAAAAAAGAACAGAGGTTTCCTAATAGAAAAATGATAAGATAAAATAGTGTTTATTCTGAATAATGCTGAGCAAGGAGAAAACATTTGTTTCTCTGTGTTTTGTTTGTATGGATTAAACATTTTCTAAAACTGGAAAACAAATTTGTTCAGGAAAAAGTATGTACAAGCATGACTACATTTCGGCATCGTAGCATAGTGGGTAAAGCTGCAGCCTCTGATGCTGGCACGTCATCTATGCTCCAGTTTGTGTCCTGGCTGCTCCACTTCTGAATCAGCTCCCCTGCTGATGGCCTGGGAAAAGCAGAAGAAGGCCCAAGTGTTTAGGCCCCTGCTACCCATGTGGGAGACCAAGATGAAGCTCCTGGCTTTGGTTTGGCCCAGCCCTGGCTGTTGTGGCCATCTGGGGAATGCACCAGCAGACGGAGATGGAAGATTCTCTGTCTGTCTGTCTCTCTTTGTAACTCTGTCAAAATAATTTTTTTTTTTTTAAATATGACTACATATCCCAGAAATCCTATACGTTGTCAGCTCTGGTGACCATGTGAATGTTTGGGAATACCTGAAATACCTGAATTTAAGTTTTAGTAGCCAGTGGATGTGCTTGCATTTTAGCTGCATAGACACTTTCCTTAAGAAGACAGAAGGGAATTGCCTTAAATTTCAGAAGACTGGAGGTAGGTGGAAGCCAGGTGATCAGTATTTTTTTTGTCCAGTTTCTCATTCTGCATCATTTTGGGATCTCATTTTGGGACGTCTGGCATCCCAGGAAAGGTCCGGCAAAAGGAGTCTGCTTTAGGAGTTCATGTCTTTCTAGCTTTGAGAATCTTGCAGCTTTGAAAATCTCTGAGCATGATAGAGACCAGGAGCCATGTGCGACCTCCCAAGTGCCAGCTCCCCCGGACGGCACAGGGCTCAGTCCCCTTCCCAGCACCTCACACTGTTGTCCCAAGACTGTCACCTCCTGAAAGTCATTGCGTGATCTGCACCTGCTTGGAGAAAGATTAGATTAGCTATGTATGGCATAAGAATAACTCTTGATGCTGCATTCTTAGTATAAACGCATACTATCCACCTCTCTCCCATACTATACATATTTTTTAGAAATTATTTCTTTTTTTAAACTTTTATTTAAAATGTTATTGCCTTAAAATTGTGGCCATTTATCATTCCCTTTCTAAAGAGGGACGTATGCTTCTGAATTCTTCTGGTTTTCCTATTTTTTTGTGTGTTAAGGGGAGGTGCTTGAGAAAAAGGTCCAGGCAAGCAAGCTGGTATATGGTTCAGAGTGCAGTCGAGGCTCTTACTTTGGTATTTCCCATACCATTTCACACTCTGCAGAACTTCTCAGTGTTGAATCAGGTGTAAAATAAGTCACCAGAAAGAGGATATAACCACTACCTCCCCCCAAATTCTTTCTTCCCCTTAGAACGCTTGTGAGCATCTTCATTTTTAATGCTATTACATATGTAAGCCTTTTATTTTTTGTGCATAACAATTTAGGTATGCTCATCAGTATGGCAAAATATCAGGTTCATGATTGTGAATGTCATTCAGTCATGAAATTTGAAAAAAAAAAAAAACCCACTAACTCCTGGATCAATATCACGACAATATTGTTATTCCTCCTTCACCTGGGCCATTTCTATCTCATCTACACCATAGACAGTATTGAGATTTTATAGTGGGAAATACCAAGCGAGACACACACGTGTTAAGGCATGTAAATAACAACCTAAAACAGCAACTGCGTGTTGAGAACCAAGTACATCCAGAGAGGAAGATCCCGAGGTTGAAGACAGAGTCTGCTTGACAAGGTCCTGTGAGGGACTGCAGAGTGGCCTGGTTCTTGAAGGATATATGGGAGACAAATTGTAGCAAATTCTGGCTAGAGAAAAGAACAGGAATAAGGGCATGAGGTTGTAGTGAACCTGGGGAGTCCCACCTGGGTGGGGCTTGCAGATGGCTGCAGGAGAGGTGGCTCCATATTGTCTGAGAACCCTGCGACTTACCAAATGTAGGAACTCTGGAGGAGAAAGGAGGATTTAAGGATTAACCTGATGATAAGGGGTTAAGTGAGGATTGGATTAGAGTAGATGAGAGACTAGAAGTAGAGGGAATCCTGCTAATGCCCTGGAAAAAGCATCAGAAGACGGCACAGGTGCTTGGGCTCCTGCCATCCATGTGGAAGACCTGGAGGAAGCTCCTGGCTTCAGCCTGGCCCAGTCCCAGTCATTGCAGCCATTTGGGGAGTGAACCAGTGGATGGAAGACCCTTCTCTTATTTACTTTGAAATAAACAAGTCTTTTTTTAAAAAAATAGAGGGAATCTATAAAGGTAGAGTGGGCAGCTTCTGTTCTTGTCCGGTTAAAATGTATGTGAGCTTGGACAAAGGTGATGGCAATGAAAAATCAAAGGAAGGAATGACAGTTTTTGTGTTAAGAGTTTTTCAGTTCCATGCTCCTCTTTTTTTTTTTTTTTAACATGTATTTTATTTGAAAGGCAAAGGAATAGAGAGAGAGAGAGGTCTTCCACCTGCTGGTTCACTCCCCAAATGGCCACAATGGCAGGAGCTGTACCGATCCAAAGCCAGGAGTTTCTTCTGGGTCTTCCACATGGGTACAGAAGCCCAAGGATTTGGGCCATCCTCCACAGCTTTCCTAGGCCATAGCAGAGAGCTGGATTGGAAGTGGAGCATCTGGGACTTGAACCACTGCCCATAGAGGATGCCAGCTGGCGCTGCCAGTGGAGGCTTTACCCACTATGCCACACCCCCACGTTCCTCTCTTTAAATTAAGAAAATGGACACATTGCAAGTTTTACTTAATAAATATTAACAAAATACTTTAAAGATGTCATAGGAGGTGGGGGTTGTGAGGCAGGTGCTCATGTTGCTCCTGTTTTACACATGAGGAGATTGTGTGATGGGGTGGAGTTGCTTGCCCTGGGTCCTGGGGTGGTGAGCGACACAGCTGGTGTTTGAAGACAGCAGTAGACTTCTTCTTAAATGCCAAGCTGTGCTGCCCCACAAATGAGGAATTAATGACGTTTAAACTGTCGCCAAAGGAGGTGAAGACCTTTAAGGTGACTTAAACTGGTGGTTCCATTTGAGTTAAATAGGAAAAGCTTAACAGCAGAACAGAGATGGGGCATTGGAGGGTTTAGAGTTTCCTTGGCACATCCAAGCTGCTGACTGGCACATTTTCTACGTAAGTGCAGAAGTCCTGGCTCTAACACCAGCTCTCCCACACAGGGCGTGGGGAGAACTTGTGAATACAGAATGCACGTGGCCAATGTCGTCAAGGGCACCTTTGTCTTTAAGGGATTGAATGAAGTAGCTTATAGGCTTTGCCTTATTGATTTCTTAAGAAGACAAGGTGGGTCCTGTTATCACTGTTTTGAGAAATGGAGAAAATGATACTGAGAGAGATTCAGGTACCTTCCTTGGTTCTCCAGCATACAGCCTGGAGGGAGGGATGATTCGTAGCCAAGTCTGTGGTTCCAAAGCCCAGGTAGTGAAACACAGATATGTGGAATGAGAGGGATCTTTGGGAGAGAAATTAAAGCATAAAATTTTCTTTGAAGCCAAAGGAAGAAAAACAATCTCGAGTGGAAGGAGAATCAGTCGAAGGTGAATCCTCCAGTGGAGCAAGAGCTAGGGTCTCAGGTCCAGCTGTGAAAGGCAGTGGGGGCCCAGGAAGAGGGACAAATCTGGTGGCTCCGATCAGAGAATCTGGCTCAGAAGGGTCTGCTTCCTTTTTGGTGTTGTCTTGAGAACCTCCCATAGAAGTCCCATGGAAAGGTAAAAGGAATTGGTAAATTTTTCTCTATTCCATGTTTATAGTTACACATCTTGATTGCTTTGAAATTTTATATATCTAAAGATTTGGTGCCTGCTAGTGTGTGTAACTGAATCATTTTTTTCCATAGGCGAAATTAAAGCTTGAGTTTGAAGTTCCCTCCTGTTCCCATTTCTTGAATCCCAATTTCTATGATGGCCTTGCATTGTTGTTGTCATTATTGAACTTCATGTGAACTTGCTGTGGATCATGAAACAGATTAGTAACTTGTGGTTATCAAAATAACTTATAACCCCTTCTGCAACCAAAAATAGTAATATTGTGCTATTCACAAGTATGTGCTTTGGAAGAGTTAAGCTGATTTTGATATTCAAAATGGAGCACAATTTGAATATTGATCAGTGTCCAGTTCCAGGAAAAAAAGTGTTTTGTTTTTGCTTTCTTTTGCTTAAGTATAGATTTTGCTTTCTATATCAAGTTTGTCTTTCTTAAAGTCTTTTAATAAAATTCATCTGATTTTCTCAGCAAACTTGGAAAATTCGGCTTAAATAAACTTCTCACCAAACTGAAAGTTGGTGGACAATGAAGGTACAAGAATAGTATCATGGTCACATTACTGGGAAATTCAAACTTTCCCGAATGCTGAAATAGCAAAGCAACAGAAAGAGTGAGTAAGCCTCTGGATGAGGCTACTGTGACATTACCATGTTTGCAGCATGGCTTTTGTGCCTAGGAAAATTTATGAGGCAAATCCAGATTTCACCAGAAAATACCAGTTGGAAATCTTCTATTACAGCCTCAGAAACATACACTGTCCTTGGCTTTTAAAAGACTTCTTTTGATGTCTGTGACTAGGAGAAATTAGCATAGGAGAATTGTTTGTATGAATATTTAATTATAGCTCTAAAGGACTTTAAGTAACAAACATGGAGGGGCGGGGGTGTCCTGGCGCTGGGATGAGAAGGACAAATAGGGTAACATCTCTGAGCTGCGTTGGAAAAATAAAAGAATGCCTGCCTTGCAGAGTTGTGAAGACAAGAAAGTAGATCTTGTTTAAAAGCATGACCACAAGGCCCAGCAAGGGGGCTCGGGGCTGCGGGGGGGGGGGGGGGGAGGGCGTGACCACTGCAGCTGTCCACTGGGTCCAGCCCTGAGTGGGACCCTCTCGATGCCCTCTGGAAAACCAACGCCTGCTTTTCTGATCTTGAGGTTTTCTTAAACCAGTTCAAGGGTGTGGTGACTTTTAAGGGCCATCCTCTTTGCTTAGCTCCATCAAGCCCCTCCCTGGGCTGTCCCACCGAGGCACTCTGTTCACCACAAGCTGTAGTAGACAGGATCAGGCATCTGCTTCGAGGTTTCCCTTTGTGAGAACTGAAGTGTCCTCATTGCTTGGGTTGAATTGTGGGTGGTACAGACACCTTCTTTAAAAATCTATGCATCATGCAGCATTGTGGCATATGGGGTTAAGCTGCCTCTTGTGATGCCCATAGGAGTAGCAGTTCGTGTCCCACCTGCTCCACTTCCTATCAGCTTCCTTGCTAATGTGCTCGGGGAAGATGGCAAAGTGCTTGGGCCTCTGCCTCCCAAGTGGGAGACCTAGATGGAGTTCTGGGCTTCTGGTTTTGGCCTGGCCCAGTCCTGGCTGTCGCAGTTGTTTAGGGAATGAACCAGTCGATGAAAGATCGATCTCTCCTCCTCTGCCTGTGCCTTTCATGATTGATTGATTGATAGATAGATACACGCATGTGTGGATTCTATCTAGCTATTTGACATGTGAGATACACATTTATTTTAAAAATAGAGACTTTTAACGTCTCAGCAACGAGCACTTGATTTGCATCGCTGCACGTAGTGTTTCCATCACTCTGTGAGGTAGTAGATGGTGGTATTATTGCCTGTGTACTGCACATGAGAAACATCAGCCACTAAATAAATGGTGCTGGAGCCTCACATCCCATGACAAGTGGGTGTGTCCCCTCCAAGGCCATGTCCACGGTTGCTCCTCAAGGAGATGCCAGAGCCCTCGAGAGTGCTTCCCCTTTGCTCCCGTGGGACTGTCCAGCCAGCCAGTTCTCCTTGCAGACAGATTTGACATTTACTCCCCTGATCATGCTGGTACCTTCCATCAGTCTCATTTGCAACTCTCTGAGATGTTGCTTCCTTTTATTTTTAAATTTCTTTTTATTGAGAGTTAGACACACAGAAAGACAAAGACAGAACTCCCATCCACTAGTTTACTCCCCAGATGTCTGCAATGGCTGAGGTTGAGCCAGGCTGAAGCTGCGAGCTGGAAATTCAATCCAGTTCTCCTATGTGCATGGCAGGTACCCAGACATCTGAACCATCACCATCATCCCCACTAAGGTCTTTGAGTGGGATGCTGGAGTCAGGAGCCCTGGAAGGAAATTGAACCCAAGCACTCTAAACTGGGACGCGGTGTGTTAACCGCTAGGCTGAAAGTCTGCTTCATAAAATCTTGCGTCATTTTGTGAAGCTTTTCAATAGGTAGCCCTTGCAAAATTGGTTTTTAGATTTCTAAGTATAAAAGTCCCAGGAACTTCTGTCCCTGGGCTTGAGCTACTGGCTCCACCAAGATTGTCTTATATTTAGTGCTTATCAGCCTGGCTAAGCTTTTAGTCCCCGAGGGAAGAGACTGTTCTTTATTTATTTCTTTTTTTTTTTTTTTAATTTTTTGACAGGCAGAGTGGACAGTGAGAGAGAGAGAGAGAGAGAGCAAGGTCCTCCCTTGCCGTTGGTTCACCCTCCAATGGCCGCCGCGGTAGGCGCGCTGCTGCCGGCGCACCGCGCTGATCCGATGGCAGGAGCCAGGTGCTTCTCCTGGTCTCCCATGGGGTGCAGGGCCCAAGAACTTGGGCCATCTTCCACTGCACTCCCGGGCCACAGCAGAGAGCTGGCCTGGAAGAGGGGCAACCGGGACAGGATCGGTGCCCCAACCGGGACTAGAACCTGGTGTGCCGGCACCGCAAGGCGGAGGATTAGCCTAGTGAGCCGCGGCGCCGGCCCGACTGTTCTTTATTTCATATACCATGCCCAAAGGTAGACTAAAATATCATTGGTCATTAAAATGGAACAGGCTTTCTTAAATTCTATATCAGAGTGATTGGGCTTGTGTTAAATATTTGCTTTTTTAAAGATTGATTTGTTTATTAGAGATCTTCAGTTCATTATCCAAATGGCTGCAATTGCTTGGTGTGGACCAGGCTGAAGCCAGAGACTCTATCTGGGTTTCCTAGGTAGGTGTCAGGTGCCCAAGTGCTTAGGTCGACATCTTGTGCCTTCCCAGTCATATTAGTAGAGAACTAGATCAGAAGGAGAGCAGCTGGGACTCCAACTGGCATTCCTATACCGGATGCCGGTATTGTAAGGACAGGCGTAAGCCCACTGCACCATTCTGACAGCCCTTGGTTCCATATCTGACCTTAGCTTCTTGCTAACGCACATCCTGGGTGGCAGCAGGTGATGGCTCGTGTGCTTAGGTCCCTGTCTTCCTCATGGCAGACCTGGATTGAGTTTTGCCTACCACCTTTGGCCTGGCCCAGTCCTGGCTGTCCTGGGGAATGAACCTGTGGGGAAGTTAGTCTCAGTGTCTGTCTGTCTGTCTCTGCTTTCAAATAAAAGGAAAAGCAGCAGCAAAATTAAAGAACAGAGAGTGAGTATGTGGGAAAGTTTTCCTTAAGTATAAGACCTTCCTGTATTCTGTAGGAATGAAATTTTGTGTTGGGTGTAGATAATCACAATAGATAACAACTAACTGTAATACCTAATTCTAGTAACTATGAATGTCTATTGTTCCAGTGTAATTTATATGAGCCATTACAATAAGACTACAAGAAGCAAGGTTGTCATGTTGGCAGCATGTTGGAGTTGGGGCTGAGATGAAATACCCCAACCTGCTACACTATGTCTAGACATAATGAGCAATCTTGTCAGGTTTAGGTCCTGTTTGTATTTGTGATGAATCCACTCTTGGTTTCTGAGTTGATTGCATCTGATACCAGACTCCAGAAGTCTATGAGTAGCTGAAAGCACTCATTACAGTGCCTGGAGTTTTGAAAACAAGTTGGTTAATAAGATCTAACAATCACAAATCTCCATTACCCTCCCAGAAATATGTTTAAATTAAAAATCTTTGCAATTAGTGAGCATGATTTTGTACCTTGAAAATCTTTTTGAAAAATTTATTTAAGGTATACAAATATATATTTCAAATATACAGATTCAGAAGCATAGTGTTCCTTCTTACCCTGCCCTCCCTGCTGCTCGTGCTCCTACCCTTCCCCTTCTTCCTCTCTAATTTCCCTCTCAATTTTTACAATGATCTACTTTTAGTTTATATTCATAAGATTAACCCTACACTAGGTAAAGAGTTCAACATATATTAAGGAAAAAACACTGTTTCTCAAGAGTCAAGAACAAGGGCTGTTAAATAGTCATTGAATCTCAAAAATGTCAATTTCACAATTTCACTCCTGTATCTTGCCTTTTAGGTTCTCTGTTAGAATCTTTACATGAAAAGTGAAAGTATGGTGGGTTTTTTTTTTTTTTTTTAATCTTTCTGGTGCTTTGAGTCTGCCTAGAGAAGTACTCCATAAGTATTTATTTTAGAAGGCCAATGCAAACATTTGCACGTACATACACATAGATGTGTAGGCACTGCTAATATGGGTTCTTCTCTCCATATGGGTGCAAAGGCTGTGGAGTCTAAGGTAGAATCACTAGATAGCCAGAGTTTTAGCTTTGCTTGTGGTCATTCATTCCTGTTAACTCACTAGATACTCACGAGACCTCATTTGAAAACTCTGTCATACAAACACTCCACACTTGAGCAGTCTTCCACTCTAAGGATCAGGAGTTGCTCTTTGGACAGCCTTTGTGAAGGTTAATTATCAAGGACTCTTGTGTGGATATAACAAAGTCAGATGAGGGCAAGGAAGTCTGTCTCCTTCCTGATTCTTAATCATGACAGAAAACTGTTTATTCTGTGGGTTAAAAAACAAACAAACAAAAAAGCAAAAAATCTCTTTTCTGATGTTTTTGTGGTTACACAATTTGTCTCAGTATTTAGCAGTCATTCCTTGTTCTCATTCTCCAGTTATTTAGAATCATAGATATCAGACTCTATGATAGGAACAAAGACCTAAGATTGCTTGAGACCCTCGAGGGTCTCAAGCTATTAACAAGAAAATAGATTAATATAACATAATAATATATTATTGATATAACATATAAGGGAAGCTATTAACAAAATAGATTAATATAACAGTGATGTAAGCATATAATAGCAATTTGTACAGCATGCAGCAGGAACAAAAAAGAGACGTATTAATTCAGGATGAAGGATAAGAACAGGAAAACCTCTGAAAAGATGAGAATGCTTAAGCTCTCTTGAAAGATGAGAAGCCTTTACCAGGAAAAATCTACATCCAATTAAAATACAGACATTAGTAAAGGCAGAGGAATGGGCTGTGTCTGGCGGGATTAGTGGTACAGGAAGGATTGTGTTCTCTGTGGTTTGCACAGCATCACGGACAGTGCAGCTACCAAGGGTGGACCACGAGGCTGACCCAGGTTCCAGTGCATAGCGGGAAGAGATGGAGCAACCCTGGAGTGCCAGAGCTGAGCAGAGCTGATCTGGGGAGAAGCAGCAGGAGATGAGAATTTCCTGGAGGCTTTCCCAAGATGTAAATCAGGGCTCCACAGGTTAGGTGCTGTGTGTCTGAAGCGTTTTTCTTGGAAATGCAGTAACTGCTCAGATCTGGGAAGGCTGAAGCATCAGTTCTGTACTATTGCTTGTTCTGTAAGGAGTCAGTGGGGTTTCGGATTTTGGGGGGATTTTATTCTTGATCTTCTGTTGACACTAAAGTAATGCCTGCTGTCAACTGAACCATTTATTATACACTGAAGTTAAAAGCTATTCATATCTTAAAGACTAAACCACTCACAACAGCCCCAGTGAGCCCTGTCATTGGTTCAAGTGAAGAAATCGGGTATAAAGTGCATTGTTTTAGTGTTGCCTCAAGAACAGTCCACTGTAGTCATGTCAAAGACCTTACAAGGCCTAAGTCCATAAGTCAGTTTATCTGTTGCAGTATGTGTTTACGTTTGCATAAAAATATTAGTTCCATACAATTGTTTATGTGCCCTTTATATACGCCTTAGGGGGAAACCCCCCCAAAAATACAATGAAATTGAAAATTCCAGCGGTATAACTGTAGGAAATATATCCTGTGTATATTTTCCATGCTATTACCCTTTAGTGAATTTACTATAGAATTCATATTCTTAAAGACAGAACAAGACCATAGAAAAATACAGTGAGAATACCACAGGAAAATACTTGCGTTGTTGTTTTTTAAATTCGGCATGGGCTGCTCTTTTCTAAGTTATTAATAGGCCCAAGGAAAACAATATAAGCAATTGCACTTAAATAGAAGCAAGTCTGGGAGAACAGACTTCCGTCAGAATTGGCTGCTGGGAGGGTGAGGGGAGGCTCAGTTCCAGCCGTTTTGTGAGAAACTGGGAAAAGAGGAAACAATTTGGCTTCACGTCGGTCGCCGAAGCTGGATTTACTCTTTGGAGTTTACAAGTGGCTGCCAAGTGACGCGGAAGGCCCTCTGCCTAACCTTCGCAGGCCTCCCTCCCAGCTGACGTCTGCGTCAGACGGGACCCTGAGAGAGGAAGCGGGCGGCGGAAAAGCTTGTTTACCTCCCAGTGTAATGTGCTGTTAGAGGGCAAAAGAAGTGGTTTGGAAGAGCATCGGAATGCTGTCTTTAAATTCATGATTCCCGGCAGATTACCCAGCCTCTAGTCCTATATGTTGATTAGGATCTGGTTCTAGTGCTGCCGCCTTAGCGCTTCTGTGGGGGCAGTTTTAAAAGGTCAAAAACTCCCTTACGTTCACAGGTGTTTATAGATTCCATGTAAGAGTAAATAAATAAATGACTAGCAAACCCCAACGTACCCATCACGGCATCTCCAAGAAGACTGCCATCTAAGGAGAGCTGCCAAAGTTCCTAGCAAATGGAATTAAAGATAAATTTGTTCTGGTGCCCAAAGTATTTGAAATCCATGTCTTGTTTTGTTTGTCCTCAAAACTCCTTTTTCATGAGCTTTTTAAGACTCCTCATATGCACTTCTTAAAATTGTACCAAAACTTCCTTTTAATTCCATTTTCCATGACCTTTTTTGAAGTGTTCTTGTACAGATAGGAAATTAGGGCAAGCGAGGGATTTGTGAACGTGGCCTGCACAGTGTTGTGTGGTTGCCATACACTCTTTGTTGTCCTACATTTACCCTGTTCCCGCTGGCAAATCAAAACTTACTGTGGGAAGAACTCTGACCATATTTGTTTGTTAACCCCCCCTTGCATGAAAAGACAAAACGAGGAGAGTAATCCTTCCTCTAGGCTTTGCCCACTGCAGCTTTTAAGTGGAAGTTGCTTTTTGGAAGGCGCTGTGGAATAAGGCGTCAGACTCAGACTCACCTGAGACAAGGCTTTGATTCAGGTCTCCAGTCCGTATGCAGAGGGAAGGCAGGAGGGCATCCATTAGCACAACTGGGTGAGGACTTCAGCCGCACTGCGATGCTTATCCACGGAGGAACAGAGTCCAAGGCTCCCAACAGCACCATCGCCCCGAAAGCTGTCTTTAGATGCACAGGGGAAGGGGTCTTATACTCACAAGTATACTCACTGATGCACAGTTGAAAAGCAATCTGTGCCCATTCTGAAAACAAGAGAAGTGTATTGGTAGACAAGGTAAGACAAAAACTTAAAAGGAGATTTGAAAGAAAAGGACAAGCAATATTCATCCACAAAAACAGAGATGGTATGAGGTTATGGGACAGAACAGTTCAGATACTGTGTTTAGGTTTTAAAAACTTTTTGCTTTTTTTTTTTTGAAAGGCAGAAACAGATCTTCTGCTAGGTCACTCTCCAAAAAAACTAACAGTAGGAGTTGGACCACACTGAAGCCAGGAGGCAGGACTTCAACCTAGTACTCTCAGGTCGGTGGCAGGACCCCGAGTACTTGGGGCATCACCTCCTGCCTCCCAGGGTACCCATCAACAGGAGACTGGAATATGAAGCCAGAGGCAGGACTGTAACCCAACCACTGTGTGATTTGGGACGCAGGCATCCCAAGCAGGGTTCTAACTTCCGTCCCAAATGGCTGCCCTTGTTTTCTTTTGAAATGTGTGATTTAAAGTCACTTTGATTACAGGAAGCACTGGTCGTCTTCATCAAAGGAAGAATGACTTTCTCTCACTTCTTTCTGAGTTTCCCAGAATTTCAATTTTCTTCTTAATTCTTTGAATTTATCCTTTGATTTTCTCAAATGGTGAAATGGCATATACTGAAATTTTTTATTGAATTAAATATTTTAGGAAGTTTTTTTCATTTCATCTATATAATTCTAGATGGGTAATGGTATTGCTGATACTTTTTTACTCCTGTTATATTCCAGAGACTTTAAGTGCCCTCCATTTTATTATTGTTTTGAAGATTGATTTTTTTGAGAGGCAGAGGTCTTCCATCCTCTAGTTTACTCCCCAAATGGCCGCAACAGCAGCAGCTGGACCGATCCGGAACCAGGAGCTGCTTCTGGTTCTCCTACATGGGTACAGGGGCCCAAACACTTGGGCCATCTTTTGCCGCTTTCCCAGGTCATTAGCAGAGAGCTGGATTGGAAGAGGAACCAGTGCCCATATGGGATGCCAGTGCCGCAGGCGGAGGCTTAACCTATGCCACAGAGCCGGCCTCTCATTTTATTCTTGATACAGTGCTGTGTGCATTGTCTTCTTCATCTTATACATAACTCAGCTGAGTCTTGCACAATTCCATTCAATCTGCCCAAGATCCTCTAACTGTTGAAGCAGGACTAAGATGTAAGCCCATGTGGATCTGATTTCTTTCCTTTTTAAAAATTATTTGAAAGCCGGGGTTAGGCAGAAATAGAGAAAGTGAGATTTTCCATCTGCTGATTCCTGGCTCCCTGACTCTGCAATGGCCAGGGCTGGGCCAGGCCAAAGCCAGGACCAGGAATTTCATCCTGATTTCCCACTTGGGTGTCAGGGGCTCAAGTACTTGAGCCATCTTGTACTGCTTTCTCAAGAGCATTAGCAGGAAGGTGGATTGGAAGTGGAGCAGCGAGGACTTGAACCAGCAGTTGTATGAGATTATGGCTTGGTGGAGAGTAGCTTAAGCCACAGCAACCGAGTGTGGCCCCATTTCTTTCAACCATGATCATACATGTGTATGGAGGTATGTATGCATATATGCCTCATGTGTACATAGATGTGTGTCATATGAAGTGCCTGTTTTTTCTGCAGCTACTGAAGACAATGGTCAGATAGCATGTCAGTGGTCAGAGGTGGAGGGGAGGCTGTCGCAGGCACGGAAACAATGCTGAGCAAAGGAAGCATCACCAGTGATAGGCCTTAAGTGTTGGAAAGTACAGGACATCTCTCAAAATACCCAGAGTAGGGGACTATATCTTGATGTGCATCATTTTTGAATGTGAATGTTGCAGGGGGAAGATTGGGAAGACAGACTCTGATCAGGTTACAGGAGATCATGAGAGCTTAATGTAGAACCTGGGGTTTTAACTTCTAGATTTACAAGGTTTCTATCTGAAGAGTAGCATACAAGGGTTCGTCTTGGGACCACGTCTCAGGCTCAGCCTCACTGAGCATTATGGGATTCCTAACTTCCCAGAGAGTTTGTCTGCTCATGACAGCTGCAGACATCATCCCAGTATGTCAGTTTTCTGGAGAATGTTTTTAGTATGTCTAGACACATTGGTAATCTTAAAATTCTCATTTCTTGGCAGTCCCTCGTCCTTGTAAGTAAGCTGTCTCTGAACTTGGGAGATTTTAACAAAGGCCTTTCCTGTTCAGTCCATCTGTGATCAATGCCTGCCCTACAGGCTCGATATTCTTTCTGGCAGGTCTAATTCATATTGTGATGTCCTCAGCTTTCACTCTTTTAGGAAAGTTCCTTTCTGCTCACTGATGCATCATTTTCTTCCTCACTGGATAACACTCTGGGCTGCTTTTTAACAAAACTGGAGCACGAGGGTAAACACTGAAGTGAAGAGCTTCATTGTGCATCTCATCCTTAGTTGATAATTGATGGAATATTTTGTGTTTCTTAGATCCTGCCCCAGTACATTGCCAAGAACCTGCTGGATTGCACCTGTGCCATTTTTGAAAAGAAATTAACTGATGCGTTCCAGGAAGGGTTCACATTGGCTCATTATTTCTGGCTTAATCAAGTTAAGGGGGAAGAAAGAAAAATAGCTAACGGCAGAGCACCTGTGTCCACTGTTGCCGGAAATTATGACCCTGTTAGTATGACATTTTTTTGTGTGTGATAAAGGGGTCTAATTAGTGGGCTGTTAATGTCATTTAAGTACTCATTAAATGTGCTACCATTTAATAAGCTTGTCTGATTGCAGACCTTCATTAAAAGTCCTGGAAAGCTAGTTGTTGTTGGGTTCTTGAAATCTTGTAATTTTCCATAAAATCTACTCTATGGAAAGCCCCAAGAGAGGTGAATTTGGGCCAAAAAAGCACGAAGATTGGTGCTGTGTACGGAGAACATTCAGAGTTTACAACAGCCTGCAGTAGTCATGTAAATTTTGGAAAATAAATACGGGAAAGTGATTAGAAATTGGAAAGAAGGATCAAGTATAACGGGGGGTGGGGTGTTGTCTTTAGCTTTTTAAAATAAACCAACATTTATGCTAAGGACTATGCCAGTGGAAAAACCTCTACATTTCATAATTGATAGGAAATTGCAGATTTCCTCACAGGTCTAAAGAGATTACCGTTACATTAATGTCCTCACCTTCAAGCGGGAAGTTATTTGTAGATTTTTACTGATAATTCTTTAGAAGTTTTCTGATTTCTGAAATTAGTTTCACAAAACTTCTCAGTACTTTGTGTCTCTTTCTCCTTCACTTTGGAGAGGACGAAAGGAACTATTGCGTAGTCTACTGAGTACACGTATTTTATCTTTTGAGTCTTCACTGTACAGATGTGGAGCTGTAAATGTAACCTAGACCCAGATCAGGTCAAAGCCTGTTTTTTCTGTTACATATGCATCTACATGCTTTTTCACTATTGACTTTTAAATGCTCAGAGAAAGCTCCTGCTCTGGTTGGGGAAATTGCACCTGTGCCCTTTGAGTGAGTACAAGCCTTTGAGAGTGCTCACTACTTACCTGCTTAAACATGGTAATGCGTCCACTGTGTTTGCATTGCATATCTAGAAAGTCAGTGCCTTTAGTTTTTCTAAAATGACTGGAATATGTGAATTAAGGTCATAAAGATGAGAGACAACACCCCAAAATAAATATTATATAACTAATAAATGATTTGAATACATGTGATTTCAAAATTTCCAAAGTTATGTCAGTGTCTGTAAAATATGCTGAATTAGAAACCCTCCCTTATTTATTTATTTATTTTTTATTTTTGACAGGCAGAGTGGACAGTGAGAGAGAGAGAGACAGAAAGGTCTTCCTTTGCCGTTGGTTCACCCTCCAATGGCCGCTGCGGCCGGCACGCTGTGGCCAGCGCACCGTGCTGATCCGAAGGCAGGAGCCAGGTACTTATCCTGGTCTCCCATGGGGTGCAGGGCCCAAGACTTGGGCCATCCTCCACTGCCCTCCCGGGCCACAGCAGAGAGCTGGCCTGGAAGAGGGGCAACCGGGACAGAATCTGGTGCCCCGACCGGGACTAGAACCTGGTGTGCTGGTGCCGCTAGGTGGAGGATTAGCCTGTTGAGGCACGGCGCCGGCAGAAACCCCCCCCTTATAAAAATGTCCATGGCCATGTTGTCTATTCTGTTAATCACTAAAGATCTTAAAATTTAAGATTTTTTTTTTTTGGTAGCAATACTTCATTCAAATGACAGTGCAGTAAGAAAAAAATTGAATCTCTACCTTAAAAATGAAAGTTTTGAATGTAATTGAGTGAGTATATTTGTAAACCCATCAGCCACAATTATCTCCAGTTAGTGTTTCTAAAGATTGATTTATGTTAATTAAAAGGCAGAGTTGATGGAGAGGGAGAAGGGCATGTGAGAGGCAGCGACTGGTTCACACCCCTATATGGTTCCAGTCCAGGCTGATGCCAGGAGCCAGAAACTCCATCCTGGACTCCCCAAGAGCGGCAGGTGCGTGGGCCACTGGAGGCTGCCTCTTAGGTGCAGTGACAGAAAGCTTGATCCAAAGCAGAGTGGCCTGGACTGGAACCAGCACTGTGATATGGGATCCAGGTGTCCCAGGTGTCAGCCCAACCCACAGTGCCACAACACCCACCCCTGCTGCTTTTTTTTTTTCCCCTCTTCCTTCAGCATTTCACCTTCTCACACCCCATTTCCTAGCTCCCCACCTAAGGCCTTACCCCACATTTGGTGTCTGTAGGTTTGGCTGTGCTTGCTCCTTCCCCTCATTGTGGCATGGGGAGGTGAGCCCTGGAGCTGAAACCCACCTTCCAGAGTGAAGCGGGCACAGCTTGTGCAGGTGTTGGTGCAGTGGATGGGTTGTAATGAGCTGAGAGTGTGGTAGGGAAGAGAAGGGGACTATCTATTGCCCTTGTGGGTCATCTTTAGCATCCCTGTTCCAATTGTTCCCCTTCTTTTCCTTTTTTTCCATGTCAACATGGAACTAAATTGCTGTCATATACTTAAACTCTGGCATTAGCCCAATACTTTTTATAAAGGTTTTACAGACCTAGTCTTAGTCCTAGTGCAATGGGGACTTTGGGCCAGATAATTTGTTGTGGACAGCTGTCCTGTACATTGAAGGGTGGTTAGCAGCATGCTGTGCCTCTGCCCTTTAAATGCTGGTTGCATACGTTCTCCTAGTTGTGAAAACTAAAAATGTTGGGGCCAGCTATGTGGCGTGGGAGGTTAAGCCTCCTCCTGCAGTGCTCGCATCCCATGTGGGCACTGCTTCAAGTCCCGGCTGCTGCTCTTCTGATCCAGCTCTCTGCTAATGCGCCTGGAAAGCAGCAGAAGATGGCCCAAGTCCTTGGGCCCCTGCACCCATATGGGAGACCCAGAAGAAGCTCCTGGTTTTGGCCAGGCCCAGCTCTGGCTTTTGTGGAGTGAACCACCAGATGGAAGATCAACCTCCTTCTCTCTTTGTATCTCTGCATCTCAAATAAATCTTTTTAAAAAACGGAAATGAAAAACTTTAAAATGTCTTCAGACGTTGCCAAATATCTCCTTTGGGGCAATCTCATTCCCAGTTGAGAACTGTGCCCTGAGCGATTAGCCTGCTCTTATCATTTTTTTTTCTGAACATTTAATGAAATGTGTCCTTGAAATTAAAAAAATACGGGGGTGGGCTTTTGGTGCAGCTGTTGGTTGCCACATGTGGTGGCAGCTTCATGTCTTGGAGTGCTCCTCTGCCTCTGACCCAGTTTCCTATTAATACACACTGTGGAAGTTAGCAAGTTGGGTTCCTGGGAGACCCAGATGAAGCTCTAGCCTTCTGTATCTGGCTTGGTATAACCCTGTCTGTTGCAGGCATTGGGGAAGTGAACCAGTGGGTGGAAGATCTCTGCATGTGTTTGTCTCCTCTCCTCTCCTTCTCCCTCTCTCTTCCCCCACTTCCCTTTCAAATACAATGAAAATAGAAATCCTTTTAACAACCAGTTATGAGACTCTTGATTTTAGGGTGTTATTTTCCACATAACCGGGTTGTCAAATTGCCTCTGACTTCTCTTGTTTCATATCATGATCTTTTCAAGTTTTTGAGTGAGACATCAAAAATAGGTTTTGTAGTACATACCAGCTGCCTATGATAACAAATAGCCTGTGGCTTTAGCTACTCTTTGGAGAGTGTCTTAGTTAATGGCTCTGCCCTCTTCCTCATTTGCCATTCCTTCTAAACAAAACGACCAAGTTCAACTTTGTGTCAACACCGGACCCAACGTTATCATTATGTTTTCCCAGCCCAGAGCACAGAGCAAGACTTGTCTTGATTGAAGGTGACAGGTTGTCCCCATTTACTTATGTCTCTCCTGAGTTTAGCACTGAAAGTTCCACATCCCAGGTAAAACTTTCTCCTTTAGTGCTGGGCAATCTAGGACTATTTAAACCCTAATTAATGTTCCCCTTTATTTCTTTGATAATCAGGTCTGCTCTGATTTCCCTGCCACAGTGTCTCAAGGAATTTACTGTAAGGCATAGAGATCCTGTGGGTAAAGTTTGGCCCACAGTCGTGGTCTGTATGGTCTCCTACAATTTCCCCAAATTTGAATTTGAATGTTTGCTGAAGACCTCCTAATCCTGTGGTGTACTCTTATGTGTTCTTTATGTGTGCTCTCTCTCACATTTATGTTAATGACCTGATGGTCTTTGCTTTGCAACCCTTCATCTGAGAACTGGTTGCAGCTTTGCTCACTAAGGATTATCTCAGGTTCCATGTAGATTTTTTTACAAGGCAGATTCATAGACGCCCTTAGTGTTCAGGATTTCTTTGAACTATCACATTATGCAAAATGAGGCCCGTGAAGCAGCTTATTATCCCGTGGCTTTTTTTTAAAGGCTGACTTGCTCACAGGTGATTAACCTGAAAGACTTCTTAAATAGTCCACCCGGACTGTGCACGTAAGATAGCAACCTGTGGGGTATGGAAATTATCTTAAACATCATCAAAATTACTTTGTCCATGCTTACTGTGTCTTCTCCAAGGTGATATGGGGATGCTCCAAGTTGGCTTACCTTCTTCACACCAAAATTTCTCTCTACAGAAGCTGTCGTTAAAATGCAAATCTGTAAGAGATACTAAACCATTCAGCATGTGATATTTATGGGTCAGAGGGTTACAGAAGCCTAGGTGCATTGTGACAAGGTTTGAGAGGAGGCAAGGAGAGTTCTGAAGCTTGATTTGTCCAACACAAGGTGAGGACGGCAGAGTGACAGTTCTAAACAGTTTATAACAGTGTGGAGCTAGAGAACGCTGGGGAAGCTAACAGGGCACAAGCTTGGAGAAAGACAGAACTCCTCTGCCCCATAATCTCATTTTCTAGCCTGTTGTTCTAAGGAGTTTCTATACACTAAGATCCTGAGGCTAGCTGTGTACTGTAACTGCAGAGGGTGGGGCGGGGAGAAAAGGTGATGGTGATGCTCATTCCCACCCTCACTGATGTTGAAATGTGTTGGTCGAGATCACTCTACAATGTAGCCAGAGCTAATCATGTTACATTGTAGTTGTTTGTAGAAGGCAGTAATAATCCTACTGCTGATATCCATATTTTTAGATCAACGTGTACTCAACTTTTTAAATATTATCCATAATTTTGCTTGTTGTCTCAACACACATGTTTGTTGAAAAGCATGGGCCACTTGCACTAATCTATCGTTCTGTAGTCGTCCTCATGATGCTGTTACATGGAACCTTGCTCAAAAAAACTCTGACCAGATTCTTACCCGTTTCTGGTTGGTTTCTGGCTTCCATTTCCCAAAGTTCTCTTAATCTGGCCAGTTATCTTCTAAAATTTCTCAGCTCATTAATGGGGTCACTTATTTTCCATCTCTGCTGATGTGGTACTGGGATGGGACCTACCTGGAGGGTTTAATAGAAATGCGGAGTCAAAGTCTGCACCCCAAGCTTACTGAAGCAAAACCTCCATAGTAAATATTTCTGCAACCTGATGCTGTGGAAACATGAGCCTTCAATCTCTCATTAAGTGATACCCTCATTAGCCATGGCATTGAGCTTTAACTGTTTTTGTATGCTTCATGAGTCCCAAACTTATATATTGACTGCACACCACTGTTTAAAGCTCTGGTCTTATATGTTTTCTGGCTGCTTGATCTTTGTCCTTGGAGGTCTCACAAGTATCTCAAACTTAGCCTTTTCAAGCAGAAATATTTAACATCTCCTGGAAGCCCATTCTATTTTCAGTCTTCCGTATTTCCAGAATGAGGGTCATCATTCACAGGGTTCTTCAAGTATTATTTGCTTCTTCCTCTGGGTATACCCAGTCCACGAAGAACCTGATCTAATATACTAGTAAGTTCTGTTGGCTCTAAACACTCATGGAAAAATGCAACTAAAATGTAAGTGCATTTTTAAAAGGTTTTATTTATTTGAAAGGCAGAGTTACAGAGAGACAGAAGCCTGCCATTCATTGGTGCACTCCCCAAATGGCTGCAGTAGCCAAAGCTGGGACAGGATGAAGCTAGGAGCTTTTTCCAGGTTTCCCACGTGAGTGCAGGGGCCCAGGCACTTGGGCCATCTTACAGTGCTTTCCCAGTCCATTAGCAGGGAATGGGATTGGAAGTGGAGCAGCTGAGACTCAAACTGGTACCCATATGAGATGCTGGCTTAATGTACTATGTCACGGCACCAGCCTCTCATTATGTTATTAAATTTTTTTTTGCCTATTTTTCATTTTATTTGAAATGCAGAGAGGTAGAGATCTTCCATCTATTGGTTCATTCTCCAAATGCCTGCAGTAGCTAGGGATTGGCCAGGCCAATCCAGGAACCTGGAAATAATCTGATTCTCTCCCACAAATGGCCAGTACCCAAGTACTGGGCCGGTACCCAAGTACCTGGCACTTTGCAGGGAGTACATGAGCAGGAAGCTGAATCATAAGCAGATGAGTGGGAACCCAAACCCAGGTGCCCTGAGAGGGGATGTAGGGGTCCCATGTGGTGACCTAACCACTCCTCCAAGTTCTGTTCTTTAGGACTATATTCTTTTTTTTTTTTTTTTTGGTCTTGATGCCTAAGTCTAGATTGCCTAAATCAAGGGGTCTTACGTGAAGTGCACATTGGTTAAATAGTTGAACTTTTTAAAATTAGGAGTGTAGTTTTCATAAAGTATTAAAGCATTTATATAACCACAGAGATTATATCTCACTTCTAATGTGTAAGATTCTTAGAAGTAGTTAAGAGTGTCACAGGTTTTTATATTCTGTTCTTACCATGTCTGTCATAGCATCTTTTAGATATTTGATACTGAATGCATGAATTTATGGTTCCCAGTTTCTGGAGAGCTCATTCTTAAATCTCATTTTTTAAAAAGATTTATTTAGTTGAAAAGCAGAGTTAGAGAGAGGAAGAAAGCACTCTTTCATCCGCTGGTTCACTCCCTGAATGGCCACAACTGCCAGGGTTGGGGCCAGACTGAAGCCAGGAGCTTCTTCCGAGTTTCCCACATGAGTGCAGGGGACCAAGCACTTGGGCCATCCTCCACTGCTTTCCTAGGCCACAAGCAGAGAGCTGGATCAGAAGAGGAGCAGCCAGAACACAAACAGGCACCCATATGGGATGTTGGTGGAGGCTTAGCCTGTTACACCACGGTGCTGGCCCCAGATAAATATTTTAATGCAAAAAAAAAAAAAATTGAAACCCATGCATAGATTTTTTTTTTCATAATACACTTTCCATGAACTTCCTGAGACCTCTCATACCTCTAAATTATGTTGTGACTGCACTTGCCATTTTTCCAAATCCACTTCCTATCATTTGTCTGACATACATCGTGTCTTTTGTGACTACTGAGCTAGGCTTCTAATTGGTCTGCCCTCCTCATCTTGTCTACTGACTTGTTCTCTGGTTAGGAGCCACTGTCATCTTTTAAAAATGCCATGCACATCCTCTGTTGAGCCCTTTCATATCTTCCCACAATTCTTCAGTTCACCATCCAACTGTGGTCGTTAAGATTGTGCCAGCTCTACTTGGTGTCTGCAACCTATGTCCACTCTCACCCACTCTGCCCCATTGATCAGCCACACTGGCCTCTCCCTGGTTCCCAAAAAGTCTCCTGCCTGGGAACCTTTGTGGATACTGTGGCCTCTCCATGCCTTGCTCTTTGCCCTGATGAGTGGCTTTTCAGGTTACAGCTTCCTTCGTCTCGCTGCAAGAGCCAGGTTAAATGTGACAATCCAGGGAGGCCTGCCTCAGTACTCCATCTCCTGCCTCTCCAGCATACAGTAGTCCCTGAGCCCTGTCCTCCATAGACCCAGCGTGTTACTCATTCATTCATTTCCATTCCCTTTGAGAAGTTGTGTAGCCCATGAGGGCGGGAACCAAGGCTGTGCACTCATTACTGCCACAGTGCCTGACTGTTGATAACCGCTGAATGCAGATCTAATAATGAATTGAGGTTAAGCTTTCACTTTTTTGTCTCTTTTTAAAGATTTATTTATTTGAAAGGCAGAGCGAGCTTCTGTCCACTAGTTCACTCCCCAATTGGCCACAACGTTTGAGCTGATCTGAAGCCAGGAGCTTCTTCTGGGTCTCCCATGTGGGTTCAGGGGCCCCAGCACTTGGGCCATGTTCCACTGCTCTCCCAGGCACATTAACAGGGACCAGGATCAGAGGAGGTGCAGTGAGGACTCAAGCCAGGGCCTGTAAGGGATGCTGGCACTGCAGGTGGCAGTTTTGCCCCTAGCTACAGTGCTGGCCCCTACTTGTCTGTGTTTAAAGAGGAGTCAAGGACTGTTGTATGAGGGATATAATTGGGATGAGATTTTAAAAAATAATTTGATATAGAAATTATAATTCTAAAATTTTAATATCCTTCAATCATCCTTTTTACATAGAATACATGTAAATCTTTAATATTAGCTTGCCAATGCTTTAGTTATATAATTTAGTTATATAATTCACAGTAGGAATTTTGTACCACAAATTAAAAGCAAAATCGGCATTCCAGACATAGTAACTAGATAATTTTTTTTTTAAATGTGGAAACAGAGCAAGTTAGAGTTGGTCTTAGATGTGGAGATATAATAGGCATTTCCCTACATATTCCTATTTGAGGGAGGTTATAAAAACAAATAAAACCAAAAAGTATTCTTTAACCCTTGATGTGTGTGCCCAAGTTCACTGCTTCCTGAGGTTGTGTTATCTGTGCATCAGGGTGCCATTATGTGGTCAAACTCTCCTGTGCATGAGGTCCTTGCCAAGCTACTGTGTTGACTAGTGGGACTACATGGCACTAACTCATTTTCCACCCCAGAAGGAAGAATGAACTGCCAATGAAAACTGACCCCCAAACAATTATGATAACACAATTCCATTGTTCAAGAGAAGTATTTGTGTAGATGGCTGCCTCTTAACACTTGTATCGTTAGGACAGAAAAGCAGATATTCTTAAAATTTTAATAAAAATGAGTATACTATGAAATAGCAATCTTACAGATGGTAAAAGAGTTTTAAAAACACTATTTTTCTTGGCAGAAGTCAGGACAATGCATTAAACCACATATTCATGTGCTTATAGACTTGGGAGAAAGAATTGACTCTAACTGGCCTTTGCTCATTGCACATGAGAAAGGTATTTGATGTTGGCGCTCATGTATCACTTGGCGTTTTTATCATTGTTCTGCAGCTTGACAGAACACTAGTTGCCTTCGTTTCCTCCTTTCTTATCTAGCCATTTTCACCTTCTACGCTTGGCTCAATTTAGTTGAGTGGTACAAATATTGAGCAACATGTATTGATGTTGGCACCTTGTTCACAACCCACCGTGACCTTTCTACTCATTGCCTTTTCTGATATTCCTTTCACTGTATTTTACTGTTCTTATAAAACTGACTTTGGTGAAATATAGAAGCCATGGTGGTTGATCCTCTGTCTACTGTTTTTCTCATAGTGGAAGCTGTGGCCACATCTGTGATACCATTAGCAAGTTAAAAGCTGAGATACTGCATATTGGGCTGTGGCATTTTCTGAATCATTGCTCTTTGAACAAGGTGTGTCCGGTGTTGGAAAGAAATCCTAGCAAGGTCTCCACTGGAATGCCAACAGGATAGTCAGAGGCCTTGCCAAACCCAAACCTAAAGCATTTTTTTTAGCAGCTTAGATTAAGAGTAATTAACATTTAGTATACTCTACTTATTCATTAAGTTTCCATAAAAACATTTTAGCCATGTTTGTCAATGTTCAGATAAACCTCTTGATCTTTCAAAGATCTGTCTCTATTAGACTTGGCTTTTCTTACCAGAAATTTTTTTTTAAGGTGAATGGAGCCTGAATCTCTTTTAATTTTTTAAAATTTTTAAATTTTTGCCAGGCAGAGTTAGAGAGAAAGGTCTTCCTTCCATTGGTTCATCTCCCAAATGGCCGCTACAGCTAGTGTGCTGCGCCGATCCGAAGCCAGAAGCCAGGTGCTTCCTCCTGGTCTCCCATGTGGGTGCAGGGCCCAACCACTTGGGCCATCCTCCACTGTACTCCCAGGCCACAGCAGAGAGCTGGACTGGAAGAGGAGCAACCAGGACAGAATCCGGCGCCCCAACTGGGACTAGAACCCGGAGTGCCGGCACTGCAGGCAGAGGATTAGCCTAGTGAGCCGCGGCACCGACCCAGAAATCTCTCTTTAATGTTAACCACTTTTCAGTAGAGCAATCCTGTTCTGGTGGCTGATTTTAGATGAATGATGTCAGCGCCATGGTCCTGGACAGGCCTCCTCATTCATTCCCCAGAGAACGCTCATCTGGGGAGTCAGGAGGCACTCAGTGCCATTGCTTTGTACAGACCACTGTTTGGGGGAATTAAGGTGTCCCCATTCAATATATATCCTTAAAGTACTTTTTTGTTGATGGTCTACTTCGGTAGCAGGGAAATTTCTTGGCATCTCATCGAAGACAATATGACATAAAAACTATTCACTGAGGCTTTTTTCCCCATTTTTTTTTCACTTTTTGGAGATAAAAAATAGCTTTCCAAGGTATTTTTTTGTGAACATTTTTGGTGCAGAATTTTGAATACCCTTCTGCGTACTTGGGAAAACCATTTAAGTATGTACTGAATATAAAGCTGAGTTAGTTGTAATACTCCTTATTAATGTTGTATTTGAGAAAAATTGTCAAAAGTCAAAAAGGTAAGCTCCACTGTGTGTGCCCACACATTTGGTGGAGCCTATGGAGAAAGTGACGATGGGGAGACCATTTTCCCTTTTTTGCACACATATTCACACAAGTACAAAACCCTTCGCCATTCAGCTGCTCAGTCCTAGGAACAATGTGCTTGATCAGTCTTGAAGTTTACAAATGTTGGCATGCTATTTTTAGGTGCTATTGATCCTTCAGGGGAAAATACAATTCTATATATTTTTTAAAGAGTTATTTATTTGAAAGTCAGAGTTAGAGAGAGAGAGGTCTTCCATCCTATGGTTCACTCCCCAATTGGCCACAATGGCCAGAGCTGCGCCAATCCAGAGCCAGGAGCTTCATCCAGATCTCCCATGTGAGTGCAGGGGCCCAAGGACTTGGGCCATCTTCTAATGCTTTCCCAGGCCATAGCAGAGAGCTGGATCAGAAGTGGAGCAGCCAGGACTGGAACCAGCGCCCATATGGGATGCTGGCGCTTCAGGCCAGGGCATTAACTTGCTGCACCACAGCGCCGGCCCCCAATTCTATATTTTTTATTCATGTACTCTAAGATCACATTAGCTTTTTTCAGTGTAGAAAGTTGAGTTTAGGTATCATGCAATACAAAAGTTTTTGTACCTGGTCTTCTCCCTCTGTGTGATGATGCTGAAATGTATATCAGCTGTTGTGTGCAGGTCTGTTTTATGCATTTGCAAGACTGCTCTTCTGCCCCGGATGAATGAGTGCTGTGCGTTGTTTCCTTTCTCTGTTAGTGGACCCGTGGATGTCCTTGACCAGTTTGCTCTTGGTCACAGTGCTACGGTGAAACCGTGCAGCCTGGTGGTTCACAGCACAGACTCCAGAGCAGGATTGCTTGGGTTTGTGCATCCACACCTGCCAAACCTGTGGCTTTGGCAGAGCTTAAACCCCCTGCCTCAATTTAGCCGCTTGTAAAATGAGGGATGTTTCTTAGGATGTAGGCATGTTCTGAGGAGGACTAAAACTTGTGAAGGTCTTAGGACAGTATGTGTTGTATGAGAGGCACTATACTTGCGTTAATCAGTTCAGTAGCATGGCCCTCTTACATTCCTCCTCCCGTATAAACATGACAGCTTTTTCATAGGTAAATATCTAGAAGGATAATTGTAGGATATGACATAGATATCCAGTTTTATTAAAAAATTATTGTTCTTTAAAGATATTATACTCTCCTACTAGCAATACATAAATTTGTTTTTCCTCATTTTCACCAATACTTTCTGTTATCAGACTTTTCCTTTCATTTGTTTGATAATAGAGTATCTCCATTATTTTAACTTCAATTCCCTGATAAACAGTGAAAATTAAATCATTTGCTTGTTTTAGATTTGAGAGCTACAGTTATAGAAAGAGAAAGATCATCCATCCACTGGTTCACCTCCTAAATGTCTGTGATGGCTGGAGCTGAGCCAATCTGAAGCCAGGTGCTTCTTTTGGGTCTCCCACCTGAGTGCAGGAACCCAAGCACGTGGGCCATCTTCTACTGTTTGCCCAGGCCATAGCAGAGAGCTGGATTGGAAGAGGAATAGTTGGGACACCAACCAGTGCCCATATGGGATGCTGGCACCACAGGCGGTGGTTCTATCCGTTATACCATAGTGCCAGCCTCAAAGCATATTTTTAACTGGCTTTTCTGAGAATTGCCAATTAATGTACTTTGTTCAAAACAGAATGCATAATGCTGGGGAAAAGATATGAAATTAAGATTTGAAAGGCAAAAAACAAAAAGTAATTAAGATTTGAGTAAACATTTATTTCTGGGAGGAAGAGGTAGGCTTAGCTGTATATGGAAGACTTTATTGCTTTAGATCACAAAAACTTGAAGAAAATATGGGAATTTTTCATTGGATAAAGTTATGTTCTTTTTCATAGGATGTTCACTATTTCATAGTTTTTTAAAGAAATTTGTTTTGTTTTCAAGCCAGAATTCACATTTCATTTTGATTAGACATATTTTTATTTGTTCTAGATTTTTTTTGCATTAGTCTTCTTAGCATCTCAAGAATAGTTAGCAATAGGCACATGTATGGGGGTAGTCATATTCTGTCATGTAACACAAAGTGAATATAAGATCCCAAGTTAGCCTTTTTTTAAAAATTTATTTATTTGAAAGGCAGAGTTTCAGAGAGAGGTAGAGAGAGGTAGACAGAGAAAGAGGTCTCCCATCTGCTGGTTCACCCCCTAAATGACTGCAACGGCCAGAGCTGAGTTGATCTGGGGCCAGGAGACAGGAGTTTCTTCGGGGTCTCCCACGTGGGTACAGGGGCCCAAAGACTTGAGCTATCTTCCCCTGCTTTTCCAGGCCATAGCAGAGAGCTGGATCAGAAGTGTGGCAGGCAGGCTGCGAACCAGGGCCCATATGGGATGCTAGCACTGCAAGCCGAGGCTTTAACCCACTGTGCCCCAAGATTGCCTTTTATATCAAATTATCATCCTGTAGATAACTGACAAGTGATAGCAGTATTTGAAATACTAAGAAATTCAGTATATGCGTTACTATAAGGCAACAAATCAGTTATAATAAGACTTTAATTATAAAAGTATAAATAGTAAGATTAAAATCTAATTTATATGAATAAAACATATTTAGAGTTTCCTAAAAATAAAGGATGGCTGTGGTGTAATAATAAAACAATAAAATATCCTGTGGAATATTGAACTTTAATGTTTTAAACCTGATTTATGGTGGTTTGTTTGGCTTACTTTTTTTTTTTTTTTTAATTTTACTAGGCTGCAGAAGACATACCCATTTAGTGGAAACCATACCTTAAATTTGATCTTTTTTCTGGGCTAGTGATGTGTTAAGTATGATATTACTTCAAAATGTTCATGGAGGCCAGTGCTGCAGCTCAATAGGCTAATCCTCTGCCTGCAGTGCCAGCACCCCAGGGTTCTAGTCCCTGTTGGGGCGCCGGATTCTGTCCTGGTTGCTCCTCTTCCAGGCCAGCTCTCTGCTGTGGCCCAGGAAGGCAGTGGAGGATGGCCCAGGTCCTTGGGTCCTGTACCCGCATGGGAGACCAGGAGAAGCTCCTGGCTTCAGATCAGCGCAGTGCGCGGGCTGCAGCACGCCGGCCACGGTGGCCATTGGGGGGTGAGCCAATGGAAAAGGAAGACCTTTCTCTCTGTCTCTCTCTCACTGTCCACTCTTCCTGTCAAAAAAAAAAAAAAAAAAAGTTCATGGAAAAGTGAAAAAATAATGTAACTGGTACAAAATTTTGAAACCCATACATATGAGGGTTCATGGTAATGCATAGTATGAAAAAATGTTTTGCACCTAATCTTTTAATTCCCCCCCCTTTTTTTTTTTAAGCTTTATTTGAGAGTTAGGGTTAGAAGGAGAGACAGATCTTCCATCTGCTGCTTCACTCCCTAGATGGCAGCAATGACTGGGGCTGGGTCAGGCTGAAGCCAGGAGCTTCTTCCAGGTCTCCCACATGAGTAGCAGGGGCTCAAGAACTTGGGCCATCTTCTGCTATTTTTTCCATGCCATTAGCTGGGAGCTGGATTGGAAGTGGAGCAGCTGGGGCAAGAACCGGCACTCACATGGGACGCTGGTGTCACAGTCGGTAACTTTACCTGCTACCCTCCAATGCTGGCCCCTTTAATTCCATTTTCTACATCTTTTTGAAGTACCCTCGTGTTCTGTGATGCTGGGCAGCAGCGGTGACCCCTACAGCTGCCAGTCAGCTGTGTGATCACAAGGTAAACAACTGCTACTCTATATGTACGGTATTCAGTAAGTCGCAGGAGATATTCACTTCCTTATAAAATAGGCTTTGCGTAAGATTATTTTGCCCAACTGTAGGTTAATGTAAGTGTTCTAAGCTTATTTAAGGTAGGCGTGCTATGTTGTTTGGCAAGTTATGTGTATTGAATGTATTTTTGATTTATGATATTTTTGACTAATGATGGATTTATTGGAATGTAACCCCAGCATAAGTTGAGCATCTGTATCTCAATGAAATGTTACTTAGGTATTGTATGAAAGTATTTTGCCTCTCATTTTTGCCTCTAAATTGACATTTAGATAATTTAGATAATGCCAATAAAATAGATTAACTTTATTGGCAAGGTAGAGAAGCAAATATCATAAATTTACCTGCTATCATTTCTTAACTATGCAATGTTTAATTTGTGCAATCACTAATATATTTGTGGTAATTAATATAGAAACCTAGATCCTAGCATGGACAAATTTTATATGTCATAGGCATATAGGTAATTTTTCTTCAGTCTGTACTGAAGTTACACATTTAGAGTAGAAATTACTGCTAACATTTATTCATTAGCATTTAAAGGCTAATGGATGCATTTTTCTGAGAAGGTTGACTGTACTTTCTAGTGTTTAGGTGTGTCCTAGGATCTTTCATGAACTTTAGAACTCATTAGTATTAGATTTGTCCCACTTTTTTTGTTTTAACTATGCACTTCTCTCACTATAACAAGATTCCCTGTGAATGTAAAATAACCTTTTCTGCATATTTTAATGTAACATTTTTAATTTGCATTTTAGTCAAGTGCTAGTGCTCCACTAAACAGAGTTCAGCAAGTAAAAAGAACATAGGTTTGCAGGAATATAGGCAAGGACTATAAACAATACTCGAACAAAGAGATATCAATTTCACTCATACACAATAAATTTTAAAATAACCACAGATGATTAGAACTATAGTAGTATATCATTCTTAACAATTGGGAAAAGATATGAAACAAAGTTTGATGAAACTATATTTGCAGCAAAACTCATATGCACAGGTATTTCATAATTTTTTTTGCCTTTTTAAAATTTTTGCTCCCACATACAAGGGAGAACATGTGATATTTTTATGTATCTTTTTTAACTCAACATAATGTCTTCCAGTTGCAACCATTTTGATTTAAATGATAGAATTTCATTCTTTTTAAGTAGCTGAATAATATTCCATTGTGTGTATGTGTATACACATTTCAGAGTTTCTTTATCCATTCATCTGATGATGGACATCTTGGTTGATTCTCTATTTTTGCTGTCATAAACAGTACTGCTATAAACTTGGTGGTGCAAATACCTCTTTGGTACAACATGTTCATGTCTTTTGGGGAAATACCCAGTAGTGGGATTGCTGGATCATATGGCAAGCCTTATTTTTTAAAAAAAAAATCTCCATACTATTTTCCACAGTGGCTGCACTAATTGATATTCCTGTTACCTTTTCTCCATATCCTCTCCAATGTCTGTTACTCTGTCTTTTGGAATTTAGTCATTCTTACAGGAGTGGTTTTGATTTGCATTTCCCCAAGGGCTAGTGATGTTGAGCATTTTTTTCATAGATTTGGTGGCCATTTTGTATTTATATTTGAAAACTGTCTTTTGAGGTCCTTTGCTCAATTCTGTACTGGATTGTTTTGTTTTTGAGTTGCTGATTACATTCTGGTTATTAATCTTTTGTCAGATGAGTAGCTTGCAAATATATTTTTCCCATTGTTTGGGCTGTTTCTTCACTCTGTTGATTCCTGTGGTGTGCCAAGCTTCTGAGTCGATATAATCCTATTTATCTAGTTTTGCTTTTGTTGCCTGTGCTTTGGGAGTCTTACCCAAGAAGTCATCACCTAAGCCAATGTGTTGAAGTGTTTCCCCTACGTTTTCTTTAAGCAATTTCAAGTCTAAGGTCTTAAGTTGAGATCTTTGATCCATCTTGAGTTGATTTTTTGTTTATGGTGAGAGGTAAGGATCTGAATTGAAAAAACAATCTAAACTGAAAAGCAAAATTTATTAAAATTCATATGAGGCCAGCGCCGCGGCTCACTAGGCTAATCCTCCGCCTTGCAGCACCGGCACACTGGGTTCTAGTCCCGGTCAGGGCACCGGATTCTGTCCCGGTTGCCCCTCTTCAAGGCCAGCCCTCTGCTATGGCCCGGGAGTGCAGTGGAGGATGGCCCAAGTGCTCGGGCCCTGCACCCGCACAGGAGACCAGGAGAAGCACCTGGCTCCTGGCTTTGGATCAGCGCGATGCGCCGGCCGCAGCGCGCCGACCACGGTGGCCATTGGAGGGTGAACCAATGGCAAAGGAAGACCTTTCTCTCTGTCTCTCTCTCACTGTCCACTCTGCCTGTCAAAAAATAAAAATAAAATAAAATTCATATGAAATTACAAAAGACCCAGAATGGCCAAAGAAAGCAGTTCTTGTGAAAGAAATCAACCTGGAGGCATCCGAATACCTGATTTCAAAGCCTAGTACATAGCTATAGTAATTAAAACAATATGATACTGGCATTAAAAAACCACTTAGATCAGTGGAACAGAATAGAGAACCCGGAAATTAATCCATGTCCAGCCAATTTATATTTGACCAAAGTAATCATACCGTATGTTGGGGAAAGGATATTCATATAATGAATTTTCATTGTGTTGAAAAGACTTTGTTTGACTGTTCTAGTACTCATTGATTCAAATTTACCAACACAGTGTTATGTTAGCTTATGAGACACTTTTAATGTTATAAAACAGCATATGATAGGAGTATTGATCTTTTCATTTCCAAGATACCAAAGTACAAAGACTAATATCATTCAGATCTGACAATATGAAAACTATATCAATTTGGACAACGTGGTAAATTGTGAATGTAGTAATCAAATCAAATTTTAAAAACACGGCCAGCGCCGCGACTCAGTAGGCTAATCCTCTGCCTTGCGGCGCCGGCACACCGGGTTCTAGTCCCGGTCGGGGCACCGATCCTGTCCCGGTTGCCCCTCTTCCAGGCCAGCTCTCTGCTGTGGCCAGGGAGTGCAGTGGAGGATGGCCCAAGTTCTTGGGCCCTGCACCCCATGGGAGACCAGGATAAGCACCTGGCTCCTGCCATTGGAACAGCGCGGTGCGCTGGCCGCAGCGCGCCTACCGCAGCGGCCATTGGAGGGTGAACCAACGGCAAAAAGGAAGACCTTTCTCTCTGTCTCCCTCTATTGTCCACTCTGCCTGTCAAAAAAAAAGAAAAAAAATTTAAAAAAAAATTTTTAAAAACACTCTTATTTAAGTATAATGGAAAACACAAACTATACATGTTTGGAGTGTACAGTTTAAGTTTTGATATAGGTATTAACCTAGAGAAACAGTCACCATCAAGCTAAAGAACATACCACCTTCAAATATCATCTTGTTTTATAATTCTTCACCCTCATTCTCTTATCTGTATCAACCAATGATCTGCTTTCTGTCACCAAAAAAGTTTGAATTTTCTGGAATTTTATTTTTTTATTATTTTTTATTTTTATTTTTTTGACAGGCAGAGTGGACAGTGTGAGAGAGAGACAGAGAGAATGGTCTTCCTTTGCCGTTGGTTCACCCGCCAATGGTGCACTGCACCGATCCGAAGGCAGGAGCCAGGTGCTTCTCCTGTTCTCCCATGGGGTGCAGGACCCAAGCACTTGGGCCATCCTCCACTGCCTTCCCGGGCCACAGCAGAGAACTGGCCTGGAAGAGGAGCAACCAGGACAGAATCCGGCACCCCGAATGGGACTAGAACCCTGGGGTGCTGGCGCTGCAGGCGGAAGATTAGTCTATTGAGCCACGGCACTGGCTCATTTTCTGGAATTTTAAAAAAATATTTATTTATTTGAAAGAGTTATACAGAGAAGGACAGAGAGAGAGATCTTCTACCTGCTGGTTCACTCCCCCAGATGGCCACAACAGCTGAGGCTAGACCAGGCTAAAGCCAGGAGCTTCTTCTGGGTCTCCCATGTGGATGGCAGGTGCCCAAGCACTTGGACCATCTTCTGCTTTTCCCAAGCTATTAGTAGGGAGCTGTATAGGAAGTGGAGCATCCAGGACCCAAACTGGTGTCCGTGTGAGATACTGGCATTGCAAGCAGCAGCTTTACCTGCTACAAAACAGTGCTGGCCCCCATACTCTAGAATGTTATGCACATACTTTTGCTTATTAACTATATTCATTAATACTTCAACGTCTAATTCCAACCTAGTATATAAAACACTGATATCTTAATTCTTTTTATTTGAAAGAGTTACAGAGAGGTAGAGACAGAGAGGTCTTCCATCCCCCGCTGGTTCACTCCTCAGATGGCCACAACGGCCGGAGCTGCGCTGATCTGGAGCCAGGAGCCTCCTCCAGGTCTCCCACATGGGTGCAGGGCCTACGGATTTGGGCCATCTTCTACTGCTTTCCCAGACCATAGCAGAGAGCTGGATTGGAAGAAGAGCAGCCAGAACTAGAACCAGCGCCCATATGGGATGTTGATGCTTCAAGCCAGGGCTTTAACCCGCTGCACCACAGCACCGGCCACTGATAAATTAATTCTAAGTGATTGTTTTTGTACCCATTCATGTCCTTGAGAAACGTCTAAAGTGTAGCTTACTTCTAACCATAATCTTCAGTTAAAATTTGCCCAGTTGACTTTGGCTTTGGCCAAAATGGGGTCACAAGAGCCAGGTGGGTGCCAGCGGATGTGCGCATTAGTTGTAAGGCACGGCATAACAGGTTATACCAAAACCTGGCAGCTTAACCACCAAGCATTTATTATCTCACAGCATTTCTTTGGGTCAGGAATCTAGGGGTGGCTCAAGTTGAATGGTTTGGACCTTGACTGTCTTGGGAGACTGCACTTCCTGTGTCAGTGAGGGCTGAAGTGACCCAAATGCTTGACTGAGGCTTGAAATTCTGTTTATGCCGTGCCTACTCACGTGATCCTTGGCCACACGTCCTGGCTTTTTGCGGACCCTACTGTCAGAAGCCTCACGTTTTTGCCCTCTGTCCTCTAAGACCGGTCATCCTAGTATCGGATGTTCCCCAAAGTGGATGCTACAAGAGACAGAAGCAGCGCGACCAAAATGAAAGCCCTGTTTTCTTTGCTAACCTGGTCTTGGAAGCCACAGATTGTGACTTCTCCCATAATCTACAGTCACACAGACCAAGCGTGGTCTGTTGTGGGAGGGAGCTGCACAAAACTGCACCAGAGGATGGGGATCATTGGGCTTACGGTGAAAACCACCACCCTTTGTTTGGCCACAGTAGTCAAACTATTCAGCAAAGGTTGACTCTGTTATAATCGGCACATACAACCTGCTTTAGTAGTGCTCATTTGCCTGTAATTTATGGGCTGATTACATATAGTATTACAGATTATTGGAGCAGTAATTTTTAAAAAGATTTAGTTTTAAAATTTAGTTTAAAGGCAGGGTGACAGGGATACAGATCTTCCTTCTGCTGGTTCTCTCCTCAAATGGCTGCAAAGGCCAGGCCTAGGTAGGCCCAAACCAGGAGTCTAGCATTCCATTCTGGTGTCCCAGGTGGGTGCAGGAACCCGAGTACTTGGACCATCTTCGCTGCCTTCCCAGGCACATAAGCAGGGAGCTGGACAGGAGACAGCAACAGGGACTTGAGTCGGCGCTCTGGTACGGGAAGCAGGTGTTGCAAGCCCTGGCTTAACCTGCCTGAATTCCAGCTTCTCAGTAATAATGTTAAATGCATGTTTAGCACTTGTCTACCAGCAGTGGAAAATAACAACGTTGTACTTCCCTTAGATATATACTCCATTATTTCAAGAACACTTTGTTAAACCTGGCAGATGCCATTTCTCTGCCTTTTATTTTTTCTTAAGTACTTAGGAGATTTTCAGAACCGTCTTTAGGGGGTAAGCCTTTATCTTGCTATAAAAGAATCTGAATCTATTATTTACTCATGGATTAATGATATACACTAAATGAGGAAAGATTTGCTAGTTCAGTGTTTTTCCCAAGCCCCGCAGTGTCAAAAAAGTTGCTCATTTTGAAGATTGCTATTGCGTGGTTCACACTGTTTGATATATTTCAATGTTTTAGGTGTAAATACTCCTTAAAAATTAATATTGTCTTAAAAACAACCTTGGGAGACATAAAGAATTTAGTATAAAAATAAATTGTACTTTGACATTGATCATGCTTTAAAAGATCATCCAAAGCTAAATTATAGTGTAGAGCTAAACTCTAATAAAGACTGGAAGTATTAATAGATGTTCTCACACAGAGTAATAGGGTATGTGACTCAAAATATGCCACCAAATAAAAACAATGAAAACTTAAATTGAGCACAGCATCAAAAAATCTGGCAGTAAAATCATCGTGCCCACCCCATAGCACATGCTGTTCCTGAGGTAGAGCCCCAAATTCTAAAGTCTAAGATTTGACAAAATTTCCCATCATTCTCAAACCACCTTCAAACCCCCAGGCCAGAATTCAATTTCACTATTATTTTTACACCCATATCCTACTTGCTCATCTTCTGATATTACTGATCACTGTGAAATAATGGGACTATCTATGCAATTTGACATAATGTCAAGTGTATCCAAACCAAAACAGCATGTAAAATGAATTGGTGAAGTGCTTATCTTTGCTAGGTGACTCGTGGAGGGTGGTTGAGTTGGAGCAAAGGGTTGTATTTCTTTGTTGGCTGACGATACTAAACGGATTAATAAGCTTTTCTGCTCCCACCTCGCTCTTTAGCCGATATTTCATAACCCTGTTAAGTGCACTGACTCTTTAAGGCAGCACAGGGGCTCCACCACTTCCAGCAGACTCCCCACGCTTGACTGGTACAGATTCATCCCACTGTGGGCACAACAGAAGAACACAGGGCACTAGAGAACTGTTTCTAAGAATAATTGTGGAAACTGCCTCTTTTTCCAAGTAAACTTGGATTTACCTAGAAGGTAATGAGAAATGGCAACATTAAGGAGCCATGTCTCTTGTTCTAACTCTGGTCCTTACATCCAGATGTTAGGTCAGCTTTAATCACTTACTAGGTTTTCTAATTTGAACAGGCCACCACATTCACAGTGGTAAACATGGAAGTGAGTAAACACCTTAGCATGTGAGACAGACATCAAGGGATGAGTGAATATACCGCAGATGGGATTAAGTAATAATGAAAATCAACTGGAGAGTAACTGGAGGGATGCTGTCAGAGCAGACCTCATGGTACAGGGGACAAGGGAGAGGAAATGCAAAGCTGTGGAGTAAGAACAACCTGGGTAGAGAAAACAGCCAGTGCAAAGGTCCAGTGGCTGGAAAAAGCTTGATAGGCTTGGGCAACAGAATGGACAGTGTAGCTGCAGCCTCGTGAATGAGGTGGGGACAGGACAGGTTTTGAAATCTGAGATCTTTAAAAATTTCTCTAGTACTCATATGTATCTGCTTCTGATATAGCTACTTCTTATCAAGACTCCTTACTGCTTTGTTGTTTATGCACATGTATTAAAGGAAGAATTCTACTTAGAGAAGTAGAATTGAGAACAGAATGTCACAGAGTTTGCACAAAGTTTAACACCTTGCATATATATTTGAACACAAATAGGAACAAATTTTAATTTTATAAATTAGACAAAAATTAACCCTAGAAAAGGCAGGATATAAACATGATTGATAGGGCTAATAATGGAGTTCAGGAGTCACAGATTTCATAAGTTTGCTCTCCACTTGTTAATTTTGTGCTGCTTTTGCCAGGTGTAAAATTGAAATAATAGAGTGTTGAGCATCTGAACCACTAGACTGTGGGTGTGGGTAGAGCAGTAATTGAGAAAATTCATGGACAGTGCACATTATGAAAAAACTATGCATTATGAAAAAACATGCATTTCAAAAATTTTTGCACCAAAATCAACTTTGTCTTTGTGTACATGTATGTAATCCATATATATATATATAATAGAATTAAATTCATTATGTGAAGAGTCCATGAAAGACTAAAATTTTAGTAAAATGCCAAGTAAATATTAGCAGTTGATAAACATTAATATTCATAATTGGGTCTTTTATGTTGGCTCCAAACACTTATGTTCATTTTGCATTCTATTTTCATGTCAAGACTAAATCAACTTGAAAACAAACTTTTACACCTGTACATCCAGGTCTTCTTTTTTTGATGGCCATTGTTCTGCCTATGAAGCTTTCTATGGCTTCTGTCTGCTTAAAGAGGGATCACAATGAAGTGTTTTGCTCTTGCCATACCATACAGTATGTGTAGATGGGAACATGCTTATGTGGCCTGACACCTTGGGAAAGGGACATGCAGATTCACTGGCTCCCTTCACTCACCAGGCCCCATAGTAGCAGATGGAAGAGGTTAGAAGTGTTACCCTCTAACCAGACCCTACTCATCTTAACCCAACTTTCCCAGGTTTGAGTGCCTTTGCCTTGATCCTGTTTTCGTCAGCCCAGCAGGATCCTAAAACAGAGATTTTTCTGGTGAACAGAATTCTTTGATCTGTCCCTAAGAATTACTCTTCTTTGGTATAAGTGTGAATAAGATTACTTCTGAGTCTGTTTAAAGTTTTTTTTGCTCAGGGACAGTGAGCTTGTCTTCATTCCTGAAAACACTATCAAGCACATGTGAATTTCAGTTCCTTTCCCCTTCTGTTGTGTTTGACTCTGTGGTGCTAAAGATCTTTGCACATGAGGAGAAAACAGTGGATGACTCTCAAAAGAACAGGGGTCTCCAGTGCCCCTGATAACTACGCTAGGCCAAGAAGTAGCTCCCAGTGATCAAATCACTTCTTTTTCATCTTCAGTGGTCATACCATTGCCATAAATAGCGAATATATGTTAGTTTAGCTCCTGTGTTCCAAGCTGGTGAAAGAAGTTAGTTTTTCAAGCTTGATGAGCAGGTAAGTTTCAAGGCTCCATTGTCTTCATCAATCTTTAGCCGTGGCTCATTTCTCACTTTCATAGCAAATGTGTTCATTGGGATTTGTTATATCCTGCTGAATAACAGGTTTTACAACTTAATGCAGGTTAGTGTTCTCAACATGTTTGATTTTCAGGGCTGCTTGAATGAGTGTAAATGCTAGAAACCAGTTAGAAGGAGGTTAGAAGACCTGAGGGTGGTATTACCGATTCTTGGAAATCAGTTATGGTTAAAGATTAAAGTGGACTCTGCTGCTGCCTGTGATTTTTATGCAAGTCTAAAGTCCAAGGGCCACACACCACAGAGGAAAAATCACTGAACTTCTGCAAAACTTTGTTTTTAAAACTATTTTTCAAAATGGTTTCATGATCATACCTTGTTTGCAAAGTAAATGGATCAATTGCACTTGCCAGATGTGTGGTTTTAGCAGAAATAGATAGCAAACGGCCTGGTGGGTGAATCGGGGCTTTGCACACCTGTTCATGAAGACACGTGGCTCGGCCCCAGATCGGTCTGCGGCCTTTGGGATGGTATTCTTTTGCCTCCAGTTTGCATATGGAGCAGATCACCCTGTGTCCTTCTGTGGGGGTATGTTCTTGACCATATCTGACCCTTAACGGGTAAACATCCCCTACCTGGCCAAAAGCAACGAAGTCGGACAAATTTGGCAGGATCTGGAAACGTGTTGGTAGTCTGTCTCTTCCTGTACTAGAACTTGGGTTCCAGCTTGCTGCCCAGGCTCTGACTCAGGCCCACCATTCTTTGTTGGCCTTGACCTTAGCAATGTCTTCTAAATGGATTTGGCTTTCTCCCCTCTGCCTCACACCACCCTTGCCTCGTCTTCATCCTCCAGACGATTCCTCTGCATGCTCCCCACTCCTGCCACCCCAGTGTGTTCCAACTCCGCTGACCCCACAATAACAAGAGCAGCTTCTTCCATCTGCGCCTAATGGGGTTTGGCAGCTAGCTGTCCTTTCTCCCCCGTCTACTGGGTCTCCTGTCCACCCAGATGAGGCCCCTTGCCCCCAGCTCTTAAGAAAAGAGAATGCTGACTATGGATTTCTGATTCCTTAGTTTTCCTTTCTCTGATCCATCCAGCCTTTATGTTTTTTTTTTTTTTCCCCACCATCAATTTCATGTTGAATACGCAATACCAGGGTACTTTGAAAAGTTCTTGGAAAGGAAATTAACAGATGTTTACTTTGGTGCAAACATTTTGAAATCCATGCGTAGTTTTATCATAATACTCATTCATCATGAAAGTTCTGAAGATCGTTCGTATGTGTGGGTGTAAGAGAAAAACACAGGGACCAGTGCTGAGGCATGGTGGGGTAAAGCCACGGCCTACAGCTCTGGCATCCTGTATTGGTGCCAGTTCGAGTCCTGGCTGCTACACTTCAGATCCAGTGTGCCAGATCTAATGTGCCTGGGAAAGCAGCAGAGGATGCCCCAAGACTTTGGGCCCCTGCACCCACATGGGAGGCTGGGAAGAAGTTCCTGATTTGAGCCTAGCCCAGTCTGGTAGTTGTAGCCACTGGAGAATGAACCCATGGATGGAACATCTCTCTGTCTCTCCTCTCTCTAACTCTGCCTTTCAAATAAATCTTTAAAAAAAAATACTTAGTTGATTTTCTATTTTAGTGAAGTTATACCACTTAGATCCTGTTTTAATTGGTACTCCATTGTTGATTTGGTTAACATATAATACAGACTTATAAAGCAGAGTGAGGGACCAACGCTGTAGCCTAGCCAATTAAAGCCCTGGCCTGCAGTGCTGGCAACCCATATGGGCACCGGTTCTAGTCCTGGCTGCTCTACTTTCCATCTAGCTCTCTGCTATGGCCTGGGAAAGCAGTGGAAGATGGCCCAAGTCCTTGGGCCCCTGCATCTGTGTGGGAGACCCGGAAGAAGCTCCTGGCTTTGGATCAGCTCAGTTCTGACCATTGCGGCCATTTGGGGAGTGAACCAGCGGATGGAAGACCTCTCGCTCTGGCTCTGGCTCTCTCTCTAACTCTTTCAAATAAACAAGATAAATATTTTAAAAAGAGTGAAATAAATTTTGTAACAAAGAAAGTGTTTAAAATTTTCTAACCATCCTTCATTTAGATGTTAAAAGGCATTGTTTGTATTACAGACTTGTGCTTATAGACTATTTTTCATTTCTTTGATCTATAACATTACTATGCATTATGTTGTTGCATATCAAATTTCAACAAAAATTCACGTTTCCAGTGTTGGGCTACACTGCTACCCACATCTCTTTGGAGTTGCTCCATTCTTGTGCCTCTTAAGAGGGGAGAGTGTGCTCACTGGCTTGACAAATTCTGCACTCACATTACTGCCTGGACTTTGCAGGTCTTTGAGTTAGAGATTCTCCTCCTAAAAGGAGAATGATACTTGTGGCTAGAGAGGTAAATGCGTTGATTGCCACCCACCAGCCGATTTTCTTTTTAAGCACAGTAAAACATGCCAAAATATACAAGGATTGAAGTCATCATTGTCTATATGACTACCACCCAGAATAAGTCACTGTTAAATTTTTGACATATTTGTTTTCAGAGTTTTCTTTCTCCTGTAGACTGTTTAATCCTGTAGGATTTATTCCTTTAGGCAGGGGTTGGAATCTCCCTCTGCAAGTCTTCCCCAATCTTACTGATTTCAGTACTTTTGTCCTCAGGTTTGTGAAGTCTAGTTTTTCAGTGACTGAGGAGTTAGACTCTCTCTAAATCAGAGACACTCATTGTTCCTAGTTGTTTTCTCTCTGGCTTCTAGGCCTGTCAAAAACATGCTTATCAGATGACCTTCTAGTAGTTTACACGGGATAAAGACCCAGCTCTGAGACCTTTACCAGGTTGCTTTATAAGTATTTGTAAACACGGAAGGTTCACGGCACCCCCTAACCAAACTGAGTTGGTTAGGGGGTATCTGAGGCCAACTTCAAAGCAATGGAAGTGAGAAGTGAATGCAATCAAGTAGTCACCTGGGCAACAACTGGGGCGTTCAGCTGCCCTTCCTGTGTGTCATAACCTCCCAGTCTCACATCACCTTCATTGCCTCCAGACCTTTGCACCTAAGAGCCCTCCCCTCAGAAATGAGTGTGAATCCATTTGACTTTTGCTCCTACCACTTTACATAATCATCAACCTCGATTTGTAATTGTGCATTTATCAGTTCAGCCATACTCAGCTGTGTAGGTGGCAAGTAATTTATAAAAGTATTTATAGTCTTTTGCTCCCAAATGAGGATTTAAATCATCGTATGGCTGTGACATGTAAACACACATGTAGGTGTGTAGATAAATTTCAGTGAGATAAACATATACCTGAACACTTTGGAATGTAGTTGATGTCCAATTGATGTGATCTTCTGCCTTGTTTCAAATATGCAGTGATACCGTGGATTAAGTAGGATTCTGTTGGAAAGTGCATTCTATGATATATGTATTGGTAAAAAAAAAAAAAGCAAAGGTGCTGGGAGTCTGGATCTTTGTTGCTCGACCACATTTCTTGGGCATGGTTCTGAGAGCGCATGTGTAAATCATTTCTGCTTGTGGGATGCCATTTGACTCAAGGATCTTTGTTCATACCTCTGGATTCTGGCTTTCCCATCTACTCACACAACCCGATTTGGTACCTTTAGCACATTTTGGCCCTTCTAACACAACTATCTCCCTGTTTCTCTCTTCTTACCATGTCTCTCCCATTTTTCCTCTACACACAGTGCTGGGGGAGGTAGCTCATTGTTCAGAAGGAAAGTACTTGCAGCTGTCAGCTACCCCCCCGCCTAACTATCCATAGAGTGGCAAGTGCATATTTTCTTAAAGATGAAGTAAAAAATACCTAAATTTTACTGTTTCTGTGTTATCAGGTGAATCATTGCTTTTGTTATACCCAAATGTACATTTCTATAACTCAATTTTATAGCAAACTTTCCTAGCTCAGGGAAGACGCATGATTAGACAGTGTCTATACATGATCAAGTGTTAGTATTGTATGAAATAACAGCTTGGATTTTTGTTTTGAGAACCAACAGGAAACTCAGTAAAACAACTGGAGAAAGCAGGACAGAGAATGGAAGGAGATTAATTTAGGTAGAAAAGCAGGGGAGCAGATAATGACTTGTATTTCATTTTGTCTTGTATGCTCAGTGTGATAAATCATTATAAATCATGGGCTGCTGGGTGGAGGACAGACAGCAGTGCCTCCTGGACACTGGGATGGTGGAAGCAGAATAGTGGAGAGGCCTTTGCAGTACTGGGTAGACGATGGTAGTAGGGATAAGAGGTTTCAAGTTTGCACTTTATTTTGGAGATAAAGCTGATGAGATTTGCTGCTGGATTGGATGTTGTAAGTGAAAGCGGATTCCTTGAAGACCCCTGGTTTGTCATTCAGTTGTCACTGTTACTGTTCCCATTATACATCAATGTAACTTCTGCCCTTAAGAAACCAATTTTGAGCCATTCTCCATTACTGGGTTGCTTCTCCCATCCAAGTACTAACCAGGCTCAACCTTGGTTAGCTTCCAAGATCAGAGGAGACGGGGCACCTTCAGGGAGGGTTGTTTCTCATTGTTCTCTTCTCTGTCACCACCCACCTTGGGAGCTTACAGATTATACCTGTTTTGTGAACTTTCTAACAGGTTTTGAAATCCTGGCTGTTACATCAAACTCTCTTGGTTGACCAAAGACCAGTTTCCACGTAGTTTAGTTGGTTGGAAAGAAGAGTTTCCACTGTTACTGTGTCTGCAGCCCTGTTACACACGTTGCCTCCTTTCCTGGCTACGGTGCACTTCCTTTTTATTGGAGCAACACTAATGCCTCTGTTTCCATTCTTGGATTTATTCTATGAATTTTAATTTCCATGTTTTGAAATAAGTGCATCCATGTAAGTGCCTGTCTTTGATGTTTTAGTACCTAGTGGGCAATTACGGCATTACTTCTGTAATTAGGTTCTAAATAAATATTTTTTAAATGATAACATTTTGATTTCAATGTAGTAGCTGCATTTGATGAGAATTGAATTTTAATCACATTTTTGCCAGTAATCAGACTCTCTTCCTGATTTTAGGCTCCCACATTTAAAGTGACAGACAATGTGGTGTCATCTCAGCACATGGTGTTCAGGCAGAAGCACTCTGTTTTCTGGTTTCCTGTGCTGTCTTCTTTACCAAACTACCCCTTATGCCAATGTCATACTTTTGCCATCCTCCCAAACACCCCATATTTCCAAAGTGATAGAAAATCCCTTAAGAAAAATTGATATCTTTTTGTATTTAATAAATCTACAAATTTCATTGAGTTGATGTCAAGAATGTGTTTTTACGAACCATGTTTAGCAAAGGGAATTAATTTCCTTTGAGTATCACCATGGACTTTCAGAAGCCAAGAATGATTTATTTGCTCTGTGTCTAAGATTAACCAAGTTATGAATGGAAAAATCCTAGTAGATCAGAAGAGACTGTTCCCGTCCCCACTGCAGGGCTATGTGCTACAGTAGATTTCCTAAACTTTGTTTTTTCTAAAACGTTCTCTGTATTCATTTGAAAGTCATTACTCTAAAATATCTTCATGAAATTATACGTGATTTCAGATGGAGATAAATTTCTTATGTTTTATCATATATACCAAAGGTTTTTTTTTCTCAAAATTGAACAATGTTTCTTTAAAATGGTACAGTTTCATACTGTTCTTAAGCATAAAAAGCAGCTGTGTTTTCTTTGACTTGAGTAGCTTTCAGTATTGTATTTGGATTACTGATGTTTCGTTTGGGTCATTTATCAGATATACTTTGTAAGTGCATTAGAACCCACCTTAGACAGCAGTTGAGGGTTTTTTTTTTTTTTCTTCACTCCTCTGCTCTCAAGATTTTCCATTGTTTTGACATAAGAAAGGACAGAACTGGTGGAGGCATGAGCCGCAGAGACATGGATTATGAATTCATTACTCTCCAGTGTTTGGAATGTTTTTAGAGTAGTTAACTCGGGATACCAGGTGAAGTGCAAGGCTGTGTGGGGTTGTGTTCAGGATTCGGGGATAAAATAGTTGCTATGGAGGCCGGGTGGGGTGGGGAGTTGAGGTTGTTAGAAAAGGACTAGGGAGAAGGGGGCAGTTGAGTGTGAGTGTAAGGATCATGGACTCAGGAGGACGTTGCCTTGCCATGGGAGCATCACGGGGTGTTCAGGCTAGGAGAGCCTTGTTCTTCTGAGCAAAGAGTGTTTCCCTGGTCCCTTCTCTGCATGCCACCTTGTCTCCCTACACTCCCAGTTGCCTGCTTACTGCACAAGGCACAGGAGCCAAGTCCTGGGAAAGGATCCAGTAGGAAACATGTCAGGAACTTCCTGGCCATGACAAAATCGCTGCCGTGTCACATTGCTTTGTTGCTGGCCTCACATCTGTTTCCTTGTCCTTCCAGCAACCCCTGTGCTAGCTAAAGTGGATCTCCTGATTCCTGGCTCCATGACCTTCTGACCATTCCCGAAGGCTTGCCAGTATGCCTTGGGGTTCTCCTCTGCCTGCCTGCCTGCCTGCTTGCTTTGCTCCTTTGGTGTCTGAGCTCCCATGACCTGCAGGTTCTAATTCCTGCCTCACTGAGGTTCCCGACTTGCTGTTGTCCATTACACACGTGGCTGGGAGTGGCTGGGCTGACCACCTGCCTACTGTTCATCTACTGTATAGATGCCTTTCCAGTATATATGCCTTGCACATATGAGCACTCTCATATTCTCTGGATAGACGGTGTTTATTTTGTGCAAAAATGGAATTTTAATCCACACGTGGTTTTTATCAAAATTAAATTTTCCGTGAACTCTTGGAGGACCACTTATAAGCATACATTTCAAGAAATTTGACACCAAATAAATTGATCTTTTAGTTCCATTTTTCATAAGCTTTTGGAAGTTTCCTCATGTTGTAGTTTCTGTCTCTTACCTAGCTTCTTGCTGCATCTTACAACTGGCTGGCTTGCTATAAAGGATTCATTTGTGGGAATCCTGCAAAATATTTGTGGACCTACTGAAAAAAAAAAATGAGACAAAGCTGTGCTGTGAAAGGATTTGCAAGAAAGATTGCGCTTTGCATTCTATTCTCTAGGCCAGTCATCTTCAAAGAGGAGAATTTGCACATTGAAAACAGTGATCCATAGGGGTGTGGAAAGAAACCATAATGGCTGGTTCAGTGTGTTTCTGTCTGAAAAGATTTGTTGAAGAAATAGATGGGAAGATGTTCAGTCTAGAGGTAGAACCCCTGCATCTCACAGCAGAGTGTCGGGTTCTGTTCTGGGCTCCAATGCCTAATTCAGCTTCCTGATTAAGTGGACCCTGGGAGGAAGCAGGTGATGGCTCAAGTGATTGGATTCCTGCCACTGACATGGGAGACCTGGATTGAATACCTGGCTCTTAGCTTCAGCCGAGGCCCCACTACACCTGTTCTGGGCATTGTGGAAGTGAACCAGTAAATGGGAGCTCTCTTTGTATTTTCTGTGTTTCTCTATATCTGCCATTCAAATAAATGAAATAAGTTTTTCATTTCTTATATATATATATATATATATATATATATATATATATATATATAGACAGGCAGAGTGGACAGTGAGAGAGACAGAGAGAAAGGTCTTCCTTTTGCCATTGGTTCACCCTCCAATGGCCGCCGAGGCCGGCACGCTGCGGCCGGCGCACCGCGCTGATCCGAAGCCAGGAGCCTTCTCCTGGTCTCCCATGCGGGTGCAGGGCCCAAGGACTTGGGCCATCCTCCACTGCACTCCCGGGCCATAGCACAGGGCTGGCCTGGAAGAGGAGCAACCGGGACTAGAACCCGGTGTGCCGGCACCGCAGAAGGAGGATTAGCTTATTGAGCTGTGGCGCCAGCCTATATTTGTTTTTTAAGTACAAAAAATTAAAATACAAATATTTACATTATGATTCAGATTGTATGGCAGCTGGTCACACACTGAGTCTGATGTTAGGTTTCTGGAGGGACAGTGGGACCTTGGTCATTCTGTTGGCGTAGTTGAGGTATTGCTGTTTATATGTGCGGATCATGTTTCCAGCCGCTCCCAAAGTAACACAAAATGGTTAAATGCCTGGAAAAAGTGCCTACTGAGAGCTTCCAGATTGAAGCTGCTGCTCATGTGTGTTTGGATTTTTGTCATAAAGAACAAAGGGTAGCATTTCCTTAATCCGAGATGATTCTTACATTAAGAACTATTAAGTAGTGGTTCTATCTTATTTAATATTTAAAAAATAGACTTCCAATTTATTTGTCTTCTCTCTATTCTACAAATAAACCCGATAAAGGAGTGTTAACAAAGAGCTGTAGTATCTTTAATACATTTGATGGGCTTCCCAAAGAAATTGTAAAATCAGTAAGGTCCTATTTTCAAATGAGTCCTGCAGGAAGAGGGTAGGCAGCATAACGAGGACTCTATTTTTAGCGTGGGTCCGTTCTTTCATGTCCTGACAACCAGGCAGCTAGCTTTTGAACTGTTTCACAGTCTGTAAATATCAGGAAGCACCAGTGTGTCTCTTGCTCCAAACATTGTCTCATCAGCCCTCATGGGCTCATTGCATGATCACTGACTTTTGCTTATTCCAAGTTCATTAAAAGGTGCCAGGTGGATTTGTTAATATTTCCAAGGAAACTAAGAAAAAAAAAAAAGCTAATACTTTTATATGTACTAGTTTACCTGGAAGGAAAAATAGGTTTATTTTAGCTTAGAGTAATTTTTGTTAATGTAAAAGCACAAAACGAGTCACATGAAAGCTGACCTTGACAGTTTTTATTTATTTATAATAGTGGTTTTAATACTACTGCATTTTAATTTAAAATAAGATATTTTAGAGATTGATGTATGACTCAGCAGTTTGCAATGCTATGGGTGCCAGTTCTAGTCCTGGCTGCTCTATTTCTGATCCAGATCCTTGCTAATACACCTGGGAAGGTAGTGGAAGATGCCCCGCCTGCTTTGTTGGTCCCTGACACCCATATGGGAGACCCAGATGGAATTCCTGGTTTCTGAATTCCACCTGGCCCACCCTGGGCCATTCCTATTTGGGGAGTGAACCAGCAGATGGAAGACATCTTTCTCTACCTCTGTTTATCCCTCTGCAACTCTGCCTTTCAAGTAAATAAATCTTTAACAAATATTTAAACTTTAACATTTTACTATAATTCTATTTTCAATTTATACCTCTCTCCCCTGCCCGAAGTATTTTGGCCTCTTCTGTCTTCCTGCATCTCCAAAAGACTGAAATTTTGGAATTAGAAACAATGTCACAGGTTATTTTTCCCTTGTCCTCCCAGGAAGTTGATTAAAATGGGAGCTTTCCTGGTCCAATTTCTTCCTGAATACTGTGTTCTGCCAATTCTATGCTGTATGCTGTGGGCCGTTGATGTGATGTCATGGACTTGTTACGAACATAAAATGCAAAAAACATCTAAGCTTCCTAGTTGTGTGCCCAGTATGAGGGCACTTCAAAAAATTCATGGAAAAAGTGAGTTAAAATATAAGTTTATTTGGTCCAAATGTTTTTAAACCCATGCCTACTTTTTTCATAACATGCATTTTCTGTGAGTTTTCTGAAGATCCCTGGCACATGGCTAGCACTTCATAATCAGGAGCTGTTCCACAGTACGTGGAAGAGAGAACTTCCTTACTGATGGTGTGTAAGGAACTGAGCGACTTCTCGAAAGCCAGTGGCGAAGGCAGAAATCCTATTGCAGTGTGGATACCAAGCCCCTTATAAGGAAGGAAGCAGGAAGGGACAGGCAGAGGAGCAGCAGCTGGATGGGGGGACCCGAGATGTCATCAGTGACAGTGCCAGGCATTTCCCATGACCCCTTTTGCTCGGAGTGAAGTCCGCCACTCAAACCTGTGTTGGCCACATGCACTCAGGTTTCTCTGCTGTGGGAATCTGGGGGTTGGAACATCTTTTCATTCTCTTCCAGGATACACCACATGAAAGTGAAAATAGATAAACACCGTAGATGTGACAGACTATTTGTTTGGACTACATTAAATGAGAAGCAAGCTCAGAAGCACACCCTAAAGTCTAGACGGGTGGTATTCCCACATTTGCTGAGGAGCAGTGGGGTATTCACATATATTATTGGACATGCCTATTAATGGTATATTAGGCACTATTCAAAGTTTTCTGTATTATGTAACTGACTTATTAAATGTTTAATCCTCACAGCTATCCTATGAGTGGTAGTCACTATTGGGATTTTAGAAATGTATGAATTTCACCTTTATTGAAGTCAAATGTCTGATAAGCTAGCTGCTAAGCAGATAGTTCTGCTTTGGGACTTGACCACACCTGGGCCACTATCTCTTAATGCTAACCTGTGTGTTCATAAAATCAGTATTTTTCTTTTTTAAATGACTTATTATTTGAAAAGCAGAAATACAGGGGTAGAAGGAAAGAGGAGAGAGATCTTCCGTCTGCTGATTCATTCCCTAATGGCTGTAATAGCCAGGGCTAGGCCAGGCTGAAGCCTGGAGCCAGGAGCTTCTTCTGAGTCTCCAGTGTGGGTGCAGGGGCCCAAAATCTTGGGCCATCCTCCATTGCTTTCCCAGGTGCATTTACAGGGAGCTGGGTCAGAAGTGGAGCAGTTAGGACTCAAACCAGCATCCATATGGTGCTTAACCTTCTACGCCACAGCACCAATTCTGAGCATGTTTCTTTAAATATATGTGAGTCAGACAGATGCAGAGAGCTTCCATCCACTGGCTTATTCATTAAATGCCAGCAATGACCAGCAATGGCCTGGGCTGGGCCAAGGCCCTAATCTATGTCTTCTGTGTGGATGGTGTAGGAACCCTTCCCAGGCTGTACCTTAGCAGGAGCTGGAGGCAGGAATAGAACCCAGTTACTCTGACGTTGGACATGGGTATCTTAACCACCAGACCAAATGCCTGAATCTGTGTGTTTCTGACAGTTAAAAGGCTTAGTGAACTAATGGTTGTGCCGTGTTTAGACAGGGTTTGTGTTTTCCCAGGGGTGACTTGGAGCCCTGGACAAATGATGTGCATTATACACTGGAAGTGAATGGCATTGCCTTCTCAGGGCTCAGTTACTGCTGAGGCAGGGTGGAAGCCGTGTTGTGCAAGTAGCCCAGTCCAGGTATGGAAGGAAGTGCTGTCCCCCACAGAAGTCGTGGCTCTACTACCAGTCGGAATCCGCACTAAATCTCACTTCTGGTCCAAAGCGTAAACCTAAATGTCTAGACTCTTAACCCTAATTGTCAGCCGAATATTTCTGCCTCTGGTTATCCCATTCTAGTTCCAGTAATTCTATCTAGTTCTGGTAGAAGTTTCACTTTTCAAAGAGAGTAGCATAAAAATAGTTGTAGACAGAATGATTGATAGCATGGAAATGTAAAATGCCTTTGCAATTGTAACAAGACTATAAGAAAATTAAAAACTGAAAATTTAAGAAACTTCTTGGGCTCCTGTCTTTCCTGGGCTGCAGGGCATTTACATTTGTTGAGCAAACTTAAGCCTCCTTGTGCTGAGTTAGGCGCCGCACTTATCACCTCTCTTGTCTGCCTTCCCGATGTGTTAGAATCACAGAGGATGAGCTTCTTTTCTAGAAAAATCTAATGCTGAGTCAGACCCCTGTGCGTGTCCACAGGCAAAACCAAGCTAACCAAAAGGTGCTTTTAAGCTGCATGGGTTCCTTTTATTTGAAAATATTTATAATTCGTGGCTCATTGATCCATGTCTTACCTTGGTATCATAGGTTTTTGCAAGCAAAGACCATGCTATCACTTTGTCACCAGGGAATTTTAAAGATTTCCTAAGACCTTCTTCACATGGTGACTTGGAAATGACAAATCGAATCCTTGGTTTGATGTGGTGTGTCATAATGGGCCCAGCTTCAGCCCAGCAGTGACCCCAACCTGAACTGAGGCTGTTCTGTGCCCACTGCTGTGCTTGCCCTGCGTGGAGACCGTGTCACTTCCACCACACAAGTGTGTGAATGAGGGAGTCTCACTGTCTTTGATTTTGAGTGATGGGATTGAATTTAAGAAAAATGGGGTGTTTAACTTCTCTGACATCATACCGCTGTGAAGTGGAGATAAACTGCTTGGGTCTGAACTCCATACCAAGAGTTTGAATGTCAGACTCAGTGTGATCTAACTACACGGTAACTGTACCACCAGAAGTTGTAGAAGTCAAAATTTTATAAATATGGCTATTTTCTCTAATAACTGACCTTTAGCAAAAGAGATTCCCCCATTTCTCATTGATTTTCACTTTGCCAGCAGCTGCTGGATCTTTTTCATTAAGTTTATAGGTCAAGTGGTTAATAATCTTTAGACAGACCTTTCAGTCTATCAGCTAAGTTTATTTATTAACGACAACAAAAACAACTTGTTTTTCAGAAAACCTTTTCTAATTAATAGTTGTCATATGATCACAGTGGAATATGTCTTAATTGCCTTTGAAATCTCTTTAAGAGACATTCTCTAGATAATGGAACACTTATGAACAAAAATTATTTTGTGGTCTTTGTCTATGTACTCCCTTCAAAATTGAATGGGTTGTTCTGTTGGCAAATTTTTCTTTTCCTCCTTTTCCTTTTCTACCTTAGATATTAACAGTTACAGAAAGTTACAAAGAATATAGCAAAGGTTTCCAGAATAAATTAGTGTTACATTCTTTCCATTGTCTTGCTAAGAAAACATTGCAGATGACATTGAATTTTTGAACAGTCATGATTATTAATTTATGGGAATGATTACTTAGAAAGTGAAGACTGCTGGCACCGCGGCTCAATAGGCTAATCCTCCACCTGCGGCGCTGGCACACCGGGTTCTAGTCCCGGTCGGGGCGCCGGATTCTATCCCGGTTGCCCCTCTTCCAGGCCAGTTCTCTGCTGTGGCCAGGGAGTGCAGTGGAGGATGGCCCAAGTACTTGGGCCCTGCACCCCATGGGAGACCAGGAGAAGCACCTGGATCTTGCCATCCGATCAGCGCGGTGCGCTGGCCACAGCGTGCCGGCCGCAGCGTGCCGGCCGCAGCGGCCATTGGAGGGTGAACCAACGGCAAAAAGGAAGACCTTTCTCTCTGTTTCTCTCTCTCTCACTGTCCACTCTGCCTGTCAAAAAAAAAAAAAAAAAAAAAGGAAAAAGAATAAGAAAGACTGAAAGTGATGTGCATATGTCATTTAGGGTAACTCTTCAATTAGCATTTATTGTAGGCTCTTATGATTTAAGACAGCAAGCAAAAAAATTAAAAATAATTAATAGTCTACTTTAGAAGACCTTGAGATTAAAATAATTTTGAAATTTATTTCATGGAGAGAACATAGATTTTGGCTTAAGAACCCAGGGACTGTTTAATCTCCCTGATTTGGTATTACTTATTAATCTCCATGCCCTTTGCTCAGAGGTATGGGGAAGAGCCACATGAACTAAGCATGGTGAGGTCCTTGAACTTGTTTATTTTTCCATTGTGTCTCAAGGCTAACTCCTTTTTAGAAGAGCATAAGCATTGTGCAAAAATTAACACTGAGTTTGAGACTGGTAAAGGGGGGTGTGGGAACTAAATAAAAAAAAAATACACATCAAGTTCTAAAATTAGCCAGTGTGAACAATGTGCTGCCAAGTGGGGCTGTTGGGAGCCGGGCTGTGTGGGGAGGACCTCCCCCAACCCCATGGGGACACTCTGGGGAGGAGGAGTCCCGTGTCTGGTAAACGGGCTTTGCCCTGGTACAGGATACCACGTGGGCATGCTTCATCCTGAGACTAAGCACTGAGATTGATAACTTCACACGAGCAGCGTGGTTGGTTTTCATCCAGTATGGTGCACAGGTGTAAGCACCTAGACTCAGAGCTAAGGCCTCCAGCCATGCCAGTCAGAATCAGCTGCTCCTGCTTTCAATGCCTGGAGAGTCTTTGATCCTCCTCGGTTTGGTGGGACACCTTCTGACTGAGTTGAGACCAGAGGGAGTCTCAGCCTCTCTGCTCTATTTCCAGGAGGAGGTTTCTGTGGGTGTGGCCCAGCGCTGGGCCTTGCAGACTTGGAGAGAGATGGAGGGGATGCACAGATACGCACCTGGACTGGCCTTCCCTGAGTAGTTAGTGCTGCTGACATCCCTCCTAGTGTATTTTCATAGGATTCCTTCTGCAATCCCATTCCAGTGAGGCTAGTCGAATGCCAGCATTATAATTAATAAGGCATTCTCATTCTTTTCAAATGTGAATTTAACGTAATTATTTCTAATGGCATTTTAGTAACTGCTTTACTAAATAAGATGTTTTGAAACTGACTCATTACACTCCAAGTGAAGTCTGAAGGAAATGAAGATTTCCAGTGATCTCTCCACCAGTACACACCGGGGGACAGTTCAAGGTCGGTTGATGAAGGCCTTCGTGTGGTGAGGCCTGGACATCTGGCTCTTGAGTTAGTTCTGGTGATCTCATGTGCTCTGCACCCTGGGTGCAAAACCAAAGCTTTACATCTACAGTGTACACAGAAAAGTATCCAAAAAGGTCATGGAAACTGTAATTAAATGACCAAAAATGTTTGGCATCATGCATATGAAGGGTCTTCAAAAATGCTTAACAATGTCTATTATTTAAAATACTACTTGGATTTCAAAAAATTTTGCATGAAAATCAACATCTTGGAATTCTGTTTTTCCACAATCTTTTGAAGTACTCAGTGTGTTATTTTATATTCTGTTTTGCTCACTTTTGTTAAAAAAAAAAAATAGAGAGGCAGAGAGACAGAAACCTCCCATTGGCTGGTTCACTTCCCAAATGTCTGCTACAAACAAGGCTGGATTTGGGCTGCAGCTGGGAGCTGAAACCAGGCCTACGTGGGTGGCAGGAACCCAACTGCCCGAGCCATCAGTGCTGCCTCCCAGGGTCTGCATTGGCAGGGGGCTGTTATCAGAAACTGGCATCCAGGATCAGATTGGGAATTCAAATGAGGGATTTGGGCATCTTAAGTAGCTTCTTAACTGCTGGGTTAAATGCCTGCCCCAATTTTACTTTATTTTATAGCAAATATTTTCAGTGCTTCTACATAATCTACAGATTTTTCATTAGAACATGTGTGTATGTGTGTATCATAATGTATGAAATCCTCCATGTAATGTTGAATATTCCACTTGCAAGTCATGGGAAAGGGTGGTTGCAGTCTAATTTGATTTGTTGGGTCATTTCCAGATAAAATCAAAAGGAATGAACAAATCTTACTATCCTAGGTTGCCACACAGGGGATGTGGCAATCAAAATCATCAGCAACGAGTATTTGTTTCTCTACTACTTTCCTGGAATTGGGACTTATTTTTTTATTTTTATTTTTATTTTTTTGACAGGTAGAGTGGACAGTGAGAGAGAGAGACAGAGAGAAAGGTCTTCTTTTGCCGTTGGTTCACCCTCCAATGGCCGCCGCGGCCGGCGCGCTGCGCTGATCCAAAGCCAGGAGCCTTCTTCTGGTCTCCCATGGGGTGCAGGGCCCAAGCACTTGGGCCATCCTCCACTGCATTCCTGGGCCATAGCAGAGAGCTGGCCTGGAAGAGGGGCAACCGGGACAGAATCCTGTCTAAACACAGCACAACCATTAGTTCACTAAGCCTTTTTACTGTCAGAAACACACAGATTCAGGCATTTGGTTACTGCTCCTCATTGCTGCACCCCATCCATTTCTGTAGACCCAGCTTATTTTTGTTCCATGAACACTTTCCTATGCTATAACCTAAGCTTCTGCAAAAGCTTGTCCTTTTTTATTTTTTAAAAATATTTATTTTGGAGTGGATCCTTAAGGCTCCACAGATGCCCTCCGGCCCTTGGTCTCTGTTTGCTTGTCCTGGCCACGCGTGTGGTTTTACAGACTTTGATCCTGTCTCCTCTCAGCCTTGCCCTCTTGAACCACGAGGCCTGACTGCCGGGCAGGACTGCAGAAGCAGCCTGCAGGGCCCCACAATTTCATATTTGCCTTCGACGCCAGCTTGAAGCTCGTGTCTCATACCTAGCCTTTGGGATATGTTTCTGTAAACGATCTGTTACTGTAATTTGCCTACTTAAAGTTATCCCCTGCTGTGCTACAGAGTGCTGGAGCCAGTTCCTCCAGGGTGACTGTTTTGGTGCCAGTATTTGAATCTCTCTATGGCCATGTTCCCTCCCCTTCATAGCTTCCAGCGACCACTGTGCTTTCTCCTTCTGAGAGATTGACTTTTGCCTTGCACATGAGTGAAAACATGCAGGATTTGGCTTTCTGTGTTCAGCTTATTTCACTTAACATGTTTCCCAGTTCCGTTCATGTTGCTGCAAGTGCAGGATTGCCTGCCTTTTTTTCTGAATAACCCATTCTGTGTCTAGCCCACCTTTTCTTTATCCATTCATCCATCGATGGACATCTGGGTTGACTTCATGACTTCACTGTTGTGAATAATGCAATAAACTGGGAGTATGGGTATCTCTTTGATGTGATTTTATTTCCTTTGAATTTCTACCCCGTGTGGTAACTTTAGTTTACAACAATTTATTATATAAAATAAATTTATTCAAAAAAAAAAGAAGAAAATTTGAAATCTACAAATGTGTAGAAATGATAACTGAGGAGATGGAAATGCTAGTCATACTGATTTATTATATATTATATATATATAAACACACACATAGATGTCAAACTGTCACACTGTCTTCCACAAATACCTACAAGTGATATATGTCAACTAGAAAATTTTTGAAAATCGTCATCTGGTTTTCTGGCTATTTATAAAGCATTGCAAACTACCTGCTGCCTCGCATATCAATTCCAAATCTCCTTATCAAGATTTTCCGGCTACTTCTAGCATCTTTCCTGTAGCCTCTATTGAGGTGTGTCGTTCCCTTTTGCCCAGGTCTGCACTTTGTTCTTATTTATCCTTATCATCTCTGTGTTCTTAAACAGTAGGTCAAAGAGAACATCCTCCCCAGATAGAACAGCGATTTATTCTGATGACAAGAGCAATGGTATTTAGATGAAATTGCAGATTTGAAAGTGAAGTTGATAGAGATGATAATGTTAGATATAATTAATATACATAAAAATCTATTTCTTCAAATTAGTTCACTTTATGTATCCTTCAGTCCTGTATAATAATAATGAGAGGAAAAATAATTGGAATTTGAAAAATTAGTTCTTCCTCAAATAATCTCGTGCTAAGATGGACTGTAGTTATTTACTGTATCTGATTCTGATGAGATTGAGTTGAAGCTTTGAGTTCACATCCATTAATGGAAATACAATAGCTCGAGATTTCACGGAAGGTTTTCAGTGCTAGGATAAGTAGGAAACACATTTTGGAGGAGGAATGCTTTGCAAATCTTCGAGTGTTCAGGCTGCTGTAATGAGATACCATAGACTATGGAGCTTGTAAACAGAAAACATTTCTGTCTCCCAGTTCTGAAGCCTGGGAAGTCCGTTAAATTGTCAGCAGATTTGATGTCTGGTGAGGACTTGCTTTCCTGGTTTATAAACAGCTTTGCCCTGAGTCCTGCATGGCTGAATAAGGACACTAACCCCACTCATGAGGGAGGCACCCTGTTACCAAATCACTTCCCAGTGGCTCTGTCCCCAAAATACCATTACCTTGCATGGGGCTTCAACATAGTAACTTTGCAGGGGACACAGCATTGAGACCACAGCAAATACTCTTTTGAAAATGGTTTGTGGGGGTTGGTGCTGTGGCACAATGGGTTAAGCTGCCACCATGTGTGTGCTGGTTTGAGTCTCAGCTGCTCCACTTTCAGTCTAGCTCCTTGCTAATGCACTGAAGTCGGCGGAGGGTGGCTCAAGTACTTGGGCCAGCGCCACCCACACGGGAGACCTGGGTGGAGTTCCTGGCTCTTGCCTTTGGCCCAGCCCAGCTTTAGCCATTGAGGCCATTTGGGAAGTAAAACAGCAGATGAAAGATCTCTGTGTGTCTTGTCTTTCTGCAACTCTGCTTTTCAAATAAATCCTTAAAAAGAAGAAAAATATCCTGTTAACTTAAGTAAAAATCATACCTTTTCCCTTCACTGTGTTTTCATTTTACAAAGAAATGTCCTCTAGAATTTATATAGATTTATCAGGTTTAAGGGTTATTTTTTAAAAAGATTTATTATTTTATTTATTTGAAAGACAGAGTTACAGAGAGAGGCAGAAAGAGAGGTCTTCCATCCACTGGTTCACTCCCCAGATGGCTGCACCAGCTGGAGCTGAGCTGATCCAAAGCCAGGAGCCTCCTCTGGGTCTCCCACATAGGTGCAGGGGCCCAAGGACTTGGATCATCTTGTACTGCTTTCCCAGGCCATAGCAGAGAGTTGTATTGGAAGAGGAGCAACCGGGACTCGAACCGGCACCTATATGGGATGCTGGCACTTCAGGCCTGGGCTTTAACCTGCTGTGCCACAGCACTGGCACCAAAGGGTTATTTTTAACATGCTAGTGATGAACATCATTTTATAGTTTATTCCTTTGGAAAATTAAGCTGATCAAGGCATATATATCTTACTAGATAAATTAGGGCAGTTAAAAGCTCATTGACTATGTTTTCCTGTAATTACCACTGGATATAGAATTTATTTTCCCTCATTATAAAGTAATTATACAATTTCCTAGAAAGTGAGTAGCTCAACAAAAATAGTGTAATGTGTAGAATGTAGATGTGGAGTTTTGCTATTTCCATTTTTTAAAAAAAGATTATTTGAGAGGTAGAATTAGACAGTTGGAAAGACGGAAAGAAAGGTCTTCCACCCACTAGTTCATTCTCAAATGGTCTCAAAAGCTGGAGCTGGGCCGGTCCAAAGCCAGGAACCAGGAGCTTCTTCCAGGTCTCCCTCGTGGGTGTAGGGGCCCAAGCACTTGGGCCTTGTTCTGCCTTCCTAGGCCATTAGCAGAGAGCTGGGTCAGAAGAGGGGCAGCTGGGACAAAAACCAGCATCCATATGGACGCAGGTGGAGGCTTAGCCTACTATGCCACAGCACCAGCCCCCTCTATCCATTTTTTTAAAATTTCCCGTAAGTGTTTCTGTAATTATTGAAACTCCTCTTATAAACGGCAGTAATAAGCAGATGCCCACCACATCCAGTTGTCATTCATTTCTCATCTTTTCTATGTTGCTTCCCACATTCTGCTTTGTCAAACTGTTACCATGGGGCCGGCGCTGTGGTACAGCAGATTAAAGCCCTGGCCTGAAGCGCTGGCATCCTGTATGGGCGCCGGAATCCCATATGGGCGCTGGTTCTAGTCCCAGCTGCTCTTCTCCCAATCTAGCTCTCTGCTATGGCCTGGGAAAGCAGTAGAGGATGGCTCAAGTTCTTGGGCCCCTGCACCCATGGGGGAGACCTGGAAGAAGCTCCTGGCTCCTGGCTTTGGATCAGTACAGCTCCGGCCTTTGTGTCCATTTGGGGAGTGAACCAGCGCATGAAAGACCACTCTCTCTGTCTCTACCTCTCTGTAACTCTTTCAAGTAAATACAATAAATATAAAAAAGAAACTGTTACCATTTTATTTTCAAGATTGTATCATGCTATTATGTAAATGAGTTAGAGGTGAGACTTCCTGTGCCTTCTCCCCCTTTAAGAGCCCCTCAGAGTTCAAGTTCTCAAGGGCCCTGTGTATTCCTGCCTGACTGTGGGCTCCTTCCTGCCCTGCTGGAGGTGTCACTGTGACCTAAAATGAGGTATTTACTGTTCACATGCATTTTGAAGATGCTCTTATGATGCAGAGGTACTTCCAGAAGTTTGTGGAAAATAGAATTAAGAAAGGTTATTTGGGTGGGGAAAAATATTTTGACACCCACGTCTAGTTTTTCATAGTACACATCTTCCATGAACTTTGTGAAGATCCTTTACCCGTGTGCGTGCTTTTAGGTCACATCTGTGCCTTTGTTTGTTTTGAACCTTCATGTAAGTGCTATCTCAGTGCAAGTGTGTTCTTTAGCTCTTATTTTGTCTTTCTCAAATGAGCAGCTTCCTGCTTGCTTTGGTCGCTTGTGTCTTGGCGGCCCGTGATTGACAGCCTTCTCTTCTCACTGCACAACCTGACTGCGCTCCCAGCCTCCCGTGGCTGCCACACAGCTTCCGTGCTCTCATGAGTCCAGGCTGTTTATGTAAAAACCTACTAAACAACTCCAACAGGATATCCTGTAAGTTCCATAAACTTCATCTTGCAAAATGTGAGTTTATTATCTTCTCCCCAGGCCCGCAATCACTTCTTTTCATGAACTTCCAGTGATGATGGGCTGTCGACTGTGGTCTGTGTCCTTGAATTCCGTCCTTCTGCACTCCCTAGCCACCTTTGCCTTTCACAGCTCTTTAAATCACTCTGTGGCCAGAGGCTGAAAGCAAAGACTCTGCTGCTGGAACAAGGCGTGTAATAACACGCGTGCGTCCTCAGTGAGCTCTCTCCTGTTTGTTTGCCCTCCTCCACGTGTCTGGGGTGAGAGCCTCAGGTCAAGCCGCATCTGGTCTCCGAGTGGCAGGTTCATGCCTCACGCTACAGCATCTCTTCCATGTCTGGGGTCGCCCTGCAGTCAGGAGGAGGGAGCATCTTGCAAGTCCAGGGTCAAAAACATGTTCTTACTTGAGGACTAAGTTACTAGATCACTTCTGTTCACATTCTGCCAGCTGTAAGGGGTCTAAGTGGTTGCCACCCCCAAGCCATCACTCTGTACCACCAAAGCACAGATCCTGTGCTGTGCCCCAGGGAGCTGCATTTTGGCCCCTTTCAAATGCAGTGCTTCAGTACAAGCCTTGGACATCTCACTTAAAGTATTTCAAGGAAGCTTTGGCCAGGTTGCATTTACATCTTCCATTCCCTGTCTAGTGCCACAGTTACCTTTCTGAATATCAACGCTCTGTTGCTTCCTTTCAGGGAAATGGAAAAGTGTGGGAGCTCTTGGGGTCCCTGAAATGCTGATGGGATCCACTCCATCACGTGTGACAGGTGTCTAGAACTGTCGTCATCCAACCTTGGATTATTTCCCTGGCCTTTTTCCTGTCTCTTGCCCCACACGTTCTACACTATGAATGCATTTGCTGCCTCCTTGCTGCTTTACCATGTCGTGCATTTCCACAGCTGCATGTCTGTGTTTCTGAAGTGTTGTCATCCTAGTTCTAACTCCCTTTTTCCTAGCCAAGTGTCACCTCCTATCAGCAGCTCTCCTGGCTTACCTTGCACCAAAGCAGAGTTCATTGCTGCTTTCCCCGTTGGCCGGGCATACACCTCTGTTCCTCAGACTGTGGTGTGCAGTCCAGCAGCACGGGCATCCCTGGGAAGCTTGTTAGAGATGCGGAACCCTGGGTCTGGCCTGGCCACTGACTCACTGTTTGCATCTGGACACGTGGCACCTCCAGCAAGGCAGGAAGCAGTGCACAGTCATGGAGGAATACACAGGGCACTTGAGAACTTGAACTCTAGTGAGTTTTTTTTTTTTTTTTTTGAAAGGGAGAGTTATAGAGGTAAAGGCAGAGAGAGAGAGAGAGAGAGAATTCCATCTGCTGGTTCACTCCCCACGTGGCCACAACCATGCTGATCTGCAGCCAGGAGCTTCTTCCAGGTCTCCCATGCAGGTGCAGGGGCCCAAGGATTTGGGCCATCCTCTACTGATTTCCCAGGCCATAACAGAGAGCTGGATTGGAAGAGGAGCAGCCAGGACTCAAACCACATGGGATGCCAGCACTGTAGGTGGTAGCTTTAGCCTCAGAGCCAGCCCCCTGATGAGTTTTTAAAGGGGGAGAAGGCACAGGAATTAAATCATTTACATGATAGCATGATATGATTTTTAAAATAAAATGGTAGCAAGAGAGTTGCACAAAGCAGAATGTGGGGAGCGACATAGGAAAGATGAGAAATGAATGACAACTGGGTATGGTGGGCATCTGCTTATTAATGATGTTTATAAGAGGAGTTTCAGTAAGTACCGAAACATTTAGGGGAAGTTTTAAAAAAAGAAATGGAAAGAGGGGGCGCTGGTTCGTGTCCTGGCTGCTGCTCTTCTGATCCAGCTCTCTGCTAATGGCTTGGAATGCATTTGGAGCAAATCCCCACGTGGTCAGACTCTGCAGGTGCTTGGGCTTCAGAGCTTGCATTTCTCAAGTTGATAGTCGGGAGTTATTGACGTGTTGTCTCTCGTGAGCTGTACCTCCTTCGTGCAGGAACTGTACCTTGTACAATCTGGTGTCCTCAAGACCTCCCATGGTGCTGCATGGTGGCTCCCAGTAAGTTGATGTTGATAGCCTGATTTAGTTGTAGAAGAAATTGCTCCTGGAATGTGGGTATTTTCAGGACTAAACCAACCAAACCATTTATCTGCATGAGAAATAGAAGCATTTGTGCCCACCAGGACTAGGTCCTTTTAAACATGTGTCACATCTATGTGTCCTATAAATTGTTGTGAACTCAGTGCATTTAAAAAAATATGATCACAGTTCTTTGCTATACCTGTAAAAGAGCCATTAGCTAAGAGGATATTTTCATAAACAAATTATATAACATGATCTGTTATAAAGGATAATGTATCTTTTAAATGATAGAAACTGCTTCTAAATTTTAACATATATCATAAAATATCATCACTAATTAGGAATTTTCCATGAAATCAGTTGGAGATTTTTTTAAAATACATAAAGATTTAAATATATAAAATCTAAATTTATATGGGAATATAAATCTGAAATATGTACCCAAGTATATACATCTTGGAAGTTAAAAGATATTATTAGTACCATTCTTTTTTTTAAAGCTATTTATAATGCAGCCAATCTTTTCTAAGTAGCTTTTGAGTATTACTTGGTCTAATATGGATTCTCCTGCACTGAGTACATTTAAGTTCTGACTGATACGTAAGTATGCCTGTGTGCATGTTTTGTATAGTAATAAGGAAAGTATATTGATAACTGTGAACTACAAAATCTGTAAGAAATCATTTTTAAGGAAGGTTTGTTTTCCTGTTCACGCTTTCTTTCTTCTCACACTGCTGTCTAATTGGTAAACTTAGAGACCAATCTATGTTTAAAGTGTACATTAACTTCTGCAAAAGGCGCTGGCTTCGGTTTGAATGGCCTGACCTGTGAGGATCTAATTTGTTGTCCATTTCCTTTTTCCGGGATAGGCTTTGTCTAGGGAATCTGTGGTGAAGAAACCCATTTCTTAACAGTATGGCTCTGGGGGCAGGTGCCGGTGAGATGTCTTGCTGGGGCAGCTTCCGGAGCTTTAGGGTCAGGTGGTTCGGCTCTGTCACTAGCAGTGCCCAGGCCTGTGTTGACTTTGCCTGCTGGTCTGACAGCAGGGACGTGCTGCCAGAAGCATGTGATGGGTCCTTTTGGCAAACTCTGAATAAAAACAAACAGATAGAGCGAGGAGGATGCCAATTTAAAAACAATGTTTTCATTATGGGCTTAATTGGCCCAGGGACGTTCCTCCTGTCCTCTAAAAGTCATAATGACCCAATGGTAATGCTATCTCCTTGTCCTGGGGGTTTTATATGTGGATTTTCCTAACTCCTTATTCTGTGTGTGGATACATGCCAGTGAAATAGTCTGTTTTCTGTGTGGGTGCTTAAGTTTTTTTTTAATCAAATAAAAAAGGAACAAATGTTAGCGTTAGCCAAAATTTTAATATTATCAAGATTAGAGATTTATTTTTAAATTTGCATGAGTCTAAATTTCTGAGTAGAAGCCATAATTATCTTGTGATTCCAGAGTAATTTTTATTGTCCTCATCAACTTGATTGTGCACTGCTGTAACTGACTGTTCAGTGGCAATGAAGAAGAATTGTGGTTTCCAGCACAGTGAGCATAGTCTTACCTGGGCTTTAGTGAAATCTCTCTCGTAATGTGAGAACCTGTGTAGTGTGGAATATGCAACAGCACATACACTTGCAGAGGACCCCCGTGAGCTGTACACCGTGTGGGGAGCCGGGGATGAGCACTGCCTGATTTTGACAGGGCGTCATTAACAGAACGTGCTAGCACAGGAGTCAGTTCTAAGATAAAACTCATGAACTTGTGCCATGAGAGCCCAGAGAAGGGGCCACCTCACTCATCCCATAGGAGACGTTCATTTCAAAGGTGACTTGGACTAAATGACATGTGAGCTAGGGACTGAGGGACACATAGACTTTTTTTTCTTTGACAGGCAGAGAAACAGGCTGGGCCACTCCTCAAATGCCTGTACTTGTTAGGACTGGGCCAGGATGAAGCCAGGAGCTGGGAACTCGATCGAGATCTCCCATGTGATGGCAAGGACCCAACTACTTGAGCCATCACTGCTGTCTTCCTGGGTCTGCCTTAGCAGGGATTTGGAATTAGGAGGTAGAACGAGGTAATGAACTCAGGTTCATGTAGCAGTCATAACCGGCGTCTTAACCACTAGGCTAAACACATGCCTTAAATTTAAATAGGTGGAGAGAGAGGATGGGGACTGGGGGTACTTACTGGAAGAGTGTCCAGACAGAGCAGGTAGCACCAGAGAAAGCAGGCAGCTCCGATAGAACTGTCGTATGTGAATGGAGAAAAAGTTTCAAACAGATGGCTGGGAGGGGTGTGGGCTGGACTGGGAAGCAAGGGCTAAGTGACCAAGTGGCAGGTATCAAAGCAGTGGCACCTCCTCCACTGATGGGGGGAGGTGAAGACTTAGACCAGAGGGGTGAGATGGAAGCTCCAGTTACCCGCAGAGTTAGTCACTTACCCAAGGCTGTATCTAGCTCCCTTGATGGAACTGGGTACCTTCAAACCATTTCTGTACATCCAATTTCTCTTAGCTCAGTTCTCCTGTTGATGCCTCACCTGATAAATTTCATTAGGTAAAACCTTTGCTTTCCTCAAAGGAAAATAATTCTGCTTAGAAATCAGTAAATCGTTTAAAATCACAAATTGTAAGAAAAATAACTTCGTGCTAATGAGGCAAACTCTATATAAATGATTAAATTGAAGTGTGGAAAGCAGAGCCTGAGTCAACAAACAGGCAATTAAAATTGACAGCACAATATCTTAGGAGAAATATTTTAATCACTGTCCATCCCTGCTTCACTGGTATTGCATAATTAGGCAAGTCTCCTAGCTGATGGACAGAAATGAAATCAGTCTCCTGACAGACATCTGGTTGCAAATTAATGAATGTCAATTTGTTGCTTCTACAAATCTGGGCACCTGAAATTGTAAAGTCTAATTAAACAGTGGTCTTCCAAAAGTTCATGGGAGTATGTATTATGAAAAGAATATGCATAGAGACCAAATATTTCTTGCATGAGAATAAACTTAATTTTTAACCTCCATCTCCCATGAACTTCTTAACACGTGCTCTGCATGGTCTCTACCCGTGGAGGCACCAAATTGAAACTGGAGATCTAAGAAGGGCTCTAGCTGAAGGTTGTGACATTACTTAGCTTTATTTTCTTTCCCTGCACCCACTGGTATAAATTTTCCACTTGCTAGAAGGGATTTCTCAAACTTTGCAGGACCGTAGAGTTTATTTTCCTCGTGGATATATCCGTATGTAATCAATTCAGCAGGTGAGAGAATTCAAGGAAGTGGTGACTTGCTAGGAAATGAGTTTGCAAGGCTGTGAATTGTTTTTCGCTAGCAGTATGATTTCCCAAATATCCCATTTCATTTTCATATCAAGGGTACTTTTCCATCTCTTCCCGTCTGCTCTGAGTACATTTTCCCACAAGGGGTCGCTCTTCGCAAGCGCTTCCGTGAGCCACCACCAGACTTTCTCCTGCAAATCTTGCGTGTTTGTTTCTTCAGCTTTTCTGGGTTTCTCGCAAAGCTAAAGATGTTTTGCACCCAGCCTCTGTTTGCTAGTGGAAATGGGGCTTTTTTGTTTATTGAAAACAAGCAAAAATGTCTTCTAAATATTTCAATTGGTACTTATTTTCTAAGTCCTGTTTGCAGCAAGGAGCTTAATTGGTTAGAAAAACAATCTATTCGTTATCAATATGAGCCGAAAGTTCACTAATTGCATTTAAAATAGTAGTTCTCTCCACAGTATTTTTTCTCATGTGTTACAACATAGAGATCCAAAAGTGTATCTCAGTGGTAGACACTTGAGATTATTGAGTCATAGTAAAACCCAGCATTTGAAAAAGCAAACTGGGATTGCTGTCAGGGAAGACTTTCAGATAAACACAGACACCAGAGACCGCAGGATTGCTGTGTGTGTGTGTGTGTGTAAATGCACACGCACATGCATATGAGCAAGCACACACAGAAATGGCAGACACAACGCTACGAAGGGGACGTTGTCTCAGTAGCACCTGAGAAAAGTCAGTTTCATCATTGCTTCTTGCACTCTGACCTGTGGGCCCCGTGGATGGAATTAGACCTGCAAAAAGAGACGACAGTCATTAGTGGTGCCAGAAAGCATCACTCTGAACATTTAAAAGGCACTGAATGTTGGAATTGGTTCGTTTGCTTAAAAAGCATAACTTTTCCAATTTGCTGTGTTGGAGTTTGAGACTGGTTCCAACAATTCAGCCCCGTATCGAGTATCCACTACGTGTGGGGCTGTATCCTGCATTTTGTTGATAGCAATGAGCACGCAGACAGAATCTATGGATGGCATTGATATTTGGTGATGGTGGCGGCAGGGCAAGGGTGCCACACCAGGTGAGGACTGAGTGCCATGCAAAAGAGTGATGATGAGAAAGGATTGAGAGTGGTAGACTCAGAGCTAACTTATGTATGGAGGCTGCCAAAAGTGTCTCCAAGCAGGCAGTGTTATTAGAGCAGGGATCTGCAAGCAATGAGGGAGAAAATTCCAGATAAAGGGGAAAGCTAGGGTCTCCCTGAGGTGTATCCTGGGAACAGAGAGCCTAGGTTGGACTAGGAGGGTGAGCAATGGTAGAAGGCAGTAAGAGGGCCTCGTAGGGTGTTTCCTAAAGGAGTTGGGAAACCACCGGCAGCTTTGTGTGCAGGCTGATGAGACCTCACCTTCCAGGGGAACCCCTCCGCCTTCTGCGTTGGATCTAGAATGTGTGGGGCGGGGATGAAAGCAGGAAGACTAGTTCAAGTAGTTTTGCAACCAGCAGCCTTGCATGCGATGACAGTTCTGCATGAACCTGAAGCATCTTCACGTTGTCGAAGCTGTTTCCTCATCTTCCGTGGGCCTACCAAGACCTATGTATCAACATGTTTGAGGAGTAAATGACAAAACATGCTGGGTCCATCTGGCCAAGGCTTTGTGCCACTGATTGACTCAGATCATCTTCAGATACATCTAGGTAGAAGTATGTAAAACATATGCTCCTCCCAGGCAAATTCATGGCTTTGGATGGCATGGGAGTCAGCCTGCTTGCTGTGCCTCCAGCCCCGTGCGCACACCTGTGATGGTTCCTTGCACCTTTGGCTTCAAGTCAGAACTTTTGAATCCTTCCTTCAGAAACCTGCACGTGTCCCACTCCCTGGAAACATGCTACCCTTAGCCTTGCCCTTGGCTTAGGTCCCTTCTGCAGAAACTGTGCTGTTACTTGGGGCAGGGTGTGGATCTCAGGCCACACACACCCTGATGTGTGAGACCAGAACCCTGAGCTGGTCTTGGGAAGCCTCATTCTCCTGGGGAGCAACCTGCTCATCCTGGGCCACTTCCGCTTCCTGTGGCCATGCTGAAGTTCTTGGGCACTGATGGAAATGTGTCATGGGAGGAGCGGGGGCGGCCAGGAGCTTGTCTAGAAAAGGTTGCAGTCTTCTCTACTCCAGGAACCAGACCCAGAAAAGTAGCCCTAGGTTCTCTGTGACCTCAGATCTCCAAATCTACCTTGGGGTGTTTGAATATCTTTCTCCCCAAGGATTGCTGACTATCCCTGCTTCCTCTGTGTGCCTCTCCTCATTCCAGTCCACAGATCTATAGGTCAGTTCCAGGGCATTCTCTCTGTCTCTGCTTCCTCTGTGTGTGTCTCCTCTTCCCAGTCTACTCAGTTCCAGTGCAGAGTGGGAAGCTGCCCTTGTTCTGATGTCTTCCGCACCAGGCAGCCTTACGATGGATTGCCTCCTTCCACGGACTAGAGCTGCTCCGTTTGCTGTTTGAGAGGGTGGGGGTGCTTAGACATGACAAGGAAATTCAGAGGAGAGAGACCTGGGTAACTGCAGGGCATGATTATGCTGCATATGTCTCTGATAAAATCCCACAGCTCCCTGTTAGCAATCTTCCTGCAGCACCTGGCTCCTGCTAGAGAGAATACGTGGTCCTCTGCAACACTGCTGGGTCTCCCATACTTATCCTCTGCTCCCTCTGTTGTCACCCAAGATCTGATCACCTTGAGCCCAAACAGCTGACTTCTGAAAGCCTTGTTCTCCAGATGTTCAGCTGTGTGAGATCACAAGAACCGCTACTACTTTGGGGATTTTTGTGTTGTGGTTTTGTCATCGTCTGCTTCGGCTACCTTAACAGATACAGGTGTCAGGGGTTTAAACAGTTCTGGAGACTGGGAATTCAAAGACGAGGGTGCTAACAGGGCAAGTTTTGTCTTGAGGCGTCTTCTCTTGGCCTCTCTGTGCCCAAGCACAGAGAGAATGGGAGCTCTCTGGTACATTTTCTTAGAAGCACACTAACCCTCTCTTGAGGAATTACTTCACAAGGCTCCATCTGCAAACATCAACACACTGGGAGTTGGAACTTCAACAGAAGAATTTTGGAGGAAGACTAACATTTAATCTGTGCCGTCTGTAAGGGTCTATGGTGGTGCCAGTTATATCGGAGAGCAATACCTGCTGAGTGAGTGAAAACATTAAGTGCATCTGCATAGATGAGAAAGTGTTCCTATTCCGGTCAAGAGTTTCACGGGTCTCCAATCAGATTAGATTTTCAGTCCTAATTCTTGTCACATTAAAAATTATTAATTTAATGTATCCACAGTTTTGTATTTCAGCTTTTTTGTACAGTGAAAAAATACAGGACATGTGTTTTGTTAGCATGATTGTTCATTGTTTTTAACGTTTTATGAGATATATAGTAAGTACAGAAATTGGATATTTATTGTGAAAATGCATCTTTTTATAAATTCTTATTTATTTGAAAGGTAGAGTCACAGAGAGAGGGAGAGGCAGAGATCTTCCACTTGCTGGTTCAGCGCTCAGATGGCCACCATGACCAGGGCTGGGCCAGGAGCCTGGAACTCTGTCTGGGTCTTCCACATGGATGGCAGGGGCCCAAGTACTTGAACCATCTCTGGCTGCTTTCCCAGGCCACATTATCGGGGAACTGGATCAGAAGTGGAGCAGTAGCTTCACCTGCAGTGCCAGAACATCGGCCCTGAAAATTGATGTTTTTGAATGGGCTTTTATGTTATTTCCTATTTTCCTTTATTCTAACTGTTCTTCATTTTTCTACTTAATATTTGGTGTTCTGTTGAATTTTCACTGTTTTCTTTAACCTCTTACTTTTCTATGCTAACTTGGAAATTATAGATTGTATTATTGGCTTGTAAATTTTAACATATATATAGTTAATTCTTTGAAAAGTCTACAGTTCTTATTTATCATTTTTGTTTATGAATTTTTTCAACAAAATGTATTGCCATTTTTCCAGTAAATAGATGAAGGTATTGATGTACATACTTAGGTGTTGCTGTTTCTTATTAATTATTATTACTTCCTGTTGAGTTTTCCTTGCCCAGAAAAGTCTACCTTCATGAGCGTTGTGGTGTGTGTGTGCTGGTGTCACCTGTTTTAGCTTTTGGGTGTTGAAAGTATCTTTAGTTCACTCTCAATCTTGTAGGATAGCTTGGGTATAAAATTCTAAGTTAATTGTTGTGTTTCCTTCAGTGCCTTCAATATACCACTACACTGTTTCATGGCCGTCTGTTGTAGCCAGTGAAGTTTGTCGTCATCCTGTCTTTATAACATAGATAATTTGTACTTTGCCTCCCTGTGATGGATTTTAAGGCTTCCTAGTTTCACTTCTGTGTAGCTAAGTCTAGATTTGTCCTTATATAGTCTATGGTTATTCATTCTGCTTAGTACTTTGAGAGTAGATTTCAATCTCATAACTTATGCTTGTCTTTAATTCTTAGCCATTACTCTTCCTGTACTTTACCATTTCTTCTTTTTGTAGGATCTGTTGTGGAGGTGCTATCTTACATTATACATATTCTATCATAGTTATTGATAAATAACTGTTATCTTTCTGTGCTGCATTCTGGGTTCTTCAATATCTGAATCCTTTCATTAATTAACTCTGAACACGGGCCTAGGTTATTTTTTATTATATCTTAATTTCAGTAATAATATTTTTAAGTTGCAAAGTTGTGTTATCTCATGTTTTCCTATTTTCATTTCTGCCTGTGTGTGTTTTACAGACGCTTGTTCTTTTCGTTGCTAATTTGTCTATATTACTCTCTGGCCAGTGTTAGCAGATTTTTTTTTGTCAGAATCTTACATGAAGTAAATTTCACCAAGGATGCATACATGTTTAAATAATTGATTTTATTGATTACCTCTTATTCCTGTATAGGATTTTAATTTCTATTGCATTTATAGTTCACAAAAATATTTGAATTAATTTCATCTTGGTTTTAATCTTCCTCTCCAACCATATATATTTTTTTAAATTTATCAGATTTTAGAGTGAACCTTTTTGTGTGAATTCATGTGCATTTTGACCTAGAAGTCCCATATAGCCCAGTTGAGCAAAAGGAAGAAATAAAGAAGAATTATTTGATACTTTCTACAGCAAAATAATTTTTTCTTAAGTTCATTCCAGTTGCAGTAATTATGGCTCTGAAAAATTCTCTTTGGTTAACTTGAAGCTATTCTTGTTCAGATTGCCTTGATTTTGGAACTCTGGCTTTGATCTTACAATTTATTTCCTGATACGATACACTGCCATTAATGTTAACAAGTATACTTTTTGGAAGGAAAGGATAACAGTGAGGCTGGTAATGTTTAATTGTTAAAAGGTGTTTACTCACGGGCGTTTAGTGCAGCGTTTGTTAAGACGCCGCTTAGAGGACCTGCATCCTATATTGGAACACTTGGTTCAAGATTCGGCTCCTCTGCTTTGGATCCCTCTTCCTGCTAATGCAAGGAGGACAATGGATTTTTGTCCCTGCCACACACATGGGAGACCTGGATTGAGTTCTAAGTCCCTGGCTTCAGCCTGGCCCATCCCTAGCTGTTCTGAGCATTTAGGGAGTAAACTAGCAAATGGAAGATATCTCTCTGTTCTCTCTCTCTCTCTGCTCGCTCTTGCTCTCTCTCATTTCTCTATCTCAGACTTTCAGATAAAAGTATGAATAGATAAATAAATTCTGTTAAAAAGACAGATCTAGTCAACGTTTCCCCACTGGATGCTTCTACAAAAGCCTGCTGTGGTTTAAGCTGATGTGCTTCTGTTCCCTCAGCCACAGCCCCTGCTTGCTTCCCCATTCTTTCAGTTTACAAATGTGCTACTCTTCCCCTGTTACTATATGTCAGGCACTGTTCTGTATGCCGAGGAGATGATAACATAGAAATCGTATACAATCTCTACCCTTTTGGGGTCTGCATTTCCATTTATTATTAATAATAACTTTGATTAATTGGGGTTTGTATTAATCACTGGCACATGAAAGCAAATTATAATTCTGGGAATTTTCCTCACACACATATCTGTAACAGAAGTACAGTGGTGACTCCAAGGTCTACGTCTGTTATCTTGCAATCCAGGAAAGATGTTCTGTGCAGAGGAATTGACTTCTCTTTTTGTCACACGTCTGGAAAACTGCAACAAGAATATGAAGCGTATGAGTTCGCATCTCTTTATATTCTGTGGTAAATCTATAGAAAGACTACAGAAGACCATCAGTCTGATGCTATATGGACTTATACCAGAATATATCCAGAAAAAGGTGGACAATCTACTTCGCACTAGTTTTTGAAATCTGTCCAAGGTTTCCAGCTTGAGAAAACAAAGTTAAAGCAAGGCAGTGCAAGAAAGACACAGTGTCACTTTAGTTCACAGAATTACATTTAAAACCTAGTCAAAGAAGGGACACGTTTTCAGTCAGGTGCAAGACATGGATTTGAGTTTCTCTTACTCACAGTGAGCTGGGTGAGGATGACTCTTCGAAGCAGTGTTAGGGACTTCATTTTCATGGACTTACTCATTTTTATTTGATCTGCAGTGATTAATGAATTTTTGAGCAATGACAATTAGGTTAATTTGAGTCCATTACTCAAACACCAGGGCCTAACAGATGGGGCAAGAAGTTGAAGGTCAGGAAACCTGGATTTCATTTAGACTCCCTGCTTCCTCTCCATGCCATTTGAATTTCTTCCTGCTTTGTAGAGAGGCTGTGGCTTAACTATTGTGAATGAAATGTTCTAAACAATAGGATATGTAGTACTGTGGACATAAATATGAAAAATAATAATATAGAGAAAAATCTGCTCACTTAGGAATAATATTTAGAATTCAAACAACTTTTCCGTGGAAATTTAGATGCTGTACTCCACAGGTGGATGAATTGTATTTCTGTTCACTTGAGTTCAAAATAATAACTCCTGACACTTGAAGAGTGATATTCAGTTTTTTCAACAAGTTCCCATTCTAATCTCATGTGATCCTTATAAAAGTCCCCTGACTTACTCCATTTCTGTGTGGCCTCATGAAAAGCAGATGATTGTCTTTGCCCAGAGAGCTTAAGAAAGAGTGCATAAATTTGTCTTATCTTTCAAAGTCAATGCTATTTTAGAATTCTCCATAGAAGCAAGAGATGTCAACATTCTCACCTCACCTCTTCATGCAGTTCAGAAAGAACATGCTTCCCGAACACATGTTTTGCTGTTCTTAATTCCTTAGGCATTCAACATGCCAGTGTCACCCCTTTGCTCCTAAAGACCTGCTCCTGTAGGTAGTATTGGTTGCAGACTAGCAGAATAGCCAAACATCTGCTGTTATTGCAGGAATAGAAGGTAAAAAGGCTACGTTCTACCACCTGCACTGTCTTTTCAAACGTCCTTATTAATTTGAGAGAGCAAGTTCCCATCCCCTTGTCTGTTACTGGCAAAGGGAGAATACACAGGTGAGTAGGCTGAGCTCTGTTTAACTGTAAACATGCAGACTGCATATGGATTGGCTGGTGTTTTGTTCATGCTGCTGTGGCCATGACCACAGTGAATGGGCTCAGAAGACAGAGTCCCTAAAACAGAAAGGGGAAGATGTCCAGAGCGTGGAAGCAGGCGTCAGGGTGTAGCCAGTAGAGGGGTCAGGTCACAAGACTGGTCTTGGGCTCAGGTGTGAGAGTGATGATCTAGAAGGTTTTCAGGGGTCAGCACACCATGAACTGTGAGGGCACAAAGGAAGGCAGGAGCGAGGCAATGGACGGTGGGGACCTAAAGAGTACCTGCCCTGACGAGGGATATTTAGTCAAATTATTTTAAAAAATCAACTTTGGAAAGGTCTTGTGGTTAAATGGCCAGGATGCTGACATTGTACATCAGAGTGCCTGGGTTCAATGCCCAACCCTACCTCCTGATTCCAACTTCCTGCCTGGAAGGCAGTCTTGATGGCTCAGGTAACTGGGTACTTTCACCCCTGTGGAATGACTTAAGATTGAGTTCCTGGCCCTGGCCCAGGCTGGCCCCAGTTTTTGCAGGCATTTGGGGAATGAATGATAGATGGGAGCTCTCTGTTTTCTCCCTGTGTGTGTGTGTTTATCTGTCTCACCCTATTGCTCTGTGTGTCTCTCAAATAAAAAAAATAATTATAGACACACGGTGACAGCCAAACAAAATACATGTGCAGGCAGAAGTTCATTGTGCAGTGTGTGACACCTGCTGCTAAGCCAAGTTCAGTTGTCTCAGCTGGCTGGCTTTGGTAGCTCCCATTAGATCTGTCAAGCATATGTGAGCCCGAAAGTGTGCTTTACAAAGTTTGTGGTAAGTGAAATGAAGAGATAAGGTGATTTTGGTCCAAAAATAACTTTGAAATCCATGCAAGTCTTTCTCATATTACGCATTTTCATGACCTTGTTGATGACCCCTTGTTTATATGGATTACAAAAGTTTATTTTGGCATCGTTTTTTATCTTTTAATTCCAGTTCCCACTAGCTTTTAATGTACCCTCCTATAGGGGGGTCTAAAGCCTTATTTGAGAAAGTCATGGATGCTATCATATCCTTCATGTCTTCTCCGATCCTCTTCTGTCTTCCATACTCTCCCCAACACACACACACACACACACACTTACACACACTTACACACACAGACCTACAAACTCACACATAGAAACACAGGCATTCTCACACACATACATGTGTTCTTACTCACCGACGCATGGTTTCTTGCAGATGCACACACATACACACACTCACAATCTCCCACACACATACACTCACACAGGCACACTCTCACTCATACACATTTCACATACACATGAAGTCTCACACTCAGACACATCTTCTCACTCTCACACAGCCACACAGTGACACACATCCTCTTACACACTCATTTCTGAGGCCTAAAAATACAGAAACCAGAAGCCAAAATCTCACTCCTCCCAATGGGAGACAGGACTGCAGTTACTACGAGATGGCAGCTCTGAGGTATGGTTCAGTCATCTTAATTTTTACTTCGCCAGAATAACATAGTTGTATGTTCTACATAGCTTTTATTCCCTTTTGATTTTGGTAATAGCACTTGCTTATTCCAAAAAGAAAATGGTGTCTCTGGGAATTGTCTCCTTCCCACAGGTACTATGACAGGAGGACATACTGACTGCTTACAATAGTCCTAAAGCCAGCATACTGCTTAAAAGAATATCACTGTATCAGGGACATTTTCTAGTCTTCCCTTTGTTGGGTGCCTCGAGGCTGTCCTGTTAGTCCTTCTGTCTGTCCAGTGGGAAACAAAGTTAGGACATTTGAAAGAACTGTTCCTGGATTGTTTCCAAATTCTTCACATAAATCTTTCTGTAGGACTTCATAAACAGCAAACAGAACAGTTACATAGCATGACTTACAATTAGCCAAAGGATAAAGGCTATTGAACTAGCAGAACTAGGAGAGAAGATGGAATACAAATATATTTGGCAATAAATATCAACATTGTTAGGTTTGCTTTAGATGAGCACTGTATTTCCTGATAACTAGGTCATTTGCAGGTTACCGAGTGATGTATGTGTGCTTTTCAGTTTGTGGATTCATTGCATGAGCTGCAAAAAGCCTTGCTCTGTTCTGATTCAGACAAAAGACCAGAGAGAGAGAGAGGGGGGAAGGATGCTGCAAGGACTGGAGCCAGCCAGTTTGAGCTGGCGCTGGTTAGTAATGACAGGGAAAGAGGAGGTGGGACCAGCCGAAAGGAGGAGCTCTCCGGCTGGGAAGGGATTAGCCAGGCTTCCCGGGGAATGCTGTTGAGGGGTGCTCATTGGCATGCATTGGTGATGGCTTCGTGTTCTCACAAACTTCCTATTCTACAAGAGAGACATAGAAGTTGCTGTCGGTGCCTCCGCAGAGCTGCCTGCATTTTTTCTGCCTGGGATTTGCCTGTTCTCTCTCCCCCTTGGAACAGAATGTGAATGCTGATGCTTTGGCATTGGTAGTTGGGGATAATGTTCTATGAAAGAAATAAAAACCAAACCTGCTTCCAGACAATTCCTTATAAGATCATGCCAAGTACAAATATTTCTTTAAAATATTCTGAGCAGATAGCACCCTCAAAAGCAAATGCAGCATGGTACAGTGTGTGTAAGGGACTGCATTTGCTGTAAATTCTCAAACAGGGCATCTCTTATAACCTCTGTGAGGATAGAGTCACAGAGGGTTTTCTTGGGCAAAAGAAATGAAATTGGTTGATGCCATGTGGCCAGTTTGAAAATTTACAATAGAAACAGCTATTTAAAAAATGAGAAGGGACTCGATTGGGGGGTGCAGGTCTAGCATCATGGCACAGCAGGTTAATGGTTGCTTGTAATGCCAGCATTCCATATCAGAGTGCAAGGTCAAGTCCCAGCTGCTCCACTGCTGATCGAGCTCTCAAGTGCACCCTGGGAAAGCAGCAGAAAATGGCCCAAGCATTTGAGTCTTTTTCACCCATGTGGGAGACCTGGATGGAGTTCCTGGCTTTTGTATTCCACTTGGCCTATCCAGGGCCCTTACAGCCATTTTGGGAGTGAACCAGCAGTTTGAAGATAGATTCCATTTCTCTCCTCTCTCTCTGATTTCTCTGTGTAACACTGTCTTTCAAACAAATAAATCATTATTAAAAAATAAACATGAGAAAGCCTTCAGAAATGAATTAAATTCAACAACAGAGGATTACAGGGTTTTTGTTACTGGTGTTTCAGACTCGCCATCCTCAACTCAATTCTGTGCCATTAATTTGGGGTTTTGCTACTAGGAAATAATCCAAAGCCATTTAAACCTGCTTAATGGTTTATCCTCGAGGAGTCATTGCCAACCCAGTACCCAGCTGAAGATAGAGGAGTCAGAGACAAAACAACTTGGAGAACCTCTGACCCACACTCAGCTGTACAGACATCCTTAGGAATTTAAGGATTCAGCAATTTTTGGAAAGATTGTTCGCCAGAACAGGAGTAGTCATAAAAACCATGGCCAAGTTAGTCCTGACCCTTGACATTTCATTTAGTAGAAGCTATCCAGGATTAACTAATAATGTGGTGATAACCTTGGAAATCAAAATGCGATGATGCAATTGATTTAAGTTTTCCATGGTTATTGTGATCACTGAAAGCCTGGATAACCCAATAATCTTATTTTAGCCATAACTATGTCAGTCTTTCTTCTTACAATGCATTACATTAGAGGAGTTCATAGTCTAATATTAGAAAACCATATACTTCTTTGTTCTCCATTCTTTGATAGATACCCATCATGTGAGAAATTGTCCAGATAAAAGATGAAACAAGTCTAGCTAATCTAATTCCTAAGTGACTAATTAGAATTATTGGCCAGCTTTTCCTTGGAGATGAGTCGACACCATTCATTGGCCAAATATTTTATGAAAGTGAACCACTGGCTGGTGCCGCGGCTCAATGGGCTAATCTTCCACCTGCGGCGCCGGCACACTGGGTTCTAGTCCCAGTTGGGGCGTTGGATTCTGTCCTGGTCACTCCTCTTCCTGTCCAGCTCTCTGCTGTAGCCCGGGAGTGCAGTGGAGGATGGCCCAAGTGCTTGGGCCCTGCACCGGCATGGGAAACCAGGAGAAGCTCCTGGCTTCGGATCTGCGCGGTGTGCTGGCCATGGCGGCCATTGGGGGATGAACCTTTCTCTCTGTCTCTCTCACTGTCCACTCTGCCTGTCCAAAAAAAAAGTGAACCACATGCATTGTAGGTTCTAAGCACTTAGCAGTTCAGTGCTATCCTGTCCTGAAATCTCTGGCTAAATGTACATGCTGGACAACTAAAAATGTCTGACAGTATTCACTTAAAGAAGCTCTAAGAAGAAAGAATGAGGAGTTACCTCTGGAAAAAAAAATCATGGGCAAGGTATATTTGGGTAAAGGGCTAAGACACGAGTTGGTCTTTGGAAGGGATAAGACTGGCTAAAAGGAGAGGTGGAAAGGAATAATACGAAATATTTATGGAAGATTAGGAGTTTCCCAGGAGTAACAGTGTGTTCTGAGTTTGAGACTACTGAGAAGGTGAAGTGAACAGTGAGAGTGCTGTTCGGTGGAAAACCAGGAAGCTTAACTTTAGGTTCTTACAATCCCAAAAGCCTGGAAGAGGCTGAACAAGCTATCTAGATGTGAGGTTCCAGGGACTGGCAGGGCTGGTGGTGACTGGCAGATACGTGACCTTTGATAGAGGAAGCTTCTTCAGCTCCAGGGAACCATTCCCTATGGCAAGAGCTTCTTGTTTTTCAGGAGAACTTAAAGGAGCTGTTATGTGAAGTACCTGGGATTTTAGGACACTAAGCAGATCAAACAAACCTCATCTGAAGGCAGATTCCATCCCCTGACACGGCAGCCACCACTGTATAGGAGAAGGGAGCCTGGGAGCTTTTTACTTGGAGATGTGATGACTGCTGGGGGAGGTTGCCTCTAGGTGACTTGGAGTAGGAAAGAAGCCCGGAAGCCTTCTCTGCCCCGTGTTCAATTAGGAGCTGAAGAGATACTCTAACGAGTATGCAGTGAGACCCAATGACTGGCGGAACTGGCTCTCCTGTGTTCTGAGGGCGCGTGGCTGGCTAGGGGGGAAGACTGTGGCTCTTGCTGTTAGCCTTTTCCTGTCACCGAAGCGTCCTTGGTCAGCAGCGTCCATGCCACTGGGCTCCCACAACACTTGCAGTTACTGAGAGATTTGAGCAGGAAGGGGTTGGAGTATAGGGTGGTTGGGTCTTGAGGATCTTAGCGCTGGGATGCAGTGGGGAAAGGTAGGAGACTCAGAACCAAGTCCCAGTTCTGATACTTCTTGATTTATGACCTTGGACAAATCCCACACCTTCTTGAACCAGACAAGTCCCTCCCCTTCCCGGGCTGAGGCACAAGCTGAGTTCCCTAGTCTGAACAGTGCGATCCTCACTTTCTCATTCGTAATGTCCCTTCCTCAGAGAGGCTCCACCTTCCCCTCTGCAGGGGAGCCTCGGCCAGTTTCCCAGGGTTGCTGTACAAATGAACACAAACCCAGTGGTGAGATGTCCAAGTTCAAGGGGTTCCCAGAGCCATCCTTCCTGGCCTCTGCTGGTTGCAGGCAGTCTGTAGGTTCTTTGGCTTGCAGCTGCAGAGTTCCAGTCTCTGGTGCTGCTGTCACATGGCTTTCCCCCTGTGAGTTTGTGTCTCTTCACATGGCCTTCCTAGAAGGACATCAGCCATTTAGAGCCCTGATCCCGAATGACACATTAACTACTGATATCTGCAAAGGCTGTTTCCAAGTAAAGTCCTTAGCTAAGTCTCTAAGTGATACAAAGTTTTAAGGGAAACTGCAACTTAGTGCAAGCCTTCTATTTAATTCTCTTACATTGTATTTGCAGTAATTTTAGTTATGCATGAAATTGTTTATCTTCTTAACATAGAAATCCTAAGAGGGGATGTTTCACATCTGTTTTATTCATTTCTATATCCTTTGCCAGAGTAATTTTTGATTTATAGAAGCTAATTGAAAAGTATTTACTTGGTGAATTAAATAATCCTTTCTCCCCTCTGGGCTAATTTTCTTCATCGGTGGAATGTTGGGGTTGGAATTGCTGACCACTAAAGTATCCTACATTTCTGGTAGTCTGTGACTTTTATCCTTTCTCTAAATGCTAGTGACCCCAAGTTGGTCTGTGAATCAGAGCAGCAGACATTCGCATGTGCAAGATGTATTTTCTAAAATTATGATTATGCCATATCTTTCATTTCAGTTTTGTTGGAGAAAAATAAAACAAATAGTCATGTCATTAAAATAGCACTTAGTTTGCCTGATGTTGAAGAGAAAAATTATAAAAGAGATACGCAAGTTTAGCAATTCTGATGGTTGTAGGGGCAGCAAGCACTCACGTTGGGGTATACAGTAAATACGCTCAGTGTTAGGAAAACTGGACCTCAAGTCTGAGTGTACTTCAAGCAGTTTTAGCTTCTGTGTTCAGAATGACTGATGCCCCGAAAGATCTTTCTGCTTCAAATAAATTTTTTCATGGATGTATAATGTAACTCATTTCTCTGTAATTGAAGAAAATGTAGGACAATTACTTTTCATGGAAGTTAATTTATCATCTCAAATTATTTAACTGACAAACTGTTAGCAATTTGTCATCAATTTCAACATTTGTAACAATCCAGTGTTTGTGATGCATCCTCTTTTATGCTGCCAAGAAGAAACAAAATGAAACATTTAATTCTACTGAGAAAATAGGCAATCCTTTTGATTAAAACATATTTTTTGCATCAACCTGAAAAAAAATGTTTTTCTCATTAAAAATCCCCAAACTCCTAGGCATTATAATGAAAAAGGAAAAATAGGTATAGTCACAACTGACAATATTACTGCTTTTAAGATTATTGCTGTTAAGCATAGACACTTATTCATAAACCTTTTTTTAACCTTCTACAAATATCATCAACACAGTCACAGCTATAGTTTAATGAAAAATCAAATGTCTTCAATTCAACACATATTGTTAGATCCAGTTACTATTTAAGTAAAAAGCAAAGCAGTACAAGTTACTTTCTCACCAATAATTGGATTTCTTTCTATTCCAAGGGCAGATTTTACATTTTCCCACTTTTTCCTCTTTAGTGTTCTAAACTGATAACTCCAGGAGGGAGGGAGGATGTTTGTGGCCCCAGTGGCTAGAAGAGGCCATGTCTAGAACTGGAAAGCAGCTATACCCACTTACTTCCTGTCATCCTAATCAAGTGAGTTGTGGTTCAAGCCAGGGCTTTAAGCTAGCAGGCAAATGATTGATCCCAGGGACTTAGCACATACTGACACAAAAGTAAGCATCTTCAATGGGATGGCCTTGGCAAGCCCATGGCTCACCCACAGATTAAATCTGAACCCTCTCAAGGGAGGGTGCTGCATGAGGAAGGGACAATGAATGGCGTTTCATTTTTCGACACACAGATAGTAACCGAGCTCCTCTCTGATTCTGACACTAGACGATGTGCTGAGTTTACTGTAAGCAAAAATGATAGTTCTAGATTGTGGTAAAGACCAAGAGGGAAATTAGACTGGTACAATAAAGAGAAACACCAGCAGTATGATCAGAGATATAATCTCTCTACGGATACAACATTGGAACTGAGACACAGAAGATACACAAGGGCCAGCTAGAGAGAGAATATTCTAGAAAAGAGGAATAATCTGCAAAGGACCCAAAGTAAAGAAGGGCTTGGTTTCTTTAAGGAATTGAAGTGTTTCAGTCGAGAGTAATGGGCAGAGTGGTGTGGAGCATGAGGTTAGAGTGCATATGGCAAATGTCAGATAGGGCATTGGAAGATCATGGTATGGATTTGGGATTACGCTCTAAGAGTCACTTTATTAGCAGAGATGGCGAGGTAGAGCTTAGGTAGAGGGGAACGTAATGGGCTTTGGACAACATCATGTGGAAGTGTCTGTGAAGTTATACTTATTGAGTGAGTAGATTATTTAAAATGCCAACATGACCTTCAAAAGAGATGTTGGAGCTAAGATACAGATTTAGGAGATGTCACCCTGTTGGTGAATGAACGGACATATAAAACACACATAGAAGTAGGACTAGGGCACCAGTATTAAAGAGAAGTGGGAGGAAGAGAATTGGGGTGAGGAAGCTATTGTGTACAGGCTCTCAGCCTACAAGTTCATGTTCTAATCAGAGGTAGATTTAGTCCAGGATGAATGAGAACCCATAAGTCCTTTCTTCCCCTGTCATCAATCTCTGATGTTATTTTACAACATAGTAAAATTCATATGTACTTCAATTTAAATATACTGTGCAACATGTAAAATTCACATAAATTTTTAATGATTTAATAACAGAGAATTCTTTTTTAAGATTTAATTATTTATCAGGGTGACAGAAATCTTGCATCAGTTGGTTTACTCCACAAATGTCTGCAACCTCCAGGGCTGGGCAGGATGGAATCCGGGAGCCAGGAACTCCATCCAGCTCTCCCATGTGTGTGGCAGCAACCCAAGTCCTTAAACTATCATCTGTTGCCTTCCAGGCACTTTAACAGGAAGCTGGATTGGAAGCTGATTGGCACTTAATCCCAGGCCCTCTGAAATGGGGTGCAAGCATCCCAAGTGGCAATGTAGCCTGCTGTACCACAGCACCCTTTCCTACAGAGTCCTTGGCAAGGATACACCACCAGACTTCCCAGGAGGGAATCAGACACTGATATTCTTTGCTCTAGAAGAGCTTGAGTAGAAAAGTTAAAGATGTGCTAAATGCAGTAGGACTACTACTTTACCTATCCCGAAAGACAGATAGAATCAACTAGAATTTTTAAAAATTTTTATTTATTTGTAAGGCAGATTTACAGATTAAAGAGAGAGAGAGAGAGTGCAATTCCATGTGCTGGCTCACTCCCCAAATGACTGCAAAGAGCTGGGGCTGGGTCAGGCCAAAGCTGGGAGCTTCATCTGGGTCCCCACATGGATGCAGGTGCCCAAGGACTTGAGCCATCTTTTGCTGCTTTCCCAGGCACATTACCGAGAAGAAGCCTTGGGAGTGGAGCAGTGGGACTTCAACCAGTGCCCATCTGGGATGCCAGCATTGTATGCAGTGGCTTAATCCATTACTCCACAATGCTGGCCCCCAGAATCGGCTAGATTTTAAAACATAGATACTGAAGTTCCATTGACTCTTTGGAAGTGATGCAGTACAGTACACTCAGAGGAGTTTCTTTGACAAAGGAGGGATGCTTTCACTGAAGTTTCATTAATCATTTCCAGAATAATGCATTGTTAAACGTGAACTTTGTACAATGGTCGGTCTATGATCTATATCAGCATCTTAACAATTGAATGTTTCCAATGTCAGAAACATCAGACATTAGAAGAACTGGTGATGTGTTTGTCAAAGTGTAGTAGTCCTTTCAATTACTTTTAAAAAGTTAAAGTAGTGATTTAAAAGTTTCTTGCCACACTGTAAGCTGTACATCTCCTGGGTCAAAATGAACATCGTAACAGTTCTGCTTTTAGATATCAGGGTACATATAAAGTGATAGGAAGGTAATTATCTGACTGTTTACTGTGGAAAGGAAGTAATGCAGGTGAGCAATGGTGCAAAGGAGAGAGCAATAGACACGTCAAGAGTTAGTTTACAATTTTGGTTGAGGGGCTGGCATTGCGACTTAGTGGCTCAAACTGCTGCCTGGATGCCGACATCCCATGTGGGCACCAGTTCGTGTCCTGGCTGCTCCACTTCCAATTCAGCTTCCTGCCATTGGCCTGGGAAAAGCAGTGGAAGATGGCCCAAGTGGTTGGCTTCTGCCACCTGTGGAAGACCCAAATGAAGCTCCTGCCTTTGGCCTGACCCAGCACTGGTCATTGCTATCTGGGGAGTGAACCAGTGCATGGAAGATCTCTTTCTCTCTTTTTCTAGCTCTTTCAAAGCAAATATTTTAAAAATGATTAAAATTAGAAATAATTGCACAGGAGGAAGTAGAAAATGGACTTCAGTGGCTTAAATAACTTGAGACACTGAGCTGTATACAGAATCCTGGGACAGAGCGAGTGCTTTAGATGGAAAGGAGCAGAAATCTTGATTGAAGCCTTGTAAGGAATGAGAAAACTTCAGTATGTATCTGTGATCAATTCACATTATCATAAATAATCTGTTTATAAATAATGTTCTTGCTGCCTGCATAGTTTTTTTCCTCCTATAGATAATTGGAAAAACAACTAATGCTTATTTACTGACATCAACAGATACAGCTCACTCTTCCTTTACCTCCTCATTCCCACTTTGTAATCACACATAAATTAACCATTGTCATGTGAGGTGTATGGATAAAACATAAGAACAGTAGGTGAGAGGGGAGCGGATGTGTGACCCAGGTCTTCACGTGGCATCTGCTCACCTTTGTGTCAAGATGCTGTACCCTTCCCAAGCAAGAAAATCCCTTCTATTCCATAATGACTCCTCAGCCAGAGATGGCCTGAGACTGCTGGGTGAGAAACAGTTTAATTGGACTGTCCAGGTAATGAGAATGCTAGTTTTCCAGCACTGAACTGGGGACTTGTCAGAATTCCATATTTTCAAAGTGACACAAAGTTTCAAAGACACTTGTGACTGTTGCTTTACTGACGAAAGTATAAGGTTTCCATAATTATGCATCCTTGTAAATAGATGATATGATTTTAATATTTCTTTAGAGTATTCAGTTTTAAATTTCATACCATATGATCCTTGTTTATCTAAAATAGAGCCTAGGGATTGAGTTTTTACTTGTCACTATGGACTCATAAAAATTAGCATTTCACTATTTTTGTTTTATTAGAAGCCAGAGCTATGGGTGATGTTAACATTAATTCATGTTAATATTGTTAATAACATATTTTAAAGCAAATAATTATAATGGTGCTAGCAACAAAATGGGTATTTCTCCAATTTAGACTTTAACTCTAAATCATAGATCTGTAAACATTTCCAAATGAGTTGGTATCCAGTATGTAACAAATGCTTATTCTCACTAGACCTTAGCCAAGGTGCTTAGTGTTAGGGTTATGTCAATAAATAAGATGAGCTGGGAGACTGGCCTTCAATATCCAAGGTACATAATATGATCTGAGTGCAGTTGAGCATCTACAGGACCTTGTCTGGCTCCAAATAGTGTTTCTGTGACTTGAGAGAATCAGAATTTTTCCTTTGGGACCTTAACTCAAGTGAGCATTCTCTCTAACAAGTGGAAAGTGCCCCAGTCTTTCCTCAGGTGTCTACCATTTAGATTCAGGAGTGAACTGGTATGTGTATCTTGACTTGCTTATGCTAAAAATGGCTTGTTTTCTTGTTCCTAGCCTCCTTTATTTCTTACATGCTGAATGAATTTTCATTAATTTTTTTTATTTGACAGGTAGAGTTATAGACAGTGAGAGAGAGAGAGAGAGAGAAAGGTCTTCCTTCCGTTGGTTCACTCCCCAAGTGGCCGCCACGGCCAGTGCTGCGCTGATCCAAAGCCAGGAGCCAGGTACTTCCTCCTGGTCTCTCATGCGGGTGCAGGGCCCAAGCACTTGGGCCATCCTCCACTGCCTTCCCTGGCCACAACAGAGAGCTGGACTGGAAGAGGAGCAACTGGGACTAGAACCCGGTGCCCATATGGGATGCTGGCACCGCAGGCAGATTAACCGAGTGAGCCACAGTGTTGGCCCCTCATTAATTGTTTAAAGAGAGCCCTTGATTTTCTGTTTAGGATTGTGTCACCTATTTTATAAGCTCAAAAATATATATTTTAGTATTCACATAAAATTGAAAAGCAGTTTAATACAATTTATTTTTAAATAGATCACAGTTTTAATCACTTGGGGGGGGGGGTCATTAGTCAGCTGTAACCATGTATGTGAGAACACTTGTATAACAGAGACACCCTTAGAAGCCATGTGGCAAATCAGTTCCATCTCTGCATTCAAGACCTGGTGCCGTCCCTTGCCTGAGCTTTAGCCGTTTTAATGAGACAGGATTAAGAAGTGCAGCAGAGAACAGCAAAAAGAGAATCAAGTTGGGGTGAGGTAGGTGCAGCCCAAGCATTGTCATTGGTTAGCTGTGAGACCTTTGAGTTTGTTTCCTTAGCAATGACAGAGAGAGGATAATCTTGTGGGATTATGAGAATTAACATCTATAGAAACCACAGAATGACTACCACATACTAAGATTCCAATAATGGCTAAAACCTACTTTCCCATTTCTTTGAGCCAAAACATTGCCCGGTGTGCCCACAATATTCACCATTGTTTAACAGTTCTAGAATTCATATGCTCATTTCCATAATTCACTGGGTTTTCTTATAGGACCTCGTTTTTAGCACAACTTTTTTTTAACTGCTTTACTCAGATAGTGAAAACTCAGTAATTCATATATATACTGATGTGTCTTCTGCAAGGACAGATACACAAAAACAAAACACTGATCAGAAATTGAGAGAAGGAGGTGTTACTTCATTGATAACATGGAATCCTCTAATCCTATCAAATGAGATTTTACTGACCTCCAAGTAGGAAATTAGTGCAGTCTTCAGCGGCTGGCTGCTAACTCACCTGGGCAGAGTCCTGTATGGTTTACAGAAATGTCTCCTGCTTCCTTATGGCAGACAGTGGCCCAAAAATCTATTCTTAGTAATACTTTGATTGTTCACCCCAACCCTATGAGATAGGTACTGTCGTCGTCATCTCCGTTTTACAAGTGAGGAAAAACAGGTACAGGGATGGTAAGCAATTTTCTGAAGTTGATATGATTGAAAAGTAATGGAGTCAAAATGAAGCATTCTCACTTCAGAGCCCATTATTGTGATCACTGTATCACTGTATTGGTGGTTTTTTTTGGAATGAAATGACTGGGATTTAAGAGATTCTTACGGCTCTTTGATTTCCAATAACAAAGGTCTGTAGCAGCTTTTCGTGATCTAGGTCTCTGGATAACACTGAGATGCAACCTGCGCTTGTGGCTTTAGTGTCTTCCAAGGATCTTATCAACAAGAAATGATAAAATATCTCAGCCTAAATTCTACATCTATGACCCTTTCCTTCACTCCATCACACAGTGAGCTTTGCTTTTGAAGTGTCCAAAGCACGTAAGTGGCGGAAGGAAATCTGGTTCTATCCACTTACTCTTTTAATGTAAATAAAATATCTGATCTTAGTTTTTACTTTCATCAAAGACTTACACTATCTGAAAAACCATTCAGGTTTGTTCATATAATACTAAGCTGTTCGAATTCCTGATGGACTTGTGACTGGGTTCTTTAGTGCTTGTGGGCCAGCTAATTAGGTTATAAACACTGAAAATACTCCTGGTGCAGGATTGTGCATGCCCACGGTCATCTAGATGGCCATCGGCTGGGTGCTTCCATGTTGTATGACCTACTTCATTCACACATCTTAAAAAATATTTAAGGTATACAAATTTAATATATTTCTTATATACAGATCCGGGAACATAGTGTTACTTCCTACCCTACACTCCCTCCTGCCTATGTTCCCACCCTTCTTCCTCCTCCCTCTCCTATTCCCCTTCTTAATTTTTACAAAGGTTTATTTTCAGTTTACTTTATCCTCATAAGATTAACCCTACACTAAGAGTTCAACAAATAGTATGGGGGAAAAAAAAAAAACACTGTTCCTCAACAGTAAAAACAAGACTGTAAATGTTCAGAGAATCTCAAATGTCAATTTCTTTTCTATGGATTACCTTTTAGATACTCTGTTACCACAGATCAAGGAAAACATGATATTTGTCTTTTTGGGACTGGCTTATTTTGCTAATTATAAAGATTTCCAGTTGCATCCATTTTGTTGTAAGCTACAGGATTTCTTCCTTTTCCTTTTCCCTTTTCCCTTTTCCTTTGTATTCCATAGTACATACATACTGTAATTTCTTTATCCAGTCATCAGTTGGTGGACATTCAGATTGATTCCATATCTTAGCTATTGTAAGTTGAGCTGCAATAATACAGATCACTCATCTGCTGATTTTTGTTTGGGTAAATTCCCAGGGGTGGGGTGGCTGGGTCCTATGGTAGGTCTAGATTCAGATTTCTGAGGTAGCTCCATACTGCCTTCCACAGCGGCTGCACCAGTTAATAGTCCCACAACAGTGTACTCGGTCGCTTTTTGTCATACATCCTCTCTAGCATTTGCTGTGTGTTGATTTCAGTATGGAATCCTCTCTAACTGGGGTGAGGTGAAACCTCATTGTGGTTTTTATTTGCATTTCTCTAGTGCTCCTGAGCATTTTTTTACAGGTCTGTTGGCCAGTTGAATTTCCTCTCTTGAAAAATGCCTGTTGAAGTCCTTGACCCATTTCTTAACTGGTTTGTTTTATTGTTGAGCTTCTTGAGCTCTTTATAGATTCTGGATCTTAATCCTTTAGCAGTTTCATAGTTTGCAAATATTTTCTTCGATTCAATCAGTTGCTGCTTCACTTTGCTGAGAGTTTCCTTTGCAGTGCATATTATTTTCATTGCCTTTTCTAAATAGTACAGCCCCGTCACCAGAAATGACTACGTGATGTCATTTTCCAGATATACTTCTGTTGCTCTCAACCTGCACATGCATCTCTTTTGCTACCAATAAACCTCATGATCTCTGGGAAATTTTCTCTGTGTAGCTTGCCTGGCTGTTGGAGAAAACTAGTTCAAATGAAAAGTTTAAAGAGTTGTATAAAAGTTTGTACTGTTTGATTTAACTGGAAGTAAAAAAAAAAAGTTGAAAATGACCATGAAACTAAATGTATTCAGTTGCTTTTCAATTTATTATTATTTTCTTGCATGCTTCTTAAAGGGCAAATGGGACAAAGACTAGCATTGCAGAGAACATGGTAATGCGAGACATTTATTTCCTTCTTTATTCCTTAAAATCGACATCACAGCTTCTTTGTTCAAAGACTTAAGGACATGTGTTTCATTTTTATAATCGTGAATCGTATTTATGCTATTTTCATTTAGTTTTAACAATGCCGATGGTTTGATAAAATAATCACCAACAGTAATTAAAAGGTATTTTCTACATGCGTGTATCAGAAGTTCAGGGAAAATTAAAATGTTTATTGGTACAAAAAATTTTGCAATTCATGTATATAAAGGGTCTTCAAAAGTTCATAGAAAATGCAGATTATAAAAAAGCTATGCACAGATTTCAAAATTTTTGCATTGCAAGTAAACATTTTTTTTTTTTGACAGGCAGAGTTAGACAGTGAGATAGAAAGGTCTTCCTTTTCTGTTTGTTCACCCCCCAAATGGCTGCTACGGTCGGCGCGCTGCGCCGATCCGAAACCAGGAGCCAGGTGCTTCCTTCTGGTATCTCATGTGGGTTTAGGACCCAAGCACTTGGGCCATCCTCCACTGCCCTCCCAGGGCACAGCAGAGAGCTGGACTGGAAGAGGGGCAACCGGGACAGAACCAGCACCCCAACCAGGACTAGAATCCAGGGTGCCAGCGCCGCAGGTGTAGGATTAGCCTAATGAGCCGTAGCACTGGTCAAATAAGCATCTTTTAATTCCATTTTTCTACAATCTTTTTGAAGTTCCTTCACATTTAAACAAATAGTAATGTAACTGTTTAAAGTTGCTTTTTAATAATGTGTTGGATATCCAGGTATTATGTAAAGCATAGGGCTTCTTTTCCTATCTTTTTTTTTTTCTTTAAAGATTTATTTATTTATTTGAAAGGAAGAGTTAGAGGCAGAGAGCGAGCGAGCGAGAGAGGTCTTCCATCTGCTGGTTCACTCCTCAAATGGCTGCAAAGGCCAGAACTCGGCTGATCCAAAGCCAGGAGCTTCTTCTCAGTCTCCCGTGTGGGTGCAGAAGCCCAAGCACTTGGGCCATCTGCTCTGCTTTACCAGGCCATAGCAGGGAGCTGGATTGGAAGTGAAGCACCCGGGTATTGAACTGGCGCCTGCATGGAATGCCAGCACTGTAGGCAGCACCTTTCCCTTCTAAGCCACAGCGTTGTCCCCCACCACACCCATCTTTTTTTTTTTTTAACATCCCATTTGTAAAGATAAAAAGCCTGTGAGTAAAGGAAGGGGGAATAAAAATCTAGTGTCTACGAAAGCATCTTATCTAATCCCTTGACTTGTTATGTATATGCTCAATTAATGTCGGATCTGTGTGCATCGGAATTAACTCCTGTTATAGATGCATAAATGCCAGAGACTAACACCTTGTTTCTCAGTAGCTGGAAGACAGGAAATGACAGAACTGGGGTGGATGTTTGCACAGAAGTTGTCACTGCTTGGGGTGTCCACACGTTATTTCGCAGTCCGTGCGTTCGTGTCCTAGCTCCACTTCCCATCTAGCTTTCTGTTTATCAGCACCCTTGGAAAGTGGGTGATGGCCCATGGTATCATGTCCCTGCCACCCATGGGAGAGACCCTGACTGGGTTGCTGGATTCCTGGCTTTGGCCTGGGTGTGTGGGTATTGGAGAGTGAATCAGTAGGTGGGTGATCACTCTTTCTCCCTCTGTTGGTGTGTGCATATGTGTGTGTCAGCCTTTCAAGTAAGTACGATTTAGAAAAGACAGAATTCTGAGTTAGCAGTTGCTTCTTTCTAGGTGTGCTGTTACCAGACCAAAACAGGAAAAACACAAGCAGAGCATCACACGTTCACACATGTGAACGGAATCTAAAAGACTGATGTAAAAGAAGTCAGTGTGAGAGAACTAAACTGCTCTTCAACATTTTTACCCCATTTCTCATACTTTCTGAAATCATAAATATGCACATCCTGTAAACATATTTAAATGTCTAAGTTATAGACCTTTAAATGTTCTGTTTTCATTGATCACTTTAATGCTTAGTAAACTTCAGCTTAGCCCGAAGTGTCAAGTTTAGTGTGTTTTATATTTTCGTAGATTATCTTGCGACATGTCAACAAGTGATTTGTGTGATACACAATCATCCTCTGCCTACTGTGACATTTCCTGCCGTGACTTCTGTGGCACAGGAAGTAGCATAGCGTTAACCGATGCTTCACACTGCCTGCGTTCCTTCCTTTTGGTATGAACTGAGTGTTTGGGTTCCTCAAAATTCGCGTGTTGGAACATAATTCCCAGTGCGATGGCACTCAGGGGTGGGGTTTTGGGGAGGTAATGAGATCAGGAAGGGCGACCCCTCATGACTGAGCTGTGTTCCCCTGTGCGGTAAGACCCAGAGAGCCTCCTTTGTCTCTGCTGTTGCCCATGTGAGGGTACCATGAGAGCTGTCTGCAAACCAGGAGGTGGGCCCTCACCAGACGCCAGGTCTGCCAGCACTTTGATCTTGGACTTCTCAGGCTCCAGACCTTGAGGAGTGAATGTTTCGTTGTATTTGGTAGTGAAGCCCAGACAGACATAGACACGTTTCCTCCAACTCAAAAGCAAATAAGCAAACCAGAACAATGCTGTTTTCCCTTGCAAACAATGTCACTCCTTTTGGAGGTTTCAAAGACCTGCGTGTTTTATTGTCTGAACATCTTGCCTGCTACCCCAAAGCTGAGAGACATGTACTTGTTCTGTCTCACATTGTTTGTTCATACTTGTAGGCCTTCTCAAAATATCTCTGAACCAGAATGTGTCTTAAGGTAGCATAAACATTTTGAAATCAGGCATGTGGTAAATACAAAATATTTGTTGACTGAATAATGAATGTGTAAATGAAGGACTGAGAAGGTGATTCTGAGACAACATTACACTCAACTACTCTTACATTCAACTACTCTTATATTTTTCATAGACTACTGCAATACTTTTATGCTTGTCAAAGCATTCTAACAAATTTCATGACGGATTAGTTTGTAAAAAAGACTTTTAATTCATTTATTTGAAAGGCAGAGAAAGAGAAAGGGAGCTATCTTCCATCCACTGGGTCACTCCCCCAAATGCCTGTAGCTGCTGCAGCTGAGCCAGGCTAAAGCTAGGAGCCAGGAACTTGAGCTGGGTCTCCCGTGTGGGTGTGAGGAATTCAGTACTTGCATCGTGGTCTGCTGCCTCCTGGGAGTGTTACTGGGAAACTGGATCAGAGGCAGAGATGAGACTCCATCCCAGGCACTCTGATATGGGGTATGAGTGTCCCGAGCAGAGGCTTAGCCCACTACACCACAGTACCCACCCCAAGTTTTCATGTTACCTTCTCTTGTCGATGTTACATTGGATACAATAGTTGTGAATTTGGTCCTGTAATTAAGAATAAGGGGCATATGTCAAAAGGAAATGAAACATCTCAGATCATATTTTCTACAGGAAATGTAAAGATTTTTCAAATTATTATTATTTATAAGAAACAGATAAAATGACCCCCCTCCTGCGTTGTGGTGCGCTGTCAGCCCATATGTGCACTAGTTCAAGTCCTGGCTGTTCCATTTCCAATGTAGCTCCCTACTAATATGCCTGTGAAGACAACAGATTACAACCCAAGTACTTGAGCCCCTGCCACCATGTGGGAGAGCCCAGTGGAATTCCTGGCTCCTGGCTCAGTCCTGGCCCACCCCCAGGCATTTGGCCATTTGGGGATTGAACAAGGAGATGGAAGTGTTCTCGCTCTCGCTGGCTCGCTCGCTCTTCTCCCCCCCCCCCCAATCTCCTTCCCCTCAGTGAGAATATGGTGATTTCTTTTATATTTTTAGGAGGAGAAAGTATAAACTTTGGAGTTTGCACAGGAAGTTGTTTATGGCCTTCAAGTTAATGAACACTATAGTTAGATTTATGTACAACTTTATTAAAATTGCCCAGTTTCTCTTAAGTTCTGCCTGAAGATTTCCTTTCCATTTGTTTTCATGATTGTTTTAAATCCAATGAATTCCATGAGAAGTTGAATCAAAGTATTTTTTGTTTTTCATTTGACAGGTAGAGGTAGATAGTGAGAGAGAGACAGAGAGAAAGGTCTTCCTTCCATTGGTTCAACCCCTAAATGGCCACTACGGCTGGCGCTGTGCAGATCCGAAGCCAGGAGCCAGGTGCTTCCTCCTGGTCTCCCATGCAAGCGCAGACGCCCAATCACCTGGGCAACCCTCCACTGCCTTCCTGGGCCTCAGCAGAGAGCTGGACTGGAAGAGGAGCAGCCGGGACTAGAATCCGGTGCCCATATGGGACGCCGGTGCCGCAGGTGGAGGATTAGCCAAGTGAGCCACGGTGCCAGCCCCAAATCAAAGTATTTTCAATCAATAACTTATGAAGACCAAACAGAAATTTCTCACTATATATTTCAAATAAATGTCACACAGTTTTGGAATGATTTGGCAGCCTGGGTTGTCTTGTTGATACACCAGAATCTGGTCAGATATCTACTACCAAAATGAAGTGGAAATCATCTTCCAAGTCGATCATTCAACAACAATGAAATCATCTATAATCTGAGTTTTCTGAGTAATGACCTAGGTGTGACTTTGTGTTGGAATACAAACCTTAGTGTACTCTGTGTGAAGGATTTAATTATATCCATGATAGAGATGCAGGATTTTTTATTGTTTCCACATAATTCTTAAACTTCATCATCAAAGAACTCATAAAAGTGACATTGAGAATCTAAGACTACGTGTCAACATTTATCTCAGGCTTTGTAATAGTCAAATAATCTTGATATTTCAGCCGACCTTCATACTTGTTCTTCCTGCAATGAAAGGATTGAATGCACTTGGAAGTGGTGGCCTTGGTGATGTTTAGGTTATCTGCTAGCCTCATCTGAGGTGCTTATGTCCAAGTATTCTAAGTGGTTAGGAGCACAGTCTTTGGAGTCTGCGGATTTAGCTCAAGTCCTGGGTCTGGGGTGTCTTAGGTCTGTGACTTTGGTAAATATCTTCCCTTTCATGAAGCCTCCGTTTGCTCCTGTAAATGTGGTCAGTGATCTCTGTCTGCATAGGTTATGGTCAGTCAAAGCAATGTCCACGGGGCACTTTGCACTACAGCTGGCACATCAAGACCATTCATCAGATGGTGATTAGTATCATCATTGCTGATAAAACTTAGTATTTCTTGACTAGGTACTAGATAAATAAGAATGGTCTTGGTTACTCAGAGAAAATGAAGCTGTAAAAAAAAATAAATTCATGATAAAATATTTACATGAAAGTTCTAAAGCAGGAGGAGAGAAGTTTCTTGGTTTATTTTTAGTAAATTCAGCTGTTGACTTTTACAAAATGGCTTTTAAATTATCTTTGGGTAGCAGGTATCTCAGCCTACCACAAATGAGCTATGAAGAAAATCGACATGTATATAGACAAACTGTAAGTGTTGTTTTTAATGATAAATGACAGCATTCAATAGACTGACTTATGCTAAGCCATACACATACCTTAATCTGACCATTCTGCCATGGAATGCCCCCAATCCCACTGTCTGTATCTCTGATTTGTAGCTATAGACTTACCTGATGGGGTGTGTTTGTACATTTTAGTTGTTGATGTGTTGAGGAAAAAATACCTTGCTTAATGACAGCAGCTGGGACAAAGCTACATGAGGACAGGACATGTACAGAAGGTGGCATTTGAAAACCATAAATATGTTGACTGGCTTTCATACCATATTTTCACCATGACAACTATAAAAAATTATAAAAACCTGCTCAGACAGGTTTCTGCTGTTTAGTAGCTGCCAAAAACTGCATTGCATAAAATACTTTCCTGGCACACCTAAGATGTTCAAAGGTATCTTTAGCATCCAAGGGTCTTTCCCCTTGATTCCAGACATACATTTATATAACAGCCCAAGTATAAAATACAGGAAATTGGGATTTGTCTGGGAAAGACAGACACTGAGCCATGAAAGTAAGCTCAATAGATTTTTACTTTCTCTGACATGAAGACCATAGGAGGGCTAGCCAAGAATATTTAAAGTTTTCTAGCCGTATGGGGAAAAAAATAAATGGCTGTGTGAAAGCAGTGGAAATAACTATAATGAAAAGTAAGATGTTAATAATAATGAAAGTTAATATTTAGTATTTGATAGAATATACCTTAAACTTGAACATTCTCTTAGATAAAGGGATGAGAAAGGTACCGCGCACGTGCGCACACACGCGCGCACACACACAGTAAACAGTAATGAAGTAAAGATACAAGAAAAAAAGCATGGCATTATTCCAAGTGCATTGTTTACAAGCAAAACATGCTATAGGCAATTTCCACCTTCCATTGCATACAGAGTTAAGCAAAAAAGAAAAATTGGTAGCTTTTACTTAGAGTTACTTTTCCATTCCCTTAGAGTGACATTTCATTCCATGTTGCATAGGGAATTAAAGATTAGCACTAAATTCATTGATTTTTTTATGTTTAATTTTTTGTAAAGGTCTTCAGATAGTGTTGGATGCTTCTTCGAATAGTTCTAAAAGATGCACAGATAAAATGCTGAGAAAAAGTTAAACAAAAGGGAATCTGTCAGCACAGAATGTATTAGTGTCACGGAAATGTCATTGCACTTGTGAATACCATGGCCAGTGGTAATGTGGTGTTGGCCTGTGAATCCTCAGCGAGCAAAGGGCTCTTTGTTTTTAGCATCAGAATACAGTTGAGCACATTTTGCTACTGCAAGGGAGAATGCAAAGCGAAAGGATTTACAAGTACCAAAGACAATTTGGAGGTCTGCATTTTGTGATTTTTGTTCACTTACACTGTCCTGCCTTTGTTATTGAAACGGATACATACCATACTATTCTCATCAGCTAACTTGGAAAGATTTTGCAGTCAAAAAAAGTGAAGCGGTTTAGGAAATGTAAGCTACAAAAATTCACACAATAATAAGAATGTAGATAATTTAGATTTGAGTGTTTTTTTGCTCAAAATAGAAGAGATGGCAGTGGTATTTTAATTAAAGAAAATCGGATTGATAATGGGACTGAAGCATGTTAAATCCCTAGTAGATTCTTACTTCAAGACCAAATGGAATACAAAAGACCTGGCACCTTACCTTCTAACTTGAAACAAAAAGTAGGAAAATGTGATACTGGACATCAAGCACTGGAAGCTAGTTACACCTCAGCTTTGGGAAATTAACAAGGTGAGCTTAAAGATTTCCCTGATACACAGGCTTATGAGATTTTCTGGGCCATGGTGTAGGAAGAAAAAACCAGGTGAGTTCTGGAAAACTCACAAAATTGAGGGAAAAAGGTGAGAGTGTGAGGAAGCTGCAGTGGCTGGCGTTCGGGAAGGGAAGAGCTTCCCAGAGAACTCTGGAGGTCATCTGAGAGGTGCGCTTACTCCAGCCGAGTGCACATCAGCCATGTTTGTGGAAACAACCCAGGTTGGACAAAGACACTCGGTGCTTACGTAGGGCCAGGAGTGGTGCCAATTCACACCTGTTGAGCTGAAAGTCCTGGAGATTCACAAGCAGGTGGGTGGAGTGTGCAAAAATGTCATGAGGAGCATTACCTTCGATGGAGCAATATGGTCCTGCCTGACAATCTTACACTACACTGACACTCAGCCAGAGAATCTGAGAAATGGCAGCAAAGGGGAATCCACGTGTAGGAGACAGGTCGGCAGCTGCTGCTGAGTACCCACCCAGTGGACAGACAAGGAAGAATTAAAACAGTTAACTGCTGCTGAATCCCATGTATTGAAAAGTTAGAGATATGAAGATATTAAAAATGAACATAATCATACTTTAATAAAGGAAAACTACAGTGTGTGAGATGGGAACTATACGGAATGAAATTGACAGCAGCAGCAGGTTGGAAATAGCGGGAGGAGCAGATGTTTAGTCTGACCCCAGATTCCTGTGGTGTGGACCCTGGGAGACAGCGGTGACCCGGTCTCTGCCACCCATGTAGAAGACCAGGGTTGAATTCCCAGCTCCTGGCCTTAGCCCAGCCCAGCCCAGCCCACCACGTCACTGCAGGCATCTGGGAGATGGTCCAGCGCATGAGAACTGTCTCTGGGTCTCTTCCCCTCTTTTCTCCCTCCATCTCTCCCTCTCACATGAATACATTTGTAAAATTAGAATAGAAGAAACTATAAGTGAACTTGAATATGTACAGGTTAATGAACTTAAAAACAATTTAAACTATAATGAAAATCAAAAAGAATATAAATCAAAATCAACAGATCACCAGTGAACTGTGGGAGAAAATTTGAATGTTTAACATATGTGTAATTGAGGTCCCAGAAAGACAGGTAGAAGAAAGTAGGGATGAAATAAAAGTGTTTGAAAAACAAATTTTTTTTTAACAATTTCCAAGGGTAGAAGTGTTGCACAGTGGTTAAGACACTGCTTGGGATGCCCACATTGCATGTTGGAGTGCCAGGTTCAGACCTGGGTCTGCCTTCAGTTCCAGCTTTCTGCTAATGTGCACCTGGGAAGCAGCAGGTGATATCTCAAGTAGTTGAGTCCCTGCCGTCAATGTGGGAGGCCTGGATGGAGATCCCAGCTTCTGGTCCAGCCCTGACTGTTCTGGGGCATTTGGATAGTGAACCACTCAATGGAAGATAGTCTTCCCTTCCCCACAAATACAACCACCACCATTTCAAATAAAATAAAAATGTCCAGATTTCTTACAACTATTTCTTACAACTATAAACTTGCACCTGCTGGTCCAAGTAGCTTGATGAGCCCCTAGCGACCACAAGCACAAGCAGCGAGAAGAAACCAAGACACTTCATGATCAAATTGCTCAAAACAAATGAGAGAGAATCTTAAAGGCAAAAAATATTTCATAATAGGGGAAGAAGATAAGAATTATCTTAAGATTTCCTGTCAGAAACAATGCAAATGAGGAGCCAGTGTAGCAACATGTTTAAGTTCTGAAAGAGGAAAAAACTTGTCAACCAAAATATCTTTCAAAATAAAGGTTAAGATATTTTCAATATACAAGAGCTGAAAGGAGTTACTACTAGCAGACCTGCACCGTGAGAAATATTAAATGTTTGAGACAGAGAAAATGATGCTAGATGGGCATACAAATTTACACAGAACAAAGAGTACCAGGAAAGATAGATTAGTGGATAAATATAATTTTTTTGCTTACCTAAATTTAAGAAGGTGAAAGAGAAAGACACAGCCAGAGTTGTCATTTCTGGTTTTCTCCCTAAATGCTCACGATGGCTAGAGCTGACCTGAGTTGAGATCTAGGAACTCAACCCAGGTCTTCCACATGGGTGGCGGGAAGCCAATTACTCATGTAATTACTGATGCTTCCCAAGGTATATGTTAACTGGAAATTGTAGGCAGGAACCACAGCCCATGTATGAACCCAGGCACTCCAAAGTAGGGTACAGGTGTGAGAATTTTTTCAACCTGGTACAGGGCATCTACAAAAGCTGTACAACTATGGTTAACGTCATACTTGTGTGTGTTTGCTAGGGCTGCCGTAAGAAAATATCAAACTAGATGGTGTCCATAACAGCAGTTGATTGCATCACGGTCTGGAGGCTAGCATCTGGATCCAGGGTGTCCACAGGGCTGAACTCACTCACGGCTTCTCTCTGATCATTGGATGGCCACCAGCTCTCTTTGTTTCTGCAGTCTTTCCTTTGTGCATGTATTTGCCCAAAATGTCCTCCTCCTAAAAGGACAGTTTTCTAAGACACTAAAATTGTGTTTATCTGGGGCTGGTGTTGTGACACAGAGGGTTAAGCTGCAGCCTGCCACACTGGCATCCCATGTGACTGCTGGTTCGAGTTCCAGCTGCTCTACTTCTGATCCAGTTCCTAGATAATGTACCTGAGAAGGCAGAAGAAGATGGCTCAAGTGCTTGGACCCCTGCCACCCATATGGGAGACCCAGATGGAGTTCCAGGTTCCTTACCTTAGCCTGGTACAGCCTTGGCCATTTGAGGAGTGAACCTGTTGATGGAAGATCGATCTCTCTCTCTCTCTCTCTGTGTGTGTGTGTGCACGCTCGCTCGCTCGCGCTCTCTCTCTCTCTCTCTCTGTCTCTACCTTGCAAATACATTTTAAAAAATTCTTAAACTCTGTTTAAAAATTGAAAGACTTGGCCGGCGCTGTGGCTCAGTTGGTTAATCCTCTGCCTGTGGTGCTGGCATCCCATATGAGCGCTGGGTTCTAATCCTGGATTCCTCCTCTTCCAGTCCAGCTCTCTGCTGTTGCCTGGGAAGGCAGTAAAGGATGGCTCAGGTGCTAGGACCCCTGTACCCACAAGGGAGACCGGGAGGAAGCACCTGGCTCCTGGCTTTGGATGGGCGCAGCACCGGCCATAGCGGCCATTTGGGGAGTGAACCAATGGAAAGAAGACCTTTCTCTCTGTCTCTCTCTCTCTATCTCTGTCAAAAAAAAAAAAATTGAAAGACTTGAGGTTTATGGGAAAATGCATCCTTATCTTAGTCAACTCCTATTTTAAAAATTCAGAAGAGGAAAAAATGTGTATGATTCAAGGACGTAGCCCTGTATCCATCACAGAGTTGACATTCCACCTGTGTCTTGAAAGATGGGCATGTTTTCAGCCTAGGAAGATGAAGACAAACTGCATAAAAAAAAGAACAGAGTCAAGAAAGGAGAGATGATTAAACGTGTTTAGGAAATAGAAATAACTGTAGTTGCAGTAGGATGTTTGCTTAGGAAGGGTCTTAAGGTAGAACTGTGTAGAAAGGAGGTGGAGTAGGTAGAACTTGCACTTTGGGGCCAACGTTGTGGCACAGCAGGTAAAGCTGCCACCTGCAATGCCAGCATCCCATATGGGCACTGGTTTGTGTCCCAGCTTCTCCACTTCTGCTGTAGCTCCCTGTTAATGCGCCTGAGAAAAGCAGTTGAAGATGGCCCAAGTTGGGAGACCCAGATGAAGCTTCTAGCCCCTGACTCTGGCCTGGTCTAGGGCTGGCTGTTGTGGCCTTCTGGGGAGTGAAGCAGCAGATGAACAATCCTCTCTCTTCCTCTACCTCTGTAACTGAAACTCTCAAAATAAATCTTTAAAAAACAGAAAACAAACTTGCGTTTCTTCTCTGAACGCTCTAAGTAAATCCAATCAATGAACTCTGCCTTCCCATGATATTTTATTCTGTACTCTGTTATAACACTTGCCACACTTTGTTGCATCATATATATTTCTAGGTCCACCCTTAAGCACCCTCCTATAAGTAGGACACCATTTGGTCATGAGAAATGCTCAATAACAAGTGATGTCCCACTTACAAAACAGAAAACTCTAGGAATCTACTATGATCAGAGCAGGCAGGAGGAGTTTGAGCCTGTAAAACTTGAGCAGGTTTTTGATGAGATGGGGAGTAGAGGAAAGTTCCTTTCAAGAATAAGTTCAGGGCAAGCGCTGTGGCACAGTGGGTTAAAACCATATGGGTGCTGGTTTGAGACTCAGCTGCTCCACTTTTGATCCAGCTCTCTGCTATGGCCTGGGAAAGCAGTGGAAGATGGCCCAAGTCCTTGGGCCCCTGCACCCGCGTGGGAGACCCTGAAGAAGCTCCTGGCTTCAGATCTGTGCAGTTCTGGCCGTTGCGGCCAATTGGGGAGTGAACCATCCGATGGAAGACCTTTCTCTCTCTCTGCCTCTCCTCTCTCTGTGTAAATCTTTCAAATAAATAAATCTTAAAAAAAAAAGTTCATAGCCAGAAAAGTGAAAGTGTTCACAGTAACAGAAGAGGCAGTATATATTGAGGACCAAGAATTTAGGTTTAGAAGAAAACCAGTATTTGTTATTAGATATTATTTAGCAGTAGATACATACTGTATATTTAAGTAGGGACGCAAAGTATTTACATTTCTCCCTTGGCTGACACTATGGAGCTCTAATGAAGCAGAGGAAGTAGAGAATTTTATAAGTTATTAAAACCATAGAATATGTCATGTACTTTTTCATAAAATGTTTATTTTTCTTTTCTCTCCAATCAAGATGTATTATGTTGTATCGATGTGGAAATAAGAATAATGTGTGTTCTCCCGATATTGTCCTGTATTGCCGTTTAGTAGCTTGTTTCAGGAAGAGTGAACTAGCATTTCTGCACTTCAGAATGGGACACATGCTTCATCTAGTTTTGTAAACAACGAATGATACTCTAGAAGGAACTCTGGTCTTGCAAATCAGAACGCCAGAAATTGAGTCCAAACTTAACTTTAAAACTTGTGACCTTTAAGCGTGCTGATTTCCATATCAGAATTTCGTTCACATTTACTAGGCTGAAATAATAAGAATAATGACTTCACACCATCAGTATGTGAATTACACAGGTGCACACGTGAGAAGGCACATAGCCTGGTGCTGAGACGCTGTAGTTCCCTGTTTTTCCTCTTGCCTGGCACGATCCTGTAAAGATAATGAATACTCAAACATAATTAATCAGTGAATGAATGAGAACCTCGGAGATTGCTTTTTTTTTTTTTCTGCTACAGTGTTCACCTTGCCATTCTTAGAGAACTCACTATGAAAATAACATTTTTCCTGGTGATTTCAATGCCTTTCAGTAAAAGAACAATGGTGAAACTCCACCTATTCCTAGTTATAGAGCCCTAAAGATGTGTGGACTGAGCATGCTAGGGGATTTTATTTTACTTTATTTCATTTTATGATTTTGATTTAAATTAATTTGGCTTTGGGCAGTCCGGGTCCACACAACACCTAGTTCTGCAGATATTCTTGGCTCACCTGTGCTATAGCCAGGTACACTGACTGCTCCGCTTCTCTTGCTTACTCGTCTTCAACACAGAAGTAATCTTCACAATTCAGAGCACAATGTTGGACAGTGTTTATGGTTTACATTTGTAATGAGTCTTATAATTTGGAAAAGATTAGGATGTGATAAAATAATGAAGTTATCCCTTAACAATGGAATTTTGAGTGTTAAAACTATTCTGAAAGTAAACATAGTTTTAGACAGTAACCCATACTGATTTACTAGTGTCAAAGATATTGGAAGCTATTTAAATTAGCATATCATTTATACTTTCATGGAATGCTTTAAAACCTTCAATTAAAATTTGGATTACATTCTTATTTTACATAGCAAATTGTTCAGGTTGGTTAGAACAAAACTACCAACTTCAACACAACACATGTCATAATCTGAGAGAAGCTGGAATTTATGGTAGGTTCATTTATAAAGACTTATGGAAATATTCATAAAAGCTACTTGATGTAGAACATAAGATATAGAAGTATTGCTTTTAAGATCTTTAAGGCATAGTTTGGGTGCTTAATACACAGAAGGTGTTCAATGAATATTTGTGGTATTTTTGATCTATAAATCTATAACACGTTTCAGTTCACAAGTTGAACAGTAGTTAAAATCAAACCATGTTTTTAAAATATGTTCTAATAATGCAAGTTATTTTGTGATATGTTCCAGAAAGGTGAATTTGTTGACTTTATTTCTCTCTGGAACCCAAGTTTGTACCCACTTTTTAGGAAATAATGTAACACAAATTTCTAGTTTCTGCTATAAATGCTGGTACTCATCTTTTATTAATGGTGTATATTACAAATCTAGGGCTAGATCAATGGTTGAATCGAGAATGCTTCTCATTTTAAAAATAATCCTGGAATCATGGAGCAGAAAGGAACTCTAAAGTTCATATTTTTCCAACTTCCTGTGGTTATTGATGGGAGAGTTAGGCCCAGAATGGGAAAGTGCCTTGTTCAGTGTCCATGGCTTTAATTAAAGATTTTTGTTGATATTTGATTCAGATAGGAGGTACTAAAATAAGTAATTCCCAAGAGGGAAGAGTCATTTCAGCAAGGTGTGAGACAGTCATGTAAATTCACTAAAACAATTAATAGTTATTAATTAGTCAATAAGTCATTACCCATTTAGCATGTTGTGTCTTACACAGTTGACTAAGGAAGTCAGGTGAAATAGAGATTTCAGAGGACCATGGCTGCACTACCCTGGCAACTCCCTTGGGCAGAAATTTTCAAGGGTAACCAATTTATACCTCTTGAGAGAAGAGGATTGGGAGTGGCATATTTCATTTGACAGTTAAAACAGTGGGGCCAGCGCTGTGGTGTAGCAAGTTAAGCTGCCACCTGCAGTACCGGTATCCCATATCAGCACATATTCAAGTCCCAGCTGTTCCACTTCCAATTCAGCTTCCTGCTAATGTGCCTGGGAAAGCAGCAGCAGATTTTCCAAACCTTGGGCCCCTGCATGCATGTGGGAGACCTGAAAGAAGCTTCTGACTCCCTATCAGCTCATCTATGGCCATTGCAACCATTTGGGGAGTGAATGAGCAGACGAAAGATCACTCTATTTCCCTCTCCCTCTCTGTAACTCTGCCTTTCAAATATATAAATCAAACAAAGAATTAAAACAGCATTTTGGCTGGCACAGCAGCTCAATAGCCTAATCCTCCTCCTGTGGTGCCGGCACACCGGGTTCTAGTCCCGGTCGGGGCGCTGGATTCTGTCCCGGTTGCTCCTCTTCCAGGTCAGCTCTCTGCTGTGGCCTAGGAGTGCGGTGGAGGATGGCCCAAGTGGTTGGGCCCTGCACCCACATGGGAGACCAGGAGAAGCACCTGGCTCCTGGCTGCAGATAAGCGCAATGCGCCGGCCGCAGCGGCCATTGGAGGGTGAACCAACGGCAAAGGAAGACCTTTTTGTCTGTCTTTCTCTCTCACTGTCCACTCTGCCTGTCCAAAAAAAAAAAAAAAAAAGCATTTTGTCACATTGGTCTAACTTTATTTTAGCATGCTAGTCATTTTTAAAGGGCACAGAGGCAGCAGTAAAAGCATTTGTGTTTACTATGAAAACTTTGAGGGACTTTGAAGCATAAGGCAGCTAGTTTTCTCCTTGCAACACTGCCTCTATCTTTTTAGAATCCATCATTCTTTAATATTTATTATCACCTCTGCAGTGCAGTCATAGTAGTAGCCTCTGAAAATCCAAAAGATCAAGAAGTTGAGCCCTGCCTTTAAGGGTGGGGGCGCAGTTTATTTCTTGAGATGTTACAGTGCAATATTAATGCTCTAAAATTTCCCTTGCTATCTATACCCTTCATTAGAGCACTTGACATGGTAATTGGAGAAAATACAAAACAGAAGTCACAAAGAGCATTTGATTTCATTTTTTTGTTTATTAAACCAGTATTTTTTTTTTAGATTTATTTATTTACTTGACAGGAAGTTACAGAGGGGAAGAGACAGAGAGGTCCTCGATCCTCTGTTTCACTCCCCAAATGGGTAGGATGGCTGGAGCTGAGATGATCTGAAGCCAGGAGCTTCTTCCAGGTTTCATGTCGGTGCGGGAGTCCAAGCACTTGGGCCATCTTTCACTGCTTTCCCAGGCCACATGCGGAGAGCTGGATCAGAAGAGAAGCAGCAGGGACATGAGCTGGCACCCCTGTGGGATGCCAGCACTGCAGTCAGAGCCTTAGCCTACTGTGCCACAGCACCAGCCCCTTCAAGCAGTATTTACTTAAGCACCTAGCATATGCCCGAACTGAGCCAGGTGCCTGGGATACATCAATGAGTATAACAGCCAAATGAAAAACGCAGTAAATGAGCATGTTTCAGAGCATGGTGAAGGTGATCAGTATTGTTGTCTAAGTGTTGAAACAAATTTTTTCCTGGGAGTTTTCAATATCAGTAATAGAAACAAGGATAACTTTGAGAATTTCCTCTTGAGAGCCTAGAGCAACATGTTACATAGTTTCCTATCATTCATTGTTTCTTAGAAATTTAAAAATTCACGTATCGGCCATTCTTAGTCCATCAGTTTGGATAATAAATAAACTTATTTTTCCTGTTGAATCATTGAATGATCCAGATAAGAAAGCAGTTTGTTTTCTTAATACTCTTCATCAGTTTTAGCATGATTTAAAAATAGAAGCTGTCTGTTTCTTGCAGATTGTGTTTCTGGCGTCTGCATATGCAAGTCCCCAGCTGGCTGAGGAGAGCTGTTCGGCCCTGGCTGCTGTCACTCATTACCTGTACCTTTGCCAGTTTAGCTGGATGCTCATTCAGGTTGGTACCTTGTTCTGGCCCCTCCCCTGCTCCCTGCATCCTTCCAATGAGTCAGGGTGGAGTTTTCTTAGTATCTGATACGCTTTATACTGAAATGGAAGGGATTCCATATAGCTGTCCCTGCATTTCCAGGATATAAGTGAAAGGAAAACCCAGTGATCTGTACAACATTAGAGAGGATGATAAGTTTTAAGAAATGAGAGGAAGCTAGCAGGTTGGAAACAAGGGAGTGGCAGGAGATGAAGCTTGCAGGATGAACCCTATAAGGCACGGTAAGAAGTAGGAAATTTTTCTAGGGATAGAACTAGAATGATCTTAAGCAAGAGAGGGACATGATGAGATGTGGATGTTAGAGGGTCTCTCTGTAGTGCATTGGAGATAGGCAATAGTGGATCGGGAAGCCAGTGAAGTACCTCTGGTTGTATCCAGGGGAACAAAAACGTGTAGTGTGGTCTAGGGAGGCAGCAGCAGAAGCAAAGGGAGGAGACAGCTTTCGCAATTATTTCTGTTAGTATAGAACTACAGGAGGTAGAAGGGTTGTGAAAAAATGCAGAAAATGGATCCCTGGGTGTTTCCCTGGTTTCTGGCATAAGTACTTGGTGAACTGTGGTGCTGGGGACTGAACCTATAATCCCAGGAAAATGGAGCAAAGATTGAGAGCTTATTTTGGGACATGTTGATTGTGAAGTGCTTGTGAGAGAGACCTCCAGTGGGAGGTTTGGGGCAGGTGGAATGCACAGCATTGAAACTCAGAAAGCTGACCCACGGTATAGAAGTGCACCAGGAAATTACTCAGAGTTGGAAAATGGAGCCATTGCTTTGGGGAGATCACTGGAGATGGAGGCTAGAGGGAGACCAGGAGAGTCTCAGCATCCTCTCCTAAGGGACTTGAAGCACTGAACTCTCCTTTCTGGACTGACATCCAAGAGTCTGTCTAGTGCGCTGTGTAGATTTGCCTGACAAAATGGCTAGTGTGACAGTTTGCGTGGTCCACAGTATTGATCAGATGATTCCCCTAAAAGCAAACTTTGGTAATGTTCTCTACATATTGGTGTTGCCAGCTCTTTCATGGGATAGAGATAAGCTTGTGTTTGTCGGTACCTGTGTGGACTGTTTTATGCACTAGGTGCATTCGGACACTTGGCTATTCTCTCCTCGTGGGGGATGTAAGACTGGACTGTGTAGTAATGTTGAGCTAATGAGAAAGCACAAAGAAAGCAAGAGCAGTGTTCTTAGAGAATACCACACACGCTCAAAGGAAGGCATATTTTCTCAGGTGTGAAATGGGGATTGTGGGGCCTGGAGGAAAAAAGAACTGACCTGTTTTATTAATAGAACCAGTAGGAACAAACGGGAGCCCTGGGTCTAAACTCTAGCTTTGCCACTGTCTGTAAGCTTAATCAAATCCTTAACTCTCTTTAAGATTTCAGATCTGCAAATGGAAACAGTAACTCCTAGCTCATAGAACCATTAATTGATGTCTCCTTGAGCAGCTTTAATCTTGGGTGTGTGTGGTGGTGTCCAATCACTCCCCCACCCCACCCAATGCATATACACAAAGAACAATTAAGAAAAAAGTAAATCTAAACCATAAAGCTTACATGTTTGCTGAAATTAAATCTATTCTTGAGATTTTTCTGGCTGCAAAATTCTTTAGGGGTTGATCTAAACGGAACCTTTTAATATGTGTGCTCTGTATGTTACTTCTCTGCCTGCATTACGGCCCCAGTGGTGTGAGGAAGGTCTTTGTCCATGTCCCTGACCTATTCTGACTTTTTGATTAATGACTGGGATGGAAGCACAGGAAACAGCTTATCAGATATGCAGATGACACTGAGCTGAAAGGAGATCTACAAGGACAAGGAGTTAAGCCACAGGCAGAACCAACAGGGAGAAAGTGTACTGTGACAGATTGAAAACTGGAGTGAAAGAGACATAAGCTGATGGGAGTTAATGTGGAGGATTGAAATTCTAGTTTAACATCAACTCAGTAGCAATCAAATGCGTGACCAGAATGCTTAAAAATGGCATCTACTGTAAGCGCAAAATATCACAGAGCCAGGTTGTGTTGATGGCGGTACAGGGGCAGCTGTGACCTGCAGTGGTCACGCTACCTCGGGGCAGTATAACGACTGTCACTGTCACAGAGCAGGGACCAGCAGGAACGGTCCCCACCGATGGAGAGTGGGAAAGCAGCCGCAGATAAAATGCTGAGGCAGCTGGAGATAATTCACCTGGAAAGAATCTAGGGAGATGAGAGGCTGTCTACAAACACCGGAAGGGCTGCTACAGGGAAGGGTGGACTATGTCGCTGCATTTGGCAGAACCAAAATTTAAGGAAGCAGATTTTGGTTCAGTGTAAGAACTTTTATAGCCAATGAAACTGTGAAAGTTTAAGAGACTGCTTCAGAAAGTAGAGTGAATCCAATCACTGGAAAATATTCAAAGGAAGAGAAATCACCGACTTTCAAACACTTTTAGATGAACTTCTTGCTTTTGGGGTGGCGGTGGGAGGCACGCACAGGATGGATATGAGATTTTGCCCAATTTAGTGTGGTGGTATATTTTACATCTTATGGCCTTAACGCAAGTTTGGCTGATGCACACTTAGTAAACTAATTATGTTTGTGTATGGCTGATGGTTTAGGAAACTATTTAAAGTGCCAGTGAAGTTTTAATGTATTTCAGATGGTACACCACACATTTTCCATGGTTTGTGGTGTGACCACAGGGGAAAGATTCAATAACTTCTGAGTCCTAGGTAGGTTACTTCTAATATGTTACTTTGTGGTCAGAGGTTGTCACTTCACCCAAGTACATTTTACTATTTATAAAATACTGACTGCTAAAATCCTTTTTTTCTTTTTTTTCCACTAGAATCCATTTTTAAAATTTTACGTAGATGATTAGACTACTGTTAGCCAATACTGTTAAACAGAGTTGGAAAAATATAAACCTTTAATGATTCTACTTCATATTTCTTAGCAGTATAAGAGGATACTAAGTATGTATATATAGTTTATAACAACAATAAAGTTAAATATTAACTTTTTCAACTTACCATTTTATTTTTCAGGTAGCATTTTTAATTTACATTATAGTCAAAGGCTTAATGGCTCTACTAAATAGAGTTCAACAAATAAAAATAAAAGGCCATAGTCCAGGAAAAAGATGAGGGTTATAAACAATAACAAAATGAAATGTTCAATTTCACTCATATAAATTTTAAAGTATAAAATAACAACTTCTAATCATTGATCTATGTCAGAATTATTTATTTTGAACTGCATCATATCTTCAATCTTAGAATACATTTAAATGACTAAGATGAAATGTTATTTTGCTGTTATATCATACAATTTAATCCTAATAATAAATTATACTGTAGAATAGCTACAGAAAAATTTTATTGGTAATCAAGTTATATAACTTCTTGAGCCTAGATTTCCTTATCTGAAAAATCAAATAACTGTATCTTTTCTTGAAGACTGAGAAAAGATAAAATGAATTAATACATGAAAGCAACTCATACTGGTGCCTGGCAGAGATGGCAGACTTCACTCATATCTACCCACTTTCTTGGTTGACTTAAGGAGAGTGGCTAAGACTGTATAGGTATTCAACTTTCATAATAGAATTGACATTTTTATTAGGGAAGAGAATCAGCTGGAGATGGTGGCAAGAGAAGGCTGACTTTGAGTGGGGCAGGCCCTGATGACCTACATAGCCTTAGCAAGCAGGATAACCAGTGATCTTATGTTCAAAGTGTGTGCATGGCTTACGGCAACTCCAAGCCTGAGGGAGCCTAGTCCTTTGGGTTTCCCTTCTGTTGACAAATAAGTCACCCAATGTGTGGTGGGAAAATAGTCACACACTGTCTTGCTTATTTTATTTAAGGGTTAAAACAATGCATGGATTTCCTTTTTGGCCGTGGATATTGAGTTACCCTTCTGATTGCTCTCCGTGCTAGTACTGTTCAGTGGAGTCAGTTCTTTAAGACTGTGGCTCATGTCTGCTCCAAGAATGAGTGACAATGAGAACATAGAATCTTGTAACATCTTTATGTAGCTAGAAATTCTACTTTGATTTCCTTTTTCTGTTTTGATTTGTTTTCATTGTAGAGCTAGTGTATGTTAATGGTATAAAACAAAATCAAACACTACAGAAATGTATGAACTAAACAATGCATCTATTCCCCACATGCTTCATTTTCTGTTCTGTCTTCAGTGCCAGTCCAAAAAGTAAACATTGCTAATAGTTTCCTGTGTGGCCCTCCAGAATATTCTGTGAATAGACAAATATTTATAAGTATATGAACAAACACATGAGTGTCTTTGCGTGTATATAGAAGCATAGTGAATATATTTATATATAGTGAATTTTTTTGTATATATGTGTGGGCATGTATAAGTGTTTGGCTATCTCGAAATTCATAATACATAGTTATAATCAGTTTTCTACACTAAATATGGTTATTCTGTAATTTATTTTCTTGCCTCTGATTCATGAAATGTTTGTTCTTGCCAGTTATCTTTTGCTGTTGTAAACAATGTTTCCTTGAACATTCTTGAACTGTGGGTATTTATTTACTAAGGGAGGAGCCATAGGATAAATTCTTAGAAATGATGACTTTTAGTGCTTACGTGAAACATGCTCCCAGTTGGATTGCCAGATCAAGAGTTATTCCAGCAAGGAAAATAAGTCCTAAATAGATTATTTGTGATACTAGCTTATAGTAATAGGTAAATAGAAACATAATTTGGCTTACATATTTATTTGGTCAATTTTATGATTTCTTCCTGTCACCAAGTTTAATCGTTGCATAAGATCTGCTTTAATTATGAAAAATATCCAAACCTTGTTTTGTCTTTGCAGTCTGCTCATCTTGTACCTAGAGATAGCTTAATCCAAAATATAATGTTTTATTTCAAGTGGAAATTTCCTTGAACATATTTTTAATATAGTAGCAAAAGTTTAGAATTCATTTCATAGTTGGATATGAACGTTTACTCTTGTGCCTTAATTTCTCCATATAGCCAGGTTTATTAAAGCACCAAATGCATAGGTTATTTACTCCTTGATAGAAAAGCAATTTAGTGCCAGAGCACAGCAGCAGGAAGGGAGAGGCTAAAATTAGCCCTGTTTTTCCTTTGTCATTGATTTAATTTGGGGGGACATCAAAAGTCCTAAGGACAACAAAATGGCAATTATCAAGATAAAAATGACATGCCAGGAAATACTGAATTCTCCAGTCCTCAAAAAGCCTTGCAATTTAATGTTAAGAAAGAGGGAGGAGAACTGGGGCAAGGACATGTGGTAACATTTCAGAGAGTCTCATCTGAAATGAATGATTAAGAACATATGGTAATGGGTGGAATTAATAGCACCCATGATCTCTCATTGCTCTGGATGCTATAAATCAGTGCAAGGATTCTGGTGAAGTAATTAGGAACCAAATATTAAACAACAGCCTGGATACCAATCTTAATCCCACTCACCACAAAAATTTACAGACTTCAAACAGTCTATTTTTAACTTAAATGCATTTCTCCTTTACATATTATTAATAGACTGATGCACATTATATGAAAATGTGGGTAATGAATTTGTGTTTCTGGAACATAGGAATAAGATAATAAAAACCTAGGATAAATAAAGACCTAGGATAATAAAACCATGTACAAGGTATGTCTTTGACTTATGTGTGTAAACTCGTGAAAAGTGATAGGCACTGAAAATGTTACTATGAAAATAGATGTCTATGCAGTAATACAAGTGAATGTATTTACAGACTTAAATCTTTGAGTTTATTCTTTGTATTTTTATTGTATATTTGTTTGTTATTGTATGTTTATTCTTTTGTATTTGAGCTAAATTAATTGGATATTTTATTTTTAAAGGTCTATTTCTTTGAAAAGCAGAGTAATGGAGAGAAAACAACAGGAGAGATGAAGAGACAGGGAGGGGAGGGATGGGATCTGATCTTCCACCACTGGTTCATTCTCTAAATGTCTGCAACAGCCAGGGCTGAGCCAGGCCAAAGCCAGGAGCCAAGAATTCAGTTCAAGACTCTCATATGTGTGGCAGGGACCCAAGCACTTGAGCCGTCATCTGCTGCTTCTCGAGTGTCCAGGAGCAGGAAGCTTGATCGGAAGCGTGGAGTAGCCAGGACTTCAGCGGACATTCTGATATGGGACATGAGTGTCACAAGCAGACGCTCAATTTGCTGCACATACCGCCTGCCCCATCTGGGTGTTGTAGTTGATGGTTTGCATTTGAAATGGAATCCATTTAGATTCTAGCAGCTTCCCTTACTGTTCATGGTAGCGTACTTCTCCCTCTGTTTCGTCCTGTGTAAAAAGCATCATTAAACCCAGGAGAGAGAGCTTTCTTTGCTAAGTAATACAGCTTAACATGAGGTATTCATGTATTATCCAATTAATAGATATTGGTTTCTTCCTCTGTTAAGCTATTGAATTTAGCATTTTTAAGTTTCTACCAGTTAACTCTTGTCCATTTTCATTAGGAGTTTAATGAAATAAATTAAACCTATCCAGTCTTTATATTCTCTCTGCAGCAAGACACTACGGCTCACAAATTGCCTATGCTATGTATTTTTCAACATACAATTAGTGTGCAGACTATAGTCCCATAATCTGAAGGGGCTTCAAAAAGTTCATGGAAAATATATATTATGAAAACAATATGCACGGACTTCAAAATTTTCTTGAAACAAAACATGTTTTAATTCAGGATTTCTTGAAACCTGTTGAAGTGCCCTCATACTCATAAACTAGGTTACAAAGGAGGATCTGTGATTTTGTGAAAAGGAATACAGTCAATGCTCTGTCATTTTGTTTAAACCATGGGAGCGCCTGCAGGTTTTCACTCCACTGCTTCAGGGTAGTCAACCTCAGTCAAGTTTTCATGGAAGGAGAAAGAGAAACATGGTTATGTTCCTTTAAACAAACTTCGAAATCACGAAAGGAATAATATGCATGTAGGACAATGACTAGAACCCATGAACTGTGTGTGCTCTCTAACCTCACCAAGGCCATGAGCTAGAACAGACGGCAGGTCCACCCAATCTCAGAAATCACTCTTCTACAGTGTGCTGTTTGCCACACCACCCATTGCAGTCCATGTCTTCTCTGGAGTCACTGGACTGGCTCAGGCTGTCATGGAAGCCGTGGAGATGCTTGGCCCAGCCTTGGGCGGGCTTCTCCTGAGAGCAGGTCAGTGGTAGCCAGAGGAGCCTAGGGCCCTGCTGCTCCCTGTGTGCTGGGGGTGGGAGGGCTTATGGGGTGGCGCTCCTGAGCCAGATGCAGATCTCACAATGTGCCTACCATGCTATGTTACAATAAAACTCAGAACTTGAAATAAGTCAAGTGTAACAATCTTATGTGGGGCCAGATGGTGTTTCTAGAATAATTAAATGTCTCATTGCACACTACTCCCATTCCACAGCTTTTTATAACAAGGATGTACAATGGGAGGTACTGTCTCCGGCAACTGGATTCTTTTAAGAAGGAATTTAATCCTTTTTTTTTTTTTTTTTCCAAATTGACTAAAGCTCATGACATTTGGAGCTTGTTTTGCTTAACCAAGTCTTCAAGAGTGCAGCCACACTGTGCCTTGAGCTCTTTGGAGCAGAAGCGTTGGACGTAAAAACCTCTCAAACGATGACGCTTGTCTTGGACTCCCTCTGGGCTGTGGTGAAGGTCAGACGGCTGCTAGGAGGCCCAGGGAGTCTCACTGACAGAACTCGTGTCTACGTAGAAGCAGACGCTCCAGATCGTCGCACCTTGCTCTTGGGGAGTCACTGTAGAAGTCACTGAGCCACTTGTCCCTTCCTTACAGCACCACTGAGCTACCCTGCATCGGGGGTGTGCACCAGCATCTGCCTACTGTCAGTTAGTGCTTGTACTGTGAGACTTGTTTTGATTCTTCCATAGGCAGTATTGATTACCTCGGCATCGGGTACTTGACATAACTCCATTTAAGTCTATTGGAGTCCATGTCTCCAATCCTAATTATCGAAGGTGGGGGGGAGGGAGGGGAAACTCTTGGACCCAATAATTTTTCCAAAGGAGTTAGAACAAATTTACATAAGCAACAACTCAAAACATGCTTCATAATTACAGATTTAAACAGATGTACATAAAGATAGGGAGTGCTGGCAGGAAATAAAATTCAGAGACAAAAATCTCCAAGGAACCAAACACTTTTATCCTTCCCTGGTTCAGCCTCCCACTAATCCCTCCAGGCTGATCTGGTGGTTGGGAAGCCTCGGTAAACAGCGTGTGAAAGACTTCCCACGAGCCGGGCCTGTTTGTTCACATGGAAGGGCTTTCCACTGTGTCACTGCTGACTTGTGGTCTCCAGCACTTTGTCTTTTGTCTTTGACATTGTCTCACATCCTAACAGGAGATTTGAAGAAGGGGGTTCTTTTCCAGGGGGTGACTGCCCATGTGTTCAGCACTCCACATTTTTTTTTTTAAAGGCAGAGTTAGAGACAGAAAAGGCTTCCTTCTGTTGATTCACCCCCCAAATGGCTGCTACGGCCGGCGTATTGCGGCCAGTGTGCTGCACCCATCCGAAGCCAGGAGCCAGGTGCTTCCTCCTGGTCTTCCATGCGGGTGCAGGGCCCAAGCACTTGGGCCATCCTCCACTGCACTCCCGGGCCACAGCAGAGAGCTGGCCTGGAAGAGGGGCAACCGGGACAGAACCAGTGCCCCAACCAGGACTAGAACCCAGAGTGCTGGTGCCACAGGTGGAGGATTAGCCTAGTGAGCCGCGGCGCCTAGCACTCCACATTTAAGATCCTTTTTAATCTTTATAATAAGCCTTGGTACCCAGGATGTGGAGGCTCAGAGACTGTTGCTACTTATGCAGGATTACCCCCTAGGGTGTAATATATGTGTATAAATATGTATGTATAGATACGTACATATGTTTTATCAATATATGTATAATTCACCTGTACTTACACTCTTTCCAACATAGGAAGTTGAGGAAGATTAGTCCAGGGTATAGCAATCGCTGTGTGAAATTTGTAGATGTGATGTCTAGTGGTTACTGTACTGAATCGCAGTATTGGCATTGCTCATGGACACAGGAAACAGAATGCTAGACAAAACATGAGAGCTCTAGATTTGGCTTCGACACAAACTAGAGTTGGGATTGGAGGACAATAATTGACAGTTACAGGCTTCATTCCTGATCCCCTCATCCCCCGCCCCACCCTGCCCCACCCCGTCGACTTTTCCCTTCAATTTTTTTTTTTTGCTAAGGAATACCAGGTAGATGGCATAAGTGTGATAAAACATTGCCCTTTCTTGTTTACCTCCCACTTTCTTGGAAACTGAACTTCGAGAGCGTAAATACCTACCTGTCTCTCTCACTGATATCCCCCATGCATAGTGAGCGCTCAGTAGATACTTGTCCAGAGGATAAATCAAGAGAGAAATATAACCCAGGAAAGGAAAACAGCCCCGCCCTAGGCCCTGGTTGTACTTTTCTAAAACTCCATGCAGCCATTGTCACCCCATGGAGCCTGGAGCTGTCCTCATGCTCACTGGAATAGTGTCTGCTCATGCCTTAGGATGAGCACTCAATAAACAAAAATTGTCGAAGTATGAAAATGTGTTTCCCTGTCACCTGGCACTTGTTCACATTCAAGTGTAGGTTTGATATCAGCATACTTTTTTTTTTAATCTCAAGTTCTCAGTCTATAAGGACAAGAAGCAAATAATCAAGGTTCAAGATATAATGAATAAGGTCAACAACTACTAATTTTTATTCTATAGAAAATATGCATCCTTTTTCCATGTGTTTGGAAATTTTACAAAAATCTATCATACTTTTAGGCCATGAAAGAAACCGTTGTTATAGCTTAAAAAAAAAAAAAAAGGCAGCCAGCATTTGTGACACACCAGGTTAAGCCACCACCCACCACCTGGGATACTGTCATCACATATTGGAGCACTGGTTCGAGTCCCATTTCCCAACCAGCTTCTTGCTAATGTGCCTGGAGAAAGCAATCTGGAAGACGGCCCAAGTCTATGGGTTCCTGCCACCCATGTGCATGTGGGAGACCACAGTGGAGTGGCTTTGGCTTGGCCCAGATCAGCCAGTGCCACAACCTGGGGAGTAAACCAGGAGATAGATGGATGTCTGTCTCTTTCTCTCTCACTTTCACAGTCCTTCTGCCTTTAAAATAAATAAAGCTTTAAAAACATAGAAGTTACATAGGCCACATTGCCTTGTCAAATGGAATAGAACTAGAAATTAAACTTTTAAGCAAGAAAATTCTAATCACTAGGATATTAAAACATTTTGTTGGGTAACTTGGGATTTGAGATTAAAAATTTCAAAACCAAAAAATCATCCATTAAAATTGCTGTGCTCTGATACATTTCTTTAAAGTCCCATTTATAGAGTACTCACCCAAGCTTATGTCCATGATCAAATCAGAACAAAATACAATCAATACGCTTTTTCCTGTGTTTCCAGAAATTTGAAGTATCCTGACCTTAAGTGTGTGAAGGAGTGAATGTACAAATGGACTAACAGAATGCAATCAAAACTGTGATTAGAAGGAAGTGGTGACCCTTTATGGGCATGCCTCACTCTCGCCGCCCACAGCAGGTGAGCTTGTGTCCTGCGCCATTAACCCAATGTCCGTTCTCTCTGTGGTTGCCTTCCTCAGTCGGTGAATTTCTGGTACGTGCTGGTGATGAACGACGAGCACACGGAGAGACGCCATCTGCTGTTTTTCCTTCTGGGCTGGGGACTGCCGGGCTTCGTGGTGATCCTCCTCATAGTGGTTTTGAGAGGCATCTACCATCAGAACATGACACAAATCTACGGGCTCGTTCATGCAGACCTGTGAGTACCGTCAGGGCAGCGCGCTGCCTTCTTGGCTTTCTTGGGCTTGCACTGCTTTGTTAGTAGTCAGTGGAAGCTGTTGCCTAAGAGGTGGGCTGGAAGGAGTGCCAGGAAGACTTTGCTCTCCTGCCAAGCTCTCTGAAGCTCTGTTTGCTCTAATTATTCCTCTTAATAAGAAGCTATTGCGTCTCGAGTTCCTTTGATAGAAGCAGCCTTCTCAGGTGAGCTGGTGCATCAAACAGTGCATGGTAATTTGTACCTTAGCATAATTTAATTTACTAGATTTGGCAAGCAATAATATCTAGTAAAATTGGGCCACCATAACAATTCTGATAAAGAATTAGTGAAAGAGTTTTGATGAATTTCTTATCTAAGGGATATGTGTGGAGTGGAGGGAGAAGAGGTGGGAATGGCAGACATCAACGCTCATACCATCCTTAGTACCAGGAGAATGTACCAGGGTGAACCTTGTGTCTATAAATGTATACGGGAACCAGACAAGGTCCACTCTGTTCTTAGACATTCTTGCTAAAGTACTCTAGTAATCTTGAAAACTAGCCCTTTTATCCATAGACAGACACACACACACACACACACAAAACAGAATCTAGTGTCTCATAACTTTGAGGACTGCTCAACTACTTTTATGGACTCTACGTGAGAAAACACACTAATTAATAAATAATAATAAAACTTGCTCCATGGTATAATGAAAATAGGCCACGAAATAAAATTCTAATAATAAGACCTGCTTACCATCTTTTGAAGACAGCAGTATGAAATTAACACACAGGTCATTGTGAAGATAAAAATTAGTAAATAAATGTGAAACATCTTTGAAGTTCAAGTACTATAGAAGCAGATGTCCTTTGGTGAGATGGGCTGGGTCCAGGCTCTTGTCTCCTACAGGAGAAAAAATTAAAGGAAAAAATACCGGTAAAGGGCAACGGAGAAGCAAGATTTACTTTTATGCAAATCGAAAATGCACACTTAGGAAGGCAGTGCAGGCACACTCAAGAAGAGTTGCAATCAACAAGGTTTGCGTCTGTCGCTTGCAGGTATGGGGAGCTTTTTCTGCCATGGGCTATTTGGATAGTTACAACAGCATTCGCAGGTCATAAAAAATGATCCGCTTAAAGATTGGCTTGCTGTAGACTCATTCGATTTTGAGTCCTGCCTGCCATTGACTTTGTAGTGCCAGACCAAATGATTTCAGACACCTTACAAGGCTCGTGGGCAGACGTTGCCCACTCCTGCTAGGATCTGGAAGCACAGGGCATGGTGTCTGGGGTAGGGCTTACTTGAATATTCCAAGGGGCAGAGTTTGGGGCAGGACCTGAGTGCTTCTCATTTCCTTGCTCTCTTCTGGAAATCTTGGGTGTGTCATGTTGGTTATTTTTTGCCCATGGCAGTTAAAGGTGAGGAAATAGAGGCAGTTGTTTTGTTTTGTTTTGTTGGCTTCATAGAGGGTGGCCAGTGACTGTGTCAGTGCAGATGGAGCTGCAGGGAGGAGCAGGCAACCTCAGCCCCTGCTCATTAGCTACCTCCCGGCCTCCTTTGCTGTCAGTCACTTTAGAGCTTCTGATCAGTTATATACTTAATAAAATCTCATGTGCACATGAAATTGTGTTTCACACACGAGCAAATGCAGACACACACTCCATACCACAGTGGGCCGAAGACTGCACCATACACACACACACACACACTCCATACCACAGTGGGCCGAAGGCTGCACCACACACACACACACACACACACACGGTATGTAGTGTGTCTTCTCTTTATTAACGTTCAAGAAGGTTCCTTTATACTAAAGACTGTGGAGTGATAAGGCACTTACTTTATCCATATTAAATTATAAAAGTCTGCAATCTTCTCCAAAGGACTGATGTTCCTGCTTTGTAGCTCTTACTACCCCTGGCTTGAATTTCAACCTTGGGCTTGCAGGATTAATTTGAGACATTTTTGCGTCATTCTTGGTTAAGTAGAAAGGAACCAGGAGGCAAGCCCTGATGGAGCCTCTGATCCTTTGTTTCCTGAGTTCCCTGGCAGGACAGGACTTCCCTGGGGCCGTGTTCGCATTCCTGTGTACCCACTGAACATTGGAACCTTGATAGGTAGGCCCTGATGAAAATGATGTTAATGAGGAGAGACTTTCTCGATGCTTCTAAAAGGAGTTTTAAAGGAAAAAGTGCACAAGTATGTGAGACTATCCAAATGAACTCACTCTCAAAATATTTGCCTTCTTAAGCTCTTTCAAATTATTCTCTGACCAGTTAAATTATAAAAAGTGAAATATAAAATATATTCACTCTACCTGATTTTAATATTATAAAAGTATTAGACCAAAAGTGACTAATCTTTCCAAGCACTATACATTACTTTTATCCTTAATTCACATAGAATATTCCTAAATCATCCCCATGCAAATTTACTCCAGTTTTTTAAAAATTCTACATTTTTCACTATCATATTAATCTCTGTATAAGGCAATGAATGGGCAAATTGTGTTTATTAAAATATTATGTAGCTATATCGTCATTTTGAAACCTACCATTTCCCTAGAGGTCCAGCCGGGGTTTATGGCTATGGGAAGTAATACCTCATTGTTTATGCAGTATTTGCTTCGTGTTTAAAATCAGGCTTTCTTTCCATGAAGACTTTTCTCTCTCATGCATTAGTGCAAGAAATTGTTTTTTTTTTTTTATTTTGGTTAGATGTTATTAGCAGTATTCTGATTTTGTAAAAAGAAACAGAAGTGATACTCCTCTTCCTATTAGCTGAAAAAGTTTCTTGTGTGGCTTTTTTTCTCCCCGTGTATTTCAAAAACAAGGTAGGCCTAAGATTTTCTTTGCAGGGAGGCTTTGATGTAAAGTTTCATTTTCTTGATGTAGCAGGTAAGATGCTGCTCAGCCTACCTGCGTACCATGTCCGAGCACTGCCTTCGAGTTCCAGCTTCCTGCCTATGCACACCCTGGGAGGCAGCAGGTGATAGAACTAGTAATTGGCGCTCTGCCACCCACAAAGGAAACCTGGATTGAGTTTCAGGTTCCCAGCTCCCACCTTCCGCGGGGCCCAGACTCTGCTGTTCGATGCACTTGGGGAGTGAACTAGCATGTGGGATAAGTGTGTCTTTCTCATTCTGTCTTTCAAATAAAATGAAAAAAAAAATTTCAGAAGATCTTTTATTAAAATATGCTCAAATAAAGGTATTCACATTTTCTGCTCTTTCTCTGTTAATTTTGCAAGTTACCTTTTTCTAGAAATTTCTTCCATTTCACCTGCCTATTTGGTTTTTCTTTTTCTTTTCTGTTTTTTTTTTTTTTTTTTTTTTTTTTTTTTGACAGAGTGGACAGTGAGAGAGAGAGAGAAAGGTCTTCCTTTTACTGTTGGTTCACCCTCCAATGGCTGCTACAGCCGGCGCGCTGTGGCCTGCGCACAGCGCTGATCTGAAGCCAGGAGCCAGGTGCTTCTCCTGGTCTCCCATGCGGGTGCAGGGCCCAGGCACTTGGGCCATCCTCCACTGCCTTCCCGGGCCCTAGCAGAGAGCTGGACTGGAAGAGGAGCAACCGGGACAGAACCAGTGCCCCAACCGGGACTGGAACCCAGAGTGCCGGTGCCGCAGGCAGAGGATTAGCCTACTGAGCCACGGCGCCGGCTCTATTTGGTTTTTTAATATTTGTTTTGATCAGTCTGAGGGTTCATCAGTATTATTATTCTTTCTTCTTGATATTCTTTTGTGCATTTCTTTGCATTTTCATCAGTTTCTCAACTTATCTTTTTAAGACTATTATTTTACCATCCTAGTTTTTTTTTTGTTTTTTGTTTGTTTTTTTTAAGATTTATTTATTGGCTGGTACCATGGCTCACTTGGTTAATCCTCCACTTGTAGTGCTGGCATCTCATATGGGTGCCAGGTTCTAGTTCCGGTTGCTCCTCTTTCACTCCAGCTCTCTGCTGTGGCCCGGAAGGGCAGTGGAGGATGGCCCAAGTGCTTGGGCCCTTGGACCTGCGTGGGAGACCAGGAAGAATCTCCTGGCTCCTGGCTTCGGATCAGCGTAGCACTGGCCGTAGCGGCCATTTGGGGGGTGAACCAATGGAAGGAAGACCTTTCTCTTTGTCTCTCTCTCTCTCTCTCTCTCTCTCTCACTATCTATATCTCTACCTATCAAATAAATAAAAAATAAAAAGACGATTATTTATTTGAAAGAGTTTCACAAAGAGAGGAGGAGAGGCAGAGAGAGAGAGATCTTCAATCCGTTGGTTCATTCTCCAAAAAATGGCCACAATGGCCAGAGCTGTGCTAATCTGAAGCCAAGAGCTTCTTCCAGGTCTTCCACATGGGTGCAGGGCCCCAAGGATTTGGCCATCTTCTGCTTTCCCAGGCCATAGCAGAGAGCTGGATAGGAAGTGGAGCAGCCGGGACTCAAACCTGCGCCCATATGGGATGTGGGCACTGCAGGCGACAGTTCTACCTACTACGCTGCAGTGCTGGCCCAATTTTGGTTTTTTAAATTTTTTGAACTAGTTACTTAAATAATTGCTTTTCATTCTTTTCTAAAATGCAGCAGACTGAATTCGTTGCTTTTGCTAAATCTTGCAGGTTTCAGAACACAGTATTTCATGATTATTCAGCCAAAAGTATCTTCTAAGTTTCATTGTGATTTCTTTGGCTTACTGGTTATTTAGAAGTGCATTGTTTAATTTCCAAACATTTTTGCCTTTTTAATTTAACTTTTGTAATTAATTTTGCTTAATGTGCTTTGGTCAGAGCACATATTCTGTATGATTTCAATTTGTTAAAGTTATTGACTCCAGCTTTGGTCCAGCATATGGTTAATTTGGTGAATGTTCCGTATTCATTAGAAAACATCTGTGCTTGTCAAGTTCGGTTGTCTGTACATGTTGACTGGTCAGTTTTATTGACTGGTGTTCTGAGCTTTTGTTTTTCCCTGATTTATATATACTTGTTCCGTCGGCCACTGAGGAAGGTTTGTTACTTTGCTTGTGAATTTATCTTTGACTTCATTTTGCATTTTATACTTGTATTTTGAAGCTGTCTTATTTAAGATGTATAAATTTAGAATGGCATATTTTCCTTATGGATTGGCTTATGAAAGGTTTTTTTAAATCATAATTCTGTCACTTATTGACGTTTTAGCTAAAATCAAATGTAATTTCTCATAATTCTTCTTGCCTTGAAGTTTATTTTGTCTGTTATTAAGATAGCTACTCCAACTTTCCTCTGGCTAATTTGTGTGTGGTATACAAAAGTACTTCATGGAAAATGCACATTATCTTGTATTTTCATTTTTCCACAGCTTGAAGTAGCCTTGTGCTTGTCATCCCTGAGTTTCCAAACTGTCTATACATTTAAGTTGGAGATTCATGTAAACAGCCTATAATTGTAGCTTTTTAAATATTTATTTATTTGAGAGGCCAACAGAGATCTTCCATCCACAGATTCACTCCCCAAATGCTTGCAATAGCTAGGGATAGGTCAAGGCAGAAGTGAGGAACCAGCAACTCATTCCAGGTCTCCAGCATGGGTGATGGGAACTCAAATACTGAGCCTTCATTGCTGTCTCCAAAGGTCCATATTAGCAGAAAGCCAGAGTCAGAAGCCATGGCTGGGAATCAAACCCAGACACTCCAGAATAGGATATGGGTATGTTGACCACTGTATGGGTTTTTGTATTCTAGTCTGATAATCCTAGCTTTAATTGGAGTATTGAAATTGCTACATCACTAACATATTTGAGTTTATATTTCCTTTATTCCTTCATTTCACTATATTTATAACTTGCCTGTTAGTACTTTTTTTTACCTTCCGAACAATACTAGGAAATTAAAGTGCTTTATCTTTTCTCCTTTTATTAATTGTCACTCATTTGTTCTATATGTATTTTAAATACCACAAAACATTTCTATTATTTTTGTACCATAAATATTCATTTTAATTTTAATATTTATTTCATTCAGCATGTTCCTGTTTTCAGGTGAGACAATATGTTTCCTTTCTCCAATATTCCCTTTTAATGGAAACTTTCTTGTGAGATTCTTTCAATTTTGTTCATCAGGAAATGTCTTTATTTTGTTTTCACTTTTAAAGGATATTATTGCTGGGTATAGAATTCTGTTTGGCAGTGTATTTCTATTTCAAGAAAACTTTCTTTTCTTCTGGCTTCGATTGTTCTTTTGAAAAAGATTTCTTGGGGGCCAGTGCTGTGGTATAGCAGGTAAAGCTGCTCCCTTCAGTGCCAGCATCCCATATGGGTGCTGGTTCCGGTCCTTGCTGCCCCACTTTCAATCCAGCTCCTTGCTGATGTGCCTATGAAAGCAGTGGAAGATGGCCCAAATGCTTGGGCCCCTGCACCCTTATGAGAGACCCAGGAATATCTCCTGACTTCAGATCAGCTCAGCTCCAGCCATTGCAGTCACTGGGATTTGTGCACCAGCATTTGGAAGATCTTTGTTTCTTACTCTCTCTATTTTGACTTTCAAACAAATGAATAAATATTTTTTTTAAATTATTTTTTTGAAAGAGTGGCAGGGAGAGAGAGAAAGAGAGCTATCTTCTACCTGTTGGTTCACTCCCCAGATCTGCCACAGCTTAGACCAGGTCAGGCTGAAGCCAGGAGTTAGGAATTCCATTAGGAGTCTCCCACGTGGGTGGCAGAACCCCAAGTACCTGGCCCATCTTTTGTTGCTTTCCCAGGTGCAGTAGCAGGGAGCTGAATTGGAAGCAGAGCAACTCAAACTTGAACTAGCATTCTGAAATGGGATGCTTGGCTTGCAAGCAACATCTTAACCTACTGCACTACAGTGTTGACCTCCATTGTTCATTTTTTGGGAATTTCTTTCAGTTATTTTCATTACATTTGAATGGCAGAGAGACAGAGATATCCCATTCACCTGTTCACTCCACAAATGCCTGGGCCTGACCTAAGTTGGGAGCCTGGAACTCAAGTGGGTGTTCAGGAACACAAGTACTTGAGCCGTCATCTGCTGTTAGGGTGCACATTATCAGCAGGAAGCTGAATTGGAAGGGAAGGAACTGGCACTCAAACCAGGCACTCCAATATGGGATGTGGGTGTTTGAAGCAGTCATTTAAGTGCTGGGCCAAATGCCTTCCACTATTAAAGAAATAGAGTCTTTAATTAAAAGCCTCCCTGAAAAGGATAACCTTAACCACACCTGGGTTCATGAATGTGATCTTCAAAAAAACCAAGTAAGAAATAAAACCGCACATAAAGACTTTTTCAGCTAATGGAAAGATGCTGACAGTCATTCTTGTTATTGCTTTGAAAATAATGTATGTTTTTCCCTCTGGCTGTCTTCAAGTTACTTTCTTTATTTCCTTCAGTCCATATGATGTGAGTTCTTGCTTGTTTGTCATGCCAAAGATTTGTAGTACCTCATGAATTTGTGGCTTAATGTCATTCATTACTTTTAGAAAATTCTTGGTGATTATATATGAATATTACTTCTAAATTCTTTCTTTTTTAATCCTAATTAAGTAATTGATCATGTCACAATTTTATACTCACACATCTCATTTTTTCAGTACTCTCCCACATATTGTCATCTCCATTCTAAAACCTAAGTCTTTTTCTACTGACATGTTTCCAATATACAAATCTCTTCTTCAGCTTTGTCATATGTCCTATTAAATCTATGTATTGAGATTGTAAATTTAGGCATTATATGTTTAAAATCTAGAAAATTTCCCCCTAGCAGAGAGAATCAATAAACTTCCTTGATATGGCTGGATTGTGTCAAGTACAATTTTGTCTATTTCTTTGTCACCATGATTAGCAAGATTTAGCTCACTTTGGACCCAAAATGAGAAGCAGTTTGTTTAGTAAGACCTATCCTGTTTGGATCCTGGAACGATACTTCTTTCTAGATTTGTTTTGCGTGTCTTCTTAGGCTCTTCTCCTATGAAGCTAAGAATCAGAAAATGCCTCAAGGGGAAAATCTCTAATTATCTTACTTCTGAGCACCCACCTTTATCTAGGGTTGTGTAATCTTCTCTGTCAGCCCTGGAGCCTGAGTTTTGTGTCCTTGGCCCTTTGAGATTGCCACTGTGCTCTGCTGGCTTACTCTTGGCATACGTCCTTCTTCTAGAATCCCAGTCTCTCCTTACCCAAGAATTGTCAAATGCCCTTGAGGGAATAGTGGTAGCCAGGATGTAGACCTCATTTCAGTGAGCTTCTCTTCTTTATAAAGATCTCGCATCTCAAGTCCTGGCTCCCTCAACAGCTTCCCAGGCCCTTCAAACAGTGGTTTCATTTATTTGGTTTTTTTTTTTTTTTCTTTTCTAGTTACTCTAAATAGGAACGTAAATCCATCACACATTATTTATTAGAACAGTTCAGTATTTTAAGACACATGTTGAGGGCAGGCATCGTGGTGCAGCAGGTTAAGCCACCACTTGGGACGCTTGCATGCCGTACTTGAGTGCTGGTTTGAGTCCTGACTATTCTGCTTCTAATGCGGGAAGCTACTCTACTTCCTGTTAACCCACTCAGAAGGCAGTGCATGATGGCCCAAGTGCTTGGGTCCCTTCCACCTACATGGGAGATCTGGGTGGAGTTCCCAGCTCCTGGCTTCAGACTGGCCCAGCCCAAGCTTTGTTGGTGGCCATTCAGGGAGTAAACCAGCAGATGGAGAATCAATCAATCTCTCTCTAACAAATAAATAAATAAATCTTTTCTAAAAAGTTTAGTAATATATTGCATACATCTACTGATCAAATATAAGCAAAATATTTTACTAAATAATATTAGTAACCTAGGATTAAATCTTTATGGACAATAATGTGAGTAGCAATGAAAACAGTTTAGATATTGATGTTGTCTAGATTCAAGCCATGCTCTACTTCTCTTTAAATTCTTAACTTGGCTTACTGTTGCTTTTGATGTGACAACTTTCTAAATTTTTTGTCTGTAAGCTAAAATCCTTTTCCAAACTCCAAACTTATATTTTATATTCAGATATCTAATAAACACCCTTACCAGAGTAACACATAGCCATCTCAAACTGAGCATGTACAGAATTGATCTAAAATGCTTTTGCCCATATTCTTTATTTAAAAAAAGTCCACCAATACCTTCGGGTTGTTTTGAGGTTGTTATTTTCTACTAATTTTCCATTACATTCCACATCCAGTAATCACAAATTATTTTCTACTTTAACTCCTAAACTCCTTTCTCATTTTAATATTCATGTCTTGTTTCATTACCATCTCTTCCGCTGAACCTTTCTCCCCTCTGTTCAGCTAGTTTGCCTCCTGACTTGGGCCCCATCTCTAACTTCTTTATAATCTGTCATTGGATTCTGAGGCATAGACATGATCATATCACTCTGATAATTAAAGCCCAACAGTTGATTTTCATTACCTTCAAGGTCATGGCTGATGACCTCAATCTGTGTTTTGACACTAACCTGCTGAACCAGCTCCTTATCTGTTCTTCCACCCACCCTAGCCTTTGTAACTGAATTGCTGGATCTCTTATCCCTATACCTGGTATCCTTTATATTTCGGGTGATTTTCTTTTTTCCTATTTTTCCCTAAACATTAACTTAAATATCAACTTTTAAAGGATCTATTTTCAGACAAAAACACTGCCTGTTATATATCGCCTAGTTAGACTCAGAACCTTCCACAAATCCCACGATTGTGCTAAGTACATTATATTGAAAATGCGAATGTCGGCCGTGTAACTTGAAATTCAGCCTGAAGATTTATGATTAGTTACAGGGTGTATAGTGAGAGTTAAATAAGTTTCTGAAGGATGTGGGGCTTCATTTATTCCTCCATGGAAATGTCAGAGCTAGAAAACAGGAGGGTCTTAAGAACCTGAGATAAATTTACACAAATGAGAGTTTAAAGAAACTTATATGCTTTCTCTGTATGATCACACACACACATACTCCCAAAGTATGATCACACACACAGTAGCATGAATAATAAAAAGTATCTAATGTACCTGGAGCTCACCAAATAACACTGTCTCAACATCTTAATGTGCTACATGAAACCTGTTAAATCTTATAAGAAAGAAGTTCTCTTTTTCTTTTTTACATGTTTTCCTTTTATTCAAACTCAGGATTGACCTGGGACATAAATGCTCATGTAAACGGAAGACATGATTTTAATCAATGAAAGGAGCTACTTTTGATTAAAAAGACAGAATTAAAAAAGAATGTGAAATGAAATTTTATGTTTTGTGTATTTTACCATGGACCCAGAAGGTGAGATTTGGACAGTAATTCAGTGCCACTGTAAGTCCCAGTTACTGTGAGGTTTAGTTCGCACTGTTCTGCTTTTCTCCCCTCCCCACCATTGTTGGTGAAAATAACAAAGCTTACTAGATATGGCCCATTATAAACACTGACATTTCAGCCTCCTAATGCCATTAATGCTAGGCGGAATTCCTCTGTTTGCATTTCGGTGATCCCCTGGGAAGCTAGTTCCATCCTGGGCCTGCCCTGGGAGTTTCTGAGGGTGGAGCTGGAGTATCTGTTGACTCCTTCCCTGAGTGCTGGTTTGAGTCCTGGCTACTCTGCTTCTAATGCAGGAAGCCTTTCGTGACCCATGGGTTGGCCTTGGGGACTTCTGTGGCCCACTCGAGGAGGATGGCTCCTCTTGATTGTTTCCACTCTTGTGCAGTCACAGCCCTGGCTGTCCCCTTAGAAGAGAAGTGGCCCCTTTCCTCTCACTAAAACTCTAAGGCCATTCAGGAAACATTCTTCGTGTTGAGATGTGTCTCTAGCCTCTTCCACTGAATCCCTTGTCACAAAACAAACTCTTCCACTTTTTCTTTTCCATTAACTCATTTTCATCTTGTGTCCTCTCACACCACCATCTAATTGTTTGACTTCTTTTTTGCAGAATATTAATTTACAGAACAAAAATTGTACATAGTAGAGTTCTCACATATGCCACATCCAGCTTCCTCTAAAAGCATCTTTTATTATGAAATAGTTGTTCTGGTTAATGAACCACACCCAGCTTCCCCTATGTTTTAATCCAAGCTCCCTCTGTCCGTGCCATGCCTCCCAGCCTCTAGGAATCAACAGTCAACTTTCTGTGTTCACATTTTTATTTTTAGCTGCCACGTATGAGGGAAAACATGCAGTATTTGTCTGGGTCTGGCTTAATTCACTTGACTTGGTGTCCTCCAGTTCTGTTTTGCCACAAATCACACGGTTCCATTATTTTTATGGCTGAATAGTATTCCGTTACTAACTTCTACTTTAGGAAGATTAATAGATTTTTGAATCTAGACTTAACCACACAACCTGACTTGGAGAAAAGCCCTAAGTATAAAATGTAGATTTTTTTTTTTTTCTGTACAGTAGAAAACCTAGTATAGATTTATCCTCACTTCTTTGTCTCTGAGCTGAATGGCCCTATGGATCCCTAAGGAATCATACCCTACTCACAATCACGAAAATCATGCTCCTACCTCTTAGGGTTGAACAGTGCTTACCTAACATAAAGGCAAAGTAAATGAATTCTTTCCTTGGGTGCAGAAGGAACTCTGTTGCAAGCACCTGGAGGCAGGCTCCACTGAGGAGTTTATTCTGAGTGTCTTTGGAAGGAGTTGAGCGTTTTTCCTGGTTGGCTTTCTTGGCTCTCGTGGTAGAGAAAGTAAACCGAAAGAGAGCACAGCATGCAAAGCACAGAGGAAAAGGGGCGTGGGAGTCAAGAGCCAAGCTGGAAGCAAAGGGAATATGGGCTGAGGATTTTCCTTACGTGGATGCCTGCTGTTAATCTAGACCCTAAGTGTCATGAACGTCGGAAGATGGAATGGTTGAGCGTGAGTCAGTCATGCCACACAGTGACGACATTGCTCATGTCAGTCTCAATATGTCTACCTCTGAGAAACAAGAGCCCAGCACACTGATAGGTGTCAATATCAAGAAAATGGACTTAAGAATGACTGTGAGTTACTTTGTACTTCCAAAATGCTTTTCTTGCTTGCTAATTCATACTAATTCAAATTTCAGAAAAATCAACAAATACTTACTGAATAATGATTATATGCAGGGATCTAAGTGAATTCTCCTCTATGAAAACTTTAGAATTTGTTTGATTATAATTAAAAAAGTATATGTTCATACTTTAGTTTTAAAATTAGTTTTTGTAAGTCTCTTAGCACTTCAGCATCATGTTTTATTTTAACAAATCTTAATTATAACCTGTTCTGAGTATCCTGCATCTAAACTGAATTACCCATTTTATGAATTGCCCAATCCTTTGAAAACAATCTAATTTTGCTGGCTGTATTAGAACAAATGTCATTAATGTAGAGGACAAGCATCTGTATTCTAAATTGGGGCTCAATGGAAGGAACTGTTCTGTATCTGAAGTCTAAGACCACATTAGAACTTTACTTTCATTGACAGAGGTCAAGAAAAAATGCTTTTAAATGTAGGGATCTTATTTGTTACCCCAAGATTAAAGAAAGTCGCCTCATATACATGGAGGAGTAGTGTCATCAGGATCTCTTCATGGATTTGTTCAGTAGAGGATATATTATTGCCTACGAGTATATGTACACACACATACGTGTACACCTGAAATCAAATTTTAGAGTGGCATTTTTCATTTACTTATACCTTAAAATGAAAATATCTTGAAAGTATGTGTCCTCACAATAATTTTAAAATTATTATATAATAATTATTAAATAAAATTATTAAATAATTTTTTAAATTTTTTTTTAATTTGAGTACACATGGCTCCCATCCTCTCGTTCACTCCCCGGATACTCAGAGTGGCCATGTCTGGGCCAGAGCTGAAGCCAGGAGCCAAGAACTCAATGCAGGTCCCCCATCTGGGTGGCAAGAACTCAGTTACTGGAGTCATCACTGCTGCCGCCCAGGATCAACGTTAGGAGGAAGCTGGAGCCCCAGCCAGGAAGTGAACTCAGGCACACCGGTGTGAGGTGTGGACATCTTAAACACTAGGCCAAATGCACACTCTCCCCAGAAGATCTTAAACTCATAGGATCTAAGGATTGGAAAAGGTCTAGGTTGTCCTAACAGTTCCAGGCATATTCTCCAAATCATATCGAGTTTCAAATCCCTGTTCAAAGATTCGTTCGCGTCTTGGACTTCTTGTTCTAACACACTCACTCACTTGAATTTTTATGACTGCTTGTTATGCAACGCATTCTGCTAATACTCAACTTGTTCCCTGGCCCGGAACCCCTGCTTTATCGTGCTGAGCAGTTACCTCAGCTTTTCGGATGGCCTCTCTCTCTCTCTCTCTCTCTCTCAGAATTCCAGTCCCTCTCTCCTTACCCACTACGCAAAGAATAGACTTTCGCCCTGGCTGAGCTCTGAGGCTCATCAGATGAAGAGAGCCTTGTGAGCTGGTGCTTTCCTTGGTATAAAGTTTTGAAAGCGTTCTCCACTTTGCTGCCCTCAAAGTCCCTTTCCCAGTGGGGCCAGAGTAGACCAGGACAAGGGGCTGTGGTTTGTCCAAGCTGTATGAATCTGGAGAGCAGGTTATGAGACTAGGGCAAGTTTACCTCCACAAACCTTGCTCTTGTTTTGTTTGTTTTAGAACAACTTATGTATTTCAAATGGACAGAATACTATCATTTACAGTCTTATTAGGTAAATTGCCTTTGAATGGGAGCTTCCTTTCCAGTACTCTGAGGCCTACAAGATGAGTCTAGGATGGTTACTACTGTGGGAAAGGAAGACTGTGTACATCGCGTGGCAAGGTGGCAGTCGGGGCCTGTGGCCATCCTCTCTGCCTGGTTGCTGTAGCACTGTCCTTTGGGCGGCCAAGGGGGCTTCTTGTTCTCTGTAGACATCAGGCTGCACACACAGCTCTCGCAGCACGACTCTGATGCTGTATGACTTCGGCCATTTTGCTAGCACTGGTATGGCTCTTGGGTCCACTGCTCTGTCAGACCATTAACCCTGTTCATACTTTTGTTACAAAGCATACAGAGGGGGTGTTTCTGGGTATTAGGTCCACATTCTATTTTAAGGCTGAGTATTTGGTTTTTGTAAATTGTTCCTGGAGGCCCTGCCATCTTGTAAGTGTCATGTCTTCATCATCGTCTAGACCCCAGCTAACTCTTCCATTTCCTACTCCTTTCCAGCCTTCTTCAAACTCTTCCAACTGTCAGCAATTGCTAAGAACTTTTACTCCTGAGCCTGTGGTGGCTACCATCTTGTGTTGCTGGAGCTCAAAGGGGCTGGCCCCTCCTTTACCCAACTCCCTCCCCCCCCCCCCACCCTGCTGTGCAGGTCAAACTTTGTCATTCTTATGAAGATTTAGCTTTCCTTTCCTTTTTCCTTCCTTTAAAAAATTAATGCATGTTTCAGGATGCTGCAAACCGAGTTCCAAAAAAGTTGAGTCTGAACAGTTTTGCCAGTCTTCTCGTTGCACGGATGTGGGACAGAGAGTTTTTACAGGCCTTCTGCTACTTCCAACTGTTATCCCTGTCCCTCAGTTATTTAAGAGTAGTTAGAGGCATAATGCTTTATTAGTGATATCAATATGAATATTTTTATTAAACACTTGAGCCATCACTGCTGCCTCTCAAGATTATCAGTATTGGTAGCAAACCAGGGTCCATAGCTAGAGCCACGTACCAAACTTAGGGGTTCTGATGTGGAACAGATTTCTTAACCAACATCTTAACTGTGAAGCCAAATTCCTACTCCTCGTTTGTAATCACTGAATCATTATTTACGATGGATAGTGATCTGTATTTTTTGTTTTCCTACCTATTTAGTTTAAATAGCAATATTTTACTTTGATAAAGAACTTAGGACATTTTTACTACCTTTGCTAGATCTTAGGCTGGGGTCTTTGAAGGTTTGATGGAATTTTCCCTGTGAAAGCATTTGGGCCTGCGGCCTTTTTTGTAGCGTGAACTCTTTCTAGTTATTCCATGAGAATTGATCTGTTGTGGCTTTCTAAATCAAATGGGAACAATTTTGTTAACCTGTATTTATCTAGGAATCTACCTATCATATAGGTTTCACATTCATCATCGCAGGGGAATAAAAATCTTCATCATTTCCTTACAACATGATGTGGACATGAAATTCTGTTCCTCACAAGTGCTCTTCCCAGTATTACCTGGTTTGACAAATGTCAGAACAGCACAACAAAGTTTCTTGGTACCTACTTGGAGCTCTGTGAAATGAAGGGAAGACCCATAATGTCTTCAGAATTCTTTGTATTCATAGCTTTGTCTCCTGAAGTAGAAGACTTTAAACTTTCAAGTTAGGAAGAGTTGCAATTGAAGACCAAGATGAGAATCTCCTGTTGCCCATTTACCATCCTGGGTTAAGACCATTTGGGATCATTTTACCTGTCATAATTGCCAGAGAAATTCATACATATATTTCCTTCCTCATTTGTTCACTACATAAGGCGTTCATTGAACACTGTTTATGTGTGGAATATCAGATAAATTGGTGTCCTGTATTTGGGTGACAATTATGTTTTATTTCAACACTCATTCAAACTCCACCTCGAAGATCTTTCCACATAAAGGAGATGGCATCATATAATAAAAAGAATATTTATGCACTGCCTCTTGCCAGTTGACATCAGTAAATTGGCACAATGGCAAGACAGAAGGCTGAAACTCTGATTTCTCCTGCACAAAACGTCCAACAATATCTACAACACCCAGGTATCGAAATGTAGATACCTAGAAGTGTCCTTTGGTAAACTCATTATACCAAATACACCTTGAGATGTAGCTGTAAAATTTTCCCCAAGAGTGCAGCAAAAAGACCAATCATTGTTGCCTCTGCCTTCGTCTAGCTGAGCAGTGTACTTACCCTCTGAGACACTGGGGTTGCCCACCTGTGAACCAGACGTAATAGAACCTGTTGCCATAGGCCTGTAGTGTGGATTAAGGGAGATGCTGCATGGAGAGGACGTGAATGAGCTGTGCCTGGCTAAGAGAATGGGACAGTGAGAGCCCTGTGAATGTGTGTCTCATTTGCAAGAGCAATTTCATGCAGCCTTTCAGACAGACTCAGTTTAACACTGTTTATCATAAAAATTCCTAAACAGTTGCTTACCCAATTTTTTTTTTTTTAAAGTTGGTGGCCATGTTAGTAACTCCAGTCATTCGGAAATTGTTATTTAAATTATTCCTATCGTTTGTTTACACTCATCTTTCACAGTAGGATTATAAACCATATAATGGGATATTTTTGAAACCAGAAGTTTATCAGGTTAGGAAATTGTTCTGTTTTGTCATAAATTTGACAAAAAGAGTTGCCTCTGCTTGCAGTCTTCCATGGTCTTATCTCAGTCAGTTGCTGCTGCTGTAACATGATACTGTACATTGGATGGATAAAACACATATGTGTTGTTTTATACACACACAATAGAAGTGTGATGCTGTATGTATTATTTTGCAAATTGCTTTTTATTTATTGGACACTGTGGCTATCCATCCCATTTTATTTGTAATAATCCGTTGTGTTAAGGTAACCAACTCTCTGTTGGTAGACTTTTGCATTACTTATAATTTTCTTTATACCACTATTGTAAAGAATATTCTTATATGGCTATTTCTGTACACTTGTTCTAATATATTCCAAAGGATAAGTTTTGGGCACTGGAATGGCTCAAATATACAACTGTAGAAATATATATTTTATTTAGTACCTACTATTACCCTAAAAGATACTGTCAAAGCATTTTCCTACAAAAATTTACCTATTACACTGAAACACAAAAAATGTCAGACTGTTTCTTCACATCCTTGCCAACTGTGGACTTCAAAATATTTTTTTAATGTTTGCCAATGTGAGGTACATACACTTATTTAAATTTGCATTTATTTGGATATTACCTGTGCTTTCATAGTTTCATTTGTTGTGTGACAGACATTATAATAAATGTGTACTCAAATTTATTTTTATACAACTCCATAAGTTTGAATATTTTTGCATAGATTTATTTAGTTTCCTGATTTCTTTTTGGAATTGCTTGTTCATCTCCCTGCATTAATTTTTCTGCTTATTTGCTTATTTTTTTCAGTAATTTGTTACATTTTTCTTGTTATTTTTGTCCTCTTTTGGAAGTAAGATGAGATAAATTAAGGCTATTAGCTTTGTTTCTCTTGAATTTTTATTTGTCTATTAACTCATCTTTCTCCTGTCCATTTTTCAAGGAAATTTACATTGTAATGTATGAATGAGCTTGTGTGTGAGCGTGATTTTAAATGTTTTGTGTGCCAGTTAAATCTTCCAACTGCAGTAATGGCACCATGAACATGTTGAGCACATTTAGAATGATTTACTCGGGGTCAAAGTGGTGAAAACATGCATCGCCCCAAGAACCTCATTCTGTCTCCCTCCTAATTTATTAACCAGAGACAGACTCAGGAAGACTAATGAGCACTTTTTAATGCCAATGCATTAAAAACTTTGGCATTTAAAATATCAAGCAGAATAATGCATTAGGAAATATATCACTAAAAAAACTGCAGAAGGTGGAGTTGTACTGAAAGGGGTGTTTATGATGTTGGGTTTCATCTTTCTTCTTAAAAATTGTGAGAGATAAAATGAAAAACGTTACCTCTCATCCTTCTCGCTGTGTCCCTCAAAGAATTTCATCTGAAAAATGGGAAAAGCTCTTAAGTAAACGGGTGCATTATTCGGAAAACATGTCAGTTAGGAAGTTGTGCAGTAGACATGTGCGGTGAACAAGGAACTGTCCACAACATGAACAGCTGGTCAGACAGGACACCTGGTACCACTTAAGAAAACCATGCCTGGCTCGGAGGGACTTGAGGTTGGACTGTCTTCCTGGTAGCTTTTCCAGAGCAATGACTTGCCAGCTATTCCTTTTTCTTACAATAATATTTTTTCTTCCTTTGAAAATTAATCAGTATTTGTTTTTAGAGATTCTGAAAAGTGTAGAAAAGAGAATTTTTTTTTTTTTGACAGGCAGAGTGGACAGTGAGAGAGAGAGACAGAGAGAAAGGTCTTCCTTTTGCCGTTGGTTCACCCTCCAATGGCCCCTGCAGCCGGCACACCGCGTTGATCCAAAGCCAGGAACCAGGAGCTTCTCCTGGTCTCCCATGCGGGTGCAGGGCCCAAGGACTTGGGCCATCCTCCACTGCAATCCCGGGCCATAGCAGAGAGCTGGCCTGGAAGAGGGGCAACCGGGACAGGATTGGTGCCCCGACCGGGACTAGAACCCGGTGTGCCGGCACCGCAAGGCGGAGGATTAGCCTATTGAGCCGCAGCACCGGCGAAAAGAGAATTTTAAAAATAAATGAGGGCTGGTGCCGTGGCTCAATAGGATAATCCTCCGCCTGCAGCACCAGCACACCGGGTTCTAGTCCCGGTCGGGGTGCCCATCCTGTCCCGGTTGCCCCTCTTCCAGGCCAGCTCTCTGCTGTGGCCCGGGAAGGCAGTGGAGGATGGCCCAAGTGCTTGGGCCCTGCACCCCATGGGAGACCAGGAGAAGCACCTGGCTCCTGGCTTCGGATTGGTGCAGTGCACCGGCCACAGTGCACCAGCCGTGGCGGCCATTGGGGGGGTGAACCAATGGCAAAGGAAGACCTTTCTCTCTGTCTCTCTCTCTCTCTCACTGTCCACTCTGCCTGTCAAAAAAAAAAAAAAGACACATCTTTATCAAACACTTCTAGTCCTTGCTGTGTTTGTGTCTAGATTTATGTATTTTTGTTTTGTAATGCAAAATTGATGCTAAAGTTGTCTCCTGCTTATTTCACTTGATGTTATGTAGAGTTTCACATGCCTTTGAGTAGCCTCCACATTTTTAATGGGTGCACAGTATCTATCTCATGATAGAATTTCTCAAACCTGTCTACCTTTCCCCAGCAGTAGACATTTTTATTCTTCCCATCTCCATTTCTAATATTTAAAAAGACCAATGTGCTATATTGTATTCCCATACCACAGAATCCTTGAAATGAAATGATTGGGTTAAAAATATGATGTTTCAAGCGATATTGAAATTGCCAAATCATCCCCCCCAAATTTGAAAAATTAATCTCAGCAGTATTTCTTAAAAGTACCTGACTCCCAGCAGCAGACCCAGTCTTGATTGCGAGTTTTATTGGTGTTATGTAAATGTAGTGAGAAGAGTGTGTGTGCGTGTGTGTGTGTGTTTCTGTGTAGCGATTTCTTATAAGGGATTGGTTCATACAGTTGTGGAGACCCTATGTTTCAGTTGAGTCCAAAGGCAGGAAAAAATAATGTCTCGGTTCAGAGAGCTTTGGGCAGGCAAGGCATTGTGGTGCAGACGGTTAAGCCCCAGCCTGGGACACCTGCGTCCCATATCAGAGTGCCAGTTTGAGTCCTGCACTCTGCTTCTGATTCAGCTTCCTGCTAACGTACCCAGTAAGGCAGCAGCTTACAGTTCAAGTGCTTGGGCCTCTGCCACCCACCTAGGAGATCCAGATAGGGCTTTTGTTTTCCACCTTTGACCAAGCCCACCAACCCCAGGTGTTGCATCTGTTCAGGGAATGAGTCAGTGGATAGATCGTGCTCTCGCGTCCTCCCTCCCTCTCCCTCCCTCTCCCTCCCCTCTCCTACTCTTCCACTTTGCCTTTCAAATAAATAAATAAATCTTCAAAGAGCATCAGGCAGGAAGAATTCCTTCTTGCTTGAGGACATCTTCTGGGGTCAGAGATATCAAAGTGTTCTAGTAGTGCCATACTTTGCCTTCCAGTTAACAATAGATTTTTTTCCTTAATGATCTTCCCCATGCCTCCTGTCAAGCATCTCTGGGTCATGAGCCATGTCAGTCACTTGGGCTCTGCCCTGCACTCTGCTTACTCCTCCTCGGCAGAATCTGTTACCAGTGCATTTCCCCCTTGCTTTTGTTGCTCTGATAGATCCCTCAGTCAGTGTATTTAAGTCATACAAGTTTAACACATTTCATTTATACAGATTTAGGAACATGGTAACAATTCCCCTCCTACCCTCCCTCCCATCCATGCACGAACCCTCCCCCCACTCGCATTCTCATTCTTAATTTTTACAAAGATCAATTTTCAGTATACTTAATGATCATATAGTTAACCCTACTCTAAGTAAAGGAGTTCAATAAATAGTATGAAGAGAAAAAAAAACAAAAACAAAAACAGTGTTCCTCAATGGAGGAGACAAGGACCATAAATAATCATCCAATCTTAAAATGTCTTTCACTCCAATACATTACATTTCAGATACTCTATCAGTTACCTTAGATCAGGGAAAACATATGGTATCTGTGTTTTGGGCATTGGCTTATTTCACTAAGTATAATGGATTCCAGTTGCATCCATCTTGTTGCAAAAGACGGGATATTTATTTTTTTATTATAGTTGCGTAATACTCCATAGTATATATATACCATATTTTCTTTATCCAGTCAACAGTTGATAGACATCTGGGTTGATTCCATATCTTAGCTATTTTTGTGAATTGTGCTGCAGTGAACATGGAGGTACAGATGACTCTTTGGTGGGCTGATTTCTTTTGCTTTGAGTAAATTCCCAGGAGTGGGATGCATGGATCATATGGTAGGTCCATAGTCAGATTTATGAGGTATCTCCATACTGTCTTCCCACAGTGGCTACACCAGTTTATATTCCCACCAGCAGCATACCAGGGGACCTTTTCCTCCACACCCTCACCAGCATTTGTCGTTTGTTGATATCTGTATGAGAGCCATTCTAACTGGGGTGAGATGAAACCTCATTGTGGTTTTGATTTGCATTTCCTGATGGCTAGTGATCCTGAGTATTTTTACAAGTGTCTGTGGGCCATTTGAATTTCCTTTCTTGAAAAATACCTGTTCAAGTCCTTTGCCCATTTCTTAACTGGATTGTTTATTTTGTTTTGAATTTCTTGAGCTCTTTATAGATTCTGGATGGTAACCCTTTGTCAGTTGCATGGTTTGCAATTGTTTTCTCCCATTTTGTTGATTGCCTCTTCACTTTGCTGAGTGTTTTTGCAGTACAGAAGCTTCTCAGTTTGATGTGATCCCATTTGTCATTTTTGACTTTGATTGCTTGTGCTTCTGGGGTCTTTTCCAATAAGTCTTTGCCTATGCTGATGCATTGCATAATTTCCCCAATGTTCTCTAGTAATTTGATGGTATCGGGTCATAGATTTAGGTCTTTGATCCTTTTGAGTGGATTTTTGTGTAAGGTGTAAGGAGGGGTCTAGTTTCATATTTGTGCACATGGAGATCCAGTTTCCCCAGCACCATTGTTAAAGAGACTGTCCTTCCTCTAGGGGCCGATTTTTGCTCCTTTGTAAAGATGAGTTGGTGTAGATTGATTACAGGAGTTTCTGTTCTGTTCCATTAGTCTTCAAGTCTATTTTTGTACCACTACCAGGTTGCTTTGATTATAACTGCCCCTGTAGTGTGTCTTTAAATCACATATTATGATGCCTCCAGCTTTGTTTTTGTTGTATAAGATTGCTTTGGCTATTCAGGGTCTCTTGTGTTTCCACGTGAATTTTAGCAACATTTTTTCTAGATCTGTGAAGAATGCCATTGGTATTTTGATTGGAATCACACTGAATCTGTAAATTGCTTCTGTTAGTATGAACATTTTGATGATTTTGATTCTTCCAATCCATGAACATGGAAGTTTTCCCATTTTTTGTTGTCTTTTTCTTTCTCTAGTGTTTTGTAATTTTCATTGTAGAGAACTTTGATGTCCTTGGTTAAATTTATTCCCAGGTATTTAATTCTTCTTGGAGCTACTGTGAATGGGACTGTTCTTAAAAGTTCTTCCTCAGCTATGACATTGTATATACAAAAAATGTTGATTTTTGTGTATTGATTGTATATCCTGCCACTTTACCGAACTCTTTTATGAGTTCCAATAGTCTATTCGTGGAGTCTTTAGGATCCCTTATATATAGAATCATGTCATCTCCAAATAGGGATACCTTGATTTCCTCCTTTCTAATTTGTATCCCTTCGATTTCTTTTCCATGCCTAATGGCCTTGGCTAAAACTTCCCAGTTTTTTTGAATAGCAGTGGTGAGAGTGAGCATCCTTGTTTGGTTCTGGATCTTAGGGGGAATGCTTCCAGCTTTTCCTCATTTAATAGGATCAGTTTTTCTCTAGATATTTTGTTTCGTTTCACAGGCCTTGTCTTCTTATATCCTATAAGATCTCTAAGCCATTGTGTGAATTGTTTTCTGGCCTCAGTAATAAATGTTTAGAATCATTTTATTTTTTTCTGGGTTTAAAGATTTTCAGTTTTTCTTCTCAGGTGCCCATCTTGGTTGGTTATTACATTTTTTCCTCTTCTAGAATGATGTCTTCATGGAGCTCATGTTATACAACACAAGAATGTATGAGTTTGAGCTCTGCTCCCTATTTTTAGTTAGAATCTCCTTTTGCAAACAGAAAGTTTGATTTTAGGTATATGTTCATCATAATAGCCTAATTAACAGGAATTAGTAAATACTAATCTACTTTAGGTCTGTAAGATGCAAGTGGCATTTACCTACCATTACCTGCATAGCTCAGTTGTTCCACACTCTAAACAATGGAATACATGAAAAAATGTCAGCCCCCAAAGGACACCATACAGGGTATTGCCTATCTCTGTGCCTGTGTGATATATTTTTCCTGGAAATGTAGCTCCCATAAGATGGTATCCTAATATAGTCTCCTTTACACCTGCCACTCCTGTAGATTTGGTGAGTGCAACCTTAAAAACAAGGTATAAGTGTAATTAGTATTGAGTGAAGGGATGAACTGCTGGCAGAAGGAAAAGATCTCTGGCTGTGTTCCAAAGAAATCTTGGGAGCTGTGCAGCTTTCTATTTGCTAGAGATCCTGGCCCGTTTAATAGAATGAATGCCATGTAATCGTCAGTAACTCATTTATTCATGAAAATTAAGGAGTAAAGAAGCCCAGTATCTGAATAATTACAGATAGCACAACTGGAATTAACCCCAGTGCGTCTGGCTTACCCAAAAATCCAAAGTGGCTTTCAGACACACCTTGGAAATTCTATTCTGCTTAAATTGGAGAATCTGATGGTTTTGTATTTGAATATTTGACAGTTTCTCAGAAGGTAGAGTAAACAGTAAGGTTTGACATAATTATGTTCAGTTCTAGAAACAGAAATGATGAGGTCCTAGGAAGAAACTGCACTTCCTTTACGGAGCCCCTGATTAACAGGGAGGGGAATTCCTTAGGTGGTACACTACAATGGAGGGAGATTTTTGAAATGCTGGTACAAAAATAGGATAGTATTTCATGAACAAAGTCTCCAAAAGGAATAATAATTCCACAGGAAATCACATAGGAAGTCATGGATAGAAGCGACAGGTGACACTTCTGTAACAGAGAAGTCCTAGGGGCAACACCAGGGCTGCTGCACATGGAGAACCCAGGGAACAAAAGGGGAGGCCTGGGAGAGTTGAATGAACGTTGAGTGGAAGTTCTGAGGGCGATCTCTCCATCCTTTATCACTTTAATAAGCCTGAAATGCTGATGCATATTTTTAAAATTACTCTTAAACATACTACATTCAATCCTAACTAATCATGACTGTTTTGTACTTTTGCTCAGAATTTGTTTTAATTTTTTTAAAGATTTACCTATTTAAAAGGCAGAGTTACAGAGAGAGAGAGAGAGAGAATGCTTCCATCTGCTGGTTCACTCCCCAAATAGCTGCTACAGCTAGGACTGAGCTGGCCGAAACCAGGAGCAAGGAGCTTCTTGCAGGTTGCCTACGTGGGTGCAGGGGCCCAAACACTTCGGCCATCTTCCACTGTTTTTCCAGGTGCATTATCAGGGAGCTGGATCGAAAGTGGAGCACCGGGGCTCCTGTGAGGGATGCCAGTGCTGCAGGCTGAGGCTTTAACCCACTTAGCCACAGCACTGGCCCCTCAGAATTCAATTGAAACTTCACAGTTTTTCTATGCTGCTTTTAGACTAAGTGCTCAAACTATTGGGTTGACCAGTTTGCTTTTCCAATTGCTGAAGTCACCTAAGGGACTGAGAATCCAAAATTGTCGCTTTCTAACAGAAAAAGACAACCCAAAATAATAGCATAAGAAGAAATTTAACAGAAATTTGACTATGTATTTTTAAATTGTATGAAAACCTTTTTTTTATTTTTTATTTTTTTTATTTTTGACAGGCAGAGTGGACAGTGAGAGAGAGACAGAGAGAAAGGTCTTCCTTTTGCCGTTGGTTCACCCTCCAATGGCCGCTGCGGCCGGCGCACCACGCTGATCCGATGGCAGGAGCCAGGTGCTTCTCCTGGTCTCCCATGGGGTGCAGGGCCCAAGCACTTGGGCCATCCTCCACTGCACTCCCTGGCCACAGCAGAGAGCTGGCCTGGAAGAGGGGCAACCGGGACAGGATCGGTGCCCCGACCGGGACTAGAACCCGGTGTGCCTGCGCCGCAAGGCAGAGGATTAGCCTAGTGAGCCGTGGCGCCAGCCTGAAAACCTTTTTTAAGGCCACAATTCCACTGTGTTTGCTGTCCCTACTGGTGTTGTGTGAGATGTGCTTAGCTGCACCCTCTACCATAACTACCAGCAGTCTTACCCCCTGGGCGCTGAAGTAGGTCAGTTGAAGTCATCCTTGGCAACTCGCTCTCTCCTGATTTCTACATCCTGTTAGTCCCAGGGCCACTGATCCTGCTGATAACGTGTAAAATCTGTTCTGTCCTACCCATTCCTACTTCATAGGATGAGTTAAAGTTTTCCTGGTCTTAAACCAATTCTATTGCAATAGCCTCCAAATTAGCTATCCTATCGTTTACCCCCTATTTTAATTCTTTCCCTGTATCCTCACTAAAGTTCATTCTAAAATATAAACCTGCTTGAAAACTCTTCAGGGATTTAAGAATTTCAGGAAAAGAAAATCCAAATTTTTATCTGCAGTAGGCAATCCACTTAGTGCAAGAGATGCGCAATATCATTTCATTCCAGAGCATTCTTGCCCGACAGACGCAGTAGATGTGTGAATAGTAATAAAAGGTAGCAAAATAATTAGGAAGTGGTAGCTTTTGCGTATTTGTTACCTCTGCTTTTAATATAATTATATCTGTAATCTCAGTTTTAATAATGGCTGTGCTTAACAGCTAGTTCACCAAATTGTTGAAAAGTTAGCCCTGAGTTTTTGTGTGCTTATACACACGTATGCACAGCTTTGTGAGGGTTCACAAATCACAAATCATGTTCATAGGATTCTAGGGGAGAAAAGTATTTGTAGTGAGGTAAGGACACTCATACTAACCTTCACATTGATGCATATTTTATCATTAGATGACCTGCTGCATCTGTGTCTAACTTGTATGTCTTCAATTCATAAAGATCCTCAATGTGTGGTCATTCCATGGAGAAAACTGAACAGAGCATCATGAAGGCTCCCTCCAGGTGTGACTTTTTCCCTTGTACAAATACGAGGTGAAAGGCAGCAACGCTGATTGTCCTCTCTCAATTTCTGAAGAATTATCCTCCATCAAGAACATGAGGAAGGCGAAAGATGTGATATCCACCGCTGTCAGAATTTCCTCTGAGAAGGCTTTTCACTAGCCCAGCAGGGCAATGCAGCCAAAAGTTCTCTGTGCTTCCTGGTCCTGTTAGAAATGCAACAAGACCAGGCCAGTCTTACAGTTCTGGCTTGCCCCATGAAGGTGTGCCCCACTGCACACCTGCCCGTGACATGAAAGAAGATATATTCCTGGGAGATTTCGGAATGAATTTTATTCTTCTAAATCAGAAGAGGGGAAAATGTTTTCTGCCAAGGGTGATTTGGTTATTTAAAACATCTTTTGAGGGCCATACAAAATTATCAACTTAAAAATCAACCTGCTTTAAAAAAAATTTTGTTTAAAAATTAGTCTGCCACCATTTATTGCATTTTGAGTCTGACCTGTGATTGCCTTAGCAATGCCAGACCAAATGATTTTGCAGGCCTTATATGGCCCATGAGCTAAGTGTTCCCCACCCCTGTTGTAAATGTCCACACCTCTAACGTTTGCCCTGTCATATAATAAATATCAGTCTGTGACACATAATTAGAACCAAATAATGAAAAATAATTGAGAATTTTCTTTTGTTAAAGCTATAACTTTTGAGTATTATTTTAATTAAAAGACTCCATTTAAGTGAGTTTTTCATTTTTCAGTGGCAGATAAGAGGTTTATCACTCAATTAAACTAAAATTATGTGATATATTTGTAAAATTCTGCAGTGACTACTGCCCTAAATTGTTTGAGCTTCAAAACCCTCTATCACAGCCTTTCAGGTATTTGAAATGAAGAAGAAAGAATAAAAACATTAAAAAAATTAGGGGCAAATATTTTTTTTGACAGGCAGAGTTAGAGAGACAGAGACAGAGACAGAGAAAGGTCTTCCTTCCATTGGTTCACCCCCAAATGGCTGCTACAGCCAGAGTGCTGCGTCAATCCAAAGCCAGGAGCCAGGTGCTTCCTCCTGGTCTCCCATGTGGGTGCAGGGCCCAAGCACTTGGGCCATCCTCCACTGCCTTCCTGGGCCACAGCAGAGAACTGGACTGGAAGAGGAGCAACAGGTACATAATCCGGCACCCCGACCGGGACTAGAACCTGGGGTGCCGGCTCCGCAGGCAGAGGATTAGCCTAGTGAGCCATGGCACCGGCCCAGAGAGCAAATGTTTTATATAAGTTTCATTAAGTTAAGGTAGTTATATGAATTATAAGTACATATTTCTTATGTTTTTAAAACACCACAGTTGCTTTAGTTTCTGAGTCCTCGTAAGTCGTTATAGAAAGAAAAGTATCGACTAGATCAGTGTTTTCCTTTCAATACTGTCGTCATTTGAACATCTCATTCATCAATTCAAAATGAGCTGGTGATAGGTCACAAACAAAAATAGTGTCTAAATGTGAGTTACTAAAAAAATTCAGTTAAGAAGCCAATGTTAGTAGAAGAACAAAACTAATTGGGATGCATAAAAACTAAATGCAACATGACACACAGGCTTCCTGGGCAATGAATAATCTCATTCACCGTTTCTGAGAAACCTTGATTTCAAACATAGTTTTTAGGGTGGATCAAAAGAACCACCTAAATATTAGCACATGTCTGTAACTTCTACAGAAAGGGGGAATTCTTGAATGGACACACAGCCTGTGTCACAACAGCAGCCTTGACCGCGAAGATCTGATTCTGGAGATACTTATTCACGCTCCTTTGCCTGTGCATATATTTGTATGAAGCCTTAAGGAGACTTGTTTTCTGAGTCCACAACTATTTGGAAATAGGGAAATCAGTTTGGTACTTGCTCAGTTGGAACTTTGTCAGGCCAAAAATGAAGGATTTTAAGCCAAAAACATATCTAGATATTAAAACCACTAGGAAATGAATATTTTTTTTAAATAAAATGGAAAATATTTATTTGAAAGGCAGAGTGACAGAGGGAGAGACCAAGATAATCCATTCATAAGTTCACTCCCCAGATAGCCGTGGCTGGAGCAGCCAGGTCTGAACTGGCATTCTGATATGGGATGCCAGCGTCACAGGTGAGGGTTTAACACTCTGTACCCCAACAGCAGCCCTGAAATAATATTTCAATGGTGGTCACCACACAACACAAACTTCTGACTTCTATGTGCATTGGAAACTTTCTGTTAGTCTTATAAGTCAACCAAAATTTGCATCCTAGGGCCCACTATTCATTCTATTAGACTGTATTCATTGAATTTGTGAAAACGTTCTAAAACTTTTGAAATTAATAGTCATTAGAAAAATAATCTCACAGTGCTATGAGCTCTCTTATAATAATTGATATACTTCTCTCTCCTGATTATTTCTCTGAAAATAAGATCCAGACATTATAAAGATTTATTTATTTGAAAGAATTAGAGAGACAGAAATCCTCCATCTGCAGGTTCACTCCCCGGATGGCCACAAAGGCTGGAGTTGGGCCAATACAAAGCAGAAGCCTGGAGCTTCCTCCTGGTTCCTCACAGGGGTGGCAGGGGCTCAAGCACTTGGGCCATCCTCTGCTGCTTTCCCAGGTACAATAGCAGGGAACTCGATTGGTAGTGGAGCAGCCAGGACCCGAACCCGTGCCCATATGGGATGTCCGTACTGCAAGCAGTGGCTTTACCTGCTAGGCCACAGCAGCAGCCCCTTGGCTTTGGATTTCAACACAGTACATATTTATGCACTATCTGTTGAATGAATGATTTCTCAGAGATGGCAGATTGTTTTATTGAATCCAATTTATATTATGAATGTTAATAAGCATAGAGAAATATGGAACCGTATACAGCAAACTGCTGGCAATATTTTTCTCTAGGGATTGAGGTGGGGAAGACAGATGGAGCACTTTTATTTTTTGCTCTAGGTTATGGTTGTGTTCATCACAAACTTAATTGCTCTCCTAACCAAAGGTCAAGGCCAAAAAACATGGCACCTTTTGTCAATGGGATACCTGGCAAACATTGAAGTTTTTGTTATGTTTATCATGAAATCTTCACTGGATTGTCTTTTTGTTTTTTCAAAGGAGAGAGAAGATTGGAACATTTTTAGAACTGAGAACGTGTCTTTTCTAGTTCTTTTCTAATATCCTTGACTCAACTCTTGTCTACTTTCCTGCTAGCTATTGATTTCCTCATTTAGTTGTCATCACCTTAGGTGGTTATAAAGCTACTGCCATTTCACTCTGTATTTTATCCATCCATTTACAACAGTACAGTGTTCATAATACCTTTGTAGACCCTTTGTAGGATTTGCATAGCCAACATCCCCCGTCTATAAAACTGGACAATGGTGAATTTTAATTTTCTCTCCCACCAACCCAGTCATTTCAGTTTATCTGCACATGAATACATGTTTATGATTTCAATTCACTAAGGCTTTTCCTGTTTAGATTTTGCAAGGGGGGGAAAAAAGCAGTGCTAACAGAAATGGTTTCACACTTAATAAAGCCACTTTATTAGTTTGGAATTGCATTCCATTGAGAGTAGTAGCAATTAGCTGATTTATCCATTTACGCGAAAACACTTTGTCCCCTGGGAAATGAGCCGCGCTCTCCCTCAGTACTGAGAACGCTCCAGGTGTCTGAACTTCTTTCCTCTGTTCCCTGCCCTCCTAGTCACATCTACAAATCCCCCTTTTCTTTTGGTTCTCCTCTCATAGCGCATCTCACATCCGGCCTTTTCTTCCCATGCCCACTGCTGCTACTCAATCAGTTGCCTGTAGTATTGAAACACACAGTACTTCAATACCTTCCCCCTTCGTTTTTTCCTTCACACAGGGCCTAGGTTGGTTTACCGTCATCTGTTGCCAGTTACCTGGTAACGGGTTTCCTACTTATCCCTAAATAAAATTTGATTTTCCTTAGACTAACTTTCAAGGTCCCCAGAGACCTTTTCAACTTGTTGTATGACTATTAGACATTCCATTTGTTCCAGTCTAGTTGAAATACGTGCTATGATTCCCCGTTTGAACAATTTAATTTTCTTTGCTCTACATTTGCTTATGGCATTGGTGTTTAATAAATCCCCCACAGAAAAATCTCATATGCTTCTGGAAACTTTGCTTCATTTTCATTACGGGTAGAATCTCCCTTGTCAATGGTTTTCCATTTATTTAACAGTGTCATGGCACTTACCACACGTTTTCTTTTTAAGATTGATTGCTTGATTTAAAAAACAGAGTCACAGAGAAAAAAGATTTTCCTTCTACTGGATCACTCCCAAAATGGCCCCAATAGCCAGGTCTGGGCCAGGCCGAAACCAGGAGCCTGGAACTCAGTCAGGGTTGCCCACAAGAGTGACAGGGGCCGGCACCGCGGCTCACTAAGCTAATCCTCTGCCTGTGGCGCCGGCACACCGGGTTCTAGTCCCGGTTGGGGTGCCAGGTTGTGTCCCAGTTGCCCCTCTCCCAGGCCAGCTCTCTGCTGTGGCCTGGGAGGGCACTGGAGGATGGGCCAAGTGCTTGGGCCCTGCACCCGCATGGGAGACCAGGAGAAGCTCCTGGCTCCTGGCTTTGGATCGGCGCAGCATGCCGGCCGCAGTGGCCATTTTGGGGGTGAACCAACGGAAGGAAGACCTTTCTCTCTGTCTGTCTCTCACTGTCTAACCCTGCCTGTCAAAAAAAAAAAAAAAAAATGACAGGGACCCAAACACTGGGACCAAATTCCACTGTTTTCCCAAGATGTTATCAGGGAGTTGGATCAAAAGCAGAGCATCTGGGGCTCAAACCTGTGGCAGGAGGCAGCGTAACCCACTGCGCCACAACGGCCCTATCTTTCATGTAGCTTTTCTCTCCTTACTGTATTGATCACGTTGTGTGTGTGAAGTAGTGTGCTTGACAACGAGGTGCTAATGGAAAGCCAGAAGCAGCTGGCTTCAGCCTGAGACAGGGTCCATGGTAAAGTGCTTGTATATTCATGGAAGTTTTAAATGCCTGTGTGTGTCATTCTTCACAGCCTGGAGCGCTCTTCCTCTTCCAAATTCCATATCTTATCCCACCCCCTACCCTCTGGAAGCTGCACACACAGGTCACGAAGTAGAAGTGCAGAGACGGATTCCTAGACCGGTGGCCCAAGTCCTCCTCTTAACTTCTTGTTCTGTCTGAATTTCCTTCAAACGATCACTGATTAAAGAAAACAAAACATCTGGACCCCGGAGGCAGGGAAATGTGGCCAGTATTCCATAAAACCGTTCTCTACCCTATAGACCATTAGGAGAAGCAGATATTGCAACCCTATAAACCTGGCACGAGCCAGGCCAATGAATTTTAGGTATCCTGTGACAAATAGTGAAAATGAGAGATGACTGTCAGTCTCCCCTTCCCAGCTTGAGTAGATAAACTAAGCTAAGGTAGAATAAAAGATAATGTGACCAAAGAAAAGAAAGCTGTTTAGTTCTTTTATTAATTTGTTTGTTCATTTACTCAGTATTTATTAAATAATTTTCAAAGATCAAAAATGAAATTGAATGATTATTTGGATGGAAAAAGATTTGACATCCAAGCATAGTTTTTCATAATATGCATTTCCACAAACTTTTTGAAGACCCTTCAAAGGCATGCCTTGCAAACATTTTTGTACCAAAATAAAACTATCTTTTAAATGATCAATTTTTCACAAGCTCTTTGAAGTACCTTCTGATGTGCCAAGCGGTCTTGTAGACGTGTTTTTCATAAAAGTGCATTTCTGTCTCTTGGAGTACTGATGACTTAGGAAGCCAACCATGTGAGCTGCATCTAGAACATGTCCTAGTGTGAGGGTAACACAGCACATTGGAGATAAAAGTAGCCCCTGACGTTAATAGTCCTGGTGCTACTAAAAAGAAAAAGTACACAGATGAAACAGGGAAACCGGTGAAAGGACAGAGGCGCAGAGAAGACTCCAGGGTTAACCAACACTCGTATGATTCTAAATCATGGGGAAATTTAGGATATACGTTGAGATGTTCCTGTGGGACAGGTCCATTTATGAAACTATTGTTGCATTGCACTTAGTAGTCGCTAGGCTTCTGCAAGGATCAATGCACGTTTCAAAGATGACTTCTTGCAGGCATGGCTTCCAGAATGGACAGATGTGTCTCCCTTGTTCTGTCTGAAGTTGCCAAACTTTCAATTTTGTCACGATTTTGTTTTTCATTAGGAGGTGTTTTTGTCTCTTGCAGTGCTGATGGACTAGGAACCAAACCATGTGGACTGCGGTAGACCATAATTAGCAAAACGTGTTCTAGTTTTAACAATTAGAGTAAAAACTGAGAATCCCCCCCCCCAAAAAAAAAAAAAAAAAAAAACCATGGTTAAGTTTCCAAATTAAAATGCTTCAGTGGATCCATGGGCGTCCACATGCAGCATCTCTTGCTTTGCTTTGCTATCTGAAGGAGAACTGAAGCTGTTTGTTTATACTGTGTTGCCATGCAACAGTGAGTCATGAACACATTACCCTCCTGTAGTATAAATACAGGGGTGATGGCAGACACAACAACCAGTCAGAGCAATTATTACACATTAATTTTAACTGTGGCTCCTGATAAGTAGGATTTTATGGAAAGCACATGGAGACATAGAGGTGGCCCTTGTAATGTGGATTGGTAATCAGATTTACAGAGTGTAAATGCATGTACGCCCTTAGATGTGAATTTATCTCCAGCATGTTTCTCAGAATGTACCTTTCTGGTGACTTATACTGCCAGAGAATTCTGATTTCCAGGCCCCTCCTCAAGAGGTTCTGACACTTGGGATCTGAGGTAGCCTCTGGGTGTCTGCACTTTGAACAAGTCCTTAGAGGATTCCAATGAAATTGAAGTTTGAAGGCTATGGATCTAGAAGGAACACAATCCGTCAATGTAATTAAATTGATGCTAGTCATACAACTGCAGTTATTACTTGTTCAAAATAACAGAATATGTCTGCTGTACTGAAAGGCTATGTAAAAATGAAGGGACTGCATTCAGAGTCTTCGTAATCCACCCTGACAGGTTTTTATGGACATGCTGCATCCTCTGAGAATGATAGGCAGAAACCCAATAGAGCACCTGCTCTTTTTTTTTTTTTTGACAGAGTGGATAGTGAGAGAGAGAGAGACAGAGAGAAAGGTCTTCCTTTTGCCGTTGGTTTACCCTCCAATGGCCACTGCGCTGATCCGATGGCAGGAGCCAGGTGCTTCTCCTGGTCTCCCATGGGGTGCAGGGCCCAAGCACTTGGGCCATCCTCCACTGCACTCCCTGGCCACAGCAGAGAGCTGGCCTGGAAGAGGGGCAACTGGGACAGGATCGGTGCCCCGACCGGGACTAGAACCCGGTGTGCCGGCGCCGCAAGGCAGAGGATTAGCCTAGTGAGCCACAGCGCCGGCCAGCACCTGCTCTTACAAGCGAGAGGAAAACCTTTGGTGCACGCCTCTGAGCATCTTCTTCCCCCACTGGACCCAGGTTTCTTCTGCCCAGCAGGAGGTGCCAGGTGGGCTTCCGGGAGTGCAGTTCTCCCTGCCCTTCAATATTTGGGGTTAATAGAGGCCCCAGAAAGTTCTGGTAGCCAGCTGAGTTTCTGGAACAGAGAACTGTCCTGTCCCAGACCTGGCTTTTAAGCCTGAGGGAGATGCTGTCCGTGAACTGGATAGGGGAGATTTACATAGCTGTGTAATGGAGGTTTTGGTGGAGCCTCTTCCAGAGAGGTGTTGATAGAAGAGCTAAGATTTATGTTACTCATTGTCTTAACCTTGAATAGTGTTTGCTTTGGATTCTTAGGTGTGAAAGGCAACTTTTGCCCTTGTAAAAAGAAGAAACTCAGGAGTCTTGCATGTTGCGTTTGCTCTAAGTTAGCAAGAGGGGAAATGTAATTGTACACTCATACACATGAATTAAGAAGTTAATTTTAGCTCATTTTTTAAATAGTCACATTGAGATTCCCTTAAAAGACAGTCACCCAGAGCACATTTATGCATAGTCAATAAGTATCTTCACATTTTGTGAATCAAAATTATTATTCAGAATTCATGCTTATGCAAGTGACAGAAACACAGTGCAAACTGGCATTGGCTTAACCCTTAAAGCTTACGTAAGTTAATTGGCTCTGAATGGCTGGCTTCCATCAGTGTTGAGTTCAGAGGTTCATGAAGTCACAGCATTCTGACTCTCACCATGTAGGTGCTGAGCTGGCATTTCATCACAGCAAGGTGCTGTCCTCAGGGGAGTGCCATGATGGGGGGCAGCTTCAGGTTCTCATCCTCTCCTGGACCAGCTCAGATGGAAGAGGTTTTTCTATTCCTGAATTCCAACAAAAGTCCTGAGTAGGAGGAGTCTCTCTGACTTCCTGGCATGCATATCTTTTATAATGAAAGCAGATGGCATTGGCTGTCCAGGTCAAGTGCCTGTCCCTATGGCAAGAGCAAGGAACAGCGGGGTCAACAGTGAGCGGTCTTCAGAAAGCTCATGGAAAATGTGGACTATGACAAAATGGTGTTGGATTAAAAAAAATTGCATTGAGATAAACTTATCTTTTAATTCCATTGTCCATGAACTTTCGGGAATATTCTTGTGTGGTCAAATGACTCTCAAAGGAAATTCTGAAGTATAATTACAAAAGGGGAGGGAGTCAATGCTGGGCAGGAAGCTAGCATCTACTGTGTACACAGATAGACTGTAACAATAGTGAGGAAAGTAGTGGAGAGCGTCTGGCAATCACACCACTGATTAGTGTCTACTTTGATCTTGTGTGCATGACCATTGCTAGCTAGAATGCTTTCAACCATCGCTTCTTGCTTTAAACTGCTTAAGTTAAACTCTGGATTAAAATGAGACCAGCATTGAGACAGCTCTTCTTTGCCCGTGGCTCGCAGTAATAGATGTCATAGCTTGAGCATTGCCATGCCATTAATTTGCCTAGGTTGTTTCTCTTCTGGGAGGGAAAATTGGATAGGATGCCATTTAGTGCCTCCCTTTTTTACTGGAGTCTGATGATTATGAAATGGCTTCCTTGTTTTTAATTATAAAATTCCTAGTGATAGATGTCAGTCAGTTTGGTGGCTGGTGAAAATATGAGTACTGTCATCCAAGCACATCCTCTTAAAAAATAATTTTTTTCTTCACCTTATTCTTCAGAGTCACGCTATAGCTATTTAAATTTATAGAGAGATAAATCTGATGCTTCTCAGAGCATTTCCTCATTTATTTCCTACATTCTGTCCCTCTCCCACCCTCGGATAGCTCATGCTTTCCCTGTGTGTTGCTCTCATCAGAGTAACTGAGACCTTCAAATTCTCACCAGATAATTGGGCCTGTCTAGGCGTTGGTGATCAAAGTATCTCATGTTTAAGAAAGCTTTAGTGGAAATATGATAACGTTTCTATCTATAGCTTTTCGTGGCTTTCAGTCCTCGCAGGATGACTGTGGTGTCTTCCCCGTAGATTGCGAATGATGCTACTATCGGTGTGAAGTTATCTGGCTTACATTATTCTGGGCAAGTCCCAGTCATCATTCTTGGCAGGCTGCTACTGGCAAATGCGTTTGTAAGCTGGCCTCGATCCTAAGGAGTGGGACTAGGAATCCAACATGGGGCCAATTCCCTTTCTCAGCCCTCTATACCAGGCGGCTTTCTGAGTACTGGCATATCCTCTGGTTTGCATTATTTAATCAGCAGATCATGAAGAAAGAACTAGCCAGACAGCTTCCCTTTGTATGCGACTTTCCATTTCAGAAGGTACTTTCATTTCTATTATTCCACTTGATTCTCAAGTAGATGAGGTCTTATTATCCTACATTTGCAGGTAAAGAGTAGAGATTAGGGACTGTCAGTAACTTGCGCCAGGTTATATAACTAAGAAATGACAGAGTCAGGTTTTTGACTCTGGACTGAATCTGTGTTCTTTCCATCACGCCATTTCCTGGAATCCACCCAGGCATTTGCAGACTGTGAGACAGAGCTGAGCATGTGTGAAAGACCCATTGCCATTGTGCATGTCCATCGGTAAGGCTATGAGGCCAAGGAATGTGCAGGCATCTCAGCTGGAAGGCAGAGGAGCTTGACAGAAACCGTCACACTGGGAAGACACTGAATTAACCAGTAGGAGACATCATAGAGGCTTTTGCACCCAGTGAATACCACTGCCTTGACATCTAAATCTCTGAGATGCTGTCTAAGAGGTATTGACATAGAACAAGTTAGTTCTTTTGCAGCTTGTTTCTGAATTTGAATAAAAGAAATATTTTCCAGGCTGGTGCTGTGGCATAGCAGGTAAAGCCTTTGCCTGCAGTGCCGGCATCCCATGTGGGTGCAGTTTCAAGTCCTGGCTGCTCCACTTCCGATCCAGCTCCCTGCTTATATACCTAGGAAAGCAGTGGAGGATGGCTCAAGTTCTTGGGCCACTGTACCATGTGGGAGGACCTAGATGAAGCTCCTAGCTTTGGCCTGACCCAGCCCTGGCTGTTGCAGCCATTTGAGGAGTGAAACAGCAGATGGAAGATCTCTGTATCTCTTTCTGCCTCTTCCTGTCCTAACTCTGACTTTCAAATAAATAAATCTTAAAAAAATTTTCATTGAGTATAACCTAATTTGAAATATGTTTAACTCTGCATAGTTTCAAGCTTTACTATTCCCAGTTTACTATGGAAATGAAAATCTACCTTTTTAAAAATCTATTTTTATATATTCTTTCAAATTTAAAGGTAAATTTAAAGCTAACATTTCCATATCAGAAACAGATGTAAATCAGTAGTTTCGACCCCTAAAAGTAATTATTCTAACTCTGTTAATGTAGTGTTAAGACTTTGAATTGCAAAAGGAAAATATTTTATCTAATTTCATTTTGGTCTCTTTTCAAGAATATCAACAGCTGTCACCACTGATTTTTGGAGGGATATAATGTAAAATGGCATAAAACTGGTGATTTCACTTCTCAGCAAGTAAGATACGACTTGAATTCTGAGATCCACCATCTTCCCTTGGTGGCATTATTTTTCTCAATTTCTTTGTGATGTTGTAAGTACAGAAAATCCAATTTGAGTGGCTGGAATCAGATCAAATGATTTAATGAACTCAGCTCTATTTATATTAGATGGGGAAATCAAAGCTGAGACTAATAATTTTCTCTGCCCGTAAAAAGCATGAAAGACCTAATTAAGCCCACACAGCAGCAGGTTAGAGACGGCTTATCTTCCATCTTTCTTGTATAAATGGCTCTGTCCCATTTCATGCACATTCATGTGAATCTGTACCAAGGAAATTCACAGTAGAGGTAAATTGCATTGGCTCTCTTGAAAGAATGGCAGCCGGTAGATCCTCCTGTAATGTGGTGCCCCACATCCAAATCATTGCATGCGATGTGGCACAGACACAGGTCATCTTTTTTCTGGCTTGTCAGAAAATACCGAATTTTTTTTTTAATTATTTATTTGGAAGAGTTACAGGGAGGGAGAGAGAAAGAGAGAAGTCAGTCAGTCTTCCATCCACTAGTTCACTCCCCAGATGGCCATAATGGCCAGAGCTGCACCCATCCAAAGCCGGGAGTTGGGAGCTTCTTCTGGGTCTCCCACGTGGGTGTAGGGGCCCAAGCACTTGGGCCATCTTCTACTGCTTTCCCAGGCCATAGCAGAGAGCTGGATCTGAAGTGGAGCAGCTGGGACTTGAACTGGCACCCATATGGGATGCCAGCATTGCAGGTGGTGGCTTTACCCACTATGCCACAGCACCAGCCCCCTAATTTTGTTTTAAAAGAACAGTAGCGTGTATGTAGAAAGTGTATTAGTATATGCATTTGGAACATCTAAGATATTTGGTGTTCAGATCTTAGCTGCTTCATGTGAGTGAGAAAAGGTATCATGTGTCCAGGTAGGAGAGAGTGCAAGTCAATTTCTTAAAATGGTTGCCTGGTGGCAGGTGTTTAGCATAGCAGTTAAGACACTGCCTGGGACACCTACATTCCAAATCAGAGTACCTGAGTTCAAATCCCAGCTCCACTCTGAATTCCAGCTTCCTGCTAACGCCCACTCTGGGAGACAGCAGGTGATGGTTCAAGTATTTGGCTTCCTGATGAAGTTCCTGGCTTCAGCTTGGTCCTGCACTGGCTATGGCAGACATTTGAGGAATTAACTAGCAGATGGGAGATCTGTCTCTGTCTCTATGTATGTGTATATCACTGTTTCTCTCTATCCCTCTGCCTTTCAAACAAAATAATTTTGTTTTGAAAAAGTATGCCTACCTGTGAAAATGGCTTAACTTCCTCATTATTGTGCTCTTCAGTCAACAAAGATGGGAATTAAGGATATGAATATAGTGACAGGGATTCTACAATGATGCATTCAACTGAGACAATTCACAGTGAGAAACTTTGCAATTGAGAGACCAGTGGGAGATTTGCTAGTCACAGTCCTTAAGACAATCCCATTTTGATCTGCATAATCATTGGCCTTCTCCTAGCCCATTGGGCTGGTTCAGTTGTAGCAGGTACTATTCACTGTATGAATTGATGCAGTCCAGGTGCATCTTTTTTTTCCAATTTTTTATTTATATAAGGTGAACAAATTTCATGCATTTCACATATACAGATTTAGGAGCATAGTGATACTTTCCACCCTCCCCTCCCCTTATTCTTTCAAGTTTTACAATGACATACTTTCAGTGTATTTTGTAATTATAAGCTTAACCCTCCACTGAGTAAAGAATGCAACAGGCAATAAGGAGAAAAAAGCACTGTTTAAGTAGAGTTTATAATCAAAATATGTATTATCTGTCCTAGACTGGATCTAGTCTTAGGTACATACAAGGGTCTTTGAAAAGTTTTTGGAAAAGTGGAATTAAGTTTATTTGGGTCCCAAGTTTTTTAAAATCCATGCATATCAGGGGTCTTCAGAATGTGCACAGAAAGTGAATATTATGAAAAAAAAATCTGCCAGGGGCTGGGGGACTCAGATGGGAAGAGCCACTAAATTTACTATCAGGGAGAGTTGAACAGTTGAGCTACAGCAATTGTCTATAGCTCCTGAAAAACATGTTTTTTGCTGCCAGGAAAATACAGTTGCCTAAAAGATTTCATTGAGAGGCTCAGTCTAGGGTACCCTCTGTGCCTTAAGATTTATGGAACGAAAATCTCCTGAACAATTTTCTAAGTCCTGGGTACACTTGTGTTCTTATTTGTGTAACCCCTGTAATCATAGCTAAATACAGACAGCTCTGGGTTTGGCTTGGCCTGTATGTACTTGAAACAGCTAACACCCATTTACCGGCTCATAAATCCTTCAAGTGTTTCCACTATGTGGGTTTGTGGAACCCCACCCCCACTTATGAGCAACTAAAACTGGGTCACAGATAAGCCTGATTACTTGTGGGCAAGCAATTTTGGGGAGATGAATACAGTCATTTCGTTTTCCTTAATGTGAGGGGGGAATTTGTTCCAACAGGTTTACTAGTTATAGTTTTAGCCTGCAGCTTTTTGTGTTGCTGTTTTTCAAATGTCACATTTAAAAGAGACAAAAGAGCTAACAAGAACTAAATTTCAGTGAGAAGTCAGGGACTTAGGAAAGGGAAATTTGAAATCCTATGGCTATTTCTCTAATTTTTGAGCCCTATGGCTATTTCTGTAATTTTTGAGCCCCCACTTGTCTCAGAATTTAAATAGGAATGAATGATTTTGCCCTCCTGAAAATCTTAGGATGACTGTAAAGGAGAGTTGATGCTTGAAGAGAAACTTCCCTTTATCAACAGACTTGTGCGCTGAAGTTTTACAGGTAATAAAGACAGAGTTGAAATAGTAAAAATCCTGCTGTGGTTGAGAATACTGTAACATGTGCCCTTGATAAGGTTCCCTTGCTCTTCTGTGGATAGTCAGGCTGGTAGCATCTCCTTGTCTCAGCTGATGGATTCTCTCGTACTACTGGGTCCGTCGTATTGCCAGCCTTGTCCAGTGTTTGATGATTTTGAGACAAAGAAGAATAGCAATGAAATTGAAGGTTTGAGCACTCCTATCCTAAATGAAGAAAGGAAGTACACATTGGGGCCGGTGCTGTGGCACAGCGGGTTAAAGCCCTGGCCTGAAGCGCCGGTATCCCATTAGGGTGCTGGTTCTAGTCCCGGCTGCTCCTCTTTTGATCTAGCTCTCTGCTATGGCCTGGGAAAGCAGTAGAAGATGGCCCAAGTCCTTGGGCCCCTACACCCACGTTGGAGACCAGGAAGAAACTCCTGGCTTCGGATCGGCACCACTCAAGCTGTTGCAGCCATCTGGGGAGTGAACCAGCAGATTTCCATCTCTCTCTCTCTGCCTCCCTCTCTCTCTCTCTCTCTCTCTCTCTCTCTCTGCCTCCCTCCCTCCCTCCCTCTCTGTAACTCTGTTTTCCAAATAAATAAAATATATCTTTAAAAAAAGAAAGGAAGGAAGTACACATTAATAACTTACCTGCTTTTGGAAAGGGGAGCAACCTTGAGTAACCTTTATATTACTGAATTATTTTAGTAGATTAAAAATCCTATGGTAGTTCTCTGTTAACTACTCTCCTTACTCTGCCAGCATTTAGGATTTGGAAACATTAAACCCTTGTTTACATCCTCTATAAATCAGCATTGATTTGTTTCCCTCTTGGGATTTAGCTAAAAGCAGTGCTCAGTTGCACACATGTTTTTCAAAAAAATGAACTAGACAAAATTATTAAAATACACTAAGTAAAATTCCTAATCTCTAGAAAATTCCTCTGAATGTGTGCATATTTCATAATAAGGGGGACTTCCTTTTTTGCTAAAATGAGTTTGCTCTCCTAGCTGTAAGCTAGAGAATGAGCATTTGCTATAGGGTTTCGAATGCTGCTTATTGCATAATGGGCTCAAGAGGCTAAATCTTTCCTTTCAGTAGAAGGCATGCCCTTTAAATTTCTTGCCAGGCTAAGTGGCAGTTGAGACAATTTACATCCACTAAGATTTCAGTAACTTGATGCAATAGCCTTGGCAACAAAATTCTACCAAATGAAAAGCATCAAACTGCACAGAATGGTGTTCATTGCCAGTGGGTCTCCCCATTGACTTCCCTGGGAATTGTGCCAAGATAAAAGGTGTCAGCATTTCCATTGCTGCTTCTTGGTTAGAAATGGCAGATTTTTTAAGCTCTCCTTAGACAAGGATAGTTGATGGCCTGTAGCAAGACATCCAGTGCTGGCAACCTTGTGACCATGCTTGATGCATCAAAACAGAAGATCTACTACACATTAATTACAGGGTAACTCCCTTTCTACGCTGTTCTCCCTCTCTTTAATGGTCCCTTGCTATTCTTCTGTTTTTCCATTTATGTCTTCTCCCATTCCCCACCTCCTCTCCCATGCAGAAAATAACTTACACACAATATCACACAAAAGCAGGAGCTGGAGTATTATAGAAGCAATACTGTTGCCTATGGGTGGAAGGAAAGTTTTGAGGTCATGTTTTACCTAAGCCAGATACTTAAGCCCTTTAATGCAAATTCTCCAAAAAGCGTGCATAAATATCCAGAAGTTAAGTGGAGTTTAGTGTAAAAATCATCAACCTTTGAGGACATAGAATTGAAGCAACGTACATAATTACTTTTGAACATGGAGGATCTTCTTTCTGTTGCAAGAGATATTGAGGAAGAGTGAGTTATCAGATAAGAAGGTTTGTTTTCACTGATCTCTCCAGAGATGGCCATGGGCAATAGACAAAGCCCCCGGTGTATTTTATCCTGCGTCCTCTGCTTTCCATTTGCAATGACAGCCTGGGAACCAGGGTTATTAACAATCAAAAACATTGAATAGTGACTGTAGCACCCATACATTTTCATTTCTGTTGCATTTATTCTCATTGCCTCGGCTGATAAATGGGGAGTTGAAACAGAGCTGATTATTACTCTGTGATTGGTACAGAAAATGAGGATTTACTATTAAGAATTAAGCATTGTACATACAAAAGCCTGGCTGACGGGCATCAACACATGTGCCACCGCCATTGTCAACAAGGCAGAAGTGACAGATCCGAAGAGTTAAGCATACTATTAATGAGATAATTATCCAGAAAATGCTTTCCAATAACAACACTTACATGTTTACTGCTCAGTACAACTGTGAAGTAGATACTTTTATTATCACCATCCCCTTTTTAGAAATGAGAGAAGTGAGGAGGAGTCATCACCTAAACCTTGTGCAAAGTCACACAGCCAGCAAGTGTTTTCGATGGGATTTCAGTGTGCTCTAAGGTCAATATTTTGTGGTATGTTAACCTTTGTATAACTTCTGCACCCTACAAACAAGATTAAACATTTGCAAATAGTTTAAAGGCAAAATAGTGTGATGCTGGCCAGTGGAATATGAGATGTTTCACTTGAGCAGAACATTAAAAAAATACCATTTTATAAATAAAGCAAAGATCATTTGACTTTATTACACTATCTTAAAATTATGCCATTTCATTAGGAAAGAATAGCTCTCTTTCTTTCTTAGCACAATTTCCTTTCCTCATTCCAATACAGGTGCTGGGGGGGGGGGGGGAATTCCAAGATTAACCTTTTTGATACTGAGGAACAGAGGGAGACAAGTACATATTACCTTGTGTTAACTAATAGTGATTGCTAACCTTCTTGTATTCTAATAAAAGTTCAGAACTCTTTCTTCTTAAAAATGATTTATTTATTTGAAAGCAGAGTTACAGAAAGAGAGGGGTGGGGTAGGAAGGATCTATGTCTGCTGATACATTCCCCAAATGCCTACAAAAGTCATCACTGGTCCAGGCTGAAGACAGGAGCCTAGAACTCAATCCAGGTTTCCCACGTGGGTAGCAGGGACCCAAGAACTTGAGCTGTCACAAGCTGACTCCAGGTTGCACATGGATTTGTAGGAGTGGAATCAGGCCTCCAACCCAGGCACTCTGATACTGGCATCCCAAGTGGTAACTTAACCTGCTGTGCCAAAATTATCCACTCCCCCCCCCCCAACTCTCTATTTTGAGAAATATGCAGGCATAAATTGATCGAAGTTACTGGATTCCTAAAACTGAGATTAAAATCCTGTTGTTTAAATCCCCCCATCACCTTTTTTTTTTTTTTTTTTGCAATGCCACCTTAGCTGGTTTGGTGAACTTGTAATGCTGAGAAGTTGAGATTGGTGGATATATATCTTTTGAGCATGGCAAGGCCAGCCCAGAACAGAAATATGTGGGGACAGGAGATTAGTGACGAGATGGCTCTGCTCCATGCTGAGGCCACGCTGGAAGCTGTGAACAGCTTCCCACCTTTGCAGGGTGAGCAAGCGATGGGAAGCTTAATTTTGCTCCTCTGCTTTAGTTGCCATGCCTTATGCACTGGTCCAGCCAGCCTGATCAGAATCTCATTAAGGAAAAGCTTAGCATTGTTTCAGTTCTCTTTCCCACAGCAGAGCTAGAAGTAAACAGCGCCAAAGATAAACAAGGAACATTGCTTTTTCCTGTCCCGTACAATAGTGTGTGTAATTTATTGACAGTACTGTTGGTGTAAATACTGAAACTTACGATGAACTTTGAAAGGACCTGGTGAGTTCTAAACTTTTACCAAGTCAGCAGACTTTCTTTGTAGCTGGTGGAATTTGTTTTCTAAATCAGGATTTCTTAAATAGCAGGATTTGTATACAGGAAGACACAAGTGAGCCACTTACTGCTCTGGTCCACAGTTTTGTTTTGCTCTGATTCATGAAACCAGTGAATGCCCAATTTCAACTTTACTCGTGTGTCGTGTAAGAGAAGTAGAAATGGTAGATTTATGGGTGAAGAATAGTCATGTGGCAGCACTGTGGCGCAATGGGTTAAGCCAATGGCTGTAGCACCGGCATCCCTCATGGGCACTGGTTTGTGTCCTGGCTGTTCCGCTTCCAATTCAGCTCACTGCTAATGGCCTGGGAAAAGCAGTGGAAGGTGGTCCAAGTCCTTGGGCTCCTGCACCCATGTGGGAGACCCTGATAAAAGTCCTGAATTCAGCGTGTCTGTCTGTCTCTCTAACTCTGCTTTTAAAATAAAAATAAATCTTATAAAAAATAGTCTTAGAAATTTGTTTCTGAAGCTCCTTTGAGGCCATCTGGGTTATGGTTTAGAGAAGAATCCCCTCCCCTACCAAATCCTTGAAAGTAAGAACCAATTCCATCGTATCCTTCTCTCCCTCTTGCCTAGCTATCCCTATAAACCTTGGTAGAGTGTCTGACCCCATAGAAACAAGACTGGCCTGGATCATACTTCTGGTTTGTACAAGAAAATTATATTTACCAAAATCTGCTTCATGGTTCCTTCTTGATTGATGGCTTATTTACTTGTGGCTCTACTTCCAAAAGACTTTAAGCTAGCTTTGATGTCTGTAAAGTCTAATTTGATATCCTGTCCTTCTGCCCTATGTCTGTTGACCCAGTCCACACCCTGCCCCTAAGCTCATTCTCCCAGTGTTGACTTGCATTTGCACTTGATCAGACTTACCTAACACACTGGATCCAGCCGGATCACCTGGTCATTATCCTCTGGTTTAAGACACCTCCACCATCAAGGACCAGCAGTGTGAAACACAACCTGTTCCAGGCCAACTGTGTCACCAATGAGACTGAGCCAAAGGCCAAGAGTGAAAACGTTAGACATTTTTCCTCTGTTATCCTAAAGAAATACATCACAGATACAGTCCAGCTCCTCATTCATTCCTTCATATCATGAAGATCCATATATATCCTTTTTATGCTCTTCATGACCTACATACTGTACTAATTTTTGCAGATCTACCTATCCTTCTGTAATTTATTTAATGAATACAATCTGGGTGTTGTTTGTTTGTTTGTTTGTTTTTTGGACAGGCAGAGTTAGACAGAGAAAAAGGTCTTCCTTTTCGGTTGGTTCACCCCCCAAACGACCGCCACAGCTGGTGTGCTGTAGCCGGCGCATTGTGCCAATCCGAAGCCAGGAACCAGGTGCTTCCTTCTGGTCTCCCATGCGGGTGCAGGGCCCAGGCACTTGGGCCATCCTCCACTGCCCTCCCGGGCCACAGCAGAGAGCTGGCCTGGAAGAGGGGCAACCGGGACAGAATGCAGCACCCCAACCGGGATTAGAACCTGTTGTGCTGGCACTGTAGGCAGAGGATTTGCCTAGTGAGCTGTGGTGCTGGCCCAATTTGGATGTTAATAAGATAATAAATGCTATGGAAAACTGGCTGACAAAGTGCTGAAGCGAGAAGGGCATGTGGGGGTTGTAATTTGAAAGGAGGTACACAGGAGAGGTATAATTGAGAAGGGAGATTAGAGCCAAGACTTCAAGGGTTTAGGGAAGTCAGCCACAGGAGTATCCAGGGTGGGCTATTCCTGGCAAAGGGAACAGCAGTGCAAGGTCCTAAAGCAGGGACGTGCAAGACTCACCTGGGGACACAGAGAGGCCGTGCGCCCATGTAGAGTGAGTGAGAGAAAGCAGGGAGAAGACAGAGAGGGGGGAACTGTAATGACTAAGTTTACATGGGGAGGGGCAAATGATCTGACTGATGGCTTCAGTGTAAAGGAAGGGGAGTTGGGCGGCTCCTGCAGTAACAGCGCAGGAGATGGTAGTCGCTGGGACCCAGGTGGAAGCAGTGGGGGTACAGAGATCAACTTGGAGCCACCGGTCTCTGCTGTTTTTTTCTCTTTTATTCTTTTGTATTCCACCAAAGATATTTATTATTTTCTTTCTGCTTTCTTTAGTTGAATGCTTCCCCACATTTCCTTCTTTTTTTTTCTTGCTTTAAGTATAACTAAGAGTATTTGAATAAGTCTCCTTCATGGCCTTACTAAGTTTGCATTTTTGTCACTTGGTCTGCAAGGCGAAATCTCCCGTTATGTCTGTGGATTTGTGAATGTTGCCTCATATCAGGGTTTGCATTCTGTATTTTGAGGCTGTCTGCTTAGGTGTGTAAAGGTCCCACATTGTTCTGTCTTCTATGGGGATTGGCTCTGGACCCCCCCCCCTTTTTTTTTGTCTCCATGAATGCTTAAAAGCCTTCCCTTCCATTTTGTTTGATATCAGTGTTACTTCCCAGCTTTCTTGTCTGCTGTCCTCTTTCCTGACTCTTTAACCTAAATGCTATGGTCATTATTTTTAGGCAGATTTCATGTAGCATAAGCCTCGGTGTGTTTTTTTGTTTTTTTGGTTTTTTTGACAGGCAGAGTAGACAATGAGAGAGAGAGACAGAAAGGTCTTCCTTTTCCGTTGGTTCACTCCCCATTGGCTGCTGCAGCCGGCACACAGTGCTGATCCAAAGCCAGGAGCCAGGTGCTTATCCTGGTCTCCCATGGGGTGCAGGGCCCAAGGACTTGGGCCATCCTCCACTGCACTCCCGGGGCACAGCACAGAGCTGGACTGGAAGAGGAGCAACAGGGACAGAACCGGCGCCCCAACCGGGACTAGAACCCCAGGTGCCGGCACTGCAGGTGGAGGATTAGCCTATTGAGCTGCAGCGCACCGACCTCAATTTATTTTAATCACATCGGGGACCTGACTAACTAGTGGGTTTAAAACAAAGGGGTTTCCAAAAACGTGAGACAAATGGAAATAAAAAATCAAGTGCATTTTGCATGAACATTCCTGGGAGGAGGGCAGCTTTGATTGGAAAACAGTATTAGAGAAAATGCGTATATCCAATATCCCCAAATACATCTGCGACAAGAACAGACAGGGCGCAGGCAACAGTCTGTAACATCTCAACCTTGTTCTCTCCAAAGGGTAAAATGTCATTCAAGAACGGGGAGAGAGGGGATTAGGGGAAACAGATGTTATTCTTTGGATTAAAAAGGAAAATGTAAGAGGCTGGAATTGCAAGAACACTTACTGTGGGCCTGGAAACCAGGCCACAGCTAAGCCCCCTGATAAGCTCAGAGGAGCTGCGGAGTATCACCCTGTTAGAGGAGCAATCTTGTGTTTGGGTGGAAGCCTTATGGTCATGGCCAGCTGCAGGTAAGGGGCTGAGTGGCCCCAGCTTGAGTCTTGTTGGAGCTGAACATGTGCCTGGTTGAAGCTCGCTTAGTCGGACAGCTTCCCCACTTCTGTTTAGCTACGACAGACACCCAAGAGAAAGTTAGCCTGCTCCAGCCTTTGCCTCACCGTGGTTCTTATGTCGCATTACAGTCGGAGTAGAGAAGCGCCTCTCTTCGAGAAACCACTGCCTTGTGACTTCAGGTTGAGCTCTGATCTGCATTTGACCGGGCTGGCCTGCTACATGGGGTGTAGGGTGGCAGCAGCATTAGCCTAGAGAGCCAAGTGCCAAGGGCATGGCTGAAGCAACACTGGAGCAAGTGCCTCTGGACAAACCACGTCACCAAGGGTTGTCATTTTCTAGTCATTTTCTAGACAAACTGGATAAACACATGTGGAAGAAAGCATTCTGAAGACAGAGATGGGGCTGTGACCATGACTTGTACCCACCCCAGACTGACAGGGCACAGAAGTCACTCCTTCCAGACATGCAAGTTTCCACATGGTACAGTGTAGGAGAATGGCGCCTGCTCTTCCATGAACGTTTTGAAGCGGCTTCATTTGTCATGCTTGCTGACAAACCTCACTTTGTATTTTCTATGAATCACACAGTTTTTTAGCTTCCATTTTCTTCCCTTCTGTCAGCGTGCACTGCACTTTTCTGTTTACTACGTGCTATGGCTTTAAAAATATATCTACTTAGAATTGTTAAAGGTAATACCGCTAACCTCCTGTTGAGTGGTGAGAGGACCTTTATCTCTGTACCACGTCATTGTAAGCTCTGATGGGCTTCTACGTGATTTGCAGACCAGTTTCATCTTGCTGGCTCGGCTTGATGTTCCTGATCTGTGTGAATAGTGTCACCTTGGGTGCCACATCTCCACGAGACGAGGTCTGCAGTTCAGATTTCTCACTGGTAACATCTTACCGCTTCCCCAGGGCGCAGAGCACAGCTTTTCTGGGTCCTCTTTCATGGTCTTGGCAGCCATTCATGAATCCTAGATTGCTGCCTGTAACTCGGTCCTGGCAGCTGGCTCGCAGGGCCCTGCCACCTCGAAGCAGTCTCAACTCCCGCCCTCCCTGCTGCTGACTGCTCAGAGAGCCTTAGGACCTCAGCCCCTGCTGGCCAGTCTGACCTTTTCCTGGGGCTTTATTTTTGGAACATGAAGATTTATAGTTCCAAATTTTGGGTTAACCTATAGGTTTACATTTCTTGTTATCCTGCACTTTTTGTTTATTTGCTTGGAGCAGAGGACTATTGCATATTTTGACTTAATTTCGTGCATAATTTTACTTTAATACTTCAAATACCTGTGAGATTGTATTACTGGCTTATTTGAAAATTTTATTCTTTTAAATTTTTTTCTCTTATTTTGACTCACAAATATTTCAATTCCTTCATATAAGAGGAATAAAGTTTAGTATGTAGAAATTCCTAATCAACTGTTAGATTTTTGATAACTTGAATTTAGATTGCAAATTTTTAAAGTTTGTATTCAATATTTAGGGATTACTTCTAACAGCATGGGAACGTTGATTGCTTTCTATCCTCTAAATCTTCCAAAATGTAGCTGAAAGGCCAAGTCTAGGGTGGGCCGGGAGTTTACCAAGATCTGCCGAGGCTTGTGAAAACCAGTCAAGGTCAGCCTATGTACAAACACTTATATTTCAGTCCAACAAGACTAGTTTCAGAACTTTTAAGCAAGTTAAAGTCTGCACAACACAGAATTCATGGAAGAATCTGCCTTGGTAGGTGACAGACCAGGTACTGGGGCCATTTAAAGAGAGATTCAAGAAGGGTGACGGGTCATGATAGATAGTTGACATCATTAGCCTGTTGTGTTTTGGAAAAGAATGCTTTTTAGGACTTCTACTGAGTGCCCAGTCCTCCGAAGGTTACCCTTCCATGAATAGGTTTTGAGAGTTTGGCCTGATTCCATCACAGGAGAGGCGGGGGAAAGATCCTGGGAGATTCCTCACTGCGATGTCCGTGGACAAACGTGCTCTGAATTCCCGGTGTCCACACGAGGTTCGGCTCTATACAGCATCTTGTTCCTTCAGGAGTTTTCTCTCCATCTCTTATTCACACAGTAGTGGCACACAGACTCCTTTGGCTTTTCCATGTCCTGCTGTATTCTGCAAACACAAGGTAGGCTGAGGAGCACACAGAACAGGGTGGTGGGTGTTGACTTCGGAACTTCGGAAGCTCCCCTGTCACTTGCAGCATGGGGCCTTCTTCCTCCACCCAGCCTGTCACAGAACATATGTGAACTCTGCCTTTGATGTCCTCGGCTCGCACCTCTACCTCTTTGCTTCCCCTGGAAAGCAATCAAATGTTTCTCATTTTCGGTTAAAGAGCAAAGCTATTTTCCTTTTCTCCTCCTTTTCTTCTTTTGAGACCCATGCATTTATTTCCCAGTGGCCTATTAAGGAGTTTTGCTAAACAAATTATGTCCCTGAGACTTCTGTCTAGGAGATTTTAAAATATCTGTTTTTTTCTTCCCAAAATATATTTTAAAAGACTTTTACACCTTTTTACATAACCCTGATTTTCTGAAATGTTTTGATTTTACTGATTTTGGTTTTATTAAATAATAAATTTTGTAATGATGGTAATTCTTGGTAAGCTCTTGTTGTTTATATTCGTGTTTTTACTAGCCCAATTTACTTACAGCACATCAAGTAACACACCCAGGTTGACATGTAACAGCACAAAGACAATGCCTAGAAATATCTTGGATTTTTAATCAGATTGAGAAGCCCATGTAAGCTGACATCAGTTTCACAGATTAGCTCATATTTCTGTCTGGCCTAGTTTCAGGTCTTCCTCTGTCACTCACTCGCTGTGGAACTCTGGATAAGTTATCTTCAGTTTCCTCTTCTGAATCTTCTAACACTAGTAGTAACAATAGTGAATCCTACCTCTCATACCTAATGTTATACATGAAAGACCCTGTGGAAAAGAAGCAGCCTTGTATATTAGATGAACTGGAGGAGCAGGATTCCTGGGGCAGACTAAGGTCAGTGGGACAAGATCAGCCAATGCAAAGGCACTAAAGGGTAAGAAAGAGAGTGATCTTATTATTTTTGCTTTTTTTTTTTTTTTTTTTTTTTAATTTGAGAGGTCAAGTGACGCAGGGAGCTCCCATCCCCACAATGGTGGGGTTTGAGTTGAAGTCAGGAGCTGGGAACTCAATCCAGATCTTCCATGTAGGTGGCAGCAACCCAACCAATAGAGCACATCCTGCTGTCGCCTATGGTGCATATTAATAGAAGCTGGAATCAGTAGCCAAAGCTGGGAAGCAAACCCAGACCCTCAGCTGTGGGATGAGGATGTGGCCACAGATGTCCTAACGGGTGTCTTAACGCCTGGCTCGCTCGCTCACCCCTATGTACACAATTTAAATCCCCATGCGTTGTTGTATAGGGAACAGATTGCAAAGGAGTGGGTGAATGCAGACATGAAGTTAGGAGCTTCTTACTCCAAGCCAGGCGAGAAGTGATAGTGATCTGGCTGTAGACAGTGGTAATGAAGATGAAGAGAAATGAATGGTTTTAGCAAGCATTTATAAAGCGTGGTTGTCGGGTTGTGGTGATTGATTTGATTCAGAGTAAAAGAAAGTCATGGATGACGCTCAGATTTCTGGCATGAGCAACTGCAGAGGCAAAGTGCCTAGAAAGAATTAACTAGCCTCTCGGGATTTATTTCATAAATTCACTTCTATTTCAGTGACAGCCAGCGTTTTAGATATGTACACATAGGGAACCCTATTCTCTCCAGAGCGCTAAGAACCAGCTTTGGAGCAGATGAAAGATGAGCTGCAGGGAATTGAGATGTCAAATGTAACTTCTAACCTCAATATACAGCTCTTTGTGTTTGAATTCACAGAAAAGGAATATCATTGTGCTGTCAGCTGAAACTTGGATTGTCCTTACAGTATGATTCCGTTCAAGCTGTGTAACTTAAATTAGGGTTCAGTGCATCATCAACGTCTCCAGTGTCAATTCTAATGAGGCTTACGTCCTTTTCTTATGTTATGCTTTTTCCTGCTGATTTTCTGAATATACCAGGGTACTTAAAAATGTAGTGTAAAAAGGAACTAAAAGATTTTAAAATCCATGCATTTTTTAAAAGATTTATCTATTTATTTGAAAAGCAGAGTTACAGAGGCAGAGACAGAGAGGAAGAGAGGTCTTCCATCTACTGGTTCACTCCCCAAATGGCCCCAGTGGCTGAGGCTGGGCCAATCCAAAGCCAGGAGCCAGGAGCTTCTTCCAGGTCTCCCACATGGGTGCAGGGGTCCAAGGACTTGGGCCATCTTCTACTGCTTTCCCAGCCCATGGCAAAGAGCTGGATCAGAAGTGGAGGAGCCAAGACTTGAACCGGCACCCGTATGGGATGCTGATACTGCAAGGGCAGCTTTACCCACTACGCCACAGCTCCAGCCCCCATGCATGATGTTTTCAAAATACATATTTTCCATGAACTTTTAAAATATGTTTGTTTATTTTCATCTACTTGATGAAAATAAGGCAGAATTTGTGTGTGTGTGCGTGTGCGTGTGTGTGTGTGTGAGAGAGAGAGAGAGGGAGGGAGGGAGGTATCCATCTATGTATGTATCTTCCATCTATCTACTAGTTCACTCTGGTTTACTCTCCAGATGTCCTCAACAGCCAGGTGTGGGCCAGTCTAAAGCCAGAGTTCCAGAACTCCATCCAAGTCTCCAATGTGGGTGGTAGGAATTTAGTTATTGGTCCATGATGTGCTGCTTCCCAGGATGCATGAACAGGTAGAAGAACTAGGAGTTGAACTAGCACTCCAATATGGATGCAGTTGTAACCTGCTGTACTAACATCTGCACTCATGAACTTTTTCAAACTCCTTCATATAACTGATGTTCAGTTATATCAAATATTTATTGAGCTTGATGTGTCCAACATGTATATAAATCTTTAAGAAACTCTTAGAAGCATATTCTTGGGGTATCTATAATGCAGTTGATAAAAAATCAACTCAAACTAGCATAAGAAAACGTGTGATTCATATAAGTAAAAACCTTCAGAGCAGGATAGAATCCAGGCAGCTCTGGATATAAAAGATGTCATCAGGGTTCTATCTCCAAGATTCTCCTCGGGAGTCCTTGTTCCTTTCATCATTGGGTAGGCTTGCTGATGAACCAGGAAAGGAAGCCACTGGCAGCTCTAGGCCATGTGGTCCATCTGATTTCTCAGTCTAAAATCAGAAGGGGAAGACTGCTTCTCTCACCTCTGAAACTACCACTGTGGCCAGAGGTCAGGTTGAAGTTCTGATTGTCTCACCTTGGGGGTTTGCCTTGGCCATCTCCCTTGGATCATGGTTCTAATGTGTTCTGCACAAGGAAAGAAAGTTATGATCCAGGACACTAGGAAGGGAAGGCAGGCAAACTAACCATCGGGGTCTGTGTTGGGTAAGTAATTTGGAAAATGCTGTACATCATGAAATGCGTTCAGTAAGGGCTACTGTAGAATTTCAGACCTGGGAGACTGAGACGAGGTATATAGATGTAAGATAAACACAAGGTAATTGTGGGGTCAGCATCGTGGCTTAGTGAGTTAAGCTGCCATCTGCAATGCTGTCATCCCGTATGGGTGCTGATTTGGGTCTTGGCCTCTCCACTTCTGATACAGCTCCCTGTAATGTGCTTGGGAAAGCAGCAGAAGATGGCCCAAATCCTTGGGCTCCTACACCTGTGTGGAGACCAGGGTGAAGCTCCTGGCTTTGGCCTGGCTGCTGCAACCATTTGGAAAATGAATCAGCAGATAGAAGATCTCTCTCTCTCTCTCTCTCTCTCTACCCCTCTCTCTCTCTCCCTCTCCCTCTCCCCCCCCCCCGTAACTCTGCCTTAAAGATAAGTACAATATTTTTAAAAAAGAAAATGTGCAGTAATTGGGCTGATGTTGTGACATAGCAGGCTGAACCGCTGCTTGGGAGGCCTGCATTCCAAAACAGGAATGCCCGTTCCACTCCTGCCTGCTCTGCTTCTTATCCAGCTTCCCGCTAATCTGCCTGAAAAGGCAGCAGAGGATGCCCCAAGTGTTTGGGCCCCTGCTACCCATATGGAAGACCCAGCTGGAGTTCCTGGCTCCTGTCTTGAGCCTGGCCCAGATTTGGCTGGGGGGGGGGGGGGGCTTTGGAGAGTGAACCACTGAATGGATGATCTCCCTCTCTTTCTCTTTTTCTCTTTCTCCCTTTCTCTCTATTGCTCTGCCTTTCAAATCTTTTCCTTTTAAGAAGATGGAATCAGTATGTACCAAAGTTTTAAAAACAGAATTGAAGAATGAATAAAAACTGTGTGCAGAAAATGATCTCATTTTACTATTTTACTGACCCTAAATTAGATCCTGCTATCTGAGCTAGGAGTTCTCAACTAGAGAAAGATACTGAGAACAACGGGAAAAGATTCAGAAGAGTTGTATGAAATTAAGTCATGGGCAGAAAATAAAAAAATCAATAAATACATGTGTAGTACTTTGTTTATGCAAAATAAAGCTTTTGGAGGGGGTAAAAGATAAGTTATTGCAATAGTAAAAGAGAAGTGTAATACTTTTTTCAAAATTGTATGAATTCCACAAAGTAGCTGTTATTCTTTCTGTACTCCAGAGGGGATAAAAAGCATTTCAAGCAGATACATGAAATATTTGTGTTGAGAATTTTTTTTTCCCACACTGGGAGTTACCTAGCATTGGAATGAGTTCTGAGCCTTCTCCGGGATCTTGTAAAGTAAAATCCCTTCTCATGTGTGTGGCTGGTGGAGCACCGTGTTGCTCAAAGGTCGAGCATCAAGTTGGATGTGTAGGCTTGATTAGGGTAGGAATCAGGGGCATTCAAATTTGCTTCTTCAGGGCTTGACCAAAAAAGACTCTTAAATACTTGCCTAGTAGATGTGTGTTTCTCTTAATTTGTATATACACCTAGTTGTTAATTATCAGCATATGTGCTCTGTTGAGTGGGTCTACCAAACCAAATATTATATAAAGAGCCTTCAGGAGTTTATAAAATGCACATTATGAAAAACTATGCATGGATTTTAAAAATGTACAAAAATAAACTTATCTTTTAGTTCCATTTTCTTTTTTCTAAGATTTATTTATTTGAAAGGCAGAGTCACACGAGAGAGAGACAAAGAGAGCTGCCATCTGTTGGTTCATTCCCCAGATGGCTGCAACTTGGCCAAAGCCAGGAGTCTGAAATTCCAACCAGATCTACCACATGGGATGGAGGGACCTAAGCACTTGGGCTACCTTCTGATGCTTTTCCAGGCCATTAGAAGAAAGCTAGATCAGAAATGGAACAGGTGCTGGCGCTGTGCAATAGTGGGTAAAGCTGCCGCCCACAGTGCTGGCATACCATATGTGTGCTAGTGCAAGACCCGGCTGCTTCACTTCTGACCCAGCTCTCGGCTATGGCCTGGGAAAGCAGTAGAAGATGATCCAAGTGCTTGGGCCCCTGCACCCACGTGGGAGTCCCAGAAGAAGCTCCAGGCTCCTGGCTTTGGATCAGTCCAGCTCTGGCTGTTGTAGCCATTTGGGGAGTAAACCAGCAGAGGGAAGATCTCTGTCTCTCCCTCTCTGCCTCTGCCTCCACCTCTGCCTCTCTGTAACTGTCTTTCAAATAAATAAATAAATAAATATTTAAAATAAATAAGAAATGGACAGCCAGCACCACAGCTCATAGGCTAATCTTCTGCCTGCGGCGCCGGCACCCCGGGTTCTAGTCCCAGTTGGGGCGCCAGATTCTGTCCCAGTTGCTCCTCTTCCAGGCCAGCTCTCTGCTGTGGCCCGGGAAGGCAGTGGAGGATGGCCCAAGTGCTTGGGCCCTGCACCCGCATGGGAAACCAGGAGGAAGCACCTGGCTCCTGGCTTCGGATCGGCGCAGCGTGCCGGCCGCAGCGGCCACTTGGGGGGTGAACCAATGGAAAAAGGAAGACCTTTCTGTCTCTCTCTCTCTCACTGTCTAACTCTGCCTGTCAAAAATATAAATAGATAAAAATAAGAAAAAGAAATGGAGCAGCTGGGACTTGAACTGGTGCTCTTACAGGATGCTGGCATTACAGGTGGCAGCTGAACCCTCTGCTCCACAATGCCAACCAATTTGATTGCATTTTCCCATGAAATTTTTGACATACTTTTAAAATTTTTTTTTTTTTTGGCAGGCAGAGTTAGTGAGAGAGAGAGAGACAGAGAGAAAGGTCTTCCTTCCATTGGTTCACTCCCTTAATGGCTGCTACAGCCAGCGCTGCGCCGATCCGAAGCCAGAAGCTGGGTATTTCCTCCTGGTCTCCCATGCGGGTGCAGGGCCCAAGGACCTGGACCATCTTCCACTGCACTCCCGGGCCACAGCAGAGAGCTGGACTGGAAGAGGAGCAAAGGGGACTAGTACCCGGTGCCCCAACTGGGACTAGAACCCAGGGTGCCGGCGCCGCAGGCGGAGGATTAAGCAAGTGAGCCAGGGCGCCGGCCGACACATGCTTTTCTATCTATGATAATTCATACATAGCTGACTGCAGACTGCCAACTTTCCAGCTGTTATGTTTTCAGTGAATAGAAGTTAATGTGCTATTAATACAAAGAAAAGATAATGACAATGTGATAGTAATATAATTTATATCTCTGAAACTTTGGTCACAAGGCCCATCATTTCCACCTATTATTATCATCCACTAAGTATTCATTTTTAGTAATAACTAGAAAGATGGAGCTTGTTAACATGCATTATATTAAGTGAAAAGCATGTGAACGCAGCACCTTTATGAGTGGACTCAATATGTTCTTTAAAGACTTTATTATTTATTTGAAAGAGTTGGGGGGAGAAAGAAAGAAATCTTCTATCTGCTGGTTCACTTCCTAAATAGCCACAATACTCAGAGCTGGGCCAGGTCAAAGCCAGGAGTCAGGAACTCCAGCCAGGTCTGCCACACGCATGGCAGAGACCCAGGTACTTGGGCCATCTTCTGTTGCTTTCCCAGGTGCATTAACAGAGAGCCAAATCAGATGCAGAGTAGCCAGGATTCAGATTGTTGCACTGACTGGGGATGCCAACTTTGCGGGCAGTGGCTTAAAACCTGGTATGCCACAATGCCAGTCCGAGACTCCGTATTGAATGTGGGCTAAAATAGAGTTGACTGATGGAATTTGGGTTCAGCAGAGAAACTCGAGGACCACTCTCTACCCAGCCTTCCCTTCTTTGCTAATCAGCTCCTTATTTAACTGATAATGAAGATTGAGGCCCAGCTATGATCAGTGGCTTGCCCCAGTGTAAAATACTCTCTGTCTAGAAGAAACCGGACAGGAATGTACTTGAAAGAGAAAAGTTTCTTGAAGCCAGGAGAAGTTTTCAGAGGCGACTTTTTTTTTTAAGACTTTATTTTTTGAGAGGTATTTTTTTAAGATTTTATTCTTCTGAGAGGTAAAGTTACAAAGAGAAGGAGATGCACGGAGGTTTTCCATCTGCTGATTCACTCGTGAAAAGGCCACAATGACCAGAGCTGGGCCAATCTGGAGCCAGGACCCAGGAGCTGCTTCTGGGTCTCCCATGCAGGTGCAGGGGCTCAAGCACTTGGGCCATCTTCCACTGCTTTCCCAGGCCATAGCAGAGAGCTGGGTCGGAAGAGGAGCAGCCGGGACTCAACTGGCTTCCACATGGGATGCTGGCACGGCAGGTGGAGGCTTAGCCTACTACACACGCTGCAGTGCAGGCTCCCAGAGGTGACATCTTGATGTACGTGACTGCTGATAGTTATTGGCCAGTTTGTACGTCCTGCCGCCGTGAGGCTTAGTTGATCAGCCTTTTTCTTTTCCATGATGCTGAGAAAACATATGACACATGACATGGGACACATGCTAGGCGTGTTTGTTTTCCTTTCTCGTTACATATAAAGGACATATTTTATTTGAAGGAGATTCAGGTGATGTGGCTAAAATTAGCTTTCTCTTAGGAAATCATCTTAAGGATGAGGAAATTGGAAGCTATTTAACCACTTCACAGATGTTTTGTTTCCCACAGTGTTTTAAGAGTGATGCTTTTAGTCAGTTTTACTGATTGACCTGTGACCTAATTACTCGAATCCATGCAGCTGCTCATTCAGGTCAGCTGTCTGCCCAAGCCTTGGCTGAACTTCCTTGGAATCAGCTGAGCAAAGCTGCACATTAGGAAAGCTTTGGTTTTGCTACAGAAAATCTTATTTTGAATTTTTAAAAAATCTGGAAGACCTGCAGTTGGGAGTTAACATAAATCAGAATGAATTACATTAAGTATCACAGCACAGTTGATATATTTTTTAAAAAATAACATTTCTTAATAGCTACAAAGCAGACTGTTTTATATCATTCACAGCTGGCCTGGGCTATCCATTTGGACCTAAGCAAGAGATTTTCTGGATTTTAGCCAATCACTTTGCAGAGAGCAATCTTTAAACATTAAATCTGGATAATTTAATCTGAGAAAATTTCAGCATTCAAATATACAGCCATCTCTAAAACATAATACCCCACACATTAGGAAACAATCTCTGTCCTGTTTTCTTTGTGCAGTTGTAAAATTATGTATGTCAAGGCTCTCACAGTCTTGTGCTTGTAGACCCATAAATGGGAGACTCCCTAGAAAGCACCCCACATGACAGCTTTCCATGTGAGTCACAGTGCTGAAAGGGTTCACTGTGTGGCTCCAACTCTTTATGGAGATCCTTCAAACTTAATTTCTGGATTTTTTTCCTTCCCAAGAGAACAAATAAACTATAGTTTGAGGCAATAGTAACCCCAGGCATTTTTATTAATGTTTGCGCAGCAACAGTCTAAGCTTGTATGGTGGCTTTGTCCACAGTTCACTGTGTATCTGCAATTTCCTGTTTGCCATCTGGGAAATCCAGATGTAACTCTTACGAGAAGAGGCAGCCAAGTCCTATCTCTACTTGTCCTTTTCAGATGCAGTCAGAGAAGTAAGTCTGTGGTGTGCTCTTGGCTGCAACACAGTAGAGTCGTCCATGGTCTGAACACCAATCCGTCCGTCTTCATTTTCTTCTAGAAAAATCTCTATTCCAGGTAGTACTATTAAGTATTACATTAAGTCAAGCTGATTAATGTTTTTTGAAAGCCAATGTCTTTATGTCTTGTTGGCAATACTGTTTGATTCCTAGGAGGTCTTGCTATGACTTCTGTAAAGAGACATTGCTCAGAGCCCAGCCCTTGCAGCCAGGGGCTCTTGTTTGGAGAGACAGTGTCGCTTAGTGGTTAGAGAAGGAACTCAGGCCCTCCTTGAGACAGACCAACTGTTGTGGTTCAAGCTATGGTCCTGCCTCCTCCAAGGATTGAATGAGTCATTAAGTTCTCTGTGTCATGGACCTTTCATTTGTAAAATGTGGGTGATAATGCGTGCTAGTAGTAATTACTTCTCAGGACTGTTGTGGAGATTATTGGAGTGATTCTAAGTGACTACTCAGAGGAGCACTTAGCCACCCCATAGGAAATACCTGCAGGTTTTTGAAGGTGATCCTGACTCAAAGCTTTTGCACTTGCTGTCCCTTGTATCTGGAATGTTCTTTCAGACATTCCCATGGTGCATGCACGCTTTCTATCCACCTCACACAGACCTTTCCTGACATCTTTATCAGTCTCTATCTGTATTTGCTATTTATTTTTATAGTCTTGGGCACCATCCAATATGATTTTTACATTATTTTATATTTTTAACTCTGTTTCTTCAAAAAGAATGTAATTTCAGTGAGATATTTGAAAGAGTGACAGAGGTCTTCCATCCACTGATTCACTCCCCAAATGAAACAGCCAGAGCTGACTAAATCCAAAGCCAGGAGCTCCTTCTGGGTCTCCTACACAGGTGCAGGGGCCCAAAGACTTGGGCCATCTTCCTCTGCTTTCCCAGGTACATTAGCAAGGAGCAGGATCAGAAGTGGTGCTGCAGGCCAGGGCTTTAACCCACTGCACCTCAGGGAGGTCTTTTGTGTGGATAGGACCAGGTCCCCAGAGTCTACCAGGGTATAATGTCTACATAGTAGATGTGTAGCAAATATTTGGTGAGTGAATGAAGAAATTATTTCGAAACGTTTTTCATTAGAATGTATTTCTATGGTGCACACATTTCTGTGTCAGAGCTCACTGAAGCGCAAAGTAATCATGACTGCTCCACAGTGAATTGTGTCCTGGTTGTAGATCTAAGATGACTCCTCAGACATGGTAATGACTTTCTTTTTCTTTCTTTCCTTTTTTTTTTTTTTTTTTTTTTGACAGGCAGAGTGGACAGTGAGAGAGAGAGACAGAGAGAAAGGTCTTCCTTTGCCGTTGGTTCACCCTCTAATGGCCGCCGCGGCCAGCGTGCTGCAGCTGGCGCACCGTGCTGATCCGATGGCAGGAGCCAGGTGCTTCTCCTGGTCTCCCATGGGGTGCAGAGCCCAAGCACTTGGGCCATCCTCCACTGCACTCCCTGGCCACAGCAGAGAGCTGGCCTGGAAAAGGGGCAACCGGGACAGAATCCGGTGCCCCGACCAGGACTAGAACCCGGTGTGCCGGCGCCACAAGGCGGAGGATTAGCCCAGTGAGCCGCGGCGCCGGCCTATGGTAATAACTTTCTACCACTGGTAAAGAAGGGGGCAGTTCAGTAGCAACAAGAATGCATTTTCTGTTAGTACTGCTATTAAAAATGCTTTCTGGTTTTCAGTTTTGAAGTACTCAACAATGAATCGTTAATAATACTGTTAAAAATGCTTTCTCATCTTTTGCTAGTATCACTATTTTTTTTTTTAAATTTTTTGCCAGGCAGAGTTAGACAGTGAGAGAGCGACAGAGTGTTATAGACAGTGAGAGAGAGACAGAGAGAAAGGTCTTCCTTCCGTTGGTTCTCTCCCCTAATGGCCACTATGGCTGGCACTGTGCCGATCCGAAGCCAGAAGCTGGGTACTTCCTCCCGGTCTCCCATGCAGGTGTAGGGCCCATGGACCTGGGCCATCCTCCACTGCACTCCCGGGCCACAGCAGAGACTGGAAGAGGAGCAACCGGGACTAGTACCCGGCACCCCAACTGGGACTAGAACCTGGGGTGCCGGCACCACAGGCGGAGGATCAACCAAGTGAGCCACGGCGCCAGCCAGTATCACTATTAAAAGTGTTTTCTCGGTTTTCATTTTGAAGCATTCAACAGTGAATTGTTCGAGCTGTTGCTTGCTTCGGAATCTAGCATGGGGTTAAATAGCCAAAGGCCCTGTAAGCACGTGAAGTAAAAATGAAAAGATCAGAGCAATGGAGAAGCTCCAGACCCGCACCAAAATTACACTTGCTTTGATGTCGCTCTTTTGGCATTTTTCAAGTAAAAATAAATTGACTTTTCCCATTGAAATTTCATTTAAATTCAGATTGGCAGTGTCTTGAAGATAAAAGAACAAATCCCACTTATTTCTTGAGCCTTTATCATGTATACCAATATGTTTAGCATTGGAAGTCTGTTTTAGAAAAGTTTGTAGTGTGTTTGAAGCAATAAGATACCAAAGCCATAAGCTATCAGTAAATGATCAATTTATACAAAAACTCAGACAAGGGAAAGGTCATTGTGGGAGGCCTGGATCCAAGGAAGACCTGAGGAGTGAGTGATACCTTGGCCGCGCACTAAACAGTGAAAAACATTCATTATGGAGGAGGAGAGAACTTCCACTCAGGAAGTGTGGCTGAGCAGAGGTAAAATGGGCAAATTAGCAGGACCCAAAGGCCGGAGCAGGCAGCTTAAGTCAGGGCCCAGAGCATATGTTGCCAGTTTATGGATACCTTACAAATTGTTTTATTTATTGGAAAAGCAGAGTGACAGAGAAAGAGTGGGAGAGACAGGGAGCCCGAGCCTGTTTCCATTCACTGGTTCACTCCTCAGATGGCTACAACAGCTGCGACTTCTCTAGGAACACATGGGGAACCTGGAATCTAGGTCTCCCACATGGGTGGCAAGTACCCAAGTACTTGGGACATTTGCTGTTGCTTTCCCAAAGGAGAGAGGGGGTGTGGACAAGAAGTAGAGCAGCCGGGACTTGAACCTGTGCTGGGATTTGGGATGGCGATATTGCAGGTGTCAGTTAACCCACCATACCACATCATGGCCCTGGATACCTTACATGAATATCACTAGTCTGACTGGATGCCAGCACTGCTCAACCCAAGTTTGCCAATGAACACCAGGCCTGCATTTTGGAAAATTGGCAAATATTTAAATTTTTGAATGCTATATATTCCTACTCATATTTAGTTAGAAGTCTTTTGGTCAGAAATCGAAGACGTCCTCCCAAGCTAAATTTTTAAAGCAAGCACTCCTGTAAGGATCCCACAAAGATGCATGGAAAGCAGAGGTAAAGAAGCAATGCACATGGAGTCTGTGGAAAAGTTCTGTTTCAGAAAGGCTAATCGTTAACCTAATTAGTCAAAATTTGCGACCTTGATAGGGTAAAATTGTACAGATCTGGGAGTTCAAAGATCTGGATTTAAGCTCTGGTTTCCATATCTGATCACTGTGGACACGTAGCATATCTGTAACTGTGAGCATGTAGCTTCACCAGACAGTTCCCTGGTCATTATAGAAGGAATAACAACATCTGCCCTGACTGTCTTAAAGATAGATCAAAGGCAAGGAAGTGTTTTGTAGACCATAAGACACTCTGCAGAAATTTGGTTTTAAGATAAAATCACCTAAGGGCAGTCATTGTGCCATAGCACTTTAAGCTACTGCCTGTGACGCCAGCATCCCATATGGGCACTGGGTTGTGTCCTGGCTGCTCTACTTCTGATCCTGCTCTCATGTATGGCCTTGGAAAGCAGAAGATGGCCCAAGTATTTGGGCCCCTGCACCCACATTGGAAACCCAGATGAAGCTCCTGTCTCCCTTTACAGTCATCTGGGGAATGAACCAGCAGACGGAAGATCCCTGTATTTGTCTTTCTCTCTCTCTGTGTAACTCATCTTTCAAATAAATAATTTTTTTTAAAAGAGTAGGATTGCTTTTAAAAAACTAAATAAAACCACTTAAAACATTTAGTCTTTTCTTAAGAACCTTGCATGAAACCAAATGATAGTCTTTCTGAAGTACAGTGATCTGAGAAAGAAGACAATTTATTTTGACCACCACAATCAAGATCGTTTTTTCCTCACTCTCCTTATGACCTGAACAAGTTAGGAAACAGAAAACCAAGAAACAAAGAGATCCATTTTGCTCTTGCATGTAATGTGTTCCAATTCTTGAAATCTAATCATAAGGCAGTACTTTTCACCCCTCTCTCTCTTTATAGTTTGTTCAATAGAAGAAGTCTTCCAACCCTGGATAAAATTTTGGCAAACCTCTTGAAATGTCTACTGACTCTTAGAAAATAGAAAGCCCTGAGGTTACTATAAATCACAAAGACAGTTTTGGTTCAATTATTTAAACATCCAGTCCTGCGGGATTGTCCGAGTTGCTAATTTTATTCAGAACTACCATCTTTCCAACAGCAAGGGCTTAACAAAGGCTCAGGCTTGCAGACAGGGAAGGAGCTGTGGTCCACTTCTCTTCCCTGCCCCCTTCCCCTTCATCAGCTCGTCCTTACCGCTGGAGCAGAGAGAGCCTGGAAGGAGGTAGGAAAATACTGGTCATTTACTTCGATTGGTGCTATCTGAAGTTAGCTGCTGACCCTGGAGAGCTCCTTATTATTTATGCAGTCTCCAGGAGCTCCGTATTAGCTTCAGCCTCTCTCTGCAGAGGCCTGCTTGCCTTCTAGGAGGTTCTGCTGGACGAGGAGTAGAATCATCTCTATTGCACTGTGCTCTAGAAGTGTCTGTATGCTTTGACCCAGTAGGCTTTTGATGTGCAGGTTTACCCCCCCACCCCACCCCTCCTCCTCTGGCCTAGCAAGACAGCCTCTCTCTTTTTAGATTTTCTAGGGGGAGTCAGCACCAGAATCCTCATCCCTTCCCTTCAACACCAGGGGCACATATTTAGCTCTACATGACGCTGTTGTGACTTTCTCTTGTGTTCTCATTCTCTCTCTTTCATTTGCACCCACAAATTTGCATAAATGAAGCAAAACCTTCCCCTTTCTAAACTTCATTTTTTTCCCATTAATACTCTTGACACATGAAGGTTTTAGTTTCATCCTTTAGTTACACTGCCTATGGTTCCATTAAACCATCTGTGGATGGGTGATATTAAGTGGATTAGAACCCAGTTACGCAAAAATCTAGACTTATTGGCATAGGTTTCCCATTATAGTCTATTCTAATTTTCTATTTAAAAAATAGTACTAGGTGAAGACGACTGAACTGACTCAATTGATAATTATCTTTGTTGGCAAAGTACAGTTTAAAGAATATTAGGATTTCCAGATTTAAGAATTTCTAGATAAAATATTAAACCTCTGCCCCTTTTATTGTTGACATTGGCACAACACAGGGTTACCCCCTAAACCTTAGTAGTAAACACTTGAAAACACAAGGTAATACTGCAATTCTGTTTACCAAATGATTAGTGATTGCTCATGAAGCACTGGAGAATGGAGGAGGCAGATGGGTTGGAGGAAACCATAAACTGATCTTTAAAAGCCCATCTAAGTTTTTTTTTAATGTTTATAAAATAATTGAGGTTGCATACTAAATAAGGGAAACATTTATTATTTCTTTGGCATTCAAAATTAGTAATAATGAGTAATGTATGATCAGTGTGTGTTATTTCTCCCTGGATGACTTTTGGAAATGGCAATGACACTTTGCTTATAATGGCAGTGGAGATGGAAGTTGGATCTTTTCTAGGAAGAGGAGTACTTAGGACTCTCAATTTCCTTCCAACTCACGTAGTTCCACATGTTCAGCATTTCCTGAGTGTGGCTCAAAACTCATGTGTTTGTTTATGGATTTGTCAGGCCAACTCCCTATTTCAATGCCTTGTCTGATGACCCAGGATGTTTCTTCATTTTTTTGAAGACATTATGAAGTTTGGAATGAATGAGCTGCTCACACTTAGGATAACAGCAAGTTATTTCATCATTTTTTAAACTTCTTATTTTTAAACTTTCTATATGGTGGCCCACTGGAATAGGTACTCAGTTGGGATAAATTAATTAAATATCCAGGAGTGGGCTTTGTGGTACTGCTGCTTTAGTATCGTACTCTGTATCAGGGCACCTGGGTTTGAGTTCTGGCTACTCCATACTTCCCATCCAGCTTCCTGCTAATGCTCCTGGGACACAGTGGATAGTGGCCCTGGTACTTGGGTTCCTACCACCCACGTGGGGCACCCGGTTGGAGCTCTTGGCTTTGGAGTGACCCAGCTCTGGTTGTGTGGCTATTGGGAGAGTGAACCATAGAACACAATATCTATCCTCCTCTCTCTCTCTGTCTTTCCCTCCTCTCTCTCTCTCTCTCTCTCTCTCTCACTTTCACTCTCTCACTCACTCACTCACTCACTCACTTTCTCCCTCCTTCCTCTCCCTCTCTCATTTCTATCACTCTGCCTTCCAAATAAATATTTCTAAAGTTAAATGTTAAAGTAATACTTTAAGCATATCACACTAAATGGCCATATATGGACACTTGTCACCCTTTGTATTCATAATTACAACAAGTACTCTTCAGTGCAATTTCTGGGTAACTTATGATTTGTCAAACACTGGGATTTAATGGTGACTGTAATCCAATGAAGTGGATTCTAATGGAAATAAAATAGCAACTTCATGGAAAAGTTTGAATTCCCGATGTCTCTTGATTATTTTGAAGGGAGTGTGCTTTAGGGGAAAGTGAGAATAACAATACAGTGCGTGAGGTTCAGAAGCACCTCGTAAAAATCCACAGTCATCAGTTACCCAACACAACTGCTTTGCCGTGAGTCATGTGCTGGCCTGCCAAGGAGAATTCCAGACATCCTCCAGATCCGACTGATAAATAATGAGAAAAACAATTAGCCGTGCCACTTAGGACCCATATGGTGAAAACGAGAGTCTTTGTGTCTTAGAAATAGATAGCATTGGGTGAGGTATTTCTTGGGTGACATCCTGCCTTATCAACAGTAGCGGTAATTTGTTTGGGCCAACAGCATGTCGGTGAGAACACTAGAATGTTAATTTGGTGTATCTTTTTCTGTTTTTCTGAAAGAGACATTTTGTTTGGGCATAGAAAATTTCAGATCTCAGTTTGGGGGACTCCACACATCTGTGACCCCTCAGATAAAGTTAGCGATTCGCAGCACTCCATCATGGCCTTATCCTATTTTCATTTCTGTCATGGCATCGTCACTCTCAGGTGTAGTGTGTATTTATTGATTTTTATGCTTCCTTATATTTCCTGCCTCTCAGGTGTGTCTGCTGGATTCCAGCTGGGATCTAAGAAGAATATTTTTGTTTTTAAAATATTTCTAATAACTTAGCTGAAGGCAGGTTAGATTAAAAGAATTAAGAAAAAGTAATATTCGCTAAAATGTGAGCTCTAAGAGGGCAAGGACTCCTACTGCTGCTGCTGCTCATCCTCCTCCTCTTGAGAGGCAGAGGGACACACACACACACACACACAGACTGAGACTGAGACTGATAGATGAACAGACAGAGTTCCAACTGCTGGTTCACTCTCCAAACAACCAAAATGGCTAAAGCAAGGCTAGGCAGAAGCCAGGAGCCAGGAAAGCAATCCAGGTCCCCCAAGTAGTGTGGCAGAATTCCAATTACTTGATCCATCCCTGCTGACTCCAGGATTTGTGTTACCAGAAAGCTGAAATCTGGAACCAGAGGTGGGTGTCAAACCCAAGCACTCCAGTATGGGATGCAGACATCGAAACCACTAGGCCAAGCACTGGACCTGGCGAGACTCCTTATTGCTGTGGCTGCTCCCTGCTGTAACCATGGAGCCTTGAACAGTCTCTTGCCTGTCATAGTTGCTCAGTGAACATTCATTAAATGAATGAATGGAGATAATACTGCTTGTCTTATGGTTTGTCATGAGAATTTAAAGATTGCATACAAAGTACTTCATACAACACCTAGCATGAAATAGACCACAAACCCTGAGAGGCCCCGTGTGGTACCCAGAGATGCCAAATTTGGCTTTTAAATATCTGAACTTAAGCCTTTAACTAGGAGAAATTGATTATATCAATGTTTTAAAAATATTAGAGTTCTAAAAATTATTTTCAGCTTTCTTGTTTTTATAAGTGGCTTTTTTATAATATTGAAAACTTCATTATGATTCCATTAGCAGTTGGCCTTGTATTTGATTCTTAAAAACTTTTTTCACATAAGAAGTGGAAAAATATTCTGAACATGTTCCTGAAACCATAAGTTGAGGACAATTAAAAGACTAACTCCTACTTGCCCAGTATCTCGGCACTGTTTATGTAACAATTATACCTAATCCACAGAATGTACTCAAGTTTTCTTTTTTTTTTTTTTCTTTCTTAAAATTAATCTCAGGGCTAGCCAGAAGCAGCATTCCACTTGGAAATCTAAGCAAATGCAAACATGAATACCAGCGGCTCTGAAGTGATTTTTGTAAGGATCACAGAAAGGGAGTTACAAAGAATAATAGGTCTAATTTTGGCTTGTGTGATATAGCCTGATAACATCTGTATTTTCTTGATAAGATGCATTTTAGGATCTAACCTTATAAAATTGCATTGTAGTTGCACTTATTGAGTTTATTGTAGTGTTTTGTGCTGTTTTGTTGATAGCATTGAAAATAAACTTAGCCCTATTTCTTTACAGGTTATCAATTGTTGATGGCCATGTGACCACAGGTCTATTGAGAGAGTCTAGGTTTTAGACAGCATTATAAGTCTTGTGTCTGGTTAAAGACATCCATGTCAGACTCCACTTACAGATTAGAAGAAATTTTTTTTGTTTATCAATAAAGTACAAATTCAAATTGAAAAGATACACGGGAAACAGCATCAGAGGCCCCAGGAATATCGCTTCTTCAGTTTGCTACTCCTACCCAGTACAAGTGGGTTCTTCGGCTGTTGAGTTTTGATTCAACAAAGGAAGGCAGGGCTGTTTTCTTAGGTGGCAGCAAATGATTTCACCTCTGCTAACCCCTTCCCAAGGCCCCTCTACTCAGCTTTGATCTCTGGGCCCTCGTCTTGTCATTTTCATCGAGTTGAAGGGTCCTAAGGGGAGGGACGTTGGCTCTATCAACTGCTTCCTTCCTCATAGAGCTGTGATGCCTACGTTGTCTGGGGTTCCTTTGAAATTTCCTATGTGATCACTCTCTTGGGCTTTCATCCAGAATTATCCTTCACACATACTGTATTGGAGAGGTTACAATGTGTCTTTTTTCTTATGTAGGACCTTTTTTCTAAAATTAGTAAAACACACAGCCCTTGTATCTTTGGACCAGTTGAACCTGCATTTGCATTCTGTGCATTTACTAATTCTGGACTCTGCTTCCCCCGATCAGGGCGAACACACACAGATGCTTGGCCTTGAAAGTCTTATAGTCCCAGAGGAACAAGGATTAATCATAATTAGGTTATCTTCCTGAAAATCTCAGGCCTACTTCCCTTCTCAAGAGCACAGATGATTCCTGAACCAACAGGAAACGAAGTTGAGAAATGTGTTAGCATTGCCCTTTCTTTGCCATTGTCCAGGAAAGGGACCACGGTTTTCCCAAGGCTGTCCAATTCATTTCCATGTCAGGTCCTTACGGTAACAAATTTCCATTCTCGATTCTGATCTCACTGAGTTCTTGGCAACTGTGATTTCGCCAGCTAAGTTCTCTGCACACAGCCACTCGCTCCTTCCTTTGCGCACCCACCATGCTCCAGGTGGTTTTGCTGTCACACTTAGCAGGCTGCACTAAGACACTTATGTTCTGGTCGGGAGGGGTGTTTTATTCCCAACCTTATGTCCAGAGCATAGCAAAAAGCATGCACATGGCTGTTGGTTAATAAATGCATGCTAAATGAATGAGTAGCAGTCATGTGGAAGTCAGAACTGAGTTTTCTGTTAATGTAAGATCAAGAGCATTGTCAATTGTATGATATGGTAACCACACCACCCTCATACTGGAAAAAACCATGCCTCTCTTGAACTACTCCATGTGAGAGACAGAGACAGGACTCTCAAAACAGCTTTAAAAGAGACCAGGATGACTATATGTCCCAATGTTTATCAAACAGTAATTTTTACTCCACTGCTCCTTATCCAATCTTAGATTTTCTTGATGTTCTCTCGTTTTTAATTCATTTTTATGTTGAGTATATGCATTGGTCCATTTTCTGTTGCCATAACAAAATCCCGGAGGCTGAGTACTGCATAAGGTTTGCTTCACTCACGGTTCCAGGGCATGGTACAACCACCTGCATGGTGGTGGTGAGGGCTTGGGGCCCTGTGTCCCGTGGTAGTTGTGTCAAGACAAGAGTGGGAGACATCAAGTGATAAGACCAGAGGCGAGATTGTAGGGAGGGGCCCTGTCGTGGCTGCTTCACAACTCAGAACTGCTCAGGGCTCCCCAAGAATTCCCCTAATCCCTGCTGAGTACAGTACCCCCAGTGACCTCATGACCTCCTGCTGGTTCTACCTGGTAAAAATCCATTGCTGTTACCCTGGGAACCCAGCCGCCAATCCCTCTGGGACACATTTAACCCACACTCAAACTAGTATATGACTTCATATGCTGCTTACAACCATTGTGTAGGAACATCAGTTATATGGGCATTTTACAGGAATAAGCATCAGAAGGACTTGGTACTTCTCTGTTGAAGAAGAGGAAGGAGGCAAGAACTCAGCAGGAGGCTCCGGATCGCTGCCCGGATGCTGAAGTGATGATGTGGGAGCCTGCCTTAGTCAGTCCTGGCTGCTGTTGCAAAATATCATGGAAACACATGTCACAGTCTGGAGGCCCAGAAATTTCAAATCAAGTCACTGGAAGTTAAGTGTCTAGTGAGGTCCCCTTCTGTGTTAGTACACAGCATCATGCCATTCTAACCTCAGCTGGTAGGAATGAGGGTCTCTCTGGGGGCTCCTTTATAAGGGCACTAATTCCACTCCTAGGGACTCTACCTCCTTGATCTAATTCCCCCTCCAAGGCCCACCTCCTAATACCAGCACCTTGGAGGAGTTTGTTGGGGAAAATAGAAACACTCAGGTCATGGCAAAACCTTTAACACAGCTGCTTGATTTAAAAAAAAAAAAAGGCACCGTGGCTCGCTTGGTTAATTTTCCGCCTGCGGCTCTGGCATCCAATATGGGCGCCAGGTTCTAGTCCCGGTTGCTCCTCTTCCAGTCCAGCTCTCTGCTGTGGCCTGGGAGTGCAGTGGAGGATGGCCCAAGTACTTGGGCCCTGCACCCACATGGGAAACCAGGAGGAGGCACCTGGCTCCTGACTTCGGATCAGCGCAATGCCGGCAGTGGCGGCCATTTGGGGAGTGAACCAGAGGAAGGAAGACCTTTCTCTCTGTCTCTCTCTCTCTCACTGTCTCTAACTCTACCTGTTAAAAAAAAAAAAAAGTCTTGGGAATTCCAAGTGCGGTGACATCACCGTGAAAATAACAGCTTCATCATAGGAGAGGAGACCATGAGCTTGCAGGTGCCCCATTGCCCTACAGAACAGCAGCTGCTAATTCCCCACCTCACCTTTCTGTGATCCTAAGTTTAGAATTTACTATACATGATTTTGGATTACCCTGGCAGAACCAAATAGAGATTTTAATTTTAAAATTTTATTTGAAAAACAGAAAACCAGAGAGGCAGAGGAGAGATCTTCCATCCCCTGGTTCCCTCCCAAAACTCCTGCAGTAGTCAGAGCTGGGCTAGGCTGAAGTCAGGTGCCCAGAACTCCATCCCAGTCTCCCATGTGAGAGGCAGTAACACAAGCACATGAGCCATCAACTGCTGCCTCCCAGGGTGCATATCAGCAGGAAGCTGGATCAGAACTGGAGGAGCCGGGACTCAACCCCAGCACTCTGGTATGGATGTGAGCGTCCCAAGCCGTGACTTAACTGCTGAGCCGAATGCCCACCGCTAAACGTATATTTCAAAAAGACCGTATGTCTTTCATGTATTCAAATGACTAAACCAGAGCATTCCCATTGAAGTCATTGCTGTGGGTGCTCAGAAGGGAATGCTTGCTCTCCTGACAAATGGCACAACACACACACCAGGTTAGAGCTCATGCTGACTGTGGATTAAGACCTCTGGTAAGCTTGCTGCTGCCAAAACAATGATAATCAAATCCTTGGGTATCCAGGGACACAGAATAGGAATACAGTTAAGTGTCTGTATGATTTCTGCTCACAGGTAGCCTGCACAGTGCTTCAGCAAAGTAATGAGGCCAGTCCACCTGCTAAAGGTTAGCATAGTAACTGTCCTTTGTTCAGAGTCTCCATCACAAGCCAGGCAGAGTGCTAAGCGCTTTAGCTCATTTACTTCTCCCCAAAACATTTGAGGAAAAGAGAGTTCACATTTTGCAGGGAAGGCTGCTGTGGCTGAGAGAGCCGGCTCTGCTCCCCACGGCCACACCACTACCCAGTGGCGGTCCGGGATCCAGACCAGGCTGGTGCACTTCCCAGTCCACATCTGTAGGCAACTCACGCGCTCTGCTGTTTGTGAAATCATCGTGCTCTTCCTGTCCTCACTTCAGAATGTCCTTCCCTGGATATAGTGGATTTTGGTATTTTTCCACCCAAACCAAACCCTATTAGAGTAGTCTCTGTTCTTGATGAGAGCAGGCAGTGGAATCTTCAAGCAAGGGCTTCATTTGGAGAAGTTGATAACTCCTGACTCCTCTCCACCCATGAGTCACAATAAACAGCTCCAAGGCTGGGAGAGATTTTATAATTTAAAAGTGCTGAAGTCCTCCAGCATGGCACGAAATCATGCTCTCTCTCTTTTAAAGATTTATTTATTTATCTGAAAGGGAGGTAGAAATCTTCCATCCACTCGTTCATTCCCAAAATGGCCACAACAGCCAGGGCCGTACCAATCCAAACCCAGTAGCCAGGAACTCCATCTGGGTCTCCCACTTAGGTGATAGGGGCCTAAGCACTTAGGCCACGCCCTGCAGCCTCCCCGAATGTGTTATCGTAGAGCTGGATCAGGAAGCCGGGCAGCTGAGTCTTGAACCCATGTTCCATTATACGGGACACTGGTGTTGCAGGTGGCAGCTTAGCTCACTGTACCACAACAAGGGCCCGACATCACACTCTGGAATTGTCAGCATGCTGTAAAAATAGTTTAACTTTTGTAACGCATGAAACTTTCAAGAAAGGAAGAAAAGAACATACTGACATCCTATCATACAGGGAAGTTTTGGAAGACGTGAGCTGGCCCAGCCCTGCAGAGGACAAGTTGGACAACTGAGAAGAACTCAGCCAAAAATATTTCCAGGGATCAGATCTTGACTTTGTGTTTTGATTAGAAAAGATTCAGAGGGTTCAGACGGAGGCAGCCTTCGATGTGTTGTAAAGTGAACTTCTGGACTGTTGGGCTTTTTCTCATGCGCTCAGGAGTATGCCCAGAAATTAACATGACTGCTGTTCCCATTTCATTTCATGGCCCTGAAATCCTGTTGTTGAAACTACAGGACTTGAAAATAACAGGAACATCCGGCTGACAAAAATAAATTCCTTATGATAAAATACTGTCTAACCGAAGCCAAGATTTTTTGGAGGGGAAAGGGCATCGTTGGGAACAAGGCTTGTGATGGATCGAACTTCAGCTTCCATGTAGCGCGCTTTCCTCGGACCTTTGCCATATCGCTCACTGGAGGAAAGTTATTCCTTTGCAGGAATGTTCATGTCTTACAAATGTTTTTAGTATATGGCATGATTGAAAACTGCTTCATGGGGCCACTGCTGTGGTGTGGTGAGGTAAGCTGCTGCCTGTTGCCCCTCCAACCAATATGGGTGCCAGTTTGAGTCCTGGCTGTTCCACTTCTGATCCAGCTCCCTGCTAAATGACCTGAGAAGTCAGGCAGAAGATGGCCCAAGTGCTAGGGCCTCTGTACCCACATGGGAGATCTGGAAGAAGCTTCTGGCTTCAGCCTGGGCTAGATCCATACATTGCAGCCATTTGGGGAGTGAACCAGCAGATTCTCTCTCTCTCTCTCTCTCTCTCTCTCTCTCTCTCTCTCTCCCTCTCCCTCTCCCTCTCCCTCTCCCTCTCCCTCTCCCTCTCTCATGTTCTCTCATGTTCTCTCCGTCATTCTGCCTTTCACATAACTAAAATCTTTACAACTGTTTCATAGGAGAAATAAGTATGATCTGAGCTGCCCAAGACATGACTAGTGAATGCTGTACTTAGAAATGCACATGCTTGGTGTTTTATTCTGTGATTTCTTCTAGAGTCCAGTAGTCCCCAGGAATGCATATGCTAAGTAAAATAAAACACTTGAGACACTTCCTGAAGAAGGGATTTTAGCTGATCAGCAGAACAGGGTCCCCGGAGACGTGTTTGGTTGCTTTTCTGTTGTGTCTGACTTATCTTGGAAGCTAGGGGCTGGTGCAAGACTCATGCATCCCTGAGTCTTTGGTTCTTTACCCATCAAGCTAGAGGGTCAATGAGATGACCTCGACTATCCCTTCTCCTTCTAAGATTTCAGGAAGAACTTTTTATCTGGTTCCTTGAAAGTGGGGGCATGCTCTCGTCCTGCTAGTGGGCAGCTCATGGGGTCGGGACGTGCCGGGCATCTTGCTTTCTAACCGTTGGCATGGGGGTTCCTCCTGCAGGTGCTCCATGCAGAATGCAGGTTCTGAGCAGCTAGAAACACTCCCTCTCCTAGAAAATCTTCAGGTAATTGGCTCCTTCCCCCGCCACCTTCTGTCCTGTCTTTGGAGGCCTGGGAGAAGGCAGCAGAGCCAAAGGGGACAGAGTTTGGGAGGTGAGGACCACGAGCCTCAAGTCCTAGAGAAACTCGGGAGTCATAGCGGAGTCTGCTGCCGCTGGCACTTCTGGGCTGGGCCCACGGTGCTGGGATTGTGACCTCTGGGACACCTGCCTCTTTTTGAGTGACCCAGAATCACCTTGACTTTTTACATCGCAACCGGGTTCCTGCACTGGTATTGCAGAAACACACATGAGTCCTGGGGAAAGTTGTCCCTGCTCCCTTCCTGCAGAGGTGATGGGGGCACGGGCAGACAGTCCTCTCTGCCAGACTACTCACTAGGAAGGCTTTCAGGAGTGGAAGAGCTGGGTCGACACACCTCCTCCGTGAAGTCCTCCCTCACCAGCCCGGTTACAAGATATTTTCTCACGTTGAATTTGTGCTTCTCAGCACCTTTCTCTGACACATAAAGAAGGCAGTAGGTGTTCCCACTTCCCTATTTGATTTCCTCCTTTGCTTTGAATGTGGGTTGAGTCCGGCACATATGTAAGAGGAATCGGGCCTAGTTAGCAGTCCATGGCAAAAGCAGTCATAATTGCCAGTCCCTGCCTTTTTTGAGTACCTGCTTTATGGTGGGCTCTCATCCAAGACCTGACCTGTGCTGATTCCTGTGGTCCTCACTGCACTATGAGGTAGATGCTGTGTGATCCTTGTGTTACCTTTTGAAAAATGGACATAACAGAGAAGCTAGACACTAGACTAAGTACCAAAGTCAATGAGATGTACCCGGGATTGGTTCACATAGTCTGGCCCCTGAGCCTTCATGCTTAACAGGGTCGTGTGTGTGTGTGTGTGTGTGTAAAACTGTTATCCTGATCTATCTGTCAAAGTCTACTTTCTTCACACCCTATCCTTCCCCCCACATTATTCTCTCAACACCAAGATCATTTGGTTTGAGACACTTTATATCATAAAGGAAATCACTGGGTATCTATCCCTGTCTATGTGATGTGTACTTAAGGACTGTCCAACTTTGGACTTTGAAGATGTTGCTTCTCTGTGTGATCCAAACCTCGAGATTTCAAAGCTTCAAGGACAAAGAAAGGTGTCCCTGTCCCCTTCGGTGTGGGGAATTCCCCAGAAAGGGATTGAATTTTGGCTCATCTCTCCTATCCTCCAGTTTTACTTTCCCTTTCTGAAATTAATCCATCACATCTGTCTCGGGTTTCCCCCAGGTGATCTTGTGCATAGATTCCTCCCATGTGGGCAGTGCATATGTAATTGTGAATTACATAACAAATATAAATTATATAATGCCTGCTTACTAGTATGTGGTGGTGTTCCTGATCTGAGATCCTTCAGGGAAGGAGTTGTGCCTTTACACTTAAGTTTTCAGCTAATTGCAGCATTGCAGGTTCGTAAAAATGATAAATAAATTCAAATTAACTGGAACTTCACAGACCAACCACCTAATGGGAGTGGAAGCATATTAAAAGTGTTTTGGGGATCTCAGAGCAAGAACATGTTTTTGATATGCTAACCGATTATTCAGCAAAGGCCAACATCCTTAAATATTTGTTTAAAGGATAATTCAGGATATGAGGATTGAAATGGGCCCTACAAAAAGAGCTCCACCAAAGAGCTGAGAACTGCAGCTGAGACACAACCATATTATGGAGCATTTAAGATAATGACCTTCAGATGATTGACACTGTGTGGTTTCTCAATAGTTCAGTTACCCTGCTATTTCCAGAATTTTATAATTAAAATGTTACTAATGCTGCAAGGAAGCATGTAGTGTATTTTAAACAGTGTGACTAACTTCAGTGAACAATTTCTTCATGGTTTTACGTCATCGTCTAGGAACAGGAGTTATTGCAATGTGCTATAGATTTTTATATGACTGTAGGAGGCACAACACATGGAGGCACTCAGTGTTCACCCTGCAGAGGATGCCCTAGAAGACTTTTCTTGGAGCATCTGCAACTTCCACATCAAGTTAGGGGAATCCGAGGACCTAATTTTCGAGGCAATGTATTATGGACCCTGTTCTAGAAAGTGTGATTGATAATTAAAAGCTGGATTTTCCTTCTATGAAATGGCTTTTTGCCCTTTTAAGAAATCACCACTATTACAAGGAGGATTTTTTTCCCACTCAAACATCCACATCAGTAGTAGAGCGATCCACAGTGACACCGCTTATACACAGACCTCATCCTTTCTGTTATTTCTCATGGTCTGGAAATGAAGCATATGCAAGGATGTTGTAAGGGTATTTCAAAAGGAATCCTTCCAAGCCTACACACTTTCATTAGGAGAAGGAAATGACGTTTATACTAACTTGCTGGGTGGTCCCCAATTTCCTCTAAGCGATTACTAAATGATTTTATTTTCTTGAAATCCCAGATGCAAAGCATAAAGAAGACAACTTGTGTCTCTCACGTTAACTTGAAATTGGGACTTGGCTGTGCGAGGAGGCCTTAGCCTCATTTGAAGCTGTCCCTGCCTGTATGGTCAGCTGTGCAGGTGCACTGTCTGTGGCTGTAGCCGATGAAGTCAGATGAGTGGAGGGGTGATTGCAGAAAGATAAGAGTATTCATTGGACATAGTATGTTTTTGAACATTCATCTTGTTCTCTCTCGGTTACCTCTGTACGTCTTTCCTGCTAGATGCTGTAAAGATATATAATGCACTACCCTCACATACATTACTTACTACCCCAATTAGCCAGAAGAAATTCTATGACCATCCATTAGAGACTTGGAGAGGAAAGGCGAATGTGATGGCAGGTCACTTAGAAGGTTCCAGGGCCAGCGCCGTGGCTTAACAGGCTAATCCTCTGCCTTGCGGCACCAGCAGACCGGGTTCTAGTCCCGGTTGGGGCGCCGGATTCTATCCCGGTTGCCCCTCTTCCAGGCCAGCTCTCTGCTATGGCCCGGGAAGGCAGTGGAGGATGGCCCAAGTGCTTGGACCCTGCACCCGCATGGGAGACCAGGAGAAGCACCTGGCTCCTGGCTTCGGATCAGAGAGATGCCCCGGCCACAGCGGCCACTGGAGGGTGAACCAATGGCAAAAGGAAGACCTTGCTCTCTGTCTCCCTCTCTCACTATCCACTCTGCCTTTCAAAAAAAAAAAAAAAAGGTTCCCAGACAAGGATATTTTCTAGTACTGAGAATTTTATGAACAGAGAGCATAATAACAGGCAAAGGAAAGTCACAAGGCAGCCTGACCTTACGCTGATGAAATTCTTAAGGGGCTTGATTCACAGGAAACTACCCAGAACAGAGAGAGCAAACCTTGTCCAGCAGCCTAACTTCACAGCGTCACGTTCAGACAGCAGACTGCTCAGACTTGGATTTCTTTGAAAATGAGAAAAGAAAGCCATTTGAGGTATCACGGTTTTCAGGTTGTTTTTCATCAACTCTCTCTAACCTGTAATACTTCAACTCTGTTATACATCTTTGGAATTGTCTGTGAACATATTTTACCTTTTAAATGAGATGGAGTTGTGGTCAACTACTCCTTATTCACCAAGAGCTAATTTTAAACAAGGTAAGGTAGTATTTTAATGTGTATAGTATATAATATATATTTGACTTTCTAAAAATTTTAGACCGCTTAATACTCAATATATTAAAAGATCCCCTGGGACAGGCATTTGACCTAACAGTTATGACGTTACTGAAGAGGCCCATATTGGAGTACCTGGGTTTAGTTCCTGGCTACGTCTCCCAACTCTAGCTTCCTGCTAACGCAGGCTCTGGGAAGCAATGGCAGTGGCTCAAGTAATTGAGTTCCAGCCAACCCGGCGGAAGACCTGGGTTGAGTTCCCAACTCCTGTCTCCGGCTCAACCCAGTGTGAGCTGTTACAGATGTCTGGGGAATGAACCAGCAGGTGGGAGCTCTGTGTCTGCCTGTCTGCCTCTTTTTCAATTAGGTGAAACAATATTACTCTGATATGGCCATGTTTTCTTTCCTTGATCTTTCCAAATAATATAAGCATGTAAGTAGACATGAAGTATTTTAAAATGCCCTGATTCTTATCTTCTGTCTTCATGCTGTAGGAATATGTTTACTGGCTCTCTGCCAGGTTCTTGCCCCTGGGTGAGATAAGCATTCAAAGCAGGACATAAGTAAAGAGTGAGAATGGGAGCAGGGTTTATTTAGAAAGAGTACATATTCAGATGTGGATACAGGCAGCCCCACGAAGTGAGATGCTAGCCATGGGCAGAATCTGCCTCTGTGAGGAGAGAGAGAACCCTGCAGTTTAGTGGACCCCTGTATTGGGTTGGCCGTGTTGGCCTAACTGAACATACAGTTTTGATGCAGTTTGGGTGGGATTCTGTTCCACAAAGTCCCTGGGAAGGTTTTCCTGGTGTCTCCAGGCTTTCCTGGCTCAGCACTTGTCATGGCGTCATCGTCTGGCTGGAAGAGACTCAGGTGCATCATGGGAAAGTGGGTGTGTTGGATTACCAAACAAGGGAGTGGAGTTAGGGTACAGGGATAGAGACAGAAACTGCAGGAAATCCTCCAACTATGTTATTCCTTACCCAAGTCCTTGCCTGTTCCATCTCATGTTGGCTTCTTTCTCAGGCACGGAGTTAGCACTTACCACAGTGTAGAACAAGCTCTTGATGTCCTGCTGTGTTGTCTTAAGACCATCACTGTGTCACGCCTTCATTCTCACCCTCTGGCTCAACCATGACCTTGACGCTTGAGTGTAAAAGTCCTAAAGTTTCTTCAAGTCAAGGGGTGCAGGTTTTAGAATAATGCTTCAGGCATTCCCATGGATGCAAAAGCAGGAAATGGATACAGAGGGATCGCTGAGGTCCCGGACTTACCTTGTGGTAAACCACAGCCAACACTCCATCTCTCTGGGACCAGAGACTCTCACCTCCCAGTTGCTGTGAGCATCTGAACCACCCTCTCGTTTCTGTCTGTCTCTCTTGTCCATTCATTGTGTGTCTACCTGAGTAGGGCCCTTTGACCTAACCTCAGCTTTAACCCACAACTCACCAGAAATATCCATATCATAGTCTCAAGAGCAAAAAGCAGATTGGCTTAGCTCCAGTTCTAGAGCAAGGCCCCCAGGTTGCATTCGGAGGCAAGCCAGAAGAAAGGTTTGTCTTGATTGTATCAAGTACAGCTCTTGAGCACATCATCCATGGCTGGGGAGCGTGGGGACAGAGGTATGTGGCACGGGATCACCCTTCCCAGACACCTTAGGCCAGGCGGGTAAGTGTAGTGTTACATCTGTTGCACCCACACTCCCAGAAATTCCTTCTAGAGTTGTTTCCCTCCTGTCTATACCCACACACCCCAGTGCTCCCCAACTTGTTCTACCAGTGATCAGGGTATTTAGCTATGGTGCCCTCTCCCACTTCATTGCTACCACTCTTCTTTCCGCAGCGGAATGTTCAGAGAGCAGACTCCAGGCTTCTAAACAGCTCTGCTCATGACCTGTCTAGCCCGTTTGCTTCCTGCAGTTTGTGTCTCTCACTGGTTCTTCAGGAAGCTGTGAAATCTCTGGGTGATTCTCTGTGGGGTTACATAGTCCCTTGGCTTCACTGTCAAAGGAATGTAAGGAGTAATGACTTGTTAATTACATGAAGCTACTGTAGTCCCAGAGGAGTGCTGGCAAAGTGCATCCTAAATTTTAATGTGCATTTGAATCACATAGGAGTCTTGGTAGAAGGCAACTTCAGGAGCTGTGTGGTGGGGAGGGAGTGCCTGAGGTTTTAAGGAGCTCCCAGGTGGTCCTGATGATGCATGGAAGAACAGCATGGGTAGAAGCATGGATCAGGCAGCGTTGTACATTTGTTGCAGATACAAACTGCTCGTTGGGAGTAGAAGGGAGTACATGTTAGGCATCTTCCTATGCCCTTAACATCCTGCACCATACCCAAGATGTGACTGATAGTCAAATGTGCAGTGGATTTTGACTGAACTCGGTACACATGAAATACAAAAGTTTCTATGCCTTTAAAACTTTTTATTTATAAAAGAGAAATTTCATGTATTTCATATATACAGTTTTAAAAACATAATAATAATCCCCACCCTACATTCCCCCCTCCTTATTTTTCACCATGACATGCTTTTAATTTTGTTTGTAATCACAAGCATAACCCTCCACTAAATAAAGAATTCAACAAGTAGTAAGAAGAAAAACCACTGTTGCTCAGGGGTATAGACAAGGGCTATATACAATAATTAAATCTCAAAATGTCAATTTTGCTCATATATATTACCTTTTTTTACTCTGTATATTAGTTTTCACAACTCATGGAAAACATGAAAACATATTTGTCTTTTGGGAACTGGCTAATTTTACTAAGCATAATGGTCTCCAGTTGTATCCATTCTGTTGCAAAAGACAGGATTTCATTCTTTTTTTATGACTGAGTAGTAGTCCCTTGTGTATATATACCACAACTTCTTTATCCGGTCTCATTGGTTGATGGACATCTGGGTTGATTCCATATCAGCTATTGTGAGTTAAGTTGTTATAAACATAAAAGTATGGATAACTCTTTCATATGCTGATTTCATTTCCTTTGGGTAAATTCCCAGAAGTAGAATGGCTCAGTCATATGGTAGATCTATTTTCATATCTCAGGAATCTCCATACTGTCTTCCTAATGGTTGTACTAATTTACATTCACCAATAGTGTTTTAGGGTACCTTACTCCCACATCCTCATCAGCATTTGTTATTTTTTTTGGATGATAGTCATTGTAACTGTGGTGAGGTGAAATCTCATTGTGGTTTTGATTTGCATTTCCCTGATGGTTAATGCTCCTGAGCATCTTTTCATGTGTCTGTTGGCCATTTATATTGCATCCTTTGAATACTACCTGTTCGTATCATTAGCCCATTTCTTACCTGCATTACTTGTTTTTTGTTGAGTTTCTTGAGCTCCTTGTATATTCTGGATCTTAATCCTTTATCAACTGTATATATAGTTTGCAAATATATTATCTCATTCTACCAGTTGTCTACTTTGTTGAGTGCTTCCTTTGCTGTACAGAAGCTTCTTAGCTTGTTGTATTCTCACTCGTCTATTTTTGCCTTTACTGCCTGTGCTGCTGGAGTCTTATCCAAGAAGTCTTTGCCTGTGCTAATGTCTTGAAGTGTTTCCCTGTGTTTTCCTCTATTAGTTTGCTGGTTACAGGTCTTAGATTTAGATCCCTGATGCATTGTGACTTGATATTTGTGTAGGGTGTAAAGTAGAGGTTTTGTTTCAAACTTGTGCATGCAGAGATCCAATTTTCCTAATATCATTTGTTGAAAAGACTCCTTTCTCAAGGGACTGATTTTAGCTAGTTTGTCAGATTAGTTGGTTGTAGATGTGGGGATTAATTTCTGGGGCCTCTAGTCTGTTTCATTGGTCAACATATCTATTCTTACTACAGTACCAAGCAATTTTCACTATAACTGCCCTGATTGTGTCTTGAAATCAAGTATTATGATGCTTCCAGCTTTATTTCTATTGTTTAGGATTGCTTTAGCTATTCACGGTCTCTTGTGATTCCATATGAATTTTAGGGTCATTTTTTCCAAATCTGAAAATGTGTGTCTATTTTGTTTTTAAGCAAGTGGTTTGCAAAGCGGTTTGCAAAAAAAAAATTGTTAAATCAGTAAAGATTTCTTAAAGGTCTGATTGTGTAAAACTGTAGGAGAAATACAAAGAAAATGTTCCAGTTCCTGCCCACAAGGAGAACACAGGCATCCTTCCCAGTACCTCGTCCTGAAATTGTGGAAATAATTGCAGAATTACAGAGTTTGCAGAGGAAGCAAATGAGCATGTTTATGTTCATAACAATTTGACCTTTTCTAATTTAAGTGTAATGTTCCTAATATTTGCATTAAAGCTAATGGATCACTGTTAGGTTCCTGTGTGACGATGCATTTAAGGATCAATTTTCATGCCCTACGCACAGTAAGTGATTGCTTATACAATAACAGTAGTCTTAATTATCCAGCTAATTCAGTTTAGGAAAATACTTTGTTTCTTCCTCTTTTCTTAGACTAATTACATATTTTTTTAATTTCCCATTTCATAATTAGGGCTTACCTACCATTTAATTCTAATATTACTCTTGTTTAAAGGAGAATATTTTAGAAATTAGTTGGTTGCCATGGTCAAAAAACTGCTGTGTGTTTTACAACAAAAAGATAGAAACAGGAGTAGATTATCCTGTCTTGAAGTTGATTAAACACAAACTCTTATTTCCCCATGTTCTGCAATCTTTGTAAATTTATTCCTTTAAAAAAAAAGTAGCATACTAAAAGTTTTTCTCTGAACCTGTCCAGCTGTTTGGATAGGCAAGCAAAAAAAGAAGATATTTCAAAAAGTTAGTGGAAAGTATATATTATGAAAAAACAATGCATGGGTTTCAAAATTTTTTGTACCAAAATAAACTTAGCTTTTGATGCCATTTTTCCACAGAGCTTTGGAAGTGTCCTCATACATGCTGTGTATGCATACATACTTAGATTCACAAGTAAATAAAATGTATTGAATAAGATTATCGACTTTGGAAAGAATGTGAATTGGATCACTTAGAAAAGGAAGACGGAAATCATAAATATTGGCTTTGATGACATTTGTATAGGCTGAGTATCTACACAGTAAATAGCATCTGAGTTTTTTGTTTGTTTGTTTGTTTGTTTTGACAGGCAGAGTGGATAGTGAGAGAGAGAAAGAGACAGAGAGAAAGGTCTTCCTTTTTGCCGTTGGTTCACCCTCCAATGGCCGCTGCGGCCGGCGCATCTTGCTGATCCGAAGCCAGGAGCCAGGTGCTTCTCCTGGTCTCCCATGCGGCTGCAGGGCCCAAGGACTTGGGCCATCCTCCACTGCCTTCCCAGGCCATAGCAGAGAGCTGGCCTGGAAGAGGGGCAACTGGGATAGAATCCGGCTCCCCAACCAGGACTAGAACCCGGTGTGCCGGCGCCGCAAGGCAGAGGATTAGCCTGTTAAGCCACAGCGCCGGCCCCAGCATCTGAGTTCTTCAACTCAAAGCCAGTAAACATATACTTTGTGTCCTACATGTAGTGGAAACCAGTGGCAATAAGTGATTACCATTTTGTTTCAATTTGTAAGATTTAGGCAGAGTGAGAGAGAGAGAGAAAGAAATCTTCCATTTGCTGCTTCAGTTCCCAAGTGCCCACAACAGCTAGGGTTGGCCCAGGCTGAAGCCAGCAGCCTGGGACCACAGTACTTGAGCCATCATCCACTGCCTCCCAACACCCATTAGCAGGATGTGGGACTCAAACTGGCACTCTGATATGGGATGTGGGTGTCCTGGGTGGCAGCTTAACCTACGGAGCCATAATAGCAGCCCCAGTAATGAATGGTTCTGGATAGATCATGCATTACATAAATTTATGTAATAAAACTGACATAATTTGGATAAAGTAGGACATCACTGAGTTTCTATGTGGAGAAGGAAGAGTTCGCTGAAGCAAGAAATGTAGCTTTAGACACACTGGGAGGCCAGCCCTGTGGCACAGAGGGTCAGGCTGTCACTTCCAATGCTGGCATCCCATATGGGTGCCAGTTGGAATCTCGGCTGCTCCACTTCCAATCCAGCTCCCTGCTCATGCTCCTGGGAAAGCAGCAGAGGATGGCCCAAGTGCTTGGACCCCTGCCAACCATGTGGGGGTACCCAGAGGAAGCCTCTGGCTGGCCATTGTGACCATTTTGGGAGTGAACCAGTGGATGGAAGATTCTCTTCCTCTGTCTGTCTGTATCTCTCTCTCTCTCTCTACCTCTGCCTTTCAAATAAATAATCAATAAGCCCCCCAAAAATGTAGGAAGACCTCCCTGGTAGATGTTGGCACATAGTTCTATCATGGTTGTCTCACTGAGAAGAACTTACAAGGGTGGCCTTGGAAACAAACATTTATTCCTCTTTCATTCCCTACGTCCTCTTTCATTACCTATGCAGCCCAGATGTAATCCACATGTCAGCTGCCTGGATTTCTTCAAGTCTTCCAGGTTGTCAGGATCAACTTGTTCCTTAAAATATAATTTAAGTGGACTCTAATCACAATGTCGCGTACAAGGAGTTCCCATCATTCACCCCAGTACCTCCTGTGGCTGGAACTGGAGTTCAAGTGTTGGCTAGATGCCTGTTGCTTGGCTCCTTTTGGAGCTGATTCCATACAGGATTCAAGAAACTGAAATACCCCATGCCACCCACATAAATATTTTTTAAATCAAGTTAGTGTGAGTGAAAACATTTCAGTATACAGTGCTGCTGTCACTGGGAGGTAATAGTCTTTCAAAGTCAGAACGTGACGGAAGGCACAGTCCACGGGTAGACGTGGAAGAGGAAAAACTAACGGTGGTGAGCCAGCATCTGCTTGTTTCACGTGGGCTACAAAAATAGAGACAAATACAGAGCCCTCTCAAGATTTTGAAACAAATTAGTATTGTCTGTGTGTTACAGTAAGTAGGAAAATTCACCTGTGAATGTTAAACATGGAACAGCAGAAGTTAGTCACTTGATTGCAAGAACCCAAAAGGGTATTCAACACCTATTGAGAGAAGGATAACCAGAGTATGTTGATGCTTGGTGAGCTGGTAATTATAAAGAACATGATTTCCTTTTTCAAGAAATCAAGGCCAGTGCTGTGGCTCACTAGGCTAATCCTCCGTCTGTGGTGCCGGCACCTCGGGTTCTAGTCCCGGTTGGGGTGCTGGACTCTGTCCCAGTTGCTCCTCTTCCAGTCCAGCTCTCTGCTGTGGCCTGGGAAGGCAGTGGAGGATGGCCCAAGTGCCTGGGCTCTGCACCCGCATGGGAGACCAGGAGGAAGCACCTGGCTCCTGGCTTCAGGTCGGCGCAGTATGCCGGCCACAGCAGCCATTTCGGGGGTGAACCAATGGAAAGGAAGACCTTTCTGTCTGTCTATCTCTAACTCTGCCTGTAAAAAGAAAAGAAAAAGAAAAAAATCAAGCCCACATGGCCTTTATCTCCTTTTTCTGACATCTGCCAGCAGGTTCATCAACTGCTCCTCAGCCCTGCTGTGTGCATAGCATTCGGTCTGCTCATTTCTTACATTCAGTTTTTCCAAGGATTTGTTCCCAGTCTTACTTCAGAAACTATTATAAAATGATACAGTTTCCAGATGCTCCACATGAGGTTTGTGGGATCTGGTCTTCAAACTACCTGAATGTAGCTCTTATTTGGTGGGAAATTATAATTAATGAGGCTTTTTTTTATTTCGTTCAAAGGTAGGCTATAGTTCATTTATCTGAAGTGTTTTTAAATATCTATGAGAAGTTTTATGATACACCAGCAGACATCCCATTTAGATAATATCACCCAGAAAATTAGAATAATACCTACTGTTATAAAGGAAAAGCTAAAGGAGAATTTTTTAAAAAATGTTATGTATTTGAGAGAGAATTCCACTCACTGGTTTATTCCCCAAATGGCTACAACAGGTGGGACTGGGCTGGGACCAAAGCCAGAAGCCAGAAATTCAGTCCAAGTCTAGCACATAAGTGGCAGGAACCCAGGTACTTCAGGCATTATCACTGCTCCCAAGGTGTGCATTGGCAGGAGTTGGGAGCCAGAGGCAGAAGTCAAACCCAGGCACTCTGCTGTGAGATGCAGGTTCCTTAAATGCTAGGCTAAACACCAGCTCTTAGAGCTCGAATTTAAAACAAAGAGTTAAGCATCTGGGGTATAACCTGGGATGTGGAGTGACAGGTCCTATTCCACCCACCTTTGTGGTCTGAATCACATGTCGTGAGCAGGAGGCGCTGTCTGGTTCCTGCTCTGCTGGGTCCCCCTTAGAGCCCTGTGGCCTTTGCCAAGGTTGGTGTTTCACAGGTGTGGTCACAGTCCCTGTCCCTCACCGGCAGTACACAAGGTGGGTCGTTTATGTTGGAAGGAGAGATTGGGATGGAGTCGCAGCAGTGGGCAAGGAAGAGGGACCCTCAGTAAGTCCCGCCGAGCCCTGGGTGCAGAGGACAGCAAGAGAGGCAGCCAAGGGGATCGGGCTTCCTGCAGACCAAACCCTGTCCTCAGTGATCTGACCCCATGTTGGCCACGCACAGGCCTCCCAAAGGCCCGGTACCTGGGAGGTGCCGTGACTTGCTGAGCTCTGCAGACAGGAGTAAAAAGGACTGCTTCAGGATCGGATCATTTCCCTGCCCTTTGTCTGAAAGGGGGAGTCAACGTGGCCAAGTCATCAAGGCCGAAGGAGAATGGCCAGGGAGATGTACAGAGAGCAAGCAGCCGCACCTCTGGGAATTCCCTTCTCTCCCTGTTACCCCCCGAGGACTTGCCTGGTGGTGTCTAACCTCCCAGAGAGCCGCTTTGCCTGTGTCCTTCGTTAGCCAAGAGGGGCGCCTTGATCTGGGGGCCAGCTGTCAGAGCTTGTTCTCTGAGGTGGAAGAACTTTTCAGCAAAGTTCTGTGCAGAGGTACATTCTCTCTATTGGGTGCCACAGGACGATGTGATGCCAGAGGGTCACCCCCACCCCAGGGCGCTCTGCCAAGGCTTGCTACTCCCAGAACCACTCACAGGAGGTCCAGTCATCGTCCCTAATTTACATCCCCTATTTGGGTTGTGATAGTGATTTTCAGGGTGAAGATAAAGCCGTTACACCGAATGTGTGTTCTTTCCTGATTACTTGTCTCTCAACCCCCTTAGGCTGCTCTGTGTCAGAGGATCCATAATGCAGATGACCACCATGAATGATCATTTGAAGCCGGTGGTCTAAGACTGAGTCCCCACCATGACACTGTTTTGGTGCAGGGGTATATGGACTACCTCGTCCGTGAATGTTTGCCTGTCTTAGTTAATCCTGCAAGTAGCAGGTGTGACTGCTTACAAATGACTGGACAGGGAAAGACCCAGGCTCTGTGCCATCCAAATTAAATTCAGAAAGCCAGGAAATTCATCATTCTGACACCCCTTTGCAGATGGAGAATGTACTTTGAAATGGCTCTTGAAATGTGTCTTGTTTACAGGAGGAATACATTAGCAGGCTGTGTTAATTAGAAATGGTATCAGGGTGAGGACTTAAATGACAAATGTAAAATGGAGATACTGTGGTCCTGAACTGAAAGGGTGAATGTTTCCCCTGTTTACCTACATTTTGGATTTTGAAGTTTCCTTTCAAACAGGCTATGTGATTGCTTATCTTCAATTTTATGCAAAGTCCAGTATTTATGGCTATAGTATAGGTTTATGGACATTATATTTATTAAATGGAGACATTGGGGGAAATATTTGAAAAGAAACAATCCTTACTATGAGGATTTCTTGTAATATATGACAACTCTTCAAAAAGTTATGGAAAATGGAATAAAAAGATAAATATATTTTGGCACAAAAATTGGAAATCAACTCTTTTCATAATATGAATGTTCATGAACTTTTTGAAGAATCTTTGTATGCATGCATTTTAACGTTTTTGCATGAAAATAAACATCTTAATTTTCCATGAACTTTTTGAAGGTCCCTCATACTGGTCTTAAAACTTTCAGGTCGTATGGGCTTTGTATGGATAGATTCCCTCAGAATCCTGGTTTTCATGGGGACACAGCTGATTAAGCTGCTGCGTGGGGGTGCCTACATCCCACATAAGAGCTCTGGTTTCCAATCCAGCTCCTGCTTTGGCCTGGCCCAACCCCAGCTGTTGCAGCCATCTGGGGGGGAGGATCACGGATGGAAGAGCTCTGTCTCTCCCCACCTCTGTGTCATCTACCTTGAACGTGTAGGAGCAGCATCAGAGGCCAACAGAGGTCCACGCAGACCTGCCCAGCCTTTGACAAGATGCATGCCCTGCCCTCACCCTGTTGGCAGCTGCTTCTTCTGAGTTTAGGGAGGACAGAAAGGAGTCTTGGAGACCCCCAACCTTGCAGTGCAACAAGGAATTTGCAGCACAAACTGAACATGATTAGATCAATGATTCCCAAAGTGTATTCCATGGAATGTAAGTTGTATAGCATGACCGTGTGTGTGTGTACATACATGTGTTCCCACATGTATGTATGAAAAAGTACCACAGTACCCCACATGTGTCTGAAAAAGGAAAGGGGTCCAATTATCATTAACACTAGAAATGGTGAGTTAAACAGAAGTTACTAAGTGCTTTATGTGAAAAATTGCAATTGATCTTAACTAACTTTTGCAAAGGATACTATTAGAAATTATGAAGAAGTTAAGCAATGTAAGTCATACTGTAACATGTCATCCTGGGATTCAATGCCATTTTGAGTCTAGAGTCCTGATATATTGACCCCATGACTTTCTTTAGCCTTTTAAAATGATATATATGTACACTGAATCTCCTATAGATGGCCATGGTATGCATTTCTCACATTTATTTGTACTTGAACCTATTTTGAATTTTTCTGAGCTTCCCCAAAAATGAATGTTCTAAGGAACCCACATTGTGAAGCATGGGGCTGTATTTAATCACATAGCCTCCAATCAAACGCAGCTTCAATTGGGCAAACCAAAAATTGGCTTTTGCTTATATACAGACACAAAGAGCTACTCTACAGTGGTGCTGTGGTAGACTGAATTCTGACGTGTCTGTACTGAAGTCGTCTGATTTAGCTCTCTCCTCTCGTTTCAGATGTTTCATCCCCAACATCTACGCAGCTCTGTTCACCGCAGCTCTTGTTCCGTTGATGTGCCTTGTGGTGGTTTTTGTGGTTTTCATCCATGCCTACCAGGTGACGCCCCAGTGGAAGGCATACGACGATGTCTTCAGAGGAAGAACAAACGCTGCAGGTTTGCACTTGGGACATTGGGGACTTGTTAATGATGAGAAAATGTTTTTTTTAAAAAAAAAAGAACTTAAGTTCAGCTCTCTGCTCTGAAGCCCAAAATCAAACTATTGCTCTCCAGCTTCTCCTACTTCTTGGGACTTCCTGACACCTTTCTTCAGGGCTCTGGAGGTTCTATTGCTGGCTCCAGTTTTTTCCTTACTATACTAATTTCCAAGTAAATGAGTCACAACCTTGGGGAGCTGCTTCCCAAGCTTTCTTCAACTCAAGCAGTAACAACCTGCATTCGACCTGTGAAATCGATTTGTCTCTCTGCTTCACAGTCGAACAAATCCTTGCCACACTCGTGAGTACTATATGTTGCATGAGGCTCTCTGACCGTGCTGACAGATGTCTAAAAACATCTGTAATCGGGCAGCCTCAGAAGTGGCTGCATATGTCTGGTTGTTGAAGATCATAAGTCTTTCCAGCTCAAATTGGCTTCCACCACAGCTCATTTTTTCCCTTTGAATCATACTTAGCACAGGTTTTTATGAGCTGATTCTTTTTTGGTTGTTGTTCAATTAGAGTCTCTTGAGAATTTTTTAGCTAGGAGCAGCAACTACACACCTCCCTACAGAAAACTCTAAAGTGCTGTGACTGGTTGGTTAGAGGGAATCTTAGCAGTTACATGTAAGCAGATCTCTCGTGAACCACTAGAGAGAAGGTTTCTATTTTCTGAGCTTTTCTAAATCCAAAGCCAAGTGAATGGCAGTCTTAGACAAACTCTGCACATTTTAACTGTTTCTTAGAAGTCAAGCAGGAAACTATAGGAGGCAAAAATGGAATTGAAAGATAATGATTTAAAATACAAACGGAGTTTCTCAACATAAGCTCTATTGAGTTCAACACACTTAATACACTTTTATAAGCATGGTACCAGCCATTTACTCTATTCCGAAAGACGTGAGGCTCCTAGGCATTTAACCATGTCAGTACAATTTTCTTTTTAAGTGAAGAAGCGTGGGTACGCTTTAGAGAAGTTTTGAGATTATGAGACAAAGTGTTAAGTCAGAAGGAGCTACGTCAGGACTGTTGGGGGATGCCTAAGGATTTCCCACCAAAGCTCTCGCAGCATTGCCCTTCCCTGAGGAATGAGCAGGAGCATTGCTGTAGTGGAAAGGGACCCTCTATGAAACTTTCTTGGGTGCTTTTCTGCTAAAACTTTTGTCAACTTTCTTTTTTAAAAAAAACTTTCATTTAGTAAATATAATTTTCCAAAGTACAGTTTATGGATTACAATGGCTCCCCCCCCCATAACTTCCCTCCCACCCGCACCTCTCCCATCTCCCACTCCCTCTCCCATTCCATTCACATCAAGATTCATTTTCAATTATCTTTATATAAAGAAGATCGATTTAGTATGTATTAAGTAAAGATTTCATCAGTTTGCACCCACAGAGAACATAAAGTGTAAAATACTGTTTTAGTACTAGTTATAGCATTAATTCACATTGGACAACACATTAAGGACAGAGATCGCACATGAGGAGTAAGTACACAGTGACTCTTGTTGTTGACTTAACAATTTGACACTTTTGTTTATGGCATCAGTAATCCCCCTAGGTTCTAGTCTTGAGTTGCCAAGGCTATGGAAGGCTTTTGACTTCGCTGACTCTGATCATTTTTAGACAAGGTCATAGACAAAGTGGAAGTTCTCTCCTCCCTTCAGAGAAAGGTACCTCCTTCTTTGATGGTCCCGTTCTTTCCACTGGGATCTCACTCGCAGAGATCTTGCATTTAGGTCCTCTTTTTTTATTTTTTATTTTTGCCAGAGTGTCTTGGCTTTCCATGCCTACAATACTCTCATGGGCTCTTCAGCCAGATCCGAATGCCTTAAGGGCTGATTCTGAGGCCAGAGTTCTGTTTAGGACATCTGTCATTCTATGAGTCTGCTGTGTAGCCCGCTTCCCATGTTGGATCGTTCTCTCCCTTTTTGATTCTATCAGTTAGTATTAGCTGACACTAGTCTTGTTTGTGTGATCCCTTTGACTCTTAGACCTATCAGTGTGATCAATTGTGAACTGAAATTGATCACTTGGACTTGTGAGATGGCATGATACATGCAATCTTGATGGGATTGTATTGGAATCCCCTGGCACATTTCTAACTCCACCATTTGGAGCAAGTCCGATTGAGCATGTCCCAAATTGTACATCTTCTCCCTCTCTTTTTCCCACTCTTATATTTAACAGGGATCATTTTTCAGTTAAATTTCAACACCTAAGAATAATTGTGTGTTAATTAAAGAGTTCAACCAATAGTATTAAGTAGAACAAAAAAATACTAAAAGGGATAAAGTATTAAATTGTACATCAAGACAGGACAAGGGCTAATCAAGTCACTGTTTCTCATAGTGTCCCTTTCACTTCAACAGGTTTCCTTTTTTGTGGTTGGTTAGTTGTCACCAATCAGGGAGACCATATGACATTTGTCCCTTTGGGACTGGCTTAATTCACTCAGCATGATGTTTTCCAGATTCCTCCATTTTGTTGCCAATGACCAGATTTCATTGTTTTTGACTGCTGTATAGTATTCTATAGAGCACATGTCCCATAATTTCTTTATCCAGTCTATTGTTGATGGGCATGTGGGTTGATTCCAGGTCTTAGCTATTGTGAATTGAGCTGCAATAAACATTGAGGTGCAGACCACTTTTTTGTTTGCCAAATTAATTTCCTTTGGGTAAATTCCAAGGAGTGGGATGGCTGGGTTGTATGGTAGGGTTATATTCAGGTTTCTGAGGACTCTCCAGACTGACTTCCACAGTGGTTTGACCAGTTTGCATTCCCACCAACAGTGGGTTAGTGTCCCTTTTTCCCCACATCCTCGCCAGCATCTGTTGTTGGTAGATTTCTGGATGTGAGCCATTCTCACCGGGGTGAGGTGAAACCTCATTGTGGTTTTAATTGCATTTCTCTGATTGCTAGTGATCCTGAACATTTTTTCATGTGCCTGTTGGCCATTTGGATTTCCTCTTTTGAAAAATGTCCACTGAGGTCCTTGGCCCATCTCTCAAGTGGGTTGTTTGTTTTGTTGATTTCATTGTAGATTCTGGTTATTAATCCTTTATCTGTAGCATTCTTAAAACACTGCCAAAGAGCAGATTTTATCATCTTTGGTTCTCCAAATGGTCAACAAGCAGAATGCTTTGGGCATCCTAAAACTCAACCTTTCCTGTGGACCAATCTGCTCTTGCTGTGACTGCGCCACTTCCTCCTATTGGTAGCCGCTGTGTTGATTGTGCTTTGTCTTCAAGTTCTAACTCGGAAAACCGTGTTTCGTCTTTCACTACAATTCTTCAGGGAAATGCTTCAGGTCTTGATCCCACTTGTTTCAAGTGTACATTGAAAGCTCTGCTTTTGTCTGCAGCTGACCTGAGTGTAATTGTCTTGGCCTCCATCGAGCAGACAGTTTGCTCCACTTTAATTTTCCAGTCAGGCTTGTGTTAGCTGAACCAGTTGAGATGTCTATGAAGTGGCTATTGTTTTGCTGTTAACCATTGGCTTTCTTAAGTTAGGGCATGAGCAAAATTTGATTTTTTTCCTTGCAAACTGACGTAGATGGTCTGCCATGGTGGACTTCCTTTTCAGTCTCATCTCACCCTTCCTTAAAATGAATTATCTGCTTGCAAGCTGCTGATTTCTTTGGAGCGCTGCCCCTGTGGGTTTTTGTAAAGCATCAGTGATTTCACCCTGTTTCTACCTGAGATTTACTATAAATTCAGTGTTTATTGTTATTTCAATTTTAACAGAACTCATGTTCTTTTTAAGTCCATTTTCAAGCTCACGTCTTATCCTTCTTCATGCCTCAAACTAGATCCTGTTCGTATATGTCTCAACAGATTAGTGCAAGTTCATTTTGGTGCAAAATTTTTCAAAGCCAGCCATATTTTTTTGTAGCATGCATTTCCCTGATCTTTCTGAAGACTCCACATATATAAAGTCCCTATCAGAGTCTCTAATGTATGACTAGGGACTTAATATGCATTTCCATTTATAGGATATCACTCTAACATAACTGAGGCAGGGAAGAATTCCATTATAATATGAAGAGAAGATACTCTTTTTTGTATTGATTTGTGGGACAGTTTGTAGGATAGAAGTACCTAGCTAGCTCTTTTCAATTCTCTCTCATTACTGTGCCATCTCTGTGTAGGGAGAATACTACTCTAGGTTATGATTAATTTTAGATTATTTAATGCTTACATAATATAGAAATCCTCCTTTTTCATGGAACATAGAATGTATACAGAAATTATGCTTTTATTAAACTTGGGACTCATTTTGTTAAAATGCATATTCTGCTTTGTAGAGAAAGGTTTCTTTCTCTAAATAAAAAGATTTGTTTAGGTTTATGTATAAAACAGAAGAAACCAATGTTTTACTATTTTCAGTGGTGATAACATAAGTACCCAACATAGTAGGTTAATCCTTTGAAGGCCTAAATGGCCCCTTATGCCTTGAATGTGATCTGTCATTGATCAAGTTGATAAAACAGTACCACAGTAATCTGGAAAACATGGCCCTCAAGCACTGGCCAGGGTGCTAAAAGTTCCAGCATGGTTGTGCCTCAGCTCGGGAACCCTCTATTGCAGTGAGATATTAGTAGAAGCCTGACTGTTGTGTAGCTTTTCAAATAAAGAATATTTATATTTCTTATTCCCACGACAACTCAGGTAATAGTCATTATTCCATACAGACTCTTGCAGCATCTTCTTCCTTGGTCTCTGTGGTTCTAGTCTTTTTCTTCTCCATTGCATTAGTGGATTCTTCAGTCTTTAACATTTATACCATTCAAGGTCTCTCACATTGCCCAAAAGAAAAGTCCAGTCTCTTTGGACTTCCAGAGTCCCCACAGCCGAGCCCTGGCTGTCTTTTCATTTTCATGTTATTATTTATCTTGCATTCTTACTGTGTGATTCTAATTACTTTTTGTAAAATTGCCTGATCTTCATTCACATAGAGAAACCTCTACTTCAGCTCCTCCTCCTTGGCTGATACAATCCATATGTTCAGTCAGTGGGAATGTGTAGATGAGTGAGGAAGTAGAAGGGACTCATCAGCTGGCCAACATAACCCAAAATCTAAGCTAAAATATCATATTCGACAGACATAAGTTAACTCCTCGGGTTTCCCTTTCACTCTTCTTCAGAAGTTCCAGAACTGCCCTATTTCTTGTGTGAAGCCTTGGGAATCACCTCTTTACAGAACCACACTGAGTAAGCATTACTTATCCCCTAACCCCTGCCTGTAAAGCACTTTTCCTCCGGTCGTTATAATACTTGTCTGAGAATGGGGTGGTGACTTTTTTTGGTGTGGTGGTTGATTTCCTTAATACAGTATTGGTTCCTCCAGAGAAAGGACCACTTTGTGTTCATCTCTGTATTCTTAGTGGCTTGAAAAGTGCTCAGTAGAGAACAGGAGCATAATTATTAATCAATGAATAAAAGTAACGACCATCAATACCTCATAATATCCTATAATCATAGGAATGGATAGCCTTGCTAAATACACTATTCAACAGAGGAGTAACTATTATATCATCCAAAGTGGAAGTTAGATTTATCTGGTCTGTAGATATTCCTTTGAAAGGTGATATTATTAGGACTATTTTGTTCTCTTTTTCTTTGACTTCCATGATTTATAAAACTATATGCTCAGATTTAACCTTGACCTATTCACTTATATTTTATTTGTAACTTACTATAACTTACTTCCATTGGATTATGCTCCATTTAATCAAATTCAAAATTTCTAGTTAAAAAAAGTCTGTCTACACTACCAAGCAGGAGCATCTGACACACTTTGAATCTTTCTGCTAAAATACTATTGCACTGATTTGTAAAATATCCAGCTATGTGGGCACTATAAATTCAGGTTTTCCCCTCTGCCCCACTCCATATATATAGCCGTGGAAGATAATGAAAGATGTTAAAAAGGCTCAGAAATAGAGCAGAAACATAAAATGGTGAGCTAAGCCAAAAGCTTGGCCCCAGTGTTTCCTGAACCCTAAAGCAAATGGATGTGGCTGGATCTCAGCTTCCGTGGTAGGAAATTGGGGACCAAAAGGACCCAACCCAAAGCAAGTAAAGTAGAGCAATAGATTGTGCACGCGGGCATCCCAGGAAAGAGCTGCCAGAAGGCTTTGGCTTAAAGGATTATCTGGGAGCCCACAGAGAAGGCAGAGAGCGCATCTCAGTCAGTACCTGGACCAAGCTCTTTAGGGTTCACAGACTGTGTCTAGCACATCCCCACATCACCATGCAGACAGAAGGCCCTCAGCATCAAAGTCATTCTCTTTCGGACTGAGAGCAACAGCACAGGGTACCCGAGTGCAGCAATGATAAAAGCGTTTCGAAGCAAAAGGTAGCTAGAGAAAGAGAAGGGGGTAGGAGAAAATGCAGACACACAGATGCTTTATACTCCAAATCAATTGCAGTATTAAAAGATCTAAGCCAGACAGAAAACCAGCACAGACAGACATGAAAGCCAGCAATCAGAGACAGGAATTTAAGCCAGAACATAGAATGACCCGTAAATGACTTAGACGGAGTGTGTTGGGATCAGGAATGGCTGCCTTACAGGACACTCTCCTGTCTGTTTTCCCATTTCATCTCCTTTAACAGCTTCATGCAGGTGTAGTTTATTTTTTAAAGATTTATTTTTATTTATTTGAAAGACAGTTACAGAGAGAGGTAGAGCCAGAGACAGAGAGGTCTTCCATTCTGCTGGTTCACTCCCCAAATGACCGTGACAGCCAGAACTGAGCTGATAGAAGCCAGGAGCCTTTTCAAGGTCTCCCATGTGGGTGCAGGGGCCCAAGCACTTGGGCCATCTTCTACTGTTTTCCCAGGCCATAGCAGACAGCTGGATCGGAAGAGGAGCAGCCGGGACTCGAACCAGTGCCCATATGGGATGCCAGCACTGCAGGTGGCAGCTTTACTCGCTATGCCACAGCGCCAACCCCCAGATGTAACTTATATACCATAAAGTCTGTCTGTTTAAACTGTACAATTCAATGGATTTTAGTACGTTCATATAGTTGTGTAACTATCCCCATAATGATCCCCAAAGTAACCTCATACCCAGTGGCAGTCATTCCCCCTTCTCCACTCCTCAGAGCCCTAGGCAACCACGAATCAACTCTCCGTATCTATAGATTGTTCCCTTCTGCACATTTCATATAATAGGATCATAAACTTCTGGTCTGCAGTGACTGGCTTCTTTCACTGTGCGCACATAATCACAGTTCATCCATGTCATAACATGCATGATGATCAAGTTCATTTTTCCTGCCAAGTAATAGTCCCCTGTGTGGATGCACTATGCTTCATCCATCCATTGATCGCTGGATGGAAATTTAGGCTGTTTTCAAATTTGGGCTGTAATGCATGATGCTGCCAGAGGCATTCACGTACAAGGTTTGGTAATGACACAGGTTTTCCTTCCTGTTGGTTGTATACCTGGGAGTGGAATTGCAGGGCTGTGTGGCGATGCTATGCTTAGACTTTTGAGGAACTGCCAAAGTGTTTTCCAAAGTTGCTACAATTTCTTGGACTTTTTAAGAACCAGCCACACTTATTTGATAATGTGTTATCTGTGGCTGCTTTCACAACAGAGTTGAGTACCTGTGGTTCTGATACTGTGTAGCCTGCAAAGCCCAAGATTTCCAGCTTTTAGGAGCTCTACAGAAAAACTTTGACAACTGACCCCTGATGTGAAAGATGATGTATCCATGGGAAACACTTAAACATAAAAAGCAAAAACAAAATACAGACTCATCAATATGAATGTGAAATAATTTCAGAAAAGATACTTATTGATTTTTCAAAATATTTTAATGTCTGAGATAAACTCTGGGTGAGATAGAGATGAAGGAACTAGACTCTGAAGGTAGAATCAGAAATTCACAAAGGAAGTGTACAAAGTGGAGGAAGGATCTAACACTGGCATTCTGTATGAGCACCTGTTTAAGTCCCAGCTCCTCTGCTTCCAATCCAGCTCCCTGCTAATGCACCTGGGAAGGCAGTGAAAGATGGCCCAAGTATCTGGACCCCTGCCGCCCCTGTGGGAGAGCCAGATGGAGTTCCGGATTTCCGGCTTTGACCTGGCCAGCCCCAGCTGTTATGGCCATTTGGGGAGTGAACCAGCAGATGGAATATCTCTTTCTCACTCCCTCCATCTCTCTGTAATTCTGCCTTTTAAATAAATAAATAAGTCTTTAAAAAAATAAAAAAGAGGAAACATGAAAACAACCCTACAAGGTACAGAAATAGATTGATTGCCAGAAAAGAGAATCGAGTAAAGGCATTTTTTTTAAAGAGGAAATAGTTGAGAACTTCCCAGAATTACAAAAATATTAATGCAGCTACACATGAAATAGATATTTACACTTTTAAAAACAGAGGTTTGCTGAAAAGTCTAGTATATCAGCAAAATATTAAATACATTTTGAAAGTTCCCATATCTGTATTTTTTTTAGAAACTTAATAGTTACTTTTCTTTGCTGCTTTTTTTACATTTATTTGTTTGAGACAGACAACAGAAATAGAACTCCCCAAATACCCACAATAGCCCTCACAGGCCAGGAATTCAATCCAGGTCTCCTACGTGGGTGGCAGGAACCCAACCACTTGAGCCTTTACCAGCAACTCAGCATTATCAGGAAACGGATCAGGAGCCAGAGCCAGACACTCCAGTGTGGGACACAGGACAATATGGGGCACAGGTAAATCAACTGCTAGCCAGTCCCCCGCCTCTCTTCGCTTCCAGTATTCCATGTCTTTACTACAAGAGGCAGAAGCCCCACACAGATCCACGGTGCAAACAGATGCACCTAAGTTCTCTGAAACCCAGCCTTGAAAGGCAATATGCAGATGGGCGCCCAGCCGCTTCCCGTTCCTGAGACACCCGTCCTTCCCACCCCACTCCACGTACACTGAGCACAGGAGGAGGAGTGTAGTTCCCATCCGTCTGAAGCTTACTGGGCTTTATTCTCCATTCTTCCATGCTTGCAAAAGCAGCTTTTTCTCCAAAGGGAAATTTGATGGTTTTCACTTTAATTATATTTTTCCTGCACCTGTTAACTGGATAAACATTTTTTAGAATAGGTAGTATTAAGTAGTATTGTGAGAAATATGTTCCCAAGTAACAAATCAAATCGATTATAAAATAAATCCCTTTTTCTTATAAAAATTCAAATCTCTAGTTATACATTATGACAAATTTTAGTCAAACATTGTCAATGGTTTTTGTTTGATACATTTTTAGCAATGAATATGATACTTAAGAAAGTTCAATTTATAGTCTCTTTATAGCCATGCCAGTTTTAAAAAAATAATCAGAATGATTATCTATTTGCCTTGGAGTATTAGGCTTGATGAACAGATGCAATTAGTTATCACATGCTTCAGACATACTTGGGTGATGGACAGGCTCACATCAATCATTTTATTAGCCTAGAATCTTCTATAAGTTCTATAGAACTGTTCTCCAAACCAATCACTCCCTTTGCAGATTAAATACACCTGACAGGGTCACCATTGTGGTGTAGTGGGTAAAGCCAGCATGTGCAACACCATCATCCCCTATGAGTGCTGGTTCATGTCCTGGCTGCTCCATTTCTGATCCAGCTCCCTGCTACTGGCCTAGGAAAAGTAGTTGAGGGTGGCCCAAGTGGTTGGGCCCCTGCCACCCATGTGGGAGACCTGGATAAAGCTCCCGCCGCCTAGCTTTGATCTGGCCCATGCCTCGCCATTGCAGCCATCTGGGGAATGAACCAACAGATGGAAGATCTCTCTGTGTCTCTGTCTCTCCCTCCCTCTGTTAACTCTTTCAAATAAATAAATCTTAAAAAAAAAAAGAGCAATTTTACAACGACATTTGTTGGTCATAATCTAGGTAACAATCAGTCAATCCCTTGGCTTTTTGCTTCTGACATCCTTAATTTCAGAGCTCAAATGAACTCAGTGGAATCCAAAGAAAAAGGAAGAGCAAAAAGAGAGTTCTAGGGACGGCACATTAAGTCACCACTTGGGGTACCCATATTTCATATCCAAGTGCTTCTGGAGTCCCAGCTGCTCTGCTTCTGATCCAGCTTCCTGTTACTGCACCTGGGAAATAGTGGATGCTAGCTCACATTCCTGCACCCTTGTGGGAGACATAGTTGGAGCTTCTGGCTCCTGGCTTTGATGTGGCCTGGCCCTAACTGTTGGAAAGCATTTGGGTAGTGAACCATGAAGCAATGGATGAAAAATGAATGAATGAATGACTGTCTGTCTCTCTGCCTTCCATTAACGAAGAAAAGGGTAAGGAAATCAAATATGCCCTGTGCTATAGATGGCTACCATCACCCCGTTCCCACCTGAGGGTGGTCTGAGACACTAGTACCTTTGAGACACCAGCAGCCCTTTGGCTGTCTGATTGCCATGAACCAAATTCTTAAGGTCAGTGACTCCCAATGACCTTGACCAGCTGCCTCCCCTTCTTTGGTGGGTAGATGCGGAGTGAGAATGAGTCATGGTGAGGTTCTGCTCCCTGAACAAGATTTCAGTGTCTCAGCCAGAGTTTTAAACAAAGCCTGTAATTTTCGAGTTTGGTTTTGATCTCTGGCAATGATAAGCTCAGCTCTTCTTTTAGACTCGTTAGAATGCACTGACTCCTTTCTGATTCATCAGCCAGTTTAATGTGAGGAATGATTCATGGAGCAGAAGAAAATTAATTTGAATAAAAAGAGGAAGTAAGTGATTACAAATCCCTTTGTTATAAAAATCGCATACCTAAGCTCCAAAATGAGTAAAAATGGGAAGGTGACTCGATCCAGGTAACTGGGAATCTGAGGTGTTTGGAAGGGCCATGTTCTCACCTGGGAGCATTTCCTGAGGATGAAATGCGTGTGTGTTGTCTTCTCCAAAGGCGGCTGCCATCACTCATGTCCCTTCTGTTAGCTGAGTGCTGTTCTCATGTCCCCTTCTTTAAAATCTGAGTGAGCTGTGAGCTGGCTTAGCCCAATATAAAGTAATAGAAGTCCCATAAAAGTCCTTTAAAGGCCTTGCAGTGTCAGCTTCCTATCTCTGGGAAGCCAGTAGCCACGCTGTGTGTCCAGTTACCCTGAGGACACCATGGTGGTAGAAACCTCACGCTGGTCAAGTGGGGGCATACCTGTTGGGAGCCACGCTCAGTCTGCCTCCAGCCATTTCAGGCATCCCAGCTCTGATGCCAGACGTGGGAGTGCAAATGCCCTGAATAACACCACACAGAGGAGCACCGTCCTGAGGCCACGCTGCAGGATTGTGAAAAATACTAAATTACTATCAGCCACAAGTTTTATGCTTGTTTATTATGTACAATGAATAGCTAAAACACCCCAGATTCTAAAATGCTCGTTAGTCCCATGTATCAAAATTAGAAATGTGTCCTTGTCTCGTAAGTGCTACTACTTACAGAAACATTCGTGATTTATAAATAAAAATGGGAAACTGAGATTTTTCTTCTTGAAGTGAAATTGGGGCTTCTGCTACAGTGACGTGTAAGTGATCTTCCTAGTAAGTTTGTGCTTGAATAGGATCCATAATGACAGACAAAACAGGTTTCACATGTTCTTGGCAGGGAGTTGCTTGTCTGCAGTCTGCTCCCAGTTCCATTGCTAAAAGGAAAATAAAGACCGAACTCCTGGGGAAGTAAGGAGAACCCCAGAGCCCTCGGGTATACAGTGAGCAGCCTCTGTCACTTGACATCTTTATGAGCAAAGCTCAGTTTTCATACATTGTACCAGGAGTGGTGGTTGGGGTGGGTGCTCCCAGCTCCCACATAGTTAGGGAACAGTGTGGATGCCAGTTCTCTGCTTACCTTTATGTCAGTGGCCTCAGTCATCAGTGATTACAATCAGAAACCCTTGAGCCTGAAAGACAACATGTAGTCATTCGGTGTTTGTCGTCTTCAATTTATTTTTAAAAACATTTGGGATTGGATATTGTTCATGAAAACTCCTAGAACAATAAAATAAGGAGTTCCCTAATGCTTTGCACATCTACATGAAAAGTAAAAAACAAAATCATAGAGTTCGGAGAAAGCTTAAATTTCTGTGGAAACCCTGGATTTACACATGGAGCTAAACAAGAAGTAATGATAATTTGTAGCAAACTCAGATCTATCTAGACCTGTTGTTTCCTGAATCCCTTTACCTCAGTGAGCTGCTTTTTACCCAGTCTCAGCTTAATACAGAAGGCTAATCTAGATCCCTACAGCGGTTACTTTAATACCAAACTGTTAAGTTTAATTTACATTAGTTCCCTAGGTTATGACAGGACACAGGTATGGGAGGGTTGATAGACTAAAGAATAGAACTGTATGAGTGGCTGGTGCAAGTTTCCAGCCCACATCATGGTCATTGTCATCGTTATTATCACCATCTTCATCACCACCCATCTAAGATTCACCCTATGACATACACTGTACTGAGAAATTTGTATATTCAAGTATTACCTTTTAATATAAAACAAGTATTCTTAGTCCTGTAGTCAGACAAGAAAATCAGGGAAATCAGGTGTAGAATGGAGTCCATGTCTGCAGAGCTGTTAAATGGTGGAGTCACGATTACAATCACAGATGACTTACAACATCTCAAAAGGTGTCACAGATGCAGGCATAGTACCTCACTCGTATCACCTCATTGTCAAAACTTGCATCAATTACAGTAGTAGGGGCAGGCATTATGGCACAGTGGATTTAACTGCCACTGGGGACACCCGCACCCCATGTTCAAGTCCTGGCTACTCCTGATTGAGTGTCCTGCTAATGCATCCTGGGAGGTAGCAGTTGATGGCTGAAGTGCTCGGGCTCCTCCAGCCCACATGGGGTACTCGACACAACTGAGTGCACTCTCACTTGCTCAGTCCATCATGGGGGGCAGGAGAAGAAGAGAGGGAATGCCATGTTTAATCCAGAGAATCAATGAGTTATTCTGAATTGCTGGGGTAGGTGGGTTTTCCGTGTATTTGCTCAAGTTGATTTTTAATTTTCCTGGCATACATTTTTTTGAAAGTACTTATTCCTCTTCAAATCCTTCTTTATATATCCTGAAAAGATTACCAATGAGTCATTACTTTCTACTTCTCTGAACACTACATAAAATAATTATGTATATTTGATTTAAGAGCACTTTTAAAATGAATGACTGAAGTCTTTTATTCAACTCTTGGGTAATGAAAAGTAATTTCTGATTGCTTTTCAAGTGTCTTTCTAGAATTTATGTTTAGACCATTGCCAAGGAATGTATGTAAAACTTGACTAGAGAATAGAAAAGTCATTTTAAGACTGTTTTATCTTGAAATATTTATGGAATTGAACATACTCTACTTTCCCCTTAACCTGGTCTGGTTTACCACCTTAACTGGCACCAATGTAGCAGTTCTGTAATATGAGAGAACTTCAAAAAGCTTGTGGAAAATGGAATTAAAACTCTGTAGACACAAAAATTTTTGTAATCTGTGTATACCTTTTTTCTACAATGCACATTTTTCATGAGCTTTTGTGAAAACCCTGCATATGATTTCAAAAAACTTTTTACACCAAAATGAATTTATCATGTGATTTCATTTTACCACAAACTATTTTGTAAAAGATTTATTTATTTGAAAGGCAGAGTTTACAGAGAAAGAGACGGAGAGACAGAGAGAGAGAAGTCTTCCATCATCTGCTTCACTCCCCAAATGGCAGCAACAGCAAAAGCTGGGCCAATCCTGAGCCAGGAGCCAGGAGCCAGGAGCTTATTCTGGGTCTCCCACATGGGTACAGGAGCCCAAGGGCTTGTGCCATCTTCTGCTGCTTTCCCAGGCACATTAGTAAGGAGCTAGATCAGAAGTGGAGCAGCCAGGACTCGAACCAACACCCAAATGGGATGCTGGTATCATAGGCAGCAGCTTGACCCACTATGCCACAACATTGCCTCCACCCCAACAAACTTTCTGAAGTCACCTCATATACCATGACTCTTTATTGGTCCATTCCACGTTGTTAGGTGTGAATTACATTCTTGGTTTGTGCCTTTTTCCCATTATTATTTATTGCTATTCCCATTATCTGAAGTTACTTCTGATTTATGTGTCTATAAAGTTCTTTAAAGATATAGAGTCCTGCTCTCCTGGGTCACTGTCTTCCTTGAACACAACCTTCTCTCCTCTCTCAACTCCCACTTGTTCATCCTCCTTGTGACCTCCCTTCCCTCCACCCGTCACTGTCCTTGTAGAATCCACACCAGAATCCATGCCTGGAGATTTCTAAGATGCTCTCACAGGCACCCTTGATCTCACCAAGTTGGCTTCCTCCTCAAGCAGCTGTGCCAACCACAGGTCCAGTCTGTGCCATATGGTTCTTTTCTTTCATCAACCAATTAGTAATGCCCTGTACTGGATGCTAAATTATTCTGAGCAACTTCAGCTGAGTCATCATTGCTTCTCAGAAACCCTTGGATTATCTTTAATCAATTCTTCAGTAATCTTTGAAACAGATCCCACTGCCCTTAAGTCCTGTATTTAATGCCTCCCAGCCTCCCTCTCCCTACAAGAGGTAAGAACAACATGATGCTATCTCACTTGCTTTGTCTGATTTTCATCTCATCGTTTCTCTTTATTCTTCCCATTGTTTGCTACTTTTCCTCCCATCATGGACAAGGAAGTCAACAGTTCATTTTCAGGAAAGCCAGTCCTCCCATGTGAGCCTTTCCTGTTTTTCCTTGTCTTGGATCTTGTTCCTTTGAGTTTTCCAATGGCCTGACATCTTCAATGTCTGCCTCTCCTCTGGGTCTTTCCTGTCCATCTAAAAACACGTATCACTTTATGCTGCCTAAAAGAGCTTGCTCAGCATCCTGAAGCTATATGAGTTACTAACCACCCCTCTCCTTTGCGTCAACAGACTTCTTGAAGAGCAGTTAATAAGACTTCCTTTTCTCATCTCCTTCTGCTTCCTGCCAACCTCGAGAGTGCCTTGCTTAGTCTCTTTCCTGTGGTACCTGTAACTTTGGGAGCCACATGCACAGGTTGTTCTCCCATGTACTTACCTTTTCACTCTTCCGCAAAGGACAGCATGGAAAAGTCCATCTCTCTTGGTTTTCATGATACTCTGTTCTTATCTTCTGCTAACTCCCAGTTCAGTAATTTTTTTCTTACAACATAACCCTGAAATATAGTCACCCCTCAGTAGCTGAGGGGAATTGGTTTCAAGAACCCCATTGGATACCAAAATCCAAGCATGCTGGAGTCCCCTAGGTAAAATGGCATAGGATTTGCATATAACTAATACACATTAAATCATCCCTAGGTTACTTATAATACTGAATATAATGTAATATAATGTAAATGCTATGTAAAATTTGTTGTACCATGTTGTTCAGGGAATAATGATAAAAATGTCTCTGTGTGTTCAGCACAGATGCAGGTTTTATTTTTCAAGTGTTTTGTATCTGAGATGTGTTGAATCCGTGTACACAGACTCCATGGATGCTCTATTTTTGTGCTCTATTGTGCTCTAGAGGTTTCTCTGGCTTTTTCCATGTCATGGTAGAAAATTTTCAAATCTATCAACTTAAGCCCAACTTCTTTATCCCCTCATATGCTCACTTTTTCAAATGTTCTGGGACATATCCGCATGGGTTTCTCCCTGACATGTTGCCCTCAAGAAATACAAATTTTCCATTGGCTTCACGCCTCTGCTTTGTCCCACTTGGGCTGATCTCATTGTAGTTCTTTTCCCTCCTTTGGTTTGTCATTCTAATCTTTTCTTATTCTCCTAACCTAGATACCAGTGAAATTTCTTTCATGTAACCAATATACACTTTCAGATTGCTGGTTGTCAAATCTGACCAGTCATCAAAATTACTCGTGCCTTTTAAAACTGCGAGATGAGGCTCACTACAGATGTACTGAAGTAGGATCTCTAGCACAGTTTCCCATGGTTTCTGACTGGGCTGTGAGTGTAGATCTGTCTTTACCTAGTTTCTGTGTCTATCTCCTCTTGACATTACAGAAGCCATTGTGTACTCTCTGTTGCTCCAAGCCTGAGATATCACACCTGGGCTCCTGCAGGAGTTCCTTCATGAGGCTTCCCCCTGCACGCTGTCATCTGGCTTCTTCACGTTTCTATGAGATGAGGCTCTGCATGGGTCGTGGCACGCCTCTTAGCATTTTCCAGTGGCTCTCCACTTCCTGTAAGAAAATTCTGTGTTGCTTAACCTGGCCCTCAAGACTCTATGACCTATTCAGGATCTCTAACTTGAGCCAAAACCAATGATTAACACTAATTTGTGCATTTTCCTTTTGGCTTCTGTCTTTGCTATTCCCAGTACCTTAACCTCAGTATTTGCATGTTCAAAGATGGCTTCTATTTAAGGCCCACTAAATACCTTCTTTACAAAGACTTCCCTGGTAATACACACAGGTAGGAACTCCTGTCCCTGAACTTCTTTGTAACCTAGTTTGTCTTTTATAGTAGTTATCTCCTTCCTTTTCGTATCTTGTGTGTGTGTGTGTGCGTGTGCATATAAAAAAGCATATATCAATGCATATAATCTGGAGTGGGCATTTAGCCTAGTGGCTAAGATGCTCATGTCCCATACTGAAGTACCTGGGTTCAGTTCCCAGCTGTAGCTCCTGACTCCTGCTTCCTACCAATGCAGACCCTGGGAGGCAATGATGATGGCTCAAGAAATTGGATTCCTGCTACCCACATGGGAAACCTGGATTAAGTTCCTGGTTCTGGCCCTGGTCCAGCCCTGACCACTTGATATTTGGGAAGTGAACCAATACATGGTAGCACTCTTGCTATCTTTTACTCTCTTCTCTCTTTGAAAAGACCCATATGTAATTCATCCTTTATCACATTTTATATAATATATCCTTAGGGTTAAAAAAACATGTTTCTTTTATTATTTGTTTGCAAGATAGAAAGCCAAAATGAGGGATAAATGAAAATTCTCATCTACTGGTTTGCTTCCCCAAATGTCTATAACAGCCAAGCCTTGACTAGGCCAGAGCTGGGAGCCAAGGGATCAAGCCAGGTCTCCTACTTGAGTGGCAGGGTCTCAAGCACTTGAGCCATCACCTGCTGCCTCCCAAAGTTCACAAGAGCAGGACACTGCAATTGGGAGCAGAGCCAGGACTTGAACCCAGGCACTCCAGTGTGGCATGCTAGTGACCCAGGTGGTATCTTAACTACTAGATCATCCTAGAGAAAGTTCCCTGCACTCATGAGAAGAATGTGTATTCTGCAAATGTAGGATGAGAAGTTCTGTAGATATCCTTTAGGTCCGTTTGGTCTATCGATTAACTTGTTTCCTTGCTGATTTTCTGTCTGGCTGATCTGTCCCTTGCTGAAAGTGGGGTATTGAACTCCCTGATCACTGTTACTCCCTGATGACCATGTTTCTGTGTGTAGCACATCCTCAAGCATCTTTTGTATGGCTAGATGAGTGGCAACAAATTCTTCCAATTTCTGTTTGTTATGAAAGATCTTTATTTCACCTTCATTCCTAAATGAAAGCCTTGCAGGGTACAGTATTCTGGGTTGACAGTTTTTTTCCTCTTAAGACTTGAAATACATCTCACCATTCTCTCTTAGCCTGTAAAGTTTCTGATGAGAAGTCAGCTGTGAGTCTAATTGGAGATCCTCTGAAAGAAATCTGGCGTTTTGCTCTTGCACATTTTAGAATCTTTTCTTTATGTTTTACTGTGGATATTTTGACTACAATATGTCGTGGTGAAGATCTTTTCTGGTCGTGTGTATTAGGAGTTCTTTGTTTCTCCAAATTGGGGAACTTTTCTGTATTTATTTCACTAAAAAGTTCTTCTAATCCATTCTCTCTTTCCAAGGCACTCCTAAGAATGTATGTTAAGTCTTTTGATAGTATCCTATAAGTCTACAACACCGTTTTTTAGTTTTCTAATTTCTTCTCTCTCTCTCTCTCTCTCTCTTTTTTTTTTTTTTTTTTTGGCCTAACTATAAAATTTCTAGACATTTGTCTTCTAATTAGGATATCTTTTCTGCCTCACCAAGTCTGTTCTTAAGGCTTTCTACTGCATTTTTTGTCCTATTGAATTCTTCATTTCTAATATTTCTTTTTGAATTCTCTTTAAAAATCTCAATTTCGGCCAGCGCCATGGCTCACTAGGCTAATCCTCCACCTGTGGCGCTGGCACTCCGGGTTCTAGTCCCAGTTTGGGCACCAGATTCTGTCCGGTTGCTCCTCTTCCAGTCCAGCTCTCTGCTGTGGCCCGTGAGTGCAGTGGAGGATGGCCCAGTTCCCTGGGCCCTGTACCCGCATGGGAGACCAGGAGGAAACACCTGGCTCCTGGCTTTGGATTGGCGCAGCGCACCGGCCACAAGGCACCGGCTGTAGCAGCCACTTGGGGGGGTGAACCAATGGAAAAAAAGGACGACCTTTCTCTCTGCCTCCCTCTCTCTCACTATCTAACTCTGCCTTTCAAAAAAAAAAAAAAAGAAAATCTCAATTTCATGGGACAAATTTTCATTCATGTCATGTATAGATTTCTTTAACTCTTGGATTTGCTTCTGATTACTTCTAAGTAATCCTATGATGAATTTTTTGAATTCCGTTTCCAGCATTTCTTCAGTCTCTTCATCTTCACATTCTAGTATTGAAGTGTTGTTGTGTTCCTTTGGGGGTGTTATGTTGTCTTCCTTATTCTTGTTTCTTGAATGCTGCATTTATTTTTAGGCATTTGTAGAGATACTTTTTGGGTTCCCCCCACCCTGTGATGGCTTTTATCTTTGGACTATGCCTCTGTGGATTAGTGGAGTGTCTGCTCTTTCAGTGAATACCCAGAGGCATGTGCTGGGTATGGCCAGGGAGCTCTGTTCAGTGCTCTAGAGTGAGGGGGTCAGAAGAGTGTCCAAGGTGACACCCAAGTTGGGCATGGTTAGTCTCCTCCTCTTTTGTTTTTATCAGAGGTGAGGGTTTGATCAGCTCTGTTAGCCTAGTCTCACACTCACCTCCTTCTGTCCAAGGAGACCAATGCCCAGGTGTTAGCCCCAGTGGATGCAGTATTCATCCGCACTGCCATAAGACCCACACATAGGATCCCTGCAGTCCTCAATGTGAGCATCCTGTAGCGATGACTCTCACCAGTCAGTTATGGATCCCCAAGCATGTGGAGCACCTACAGAGACTGTCTAGAGACCCAAACACAACCTGAGCCCTCCCACATAGCCACAGTGTCTTCACAGTCCCACACACAAGACTCCCACAGTCATGAGCACCCTGTCCCCTGTCTCCCAGCCAGACTTAGGCATCTCCTCTCAGCTGGTTACTGGGCATGCAGATACAAACTGGCACAGCTGTTTGGTATGTCCAAAATTGCACCTGCCTTCTTTCAGCTAGTTACGGGACACCAGTGCCAGGTGGTTGGGGAGAGAGAAATGTGCCAGGCTCTTCAGCAGCTTTATTGCCAGTGGCTTGGGCTGCTGCAGTCCGGTCTCACCTCACTCTCCAAAGCTGATTTTGAGAGACTCGGCTGCTGGGGTCCTGAGCTGTGCATGTCCACACCCTCCTCATAGATCCACCATGTTCCTCTAATTTGCATAGAGTTTTCTATTCAGCTTTCTCCCTAACTCTACCCCAAGATTACGCTCTTTCCACTTTTTTCTTTTTAAACTATCTTCCCCTAGACTGGAGCAGTACGCTCCATCCCTATTCTGCCGTCTTGTAATCTCACTACTAGATCAGACGCCCACCCCAGAAATACACTTCTTAACTAACAAACTGTAGCTAAGGTTTGTATGAAACTGTTCTGTATTTCAACCATTAAGTCCTCACTGAATCAACAGGACCTCTTTGGGAGGTGCTACTATTATATTCAGTCTGCAAATCGAGAGCTTGAGGCTCAGAGCAAATAAGTCATTTACCTGAGTCCACACAGGTAGTAAATGTCCCTCAGCCTAGCTCTAGATCCTGTGCTTGTAACCATTCTACTGTTCTGTCTTTTTAATGAATAAATCCCATCCAATCCTATTTGTTTCAACTTTAATGCATTTTTTATTTGCCTGGCTGACAGCTAATATTCAAAAATTACCTTTTTCTTTTATTTTAGTTTAACAAAACATAAGAAAGAAATCATGATTTATTATCAGAATGTGTCAATTTCAAGAAAAAAGTAGAAACTGGTTCATAGCAAAGATTTAAGGTGTTGCTGAGTTATTTAAAACTGTTCTACAATTTTGTAAAGATTATAAATCATTGTGGTTGTAAGTTAATAAGTAATTAAAATGAACAGTATTTGATCCCTAAGTGAGTATTTATTCATTTGCTATGTAGGGAGGGGGAGAGAGAGTGAGCAAGTAAGAGAGCGAGCATTCCCATCCATTGGCTCACCCTCCAAATGCCCATCATGTCTGGGAGGTTGAAGCCAGCAGCTGGGAACTCAACCCAGTTCTTCCACGTGCGTGGTATAAAGCCATATGCCTGGGCCATCACCTGCTCCCTCCAAAAGTCTGCATTAGCAGGAACCTAGACTCAGGAGCCAGAGCCAGGCATCAAACCTAGGGCACTAGGATATGGGAGACAAGCATTATAGTAGCATCTCAACAGGTAGGCCAAAGGCCCACCCCTTAAATTAGTATTGTATTAGTCACCAAGGAGCATAGTGTTTTCCCTGTTCCCATCTTTCTCCCCTTAATGCCAGAATGTTTGCAAATAAATACTTAATCTGTGGTTATTTGATATATTAAAGCTGCTTTGCCACCATGAGAAAAAACTTGTTTTTCACAGTGTGTTTCACAAACTTTGTAACTGGATTAAACTCCACCAGGTTTAAAGAAAACAATGACAGGACAGAAACAAATGAATACAGCACATCTGTCTCACTTATTTAAGATGGAATTAAATAGCAAAGTATTTCCTTTTAGGGGAATTGAAAAGCAGTGATCGAAAAAAAACTATATGACTGCTCTTAGCTATTAATGTCAAACTTATGGCACCTAGGGTTAAATGAAAGTACACTGTTCTCATTCTTCAAATAATTGAAAAGAGGAAACAGGGATGACAATGTGGTGCAGCAAGTTAAACCACTACCTGCAACACCAGCAACCCATATCAGTTCAAGTCCCAGCTACTCTGGTTCCAATCCAGCTCCCTGCTAGCCTGGGAGAACAGTGGGAGATGGCCCAAGCTTCAGTCCCGGCCACCCACGTTGGAGACTCAAATGGAATTCCTGGCTCCTGGCTTTAGCCTGCCCAAACCCCAGTCATTGCAACCATCTGGGAAATGAACCAGCAGATAGAAGATCTGTGTCACTGTCTCTCCCTCTTTCTGTAAAAATTGGGAACATATCGTTTTGTGCATAGGGCAAAAATGAACTTTCTATGTTTCATTTGCAAATAATATCAAATATCAGTGTAACTATTAATGATTTGAATTCTATAAAGGAGTAAAAAAGTTGTAAGTAAAATCTCACAAAAATTAAGGTCTGCATAGAACATTGATAAAAATAGGAAAAAAATGTAATGGTCTGTCATTGGATACATATCATTTTGATCAAATTGTTTTGATCAGTGGTATAAAAATTTGATGAAATAGATCTTATTTGTTGTAGACAGAGTCCGTCTCCTTGAGTCATATGCATGGTATTCAATTGGGAGTTTCCTTTCTTTCCTAACACAATTGTTTCCCTTTCTTTCTTTGTAAGGGCTTGGTCTAAGGTTGTTAGTAAGAATGAGCTCTAAGATATTAGTTCACTCCCATATGCATAAAAATCCCTGCCGCACCTGTGGCTACCAAGCCATTGTTTAATGGATGATGACACACCTTTATATAACACAGATCTTAGGTTGATTTGTGGTCAGTTACTGCTGTTAATTCCTGCACACAGCTCTGTGCATGGGTTTCACGTTCTTTTCTCAACTCACAAATATAGTTATTTAACAACAGAGAGTAAGTCATCTACCCAAAGCTTTGGGGAAATACATCATTTTTAAGACCAGACAATGCCCTGATAATCTGATTGCTGTCAAGAGAAAAGGTGCAATTAATTATATTGACAGAGAACCAAAGGATTAAACTTGTGTAGACTTTCAGAATAGTGACATGCCAAAAGAAGTGAAAAGAATCAATATTTTAAATTTGTGTTACACATTTGTATTGTCATGGTTAGAAAACCATATTAAAGAATAGACGTAAGCTTCACAGTAAGCTGGCATTCATTCAGGTTGAGGATCTACCAGAAAACAGCTGTGGGAACTGACATATTTGCTACCCCATAAAAATATCTTCCTGCACACAAAGAGTTATCTGTAGTGTTACTTTTTCTGAGACATTGTGTCAGATTTGACTCAAGACTTCAGTGTTGAACTTGAGCCTATTAAATCTTAATGAGTGTTCTGTGATGTCCTATCAAACTATCTATAAAATATAACTAGCTATTCATGGCCAAATACAAAGTAACCCAGTTTCCAAAAATTATGAGGCCATCTAGCAAGTTTCAAAATATAGATGTAGGCAGGTTTAATGATGCATTGTATACTTTCATTGTATTACAAAAGCTAAGTGTGTTGGGAACTGCTGTTAGGTGCCTGGGCATGTTTGCAGATGAGTGTCCTGAGCTCTTCCAAGGCTGAGTAACTGGTAACGTAGTTCCAAAACTAGGTTAAGCCAGTCGTCTGTTGTTAGATGGCTGACTTCATGTTTGTTTGAGAACTATGATCTTTTAAAAACGTTCGCTATGAAGCATTTGTGCAGTGTGTAGAAAATCACCGTGTTGGCTGTGAAGCTAAATGATAATTTGCCTTCCCATAGACATTTTCTCCTCACCAGAAGACAACAGACCATTTAACCTTTTCCTTAAGAATCACAGATGTAGCTGATCCTTGCCCACCCCTGCCCTGTAGAATATTATCTAGCAACTTCGAAGTATGTGGTTCAAATAGAATTACCCTAATAACAGTTCTTGTGAGGCCCATGTGGGTATGTCTCATCTAACTCGATTATTCTCCTTAGATTCAAAATTATAGCCTGAAAATTGAAAATTATACATAGCTTTTGCAGGGTGAGACCATAATTCTAGGTTTTCACCCTTTTTGTGGAACCCTAATAAATCACTCCAAGTAGACCTGACACCGGACTGCCTGTTAGCATCCAGGAAAGCCCTAAGTCAGCCAGGTCCTGGGCAGACCACATCCTTCCTCTTTATCCTTATGAAATACACCATAGGCTGGCATTGACTCCTTCCCTACCTGCAGAGCCAGTATCTCACCTGCACTTGTGTCAGCAAGGGTCAGGGTAGGTCCGTGTCCATGGTGCTAGGAAGAGGCCTCCATTGTCCCAAGGCTTCTGTGCCTACCTTTACATGTGAAATATCTGCCCATCTACACAAAATTCTTTTCTACAGCAGAGGTTGACCTGAGCCACCAGCAATGAATGAGTTCCATTGCCAACATATATTAAGTGGGATGGGGAGGGATGGCATGGAGTGGGATAGAATATGAAACTAGGGTAGATCAAAGTGTGTCACACATTAACTCAGGTTTTCTCAAAGTTGCCTTTATGATTGTGTAGTCCATACCATTGAATGCATTTCTTACTGCGGTTCATGGTCAGAGAGTTTGAAAGTCAGTAGTTGAGAGCTGCTTTCCCTCCCCAGCGGCCCTGGGATTGACAGAGATCAATGGAGTCTTAGATAAACAGGGTCGATTCTGGGAAGGGTAAGTGCTTCCCCCTCACTTTTTCTTCCTTGCTTTCTTTTCCTTCCCGTTAGAAAACAATCCCAGGGAAGTCTCATTGTGGGAATGCTACTTACAGACAACTTTGCCTACAACCTGCAGACCTAAATTTTTTATCGAGCCTCTGCAGCCCAGCAGCTGCTCTCTGCCTGCTGGGAGGTCCACAGAGCTCCTTCCACCTGCCCTCCTCTTTAAATAGAGATGGAAGGAGTTACAGGGGATGCAGTTCGGCTGTGAGCCTGGCTTTAACTAAAGCTTATTCTCAGCCAGTCCAAGAGGACTTGAACCAAAATTTAGGTTTATTTATTTATTCAACTAATTTATTTATTTTTATTTTCATTTTATTTGAAGGGGAGAAGAGGAGGGTGGGAGGTTTAGTTATTCATTCAACTAATTTATTTTTATTTTCATTTTATTTGAAGGGGAGAAGAGGAGAGGGGGAGGGGGAGAGAGGGAGTGAGGGAGAATGAACGGAGACAGAACTCCCATCCCCAAATGTCTGCAATTGCCAGTGCTGGGCCAGGCTGAAGCCAGGAGCCCAGAACCAAACCCAGGTCTCTCAAGTTCTTGACATTATCTGCTGCCTTGCAAGGGTACACATTAGCAAAAAGCTGGGCTCAGGAGCAGAACAAGGGCTCACACCCAGACACTCCAATATGGGATACAGGTGTCTGAAGCAACATCTTTTTTTTTTTTTTTAAGGTATTTTCATTTTATTTCAAAGGTAGAGAAATCTGCTGCTTCACTTCCCAAATTCCCACAACATCCATGGCTGGGCCAGGCCAAAGCCAGGAACCAAAACTCCATCCAGGTCTCCAACTTGAGTAGCAGAGCCAAGCGCTTGAGCCATCATCTGCCATCTTCCTAGAATGCACATTAGCAGGAAGCTGGTTCAGGAGTGGAGTCAGGACTCAAACCCAGGCACTCTTAGATGGGATGTAGGCATTGGAAGAGAGATGTTAACCAAGCATCAACCCCTCTGCTGACTTATCAAGGCCCTACAACGATGAGCACAGTGTGGTTTTGTGGACTTACACTTTAATACAGGATGGAGCAGGAGACAAATGTGTCCATCATGGGGCCGGCACTGTAGCTCACTTGGTTAGTCCTCCACCTGAGGCTCCAGCATCCCATATTGGTGCTGGGTTCTAGTCCCAGTTGCTCCTCTTCCAGTCCAGCTCTCTGCTGTGGCCCAGGAGAGCAGTGGAGGATGGCCCAAGTGCTTGGGCCCCTGCACCTGCATGGGAGACCAGGAGGAATCACCTGGCTCCTGGCTTCGGATTGGTGCAGCACACTGGCTGTAGCGGCCATTTGGGGGGTGAACCAGTGGAAGGAAGACCTTTCTCTCTGTCTCTCTCTGTCACTGTCTCTAACTCTGCCTGTCCAAAAAATAAAAATAAAAAAAAAAAATAAGTGTCCATCAGACTACAGTTCTCCAGGGAAACCGAACCAATAGGATGTGTGTATGCAGACACACCCACATGCAGTGAAGAGGGTCTTAAAAGGCTCATGGGAAAGCGCAATTAAAATAGAATGTGTATCTCCCATGCACTTTTTGAAACACCCTCAAATTACGAATTTACTGAAGGGAATGGCCCATGTGGTTATGAGGACTGAGCAGGCCCATGGGCTGCCACTACAGACTGGAGGCCCAGGAAGGCAGGTGGTGGAGGTCAAGGGCCTGAGGGCTGGGAGTGAGTGGCACTGATGGCAGTCAATCTATAGGCTGAGCACCAAGAGCACAGAGGGCAGATAGCAGAGTCCCAGCTCAGGCAGGCAGGGGCAAGCGGGAGCCAGCCTTCTTCCACCTTTTATGTTCTTTGAGCCTTCAGTTGACCTGTGCTGCCAACCCACAGCAGGGTGGGCCCTCTGCTCAGGTCACAAGTTCAAGTGCTGCTCTCCTCCGGGAATACCCTCACAGACACACCCGGCAGCCATGGTACCCCCCCCCCCCCCCCGCAATGATTGGTTTATTTATTTTTTGAAAGGCGTAGTTAGGGAGAGACAGAGAAAGATGCTCCATCCACTGGTTCATTCCACAATATCCACAATGGCCAGGACTGGACCAGGCCAAACCCAGGGGCCTAGGTCTCCACCCAGATCTCCAGTATGGATACAGAGGTCCAGTCCTTTGGGCTACCTTCTGCTGCTTTCCCAGGTACATTAGTAGGGAGCTGGACCAGAACTGGAACAGCCAGGACTGGAACCGGCACCTGTATGGGATGCCACATCACAGGTGGTAGCTTAACCCAGTGCACCACAGCGCTGGCCCCAGCAGCCATGGTTAATCAGATACCTGGACACCTCTTAGCCAATGTCCAGGGTTAACCAGCACAGGAATAGTAAGTGAGATATTCATGAGGCTGGGAATGCAATGAGTCAGGGAGAGATGGGAGCGTAGGGGACAGTGTCCGTTTGCACGAGGTTGGCTGGGACGTTTTCCATGACAGTTTAATGGGCTGGGGCCTTGAGTCTGATGCTGAAAGTCGTCCTCCCCAAAGTGTGATCTTCAGATTATGTCGCAGTAAATGGATGAGTTCTACAGCCACGTAAGTTAGGGAGATGGCAGCTGTAAAACAAACCTTAAACAAGTTCCCTTCCTGGCAGGCGTGGGGAATCTTTTTTTCTGCCAAGGGCCATTTGGATATTTATAACATTACTTGTGGGCCATACAAAATTATCAACTTAAAAATGAGCCTGCTATTGATGTGTTGAATTTCAAGTCCTGCCTGCAGTTCACTTGGCAGAGCCAGACCAAATGACTTTGTGGCTCTTACCCGTTCCCCACCCTTGCCTTACTGTGCAGTTTCGCAAGACTTCAAATACGCAAGCGGGCTGTGGAGAGCCGTGTGCCCTTCCCACAATAGGACTGAGACTCAGGGTGGAAATGCTTGCTGAGCTAGTGCCAGACTCAGTGCTAAGAGCCCTGTGTGTGTGGCTCCTCTCGCTGGAGTGCAGATTGACACGGGCAGAGGCTGCCTCTGCTTTGACCCCTCTTTGCTTCCAGCTCTCAACACAGTTGAGTGGGAACCTCACATTCATCCCATCAACATCACCCAACACTTGTTAAACTGATGCATGAATTATCTTTCTACATTTTCCCAGTTATACATTGTATTTATCAGAGTTGTGGCACAGAAATGGTAAGGAGTTTGGCTGAGGTCACACACAAGGCTCTGGAAAGTGGGTGCAGATCCCTTTAACTCTGAAGCCCTGCCTTATTAGGAAGATGGCAGTCCTTAGGGACCATCGTAAAGGACCAGTCTTCCTGGGATTTAGTGCTGCAGAGTAATCTCTCCCCTGAGACGCCTTCTCCTCATCTTTGGACCGCAATTTCCAGGGCTCCGTTAAAGAGAAGTCTGTCTTCAGACAAAAAAGCAGCAGTAGAAGCGGAGGGTTACAAGTCCCATCAACAACTCTTCTATTGAACAAACATTAATTAGGTGCCTTTCCTATGCCAGAGCATGGGCTAGGATGGAGATATAAATAAGATAAAGCCAGTGCACTTAATAGGCTCTACTGAAGGAGACAAACATGTAACAAGGACTGCAGGAAAAAAAGGCCAAGGGAGGGGCCCAGTGTGCTCAGGATGCCTGGAAAGAATAATGAGCATTAGTGGAGACGTAGGCAGAGGGCAGGTGGTGAGGTTTGCCTGTGATGATACCGAAGCCAGTTGAAGGATTTTCAACCTTATTTTTTTCCAAATATTGATTTATTTATATGAAAGAGTTATTGAGAGAAAGAGAGGAGGAGGGAGAGAAGAGAAGAGTGAGATAGATATCTTGTATCTACTGGTTCACTCCCCAGATGGCTGCAGCAGCTATGACTGGCCAGGCTAAAACCAGGAGCCTGGAACTCCATCTGGGTCTCCCATATTGGTACCAAGACCCCAGCATTTGGGCCATTTTCTGCTCCTTTCCTAGGCACACTAGCAAGGAGCCAGATTGAAAGTGGAGTAGCCAGGATACAAACTAGCACCCATATGGGATGCCAGTGCCACAAGTGGCAGCTTGTGAAAGGCACTTTCCTACAAACTTTTTTAAAAAATAGATTTATTTATTTGAAAGGCAGAGTTACAAAGAAACAGAGGGGAGGGGAAGAGAGTGAGAGAGAGTGAGAGAGCACTTCCATCTGTTGGCTCACTCCCCAAATGGCTGCAATAGCCAGAGCTGGGCCAATCAGGAGCCAGGATCTTCATTTGGGTCTCCCACATGTGTGCTGGGCCCCAAGCACTTGGGCCATCTTCTGCTAGTTTCCCAGGGGCATTAGCAAGGAGCTGGATTGGAAGTGGGGCAGCCAGGACTTGAACCAGTGCTCATATGGGCTGCCAGTGTCACAGGCAGCAGCTTAAGCAGCTATACTACAATGCTGGCCTCTCCATGAGCTTTTTGAATAGCTCTCATAGGTATGTATTTCCCACTTTAATACAGAATAAATTTATCTTTTATTTCCATGAACTTTTTGTAGTCCTTTTAGATTTTTGCAAGGATGTTGCTGGCTTCTGTGCAGGATGAATTGGAGCAGAGAGTTCTGTTCAGGAATCCTTCCAAGCAGGCTCCTCAACCAAGGCAACATTTTGGAAAGCATTGTAGAAGTCAAATTTGAGAGGGTGCAATAAACAGGACTTACTGGCACGTTTGGTGCGGCAGGTGAGCCTCAGGATATCCGTGTGGATGGTGCTGGTGGTGGTGAAAGTTTGGGAGGAAGGCTGCTCAACTCAGCTGTGGAAGAACTGCAGTTGAGATTCTCTGAGTATCTGCAAGCCAGGAGCTCAAGAGTCATGGAGATACAAGTTTGGAAATTGTTGGCTCAGAAGTGTTGGAAAGAGGGTGAGGCTAGAGATTACAAGTTTAGGAAGACTGTATAAAACAATGAAGACCCTGGCACATAGGCAAATGTTGGGATACACAAGTCTAACCTATTGCAATGAAGATTTGCAGCTCTGTCTAGAGACAGGAGCCACTAGACTTAGAGTGAGTTCCCAGTTATCCAAATGGGGTTTCGAGAGCTCTTTGGGGAGTTTGTGGGAGGGATACTGAAGCAAAAAGGAAATAAGATTGGAACCATGGATAGTACGCATGAACAAAGGTTAGAATGCACAGTACCAAATGAGGTATAAGGTGCTGCTTCAGATAATTTGTAAACTCAGTCCATAGCTCTCTTGCTACCTGTTCCAACCACAGTTCCCTAGTGCTGACTGGCAACTGTATGAAATATGGTGTCTTTTTGTCTTCCTGTTGACTATAAAGTTATATGCTGAGGACACTTGTGGCTAAGTCTGTATTAACGCTTGCTACAAAAGCTCAGATACACAGTATTTTCTCACCAAGAAGTGGATCAGAATTCTGAAACGTCTTTGCTTTAATATGTTAATTTCAGAGTGAAGGCTTGGACTTTAGAAATAAGGCCTCTGATCTCTTTTTGTTTGCTAACTTAAAAATAATGCATTTGTATTATTGGAAACAGAGCCATAAATATCTTAGCTCCACGTTATTTCACAGTTGTGTGCCTTGTTTTGGTTGATGAGAGCTTGTTTTAGGTAGCACATCCCACATTGTTAGACTCAGAAGGTCACTGAGGCAAAATTAAAGCCAGTACTTAAGAAGATTGTAAACACAGAGTAAATTTCAGCCTCATGTAAGGGGCGGGTGATTTCCACCATAAGCCTTTATTGTTGTCACCGGTGCATAGCTTGAAGGCTGCAATTACGAAGAAAACAGATAATGCAGCTCTACACTGTCTTTAACAAAATGGCAATTAACTTCACTGAAATGATGTTTTCCATTTAAAAATAAAGAGGTGTGAGATATTGTGGATAGGATCTGCTAACTCCAAGAGTAGATTTCCTTAATACTGATACATCTATCTGTTACTTTTTTTCTTTGAACAAGTAATTTCTGAAATAACTAAAACCATTTCAAACCACGTTGTTTTCTACACGAATGAGTCCGTGTTAATTTAACTATTTAAGTTAAATACCTCCCACTTTGATTCTTTTTCTCTCCCTGTGGTTTAACTTCATCTTGACACAAATCTGATGTAGCATACGCTTCTTTCTCTTTCCTTTAATATACAGGACATAAATCTATGTAAAATAGCAACATACATGTAACATAAAATTTTACATTTTAAGTGTTCAGCTCAGTATCAGTAAGTACACTAACCGTGCTGTGCAACCCTCACCACTGTTGTTTCCAGAACTTTTTCATATCTCAAACAGAATCTCTATGTCTATTAAATAGTAATTCAATATTTTCCTTTTAGCTTTTACATGGTATGACCACATATAAACACACACATGTAAATGTATTTGTGCATTTATGTACACACATATACAAGGGTACTTCAAAAAGTTTGTGGACAGATGGAATTAAAAAATAAGTCCTAACTCTATAAATTTGCCTGCTCTACATAACTCATCTAAGTGGAATTATGTATTTGTCCTTTTGTGTCTGACTTATTTCATTTAGCATAACCTGTGTTGTAATATATTTCAGAATTCCATTCTTTTTAAAAAAGATTTACTTGATTTATTTGAAAGGCAGAGTTACAAAGAGGGAGAGACAGAAAAATCTTCCATTCCTGGTTCACTCTCCAAATGGCTGCAATGGCCAGGCCTGGGCCAGACTGAAGCCAGGAGCTTTCTCCAGGACTCCCACGTGGGTGTAAGGGCCTAAGCCCCTGGGCTATGCTCTGTTGCTTTCCCAGGCTCATTAGGAGAGAGCTAGATTGGAAGTGGAGCAACCACAAGTCAAACTGGCACCCACGTGGGATGCTGGCACTGTAGGCGGCAGCTTTGCCTGCTACACCACAATGCCTGCCCCTCCTTTCTCAAGCTGGAGTCTGTTACCCTGCTTTGGCTGCTATAACAATGCCATAGGCTGGATGGCTTACAAACAAGAGGAACCAATTTCCCACAGTTCTGGTAGCTGCAGAGGCCAGTGTCACAGTGCCAGAGGTTCAGTGTGTGGTGAAGGCCCCAGTTCCTGTTGTATCCTCACATGGCAGGAGGAGCAAGGCAGCTTTTGGGGGCCTCTTATATGACGACACCAATCCCATTCCCAAGGATTCTACCTCCGTGATCTAACCACATCCCAATGCCTGACTCTCTAACTGCGTCACTGGTGATCAGGTCTCACCATATGAAGTTGGGGGAGACACTTTCTGACTGTGGCACTAGGTAATATTCCATTGTATGTGAATGCCATATTTTACTCATCCATTCGTCTGTTGGTAGACATACCAGTTGTCTCCATCTTTTGGCCAATGAGAATGATGCTGTTATGAACATTAGTGTTACAGATATCTGTTTGGGCCCATGCTTTCAGTTTTCTGGGTGTATACCTGGAAGAATTATTGGCTCAAATGGTAATTCTGGGTTCAACTATTCAAGGTGCCACTAGTTTGTACACCACAGTGACTACTCCATTTTGCATCCTCATCAGTAATGTGCAAAGGTGCTAATTTTTCCACATGCTCACCAATGCTCACAATCTTCTGTGGATTTTTTTATTTTATTTTTTAAATAATAGCCATCTTAATAGTTATGAAGTGGTTATCTCATTGTGGTTTTGATTTTTGTATCCCTGGCAGCTAGTGATGGCGAACATCTTTTTATGTGCCTCTTGCCCATTTGCATATCTTCTTTAGAGAAATGTCTAATTAAGTCTTTTGCCCATTATTTTTAGTTTGAATTTTGGAGAGAGAGAGAGACACTGAGCATGCACATGTACCCAAGTATCCCCCAAATGTCTACAATGGCAAGGACCAGTATGGGCCAAAACTGGGAGCCAGTAACTCAGTCCAGGTCTCCCCCATGGGTGGCAGGAACCCACCACTTGAGCCTGACCACTGGCTCTCGGAGTCTGCATTGACAGGAAGCTGGAGCTGGGAGCCAGGGCTGGTATGGAATCCAGGGACTCTGATAAGGGATGTGGGTGCACAACTGGTGTCTTAACTGCTGGGCTAAACATCTGTTCCTCATTGCCCGTTTTTGAGTTGGGTTATTTAGGTTTATTGATGTTGTTGAGCTGTAGGAGTTCTTTATATGTTCTGGATAACATGGTTTTCATAGAGATACCCTTATTCCTTGTATCAAATAAGGCGTTTTAGAAGCCTCCTTTTTATTAAGAACACTGAAATAATTCTGCTTTATGTTAGCTAATTAATCCCTATTATAAATTGTTCCCAGTGTGCTAAATGCCTTCTCGGGTAAACATTTAGAGACAACAGAGAAGTTATGAGCAGCTCACCAAATGTAAAATGACAGCTTAGAAATTGTGAAACTAAAATAATTTTCATTAAATGAAGCAGTAATTTTCCATCTATCAAATGCAATTCATGGTAGCTCTTTAGCAACAACATGCCCCCCACCCAACTTTCATCACCCTCTCTCCCTCCCAACACCACTGCTCCTTTTGCTGGGGCCCCAAGGGAGGTGAATGGTGCCTCCTCAGAGACAGATCAGCCAGAGTGCTAGTACTGTGGAAGTTTCAACATGCCTTGCATGGGCCCCTTCTGGGATCCTGTCCCTAATTACAATTTTGTGATTTTTTTGTTTTTAAAGAAGTGCCTCCCTCCCACCAAGTTTTATAAGCTTCAGGCCCACAAAATCCAGAATTGTCTCTGAACACGTTTCTCCCATCTGAAATCATGTCTTAGTCATTGTCACACGGCTGGAAAGCCAGCCTGGAGTCTACTGTTAAGCGCAATGAGTTATTTACGACTGGCTTTCTTCCTTGCCGAGTTTCTGGTCTGGGGTGCCAAGCTACCACACTTTTCTGCAGAGATCCAGAAAAACATGGGCCATGGGTGTTTCTAGCCAACCCTGGTATGCTTTGTTGGCTTCTGCACTGAGCTCTGTCAGTACACAGTGCTGGCTTTGCTCTAGGCACTTAGGGGAGTGTGCAGGCCAAATTTTGAAAATTTGGTGCCCAGTTCATGCAAAATGTGCATGTCCTTTTGTACTTTGCACTGAGCCATAAATAGAATTTTGTGCTTACACAGTGGAAGCAAAGAATGCAATTGCCAGACTTGATACCTAATCTTTGAAAAATTTTGTGAGCACAGCTTAGGCAGTTCCCTATTCTTGTCAGAGGTAAAAATGAGCCTTCTGGCCTTTCCGATTATATGATTTCATTCAACAAAAATGAATTTTTATAAAAATTACATCTTAATATATGCCCTCCTCTTCTGAAAGGCATTAATGATTAAATAATTGTTCATCAATATCAACTTTTCCTTATTATTTTCTCTCCATGCAGTTGTAGTAACTTGGATAAAATTGTGCTTCAATGAAAGATACATCTAAGCAAGATAAGGATAATCTCCTTTGGAAATTCCTTTCTTGAAAAAATGCTCAAATACCTTCTTTCTTTTCCTCTTTCCCCTTTCTCATTCTTTCCTTTCTTATTCTTTCTTTTCCTCTGTCAAACAATTCCGATGTATACATGCACAGGAAGGCATCACAGTGTGAGTACCAGAACCCAGGTGTGAGGGCTTCCCTGTGTGGGGATGGGTACAACCAGCATGGAGCATCAGACCTAGGTGAGAATGGAGCCACTGTACAAGGGGAGGGATGGCGGCACTGGGAGATGGGCCACACACACAGGACTCCACCAAATAGATAAACACAAATATATTGAGAATCATAAGAAATAGATTTCTTACCAGTAGAGAAGTAGTTACAAATGTAGAAAGGATCGATGATGGGAGGGACTAGGATTAGCAACTGGGTCAGAATTGGAAGTATTGATGTGATCTAATGATTTTCACGATGTGTAGAGATTAACACAAAACTATATGGAGATCCACTCACCCCAGTGTCACTTCCTGTGGTTTCCATAATCTGTGGACAACCTTGGTCTGAAACAAACAGTTCGTAAGTGTTAAATTGCACACCGTTCTGAGTGGGGTGATGACATCTTGTGCCATCGGGCTCTGCCCATTCCCAGGATGTGAATCATCCCTTTGTCCAGCACATCCACACTGTCTATGCTACCTACCTATTACAGTCACTTAAATAGTCACTTGGGTCATCAAATCAACTGCTGTGGAACTGGAGGGCTTGTGTTCAAGTTACCCTTATTTTACTTAATAATAGGCTTAAAGCACAGGGTAGTACATCAGCAATTCAGATGTTCCAAAGTGATTTTTAGTGAGAAGTACAAGTTACTGACTTTATCATAGGTGTGTAGTGTGTACGAATGGGTAAAACATGGCATGCGTAAGGTTCAGCACTATCTGTGGTTTCCAGCATCCACTGGGGTCTTAGATCCAGAGAGAGAAGGGCTGGGGAATGAGAATACACGTGTACATTCTGTAGCTCTGGCTACTGAGAGAGCTTAGGGCAGCAACAGCGATGATCATAGTGAGCCCCAGACCCTGCTTTATAAATACTGTCCTCAAGGCGTTTCGCCTAATGGTTAGGATGCCCACATCTCCCATCAGGGAACCTGGCCTCATGTCCCAGCTCTGGCTCCTGATCCCAGCTTCTTTCTGATGCATCACCCTGCTCAGGTGAAGCCTCAAGTAATCTGTTCCCTCCCACATTACGTGGGAGAGATGAATTGAATTCCCAGCTCCTACTTTTAGCGCAGCCCAGTCCCAGATGTTGTGGGGATTGGGGGAATGAATCAGTGGATAGGAGTTCTCTCTCAAATAATAAGCAAGCAAGCAAATAGAACCAGTGTATGGAGCTGTCTCTCAAATAATTAATAGATAAATAAATACCGCTCCCCGGAAAGCAGGATAGCCCAGGGTAAGTTTGAAACATCTTGGACCACTAAGCAAGCAAGTGCTAGCTGCAGGGGTACAGACATAAGAAAAGGCATAGAGGGCACTTTGAAGGGGCACAGATTAAGGGCAGTTTGCTATCAAAAGAAGTAATGATAGTAATGGAGAATAGTCCTCTAAGTAAAGTAGGAACCCATGAGTTCCTGTTATAGAAATAAGTAAAGGGATACATCAAACATTTGACAAGGAAAAAAGGTACCTGCAGGTTCAAAGCCATGCCATGCAAGATCCTTAGCAATGACCAAGGTTCTCCTTTTTGCAAAGGCCAACTGTACAGTGTGGAATCTGCAGCCACTGCCTTAATCCAGTGACTGAAATGACTCCCTTTGGTCAAGGGGGTGTTCTCTTATGCCACTCAAGAGAATTTACAAGAAGAACCCACAACTACTAGTGTGATTTCTGCCAAAGTTTGTAATCTAAATCTTAGCATGAGACAGCATCATAAGAGATTCAAATTTAAGTACTTGCTACAGAGAACCTGGCTAGTAATCATGACAAGGGTCAGGATGAGAAGCAGGCTTTTGGCACAGTGGCTATGGTGCTGTGTGAGATGTCTGCGTCCCTTATCAGAGTACATGGCTTGGACTCCCAGCTGAGTTCCTGATTCCAGCTTCCTGGTGTTACACACCGGGAGGTATCAGGTGATGCTCAAGTACTTGGTTTCCTGCCATCTCTGTTGGAGACCGAAGATGAGTTCTATACTCCTGTCCTGGCTGTTCCAGCATTTGGGGAGTGAAATAGAGGATGAAAGATCTCTATGTCTTTGTTACTCTACCTTTCAAATAAATAAAAGTAAATACATTTATAAAAAAGTGTCAGAATCATGAAGGACACAAAGAAACCATCTGGGATTAAGGAGACTACAGAGATATGAGCTGTGCAAATCTGGATTTTCTACAGATGAAATTATTAGAATCATTGCATGGGATCCAAGGGTAGTAGTAATATAACAGCATTAATTTCTTGTTGTGTTTATGTAGGAAAATGTCTTTACAGAGACAGACATTTGATCTAGTTATTAAAATGCCTTCAGCCCACATTGAAATGCCTAGATTGATTCCTATCTCCCAGCATCAGCCAAGTCTAGTGAAGCCATCAACAGTGTTTAGGGAGTGAACTAGCCAAAGGGAGCTCATTTCTTCCTCTTACTGATTTCCTTCCCACCCCTGCCCCGCACCCCCCCCCCCGAAAAAAAAAAAAAAAAACCAGAAAAATATCTTTACAGAACATCTGTGTTGAAGTATACAGAGGGTGGTGGGTGATTGGGCCAACAACCTTCAAATGCTTTAATAAAAAACCTTTGTACTGTGTTTGCAACTCTTCTATACATTTGAAGACATTTCAAAATAAAATACAATTTAAAATTGTTCTACCCTTGTATTGAACTGTTCCTGTCCATGATCGTAAGGGTCTTGCTGTTGGGTAAATCAGGACTCCAGGCTCTGTTGCGAGCCATCAGGTCAGAGGTCCAGTCCTGTGGTATCCTCAGTTTGTCTTTCAGCAGCTTGAAACCGTGCTTATCTGTGACAGATGACAACTGATTTACTTCCTTCATCTTATGTAACTTGTCCATTTCCAATTATAAGCTTCTCTATAAGATTGTTTCTGAAATCAAAATATCAAAGAAAAATCAAAATAGACAAGTGAAATGGGCAATGAACTCCTGGGCCCTTGAGAAGTCTGAGCTGAAAAGTATGTGAAGAACACAATGGACAGAGTAAGCTCAGTGTTCATGGTAGTAGATGGATCATTTTATCTTTGCTCTAAACTTAGCAATAGATTTTGGTGTCATTAGTCAGAAAAATGAATTCCTGTTTTTCCAGCACATGTGCAAAATTTGTATAGCCTTTCTATTTTTAAATGCCTGTTTGGAATGCTAATTTCCAGAGCACACTGCTGCCTCCCATTTTCTGATGGTACACCCTTTATAGATTTACAGAGCTGTGGTTCCTGGTACTTCCTGAACAGCCCAGCAGGTGGCAGTCTAGGAGAGGAACAGTTCTCACCCTTCCTCATCCCCAGGCCTACTCATTTGCAAAACAAAAAGAATGTGGACTCTATAGAGTGGCCTAAGAATGGGGTTCCCAAGGTTGTTTCTCAAAAATGGGTATCAAGGCACAGAAAGTATTACAAGAAAGGAGCCACAGATAATGTTGGGTGTCTGTGTGACTACATGGTCTTCCAAAGCTCACTGATTCTTTTTTCTTTTCTTTTTATGATTTCTAGAAATCCCACTGATTTTATACCTATTTGCCCTGATTGCTATGACGTGGCTTTGGGGAGGATTGCACATGGCCTACCGCCATTTCTGGATGTTGGTTCTCTTTGTAATTTTCAACAGTCTACAGGTAAGCCTTACAGTCTGGTTGCTGATGACACACAATTACCCAAAATGAACATGAGGCATGGAGCGTCAGTGTGAAATAGTTAAGTGTCCACACTTAGGTGAATCCACGCACACAGGAACATCACGCAGAGTTGTAGAACAGAATGATGGGGGCTAAATCTTTCACAGATGAAATATGGCTGGAATTCTAACTTGCTCACCATCTGCATAGGGAAGACCTGAAATATTTTCTCTCCATTCTTGGCAACATCTAAATAACTTTTTCAGCAGGAGCTCTCAAAGGGCAGCTGTGTACGACTTGTGCAAATGTTTGGAAGCTGGCAGTGTTTGAAAATCAGATCCACTGAGGAGAGAACTAGATAGTGATGTTCAGCAACCCCTTTAAGTCTGACGCTTAGGTAAAATTGGGTATTTTGGTTCACTGAGATATGAACTCACATTCCCCAAGCCCAGCAATGCCCAGCTTAATTAGTTTTGTAAGCATGCTTCAATAGCATAACCAGATATTGTGTAATGGTAGCAAAAATTAAAGCTGGACTTTTTGGTGCTTTTGTTAGGTGGAAAAAAAAGTCAATCCCTGCAATTAACAAATGCAACAGATGAACAGATTTTCTTTATTTTCCAAAGTGCCAACAGTGTATCCTGGGCTAAAGGAATTTCTCAAGTTTACCAAGAGCATCTTTATATCGTCTATCTTTCGGTCACCACCTTGCAAAGAGCATCAGTGTGGACATCCACAGCTATACTGGGGATTGTAACACACAACAGAAATACGACACAGAGCATTTTCAGGCTTGCTCTTCAGAGCAGTTCTTTAGCCAGAGCACATAATGATGCCTGATCAAAGATTAATGTCAACTGAGAAAGGAAAAAATCCAAAAGAACTTAATGGTTTGGAATCAAGTTAATATGCAGACATCTCTGTACATCTGTAGTTAGAACTGAGCAGTTGGTATCCAACAGACAATGTGCAAGGGCTGCCAATACCAGGATTTAGAAGTCAACCCTGTCTTTCTAGGGTCTGATGATTCAAGGGCATAGACAACCATTAGAATATGCGGTGGCAGGTGTCACGTGAGCAGAGTTGTGAGAGCTGAGCAGTGAGCTGAACCCAAACGTGAGCCATCAGGTTAGAGGTCCAGTCCTGGTCACCCTTGCATCTCTGGAGCCTAGTGGGACTGACTACCATTAAGGTCCACACCACAGCCTGCAGATGGAGTGTATTAGCAGGCACATAATTCTGCACAGAAAGGTGTTTAGATTTTACAATATTTGCTTCAAGCTTTGAAAATGGAGCAATGCCACATCAGAAACCTGAATGCCTAGCTTTTCTTTCAAGGCAATACCTGGCTGGCAGCAAATTTCAGGTCTCGCACGGATGCTGCTCCCTCTCGAGATGTGGGACTTGGAGCGGCTCCTGAGCTACTGAGTTGGTTCATCTTACCTGCCCTTGAGTATGTGACACCTAAAGTGTTCATTCAATAAATGAGGAGCGTATGGTTGGAGATGGGCTTTGCCGGCAGAGCATACAATGTCAGCCAAAGCTGCAAAAAGATAAAGTGATTAACCTTGTCTAGAGTAAGCAAAGGTTTGAGAGAAGAAGAAAGGTTTGGCTAGAAGAGCAGCAATGGGAAAGGAAACAGGGTCAGGTCATCTCAAATGCCAGTTCACCTTGCACAGGAGATTCAACTTCTATCTTTAAGCAATGGGACACCATCATAGTTGTGCTTGCTTTGTTCTGATTTGGGTAGTTTGTCAGGCAGAGAAACAGACAGACAGACATAGATCGAGAAAGGGAGCTCCCATCTGCTGATTCACTCCCCCAAATGCCTATAATGTCCAGCCTTAGTCCAAACTAGGAGCCAGGAGTTTAACCAGGTCTTGCCCATAAGTAGCAGGGGCTCAAGGAACTGAGCCATCGCTGCTGCCTCGTAGGGTGTATTTGCAGGAAGCTGGAATCAGTGGCAAGAGCTGGGTATTGAATCCAGGCACTCCATTATGGTACAAAGGTGTCTTAGGCATCTTAAGTGCTAGGCTAGGTGCCTGCCCACTGATCTGATTTTTTTAATTCTGTCAATTATTTTTATTTTGAATGGAAATAAAATGTCATTGCCTACTCTTTAGAAAGACCTGGCCCTGTCGCGTGTAGCAGGGATGTCAGCTAGAATAAGGACAAAGGAGCAGGGTGGTCCATGCACTGGACCCCAGCCTGTACTGTGCATCAGAATTCTGTGGGGGAAGGGTCATAGCCACACTGTCAGATACAGTTGGTCTAGGTAGGAACTGATCATTTGCATTTCTACCAAGTCTCCTGGTGATGCTGACTCAGCTGTTTAGGAAGGGAACTTGGTTGATTCAAAGGAAGTTTTTTGTTGTTTGTTTTCCTTACTTACAAAGGAGAAGCTGACAAGTGGAGGAGAGAGGCAGTGTAGTGGCAAGGTAGTGGGAAAGATAGGGAAGGGGAGAGAGACTCGGGGCCTATGTGAGGCTGGAGGAGACATATGTTCTGCTCTGAGGCCAGCAAAAGGCCGCTGGTTGGTGAATGTGAAAACGGCTCTAGAGCCGAGAGTGTGGAAAGTTGACATGTGGATCTGATGTCCTCGCGCTGCAGGAAGCCGGGCCATTTCTTTTGGAGAATGGGATGACAGCTTGAGGTGAAGTAGTAAAAGATATGCGGCAGTTTGAGGGAAGAAAGTGAGTAACGTAACACTAGGTTGGAAGATGATCAAGAAATGGATTACTGAAAGAGAAAACAGTGAGATCCACTGGAAGCTGGACAGCTCGAATCTGTAATTGAGTCAGTCAGCAGTAATTAAATAAATGTAAACCTTGAGCTTATAATGGGAGTTGCTGTAACCTATGAAACCACACACACAGGAGATGTTCATTGAGCTCTCATGGAAGTTTGTAAATAAATGAGGACTGTTGAGCATTATAGGATACTTAGCTGGGAGACGTACAAGAAATTATGGACTCTTTCTTAGAGGAACTTAGAAGCCAAGCATAAGTGAAAAATATTTCAGGCTCATGTTTAATGAGCTTACTGTGGTCGATGGCACATTACTGAAGCAGTAGCGATTTATATCACAATGTGTGGTACCTGGCACACTTGCACATTCCTCATACCACGTGTTCAGTGAATCAGTCCTAAAAATCATGCTTATTAAGAAACATGTGGAAAATATCATTTCTTCATGGTTTATTGGGGTTGTTCATTTAGTTTACAGACTGTCCCTGTCTTCAAGTTAGGCATTTTTTGGAATATGGCTATATAGTAGTTAGATCTTCCAGGTATGTTCTATGAAGACTTAATGTTTTTTGTTTTTGAGTTTTTAAATGGTCTTTGTATTTCTTTATTGGCTTTTCCCAACTTCTGTAAGCAAAAAAAGTGTATTATGTATTTAATGCTTGCCTCTTTTATTTTGCTAAGAAGCAATTACTCCCTTATTTTTTATTAAGACTATCATGATGTCACAGGTTCCCTGACATGGATAATATTTCTACTTTTGGGATATTTAGTACTTGATGCGTGGAGGATGGCCCAAGTGCTTGGGCCCTGCACCCGCATGGGAGACCAGGAGGAAGCACTTAGCTCCTGGCTTTGGATCTGCGCAGCATGCAGGCCGTAGAGCCATTTGAGGGGTGAACCAACGGAAAGAAGTCCTTTCTCTCTGTCTCTGTCTCTCTCACTGTCTAACTATGCCTGTCAAAAAAAAAAAAGTTCATAGTACTTGATGCATTTTACAAAAAGAAATCTCAGTTGAAGTATTATCAGTAACTTACTAAGCACTTTGTGAAAGATAAAGGTTGAACTACCAAATTTATAATATATTGGAACATTTAAGAAAATGTATGTGAAATATTTTATAAAACATGATGGACACAGGTGCAAAAGTGAATTTAAAAAGAGCTCCTTGAACTCTTAAGATGTTCTTTCCCCAAGAATTGAACTTCTACTTGATTTCTTATTGGTCTGTCCTTTCTATTTATCTTAACAATTGTTTAAAAATAATTAAACTATTATGTAGCAGGAGGGAGCAGAAAGGTAGAAAATGACTTTGAGTTGATTCCTTGGGAAATTTTTCCTAATTTCAGAGCTCCTAGAGAGTATGTCAGCACGCTCCTGACAACTGTTCTTTTGCAACTTCCCCATGTTGCACTTGACGTGAGGTGAACACATCCCATCTTTATTGTGCTATGCTCCATATCAAGAGAGATGGAATGGAATGTGAAAAAGCAAAAGAGCAGTTGCATCCTTAGTTGGCTAGTAATCCCAAATTCCAGGTACCACAGGGCTCTAGCTGCTGAGCGAGTAGAGTCTCCCAAGCATGGAGGCTATACCAGCGCAAGAATCATCTCCTCCCAGCTTAGCAGCCCCAGCAGACAAAGAGCTTATTCCTCATTAAGAAAGTCCCTAAGCAGGGGTTGAATTGTCACATTTTCGCTACCTTCCACCCAAGAACCAACTCTATGGTGACAGACAAGCCCAGGCCTGGGTCAGATTCAGACTCCGATGATGGAAGAATCAAGTGGATCTCCTAGCACTCGCTCACCTGGAATAGAACCCTCACCAAAAGAAAGGATTCTCTTAACAACAGGAGTGGGCACAGGGCAGGCAGGCCAAAGGCACAGATGTCCATGTGCATTCTAAGTCTTCTTCACTGACACAAGTTTGCACAAACCCAAGGAGAGCTATCATGAAACTACCAGGAAATTTAATCAGGGTGACATCAGTTTATTAGGTTTATACTTGCGATCTATCATATAACCAAATGTCTCCACGTTGACCACAAGAAGTTAATAAATTACTGTGTTTAAGTTTTTTTTAAAACTTTCCTGTTCCATTAATCCAGTTACCTCTATTTTAAAAAAAAAAAGAATTGAGTTTGCACATGGTATTTTCAAATCCGCATGGAGTAATCCATAGGCTGATACCCAGACACTGGTAAGACCCTGTGAGTTGTTAAAATATTTTATGCTGTCCAGACTGCCTCCATGTGTTCCAGGCGCCAGCCATTCAAGCTGGAAGCATTCCCCAGTCTTGCAGCAGTTAAGAGGCTAACTCTTGGGGTTGGGCGTTTGGCACAATGATTAGTGGCCACATGGGGTGCCTGCATGCCATATTAGAGGGCTGAGTTCCAACTCCACTCCCAACTCCAGCTTCCTGCTAAAGCAGACCCTGGGAGGCAGCAGGTGAAGGCTCAAGTGGTTGGGTCCTTGCCACCCAAGTGGGAGACCTGGTTGGAGTTCCAGGCTCCTGCCTTCAGCCTGGCCCAGCCCTTGTTGTTGCAGGCATTTGTAGAGTAAATCAGCAGATGGAAAAATCTCTGTACCTCTGTCTCTTTCTCTCTGCCTTTCAAATAAAATGAAAATAGATGAATAATTTTTTTTAAGATTTTTATTTATTGAGAGAGTTACAGACAGTGAGAGGGAGAGACAGAGAAAGGTCTTCTGTCCGTTAGTTCACTCCCTAGGTGGCCGCAACAGCCGGAGCTGTGCCGATCCAAAGCCAGGAGCCAGGTGCTTCTTCCTGGTCTCCCATGTGGGTGCAGGGGCCCAAGGACTTGGGCCATCCTCCACTGCCTTCCCAGGTCATAGCAGAGAGCTGGATTGGAAGAGGAGCTGCCGGGACTAGAACTGGCACCTATATGGGATGCTGGTGCCACAGGCAGAGGATTAAGCTACTGCACCATGGTGCCGGCCCCATAAAAATGTTTTTAAAAGTAAAAAGCTAATGCTTGGTCAGACCGAGAGCACCCAGGATGCTGCTCAGGCACTAGGCTTACAATGCCTCTGGCCCACTCATTATTAAATATTTCACGTATCATTCCTAGCTGTAATTATGCTCAAAGGTATTTTCTATTTCTGACATTCAGCTGGTTCAGCATTTATTTCAGGTTTTCTCCTAGGAGTCTCTTGTATTTACTATGTCAAGATTTCACTGACATACAGTTTTCTGAAATGTAGGAAATCCCATGGAAGTTCAGGAGAGCAGCCAGCAGTAACAGGCATGAGCTTCCTGGAGATATTAGAAACTTGCTCTTTGGAAGGGTTCAGCTCCAGAGAACAGGCTGCAAGGCTTTCTTCCTGGGATGCATAAGCAGACAAAAGAGCGTAGATGGGATCGGACACCTGTGGGCAGGGCAGGTACACCTCTCTGGTCTCCAGAGGCCTCACACATGCGCGCTACCACACTGATTTGTCTATGTTGGTTTCTAGAAGCATCTGGTCTCGAGATGTTGCCTGGAAGTTTTTGAACCACTCCCTGTGTCAGAGGAGGGAGTTATAACATAGAATGTGAAGCTAAAAATATAGGTCATTATTCAGATTTAAGGACCAGTTGGTTGAAACCATTTTCATTCCAAGCTCCTGCGTAGGAAACCACTAAATGGCTGGGAAACATGCGACTCAAAGTTGTGAACAGCTGCTTCTACTTTTTATTCTTACTATTGTTATTCTCAGCCTGTTGGCTAAGATCAAGTGTTTTTATTATTATTATTATTATTATTATTATTATTATTATTAGTTGGTGACCACTAGGGTGCCTTGAACACACATAATGTTTTTCTTACACAGAAAAATAATGTTCATTTTCTTAGCTCACTTTCTCTTCCTTCTTGCCTTACCTTACAAGCATTTCTTGCTGATAAATGTTGAATTTCAGTTTTAAAACTAAAGCCATCTTTTGTGAGGTTATTCACCAAAAACAATCCTTGAGGTATCATGAGACATAGAGTGTATTGTTTTGCTCATGAAAAAGTACAGATGCCATCCCAAAGGGATGATAGAGGGAAATTAGTAGTCCTCCTTTAATTTTATTCTGTGAGAATTCCCAGTTAGCATCCAGTGGGCTCCAGTGCAGGTGGCTGCTTAGATACGGAACATAACTTAGTCCTGGCTGCTTCCTTGGGAAGGCAAACAGCTCTTGGGAAATACACATTGTTAAATAATCAGTTGCAGAGGACTAATTGTTTCAAGACACTGCCTGTGCAATTCCTTCCCAAAGGCCAACAGGAATGGGAAAGTGTCACTTTGTTTCCATTGGAAATCAACACATTAAGCATTCACCAAAGTTGGAAAAGGCTCTTCCCAGAAACCCTGGAATAAACATGTAGGAGCCAGGGAAGGTTGGGACTCTATCACTGATTTGTCCCAGAGCCATGTCCAGATCGGTGAAGCCAAGAAAATCACTATGTTTGCTTTGTAGAACAAGATCCAGAGAGAATAATGAATGCCTTGTATACTCTTCAGAATATCCCTGGACATTTCTATAACTTCACAAATAACACATCACAGCAGCTGGCGTGGGGAGGTGCATCTAAATCCCCCCGATCAGGCTGTGCCACCGTGTCTGGTGTTCAGTAGCACAGGTGGTGGGGAAGCATGTTTGTTTGCAGCTAACTTGCTTCCTTTGACAGAGGATGAAGAGGTTTATTTGGCTTCCTCATTAGCCTGGGCATTTGTTGGCCAGGCAGAATTGTTCAGATTGCAGTGTTTTTACTGTTACTTGAAAAGTATCAGGATCTGATCTGAACATTTTCCACAAATTCAGTTTGAGTAATGAGGGACTTGAACTGACTTTTTAAAAAAAGATTTATTAAAGGCAGAGAGAGAGAGAGAGAGAGAGAGAGAGAGATCTTCCATCCATCCATCCATCCATCCATTCACTGGTTCACTCCCCAGATGATTGCAATGGCTAGGGCTGGGCCAGATGAAAGCCAGGAGCTTCATCCAGGTCTCCCACATGAGTGGCAGGGGCCCAGGCACCTGGGTTATTTTCCACTGCTTTCCCAGATGTGTTAGCAGAGAACTGAACGGGAAGCAGAGTAGCCAGGACTCGAAGTGGCTCTCCAATCTGGGATGCCTGGAGCCACTCTGCCACAGTGCTGGACACAACCAAACGTACTTATTGAAACCTGGCTCCATTCTTGCAAAACAAGTGCCTCTGTTTCTTCTGCCTTCATCCATCCCACCTTTCAGTTTCTATCTCCACGCTTTTTCTATTTCATATGTCTTTTTTGGACCTTCTTTGATCATATTTGTTGATTTAACCATATAACATGCTTTCCTGGGTTCCATGCACCTCTACTCTACCTGTGAAAAGATTAGCGAATTCTGATATTTCAAATAACAAGCCTACAAGATTTAGAGTAAGTATGGTGCATACCCACTGTTTAAAACAATTTTGAGAGAATAAACAGTAATGTTTGGGACTGGTTTTTACCTGGTCATTTAGATTCTTTGCCTTACTATTTATTTATTTATTTATATTGACAGAGTTGGTTAGAGACAGAGAGAAAGATCTTCCTTTTCCGTTGGTTCACCCCCCAAATGGCTGCTACAGCCGGAGCTACGCCGATCCAAAGCCAGGAGCCAGGTGCTTCCTCCCGGTCTCCCATGCAGGTGCAGGGCCCAAGCACTTGGGCCATCCTCCACTGCCTTCCCGGGCCACAGCAGAGAGCTGGTCTGGAAGAGGGGCAACTGGGACAGAATCCGGTGCCCTAAACGGGACTAGAACCCCGGGTGCCAGCACCGCAGGCGGAGGATTAGCCTAGTGAGCCATGGCACCAGCCTATGGTTTTTTAAGATCTAAAATTTTGCTGTTATCTGTTGTATTCCTGAAATATTGGGCTGGAGAGAGCACATTTCTATAAGGACTTTTCTATGCATATTTTACTAGTAACATTATTTAATTCTCTTCTGTCAGATTCAGTAAAATGAGCATGAATTTAGATGTCAGGAACCCAGGGTCCAGCGCTGTGGCTCACTTAGTTAATCCTCTGCCTGCGGCACCGGCATCCCATAAAGGTACTGGGTTCTAGTCCCAGTTGCTCCTCTTCCAGTCCAGCTCTCTTCTGTGGCCCGAGAAAGCAGTGGAGAATGGCCCAAGTGCTTGGGCCCCTGCACCTGCATGGCAGACCAGGAACAGGCACCTGGCTCCTGGCTTCGGATCAGCACAGCTCCGGCCGTGGCGGCCATTTAGGGGGTAAACCAACAGAAGGAAGACTTTTCTCTTTGTCTCTCTCACTGTCTAACTCTGTCAAATAAATTTTTTTTTAAAAATGTCAGGAACCCTCTGTTCTACCATGTGCCTTACATCTGGGAGACTTAGATATTTATTTTTCAAACAGAGGTGCTGATTCTGGCCCTATGTTTTGTTCCAAGGATCTTGTAGAAATACATGCTTATGAACATAATTAGAGTACATGATGATTTACCACTGTAAAATATTACAAAGGAAGAAATGAACAAAAAGAAATGATTGCCTCAGGGTCTATAGAAAGAAAAATAAGAATCCAAATAGATGAGACTTTAAACTTAGGGTTTCTGAAGGTTTATTATTTGAAAGGCAGAGCTAGAGAGAGAGAGAGACAGATCTTCCATCTGCTGGGTTCACTCCCCAAGTGACGGCTGTGCCAGGCTGAAGACAGGATCTTCTTTTCTTCCAGGTCTCTCACTTCATCCTGGTCCCTCACATGGGTGACAGGTGCCCGAGTACATGGGTCATCATCCACTGCCTTCGCAGGTGCATCAGCAGGAAGCTAGATCAGAAGCAGAGCAGCCAGGACTCAAACAAACACTTAGATATGGGCTGCCAGTGCCACAAGTGGCAGCTTAACCCACCACGCCACAACGCTGGCCTGGGTATGGCTTACTTTTAAAGATGTATGTGCAGATCAACCATAAAAAATGTATTAACGTTTCCTGCACTCAATATTTAGTGACATTAATGCTCTTTTTCCTGTCCCTAGTATGATATCATAACTGTGCGTTAAAGGTTATTTCGCACAAATAATGTGAAATTCAGATCTCCCTAGCATGTCGCTGAAATCAGTCAGCAGTGCTTCTCTGCTAATTATTCAGTCTGTTTGGAAACCTGATGATGTCACAGGTCACATTCATTGAGCTACTGACCTTATCCTCTGTGTGTTGATCCTATGTAAGTATGATGTAGACATAAAGTCTGTTGGTTACCTTTTGTTGTTTATCCCATATAAAATGTTGTGGAACATTTCGGGGCAACACCAGAGTGTCAGTCTTGGAAATTCTATGAACTGGCAATGTAGAAAGCATTGCAGAAATGGGGTCACTGCCCTATGTAGATAGTATCTGAATCAGCATGTGATAGTTAGGAAGAAAATTAATGAAATCGCCATCCGTTAATTTCCTTCTTGAAGATTTTTTTCAAGAGACTTGTGTTTCCATGTTGGTTGGTAGGATAGGACATTCACTGAGAGGGGGAGAAGAGAACTCTGCATGGTGGCATTTGTCCTGGGAAGCAAATCAACCTTCAAAATTCTAAAAAATTAACTGGCATAAAGGGTACAGAATAGGAAGGTAGTCATTTGAAAAGATTTACAAGAAAATCTCATATTCAGACATTAAGGAAGAAAAGAATTTGAGTTCACCAGCGTATTCATTGTAAAAACTGATTGTTGGCCGGCGCTGTGGCTCACTAGGTTAATGCTCTGCCTGCAGCACCGGCACCCCAGGGTTCTAGTCCCGGTTGGGGCACCAGTTCTGTCCCGGTTGCTCCTCCTCCAGTCCAGCTCTCTGCTGTGGCCTGGGAGGGCAGTGGAGGATGGCCCAAGTGCATGGGCCTTGCACTCGCATGGGAGACCGGGAGGAAGCACCTGGCACCTGGCTTCGGATCAGCGCAGCGCACCAGCCGCAGCGTGCTGGCCATAGTGGCCATTTGGGGGGTGAGCCAATGGAGAGGAAGACCTTTCTCTCTGTCTCTCTCTCTAACTCTGCCTGTCAAAAAAAAAAAAAAAACTTTAATAAAATTTTCATCTTGAGAATTTACAATATCAAAAAAACACTAAATAGATTATACATAGCTTACTTTATTATTTGAGCTAATATTATAACAACATAAGTCTTACATGCATTGATTGAATCATTCCAGAACATAATTCATGCAGAATGTGTTTGTGTACATATATGTTAGACCATGCATCAATATATACATCAATATATATTGTAATAAAAATCACAACAATATCACTAACATTTCACTGGTCATTATGTGGAATTGTACTTACTTCATCCTGCAGAAACTTGCAAGATAGGGACTTGTTCTTGCCATCATACATATGGAGAAGTGATCTTAGAGAAGTGACTTAGGCAAGGTCACATACGCAGTGACACAGGAGCCGAGGATTCTGTAAATTATGATTGCCTCCTCTATTAGGCTATGAAAGGCTGAAATGCTGGAGCCTTATTATTTACGTCTACCACAGTGCCTTGGCAGAGATGGTGATTATAGGAGCTATTTAGTATATCCTTGTTGATTAAAAATGTTTGCCGAGAGGCCAGTGTTGTGGAGTGGCAGGTTAAGCCACTGCCTGTGATGCCTGCATCCTGTATGATTGAGTGCCAGTTCAAGTCCTGGCTGCTTCACTTCCAACCAGCTCCCTGCTAATGCACCTGGGAAAGTAGTGGAAGATGGCCCAAGTGTTTGGACCCCTGCACTTACGTGGGAGTCCTGGAAGATCTTTCTCTGTCTTTCCTTGTCTTTGTAACTCTTTCAAATAAATTTTTTTAAAGTTTGCCAAATTAAAATGTGTCAAAAAGGAAAATTAATTAAAATGCATGAATAAGCACAATTAGCATATTGATCACCGCTCATTTATCTTTCATTCGTAAAACTTAGTACCTTTCAGCAAACACCCATTTATGTTAACATTGCTAACTTTTAAAAATCAGATCTCCCCCAAAATTACACTCTCAGTTTGGCTAAATTGAAGCTCCTGATTGGAGGAGCTGGTAAGGAGCAGTGATACCCTGTAGGTCCCAGATTAGTTGGTGAATCCACAGTGAATATGTTCCGTGGCTTACATAGTTGGGGCCCTTTATCCCCTCTCGGAGACCAGATTGAATTCCAGGCCCCTGGCTTTAGCCTGGCCCAACCCCAGCCACTGAAGGAGCTTGAGGAGTGAACCAGTGGATGCAGGATCTCTGTCTCTGTGTCTCCCTCCCTCTCTGTATCTCTGCCTCTCAAATTAAGCATAAATAAATAGTTGAATTGAGTTCAACAGACCAGGCCAAGGGAGCTCCAAACCTCTGGAACATTCTCACCCATGACCCCCTGAGGACAGATTGCTTTTCAGCGAGTGTCAGTGGAGAGTGACATAGCAGCGGCTGCACTGTGCTGTTGCTATTGCTCAGAAAGCACCAGAAGTCTCTGGCTTTATTCTCCAGTTAATGGTTCATTCCAGTAAGAAGATAAAGACTTGGTGTGGTTGCACCAGCTGGGGCCAGACAGGCCATCTGAAATGTTGGAATTACAGAAAGAGAATGGAAACTGGATTCACTGACCATGTTCAATCCAGGGAGTGGTTGTCCCAAGCATGCCTGGGTGCCCTAAAATTCATTGAGGAGACTGGTACTTGGGAAGTCTTTCTTTTCAATTCTTTATGCTTCTCTCGCTTCTCTCCTGTTTGTGTGTTTTTGCAGCCACTTGTTGCTTGATGTGATTGCAGAATTCTGTACTGAAGATTTATCTTTTACTGTTATTTTATCCTGAGTCCCCACCTCCATCCCCAGCGTGAGCAAGAGTTGGGGAATCTCAGGTGGAATGGTGCAGAAATAGAAATGTACTGATTTTTAGAACTGGTTCAGTGACCCGATTGTCTGCTAGAGGAAATTTTTAAAAGGATTTTTTCTCAACATGGCAATGTTCAATGAAGATTGATAAACAAATTTAAAATGTTCAGGCATGATTTATTCATTAAAAAGAAACCCTCAAATACTTGCTCCCTTTAAAACCTACCAGGATGAGAGTCTGCAGGGTAACCTTAGGCACTGCAGGGAACTGGGGGAGGGGCGAGACTTACTAACTGAATTTTACAGTGGTTGTAAATTATAGGATTATCTACTAAAAGATGATATGTTTTAAGGTTGTCCTTGTTTCGTGCAGAATTGCTACAAAAAGAAGAAAGAGGGGAAATTGTACAGGGCTGTTGCTCTTTGCATTCCTCAGTCCAGTTGGAAAATTTGGCCAGTTTGTTTCTGATTCTGCAGGGAGTCTGCTTCCTTGTTATTTTATTATAGTAATGCAGGTGCTCCCCCACTTATGAAGAGGTTACATCTCCAGTAAACCCATGGAAAGCAGAAAATATCAGGGCCAAACTGCATTTAATGTACCTAACCTACCAAATATAGCTTAGCCTAACTGAACTTAACTGTTTTCACAGCACTTACATTAACCTACAGTTGTGGAGAACCATCTAACCCAAAGTTCATGTTATTTTTTATAAGGTTCATTTTATTTGAAAGGCAGAGTCACAGATAGAGGAAGAAAAAGAAACAGAAACAGAGAGATCTTCATCTCCTGCTTCACTCCCAAATGCCCACATCCTCCAGGGCTGGGCCAGGCTGAAACCAGGAGCCTATAACTCTATTCAGCTCTCCCATGTGTTGGCACAGCTAAGCAGTTGGGCCATCTTCCACTGCTTTCCCAGGTCCATTAGCAGGGAGCTGGGACCTAAACCAGCCACTCTGAAATGGGTTGCCAGCATTGCAGGCAGTGACTTGACCTGCAGCACCAAGAGCGCCCAACCCCACAAAGTCTACTTTTAATAAAGTACTGGGTATCTCCTGTAATTTATTGGATACTGTATGTACTGAAAGTGAAGATCAGTGCCATCATAAAGTTGAAAAACTCCAGGCTGAGTAATGGTTAAGTTGAGGACTGTCTGTACTTGTGTCAGTAATGTTTATTCAACAGAACATTTATATTATTCATAATGCATTTACATTTCTTAGAGTCTCTTAGAAATGTCCATGCTTGAAACAAATGTAAGGAAGGAAGCCATCCTGTGGAGGCTTTTCAATGTCGTGTTTATTCCTATGAGATACTTTAGAGAAACTTAACTTTCTGTAATAGCCTTTTGCTGCTCTTGCATTTAGAGACTCTCATTCATCACAGTTAAAGGTTTGCTGTCTTCTTCGTAAGAAGCCTAAGAAGTAGCAATTGCAAGAAAAAAAATCTGCAAAAAGCTTTTCATGTTTATGAGGATTTTTTTCTATTTTTACATTTGTTTACTTCCAAGCCTACTTAAATATTTTGAGGAAATAGCCAAGAAAATAATATTTCCAAATGTATCCTGGCCTGAGAAAACATGTTTGGATATCTTTCAACATTACCAGGATGACCTTCACAGTGAGGATTGACAGCTTCCTGGTGGCATTAGAACTTGAACCCCTTCTCAGTCCTGGTCCTTATAGTTGAGCGTCACTTCAAGATTATCAGAGAAGTGCTAGATGAGCATGTCACACAAACTTGATCTTCAAGTGCAAGAGCTGCGATGTTTAAGAACATGTATCTCTGAATCACAGCTGGAAGTTTTCGGGGCTTGCAGGCTTTATCACCCAAGTCCTGCTAGCTTTACCAAAATGTGCTTAGGAAACCCTCATTCCATCTCCTTTTTGCATACTGCAGTATGTTATTCATGTACAAATGATAAAAGCCACAGTGTTTTGCAACCAGTAGGCTTTTCTCAGTGTGCTGTAATTTCTCACTTTATTCTTTGGACAGAGCCCACAGTGTTTGTTTTTTTAATGTCTCAAAAACATATAAATTAAACATTGTTATTAGGAAAAGTAAAGTCAGAAAAACAGAAAGGCCATCTCTACCAAAACAAAACCACATTGCGCTAGTGCTTGGTGCTTGATTTCGTCATGTGCTCTTCTCTCTCAGGCACGGAACGCACACTGTTAATAGGAATTGCGTACAACTTTGGACTGAGATCTAACAGTGTGGGAATCCGTGTGGACTGGTGAAATCACGTGCCTTCCTGAGCTTGAAGCTCCCTAGCGCCAGCCGCTGCTGCCTCTTACCTCCCCTCCTGGTCTGGAGGGGAAGAGGCTGGTTCTGCCCCTCTGTCTGCCAAGGAGGTTCCCAGCGATCCTCTCGGGCTGCCGCCACTGCCCCTGGTGGCTGCAGATCTCATTGCGGTCCTGCTCTTTCCCGTAGACCTTCTCTCTCTTCCAAATGCCCCTCCTTTCTCTTGATCACCTGAATTCCAAAGGAGCCCGAGATTTCCCTCCCGGTACCTGCACTTCTCGTGTTCCTTCCTTCACACATGGCAGCCTCCAGTTCTTGCCTAACCTGGTTTGTTTTCTGCTCCTGTTCAACTTTATCTCCCATCACATTTATGGCCTTTTTGCTCCTTTCCCTACAAACAGCTCGGACCACTCTTGATTCAGATGAAAGCACCAGAGCCCCTTTCTATCATTCTTCTGGATTCTCTCTGGCTTAGTGATCTTGGATCAGTGACCTCATTGTACAGGCAGATGAACCAAGGCTGGAGAGATTGACTTGCCAGGTCACCGACTCACTTTTATTTTTAAAATCTGTACTTCTCCCATTTCTTTTCATTTGAAGCCAAAATAGTCTTTTATGAACCTCATAAAAAATGGAAAAAATTATATTACATATTGCCCAAATATAAACAGATGTGTATGGAATCTCTTGTGAGGAATGGATTGTACTTCAGGGTCATGATGACCCCTGAGCAAAGTTTTGACCCGAGAATCAGGAAGCATGGATCTGTCGCTCCCTGCTTGTGATGGTGTGACTTTGACCCTGTTGGGAGACTACATTTTCTCCAGCTATAAAATGAACACAGACAGTCTCCAACTCAGCGCTGGGACTTGATGATTCTATGCCAAAACTTTCCAAAAACAAACAGTGCTCTGTGTGAGGAAACAAAATCAAAACATTACTTTTGTCATCCATTCGTCTTGTAGACTTTGTTAAGTGCATATGTTCTCTGCTACAGTTGTCTTTCAAATTGGAATAGTGGGCCTTGGAGAGTGAAAGAAACATCCAGAACAGCAGGCCATGAAGGGGGCTGTGTGTGAGAGTGAACCCTGGACCCGAGCAAGGAGCCACTGGGAGGTGCCACTCCTTTCTCCTTCCATAGCTGCTCTGTAAGCAGCTGGCTTGATGCCAGATGCCTCACGTGTGTCTCCCTGAACACCAGCACATCAGACATGGGATAGACAGGAGAGTGCCTTTGGGTTTCGAACCTCAACTTTGCTTTTTGTTTTTTATTTACAATATGTATTAGGTTTTTTTTGAAATGCAGAGTGACAAAGGGAGAGGCAGAGAAAGAGAGAACAAACTCTTCCATCTACTGGTTAGCTCTCCAAATGACTACAATAGCCAGGGCTCAACCAGGACAAAGCCAAGAGACAGGAATTCTGTCCACGTATCTCACTTGGATGGACTGGGGCCCAAGCACTTGCACCATCTTCTGCTACTTCCTCTGTTACTATTAGCAGGGAGCTGGATTGGAATTGAAACAGCTGGGATTTGAACCAGCATTCTGGCATGGATGCCAGCTTTGCAAATAACCCACTATGCCACAACACCAGCATCTCAATTTTCTTTGTAATGTAACAGCTTACCCACATGCTACATTGAAAATATGTCAGGGCAAGCATTTAGCAGTTAAGACACCGGTCAAGACTCCTGCATCCCATATAGCAATGCCTCGGTTCATCTCCAAGTCTGGCTCATGTTTCCAGCTTCTGGCTAATACACGCCCTGGGAGGCAGTGATGATGACTCAAGTAACTGGGTTCCTGCCACCCACGTGGGAGACTTGGATGGAATTCCTGGCTCCTGGCTTCAGCCCGACCCAGTCCTGGCCATTGTAGCATTTGGGGAGTGAACCAACAGATGCGTGATAACCTTTGGTTTGTCTGGTTCTCTGCCTTTGAGGCAGAAAAAATAAGCGAACAAAAATTTTAGAAAAGGGAGAGAGGACTATACTACATATCTATAGCCCAGAAAAAGGGTTGAAATTCAAAGTGCAGTTTCCACTAAATGGGAACTGCTTTCACATCGTCATAAAGTCAGAGCCCATTTGTGCTTGGGAAACATGGCCAAGTGTGTGAAGCTGGAACGGCACTCAGAAAATATTAGCTCTGCTTGTTGTGAGGTTGGTGGTTGCCATCTGGTGTTGTTTGTCATTATGCTTAGTAACAATAGTTGAAGGAGTTCACAAGAATATCTGTCCAAGTTCAAGGAAAGCTGTGGCTCTGGACTGCAAAGGGTACAGAATATGGGTGCTCCAGGTAGAAGAAAGGAGAGCACAGTTACTTCTGTGTGGCTGCAGTGAAGTTTACATAGGAGAGTGAGAGGAAATAGCATTGACAGGGTCCTGGGGTAGAGAGTGGTGACATGAACAAAGCTTTGTGCCACATCATCACGGGACCTACTAAAAGAAATCAAGGAACTTTAAAAATAAATCTCTTAAAATAGCATTCTTTTGTAACTACCTTAACCACTGCAAATACTGAGTTCTATCCACTTGCGTTCAGTCTGTAAGGGCAAATTCAAAGACAACCACCAAGAGTGTCCACAGAGTATGGTCTTGGATGCTCTTGCTCCTCCCACACTACTGACTCTGAAGGAGTTAGTTCAGAGCAGCAGATGGGATTCACTTTAATGCATAAGAAACAATTGTGATCAGCAGTGGGGTTAGGAATCTTCCATGCACTCCCTACTCATTGCATACAGTGCTGAGAACCCGCTGAATCACATGCATTGTGGGCCAGTGGAAGTGAAAGACCCTGTGCCAGCCTTCAAACACAGAGAATGGTGTCAGTGAGGCTCCCTCTGAATTTATGCTGTTTGTGTCTATCTGAAGTCAAATAAAGGGGCCGGCATTGTAGCACAGAGCGTTAAGCTGCTGCTTGTGAAGCCAGTATCCAATGGAGTGTGTGTTGCAGTCTCTGCTGCTCAGCTTCCAATCCAACTCCCTGCTAATGCACCTGGGAAGGCAGCAGAAGGTGGCCCTACTGCTTGGGCCCTTGGCCACCCATGTGAGAGACCAAGATGGAGTTCCTGGCTGTTGACTTCAGCCTGGCTCAGACATGGCTGTTGCATGGCCATTTAGGGTGTGAACCAGTGGATGGAAGATTTTCTCTCTTCCCTCTCCCCCCCTCTCCCCCCCTCTCCCCCCCTCTCTCCCCCTCTCTCCCCCTCTCTCCCTCTCTCCCCCCCCTCCCCCCTTCTCCCCCCATCCCCCTCCTCCACCTTTCCCTCTTTCTCACTCTGCCTTTAAAATAAATACTTATACAGTTCTCTTTCTTTTCCTATTTTCATCTACGTTTCATCAGCTGGAATTTCTCTTTTCCTCCTTCTCAACATCTGTTTTCTATTTCACCCTGTTCTCATTTTTATCTATTTTGATCACCCTCTCACATTTGCAGCTCTGTTACTAATCCTAGTGATAACTATGAAGGACTTGTCCTCAAAGGGAGCCAGCCTTCAGCACACAAGGACTCAAGTCTGCAGTAAAATCAAGCAAAACCAAAAATTCCACCTAATAGTGTTCAATGCGATTTTTTTTTTTTAAAGGCTTGGTGTAGTTTCCAATTCAAGGTGAAAAGAAATAATAACATATCCAGATATGTGCTGTTTCATAATGTCAGTGCCTTTTCCTAGTAGTAGTTCATAGTGGCAGGTGCTGTGTGGGGTCCTAGATAGCAGAGGGGAATCCTGAAGCCAGCCAAGAGTGATCGCTTAAGTTTTCAGAGCTGTGTGAGGACAAGACATGTAGGCACACCACTGCTGTGCACCAAGCAGCAGGCCCACAGCTGCAGGCCTGGGAGCACTTGGAAAGTTGCCCCTCCCCCATTGTCTTTGGCCTCCCTGCTATCAACTTATCACCTAGCTATGGTGCTGAGTATCACCCAAAGCTAGCTCCTGCTCCTCCGTAAGGAGAGACCTGGCAGCTGTCCCCGAGATGAAGTCTAAATGCGATCACCAGAGTTTCAGGTGAGAGCAAAGGAGACATTGCAGAGTCCTTGTTTATGTGACTTTGGGCACCGTGCTTCGTGTGTATCAGCTTTGCAGCCTAGCTTTAGGCCAGCATTCAAAACAAAAGCCTCCACGGCCACTTCTCCTTTAGTCCTCAGAACTCCGCACGGGCATGACGTTTTGTCTTTGCACTGGCAAACTCTGGGCTGAATTATCCGAGTTACGATTCCTCCTCACTAATAAGTCTGCTGCGGCTATCACAGCAATCGGACTCACGGGCACACTGACAGCAGAGGGTGTTGGCACTCTGGCTGGGCCTGGCTTCTCTGACCCTTTTGGCAAAGGAAAGTGGTTCTTAGTACTACGTGGCTCTACAGCCACAGGGGAGTTCAGAGGCCAGGAGAAGAATGGCAGAAACAGAGAAGAGTAGGAGCCAAACCCTGCCAAACAGGCGTGGACAAGGTCACATCGCTTACACCAGGCCCTCACTTGGTTCTTGAGTGCTTACGCCACAGGTTGCAAGCAAAGTGTCTCCAGGGGCTGGAAGCAGGCTGGTCTCAGGCCTGCAATGAAGGGCAAGGGTGCCGTGTCTAACGGAGACAGCCGCTCTTTGGCTCCCGTGATGTATTTGCTAGACAGGAAGCAGATCCAGCGTTAAGCCAGATCTTCTGATTTTTCTAGAGAAGCCAGTAACCAGATTTTTATGTGAAAGCTCTTAATTTGTTAATGTTGGCACGTATTTAAAGACAACCTTTAAACGCTGCGTGAGCCAATCTAAACCTGTTGGCAGGCAGTCTGCGCACTGCCGGGCGTGACCTCTGGCTTCCCTGGGAGGCAACTCCTTCATAGTCCGTGTGGATCAGGGAAAAGGCACTTTCCGGCTTTGCCTGCCTGTGACATATTTTCTACGCTGAACATTAAAAAAAAATCAGTTGTTTTTAATGCTCTTGGACCCCTTGTCTGAACAGAGCCTGGAACAAACCCCAGCTCCCATGGTGGCCTGCGGATGATCTGTCCCCTCAAGTGACCTCAAGTCCATAGCTGATCCCAGAGGGGAGGCAGGAGAGGCCAGACGTCCTGGGCCTGTTCTGGGCTAGTACAAAACGCTGGGCCCCACCTCACTCAGAACCACAGCCCCAGAGCAGACACCAATCCAGTTACCCCTGCTAGATGGGGGAAGGAACTGCATCGGCCGTGTCGGGCCCGGGGCCACCTCAGCTGTGCTTGACAAGGAGTAGAAAGACTGTGCAGTAAGGAGTGAGCTGCCTGGGAGACAGAGGGGACGCTGTGAGTAGGAAAAGGCCGTGGAAGTGAAAATTAGAGGAGCTGAGTTATCAGATGAGACGACATGCTCGAGTGCTCCTTCCTACCAGGCTGTTGGCCGTCTCCACCCACATTAGAAGCAGTGCCAGTGGTCCAGGGGTTGGGATGGACCCAACAGACTATTTCTGTTCCAAGTGGAAGAAGAGGCCAAGGGTACACATAAAACCACGGGGCAAATCCAAAGAACCATCAGCACCCCGCACTCACAGATGCTTCTCTTATGGTGTGAAAGTCGGGCAGGAAGTCCAAACGACCAAGTCGGGGCCTGCGGGCCGGGCTTCGAGCTGCAGTTCAGAAGCATGCACAGCGTTGGGACAGAAGTCCTGCATTGTCCACTGTGCTGTGTGTCTTGGGTTTCTTTCTCTGCATGATTTTTTTTTGTTTTCCCAGGGAAGAGAAGATGACATTAGCCAAGTATGAGATGCAAGATCATCTAATTAAAATTTCCGTTTATTTACTCGTGATTTTAAAAAGAATATGAAACTTGCTTGGGAGGCATTTGTGTCTGGAAAGAGTTGAGCAACTCTTAACACTGCAGTGTGAGGCAATGGGATAGAAATTGCTAAATTGTGTTTCTTTATTTTCTGCGAAATGTCAGATGTTGTTCTTTTGCTTCTAGAAAGGTCAGTATGGTTTAAAAGGAGGGAAAAATTGCCCAAACTTGGACCATTAACTTGTTATTGAACTTCAGAAGTGTTTTATTTACCAATAAAATTAATCTAAAAAATGTTTTGGTGGCTCTGAAACAAGAAAAAGTAGATACAGTTAGTGACTTTTGTGTCTTTCCTCCTTTTTCTGGGCCTTTTGGTGAAAAACAAGCAGAGAGAACACTAGCAGTTTGTTAGCAGAAGTCATTGATTGTTATTCTGTATTGTTATTCTGTATCCTTCCATATATGTAGATTATAAACCAGCACATTGGACTGGGGAGGTGTCATAATTTTTCCCTTGTACTTTCCTGCCCTTGGATGTTCTGCAACAGAATATAGCTATGGAAATACAATTTTTTAGTCTTTACTTATTTATTTGAAAGGCAGAGTGACAGAGGGTGAGGGACATACACACAAAGAGATCTTCCATCAGCTGGTTCACTCACCAAAGACAAGAGACTGGGCTGGGCCATTCCAAAGCCAGGAACTTCCATCCAGGTCTCTGGCATGGGTGGCAGGAACCCAAGCACTTCATGTACTACTTTGCAGGCACATCAGCAGGAATTTGGATAGGAAGTGCACATGGAGTAGCTGGAACTCAAACCAGGGCTCGGATGTGGGATGCTGGCATCTCAAACAGTGGCTTACCCCACTGCGCCACAGCACTGTCCTGGAAATATTGTTTTAATGGATACATTTCATGATGGCATTTAGCAAATGACAACAGGGACCTGCTCCTCTTTTTTACAGCTGACAATGAACGTGCAGCAGGTGCACACATACATACACATTCACATGCTGTAAATATTTACTGGAGCTTATTTTCTAATGGCCACTTTTTTTTTTAACTTTTATTTAATGAATATAAATTTCCAGTGTACAGCTTATGGATTACAATGGCTTCCCCCTCCCATAACTTCCCTCCCACCCGCAACCCTCCCCTCTCCCACACCCTCTCCCCTTCCATTCACATCAAGATTTATTTTCAATTCTCTTTATATACAGAAGATCAATTTAGTATATATTAAGTAAAGATTTCAACAGTTTGCACCCACATAGCAACACAAAGTGAAACATACTGTTTGAGTACTAGTTATAGCATTAAATAAAATGTACAGCACATTTAGGACAGAGATCCCACATGAGGAGCAAGTGCACAGTGACTTCTGTTGTTGACCCAACAAATTGACACTCTAGTTTATGGCACCAGTAACCACCCTAGGCTGTCGTCATGAGTTGCCAAGGCTATGGAAGCCTTCCAAGTTCGCCAACTCTGATCATATTTAGACAAGGTCATAAAAGACAGGGTGAGGATAGTAACCAATGATCCTAAGAGTGGCATTTAACAGGTCTGAACAATTATACAGCATTAAGTGGGGAAGAGGACCATCAGTACACACAGGTTGGGAGTAGAGCCATTGGAGGTAGAGTAGAGGTTATGATTATGAAGGAATGGGGCCAAGTGTGCTAGACAGGGTCTAGAACAAAGGACAGAGTCATTATTAGAGGAGCTAAGAAAGGTGCTGTCTAAGCTACAATTAAGTTTTCTGATTGAGAGGCAAATAGAACCTGATAGAAGGGGCTTGATAATAATCTGTTGGGCTTTAGGCCTTGTAAGTTAAGAAGCCCAGACCTATCTATCTCTTCACATGGAGTACATCCTAAGGGACGTGTGAACCTCCTAGGGGAAGGCACTCTGTTGACTTTCATTACTTGGCTGGCCTGGGAGGAGAGCTGGCCAGGTAAAGGCAGGTGGCATCTCTAGCAAGAAATTTACAGTTCTGCCTGCAATGTTGCTGACCCTACTTGACCATCCCCTCAGCTGCAGTGGTCACTTTGGAAGTTGGGCTGAGTGAAGGGCTTTTCAGCTTAGAGCCAATAAGATCTGTGGCTCTGACCTGGGCATCCTTCGACTCCAGGGCAGGTCCATTTCCAGTGATCCAACTCTTGGCAGAGCTGCCAGGGCTCTTCACAAGCTGACTTCTGCTGAAGCCCAGGCTTACCACATTGAAAGCCACTGCAGTGGACTGGCCTGTTGGGTCTCCTTGAGGGCAGATCACTGTACAGATCAGCCATTAATAGGCCTGCCACCCATTGCTTCTGATGCCGAGCTTTCTTTTCCTCCTGGTTTGTGTTCAAGCAGACCAGAGGATGCAAGTCAAGGGAGTGCCTGTGTCCCATCTCTAATCTTCGGTGGCCTGAACTACAAGTCTATAGTCACAGGCATGTTCTGTAGTAGTTTTTCTAAGGTAGACAATGCCCATGAGGAAAATTATATTCTCTCTTTAAAACTTTCTTTCCCTTTGGTCTGAAAGTGAGGTTTTTTCTACTTTTTACTTTGCTGATGGCGAAGTGAATCTAGCTATGAGATTATAATTTAAGCTCTTATTTTGGCTATGCTATTATAGAAAATGTTAGCCATCTCTTTTATAAGGTCTAAAGATTAAATTGTGCATCCTACAGATTCCTTCATAATAGAATTAGTTTCCTACCTTGAAGAGAATAGAGAAATGAAAGAACAAGTTGGGCTTAGAATGGAGAAATGAGGGAGCAAATCCTAGATCGCTTACTGACAATAGCAATATCACATGAATACTTAGCAAACCGTTTCAACCATTAGATAACAACTTAAGAAAACATTTACCAGAAGGTCCAATGCCTTCTATAAATTTTAAGAATCATGTATTTGAAAACACCTCTTAAACATCCAACATGGTGTAGTTTGTTTAACCAGTAAACTTAAGCACAACCATATAAAATGTTTTTAGTTTCTTTCTACCAACAAGTTTAAAACATATGATGCAGAGATTCAGGTCACACAAATTCAAATGTATCTTTGATTGCTTTTAGCAGCTTAAATTTATGGACAATCTTATCTATAAACCAATTAAAATAAAATTCTTAATAAAATTTTCCCATGTGGACATACAATATGTACACACATATAACATAACATAATAGACCAATATAGCAATTTCAATAATAGCTTTTAAAATCTTTAATTCTTTTTGTAGATTGCCAATTGATTTGAATTGCTTTTTGGTTTTAGTAACCTCAGTTAACCATACTTTCTCTCAGTTGGTACTGTTAATACATTATTGGCTTCATCTGTTTACAGAGCCATCCCAAAGTACTGAATACAATAGAAGTGGCTGGAAAAAGTCCATAGGAACCTATACGAGGACAGCTAAACACAGAACCAACAACACTTTAGTTTTATGAGCAGCACATCATATATAACTGTGGATGACAAAAGACTTTTAGTCGCCATGTTTAAAATTATAAACTCATCAACCAACAAGAGGCACTTGCTTACTTCACAGTATTTTTGAAAGCACCTGTAGGATTTTACAAGTATTTAACCCTTTAGGCCTCTGGGGCTTTCTCATTAAGATAACTATCATGTCTAGTAACACAAGATCATTAGACTTTTTAATTCTCAAACATTTGTATTAATAGCATTTTCCATTATAGAAACTTAAAATTTAGTACCACGTCACATCTTGACAGTACTTGTAATATAATTCAAATAGCCTGTCTAATGGCCATTTTTAATATCACTTGCTTTAGTTGTAATTCATTACTACCTCATGTTTTCGAGAGGAAAAGTGAAAATAATAAAATAGCATTATGTAACAGTGTGGATCCATAAAGTTCTATTGGATTGCATCTTCTAATCCTCCTGTTGCAAAGATCAAGAATAGATGAGCCAGGAAATGGCTATTGTCACTGGTGGAACACATACTGGTAACATTTTCAGAACAGAATCTGGAAAAGTTTATCTTTGGTACTTCTCCAGGTACCCACGTCTCTTTCCTTTTCCTGCTCCCTCCCCACTACGCCCTGAGTTGTGTTCTTTGGCTGAGTGTGGCTCATTGTCAGTTAATCCCCACTGAAGGTTTCAGTGTTCATTGCCACTATGCCTTTGGCCAGATGTTGACCTCTGAAAGAGGGACTCCTGGACCTCCTGGTGAGAAGGGGAACATGGCAGAACCCATATTCCTTCATCGTCCTCCTTCCTGGCTGTGCAACAAGCAAGCTGGTGCTCTCTACCTCCATTCGGGGCTCAAATCCCAGCTCTGCCATATAGAGTGAAAAAGGTACCCGTACCTGTCTCGCAGGTTGTGAGCTGAAAACATGGCCACACGTAGTGAGCACTCAACGGATGTTCATTATTATTACATGGCTGCTGTTATTCCTGCCTTGGTCTATTTCTGCTGCTTCAATAAGAACACCTTTGGGTTGTTTATAAACTGCAGAAAACTATTGCTCACAGTTTTGGAGTCCAGGAAGTCCAAGATCCCAGCACTAGCAGGTTTGGTGTCTGTTGAGGGCCTGCAGGCCACAGGTGGTGCCTCCTGTGCTCAGCTGGCAGGAGACAAAGGGGTTAATGGGCTCCCCCTGAGCTCTTGTGGAAGGCACTGTCCCCCTCCTGAGGGTGGGTCCCCTGTGTCTTCACTTCCTAGATGCCCCAACCTCTAAATACAGCCCAGTGGGGAGAGGATTTCACCATGAGTTTGGGAGGTGAGCAAGCATTCAGAACATAGCACTTCCGCACAGCACCATCCATGTTTTACAAGTCTCAGCCTCTGAAGTGGCTGGCAACCACTCCTCCATTCCCTAAGCTACACTCTTCACTATCATTCAAGCCAGAAGACACTTAATTTTTATTTATTTATCTACTTCATTCTGGGAAATGTTTTTATGGGCTTTGGGTATGTCACTAAGTGGACAGAAGATCTGTCTGGTCTCAAAACAGATAAAAATGCCTGCCCTGAAGAAGCTTGTGTTCTGGTAGGGGGGCAAAGAAAGGGGGTGTTGGAGGGAATAGAGCCTAGAAATAAACCTAAGTAGCCTATGTTTCTGGCAGGAGTGACAAACTCCAGGGCAGGTAGGCAGGTTGGGTTTCCCAGTTCATGGAGAAGGCAACCAGGGCTCCCATCTGGAAGGAAGCAAGAGGTTCAGCACCCATCTCCCGTTGCTTTGATTTCATTGCTTGATTTCCATGGTTCTTGTTAAATTTGCTTTCTGAACTGAATATTTTGTGTCTATTAGTGGAGTTCTGTTATACTCCTGGTACACAAAGTGATGCCTTTTAAACTTAATCTTGTTGTGTAATTTTGGCTTTTATCCTCGCATTTTTTTGTTGCATTTACCCCTCAGGATATTTTGAGTTTATTTTGCCAAAAGCACCATTAAATTACTCTTTAAGAATGTTCTTGTTTTCCTCTCATAGTTAAGTGGAGTTACTATTAGAGTATGTAAAGTTTCATTTTAACTTTGGGCCAGTGTAAAGTTGCAGGATCAAAGTGAAGGTAAAATGTCTTTGCTCAATATCATGGACCAAAGTAGGTGTTTGGTGAGCAAACACAGGATAAAAAATACCTAACCTGAGAACTGAGGGATCCCAGTGGTGACTCCACATAGCCATGCAGAAAGCCTTTTTTTAATTAAATGTTTTTTAAGATTTATTTATTTGAAAGATACAGTTAGAGGGAGAGACAGAGATCTTCCATCTGCGGGTTCACTCCCCAAATGACCTCAATGGCTAGGACTGGGCCAGGCTGAAGCTAGGAACCAGGAACTTCATCCAGGTATCCCATGTGGGGGCAGGGACCCAAGCTCTTGGGCCACCTTCCACTGCTTTCCCTGGCTATAGCAGAGAGCTGAATCAGAAGAGGAGCGGCCTGGACTCAAAATAGCACCCTATGGGATGCCGGCATCACCACATGTGGTGGTTTCACCTGCTGTGCCACAGTGGCAGCCCAGCAAAACACCTTTTAACCTCCTGCAAAGACCCCTGGGGTTCACGGAACAAAGAGACAGATGGGAGAAGAGCAAAAATGTAAACATTTTCCTCAAAAACTCTGTTCATCAACTTAGGCACTTCCATTACGGAGTCAGGAAGGAAACATTTAGATTGATTCACTTAGGTCTGAGAAATTACGTGAAAATATGTGACTGCAGAATTTTCCGTGGTGTGCTCTTGTTTTTTTGAGTTTGTGGAGTTTTTCTGCTGTCACACAGCACTTGGCAGCAGACCCATCCTGAGGAAAACGTCCTCAGGCAAATTCCCCATCGTGTGGGCAGAGGGCTCTTACAAAACCAAGATGTCACTGGGGCACTGGAGCGTCTGTGACCACAGCGGTCAGCCTGGGCCATCATGGACCACCACCTCCTTATTCGCTAAGTCTATCCAATAGTAGGATGGACTGACCTTTCCACAGTGAGGTTGAAAATCCCTGGAGCTCCCCCATCCGTATCAGTGAGAGAGGACAAGGGAGAAGGGGGAGCCAGAGATGGCCACATAGAGACTAGGGCTGCACCACTGAGTGCAGGCGCAGGTGCAGGCCAGACTCTGCCAGCCCATCCAGAGCAGAGCCCAGCATGGCCAGAGGGGGCATCATACTGCTTTCTTTCTACCTTTGGTGCAAGCATTCTTAACACCTGGACTCCCCTCCCCACAGTCAGTGTGACAGAGACACACAGCCCTTGATGTTCCCTGGAAACTTGTGTCTTCTAAACAATGGGCGGTTGACAGGGCATGCCAACACAGGGCTTTAATACCAACAGCCAATCACTTTGGGTGAATGACACATTGTGATACCATGGCCCCTAGTGAGCCATTCATACCCTTCCTTGAAGTGCCCGTGTAATTCTGAATACTCAGTTTGAGTCTCGGCTCTGCTTCCAGTTCCAGCTACCTGCTAATGCACACCTTGGACAGCAGCAGGTGATGGCAGCTCAGGTACTTTGGGTTCCTGCCACCCACATGGGGAACTGGATTGAGTTCCTGGTTCTTGGCCTCAGCCAAGCCCAGCTCTAGCTGTTTCAGGCATTTAGGGAGTAAGCCAGCAGGTGGAAGCTCTGTCCTGTCTGGTTATCTGCCTGTCTCTCTGCTTTTCAAAATTAAATAATTTTTTTAAAAGAAGGCATGTGGCTGGCATTGTAGAGTAGGTTAAGCCTCTGCCTGCAATGCTGGCACCCCATATAGGCCCTGGTTCAAGTCTTGGCTGCTCCACTTCTAAACCAGCTCTCTGCTAGTGTGCCTGAGAAAGGAACGGGAGGTGGCCCAAGTGCTTGGACCCCTGCACCCATATGAGAAACCTAGAAGAAGTTTCTGGCTTTGGCATGGCCAGCTCAGGTTGTTGAGGCCATTTTGGGAGTGAACCAGTGGATGGAAGATCTCTCTGTCTGTCTCCCTCTCCTTTATCTCTTTCTCTCTGTCTCCCCTCTTCCCCTCCCACTCCTCCCTCCCTCTCCTTTCTCTCTCTCTCTCTTCCTCTCTGTATCTCTGCCTTTCAAATAAATACAGAAATCTTTTTTCAACCATTAATAAAAAGAAGGCACAGTGTAAACTGCAAATGGAGCATCGTATCCTAGAGTTCTGTTAGAACAGATTACCTGATCCATGAGAGTGTACTGCAAACCACAATGTCCAGAGAGAATCCAGGTTGCACTGGTCTTAGTATATTAGAGCATAGATTTACGGATTCAGAAACAGACCCAAGTTTAAATTCCAAATGCAGCACTATCCTAAAGTCCTAGGAAACAAAATAGCAGTTGGGAGCACAGTGAACACTCAAAAAGGATAGCTTTGGTTTAAGTATTTTTTAAGGGAAAAGGCAGAGAACAGTTGCATGGTCTTAAGTAATTCTCCAAAGCAATGCCTTTTGCCCTGGAGTTTGTGTAGTGACCAAACCATCAAGGTCTGGGACCAGCAGGTGGATGGCTCTGCACACTGGTGGCACAGAGGCTTGGCTTTCATCTCCTTTTCCTTTCCACCACTGTCTGAAGTTTCTGCTCCCCTTCTAAAAGTGTTCCCAAACCCTACCTTTCTTTAGACTCCTGCTTTCCATGTGCCCTCGGTGTCCTCGTTAGCTTATAGTAATCTCTTCCCAGGCAGTCCGTACATCCCTGGGCTCTGTGCATCCACTGTGTTGGCACCTTGTGGTTCCCTGCGGCTGTTCCCGAACCAGTTCCCTGAAGACCTGCTCTCCCACTTCCTTTTGTGCTGCCCGTAAAGCTTAATTGCAGGGCTGGCTCGAGGTCCTCCGTAAATTCCTGTTGAATTAAGTCTCTGATGTGAAATTTCCAATGCCTCCATTCCCCTCTCACGAATCCCCTTGAATTAAGGAAATCTCTTGAAATGACTAACAGGTTTTAGCACCTCATCCCAGACTGACATTTTCAAATTGTTTACATGCTACGTGAATTTTCCAGTGTGTACTACCAAAACAGTGTTTATATTAAAAGAACAGATTCAGTTGTCCAGCATTTTCCCCAAGAACTGTGATGATAGCCAGCAGTATTGTCTCACTTAGAGGAGCGAAAATAGCTAAAGGTTACATGCCTTGCCTCAAATAATAGCCATGGCGGTAGGGTGAGAGTGGAAATGAGTCCAGCCCCCTCCCCCAGCAGTCTGGTGGCCTTGAGCAACCAGGAAGGTGAAGTCGGTGCCTCCCTTAACTCACCAAGTTTACTGGAAGTGCATATTTTAGATGTGCCAAAGTCAGTAAGTCATGGAGCAAATGTTTATTTTGCTATGCTTTGAAAAGTTGCTTTGCCTCTTGTAAGTTTTCTCGGTGGAAGCATTCCAAGATATGACTTAATCAATGTTTGCAGAATTGAACTAGAAACAGGATTTGTTCTGTGTCTTGGCTCTGTCGTTTCTGGACTGCTTCTGTGGGGAGGTGTAGAAAGGATGGAAGCCACAGAAGAGGTGCCTGGTGTTCGCCTGCATGTGCCTGTCTCGGGGGCAGTAAGCTGCACACCCATAGGTGAACAGCTTTGATGTTCTGACTCCAAATGCAGGCATTCAGCTTGGCTGGACAGCTGGGGGTCTGCTCTGTAGATTAGGGCTGCCTGTTTCCAGAATGACAGTAACCAGATCATACGCAGGGTCACCTGACTGCACTTTGTGCCAAGCTGGGCCAGCAGCACCTTTGCTGACTCCCGCAAGTCACAGAGGAGAGGCCCGTCCCGGTGGGGGCTGGTAGTTATGATGCCTTGAATTTACTCTGCAGGCATCCCGTGAAGCAGTGGAAACTTCGTATTTGATCAAATACAGTAATCTTATTAGGGATCTGAGTTACTACCAAGGGACCCGTTAAATAGTTTATGCATTAGAAAAATCTCTCCTTAGCTGGATAAACAGTCCAGATAGTTCCATGGTAGACAAAGCAAAAGCAAGATCTTATTGACAGCCTGAATCCGGGGTAAGAAAGTAGGAGACTGACTTCACAGGCCACACCAGGACTCGCCCTGCCCCGTTTCAATTCTTTGCTGTTTTCATAATACAATTTTGGCTGCTTTCAAAATCAACAGGCCATGGCGCTGCTGATTCACAACCTCAACATCCTTGTTAACCCTTTGTGGAGTAAACTAACTCCAATGCTTAAACTTGCTGGAAGTAGACTAGTACTGAAATCTCCAGGGGGCTGGCTTCCTGGGACAACAATATTTAAAATCTAATCATGTTGTTTAGTGCTGTAATTCTGAATACTCGGCAGACATCATTTGAGGTGTATAGTACATTCACTGGGGAGCGTGTGGCCTGTTTAAATAGCATCTGTGGTCCCCGTTGGTTGTACCCAGAAACGCAGGGCTATGTGAAGAGTCAGTGTGGATCAGACACTTCCTGGTGCTTTCCACTGGCCACTTTAGCGGATTCTGGAGGAACCTCAAGCCCCTGCTCCTTGTATGTTCACTCTCAGCTACTTCTGGGGTTGGGAAATTTTGTAGTAAATTTAAAAAAAAAAATGGGCCACTCAAGGCCTTGAAGTTGGTCATAATTTTGGGGGTGTTTTTTCTGGGGGGGATATGAGAAAAGAGTTCCTTGTGTTGGTAGTTTTTGGTAAATCTGCTATTAATACATTGAGATACGAGCATATCTCAGTGGTCCGCAGTGGCCTTTTCCTAGGATGTGAGTAAACAGAGCACGGGCTCTTGAATCATCCTGTCTTGGATGCTAAGCTTGGCTCTGTGGACTTCGGAAGTTGGTAGACTACTTTGAGCCTCAGCTGTGAAATGGCTATAATATAATAATACCCATAATAATAATACCTCACCTGTGAAATGGCTATAATAATAACACCCGATTTTCAGAACTGTTGTTAAGTATGAAAAAACTGTTTCTTTAATGCAGATTATTTACCTGGTACCCAAAACTGGTAGGAGTGTAGAACAATGGTGATAGAGAATTGTAAGTGATGCTACGTTCACATTTATGGTATTGGTACAAGTATATCATTTCTTTTTAAAATACTGAAAAATGGGAAAGATTTGAAAAACTGTTATGCAAATAATTGTGCAGAGGTCAGCACTGTGGCATGGGGGTTAAGCTGACACCTGCAGTAGGCACCAGTTTGTGTCCTGGCTGCTCTATTTCCAATCCAGCTCCCTGCTAATGTGCCTGGAAAAATGGTGGAGGATGGTCCAAGTCTTTGGGGCTCCTGTACCCATGTGGGAAACCTGCATGGAGTTATAGGCTCCTGGCTTTAGTGTGGCCCAGCCCCAACCATTGCAGCCCTGTGTGGAGTAAACCAGCAGATGGAATCAACCAATTTCTATCTCTATCTCTTCCTTTCTCTGTAACCCCACCTTTCAAATATAATGAAAAAAAAAAAAACCTTTAAAAAAGGAAATAGTAGCACTGGCAAATATATGAATATTGTAGTCATCAAGATATTAAGTGAGAAGCTAACATGTAGAAATACCACAGTGAATCTTCTCCACAATATTTTTCAGATGTCTAGAATTCTACAGTGTGACTGTTTGTAAAAGTCTTTGTAGTTTCCTCATAAAAAGTTCAACAGAAACATTTCAACATTCAGAAAGCCGTGATGAAATTAGGGGCATACAGCCTTTCCTCATCCAAGAATGCTAGAAGTACTGCACATCAAGTCCTAAATAATTTTCTATAAAAAGCTACTGCATAGCAAAGGCAGCAGTCAACAGAATGAGAAGACTTACAGAAGGGGACACCATATATCTGACAAGGTGTCAAGAGCCAAAACATATAAGGAATTTCAGGCAACTCAATAGCAAAAAAGATAGCTAGATTTTAAAATGGGCAAAAGACGGGATTGGTGTTGTGGCACAGTCTGTTAAGCTGCTACCTGCATGCTGGAATTCTAAATGGGTGCCAGTCCATAGGCTGACTATTCCATTTCTGATTTAACTCCCTGCTAATGTGACTAGGAAAGCAGCAGAGGATGCCCCAACTGCTTGAGCCCCTGCCACCCACATGGGAGGCCTGGAAAAAGCTCCTGGCTCTCAGCATTGGCCTTGCCCAGCTCTGGCCATTGTGGCCATTTGGGGAGTGAACCCAAAAGATGAAAGATCTCTTTTCTTTTTTTTAAGAATTATATTATTTATTTGAAAAACAGTTATAGGGAGGTAGAGCCAGAGAGACAGAGAAGTCTTCCATTCTGCTGGTTCACTCTCAAATTACCATAATGGCCAGAGCTGAGCTGATACAAAGCCAGGAACCAGGAGCTTCTGGTTTCCCATGCAGGTGCAGAGGCCCAAAGACTTAGGCCATCTCCTACTGCTTTCCCAAGCCATAGCAGGGAGCTGTATCAGGGGTGGAATAGCCAGCACTGCAGGCTGGGGCTTTAACCCACTGTGCCACAGCGCCAGCAGAAGATCTCTTTTTTTGACTCTGCCTTTCAAATAAATAAATCTTTAAAAAATGGATAAAACATATGGACAGTTCTCAAAAGACCTGTGAATGACCAATATATACATGAAAAAGCGCTCACCATTACTAATTATCAGGGAAATGCCAGTCAACCAAAATGAGCTACCACCTTACCCTTGATAGAATGGCCATCATCAGAAAAGCAAAAGATGACATGTTGGTGAGGGTGCAGAGAAAGGGGACCCTTTTACATTCTTGGTGGACATGTAAAGAGTATAGAAGTAGCTCAAAGAATTAAAAATGGAAGTGCCATATGATTCAGCAATCCCACTTCTGGGAATGTATCCAAAGGAGAGGAAGTATCTGCACTCCTGCATTTATCACAATACTATTCACAATAGCTGATGTACAGAACCAATGTAGGTATGCAATGATGAGTGAGTGGGTACACAGAAGGTGCTGTATACACACATTGGAATACTGTTCAGCCATAAAAGGATGAAATCCTGCATTTGCAACAACATGGATGAACTTGGAGTGCATTGTGATAAGTGAAAGAAGTCAGGCACAGAAAGACAAATAACACACAGTCTCACTCATGTAGAATCTCAGAGAGTTGAGCTCATGGAAGTAGAGAGTAGAATGGTGGTTACCAGGGACTAAGGTGGCTGTAGTGGTAAGAAAGGTAAGGAGATATTGGTCAGGGTAAACATGATTACAATCATATAAGAGAAGTAGATTTCTTTTTTTTTTTTTATTTTTAAAAACTTTTATTTAATGAATATAAATTTCCAGTATACAGCTTATGGATTACAATGGCTTCCCCTTCCCATAATTTCCCTCCCACCCGCAACCCTCCCCTCTCCCGCTCCCTCTCCCCTTCCATTCACATTAAAATTAATTTTCAATTCTCTTTATATAAAGAAGATCAATTTAGTATATATTAAGTAAAGATTTCAACAGTTTGCACCCACATAGAAACACAAAGTGAAACATACTGTTTGAGTACTAGTTATAGCATTAAATCAAAATGTACAGTACATTAAGGACAGAGATCCCACATCAGGAGCAAGCGCACAGTGGCTCCTGTTGTTGACCCAACAAATTGACACTCTAGTTTATGGCACCAGTAACCACCCTAGGCTGTCGTATTGAGTTGCCAAGGCTATGGAAGCCTTCCAAGTTCCCCGACTCTGATCATATTTAGACAAGGTCATAAAAGACAGGGTGAGGATAGTAACCAATGATCCTAAGAGTGGCATTTACCAGGTCTGAACAATTATACAGCATTAAGTGGGGAAGAGGACCATCAGTACACATAGGTTGGGAGTAGAGCCATTGGTGGTAGAGTAGAGGTTATGATTACAAAGGAATGAGGCCCAAGTGTACTAGACAGGGTCTAGAACAAAGGACAGAGTCATTATTAGAGGAGCTAAGAAAGGTGTTGTCTAAGCTACAATTAAGTTTTCTGATTGAGAGGCAAATAGAACCTGATAGAAGGGGCTTGATAATAATCTGGTGGGCTTTAGGCCTTGTAAGTTAAGAGGCCCAGACCTATCTATCTCTTCACATGGCGTATATCCTAAGGGAGGTGTGAACCTCCTAGGGGAAGGCACTCTGTTGACTTTCATTACTTGGCTGGCCTGGGAGGAGAGCTGGCCAGGTAAAGGCAGGGGGCATCTCTAACAAGAAATTTACAGTTCTGCCTGCAATGTTGCTGACCCTACTTGACCATCCCCTCAGCTGCAGTGGTCACTTTGGAAGTTGGGCTGAGTGAACGGCTTTTCAGCTTGGAGCCAATAAGATCTGTGGCTCTGACCTGGGCATCCTTCGATTCCAGGGCAGGTCCATTTCCAGTGACCCAACTCTTGGCAGAGCTGCCAGGGCTCTTCACAAGCTGACTTCTGCTGAAGCCCAGGCTTACCACATTGAAAGCCACTGCAGTGGACTGGCCTGTTGGGTCTCCTTGAGGGCAGATCACCGTACAGATCAGCCATTAATAGGCCTGCCACCCATTGCTTCTGATGCCGAGCTTTCTTTTCCTCCTGGTTTGTGTTAAAGCAGACCAGAGGATGCAAGTCAAGGGAGTGCCCATGTCCCATCTCTAATCTTCGGTGGCCTGAACTACAAGTCTATAGTCACAGGCATGTTCTGTAGTAGTTTTTCTAAGGTAGACAATGCCCATGAGGAAAATTATATTCTCACTTTAAAACTTTCTTTCCCTTTGGTCTGAAAGGGAGGTTTTTTTTTTTTTCTACTTACTGTATACTTCGCTGATGGCGATGTGAATCTAGCTATGAGATTATTATTTAAGCTCTTATTTTGGCTATGCTATTACAGAAAAATGTTAGCCATCTCTTATAAGGTCTAAAGATTAAATTGTGCGTCCTACAGATTCCTTCATAATAGAATTAATTCCCTACCTTGAAGAGAATAGAGAAATGAAAGAACAAGTTGGGCTTAGAATAGAGAAATGAGGGAGCAAGTCCTAGATCACTTGCTGAAAATAGCAATATTACATGAATACTTAGCAAACCGTTTCAACCCTTAGATAAGCACTTAATAAAACATTTACCAGAAGGTCCAATGCCTTCTATAAATTTTAAGAATCATGTATTTGAAAACACCTCTTAAATATCTAAGATGGTGTAGTTTGTTTAACCAGTAAATTTAAGCACAACCATTAAAATGTTTTTAGTTTCTTTCTACCAACAAGTTTAAAACATGATACACAGATTCAGGTCCCACAAATTAAAATGTATCTTTGATTGATTTTAGCAGCTTAAATTTATGGACAATCTTATCTAAAAGCCATTTAAAATAAAACTCTTAATAAAATTTCCCCATGTGGACATACAATATGTACGCACATATAACATAGCATAATAGACCAATATCAAAATCCAAAATATCTGGTTGAACTAAGATTCCTTAAAATCATGACATAACATAGTCCAAATTTGATCATTGTTACAAGGTGATTATTCAAGTCTTTGAAAATAAGCACATATTTAAATAACCCTTAGCTCTTAATAAAAATTCAGCTGTTTTTGAACAATTAGAATTTAACAGACATCAAGAGAACATAATAGATTACTTTAACACATTGCTCTAACAGTGCATCAGAGTTTAATTCTATGTCAAAGAGAAATTGAGCTTCCTGTGATCTTTTGCTGTGAGGTTTCCTTCCTTTACCTTCTTTCATATTGGTGACCATGTGTCTGTGTTTCTGTGTGTAACACATCTTTAAGCATCTTTTGCAGGGCAGGATGAGTGGCAACATATTCTTTCAGTTTCTGTTTGCTATGAAAAGTCTTAATTTCACCTTCATTCACAAATGAGAGCTTTGCAGGATATAATATTCTGGGCTGGCAGTTTTTCTCTCTTAGTACCTGGGCTATGTCTCGCCATTCCCTTCTAGCTTGTAGGGTTTCTGATGAGAAGTCTGCTGTGAGTCTAATTGGAGATCCTCTGAGAGTAATCTGGCGTTTCTCTCTTGCACCTTTTAGAATCTTTTCTTTATGTTTCACTGTGGTGAGTTTGATTATGACGTGTCGTGGTGAGGATCTCTTTTGGTCATGTTTATTAGGGGTTCTATAAGCTTCCTGTACTAAGATGCCTCTGTCCTTCTCCAAACCTGGGAAATTTTCTGCTAGTATCTCACTGAAAATGCCTTCTAATCCTTTCTCCCTCTCCATGCCTTCAGGAACTCCTAGAACCCGAATGTTAGATTTTTTAATAGTATCCTGTAGATTCCCGACAATATTTTTTAGATTTCTAATTTCTTCTTCTTTTCTTTGGTTTGCCTGTTTCCTTTCCTGTTCTCTGTCTTCTAAGTCTGATATTCTCTCTTCTGCTTCGCCCATTCTGTTTTTAAGGCTCTCTAATGTGTTTGTCATTTGATCTATTGAATTCTTCATTTCATTATGATTTCTCGTCACAATCACCGTTTCTTGTTCCACTAGTTGTTTCATTTCATTTTGATTCCTCCTTAATATTTCACTTTCACGAGAGAGATTTTCTATCTTGTCCTTTAAGGATTTCTGTAGTTCAAGAATTTGTTTTTGAGAACTTCTTAATGTTCTTATCAATATTTTGAGATCCGCTTCTTCCATTTCTTCGATCACCTCATCTTCATAATCTTGAGTTGGGGTGTCTTTTTCATTTGGGGGCGTCATAGTGTCTTCCTTGTTCTTGTTACCTCGGTTTTTGCATTTGTTGTATGGCATGTTGGAGATATTTGGTTTCTTCACTGTGGTGTTTTTTTTTTTTCTTGTTATACTATGACTCTAGATTAAGTGGACTGTCTGCTTTTAGTGGAGCCTTAGAGGCTTGAGATGGGTGTGGACTGAGAGCTGTGTTTGGTTCCTCAGGGTTGAGGGTGTGTCAAGATGACACTCCCAGGTTAGGTGTGGTAAATGTCTCTTTCTTTTGTTGATTCAAAAGGGAAGTAATTCCACACAGCTGAATTTAATTGGAGGTAGTTAGCAGGCAAATGATATACCCACAGGAGCCAGAGATTGGAAGCTCTTTCCCAAGGAACACACAGGGAATCTCTGCTGCCCTCGGTGTGGGCTCCAATTCTCCTGCAGTCTCCCACTGGGTTGCCAAGTTAGATGCTAATCTCCAGTTATTTCACCCCTCCCCCCAGAGTCAGGTTTTTCTGCTAGGCTCAGGGCCGGTGCAGACCTGAGGTCGCCCTGCTTATGACGTATGTCCAAAATGGCGCCTGCTCTTTGTCTTGCTCGCCCTTGAGGGGTGAGCGGAGAGAGAGAAACTCGTGTCCGTTTCGGTCACTTTTTTTTTTTTTTCCCCTCTCTCTCTTCTAGTTAGCCTGGTGAACTTTTCCCCACGGAGTTTCAAGCCTCGTTCCCTCTAGCCTCCTCTTTCCGCTTGCCCACTGGTGTCTCGGGCTATGGAGGTTCGGCTCACCTCGCGTTCCAGCGCTGGTGCGTTGAGTCTGCTGCTGGTGTCCCGAACTTGGGCTCCCACGCTCTCCACGCAGGTCCGCTGTGAATCACTAGTTCCGGTAGAGTTTCCTCTGTTGTTTCTTCCCCTACTCTTCCTTGACCCTGCAGTATCTCCACTTTTATTAACCTGTGTCTTGCTGAAGAATATCAATGTGCTCCCTTCCTATTCCGCCATCTTGGATTCTCCTCTCTCGAGAAGTAGATTTCAAGCAATCTCCAGTACAGCATGGTGACTAGAGTTGGTGATAATATTTTTTTTTTTTTTTGACAGGCAGAGTGGATAGTGAGAGAGAGACAGAGAGAAAGGTCTTCCTTTTTGCTGTTGGTTCACCCTCCGATGGCCGCTGTGGCCGGCGCATCTCACTGATCCAAAGCCAGGAGCCAGGTGCTTCTCCTGGTCTCCCATGCAGGTGCAGGGCCCAAGGACTTGGGCCATCCTCCACTGCCTTCCCGGGCCATAGCAGAGAGCTGGCCTGGAAGAGGGGCAACCGGGATAGAATCCGGCGCCCCAACCGGGACTAGAACCCGGTGTGCCGGCACTGCAAGGTGGAGGATTAGCCTATTAAGCCACGGCGCCGGCCGGTGATGATATATTTCTAAAAAATATAAGGAGAGAGACTGTTATGTGATATCTGAATCCATTTGTTAACAGGCTAGATTTAACAGTTCCACACAATATGGCAGGTGTGTGTGTGTGTGTGTATAATACACAAATTTATATATAAGCATGTTGTGTACAGTAAGAAATGTTATCAATCTAAAACATAAAGATATCGAATACTCAGAATATAATTAAATAAATATAAACCTTTGATTTGCAAGTGAGATCAAAAGCCTTAATTGTATTTTGATTCGTTCTTTTAGGCAAAGTCATCTTAGAAGGGGAACCACAAATTCTTCTATGTTATTTCCGAGTGCATTTGAAGATGATTCTAAAATCATGGTCAAACCATCTCTTATCTCTTCTCTTTGTAGTATAATTATAGTTTATTCAATTAGAAATTATATTGCTTTGCATCTTACAACGTTTTTGGCTCTTCTCTGAGCCCTTTCTAAGATCTTTACATCATTTCTCTATCAGGATTTGATGGATACTAATTTTTAATGGTTTTAGGTTTAGTGACTTTATCTCCTTACAATATTTTGTCTGAGTCATAAATCAGACCACCACAGACAAGTTCATGATTCCTGAAATCGGAATCTCCAGTCCACATTTTTCTCTAGAGCCCCAAATCCTTAGGGCCAAATACTTTTATATTTATACTACAACGAGCTTACATTCCTTAATCACAGAATAGAGCTGTTCTGTGTCCTTTAAATCTTCTCTGCCTCTTGGCCTCTGAGCCCTGGATCTCAGTACATGTCTCCAAGAACCTTCTCAGAAAAGGAGAAAACCTGAGTTCTTCCTGAACGCCTTCTGTCCTCCTGCCCACACCACGTGGTCACTAACCCTGCAGGCTCCCTGTCCTTAGAGTGACTGGAACCTCCCCCTACTCGGCCTCACTCCTACGTCACTTGAACTCACCCTGCATTCCCCTGTGTTCCCTGGCTGGCCCCTGGCTACACCCCAGTTCCAGCCATACTGAACCACTTCCTTTGTCCTCAAAAACAAAGCAAAAGAAAACAAGCCTTTGGACTTGTCTGCCCTTTCCTCCTCCTCCTTGCTTGGCTGTCTACTTGTCCCCTGACAGCTTAGAGGTCACTTCTTTTCACAGAGGTCTTCTCATTGGATCCCAACCACCCTAAGTGCATTTTCTCAGTTCCTGCTTTATACTTTATGGTTCTTATTAAGGCAGTTATAGAAATAATATTTATGTAACGATTTTTGTCTTTGACTGATCTGCCAGCTGTTGGAAGACAGGTGCTATGTGTTTTACCTCTGGGTTCCAAACCCAAACAATGGCTGTTCTCAGTAATGTTGAATGACTGAATAAATAGTTGAATGAATGCTAAGAATAATGGAAGGCTTGTTGTACCTTTCCAACTTGTTGACTTATGTTGGCATATCCTGAATTCAGATGCTGCTTCTCTACCATCACCATCCTTATCAACCCTCCCCCTCAAACACACACACACACACGAAAATTTAATGAAAAGATGAAGCTCATCTGTTCTTCTTGAAGCAAGCTGATAATAGTCACACTAATTCTACAATGGTCTATCCTGGATTTCCAATTCTTAGCACTGGAATTATCAGCATTATTCAGTCTTAAACAAATTGGAAAGGTCATAATTCATTAGGAAATACTCATAAATATTCCCTATAAGTTCCTGATGAATTATTATAAAAACAGTGAAGCGAGGATTCTTTAGTGTTGGAAAAACAAAATAAGATATCTGTAATTAAAACCATAAGCCCCATAGTATAGATGAAGGAAAACAATCATCAGCTTAAAATAGGAAAGGCCTGGCCTTAAATACAGTCATGTTTTTCTTAACAACAGGATGTGTTCTGAGAACTGCGTCGTTAGGCGACTGTCTCACTGTACAGGCATCACAGAGTGAAGATGGCTACAGGGTCATCAGCTCATGTATCTTAGGGGACCACCATCGTATGTGGGGTCTGTGTCACTGTTGTGCAGCACATGAATATCGTTGATCATCTTTGGATTAGGAAATCGTTGTGTATTGTTCTGGGTGCTTTATCAAATGGAAAGGTTTTGCTGCTATACTTATTGGTTATAACTATCTGAAATTCATTTCATTGCTCTATATGGTTGGCACTTAATAGAAGTGCTCTTTCTTCTCTACCACATATGATTTTGAGAGATACAGCAAGAAAAACAAAAGGAGACAGCACTTTGGAAAGATGGTAGAGTTCTTCTCTGCCTAGGAGTTCTATAATGACATTATTTTCTTCACCCCTACCCTAATGGGGGGTAGGATGTGACAGTGTTGTTTGTTTTCTCTCAAGTATATTTATATTTATATTCTCTCAAGTATATATATATATATTCTTTATCTTTGGGGACATCACAGATCTAAAGTTGATCCTTAGCTTTGCAGGCTCAAAAACAACTCTATTTTGACAAGGTTCCAGAAAGCTGATTCACTATTCAAGTATTATGAAGAAATAATTTACCATGGGATTTGGGCAAGACATGGACCAGTTGTCTACAAAAAATTAATTTGCAGATTTAACCTGCTTTGTGATAAACTCCAAGAAGAGGCAAAATACAAATTCTACAACTATGCTATCCTCTTCAAATATTACAAGTTAATTCTAGAAAGACTCGGGGCACAGCCCACCTTGATTTTGTGGACTGAGTTTTGAGCAGCAGGACCAAGACTGGAACGCACAGGCCCTAGATAGGCACTGAGCTCTTCACAATCCCTGTGGCCTCCTGATTTTGGAGTGGGATTGGTGGTCACAAATTAGAGCCAGAGAAGGTCCAAATTCTCTAGCAACTATAAAATTAAACAAGGAAAAAACGCTGAAAGGAACTGAATTGAACTCATTTGATAGTTCCTTTCTCTCTGCTTTGGGGAAAGAAAGTTATATTTCTGAGTTTAAGAAAACAAACAGAATAGACCCTCAAGAAGTAAATCTGGGTCACTGGTAGTGAAGAAGAATTCCTGGCAGATTGTTGACGCTCCCTGGCTGCTTCAGTCATCACTGGTCACCCGAGTGTTTTTTTTTTCTTCAGAGAACCAATGGTTGGACTTATTTTAACCATTTACATTGAAATCAATGTGTCTTTAATTAGAAGACCCTTCGGAGTTTCTAATAAAGTTGTTTTGTTGTTACTTCATCATGAATACATTTCCAGATCACGTTTTAGGTTATTTCTGAAAAGACTTCAACAGGGAGCTTCTCTCCTCCTCTACTCAAAGGTGTTCATTAAGGAGGTGACTGTGTTAGGTTCTGAGCGTGCACTGGAGAACCACACAGGAATGGCCCCACATCAAATGCGTGAGGTCACAGAGGCTGTATGTTGTGGGAGGCAGATTCTGATAAAATAATTACACAAATACTGCCAGAAACTGTGATGTGTTCTGTGAGAGAACAGGGAAGGGCATGTTGGAAGCATAAACAGAAGAAAGGTATCTAACTTGGAGAACCCCTGAGGAAGACAGATTACAAGGGTGAATAAGGAGTACCTGGCCCAAGAAGGTTACCCATTCCTGGAGGGTATGCCAGCCCCTGGGATTGTGTTGGCCATCCGATCCCTGTAAGAGACACTGAACATGCAAAGGCCTTGAGGTGGCAGGCTTGGCGTTAGACATGTGCAACTGGACGTGGACGAAGAGGGGTGACTGTGATGACCACGGAACAGGGGATAGAATCCAGATGATGCCAAGACATGTTCATTTGTAGGCCTTTATCTGAAAGTGAGTGATAATCATAAAAAGGTTGCAAGTAAGTGAAGTGTCATCTTCTCTTATAGAAAACTACCACAGAGGCTTGGTGGGGTGATTAGGGGGTGAACTGATAAAGGTTTTTAATTTGTCAGGATTTTATTATTTTTCAGAGGGAGGCAGAGAGAGAGAGAGAATGAATATGAATGAATGTCCACTACTTCAGTCCTCAAATGCCCACAGTGTCTGGCCAGGGCCAATGCTAAAAACGGAAGTTAACCCAAGTCTCATAAGTGGGTGGCAGGAACCCAACTACTTGAGCCATAACCTGCTGCAAGAGATATTTTGGAGGTGTAATGGACTTAATGGGGAATAGGTTTGGGACTGAGTAAGGAGGGAGCAGGGGTCACGCCATGTGTCCTGGCCATCTGGTGGCTTCCACACTTGTAGATGCCCCAACCTATGTGAATGCCACCTCCACTGCAAACTCCTAGTACTACCTGGATTTGCCATTGTCCTGAATTACTTCACTTCTCAAACCTGAAGGAAGCACAAACCTCTGTGCTTGCAGTCACTTCACACCAGATTTCCAAGCCTCCATATGCTTGAGGAAGTTACTGAAGCTCCCAGAGGTCCACAGGATGAAGGCTTGTAGCACCTGCTTTGTAGAATTGTTGGAATACTTGAATGGCAATGTTGGCAAAGTTCCCAATACAGTGTGAGGCTCATAGAATTTCAGTGGTATAGAAATGACTACTACTTGTGCATGTTGCTTATTGTATCTTACACTTCTAGGATTCTCTGACTTTGATTTGCTACTATAATAAGTATGTTTTTTTTAACTTTTATTTAATGAATATAAATTTCCAGTGTACAGCTTATGGATTACAATGGCTTCCCCCTCCCATAACTTCCCTCCCACCCACAACCCTCCCCTCTCCCGCACCCTCTCCCCTTCCATTCACATCAAGATTCATTTTCAATTCTCTTTCTATACAGAACATCAGTTTAGTATAAAGATTTCAACAGTTTGCACTCACATAGAAACACAAAGTAAAACATACTGTTTATTAGTTATAGCATTAAATCACAATGTACAGCACATTAAGGACAGAGATCCCACATGAGGAGCAAGTGCACAGTGGCTCCTGTTGTTGACCCAACAAATTGACACTCTAGTTTATGGTGCCAGTAACCACCCTAGGCTGTCGTCATGAGTTGCCAAGGCTATGGAAGCCCTGGAGTCGAAGGATGCCCAGGTCAGAGCCACAGATCTTATTGGCTCTAAGCTGAAAAGCCCTTCACTCAGCCCAACTTCCAAAGTGACCAATGCAGCTGAGGGGACAGCCAAGTAGGGTCAGCAACATTGCAGGCAGAACTGTAAATTTCTTGCTAGAGATGCCCCCTGCCTTTACCTGGCCAGCTCTCCTCCCAGGACAGCCAAGTAATGAAAGTCAACAGGGTGCCTTCCCCTAGGAGGTTCACACCTCCCTTAGGATATACCCCATGTGAAGAGATAGATAGGTCTGGGCCTCTGAATTTACAAGGCCTAAAGCCCACCAGATTATTATCAAGCCCCTTCTATCAGGTTCTATTTGCCTCTCAATCAGAAAACTTAATTGTAGCTTAGACAACACCTTTCTTAGCTCCTCTAATAATGACTCTGTCCTTTGTTCTAGACCCTGTCTAGCGCACTTGGGCCTCATTCCTTTGTAATCATAACCTCTACTCTACCACCAATGGCTCTACTCCCAACCTGTGTGTACTGATGGTCCTCTTCCCCACTTAATGCTGTATAATTGTTCAGACCTGGTTAATGCCACTCTTAGGATACTTGGTTACTATCCTCACTCTGTCTTTTATGACCTTGTCTAAATATGATCAGAGTCGGCAAAATAAGTATGTTTTTAATTCACCACTAATTTGGTAGGTGTTTGTACAGAGGTCTCACAATCACACAGCAGATTAAAGCTATGCACCTATTGTCAATTAGGCAATAATTCTGCCAGTGGTGCTAAAAAGTTCTCCCTTTCCTAAAGTGTAACTGCCCTTAAAAAAAAAAAAAAAAAAAAAAGGAATCAGGCAGTTTGCTAGCAGTTAAGATGCCTGTATCCCATCTGGAGTCCTGGGTTCAGTTCCCAGCTCTGGCTCCTGATCTGAGCTTTCTCCTAATGCAGACCCTGAGAGGCAGATGTTATGGCTCATGTAATGGGGTTCCTGACACCCATGTGGGAGACCTGGGTTGCGTTCCTGGCTTCTGGCTCCCTCTTTCAGTCCCAGTCCCAATCACTGCAGGTGCTTAGGGAGTGAACCAGTGGATGGGACTGTTGTCTGTCTCTGCCTCTCAGTAAAGTTTTTTTCAAAATTAGATATTCCCTATGCCACTGACTTAGCTTCATAATTAAAGGAAAATGAAGAGACCAACTTACTTACATCTGAAGCCTAGTCATTTCACACATGTGTAAAATCTGTAGGAAACAGGCTGCAGTATGTAAACTAAAGAGAAAATACAAGTAGGTAAGCACAGAGAAATCTGTTTTGTCCCAGGTCACATATCTTACAGGAGTGACTTGCTGTTTCCTTATATGCAGACTTTGCTGTTACTGACACTTCATATAAAAGATCACAATCATCCTTTTGCTATGGGGTAGAAAACATAGATTTGCCATTTTTTTCACTGAGGATATGTAAATGAAAGCGAATATATTACCTTTATTAACTGTACAAACATTTCTTCATACAAACCTAGAATATTTGCTTATATTTTAAGGTTGTTCTTTCAGAGAATTGTAGGGATATTTTCTGTGTTTTATCAATCCCACATTTTTATTCATTCTAAAATTACAACCTGTGTTAGAATCATTTCATTCCCTATTAAAGTGGTGACATTTAAATTCAACTTATAAACCACTCCCTGCATGAAAGAGTTACAAAACTACATAAAGGAAACAAAAAATACAGGGTTTGGGGTTTAGTTCCTTAATTTTAGAAAAAAAAATTCTCTTTAGACATAGCTGATGCCTGATAGATCTAAAATTATTTTTAAGCCAATGAAGTAGCAAAATGTGGAAACATTTTTATCTACTCTCAGGAGTTTTAAATGTATGTGCGGGCGCGCACACACACACACACACACGATTTAGCTTTATTGCTTTTCACATCCCCTACAACTATAGCTGGCCTTTGTTCCAAGTCTATAAAAATTTCTGATTACACATCTTCAAACTCATATTGCCATGGGGGCTGAGTCATGGGTATAGTAGCAGCCGTCAAAGTTTAAGGCTTCCAAAACGTCTGGGGAGATGTATTGAGGAAGTAGCACTGACGATACGACCAGACCCATTTCTTCCTTGAGTGAGCCCGTAGGCACAGAAGCTCTTCATGTGGGGCAGTTGGTCTGCTTTGCCCTCATTGTCCTAGGCCCCTGGAATTATAGGCTGTTTTTGACTTCATATATTCACTCATCCAGCAAGTATGCCTGAGGAACGTGCTGGGTTTGGGACAGCACTTTGGGTTACCTTGTCCCATATGGGAAGGGGGCAGCCAACACATCCCACATCCTGGAGGAATCTGCCAGGGAACAAGCAGGGCTCGCTGGATTAGGGGAGGAGAGCGGCAGAGGGCATAGCAAGACCACAGGATAAGCTTGAAAAAGAACACAGCACGTTTTGAGGAACTGAAAGTCCCGGATGGTTCGGGATGCCTGGAGTGTGGATCGTGACGCAGGCAGTGGTGAGAGATGAGGACCAAGCCACTGAAGAGCTTATTAGCCAGATTACAAGACTGCATTGTATCCTCTACTGTGAAGGTGAAGGCTCTGGGGAACCCTTCAAGGTTTCCCGCCTCCCTCCCACTCCCTGCCTTCTTGTGAAATGACTCAATAAAGAGCAAGTCCTCTGGTGAAACACATAGCGACCAGTCCCTCACAGAAGACAGACACCTTGGTGTGCATTCTCAGCTAGTTCCTGGAAAGACGGGGCTGGGACCATGCGAAGCGTTCAGCCACAAAGATCCTACAGAGCCTTACAATGCCAAGTTATTTCTCAGAAGACAACCTTGTGAGAGACCACCTCAATGTGTAGGAATGTGCTGAACAAAGAAGCAGATCAACCAGGTTAAGGATGAGGTTAACATTGTACAAATTCTTTTAGCAGTAAAAACAGTATCACCTCCTCTTTAGAAAATATCTACAGCTTACAAATATGAATCTTACCTTCATTTTATTGGAGCCTCATTAATATTCATTGAGGCAATCGATATCAATATTGCAATTTATTATTATAAGCACTTATTTAGTAAATATAATTTTCCAAAGTACAGTTTATGGATTACAATGGCTTTCCCCCCCATAACTTCCTTCCCACCCGCACCGCTCCCATCTCCCACTCCCTCTCCCATTCCATTCACATCAAGATTCATTTTCAATTATCTTTATATAAAGACCAATTTAGTATATATTAAGTAAAGATTTCATCAGCTTGCACCACACAGAACATAAAATGTAAAATACTGTTTCAGTACTAGTTATAGCATTAATTCACATTGGACAACACATTAAGGACAGAAATCCCACATGAGGAGTAAGTACACAGTGACTCCTGTTGTTGACTTAACAATTTGACACTCTTGTTTATGGCATCAGTAATCTCCCTAGGCTCTAGTCATGAGTTGCCAAGGCTATGGAAGCCTCTTGAGTTCGCTGACTTCAATCTTATTTAGACAAGGTCATAGTCAAAGTGGAAGTTCTCTCCTCCCTTCAGAGAAAGGTACCTCCTCCTTTGATGACCTTTCTTTCTACTGAGATCTCACTCGCAGAGATCTTTCATTTAGGTTTGGTTTGGTTTTGTTTTTTTTTTGTTTTTTTTTTTTGTTGTTGTTGTTTTTTTTTTTTTTTGCCAGAGTGTCTTGGCTTTCCATGCCTAAAATACTCTCATGGGCTCTTCAGCCAGATCCTAATGCCTTAAGGGCTGATTCTGATACTGCAATTTTTTTTTAAATTAAGCTTTTATTTAATGAACATAAATTTCCAAAGTACAGCTTATGGGTTACAATGGGTTCCCCCTCCCAAAATTTCCCTCCCACCCACAACCCTCCCCTTTCCCGCTCCCTCTCCCCTTCCAATCACATCATGATTCATTTTCAATTCTCTTTATATACAGAAGATCATTTTAGTATATATTAGGTAACAATTTCAACAGTTTGCCCCCATATAGTAACACAAAGTGAAAAAAAATACTGTTGGAGTACTAGTTATAGCATTAAATAAGAGTGTACAGTACATTAAAGACAGAGATCTTACATAATATATTTTTTTAAAAAAAATTAATTTTCTATGCCATTTCCAATTTAACACCAGGTTTTTCCTTTTTTCATTTCCAATTATCTTTATATACAGAAGATCGATTCAGTATATAAGTAGTAAAGATCTCATCAGTTTGTACCCACACAGAAACACAAAGTGTAAAAATACTGTTTCAGTACTAATTATAGCATCACTGCACATTAGACAACACATTAGGGACAGATCCCACATGGGATGTAAGTACACAGTGACTCCTGTTGCTGACTTAACAATTTGACACTCCTGTTCATGGCATCAGTAATCTCCCTAGGCTCTAGTCATGCTAATACTAACTGATAGAATCAAAAAGGGAGAGAAAGATCCAACATGGGAAGTGGGATACACAGCAGACTCATAGAATGGCAGACGTCCTAAACAACACTCTGGCCTCAGAATCAGCCCTCAAGGCATTCGGATCTGGCGGAAGAGCCCATGAGAGTATTGTAGGCATGGAAAGCCAAGAAACCATGGAAAAGAAAAAAAGAAGAAGACCTAAATGAAAGATCTCTGGGAGTGAGATCCCAGTGGAAAGAACAGGGCCATCAAAGAAGGAGGTACCTTTCTCTGAAGGGAGGAGAGAACTTTCACTTTGACTATGACCCTATCAGAATAAGATCAAAGTCAGCGAACTCTAAAGGCTTCCATAGCCTTGGCAACTCATGACTAGATACTGCAATTTTTTAAAAAAAAAAAATATTTGAGAAGCAGAGTTACAGAGATTGATCAATCAATCAATCTTCCATCTGCTGGTTCACTCCTCAACTAGCTGCAACAACTGAGCTGGGATGATCCAAAACCAGGAGCCAGGAGATTCTTCTGGGTCTCCCACATGTGTGGGGGGACCCAAGGACTTGGGCCATCTTCCATTGCTTTCCCAGGCAATAGCAGAGAGCTGGATGGGAAGTGGAGCAGCTAGGACTAGAACCAGCACTCATAGGGGATGCCTGCACTGTCGGCAGAGGATTAACCTACTGTGCCACAGATCCAGCCCTGATATTCCCATTTTACAGGTAAAAAAAAAAATCCAGATTCATGAAAGGCATAGCTCATTAGTATAATATTTAGTGGGACCAGCGCTGTAGCTAAACCTCCACCTGCAGTGCCAGCGTCCTATATGGTCACCAGTTCATGCCCCAGCTGCTTCCCTTCTAATCCGGCTCTCTGCTTATGGCATGGGGAAACAGTGGAAACCAGCCCAAGTGTCTGGGCCCTTGTGCCCATATGGGAGACCTGGAAGAAGCTGCTGGCTTCAGATTGGCCCAGTTCCTCCATTTCAGCCATTTGAGGAGTGAACCAGCAGATGGAAGATCTTTCTCTCTACCTCTCCCTCTCTCTCTCTAACTCTACCTCTTAAATAAATAAAATTTTTTTAAAAGATATTTAGCAAGCAGTAGAGCTTAGATTCATTCCCAAGACATCTGACACTAAATCTCATTCTTCACAAGGGACTGGCTATTTTAATGAAGAAAATAGACTAAAATCCTTATTTAAACTTTTTTTTGTTAAATTATATTACAAAAATTAATCACTCCATTTCCTTAAAGAGTAGAAGATAATGAAAAATATCCTTGGACTCCAAATATCAAACAGTATGATACCTATTTTTTGAATTCTTATGTCTGTTTTGGCAAGAGAAACTTTTATATAAATTATAGTTTCTTTACAAAAGGAAAACAGTTGATGAACTTGAGATCCTAGTCGTTAAGAGGCACTACTAGAAATTTTATCATTTGCTACCTGTGTACTTATAGAGAAATTAAGTTCTGAGAAGCTATGGAGTAGATATATGAATATCTAGATAGAGCGATTGATTGGTCGATAGATATAGAGATATCTCTAGATATATGAAGTTAAATCTTGATTTCCCTTTGACTTTCATCCCAAGCAGGTGACATGTGAAATGGACGCACCCTTGATAAAACTGTACTTTTCTGTTGAGGAAGAAATCCAAGATGTGGACCCACACGTAGCAGCAAACAGTCTAGGCCACCTGCCTTGACTGTGTACACTTGCCCTATCTTTTTAGCTCTAGGGTATTCTCTGAAGCAGGTAGCAAGTCTTTACAGCACTTTATCAATCACAGAATTTCCCATACAGTGGACATGCAAAAATCTTTGACGAATAGTATGCAAGAGGCAGGTGTTTGCCTAGTGGTTAAGACACAGGTTAGGCTGCCCATGTATCTTACTAGAATACCTGGCTTCAAATCCCAGCTCTGCTCCTGATTCCAGCTTCCTGCTAATGCTAAATGCTGGGAAGGAGCAATGATGGAACAGATAGTTAGGTCCACGCAACTACACGGAAGACCTGGTGGAGTTCCCGGCTCCCAGCTTCCATCCTCACTGGCAGCTGCAAACATCTGGAGAGGGAACTTACAGCTAGCTAGTGTGCTCGCTTGCTCTCCTGTGTTTCTCTCTCTCTAAGTAAATGAAACACTTTTAAAAAGATTATTTATTATTTGTTATTTAAAAAAACATTTTGTCTTGAAAAAAGAAGAAATACTGGGAATGGCATTTCTCAGTTTAGGTAAGGCCTTCACTGGACCCACCTTCTTGACTGATTTCCCCATCAAGCTGTGGTCTGAGGGTCAGACAGCAGAGGATCTCCTGTTACACCTGGGAGTGTCAGACCTCGTGCGTGAGCATGAGATCCTTGGGGGGCAGGACTGAACCTGCAGTGCACGACCAGGTGGACACTCAGCTATTATGTGTTAACTCAGTGCATGGGTCAAAGATGGTTCAGAGAGTTTTAATTGCAGATCATCCTTAGTCAAGAAGGCCGGCTGAGACTGGGATTTTTATAATGTTGATAACTCTAGTGTATCAAAGAGTATAGCCTCCACAGTGCTGGGCCCTTGGTGAGCAAGTGCTAGTTTGCTGTGTAATTCACTGTCATGGCCAGTTGAGTGAAAGAGTGTGATGTTAATAAAAATGCTGAGTCAACAGGCTAAACCAAGAATCCCAAGCAAACATAGACTGTCACAGGCAAACTAGAATCTGAGGTTACCCCAGTGATTGCCCAACTATAGATCCAACTTCCAGCTCTTATTCCAAAAAAGTGCTTACATTTGAAAACATGTCCTTACATAATTAATGGTTAGGGAAAAAACCTCTAGAAATGTAGCTTTCAGAAAGTCTATGTCCGAGGTTGGTTATTTCTGAGTTTTAAGATTTGCTATAAAAATTTTGTTGATGACTTATATTTTCTTTTTCCCTCATTTCTATATGAATTTAATTTGCTTTTAAATTTTTGTTTTGAAAATTAAAGTATACATAGACTTTTAGTTTTGCTGAAAAATCAGTTATTCTACAGAAATCACTGGAGTAATCCTTCTGTCCTTGTTTCAGTGATAAGAAAATTGCAGGAGGCAAGTGTTGTGACATAGTAGGCTATGCCGCTTCTTGGGGCACCCACATTCATGCAGGAGTCCTTGGAATCAAGTCCCACTGCTGCTTCCAATCCAGCTTCCCCCTGATATACTCCTTGGGAAGGAGCAGACAATAGCTTAAATGCTTGAGTCCCTGGCACCCATATGGGAGACCCAGAAGGAGTTCTAGGCTCCTGGCTTCAATCTGACCCAACCCCAGCTGTGCAGGTATTTGAGAAGTGAACCAGGGAATGAAAGATTCATTCATTCATTCATTCTCTCTCTCTCTCCTCCTTCTCTCTTCCCCTCCCTCTCCACCCCCCACTCTGTCTCTCTGTCTCTGTCATTCTGCCTTTCAAATAAATAAAATCTTAAAAATACAACAAAAAGATACTAAATAACTTGACCCTGTTCAACAACTGTGTATCATCAGAAAGGAAGAGTTGAAAATAACAAATATTTTTTTATTTCATATATATATATTCTGGTTCTTAATATTATCTCAAATCTATAAATGAAAAAAATTCCCAGAAGCATGATAACTGAAGGAGTATTTATCTGTTGGTGAGACTTCAAGGAATCTACTCATTTTGCCAATTGTATCAATAAATATCTCTTTTCATCAGGACATAATTTATAGCTGTGTCTCAGTACAGTGAAGCATAGTATGTGGAGTTCCACATTTCTTCAGAATTCAGTAAGGATCATGTCATTGTTCTGGAATCAATTCATATGAGAATATTTCTAAAATAAGGCTGGTTAGATCATCTTTGATATTTAATTAACCACATTATTATGAAATCAGTAAACTCTTCAAAGTTGACTAATTTTTTCCACTTAAAAGCAGTATAAAAGAATCTAGAAGCTATATAAATGTATATATGTATATCTGTGTGTGTGTGTGTGTACACAGTGTCTGTGGCTGACTGACTGCCTTGCACAACTTGTGGGGCAGGAATAAGTCAGGAATTCAAATTAGGCATCTCCAGAAGGGGTTGTGAAGTCAGAGACAGGAAAGCACACCCACATTAGTCCTGCATCACAGAGAATAAGAAATGTGCATTGTGCCTTCAGCATCTCTCTTCAGATGGAACACCTGATTCAGGGTGCGATTTAAAAAGGATTATCTGTGCTATTCAGTCTTTTGCTCTGAATAGGAAAAATAATGATGGCGGTGAGTGGTGTAGAAGGAGTAAATCACTCCCATCACGTTGTCGAACTGGCTGATCTAATATATTGGGTTAGGTTAGCCATCTGCTCTGAAGAGGCCCTCTTCTTGACACCACTGTAGAGCACGTATTTCTTCACACGGCTGTGGAGGAGGTATTTCATCTACTCTCACCATCTCTCTATTGTGGTTTTGTCTTTCCCAAAGACACCAGTTACACCTGAAGTGAACAAAACTCTTGTTCTCTTTCTTCCTGATGTCTGATTTTGATAACGTAGACCCCACCATATTTTTCTAGGACAGGATCTTCTCTTGGCTTCCCTGATATGGCTGTCACTGCCCTTTTTATCGGGTGTGGCTGGCCAGTTGTTTCTTGTTTACTTCACTGGTCCTCCCCTTTCCTCTTAGTGGCCTTGAGCTGTGTGCAATCCTGGGCACTCTGCTTTTTGCTGTGTACAATGTCTTCCTTTAAAAAAAAAAAAATCACATACCCACATGGTCTGAGCTTTCCACATTACTATTCACCACACTTCTGTCTAATCTTGCCTTCTCTCCTCATCTTAAATATGGTCTTAAAATATCTTACATATTTTTGTCTCAAACATGTATGAAATTTAATTTAGCTTCCACAACTAAGTGATTCCTTCTTCTCTCAGTTTTTTTGGCAGTGGGTCATCCCATTTTCTGTTATCATCACATCACCATGATCAACACTATTCTTTGGTCACTGATTACTGTCTGAAAAATTAAGCTTAATTCATAGGATGATTGGGAAGGATGTCTAGACACTAAATTTTTAAGGCCTCATTTTCAAAAAGGCAATTTAAAGGCTGCTGATGGAAATTATCTTTAAAACTACTTGTAGGAGTCAGCATTGTGGTGCACCAGGTTTAACCTCAGTTTGTGATACCTGACTCCCATAAGCAAGTGCTGGTTTGAGTCCTGGCTATTCTACTTCCCATTCAACTTCCTAGTGCTGGGAAGGCAGTGGAAGATGACCCATGTGCTTAGGCGTCTGCCACCCGTGTGAGATCAGGATGGAATTCCTGGCTTATTCCAGAAGTGAACATTATTGGTCATTTGAGGAAGTGAAGCAGCAATGGAAGATCTGTCTCTCTCTCTCTCTCTGCCTTTCAAAGAAACAAAATCTAAAACAAAAACTACATATAGCAATATTTAAGTATACAATGTGATATTTGAAATAAAAAAAATCATTCAAAGTTCACTCCAGCTCAATGCTTTCCTCCATGTTTAATTAAAGTCTTTAAAAAATTCACAGGTTCCAAACCTCTGCTATACTGTACTTTTTGGCCACCTCCAGTCTTCTCTACTCAGTCCTACCACCCAAGTTGATTGGTACTTCAGAAAATGTTCTAGTCTAGGAACTCTCAAAGCAAGGGGGTTAATGGGATCAGGGATCTGTAGTCCTGTAACTTTAAGAAACGTGATTTGCTGTTGCCACTATCTTGTCAGAAGTAGTCTGGCTCCTGATAAGTGGTCTCATGACTGATGAGTGCTCCCTGCTTTGACGTTTCACAGGAACTTGAAGAGCATTAAGGGTCCTAGATGAAGCACTGTAAAATTGTCTCCAAAGGAAAAGCTAAAGAACAGGGCTTGTAAATGTCATCTGGAGATGATATTATGATGGTGTGACCTAATAATTATCTTTGACTCATGAGTATTTATCACAAAGAGAACTCTGACCAAATATTTCTCAAGTCCATGAGAGAGAGATATATGTTCTTACATTGCCGATAGAAGCCTGGGTTTATAGAATGAAGAGTATCATGTCTGTACACTGGGTGTTTATGATAAAACCTAGGAATTACAAAATGAAGAAGAGACATCTATCTAGACTTGAAAAATAAAGGCTCCCTACCCGCAAACTTAGGCATGGACACGTGCGAAGCCAGTAGCTTCTTTCACTGACAACTAGTTTGAATCGATACTATCCCAAGAATTGTGGAAGAACAGGACATACACCATAGTGAATACGTGGGAGTTACCCATCCCATCCAAATATTTTATGAAGCGTTGCAGTAATAATTGCTCCCACAGATTTCTGACTATTCCTGTTGTGCAGACTTCTCCTTTACTGTCAAGGTGAGTTCAGGGTTCGCTTTCTCTTTGTATTGAATGCACAAGCTAGATTGTGGAGTCTTATAAATGAAATGATTAACAGGAGAAACTTTAGGTGTAGAAAATAACAATTAAAAATTAAAGTCTTACAGATAAAACTGTTACCTTTCTCACAGCCGGGGGTGGGGAGCACCAATGCAGAAACAACGCATTGGTTCTGTCACTGGTGGTAAAGCCATTGTCTCTGTTTCTGAGACACCAGTGAAGCAAAACAGCAGTGGGTCAGCTGCCCAAGAGCAGATAGAGACAAGAGACCCAGGAGACTTCCCAGGAGTGTGTCTGCCAAGGGGAGAGCAAAACCAGCAAGCCTTTAAAAAAGAAGTAGCTGCCATCAGGGACAGCTGCAGTGAGAAAAGCCAGAGACACAGGAAAGTCACGGGAGGCTCAGCACAAAGCCGTCAGCGGAAAATCCAACACAGCAGAGGAGAGACCCAGCCTGGAGTGGATGCGTCTTCCTCCCATGCAGAATCTTGGCACCTGTACCACTTGAGACAGAAGGATTTAGCTGAAGCAAAAGGTGTACTGACCATCTGCTGAATGATCAGGGCCAGCCATGTGAGACTTCAAGGTCTAAAACATCCACATTCCTCAGACCCCAGCCTGCCCTCACCCCTTCCTATTCTCTCCCACTGCTGAACCTGAAAACCCATGGTCCCCTCTTTAACAGAGATTATTTCTTAAGTTCCCCATGCACACCAGAGACCATACTGTAAATGAAAAAAATACAGCATGGTCTCTCTATTTTCTTGGAGGTTGCAACTTAATAGAAATTTTTCTCTCCTCTCTTAATCTTGCATTTGTATTTTTTGAGTGGAAGAAAACTTCATTCTAATGAAGTTTGCATTCCCTTCTCCTATCTCTTAAGAACTCAATGAAACTAAGGCAGTAATGGCAACTGGGGGAGAGGGGTAGGGAGGAGCTTAAGCCTTAGGGAACTTAAAAGAAGGTCTCGTTGTGGCGCGGTGGGTTAATGCCCTGGCCTGAAGCGTCGACATCCCATATGGGCGCTGGTTCAAGACCTGGCTGCTCCACTTCCAATCCGGCTCTCTGCTATGCCCTGGGAAACAGTGGAGGATGGCCCAAGTCCTTGGGCCCCTGCACCTGTAAGGGAGACCTGGAAGGAGTTCCTGGCTCCTGACTCCTGGCTCCTGATCATTGCAGCTCTGTCCGTTGCGGCCAACTGGGGAGTGAACCAACGGATGGAAGACCTTTCTCCTTCTCTCTGCCTCTCCTCTCTCTGTGTAACTCTGACTTTCAAATAAATAATAAATAAATCTTTAAAAAAAAAAAAAGAAGAAGGTTTCGGGAGAGTGTGAAGCCTAGCTTACTCAGCTTCCTGTTTTAACCACTTCTCCCTACCACTATATCTTAGTCTAATTTGTGAAATGATATTACGTCTTCTTGTATGGAACTGATAGAAGTGATTGAGATTGCAACTCAAATCTCTGTACTGATTTTACTCCTTGACAACGCTAAGAGCATTTCTTAGCTCCTCTAGACCACTGAGATTACATTTGCATCTCACAGAATGTTGGTGACTGTTTGTGTTTCCAAACCAAAAAAAATAAAGAATCAGTGGTTGTGGGTATGGCCAATCTAGATAGGCTCCAACTGAAAACTTTGCGAAGCATTTTTCGTGATTGTAGTAGGAGATCCAGCAAATAACTGAAAGAATCCCCTTCCCTTGTACGCCTTCACGTGGTAAAGACCGAGAAACACAGGTGGATCCTTCAAAGAGTTCATGGCAAAATGAAATTGAGTTCATTTTGGTGCAAAAACACTTTAAAATCCATGCGTAGTTTTTTCATGCAACACATTTTTTACTTCCATGATCTGTTTGAGGAACTCTTCACATGTTCTGTTTCTGAAGAACCTGATATTTTGTAGACTATTGTATTTTTTAAATAAAAAGAATATTTGAAATGTAAAGAGATGGCAATGTAGAGATAGAGATCTTCCATCTGCTGGTTCAGTCTCCAGCTGTCTGTAACAGCATGGTGGGGTTAAGTCAAAGGCAGGAGCTGGATCTCAATCCAGGTCTCACATGTGGGTGGCAGAGACCCAAGTACTTAAGCCATCACTTGCTTCCCAGGGTGCATGTGAGTAGAAAGCTGGGATAGGACTTGAGCCAGGTACACTGATATGGGATGTGAGCGTCCCGAGCAGCATCTGAATCATTGTGGCAATCACTTTCCCCACAAGCACCTTGAGATTAGGAGCGAAATGTGTATGCTTGCAACTCAGTACCCAGCACTGCACCGAGTGGGCAATCAGCAAATACTGGATTGAATAGCTGAGATTCTAGATTCTCTCTTAAAGTTGTTTTGCAGGTCAACATACGGAAGAGGGCCTGAGACTTCAGAAGCAGTGTCTGGAATTAGGAACTTGTTTTTACTCTGAGGTCAGAAAGCTCCACAGCTGAGTACTTTGGATAATCAAGGCCCCATTTCTATATTTGCCCAGCCTGGGCAGGACACAGACAAATGCCACACAATCTGCACTTAAGCATTCTTTCCTTTCCATTTCGATCATGTTTGTGTTTCCTGGGACACTTCTAAAGGATGCAAAATAGTCACTGTGTATTTCTGTACTTTGAAGAAAAAAAGTGTGATTTTCACATGCAAGTTATTTTCATTAGGCAATTCCTTTCCTGAAGCACAGAAGACTAGAAATAAAAACAAACAAGAGAGAGAATGTGCTGTTTTAACAAATGGGTCCTTAGAGATGAATTTTAAAGCATGGGTTTTGTTTCCTGATCCAGCTTTACCCTATCACTTCACAACATTTAGACAATCCTGAAATAAATCAGTAACATTTGCTCCATTTTTAGGGCTGACAGTTTAATTTTTTTCCTGTTTTGTCTATCTCTGTGGCCAATGTAATTAGGTCATAACCATGTGAAAAGTTATTTGTACAAGAAAAATTTTGGATGTGCATGAGTGTTTTCAGGAAGATTTCTTTTTGCTAAAGTTTGCAGTATCACTGTCACATGAAACTAACTCACTTACCCTACATAATTTACAATATTAACGTTGTTTCCCAAAAACCCAACAACCCTAGTTCAAAGGGTAATAAACCATTTCTGTTTAATTTTATACCATACTTAGAGCAATTCCATTTAAAAATACTCTTAGCAGATAAACCACTAATTCTAAAACATATTTTTTAATTATATAGAGTAGCTTCCAACCTGTGAAGGAGGGAGAAAGGCTTATAATATTGTTTGATGGCCAGTGCTGCGGCTCACTAGGCTAATCCTCCACCTGCGGCGCTGGCACACCGGGTTCTAGTCCCAGTCGGGGCGAAGGATTCTGTCCCTGTTGCTCCTCTTCCAGTCCAGCCCTCTGCTGTGGCCCGGGAAGGCAGTGGAGGATGGCCCAAGTCCTTGGGCCCTGCACCTGCATGGGAGACCAGGAGAAGCACCTGGCTTCTGGCTTCAGATCAGCGCGGTGCGCCAGCCACAGTGTGCCAGCCATAGCGGCCATTTGGGGGTGAACCAACAGCAAAGGAAGACCTCTCTCTGTCTTTCTCTCACTGTCCACTCTGCCTGTCAAAAATATTGTTCCAGAAATGGCAGCAAAGATCAAATGCTGGCATACCTTGAGGACTGTCCTCTAATTCTATTTTATATAAAAGTTGTTCCTAAGTCTCGGGCACTGGGTGGTTTTTCATTGACTCTATTGATTATACCAGCAGATGCACGTTTCAGGCCTACAAGTACATTAATGCTTCTACACTCCTGGGAACGTTAGGGACCTGGGAGAGTGCAGTCACAAAATGAGGAGACTTATTCTTATTTTCTGAGAACCCTTCATGTTATCTCCTTTTCTTCCCTAATAAACTGAATTACTTTTATTTTTGTTGATTAAAAATTTTAGTAACTACAAACATTCTTGTTTGAGTCCAAAACTTAAAACACCAGGAGGAGCAGATACAAAAGGCACCATTTAACATATCTTGTTGGCTACGCATAAAGGTCAAAATTACCAAGCGTTATAGAAGCACCATTAGAAATACACAGTAGATCCCTTGTAGAGATGATGAAGGACAGCCAGGGTAGGCAATGTCCGGAACACAAGCACAAAACGCGAGCGGCTCTCTGTGACGGAAGCAGAGTAATTATCAAGAGTTTGACCGGGTTGCAAAAGAATTTAAAGGGCCAGCAGCTCTTGAGGCATGCACAAGATCACTTTCTTGTTATGTAACGTGTACTGAGCAGCAAAGCGTGCTGGATACTAAATAATCCATGGAATTCCTCTGAGCCCTGACCTGGTGATTCGGTTTCCAAATGAAATCAGGAGGTGCAGTCAGTGCTGCCCTCCCAGAATCTGCAATGTGAACAAAGCATCAGTGGTGCACTTCAGCCATTCTGCTGAGAAAAAAAGAGAGACAGAGGTAGATGGGAAAGGATGGTGACTTTTTGGGAGACAAGAGGTTTGTCTTCTAAAACAAAACATCTACAACTAATCAGATATACCTCTGTAACTCTGCTTGCATATATTTGAAAGGTTAAGTATCACAGTAGCACGTTTTAACCACAAAAGAAAAAAAAAAACAAAACATGATTTGTTGGTAAGAGGTCAGATTTCCTAAATGACACTGACTTTTTTTTATGGCTTTCGACTGTTATGGGGCCTCGTGCTAGACTCCTGACACATCCTGTAACTCCCAGGTTTGGGCAGAATCTGGGGAATCCTAGTAGAAAGTCCACTCCTCTTACACCTGTGATCCTTATGCAGCCGTGTTATCAGAACGTCCTTTGATGTGCTGGTGTGCTTTCTCTTGCAGGGACTCTACGTGTTTGTGGTTTATTTCATTTTGCACAACCAAATGTGTTGTCCTATGAAGGCCAGCTACACAGTGGAGATGAATGGGCATCCAGGACCCAGCACAGCCTTCTTCACGCCGGGGAGTGGAATGCCTCCCGCTGGAGGGGAGATCAACAAGTCCACCCAGAACCTCATCAGTGCCCTGGAGGAGGTGCCTGCCTGCTTCCTTGCCCTCTCTGTCTCGCTCTCTTGCTCTCACTCTTATTCACAGACACCCCCCACCCCATCTCATACAGAGTACAAAATGAATGATGAGAGGTGACTTTTAATCTTGTATCTCCTGAACCCTCTGGCCTGTGGTACTCGATTTCTTCACTGTTGTTATCTAACTCGCTTCTCCCCTGCCCTGTGAGCTGTTCTAACGGGACATCACAACATACCTTGACTTCCTTTTCTTAGAAATCCTCCCAATTTGACTCAGCAGAGACTCGGTCTGCCTAAGAAATGGTCTTTGAAATTCTCTTCCTCCTAAAAGTACTTTCACAGCGCTGCTCCTTTGCCCATCCAAACTCGCTGCTTCGGTCCCAACAAACACTCCACCGAAAGGAGACGTGCCAGAGTTTCCATAGCGCTACCTGGGGTTCTTAGATCAGAGGCTCAGAAGTGCTTCTGCAGCACCGCTGGAAAACTAGCCAGGCTCTCCTCTATGAAATCCGCCGCCCGCTGCTCTCTGCACGCGCTCTACAGCGTTTCCATTTCCTGTGTCTGAAATCACACTGCCACCAACCCCGCAGGAACGCTGCCCAGAGCTGGGGGCCACTGCTCAGGTTTTAAAACACACCTGAAGACGCTCTGCCAGGAAGAGATGGTAACCTGGGTCCCAGAGCATTTCTTCAGGGCCTGAGATGAGCATGGCTCCTATTCTTTAACTGCTGTCTCTGCTGTAAGAGCCAGGGAGGATGCGTTTGCATCTCAAAAAAACTGGTAAGAAATCAAGGTAAATCTCCCTGAAAATGAAATTTTCTTGATAAGTAGATAGATAATCTGTCTCCCCAGAGATTTTCTTTTGTCCTCTGTGGCAATGCAGAAATCAATTTTATTCATCTTAGGTTAAAATTAAGGTAACTCATTACAAATCAAGTATTCTATTTTTTTGGTTTGAATAGAAAATTTACTATGAACTAGTAACAGAGAAAAAGTAGAAAGGTGATTGCCAGAGGCTGGCGTGAGAGAAATGAGGGGATTTGAGTCAAGGGGTACACAGTTTTTTTTAATAATTATTTTATTTATTTGAAAGAGTTACAGAGAGAGGTAGAGACACAGAGAGGTCTTCCATCTGCTGGTTCACTCCCCAGATGGCTGCAATGGCTGGAGCTGAGCTGATCCAAAGCCAGGAGCCAGGAGCTTCCTTCCACCCACGTGGGTGCAGGGGCCCAAGGACTTGGGCCATCTTCTACTGCTTTCCTAGGCTATAGCAGAGAGCTGGATGGGAAGAGGAGCAGCCAGGATTAAAACTGGTGCCCATATGGGATGCCGGCACTTCATGCCAGGGCCTTAATCCACTGTGCCACAGCGCCGGCCCAAGGGGTACACAATTTGAATTGCAAAATGAGTGAGTTTAAATACAATACTTAAAAATTGAGATATGCCTTTATTACCTTTGAATGTTTGGAAATCTAGTATCATTTTTCTATCCTAAAAGTTCTTGAAATTGAATAATTTTATCACAAGCGTTACAAATAGAAACAGGAATATTTTTAGGATTAACAATTCAGAAATGATTCTTAAAATATTTTATTATTTTTGAGTGGTTACCCAATTTAGCACTTGTCTAGATTTGAGCTGATAGATATAGCAGCCATTAGCTGGTTGTGGCTACTTAAATTTAAACTAACTAAAGTGAAATACTTTAAAGCTCCAGTTTATCATTCACTGTGGTGTGTCCAGTAACTACTGAATTGAAGGACACAGATATAGCAGTACTCAAAACGTTCATGGAACATGAAATTAAAATTGAAATTCTTGAAGAGCTCTTTCACAATACATATTTTTACCACCTTTTAAATGGTGTGCCAAAACAAGCATCTTTTAATTGCATTTCCATTTTTGCTTGAACTTTTTCAAGCACCCTTGTAAAAAATGTGTCAACATAGAAGGCTCTATTATTATTCAGTGCTGGGTAGGTGGTTAGCTTCTTAGTGAGGTTTCTTAACGTTTCATTTTCTCCTCTTGCTTAATTCTAAAACCCTCAGGTCACTTTGCTCAGTATGAAGTGTCCTGGCAGTCGCTCACAAAACCTTGTATTGGTAGGCAACAGATGCAACCGTCCAATTCCTGGGCCTGAGCCACCACTGGAGCATACATCTGGGATGTTGCACAACAGCATAGTTTAGAGTGCGCTCTGCATTCCCCAGAAGCTTAAAATTGGCCTTGACCCAGCTGTCAACGAGGCATTGTCAAAGACATGTGAAAACACCATGCCAAGAAGCAGCAGAAACATAGGAAGGGAAGGATTACAGGGCTGTTTACCAATCACCTAGGGGAAGTGAACCCACTCAATCATTCCAGGACACAGCTATTTTTTACATCAAAAGCTAGAAGAATGTGAAGGAGCTTTCTTTTTCAATTCAGTATGTTCTTATAGATATGTGGAAACTCAACAAGTCATGATAATGTGCATTATGAAAATAAAAGGGCATGAATTTCATAATACTGTGCACCAGAATAAGCTTACTTTTCATGTTTTTCTGGGAACTTTTTGAAGTACCCCAGGACATATTTCATTTAAAATCCTAGGTAGTACTTTAAGTGAAGGATTAGGAAGGTTCTTCACTAGTTCTTATATTTTAGAGATTAATTTTTTTGCACAATCTTACCAAAAAAAGTGTTTATTTGGTTTAAAAGAATATTTTTCATTCCCCACACAGTAGAGCATAGTGATACCAAGGAGTATTGGATAGAAATATTGGGCTCAGAGGGAGACAGTTTTCAAAGGAGCAAAGATGAAATTGAAGGTCTTAATTTAAAAACAATTCAGTTACTCTTTGACAAGGCCTTTGAAGTGAGAGGGGTGATGAACTGTGGGTTTTAAAGTGAATGGGTGTGCATTTATATTATAGTTTCCTTTCTCCCCCTATTCCAACCCAAAAAGGTACCACCTGACTGGGAGAGAGCATCCTTCCAACAAGCCAGTCAGGCCAGCCCTGAGTTAAAGCAAAGTCCACAAAATGGCGCCACGTTTCCGTCCTCTGGAGGCTATGGCCAGGGATCTCTGATGGCCGACGAGGAGTCTCAGGAGTTTGATGATTTGATATTTGCGTTAAAAACTGGTACGTACAAACCCACGGGAAGTAGGCACTCTGTTTGGGTACAGTTTACAGCTTTTCCCTGTGAGGCTGCCAAAGTACCCCCATCTCATGCTCATGCCGCATTCCTAGTCCCAGCCTAACTCTCGCATCTTCTGTTCTTGGCACCGAATATAACACAATTACAAAGTAATTTTTCATTTGCTTTTAAGAAAAAGGCACTCTTTAAGTGTAGTTGTCTCTTTCCTGGTATCTTGCTAGAATGCCAGTCCACTACTGACCCAAGCTCAGTAGACACAACAGTAGTAGTCTCCCTGAGGAGACTCTTTGAGACAGAAACTTTCAAAGACAACGTGATGTGTGTTCAGAGTGCCACACCAACAGTGCTTTATTGGCCCTTGCTGTACGTTCAGTCCCACTCGAACTGTGACCCTGGCGGATAGTTCTCACAGGGGAGGGGGAATACAGCACTAACGGTCTCAGGTCAGCAGCGTGTGATGCTGGGGATGCACTAAAGCAGGTAAAAACTCCACCACCACCTGGGTGAAGGTAACGGTGCTTCCGGTGAAGTCGTCCCTGGATAGCATTCCTTCTGCTCTCTCTGATTTTTACATTGAAATTATAGATATAGTGACAGCTCGTATGTCAGAAATGCTATTTTGAACATTAAAAATAACCTTAAGGTAATTTTCACTGTTTTCAAATCTAATATGCAGACTTAAATTTTTTTGCTCATAAAACATTGAATTATCCATTATAAAAATTCCAGTGAAACTTTTTAAAGATATATTTATTTATTTCAAGGGCAGAGTGGTAGAGAAAGAGGTAGAGACAGAGAGGGATGTGTGTGTGTGTGAGTGAGTGAGAGAGAGAGAGAGAGAAATCTCCCATCTGCTAGTTTGCTCCCCATGGCTCCAACGATCAGGCTGGGCCAAGCTGAAACCAGGAGCCAGGCAGGTCCCCCACATGTGTGGCAGGAGCCCAGGCACTTGGGCCATTGTCCACTATCCCAAGCACATTAGCAGAGAGCTGGATCAGAAGCAGAGTAGCTGGGACTTGACTACTGTGGTATGGGAATGCTAGCATAGAAAGCAACAGATTAACCCGCTGCACCACAATGCTGGCCCCTCCAATAGACTTTCAGTTTCCAGATATCCACACATGTGCAGATGAATGTGCTGAAATACTAAAGTATAGCTTGGTTGTCTGCCATAAAGTACATCACCTTTGCTAAGACATTTTTCTGTATCATTAGGATGTAAAAATTCTATGTTATATCTTAAAGACTGCTCCAGATTTTGTAAAAATAACAACATATGTTCACATTTTATGTTTCACGACTTGCTCTTCTCACCTGGATGGCTGAAGCATGATCCACAGAGCATTTGGATTTTTTTTGTTTGTTTGCAAGGGGGAAATGAATGAACTCAGGCTTACGTTAGGCCTGGGGTTTCCTAAATATTCAGGTGTGGATCTTGGGCAGGGGACCCAGCGGGACAGGCAAGGATCTGAAATACATCAGTGCAGAGATTATATTTTAAGTTATGGAAGTGAACAGGTTTGGTCTGAGAGAGAGAAGAAGGGGAAAGAGATGAGGAAGGGAGAGGAAAGGAAGAGAAAGGAAGAGGCAAAGCAGGGGGTGGGAAATGGAGAAGAAGGGAGGGAGGTCCTCCCGGGAATCCCTATGTTTAAAATGGATACACAGAGAAACCATGGCAAGAGCAGAGCAGAGCTTGAGAAAGGAGAGACTGATCAGCTGCATTAGTGTTAATTAGCAATGAGACCGGGAAGGAGCTCCCACGTTCCAGATAACCCTTGGCGCAGACTGTATCTTGGTCCTCCAGTGTTGTCAGTTGTTGAGGTTCTAACATTGGAAACATGAAATGAATTTTTGGAGCATAATTAAATTAGAACTGAGTGCTATATATGTAACAAGCATTACATGCATTTGGTTCAGGAATGTATGGAATCACTTGCTTACAGATTTAGCTTAGCATTCCTTAGAGTTCCCTAAACTCATTAGGAAATGAAGACTTTAAAAGACCAAAATAACAATCCCCAACATAGGTTCCCTGTATTTTTTGAAAAGGCCCTAAAATAACCAAGCACCACCCTTGGACAGGTTCCATGATAGGATACGGTCAAGTAAAGGACAGCCCACATGCCATTCCACCCATGCAGAACACAGTTGACACATCGGCCTCACTCATCCCAACAGTCTCTTTTGTCTGACTCAAATAAAGTTTGAACCTTATTGAGCTAAGATTAAAAATTTAGAACTATCCCATGAAACCCCAGAATTTCTAGAAAAATCTAGCAAGAGAGTTACTTGAATTCTAGATAGCACTGCTTGAGTGGAGCTGCATAATGACTGCCCCTTTGGATGTGAGCTCTTCTGTTCATCCAGCGCTTGTGAGACTCCTGTCAGTGGCTGTTGCTGGTCTCCCTGGCCTCTGTGTGTGACATTTGAGTCTTCACACCATGGTCTGTCTCAGGGCCATCTTGACTATGGGCCCCTCCAAAGCAAGGATTGAAAATTGTGGCTCTTCCAATAAGCATTCTAGTTTTTCATCATAATTATACATAATGTAAAACAATGTCATTCCCACTTTAGTACAGATTTTGATATTGTAAAAAAACTTCACATTATTCTTGTAGACTACTCCAAAGGCATCTTCAGTAACACAGCAATTTGATATCACTGCTATTCGTTTTAAAAATCTATAAACAGGCTTTTCCTTTGACAGTTGGAAATTTTGCATCATTCCCTTGTATCTGTTCTGAATTTGTGTTTCCATTTCATTTCCTCCATGGAACTACACCCTACTGTAATATATGTCATGCTTGAAATTTGTTTAATCTTCACACACACACATACTTCTCAACAAAACAAGTACATAAATTTTGTGTGTGTGTGGTCATTGAACTTTGAAGCATCCAAAGTTCCTTATATACTGAGTTATCATTAGAGTTATTATTAGTCTACTGCTCAATAAATCAGCATAAATAACAAAACATTGTGTTTTGTTAAATGACTATCGAGACAAAAAAAAAAAAAAAGCCCTTATCAGAAGAATGTATATGGAAGTTAAAGATCTGGGAAAGTACAAAAAAAATTTGAAATTCATGCATATGAGGGCTCTTCAAAAGGTCCATGAAAAACATATATGGTGAGAAACTGCATGGATTTCAATTTTTTTTTGCTTCACAATAAGATTACCATTATTCTCTGAACCTTTTGAAATATCCACATATCCACACCACCCAACCTGAGAAAAACCTCATGTTCCACATTGAAAAGGGATCCCAAGTGGAAGTCTCTGAGCAGTTGAGGCACCCACCGGAGCATGTATGAGTTAGTGAGGAGGTGGGGCAGCCAGCTCCTATACTTACTACTAGCCAAAGCACTAAGCCACATCTTCCCATCCATAATAACTGAGCTAGCCAACTCCTATTTTCCCCTCTACCTAAAAAAATAAAAATCCTATACTGTAAAGATTTTCTTATCCTCAGCAGCACTTTGTTCAGTGTATGTGAGAACTTTCCATATGGAATTGTATGTAATAATCACCAATTTCTCCCTGTATCCCAGGCTTCCTGGCAGGCCTCCTGTCATCCCTTCCATTTTCAACTGACCTTAGAGTACACTGGAAATTTAAGACAAAAATAAGCCCTGGCATTCACCACCCATTATTTGTAACTCTTCTTTCTTAGCTTTAGGACTATTCATAACAAAGTATTCTGTAAACACAGGTGGAAGATATAAATATTTTTCTTTGGTTTTTATATTTTGATAGAAGATTTTGATCCTTAAGAGTTTTCTAGGTGAAAAAAAATACATCCTCTAGGTAGGACCATGTGGGAAGAGATGTGTTTGTACCTCCAATTGTACCATCTGTTCATCAGGTTTATCCGATGTTCTTCACCTCCCCTAATCCCTACACTAAGATGTGTCACAGTGTACATACTCAGCAAGACAGAGGTGAGTAAGTCACCAGTAATTAGCTAGGCTGTGAGAGAGGACGCATGAGCCATCCCAGAACAAATTCTACCTAGGAACAGGAAGGGTGGCCAGATTATCAAGCTGAAATAGGAATGAGGACTAGCCCTGGCTGGAATTTATGATCTGCAAGACTGAGGTTCATCTTAGTGGCTCTAGACTTGCATGTCTCAGGTGATGTCCCATTGAGGATGGACAGTAGGTTTAAAGAAGGGAAACTGACCTAATAAGCCTTCCATAGTCATTGATAAACATTTTCCGTTACTTTTTAATCTCCTCAGAACTCATCATTTTTTGATCAAGAATAATTTTAAACCACTCAAGCACATACTAAAATATCTAGATTCACTCAGTAGATAGAATGCCTTTATTGGGCATAATAGAGAGAATTTAATGTCAAAATGTCATTGCCCTAAAGGGCAAGCAGGAGACCTGATGCTGTTTTTGACTAAGATGTTTTCTTTCTAATTGCACTGACTGTGAGAAAAACTATACCTCTAAGAGGGATAGCGCAGGGACCAGTGTTCAAGTTGGAAAACACCATCACTTCTTTCCAAACTTTTTTTTTTTTGACAGGCAGAGTAGACAGAGAGAAAGGTCTTCCTTTGCTGTTGGTTCACCCTCCAATGGCCGCTGCAGCTGGTGTGCTGTGGCTGGCGCACCGCGCTGATCTGATGGCAGGAGCCAGGTGCTTATCCTGGTCTCCCATGGGGTGTAGGGCCCAAGCACTTGGGCCATCCTCCACTGCAATCCCGGGCCATAGCAGAGAGCTGGCCTGGAAAAGGGGCAACCAGAACAGAATCCAGTGCCCCGAGACTAGAACCCGGTGTGCCGGCGCCGCAAGGCGGAGGATTAGACTATTGAACCGCGGCGCCGGCCTCTTTCCAAGCTTTTACACACGTATCAGTCGTCTTCAGTTGTGAAATGAGCAAGACGTTGTTTTTGAGGCCAGTGTGTTAGTGCACTTTTTTGCATATTTTAAAATAATAATAAAGGCAAGTATATTAAAATAGTTTGATTTAAAAAAGAAGTCCTGGTTCCAAAGCTAGTCATGTACTACTTTTTCCATCAGATTTTTTTTACCATATTAAATTTTTTTAAAGATTTATTTATTTATTTTAAAGTCAGAGTTAGAGAGAGGAGAGGCAGAGAAATAGAGATCTTCCATCCAATGGTTCACTCTCCAATGGCTGGAGCTGCACCAATCTGAAGCCAGGAGCCAGGAGCTTCTTCCAGGTCTCCAATGCAGGTGCAGGGGCCCAAGGACTTGGGCCATCTTCTACTGCTTTCCCAGGCCATAGCAGAGAGCTGGATTAGAAGTGGAGCAGCTGGGTCTCGAACCGGTGCCCATATGGGATGCTGGCGCTTCAGGCTAGGGCATTAACCCACTGTGCCACAGCACCAGGCCCCTCCCCTTATTAAATGTTTTTAACATAAAAGAAAATTCTTTTGACACTTATAATTATGTTTGATAAGGTGTTTGTTTTTCTAGGAGAAATCACATTTTACTTTTTTTTTTAAAAGAGTTTAATCACAAATTAAATATACACATACATATACACACACACAATCAAAACCATCAAACTCAGATGGCACCACAGGGGACTTCTAGATATCTTTTTTTTTTTTTTTTTGACAGGCAGAGTGGACAGTGAGAGAGAGAGGAAGGTCTTCCTTTGCCGTTGGTTCACCCTCCAATGGCCGCTGCGGCCGGTGCATCTCGCTGATCCGAAGCCGGGAGCCAGGTCCTTCTCCTGGTCTCCCATGCGGGTGCAGGGCCCAAGGACTTGGGCCATCTTCCACTGCACTCCCGGGCCATAGCAGAGAGCTGGACAGGAAGAGGGGCAACCAGGACAGAATCTGGTGCCCCGACTGGGACTAGAACCCTGTGTGCTGGCGCCGCAGGTGGAGGATTAGCCTATTGAGCTGTGGCGCTGGCCACATTTTATTCTCTTAAGGAGGACATCACATCCTTCAGTTGTTCTTGGAATGCATCCGCCTTTCCACAGGCAAGGAAAGCACTCAGTTCTAGGCCAGCGATGTCCCTGTTATTATTAGTTTTTTTTTTTTTTTTGAACTGTAATGTATCATCAGTGTCCCCAACCAGGATTTTAGAAGAGTAGGAACAGTCACCCTGGGACAGCTTCCACTTCAGAGGAGAGGAAGGTACAGAGCTTGGTGGAACAGAGACTCAGCCCAGAGCAGAGGTGAAGGTAGGATAGAAGGAAAGATCCCTGATGTACAAACCTAATAAGAGGTGTATTGAGGACCGGCATGTTTATGGCTTTCCAAAGCTGGCAAGCTCCTGTAAATGTCATGCATGGGGCATTTTTTGCATAGTCACAGTCTTTCTCCACACGGGATTTCTCCCTGAGTAAGTGACTGTAACTGTCTACCATCTCAGTCCCTTAGCTTCCTGGTTTCACCCAAAGCCAAGGTAATATGGTAAACATTTCCCTACTGGAAATATAAAAATGATTTCTTTTTCAATTAGAAGAAAAGAAATGACAAGTCCTTAAGCACAAATGAAAAGAAGCAAAATCAAGATTCCAGATACTCCTCAAAGAACTCATTGATTTGTCTTTCAGAAATATTACATCAAACCACAGTAACTTAATAAACTTCAACAACTGCTGAACTTAGATGAAATTCAAAGTGGAAAAAAGAATTTTAAAAGATTTTTTTCCACAGTAAAAGATTTATATTCTTCATATCATTATCCCAATGTGAAATCCCATATAGATAAAGAACAGGCTACAAGGTCAGAGAGCCCATCACTGGAATCATCCAAGTCCTGCAGTCTACTAGCTGTTTGTCTTCAGAGGATATAGCCTCTGGCTTTCTTCAGTTAACTAACTTTTGGTTACTACAACCAAATACCTAAAACAAGCTACTTTTAAAGAAGGGAGATTTATTTTGGCTCATGATTTTGGAGGTTCACAGTCCAAGATCAGGCAAGCACTGTTGGTTCTGCTATCTGGAGGGGCTGAAGGGTAGCAATGGCAAAGTGTGTGTGGAGGAACAGGCAAGAACAAAGAGAATTTGGCCCTGACTGAGCCTTTACACCTAACTCTCTCAAGAGAACTACACCCTTGGTAACCTGAGGACACCCTTGGTAACACCTTTGGTGACCTGAGGACCTCCCATTAGACCCACCTCTTAGACACCACAATTAGATTAAGTCTCCACCCTCTTAGTACCATTAACTTTTGACTTTAGGAATTAAAAGTCTGTGTGAGTTCAGGAGCCAAATCTTATTTACACCATAGCGAAGGATTGTTATGATGAGCTTGTAAGTTTTTATGGGCCTTGGAGTTTGTCTATGTAAAACATCTATCACAGTGTCTGGCAGAGTATAAATTCAGTCCATGGTATGGATTATCTTTTGGGTTCCATTTATGGTTATGCTTGAAAACCATTTTAAATGTTCTTCCTATATTTTGTCACACCTGGGTGTTCACTGCACTATGAATATTAAGAGTGTAGGATGGGGAGAGAAGGCTTGGACATGGGACAAGGAGTTTGAAATTTATTCAGAGGACAAGGAAGTAGCACAATTAGCACAGTCCGCGTGAGAGGCAGGGTAACATAGAGGAAAATGCCCCACATCCAGGGTCAGAGGGTCCACATCTTCATTCTGTGACTTTTGTGCTGTGCCATGTGGGCAACTCCGTGAACACCTCTGATCCTCGCTGAGTCCCCGTGTCTGTAAACCAGACTGGTAACCACACTTTTCCCATGCAAAGCATGTGAAAATGTTGGGAAAAGGGGAGACTAAAGAAATAGGAACCACTACTTAGTTCCTTAGAGATAGCTTGTTCTGTCTTCCAACATTATCACTATTTTATTCATTGAATTTTAGGCTTCAATTATAAGCAGAAAAATGCATTTTAGAAAATGAAGAATCTTAGTACAAAGAACCCTCTCTGATCTCTTAATGCATGGCAAAGAGCTGCAAGACCGGATTTGTGCTCCAATTCTACCACGTCTTTCTGTGTGTAATGTGGGTCCTTCTTGAGCCTCACTGAGGGACTAGTGCTTGGGTGTTGAGTGTTTATATCAAAACCAGAAAGAAACTGGGCAGGAAGACAAGTAGAGCAGGCAAATGTGGTGACTCCAGGTGAGGCTGGGTCTAGACTGTGCTGCTCCCAGGGCCCTGGGAGCTCACCAAGGTCGGCTCGCTTTCTCTCAGCACCTCCCCATGGGCTTTGTCCTGGGGGTCGGCAGAGGCCTTCTCATGGCAGTGCTGGAGTTAGAGCGGGGCCATCACTAGAATCATTGGGAATTGGCATGAATTACATCATGCACTTCCCCTCTCCCTTGACGCTAATTGTGGGGTCCTCTCTGTTGCTCCCAGTGGATCCCTCTGTGGGCAACTCTGTTGCTTAGTCCTGCCCTCCCCTAGCCAAGCATCAAGCTGCTGCAAATCTCAGGGCCTCAGACCCCTCTGCTTGTAGAGTGGCCGCTATCATGAGCTGTCATGAGTTCCCTGGGGTCCTTACGGGGGGGGGGGGGGGGGAGGGAAGGTCCCCTGACTGAGAAGCAGGGGTCCTTTGTCCTTTTCATGCCTGGAGGTACCTGTGAGGCCCAGTAAAGACCCTGCAAGATTCAAGAGGTCTTGGTGAAATCAGTGGTGAACTGCAGCAGGGTCACCTGGCCCAGTCCATGTGTTTTCTTTTCTTTTTTGCAGAAATGCAGGTCCAGCGTGGCCTTTTTTTTTTTTTTAAGAGAAATCAGAAATCTAATTAATTGTACTTTTAAGATTTTTATTTATTTGAGAGGAGAGAGAGACAAGAGAGATCTTCTATCTACTAATTCACTCCTCAAATGCCTGTGACATCTGGGGCTGGGCTAGGGTGCAACCAGAAGCCAGGAACTCCATCGAGGTCTCCCACGTGGGTAGCAGGATCCCAGGTACTTAATCCATCACGTGCTGCCTTGCAGGGTGTACAGGAAGCTGAAAGCAGAAGCAAAGCTAGGAGTTGAACCCAGGCCTTCCCGTTTGATGCAGGCCTCCCAAGCAGCATCTTTAACTGCTGTGCCAAACACCCACCCCAAGGAAACTTGACTTAAATGTTAACAGTATTTTTAAATTTTAGTGACTTATTTTAATTCTTTAATAAATACATTGTCATGGGTGATATTGTGGTTCTGAACTCGAGGAAACAGTCTATGAGTGTTTGTTAAATGTTTTATGTGACTTAACATATACATTTCAGATAGGGGTACCATAAAGTCTACCATCCAAACAAAAGTGATTCAGGAGAGTAAGGGGATGAAATCATTTTGTCAGGTAGAAGGGCTTTTCAAATATTACCTCCTCCAGCTCCCTGTCTTGAAGGAGCAATACAATCATTCTTTGTAAGAGGCTATGGAGATAGCCTTGATGGATCGGCAAGAACCCTCCAGGCTGGAAGTCACCAGGGGCATTCGGGACCTGGCAGGAGAGTGGTCACTTTCTGAGACAGCTCCCTGGTGGGGAAAGGTTGGGATGCCTCCATTTGATCAGGCAGAACCAGACTGCAGAGTTTCCTGAAAGCCAGAGGGTCCCAGGATTGACCAAACTAGGATAGGGGCCGATACTTGTTTTTATTAAGGAGAGGTCAACAGAATGCAGGGTGGCCCAGAGGAACAGGACAGGCAATAGTTTACCAACGAGTGCTACAAATACTTATTGAGTATCTGTAGTGCACTGGGCACTGCCCTGGGAAAAAGGAGCTGGAAAGACAAAGTCCATAATCCTCCAGTGCAGGAAGCAGAAATTTTAAAAAGGAATCTTCACATTTCCACAGGTAGCAGAGAGGACACCGAATCAGCATGTGCAGGATGACTGAAGGCAGCCAGATGTCTGGTGGGAATGGCAAGGGCAGGCCAGGCAGAGGAAGCCCGCAGGGACATGCTGTGCAAAGGGAGAGGCCAGCCACTGTGTGTCTGGAGCCCAGAAATACTGGGAGACCTGAGGCTAGAGGGCAGGCAAGAGTCAGACAGAGCCCCGAGGCCCTTTAACAAGGCTGAGGCCTCCAGTGCTGAGACAGCAGACGGACATGCAAGAAAGAGAATGGCCTGGAAGGAGTCAGCAGGCAAGGATGACACAGGCAAGTTCTGTGTCACCCGAGAGAAGGAAGGAAGTGAGTTACAACAGCAGTCTCTAGCAGACAGGGACCCAGAGAGGGGAGGGTGGGACTACATGCATGTCACTGGCAGGGGCCCAGCTCCTGTCTCCACATCTGAACAGGAAGCTAACACACCATCTTCCCATAGTGGTCAGGTCTGCAGAACTGCCTTCCCTCTGCCTCCGACAGAAAAGGAAGTCTCAGCTGCCCAGGCCACTAATTGGCTTCACTCTCGTTCTTGTTTGCAGAATTTGGTGCCCAGCAGAGTTGAGGGAGGGGCGGGTGCTGTAACCTCTGGGATTCACAGCAGCACACCCTCTAACCACATCCCCATGTGCACTTCTGCCTCTATCTCACACACACTGAGTTGGTACGTTCCTCTCTGCATTACAGGAAAAAATAAAAAGACAAACTTTTTTATGTTGTGCTAACATAGTTTTAAGTATTCTGAATTATTCTGAGTTGTGAAAGAAAAGTGAATAGTGGAGCTTCCTTCAAACAGAGATTCTAGGCACTGCCTCTAGTGAATAGCAGTGAGCTTCTTGGGATCCTGTGTGACTCTGGGCACTGAGCACATCTGACCGTCCAGAGCCAGCATCTCCAGGGCACTGATAAGACTCCAAGTGTTCAGTCTCAATGGATGGACGTACAGGATTCCGTGTGTGGGAGGCTGCCTGTGTTCTAACAAGAAATCCTGCCCTTCTCTGAAAACCACAGATGAACTGCCTGGTTTTCTAGATGACATTTGTCTACCACGTGAAAACAGAAAAGAGTAAGAGCCTGAATTTGTGTTTTTAGAAATTAATTTCTGCTTTTAAAAACTACCAAAGGAGATTTAAAATGCAGTTTTAAAATTGTTGGGCATTAATAATACCTATTCTAAATATACAGTTCATTTTTTTACCAATGTAAGTAAATATTTTTGACTTACTCTAACTTCATCCTTAAGACTTTACTGCATAAACCGTTTGGGATTTTTGTTTCTTCTTTTTCTGTTGCAGGTGCTGGCCTCAGTGTCAGTGATAATGAATCTGGCCAAGGCAGCCAAGAGGGAGGCACCTTGACTGACTCCCAGATCGTGGAGCTCAGAAGGATCCCCATTGCCGACACCCACCTCTGACTCCTCGGTGACCTCCAGAAAGAAGAGTTTGGTAATGCTATTGCCTTCTGTGCTAAAACCCTCTCAGTTACACACAGCCATGAGCTAGGAACCTATGAACTCTGCTGGTGGTTAACATAGAAGTACTGTTGTATCTTACTTTGTGCAACCAGAAAATTTATTACTATGGTGAAAGACTGGGTCCATTTATGGCAGTTAATAGGATGTACATATTGCAAGAGTGTTAGTTTTTTTTTTTTAATCATCCTACATAACTAATACTGTTTAACGAAAGTCATAATAAAAGCAGTAGAATCCACTTGGTGTCATCCAGGCTTGTTATTGCTGAAGAAATATGCATGGGCCAAAAACATGAACCCTGTATCTAGATGATATCAAGCACTCTGTACTGTCCAGCTTTCATACAGGACTCAGGGGAGGGGAACCTTTCTTCTACGAAGGGCCATTTGGATATTGATAGCATCATTCGCAGGCCATATAAAACTGTCAACTTCAAAATCAGCCTGCTATAGATATATTGAATTTTGAGTCTTGCCTGTGGTTGCCTTGGGAGGGCCAAACCAGATGATTTTGCAGGCCTCATACGGCCACAGGCCAGCTGTTTCCCTTCCCTGAGAGGTTTCCTCATTCACAATCTCACTTTATCGAGAAGACTTTAATTCCTGAAAACCATAGGGTTTATTATCTGTAGGTGACTCTGCACCTAAGTGCTCATGCCATTGCTCTGCCACTGGCAGTCTTTCATCAACACTATGTGTTTCTGTTCATTATAAAATCAGGAATCTGAACATTTTTTTCCAGAATGAATGTTCTGTCCCCAGCTAAAAATAGTTCCAACAAGCGATTTTGCACAGCTAAGAGGAGGATCATTCAAAAAGGGCAAAGAATGTTTTGGAGAAAATTTTCTTGGTTTGCAGTTTTCAGTCTTTGTCTTGGAATGAGAAACCACGAAGTCTCTCCCAGAACAAACATGGTTGTGTTCCTGATGATTTCACTGACTCTGATTGCAGCAGAATCATTAGGAACAGGACAAGCCTGTCCTGGGGAAGGCTTTCTGACCTTTTATTTTGGAATTCTTAAGTATTGTTGTGAAAATCAGTATTATCTCAAGAAAAGTCTAAAGAAATTTCTAAGGGAATTCTCTTCTGTTAATTGTGACTCCAAGGGAAATTTATTAAGACACCCACATACTCTATCATGATGATGAACTGTGGCTTTATTTTTTAGAAAACCTGAGTTGAAGGGAAGCATTTGGCCTGACAGCTAGGACTCCAGTGAAGACTCCTGCATCCAGTGTCAGAGTCTGGGCTTAATGCCTGCCTCTGGCTCCTGAATCCATCTTCCTGCTTGTGCAGCACACAGGAGGCAACAGTGATGGCTCAAGTAGTTGAGCTCCTTCCACCCTCGTGGGTGACCTGGGTTGAGTTCCCAGTTCCTGGCTTCAGTCCAGCCCAGTCCTGGCCACTGTAGGAATCTGGAGAGTGAATCAGTGAATGGGAGTGCTGTCTGTCTCTCTGTCTCTCAGATAAATTATCAAACAACTCCCCTCTTCTCTCCCTGTGATTCCTGTCCCTCCTTCCTCGCACAGTTAGTTGGCGATTTTCACTTATGCGTGTTGTCAGAATTTGAGAAAATCTGGCAAAAAAGCATGAACATCTGGGGGCACCTTTCTTGACTTCAAGTTACTGGATTTCTATTGCTGTCCAAATTGCCACCTTGATCAGAAATCAAAAGGACTGCCTGCCAGTTTTTAGATGTTGGAAGGCAAAACCATGGTTTGCATAAGCCACAGCTCTAAGAAAAATGAGCTTCCTATGCCAACAGCAGCAACAGTTTGCTGCACTGTTTCCTCCCAGTGTAGATGAAAATGAGTCACCTGCCAGGGAAGTACAGCACTGAAGAAAGCAGTAAATCAAATCCAGCTCTCTGGAAACTGGAAGGCTGTGGGGCTCTAGCACAGTGCCTGTGGGCTTTCTCTTTCAACAAGCTGACCCTGTTTTTCTCCATGACATTTCTCTGACAGTTTTATTGGGATGGAATGCACATTCCATAAAACAAATCCAGGTTAAATGTACAATGCAGTGATATTTGGCATATGATATTACTGGCATATTTAAAATTGTTGTAAAATATCTATATAACATAAAACATGTAATTCTGTGGCACTGATTACATTTACAATGTCCCTTGTGTGTGCATCCATCACTTCCACTTATTTCCAAAACTTTCTCCTCATATTATGTAGTTTCCATCTCTATCACATTTTCTTTCCCCTGTCAAGATATATCTTATATTTTCTTGACAATGTTCCTGTTTCTGTATTGAAAGGCATACTTAAAGAGAGATCTTGCATCTACTGGTTCACTCCCCCAAGTGGCTACAATTGTCATGTCTGGGCTAGGCGGAAGCCAGGAACCTGGTGCTTTATCTGGGTCTCCCTCATGGGTGGCAGGGGCCCAAGAACTTGGGCCATGTTCCACTGCTTTCCCAGGCACATTAGCAGGGAGCTGGATCAGAAGTGGAGTAACTGGGACTCTAACCAATGCCCATATGGGATGCTACTGTCACAGGTAGCAGCTTAACACACTGTGCCACAATGTCAGCCCCTTCTGTATTTTTATGTTCCCTTTTTTGTATTTGGCTGTCTTTTAATGTTTGTTTTTAATTTATACTTTAAAATGTCAAAAAATTTTAAAGAGTTTTCCTAGTTTGGATGCAAATGCAGAGATCTATGCAAATTAGAGCATGTGACAATTATGGAACCAGTGGAATTCCTACTGACCACTCAGGAGGTAAGAGACAAAGGACAGTCTTTGGAAGAAAAGCAACAAGAGCATTATGTTTTAGAAGTTCTGCTTTGGAAATAAGATTGGAGTAAAGATGGCGGAATAGGGAGGGGGCATGCTGCTCTGGGGTAGGAGAAAATAGTGAAAAAGAAAAGCGGAGGAAGTGCATAACTGGAGGAGAGTTGGAGAGAAAACTGGTGGAGAGTCTACGAAGGAAGAGGGACACCGTGGATCTGTGTGGAGGGAGGCGCACAGCAAGGAGCATGGACACGAGCTGGAACCCAGCAGCTGAGAGCTGGAGAGAGTGCCGGCTTTCAAGGGCAAGGTGAGATCAGACTGCAGCAGCCCGTGGCTCTGGTGACCTAGCCAGAGGGGAGCCTGGAGTCCTGAGGACAGAATGCCTGCTAACCAGGCAAAAGGGGGGGGGGCATGTTTCTCTCTCCTCATCTCCCCCACAGTAGGGCATTCCAACTGATTGAGAGTGCAGGTGCCATCTAGGACATAAGCAGCAGCTGTGGTTCTTGTGTGTGCAGCCAGCAACCTGCAGGACAGAATGCCACCTTGACAGCAGCTCGGATGTGTGCCCTGGGCAGTGGAGAGGGAGGAGGAGCCACTCTGACATCAGTAACGTCTGCAGAGGCTCTTGTGCGTATCCTGCAGCCTGTGGGGAAAAGGCATTGCTGTGAAACCAGTGGGGGCTGGGGCCAGCAGCTCTCGTTCAGGCATGTAATCCAGGGATTTGCCAGAGGGAAAGATCATGTTCCCCACTGACTTTGATCTGGCTGGGAAGATTCTTTTTCCCTAGAAACCTTTTATTTAAGGGATCCAATTTCATGCATTTAATAAATACAACTTTAGGAACACAAGGATTCTTCCTACCCTACCTACCCTCCTACCCTTCTTCCTCCTCCCTCTCCTATTCTCATTCTTATTTTTTTTTTTACTAAGATCTATTTCCATTAACTTTATACACATAAGAGTAACTCTATATTAAGTAAAGAGTTCAACACATGGTATGGGGGAAAAAAAACTTTTCCTCCACAGTCGAGACAAGGGCTGTTCAAAGTTACCAAAACTCAAAGTGTCAATTTCACTTCTATTGAGTACATTTTTGGTAGTCTATAAATTACCACATATCAGTGAGAACATATGGTATTTGTTCTTTTGTGACTGATGATTTCACTAAGTATAATGGTTTCCAGTTGCATACATTTTGTTACAAATGACATGATTTCATTTTTTTCTTACCACTATGTAGCCCATGTTGTACATATCCCATAATTCTTTATTCAGGCATCAGTTGATGGACATTGGGGTTTATTCCATATCTTACCCATTGTGAATTGAGCTGCAATGAACATGTGGAAACAGATAACACTTTCATATGTTTATTTCATTTCCCTTGGGTAAATTCCCAGGAGTGGTATGGCTGGATCATATGGTAGGTCTATATTCAGATTTCTGAGGTGTCTCCGTAATGTATTCCACAGTGGCTGCACCAGTTTACATTCCTACCAACAGTGGATTAAGGTACCTTTCTACTCAAATCCTTGCTAGCATTTTTTTTTTTTTATTTGACAGGTAGAGTTATAGACAGTGGTTCACTCCCCAAACGGCTGCTATGGCCAGCACTGTGCCTATCTGAAGCCGGGAGCCAGGTGCGTCCTCCTGGTCTCCCATGCAGGTGCAGGTGTCCAAGCACTTGGGCCATCCTCCACTGCCCTCCCGGGCCACAGCAGAGAGCTGGACTGGAAGAGGAGCAACTGGGACTAGAACCTGGTGCCCATACGGGATGCTGGAGCTGCAGGTGGAGGATTAACCAAGTGAGCCATTGTACCAGCCCCTTGTTGTTTGATTTCTGTATGAAAGCCATTCTACCAGGGGTAAGGTGAAACCTCATTGTGGTTTTGATTTGCATTTCCCTGATAGCTAGTGATCCTGAGCATTTTTTCACGTGTCCGTTAGCCATCTGGATTTCCTCTTTGAAAAATGCCTGCTTGAGTCCTTTGCCCATTTCTTAACTGGGTTGTTTGTTCTGTTGTTGGGTTTCTTGAGCTCCTAATATATTCTGGATATTAATCCTTTATTAGTTGCATAGTTTGCACTTAATTCCTCCCATTCTGTTGGTTGCCTCTTTGCTGAGGTTTCTTTTGCAAGTGCAGAAACTTCTCAATTTCATGTAATCCCATTTGTCAATTTTGTCTTTGATTCCTTGTGCTTCTGGGGTCTTTTCCAAGAAGTCCTTGCTTATGCCAATATCTTGTAGGGTTTTCCTGATGTTTTCTAATAGTTTTATGGTATTGTGTCATAGATTTAGGTCTCTGATGATTTTGGGTGGATTTTTTGTAAGGTGTATGATAGGGGTCTTGCTTCATACTTCTGCATGTGCAGATGCAGTTTTCCCAGCACCATTTTTGAAGAGACTGTCTTTGTTACAGGGTTTGATTTTAGCTTCTTTGTCAAAGATTTTTCTTGTAGATGCATGGGTTTATTTCTGGTGTTTCTATTCTGTTCCATTGGTGTATCCATCTGTTTTTGTGCCAGTACCAGGCTGTTTTGATTATAATTGCTTTGTAGTATATCTTGAAATCTGCTACTGTGATGTCTCAGGCTTTGTATTTGTATATTAAGGTTGCTTTAACTATTCAGGGTCTCTTGTGTTTCCATATGAATTTCAGCATCATTTTTTCTATATCTAAAAATGTCCTTGGTATTTTGATTGGTATTGCATTGAATCTATAAATTGCTTTTGGTAGTATGGACATTTTGATTATTTTGATTCTTCTAATCCACAAACATGGAAGGTTTTTCCATTTTTTGTATATAATTCTATTTCTTTAATGTTTTATAATTCTTATTGTAGAGATCTTAGATGTTGTGGTTAAGTTTATTCCAAGGTATTTAATTTTTTTGCAGCTATTTGAGAAAGAACTTCTAAGATCAATTCCATTCAGTCATGGCATTGTTTGTGTATACAAAGGCTATTGATTTTTCTGTGTTGATTTTATATACTGCCATTTTACCAAACTCGTTTATGAGTTCCAACAGCCTCTTGGTGGGTGGAATCATTTCGATCCCATATGAATGTGTGTATGTGTGTGTGTGTGTGTGTATAAACATATCATCTTCAAGCAGAGATAGCTTGACTTCCTCCTATCTAATTTATATCCTTTCATTTCTTTTTCTTGCCTAATAGCTCTGGCTAAAACTTCCAGGACTACATTTAGTATGAGTGGTGAGAGTGGGTATCCTTCTCTGGTTCCAGATCTTAGTGGAATGTTTCCAACTTTTCCCATTCAATAGCATACTGGCTGTGGGTTTGTCATAAATTGTCTTGATTGTGTTGAGAAATGTTCCTTCTTTACCCCGTTTGCTTAAAGTTTTCATCATGAAAGGGTATTGGATTTTATCAACTGATTTTTCTGCATCTACTGAGATAATCACATGATTTTTGTTCTTCAGATTATTACTGTGATATTTCAAATTGATTTGCAAATTTTGAAACATCCCTGCATACCAGGGATAAATCCCACTTCCTCCTGGTGAATGATCCTTGTGATGTTTTGTTAGACTCGATTAGCTAGTATTTTCTTGAGAATTTTTATATCTATGTTCATCAGGGAATTTGGTCTGTAGTTCACTTTCTCTGTTGCATCTTTTTTAGATTTAGGAATTAGGGTGATTCTGGCTTCATAGGAGTTTGGGAGGATTCTCTTACTTTCAGTTTTTTTGAATAGCTTGAGAAGAATTGGAGTTCTTTGTTAAGTGTCAGGTAAAATTAAGCGGTGAAGCCATCTGGTCCTGGGCTTTTCTTTGTTGGAAGGGTTTTTATTATTGATTCAAATTCTGTCTTGGTTATTGGTCTGTTTAGGTTTTCTATGTCTGCATGGCCCAATTTAAGTGGGTTGCATGTGTCTAGGAGTCTATCCATTTCTTCTAGGTTTCCTGATTTGTTGGCAAACAGCTCTTTGTAGTAATTTCTGGTGATTATTTTTATTTTTGCAGTATCAGTTATTTGCTTTTTCTTTTCTAATTTTATTGATTTGGGTTTCCATCCTCTTTTTTTGGTTAGTTGGGGCAATGGTGTGTCAATTTTGTTTATTTTTTTTTCAAAAAAAAAAAAAAGCTCTTCATTTTGCTGCTATTTTGTATTATTTTTGGGGTTACAATTTTATTTCTTCTCTAATTTTGATTATTTATTTTTTTCTTACTAACTTTGGGTCTAGTTTGCTATTGTTGTTCTAGGTCCATGCACTGTTGAGTAGGATGTGTATTCTGCAACTGTAGGATTGAAAGTTCTGTGGATATCAGTTAGGTCTACTTGGTCAAAGGGTCATTTAACTCTGTTGTTTCCATTGATGAAAGTGGGGTATTGAAGTCCCCCATTACTATTGTATTTGAGTCTAGGTCTCCCTTTAGATCCATTAACATTTCTTTTGAATAGTCAGGTGCCCTGGCTTTGGATGCATATACATTTATTATAGTCACATCTTCCTGATGAATTGATTCTTTAATTATTATGTAATGCCCATCTTTGTTTCTTTTAACAATTTTTGTTTTAAAACTTACTTTCTGTTATGTACCTACTCTATGTCTCTCAGGATTTTTACAAAGACATGGACATTGCAAAATTGAAAGGAGAAGAAAATACATTTAATGATCGATTATGTTTTGCCTGACTTCAGTACAATTAAAAAGGGCTTTTGTAAGCCAAGGGTGGAGATGGTATTGAATGGAAAATATAAATCTGGAGAACAAATTCTTCATTTGGCCAATAAGAGATTTGCTGTTCCAGAAATACTTTTAATCCTTCCGATATACGCATTCAAGAAATGGGAATTCCAGAAGCTATTGTCTATTCAATTCAGAACTTACCTGAAGAAATGCAGCCGCATTTTTTAAAGAACATTGTTTTGACAGGAGGAAATTCCCTTCTCCCTGGATTTAGGGATCGGGTTTACTCAGAAGTTCGATGTCTCACTCCAACTGATTATGATGTTTCTGTTGTGATACCTGAAAATCCTATTACTTATGCCTGGAAAGGTAGAAAATTGATATCAGAGAACGATGGTGGTAACAAGAGAAGACTATGAAGAAATGGACATAGTATCTGTGAAGAGAAATTTGATATATAACAAACATTTCTGAATGAAAATCGTGACTAGTTGTTACTGAAAGGTTTACTGTCAATTTTCCTTTAGAGTTGGTTAAGGACCTGTGTTATCTTTCACCCTAATATAAAGTCTTAACTAAAAAAAAAAAAAAAACTACTTTGATGATATTAGGATGGAAAACCTGATTGCTTTTGATTTCTGTTCACATGGGATATCTTTTTCCATCTTTTCACTTTCACTCTGTGTGTGTCTTTGTTGGGGAGGTGTGTTTTTTATAGGAAGCAAAAAAATGTGTCTTGTTTTTCAATCCATTCAGGCAGTCTTTATCTTTTAACTGGAGAGTTGAGGCCATTTACATTCAAGGTGTCTATTAATAAGTAATGAATTGGCCTTGCCATTTTCCTATAAATATTCCTATTGTTTACTTTGGATTTCCTTTGTAGTTTGTCTTTTGTAGCCATGACCATGTTTCTATGTTTCCATGTGTAACACATCCTTAAGCATCTTTTGCAGGGCTGGATGTGTGGTGAAAATTCTTTCATTTTCTGTGTGTTATGGAAGGTCTTTATTTCACCTTCATTCATAAATGAAAGCTTTGCAGGGTACAGTATACTGCGTTGACATTTTTTTTTTTCCTCTTAAGATTTAGACTATATCTTGCCATTCTCTCCGGGCCTGTAGGGTTTCTGTTGAGAAGTCAACTGTGAGTATAATTGCAGATTCTCTAGAAGTAATCTAGCATTTCTCTTGTTTACATTTTACAATCTTTTCTTTATGTTTTATTGTAGAGAGTTTGACTACAATGTGTTGTGGTGAAGATCTTTTCTGGTCATGTCAACTAAGAGTTTTATGTGCTTCCTGCACTTGGACATACCTGTCCTTCTTTCTCCAAATTAGGGAAGTTTTCTGTAAGTATTTCACTAAAAAATGTCTTCTAATCCCTTCTCTTTACACCTTCAGGAACTCATAAGTTGCGTATGTTTGGTCTGACTGTAAAATTTCCAGATATCTGTTCTTCTGGCTGCCTCACTGAGTTTGTTGTTAAGGCTTTCCACTGCATATTTTATTTGATCTATTGAATTCTTCATGTTCAATATTTCACTTTGATTTCTCTTTAAAATCTCAAATAATGGGAATATTTTCATTCATGTCATGTATGGATTTCTTTAATTCATGGATTTGCTTCTGATTACTTCTAAAGTATTCCTACAATCAATTTTTTGAAATCTTTCTCTGGCATTTCTTCAGTCTTTCTTCACACTTTAGTATTAAAGTATTGTGTGTTCCTTTGGGTGCATCATGTTGTATTCCTTATTGTTTCTTGAATTCCTGCATTTATTTTTAGGCATTTGTGGAGGATCTTTTTGGTCTTATTTTTTCCCCTGTGATAGCTTTTATGTTTGGACTATGTGCTTAGTGGAGTGTCTGCTCTTTCAGTGAATACTCTGACACATGTGAGGGGTGTGTCCAAGGTGGCACCCAAGTTGGGTGTGTTAAATCTCCTTTTTTTTTTTTTTTTTTAATCAGATGGGAGGTTTGATCTGATCTGTTGGTATAGTTTCACGCTCACCTCCTCTCCTCCAAGGAGACCAATGCCTGGGTGCTGGCCCAAGTATGTGCAATATTCCTCCACACCTATATAAGAACCACAAAAAGGGTCCATGCAGTCCTCACTGTGAATGCAGATCCCATAGCCATGACTCTCACCAGGCAATCAGGGAGCCCTGAGCATGGAACTCCCCCAGTGACTGCTCAGAGACCATGCCATACCCTGTGCCCTCTCATGCAGCCATGGTGTTTTCAGTCTCTCCCAGCACACAAGGCTCCCACAGTCATGACAGGAGGATTGACTGGGACAGAGAACCTGCTTAGGACTCTGAGGTGCTCCCAGCCTCTCAAAATATCCCAGGCTGCTGGGATCAAACTACCAAAGTGGGGCATCCAAGGCAGCTGGCTCTGGGAAGTTATCAGCCATGGTAGATGGGAGAGGCTAGCAGGGCAGAATGGATCCTCAGCACCCCATATCTGTGAGAGCTTCATAGCTGAGACTGTGGGAACCCTGTGATTACAAAAGATGGTGCAGGGTGTAGTTGGGTCTCTGGAGAATCTATGTGTGCAGCTCCAGAAGCTCAGACCTCCCTAATTGCCTGGGGTGGGTCACTGCAGTGAGATTTGGGCTGACACTGAGGATTGCACAGGTCCTCCTGTGGTATATGCAGCAGTGTGGATGGGTATTGCACTGTGGGCTAACACTCTGCATTGATCACCATGGAGAGAGGAAGTGAAGGTATCATTGCACCAACAGAGGTGATCATGCTCTCCCTTCTGTTAACAAGAAAAGATCTACCACATCCACCTTGATTGTCGCCCTGGATACTCACTCCACTTTGGAGCACTGGCCAGAGCCACCAGCCCACATGCAACATTCACCTCAGTGTATTCACTCAAAGAGCAGACACTCCACTAAGCTACCGAGGAAAAACACCAACAACTATCTCCACAAATGCCTAGGCAAAAACACAGAAATTCAAGGAACAAGAATAAGGAAGACAACATGACTCTTCCCCAGCAGCACTTCAATATTAGGATGTGAAGCTGAAGAGACTGACAAAATGCCTGAAACAGAATCCAAAAGGTTCCTGATAGGATTACTCAGAAGCAATGAGAAGCAAATTCAAGAGTCAAAGAAATCAATAATTGAATGAATGAAAAATTTTCCCATGAAACAGTTTGAAGAGAATCAAAATGAAATTAGAAATTAAGAATTCTGTAAGTTGAATAAAAATACAGTGGAAAGTGTTAACAATAGATTTAGTGAGGCAGAAGACAAATCTTTGGAAATTATTCAGTCAGACCAAAAAAATAAGCAGAAGAAATTAGAAAAATGAAAAATACAGTTGGAAATGTATGGGTTACTATCAAATGGCCCAACATATGGATATTAGGAGTTCCTGAAGGGGTGAAAGAGAATGGAATAGAAGGCCTATTAAGTGAAAATAATTACAGAAAACTATCATAATAAAGAGAAAAAAGGGACATCTACATACACAAGGCACACAGAACTTCTTATAGACATGACCAGAAAAGGTTTTCAACACAACACACCGTAATCAAACTCTCCACAGTAAACATAAAGAGAAGATTCTAAAATATGCACAAGAGAAATGCCAGATTACTTTCAGAGGATCTGCAATTAGATTCATAGCTGACTTCTCACACAGGTTAGGAGAAAATGGAGGGACATACCCCAAGTTTAAAAAAAAAAAGTCAACCCAGAATACCATACCCCTCAAAGCTTTATTTCACTTTCATTCATAAACGAAAGACTTCCATAACATAAATTGTAATAATTTGTTCTCATCTACCCTTACAAATGATGTTTAAATTTGTGCTACACAAGCCAATACAGACACAGTCATCAATATTAATGAATGTGAAGGCAGAAAATCTGTTCAGAAAAAGTACAAAGGATATCCAAAGCAAACATTAGAAATATTTATGGAAAAACAGCAAGGCCAACTCATTACTTATCAATAGTAACCTTGAATCTAATGGCCTAAATTCTCCAATAAAAAATTCAGGCTGAATGCATTATAAAACAAGACCCATCTATTTAATGCCTAAAAGAAGCACATGCCTCCAACAAAGATACACACAAACTGAAAGTGAAAGTATGGAAAAAGTCCATGCTAATGGAAAGCAAAAAGGACAGGTGTAGCCATCCTAATATCAGACAAAAATATATGTTAACACAAAAACTGTTACAAAAGATAAAGAATGGCCCTATGTAATGATAAAGGGATCAATTCAACAGCAAGATGTGACTGTAATAAATGTATATGCATCCAATGACAGGGTGCCTGGCTATTTGAAAGAACTGTTAATAGATCTAAAGGGGAGATATTGACTCCAATATAATAATAACAGGGACTTCACCCCCTTTTAATCAGTGGGCAGAGTAACTGGATAGAAAGAACCAATGGAACTAATCGGTACTATGGATCAAATGAACCTAACTGTTATCTATAGAACATTTCACCCCACGGTTGCAGAATACACATCCTACTCAACAGTGCATGGAACTTTCCTTAGGATAGGCCATATGCTAACCCATAAAGCAAGTCTCAGCAAATTTAAAAAAATCAAAACCATGCCATGCATCTTCTCTGACCACAATGGAAAGAAACTGGAAATCAATAACTCAAGATTCTTGAGAACATATGCAAACAATTGGAAACTGAACAGCATGCTCCTGAATGAACAGTAGGTCCTAGAAGAAATCAAAAGAGAAAAAAAATTCTGGAAACAAATGTAGATGATAGCACAATATATCAAAACTTATGGGATGCAGCAAAAGCAGTGTTGAGAGGGAAGTTTATAGCAATTGGTGCCTACCTGAAGATACTGCAAAAAGCCAAATAAATGATCTATCAGTACATTTCAAGGAACAAGAAAAATAACAAACCAAACCTAAAAGTACTAAGAGGAAACAAATATTGAAAATTTGAGAATAAAACAAATTGAAAAAAAAGATTAGTAAATAAACAGCTTTTTTTGAAAAACAAAACTGATACACCATTGGCCCACCTAACCTAAAAAAAGAAAACCTAAGTCAATAAAATCAGAGATGAAAAGGGAAATGTAGCAATGTATACTACAGAAATAAAATGAATCATCAGGAATTACTACAAAGAGCTGTATCCCAACAACTCAGAACATTTGGAAGAAATGGATGGATTCCTGGATACATATCGTCTGCCAAAGTTGAGTCATGAAGACACAGAAAACCTCAACAGAACGATAACCAAGATAGAGACTGAATCAGCAATAAAGACCTTCCCAACAAAGAAAAGATGGCTTCATTGCTAAATTCTGCCAGACATTTAAAGAAGAACTAATTTCAGTTCTTCTCAGGTTTTCCAAACAACTGAAAGAGAGGTGATCCTCTGAAACTTCTTTTATGAAGCCAACATCACCCTAATTCCTAAACCAGAAAAAAATAACAGAGAATAGCACAATATCCCTGATGAACATAGATGTGAAAATCCTCGACAAAATACTAATATAATCAAACACATCAGAAAGTTCATTCACCAGAACCAATGAGATTTATCCCATGTGTTCAGGGTTGGTTCAACATTTGCAAATCAATAAATGTGATACATCACATTAACAAAATGAACAAAAACTATATGATTACCTCAACAGATGCAGAGAAAGCATTTGATAAAATACAATATCCTTTCCTGATGAAAAACCTTAAGCAAACTTGGTATAGAAGGAACATTCCTCAACATAATAAAGGCAATCTATGTCACCCTACAGCCAGCATCTTGAAACTGGAAAAATTAGAGCTGTTCTCACTAAGATCCAGAACCAGACGAGAATGCCCACTCTCAATATAATCTGGGAAGACTTAACAAAGGCCAGTAGGCATGAAAAAGAAATCTAAGGGATACAAATTGGAAAGGAGGAAGTCAAGCTATCCCTATTTGCAGGTGACTTAATTCTATATATAGGGGAACCAAAAGACTCCACTAAGAGACTATTGGAATCTATAAAAGTGTTTGGTAAAGTGGCAGGATATAAAATTGAACACACAAAAAATCAGTAGCCTTTGTCTACACAGACAATGCCATGGCTGAGAAAGAACTTCTAAGATCAATTCCTTTTATAATAGTTACAAAAAATTAACTACCTTGGAATAAATTTAACAAAGGAATTCAAAAATCTCTACAAGGAAAATGACAAAACATTAAAGAAAGGATATGACACAAAAAATGGAAAACTTTTCATTGTTCGTCAGTTGGAAGGATTATTATCAAAATACCATTGACATTCTTCATAGATCTTGACAAAATGATGCTAAAATTCATTTGGAAACACAAGGGACCCTGAATAGCTGAAGCAATCCTATACAACGAAGATAAAGCCAGAGGAATCACAAAGCCCAATTTCAAGACATACTATTGACATATAGACTAATGGAACAGAATCAAAACTTCAGAAATCAATCCATGCATCTACAACAAACTAATCTTTGACAAATGAGCTAAAGTCAATCCCTGAAACAAGCAGTCTCATCAACAAATTTTGCTGGGAAAACTGGATCTCCACACAGGAAGTATGAAACAAGATTCCTACCTTATACCTTACACAAAAATCAACTCAAAATGGAACAAGGGGACTTAAGTCTACAACCTGATACCATCAAATTACTCAAGAACATTGAGGAAACTCTGCACGACATTGGCACAGGCAAAACCTTCTTTGAAAAGACCCCAGAAGCACTGGCAATCAAAGCTAAAATTGATACATGGGATTACATCAAGCTGCAAAGCTTTTGTACTGCAAAGGAAACACTCAGCAGTGTTAAGAGGCAACCGACATAATGGGAGAAAATATATGCAAGCTATGAAACTGATAAAGGATTAATATCTACTTCTCTCTTTAGCTCTTTCAAATAAATATAATCTTTTTTTAAAAAAAAAGTGATATATAGCCCCATGTTTATTAAAGCTCAGTTTACAACAGCTAAGATATGGAATCAACCCAGATGTCTAACTGATGACTGGATAAAGAAATTATGGTATATATACACTATGGAATACTACACAGCAGTAAAAAAAGAAATTCAACAAAATGGATACACCTGGACAACATTATACTTAGTGAAATAAGCCAGTTCTGGCTGGCACCATGGCTCACTAGGCTAATCCTCTGCCTGTGGTGCTGGTATCCCAGGTTCTAGTCCCAGTTGCTCCTCTTCCAGTCCAGCTCTCTGCTGTGGCCTAAGAGTGCAGTGGAGGATGGCCCAAGTGCTTGGGCCCTGCACCCGCATGGGAGACCAGGAGGAAGCACCTGGCTCCTGGCTTTGGATCAGCGCAGTGAGCCAGCTGTAGCAGCCATTTTGGGGGTGAACCAACGGAAGGAAGACCTTTCCCTCTCTCTCTCTCTCTCACTAACTCTGCCTGTCAAAAAAAAAAATTAAAAAAAAAATAATAAGCCAGCTCCAAAAAGACAAAGACCATGTTTTCCCTGACCTGTAGTAACTAATAGAGTACCAAAAGGTAATCTATAGGCATGAAATCGACATTTTGAGATTCTATGACTGTTTACAGTCTTTGCCTCAACTGTTGAGGAACAGTCTTTTATCATACTATTTGTTGAACTCTCTACTTAGAGTAGTGTTAATCTCATGAGTATAAAGTAAACTGAAAATAGATCTTTGTAAAAAGCAAGAGTGGGAATAGGAGAAGGAATAAGAAGGGTTAGAGCATGGGTGGGCAGGAACTTAGGGCAGAAAGTATCACTGTGTTCCTGAATATGTATGTAAGAAATACATGATATTTGTATACTTTAAAGAGTTTAAAAAAAGAAAAGAGAAATAATGTTCTTGAGATGGGATACTGACTTGGATTGTGAAAACTATCATCAATGGCTGCAGAGGAAAATACATAAAACCTTAAGAATACACATGAGGTACAAAGTGCCTCTGTTTTGCTCCTACAAGGCTTTGAAAAAAGTCAAAGTTTGGTATATTCAAATCTGTTTTTACAATTCTGAAGCACCAAAGTTCATGTCATAAGAAATTTGACTCTGGTAATAGTCCTGGAGTTCTAAGGTAATTTATTATTTGAAACTTTTAAGTAGTTTTGCAGTACCTTGTTTTCTCTTTTAAAACTTTAATCATATTAATTTTACTTTAAATTCTGCACTAGATTAAAACTGTTGCCTCATTTATAAGCAGTACTTTACTGTGTTTTCAATTAGCACAACTTGAAATGCAAATAGAAAATGCTATATGCTTTATATTTTTATTTTCATAGAATTATAGTTGAATTAATATAAATAAAGACGTTTTTCAAGTTATTTGAAACTAATGAATGCCATGGCTTTGTAAATTACATAAACTAAATAAAAATAGTGTAATAAAAAATAAAGCTAATGTTTCATTCTATATTTACCTATAGCACACAAACCAATAATAATTGCTAAGTACTTCTTTAAATAAGAAAACATGCAAAGAGTACTAACTATAAGATGAATACAGGCTTTTAACAAGAAAGTTTATTAGGAAATCTGTACTTTTAATGCACTCTAAATAATATATATTGTCCCTGATCTGTGTACCAAACAAAATTTTAATGTTATTGCCTTTGCTTATCACTTTTATTTATAGCATCTCTTTGGACTAAGCTAATAGCACTATCTGCATGGTGCCTGCTACTGCTACTTATTAAATAATTGAATTATTAAACAACAAAAAATTTTGCTTTCAGTGGGTTTTCAAACTCCTAAGGCCTTTTTTTAAAAAAAAATTCATTTATTTTTTTAAAAGGCAGAGATAGAGAGAGAGAGAGGAAGAGGCAAAAAGAAGAGGGAGATCTTCCATCCATAGGTTCATTCTTCAAATGGCCCCACAAATGGGCTGGGCTAGGCCAACTGGGTCTGCTCTGTGGGTGGGAAGGGCCCAAGCACTGCAGCCATTCTCCACTGCCCTCCCAGGTGCATTAGAAGGGAACTGGATCAGAAGTGGGATTAATTTGTTATGCCACAACACTGGCCTCCCCCTAAGGTGTTTTAAGGTTAATATTTTCCCTGACTCCCAAATCAGATCAGAGAGGTGTAAAAATGTAATCAGGCAGTGATTGGAAAAAGGAAATACCATTCAGGAATGTAGGTCCTAAACAACTTCACCTGTGTGTAGCAGGACTTGAGATTCTCCTTGAGTTTTGTGTCAGGAACTCTGGGTCCATCTGTTTGAGGGTAGGTCTCAATCAGGTAAGAAAGTGGTTTTGAGCTTCTCAGGGTAGATACAGATTGGGTCTCCCTTAGGCAGCCTGGTGGGAGCAAGGAAAGTGGGAAGGACATTGCTATGTTCCTAATGAGCTTTTCTTATTGTTAATGACTGGACCCAGTCTCGCAGCATTTCTCTAGTAGAATGGAAGTCAAAGGACCACATTGTCTGTGAGTACCTTTTAAACATCAAACTAACAGAGCTACAGAATTCTTTCACAGTCTTGGACGACTTCTAGTCTTTTTGGCTTTCCAGTGAAAAGATGAGCGGTATCCTTATTCATGAAATGTCATTGCCCATTGATTTTCTTATTATTCAGTACTTCTCATCTACCCAAACTTTTATTCCATAATTTCAGTAATATAAACACAAACTCACCTGTACAAGCATTTAGAAAACTCCAGATAGTTTAGTAAACTATATCACATACTAGTCAGCACATACAGTGAATATATGCAAAATATTCCAAAGGAAAAATTGTTTTCATTGAGCTATGTAACTATTCAAATCACCTTGCTATGTTAGACAACTACTTTGATTAGGATCTTACTACATTAGACCTAAGAAGGTTTAGCAAAGATTTTTAAAAACCTTTGCAGTTACTAATCTTTAGTGTCACTGACATGATTAATGTCTTTTACTAAAGCAAATTTCATGGTTTCAGAGGAGAAAGTACATGGAGACTAACCCTGTTTCCTATCATCTCTGACAATCAAATGCTGTTTGTCATGTCACAGTTGATCCATAATTCCTGTGCCAATAACCTGCCCTGAAACACACAGCCCTGGATAGCATGTAATTTCTAATCACAGAACAAGTGGGTCTAGGTTGCAAGATTAATTGTACCCTCAAGGTAACAAAGTGAGGCTCAGCAGATCGTTAGTGCCCATGGTTCAGAGGAGCACACTCCCATCTTCCTGACAGTGCCTCTTCTACATGCAGTTAGGAGCTACCTGGTGACAAGAGCCAAAACCTCCCCATATCCAGCCACACTGTCACTTCTCAAGGCAACCCAAAGGATTACACATCAGAAGGCATTGCTTCTTGCCAGTCCCCAAGATGAAGGTTGAAATGTGGAAAGCAGAACTTCTCTCTGGCAAAGGACAAAAATGTTTAAAAAAAGTAGTTTTTAAATATTTATTTATATTTGAAAGAAACAGAGTGAGAGTGAGAAAGAAAGGATGTCCATCTACTGGTTTACTCTCCAAATGTACCCAATAGCTGGGACTAGGCCAGGATCAAATCAGGAAGATCCTAACAAAAGGTTAATTTATGAGTATTTGCAATTTCAAAATTTTTGCACCAAAATATCTTAATTCCAATTTTAATGAATGTTTTGGAGGACCCTTGTATTAACATAAAGTGTTGGGGGCCGGCACTGTGGCTCACTTGGTTAGTCCTCCGCCTGCAGCACCGGCATCCCATATAGACACCAGGTTCTAGTCCCAGTTGCTCCTCTTCCAGGCCAGCTCTCTGCTGTGTCCCGGGAGGGCAGTGGAAGATGGCCCAGGTGCTTGGGCCCCTGTACCTGCATGGGAGACCAGGAAGAAGTGCCTGGTTCCTGGCTTCGGATAGGTGCAGCACCAGCTGTAGTGGCCATTTGGGGGGTGAACCAACGGAAGGAAGACCTTTCTGTCTTTCTCTCACACTGTCTATCTGTCAAATAAAAAAAAAAAGACACAGTCTCTAAGTGGTAAAATGATAGCATTTCCTTTTGAGATGTGATGTTTACCAAAAAAAAAAAAAAAAAAAATGAAGTGTGCCTGTCTGCTCATTAGAGGGAAAAAATAGACTAAAAATTAAGATGGGTGGTGTTCACTTAGCCAGTTCTCCTCGAGGCCTAAGTCATGGTTCAGCTGCTGGAAGTAATATGTAAAGGCAAGTGCCCAGGCCTGGATTAGTGGAGGCAGGAGGGGAAGCAGAGTGATGGAAAAAATTGTTTCTCCTTCTGTTTTTACCTGATTGCCATGGTTTGCTTAAGACTGATAGCAGTTCTAAAATGTTCTAGTTATTCTTTAACCTAGAGAGGTTGACACTGAGATAGAACCAGCCACTGAGGTATGCAAGGGAGGCACGGTTCTCTGTCCCCAGAGGACTTGAGTTTACAGATCCATGGTGCTATATAGGAGAAGCTGTCTCTTTCCTGCTCCAGCCCTGCCCCCATGCAAGCCTCTGCATCTGTGCACCCTGAGCTTGAAGACAGGAGCAGGAAGTCCCACTGCTGAGTGCTGATCCTAGTGGGAACATCAGTAAGGAACCAAAGCTCTTGACGGATTATTCTCACCTCCCAGAGATGCTAATTGCACATATCTCTTCCACTTTTGAGTTGCAAAGACCTGATTATTGTATCACACACAGTTCTCCCCTAAACCCTACCTACTGGGTGTTGAAATGTGGATTATTTACCCAACTCTGGAATTTTAGAAAAAGTTTAGTAAATACTAGTTATGTTCCTGCATCTGGTATTTTCTGACTTTGATGATTTTCACAAACATATTTTCAGCATAGATGATGTAGAAAGATACTCAAATGCTAAGTATTCTCAATACAAATTTGTGGTAAAGTCAGTTTTTTCCCTACATAAGTGAATTATTTTTATATAAGACAGGCACTGGCAGAAAGAGGATGCACCTTTGTGCTTTTCCATCAGGAGAATCATGTAAGTGAGTGTGTGTGTATGTGTGTCTCAGAAACTACCAGGAACCTGAAGTAGTTTTTAGGGGTTAACAAGTCCAAACAATTATCTTTAGAGGGCAATAATAATTCTAATTAGGTGGCAATCAGTGTCCTTTGAAATTCAGACTAGTACACCATGCCTGCTGACAGCTAGGGAATCCTGTAAAGGAAATTACTTCCCTGGATATGAAACAGTAGAACTTATACAAATAAATATGAACAATTCTGGACTCTACAACTCATAAAAAGTGTAAGGAACACATGGATTTTCAGAATGTGTCCAATATTAAGAGTAACTAAGAAAAGAACAGTATTCAGATTGAGAAATTACTTTTTTGAAGTGCTACAGGTCCATGAAGTTATTAGAAAGTAGTAATTAAGCCTTATGAATAGAGTATAAATTGTACATCTTAAGCAATGCAGATACTTAAATCAAGGAGTCAAAAACACAGTGGTTATAAAATACTTGTTAGATTTGGAACACAAAACAGTCACCCAGGAGGGTGGGTATTTAAGAGGGTTCAAGTCCCCTCTCAACTGCTAACTCTGATTTCCCTCTAATGCACACCTGGGGAGATAGTGATGACGGCTCAAGTAGTTGGGCCCCTGCCACCCACGTGTAAGACCTGGAGTAAGTCCCTGGCTCCTGGGTTTGGCATGGCCCAGTCCCGCCTCTTGCAGGCATTCAGGGAGTGAACCAGCAGATGAAAGCTCTCTTTCTGTTATATGCTTTTTTTTTTTTTTTTTTTGACAGGCAGAGTGGATAGTGAGAGAGAAAGAGACAGAGAGAAAGTGTTATATGCTTTTTTATAAAATGTTACCAAGGGATTTGAAAATTGTAGTACAATTCTACATTAACGCATGGCCTGGTTTACAGAAAGGTAACTATCGAGAGAGAGAACTACTCAATGATTATTATGGAAACTTTCCTCTGCAGGCACCCACCATTTTTTAAAAAATGACATTATCTCACATGCCATGATCCTTGAAAGCAAACTCAGACACTGCTTCCTGTTACAAAGAAAATGCCTCCTACTTCCTATCCACAGAACACATACTGCTATGTTTTGGGTTCTGGGTACTATACCTATGATTATATGCTCCTATCTCACCCAGCCTATAGAAGTTGGTAGGCAAAGTTCAGTGGATTTTATATTTTACTCCGATACTACGTCTAGAATATACTGTTGTCCATTTGGGATTATAATTCCCTTCATTTTGCAGCATTTAAGTTATTTGACCAATTTTCTTCTCCTTGAAAAATAATCATTCTTCACAGGATTTAGATCATAATAAATAAAACTGTGACAACCATTTAGAAACTCTGATGATGACAAGCCTTTAAACCTCAGCGGTTTGTATTTCTCTTGACATCCATACCTCCTCCAAAGCATGACTACTGAGTATTAGACCTTCAGAGTGGACAGATGCCAACTGGAAATATAACACATTTCAGGCCTTTCACCACTTGGTTCCGGGTGTCATGGTAAAACATGAAGAACCCAGTGCCTCTTGGAACAGCTTTAGAATAAATAATAGACGCTTTCTGGTTGAAGTCCAAAGTATAGAACATGAAGCAGAGGGAGGAAGTGTCTGTACCCTGCCTACTTGAAGGCGCAACAGAAACAAAGCTCAGCCTGTCATCACATGCTCGCATGTGGCTTATGGGAACCTTTCTTATACACAGAGTTTGAGAGTGGCCAAGTTTCCAATTAAACAGGAAACTATCGAAATGGTTCATTATTTATCATTTTCATCATGGGACAGGTACCTAACTTACTTCAGGCAATAATTAACCCTTGAGGACTGTATAAGAATCATACACAATGGTCTATTCAATTTCTCACTAAATCCGGTAGACATTTAAAAATACACCTTCTACAGTTACCACCAGTGGCAGACATATGTACCAGTATGCATAGCTGTACACACAATAAAAGAGCTCTGAAGCCTGTTCTGAGGGTGTTGATGCACTGTGGCTCACAGTTCTCTCCAACAACTGACACATCATTTCAAAAAAGTGAGAAACAGGAGTTTTAAAGAAAAACCTAGCAGTACTATGATATGATTATTCTGTGGAAATGCCTCTTGTGATACAAATTTTTTGGAGAATAAAGGTGAATGAAATAAACATGAAATGAATCAAGGTAAATTAAATCACTTGAAAATATTTTAGAGGCTTTTAAAAACATTAACAATTGAAGTGAGATCATTTTTATGAAATAACAAAGTTGATAGCTAATAAAAATATATATAGTAAAACTAAATGTAGGCATGTGTACATATCCATTTATAAAATATACTTAGACATACATTTACTACATAATTGTATATTTTCACAAATGCACCTATACATGCATTCATATAAGGAGTTCTTAATAGTATAATTACAGAAATTTTCAATTTCTCCTTTGCTTTTTCTGTGTTTCTTAGGTTTTCTATAAAGAGTATATGCTACCTCTGAAATCAGAATAAAGACATATACTTTGTTGAAAATTATTTGAGCTGTGGGGTTAGCACATGTGGGGTTACAAGCTACATTCTTCTTGCTCAAACTCTAGTGAGACAATCTGAGCTGATGAAATATTCCAATATGTTTCTTGTATAAATGACACATTTGTGTCATCTGCTTCACAACAGAAGATATTAGGTGACCTCAACAATTAGTACACCCTAAGCTTCAGGACCTCTGTGGCCGTAGGGCCTACAGAACCTCCATTCATAAAGAGAGGACACCTATCCGGTCTCACACCTACTTTTCAGTCTGGGAAAAATCTCTAATCTGAGCGTAAGAAGAGGGCAAATACAAGGGAGTTCCTAAGTCAAAGATAATGTCTGTCACTCTAGGTCTGCGGAAGGGACAAAGGACTGTGTTGATATTAATCATCACGTGCCACAATGTTAGACAGCGACATATATTTGATGATCACAAAGGAATCATTCATGGAAAAGTGCTTAGGATATTATTTCTGGCTGTGATTTACTCCATTTTGCAGTAAAAAAAAATTTTTTTTTTTTACTCTTGAAATGTTCTGTAATTCCCAACAACTATTCCAAAATTAACAGCTAAATGTTCCTTTGGTTGAACAGAGGCTGACCTGGAAGTTACTATTTAAGTATTAAAAGGGAAAGGCACCCTGCCACTTTCTGTGGGCTCCCAGGCCCAGTATGCCCATGTCTAATTGCACACAATCCAAAGGTCTCCATACGCAGTGCCCATTCTCACAGAGCTCCTCCCCTCAGCAAGCTCAGGGTCTCAGGCCTAGATTTAAGAACTGGATATTTGCTATCTTATTCTTCTAAATTCCCCAGTAAACTTGGTTTTTGTACTTCATTTATACTTGCATGAAACAGATGCCCATATATCCTTTTTTCTAGCTTGTGAAGACATGTTTTTAAAGTTTTTTTGAAAGGCAGAGAGATCTCCCATCCACTGGTTCACTCCCCAAATGGCCTTTCCTGTTGGGGTTGGGCTAGAAGGGAGCTGTTAGGTAGGAAGTTAGAAATTAGCCTGTGTGTGTGAGAAGGGCCTAAAGGAACCAGCACCCCTGCAGAAGCCCAGTATTTTACACTTCAAAGTCCTGCCCAGACCCTGATAACCTGCCAGGTGGTCCCTGCCCTTCCCCCACTGGAAGCAAACACTGAGCAATAAAACCTAGGCACCCTAGAGAAGCCCCTGAGCCCAGCAGCCCGGCAACACTACCCCTGTCTGATAACAAACCTGGGGAGGAATTTCCTAATTTACACTCATTGTCCTAGAGGAGGAGGAGGAGGGGAAGAAAAAACCTGGACGCCTTTTCCTTTAAAAGCTCCAGTCTAAACAGACTGCATGCTCCACTCTCTGCTGGGCCGCCCGCCCGCCGGCCAGGCGTACTGTCTCCATTCAACCATGTAACCCTGCTTTCCCCCGAGTGACTGGGCACACTCTGTCCCTTCCGTGCTATGTCCTATCCCCAAGAAAGCCTTGTTACTTTGCTCTCTGAATCACGCCTGAATTCTTTCTTGCATGAAGACAGGAACCCCAAGACCACTCTCTGGTGACAGAGCCAAGAATTCAATCCAGGTCTGCCATGTGTGTGGCAAGCACCCCACTATTTAAACCATCACCTGAGGCCTGCCAGGGAGTGCATTAGGAGTAATCTAGAATTGGAAGCAGAGCCAGGACTTGAACACAGGTACTCCCAAATGGTAGGCATCCCAAGTGGCATCCTAACCATAGCACCAAACATCTGCCCCTGGCATATCATTTAATTATGGTTGTCAAAATAGGTCAATCTACTTTTACATAATTCAGGGCACATGTAGAAGCATCCTGCTCAAGTTCTAAAATTAGATCAGTACATCCACAAAATGTTTGCTCTCTCACGAGGCCTTTTATGCCTAATGTTATCTGCTTTTTCCTTCCCTTGCCCCCACCAGTATCTTCTCCCTGGTAATATTTTCCTGCTTCTTTACTCCCTTTATTCTCTTATAGATAACAGGAGAGTCCAAGTGATTACCCTAATAATCAGGATAATTAGTACTATCTATTGTAATAAACAAAGCCCAACTTTTGGCAGCTTAACCTAGAATCAGGTTGTTCCTTGCTTGCGCAAAGTCCGACATCCTGCTTCTCCTGGCGATGACCCAAGAATCCTAGCCCCATCCATATTGTAATGGCACAATCCTTTAGGTCTTCAGAGTTCATTTTTAGCAGGTGGACTGGGAGAGAGAGAGAGTGGAAGCTTTTATGGGATGCCTGTGATCAGCACTAGAAATCCACTGGCCAGCGCTCAGTCACTTGATCCTAGAGGGCTCAGAAATGTACTGAGCTCTGTGTCAGGAAGGAGCAGGTGCTCCTGTGGGTGAACATCAACAGGGAGTCACCCCATCTCAGATGAACAACTCACTTGCAGTATGTGCTTCATGAATACCTCCTCTTCCTGTCCTGGTTACCCTGCCACTCTGCCTGCCTTCTCCATCATTACCATTTTATCCCTGGCCCAGCACCACTCCAACACACCTTGGTAGAATACCTCCTGCTAATGCTCAACACTACCTCAAGAGCAGGTAGGAACCAAATGCTCTCAAAGCTAATATCCTTGCCCCTGGCTGTTTTAATTCCTTCCATCATTCTGAGAAATAAAAAAGGAGGGGGAGACAAGCTGATGGAATCCTCACCAGCTGCTCCTCACACTGAGCACACAATATGAATGTCTGCGACAAATTATAGAAGAGCTCAAAGCAGTTATGAGAACTTACATATTTTCAAAAAAAGGATCAATGCAATAATTATTGCTACACCGACACGTGTTTAAAATCCTTTAAATTCCCTGAGGGGAAGAAGTGATCAATCCCCTGTGCTAGGACAGGCAGCCCAGGGCAAGACCCAGAGAGATGGGAGAGAAGGGCTCGGAAGGACCAGCTGCATGAGGAAACATCTTGCAGTTTTCAGACCTGAGGTCAGTGGCCCAACAGATGAGGGAAAATATTCTGATAAACAAATCTCTTACACTAGACATCACCAAGCCAGCTATTTACTTCCCTTGGAAGAAAAAGAAAAAAGTCACCCTGGAAACACTTCACTGCTTCTTCTGGAATCCAGAATTAACCAAATCATTGCTGGGGTGGGGGCAGGATGTATGTAATTGGGTGAGGTATTGCTGGGTTTCATAATCTTGGCGTGTATCCATCCAACTAATCATATACACTAAGTAAAATATCCCTGTGTGACTTAACTATAATGTATTAAAAACAGTAAATTATGTTTATAGAGCATGTTACTGCTTTTCAAATATTTTTAGATTTGTCTAATTAGCTAATATATATTAAGATATATATTTTAATATATATTACATATTAATATATATTATCCATCTCTCTTGTGGGACTATCACAGTCCTACCAAAATACCAATACAATGCCAATACACTCCCTATCAAAATATCAATAACATTCTTCACAGAATTAGATGAAGCAGGAGCTGGCACTGTAGCCACTGCTTGAGATGCTGACATCCCGTATCAGAGCACTGGTTTGAGTCCTGGCTATTCTACTTCTGATCCCTTAGGTCCCTTCAAATGTGCCCAAGGACTTGGGCCCCTGCCACCCACATGGCAGATCTGGATGGAATACTGGGTTCTTGGCTTCAGCCTGGCCTGGACTTGACTGTTGTGGCCAGTGAACCAATAGATGGAAGACTTCTCTCTCTCTCTCTCTCTCTCGCTCTCGCTCTCGCTCTCGCTCTCGCTCTCCTTCTCTGTGTCACCCTGCCTTTCATATAAATAAAATAAATCTTTAAAACATAGAAAAAAACAATCCCAAAATTCATATGGATAGTCCTCTGCTTTAAATTACCATATTGTTCCTAAAGAAACTTCTTTAAATCAAAATTATTCTAAAATTTTACAGCAGGTCAGAGCTTTCTGTCTGGATGGGAAATAGTACGTGTCATAATTGAAAATGAAGAACTTAGATCAGAATAAAAAATTTCCCCTGGAGTTTTTACTTACAGGAAATCATATTCTTTTCCAAAGGGTAAGAAAAATTCTGTGTGAGTAATAAGACAAATTTTCACACAAATAACCAATAACATTAGCTAGACAGATGTTGTTTATAAATTCTTTTACTTGTGCATTTCTTGGGAAAATTATTCAATTTAGGGAAAACAAAAGCATTTAAAGTGCAAAAGAATAGATGCTTTGCCACTGGGGCCTTATAATATGCAGTAGACCAAGTTCAAATCATTTTTAATACTGATAAAATCATGAATGGTGACATAGTTGGAGTCTTTTTGTAAAACTGATCCACTTGTGAGCTAGCCCTGTGGCAGAGTAGGCTAAGCCTCCACGTGAGCACTGGCAACCCATATGGGCAGCAATTTGGGTCTTAGTTGCTCCTCTTCTGATCAAGCTCTCTGCTTATGGCCCAGGAAAGTAGTGGGAGATGGCCCAAGTGCTTGGGACCCTGCATCCAAATGGTAGACCCAGAGAAAGCTCTTGGCTCCTGGCTTCTGATCAGCCCAGCTGTAGCCACTGTGGCCATCTGGGGAGTGAACCAGCAGATGGAAGACCTCTCTTTCTCTTTTTCTCCCTCCCTCCCTCTGTAATTCTCTCAAAAATTTTTTAAAAAGGGTGGTGGGTCCACTTGCAAGCAGCTTCAGTGATAAGGGAAAATTGAAAATTGATCCTAAAATTTCAAGGTATTTCATGGAAGCTGTGGAATTTTCTCTCCTTTGTCTCTTTGTCTCTGTTAAATCTCTGTGCTTCCCAATTGATTGACAACATTTACCAACATATCTTCCACTTAAATTCCTACAAATGACCTCAGGTAGTTGCAGTGTGAATCAGATTTTTAACCTCTACTTCAATCAACTTCAAGAGCACAGGATCATCTCATACAAATAGTGCTCAAAGACCCACTGCTAGTATAGACGCAAAGCAGGTTAACATACTACTGTTATGATTAGTTTCCTAGACATCATATAACCATTAGAAAATTCCCCATGGACATACTTTGTGACATGTATTGTCTTCTCACTGTTTCTACCTGCCTATCCTATTAGTTCTTCAAGCTCTAAAAACTTGAATTCCTTTCTTTAAATTATTATTCATAAAGTATACAGTGCTATTTGTGGGGGGTATATATAGACATGTAAATAATGATAGAAATAAATAGAAATATTTCAATAAATGCCTAAAAATGAATGCAGAAATTCAAGAAACAACTATAAAGAAAACAACATGATTCCCCCAAAGGAACACATTAGAACTTCAGTATTAGAATGTGAAGATGAAGGGATTGATGGAATGCTTCAAAAGGAATTCAAAAGATTAATAGAAGGATTACTCAGAAGCAATGAGAGGGAATTCATGAGGTAAAGAAATCCATACATGACATAGAGGAAAAATTTTCACATGAAATTGAGATTTTGAAGAGAAATCAAAATGCAATATTAGAAATGAATAATTCAATGTGTCAAATAAAAAAATATAGTGGAAAGCCATAACAATAGACTTGGTGAGGCAGAAGAAAGAATATCTGAGCTAAAAGACAAATCTTGGAAATACCTCAGTTGAATGAGGAGGAGGAGGAGGAAGGCAGGGGAGGAGAGAAGAGAAAGAATGAGGGAGGAGTTAGAGAGAGAAGAAGAAATCAGAAAAATTAAACACCTTGTTAGAGATTTAGGGAATACTATCAAACAACCCAACATACAGGTCTTAGGAGTTCCTGAAGGTATGGAAAGAGAAAATGGATTAGAAGGCCTATTCAGTGAAATAATTACAGAAAACTTCCCTAATTTGGAGAAAGAAAGGGACATCCACGTAGAGGAAGCACATTAAACCCCTAACAGGCATGACCAGAAAAGATTTACACTATGACACATTGTAGTCAAACTTTCTACAGTAAAACATAAGGAAAAGATAATAATAAGTGCACCAGAGAAATGCTTGATTATTTTCAGAGGATTAGACTCATAGCTGACTTCTCATCAGAAACCCTACAGGCTAGGAGAGAATGGAGAGACATGGGTCAAGTCTTAAGAGAAAAAAACTATCAACCTAGAAAATTATACCATGCAAAGCTCTCACTTATGAATGAAGGTAAAATAAAGATCTTCCATAACAAACAGAAATTGAACGAATTTGTCATCACTCTTCAAGGCTTACAAAATATGCTTAAGGATGTGCTCAACACAGAAAAATAGATAATCATTATAAAAGAATGTGAAGGCAGAAAAATCTCTCAGTAAAAGGAAAAAGGAAATCTAACGCACACAATAGGAATGTTTATGGAACCATTGCAGGGCCAAGTTGTTACTTATCCATAATAACCTTGAATGTAAATGGCCTAAATTCTCCAATTAAAAGATACAGGCCAGATGAATGGATTAAAAAACAAGTGCCATTTATGTGCTGTCTACAATAAGCACAACTCACCAAAAGATACACACAGACTGAACATGAAATGACAGAAAAAGATAGTCCATGCTAACAGAAAGCAGAAAAGAGCAGGTGTAGCCATCCACCTGTTTATCTCAAAAATTCATCACCTAGTCCTCTAAGATGGTGGAATAGGGAGGGAGCACACTGATAGTCTGGGAAAAGATAGTTTAATAAAAGTGGAGATACTGTAGTTTTAGGGATGAGTTGGGGAAAAAACTGCAGAGGAAACTCTTCAAGAACTAGTGGGACACGGACCTATGTGGAGGGCATGGGTGCCCATGGCTCGGGACCCCAGCTGTCAAATCTACACACCAGTGCTGGAAAGGGAGGTGAGGCAAAACCTCAGTAGCCTGAGACACTGGCAAGAAAGTGGCAGGAAGAGCCTGGAGGGAATGAGGCTTGAAGCCCTGTGGGGGAAAGTTCACCAGGCTAACTAGAGGAGAGAAAAAAAAATAATAAAATAAAAGGAACTGGTACAGACACGATTCTCCCTCTCCACTCACCTTACAAAGGCGAGCAAAACAAAGATCAGCCACCATTTTGTATATACATAAAAGCTGTGCCACCTCAGGGCTGCGCCTGCCCTCAACCAAGCAGAAAAACCTGACTCTGGTGGGGAGAAATAACAGAAGGTTAAGAGCAAGTGAATGTGTGGAGTTTATGAACTAAGACTGTAAAAAAAAAAAAACTGAGGGTGAAAGAACTCACAAAGTGCCTAAGTGCCTGAGATGTGAGTACTCGGTGGGAGATGCCACAAACTCGGTAACCTTGGTAACCCGGTGGGAGATTGCAGGGGAATCTTAACTTACACTGAGGACTGCACAGATACTTTGTGTGGTCCTTGAGACAGAGCAGATGAATATTATACCCACAGGGGCTAGTACTCACTGATTGCCTTCAAGGAGACTAGCTCAGCTGTGTGGAGTTACTTCCCTTCTGATTAAGAGAGAGAGAGAGAGAGAGAGAGAGAGAGACTGATTTATGATGCCAAACCTGGGTGTGTCACCTTTGGCACACCCTTAAACCTGAAGAACTGAACAGAGCTCTCTGGCCACACCCATCACAAACCACCAAAAGCAGATGGTCCACTTAATCTAGAGTCATAGTATAACAAGAAAAGCCACCACGGTGAGGAAAAAAAAAAGAAGAAATCAAAGAATATCTCCACAATGCCAAGCAACAAATGCAGAAACTGAGGAAACAAGAACAAGGAAGACATTATGACACCCCCAAATGAACATGACACTCCAATTCAAGATTATGAAGATGATAAGATAGAAGAAATGCAAGATATGGATTTCAAAAAATTTATGATAAGAACTTTTAGAAGTTCTCAAATACAAATTCTTGAACTACAGAAATCCTTACAAGACAGGATAGAAAATCTTCGACAAAATGAAATCTTAAGGAAGAATCAAAATGAAATGAAGAATCTAGTAGAACATGAAACTGTGATAGTGAAATCAAAATGAAATGAAGAATACAATAGATAAAATGACAAATGCATTTGAGAGCCTTAAAAACAGAATCAGTGAAGTAGAGGAGAGAATATCAGACTTAGAAGACAGAGCACAGGAAAGTATACAGTCAAACCAAAGAAAAGAAGAGGAAATTATAAATCTAAAAAATATTATTGGGAATCTACAGGATACTAATAAAAAACCCAACATTCGGGTTCGAGGAGTTCCTGAAGGCATGGAGAGAGAGAAAGGATTAGAAGCAGGAAACTTCCCAGGTTTGGAGAAGGACAGAGACATCCTAGTACAGGAAGCTCACAGAACCCCTAATAAACATGACCAAAAGAGATCCTCACCACGACATGTTGTAATCAAACTCACCACAGTGAAACATAAAGAAAAGATTCTAAAATGTGCAAGAGAGAAATATCAGATTACTCTCAGAGGATCTCCAATTAGACTCACAGCAGACTTCTCATCAGAAACCCTACAGGCTAGAAGGGAATGGCGAGACATAGCCCAGGTACTAAAAGAGAAAAACTGCCAGCCCAGAATATTATAACCTGCAAAGCTCTCATTTGTGAATGAAGGTGGAATAAAGACCTGTCATAGCAAACAAAAATTGAAAGAATTTGTCGCCACTCGTCCAGCCCTGCAAAAAATGATTAAAGATGTGTTACACACAGAAACACAGAAACACGGTCATCAATATGAAAGAAGGTAAAGGAAGAAAACCTCCCAGTAAACGATCACAGGAAGTTCAAAGCATATGTTAGAAATATCTTTGGGAAAATGGCAGGGCAAAATTACTACTTATCAATAGTCACATTGAATGTTAATGGCCTCAATTTTCCAGTTAAAAGACACAGACTGGCTGATTGCGTTAAGGAACAAAACCCATCTCTTTGCTGCTTACAAGAAAGACATCTTTCCAACAAAGATGCATACAGACTGAAAGTGAAAGGCTGGAAAGATATACCATGCCAACAGAAATGAAAAAAGAGCAGGCATAGCCATCTTAATATCGGACAACATAAACTTTACCACAAAAACTGTTAGGAGAGACAAAGAGGGGCACTATAAAATGATTAAGGGACCAATTCAACAAGAAGATATAACTATTATAAATGTATATGCACCTAATTACAGGGCACTGGTTTATTTAAAAGATTTGTTAAGGGAAAAAAAAATAACAAAATAAAAAAGGCCGCCGCCGTGGCTCAACAGGATAATCCTCCGCCTAGTGGCACCATCACACCAGGTTCTAGTCCCAGTTGGGGAGCCAGATTATGTCCCAGTTGCCCCTCTTCAAGGCCAGCTCTCTGCTATGGTCAGGGAGTGCAGGGGAGGATGGCCCAAATACTTGGGCCCTCACCCCATGGGAGACCAGGAGAAGCACCTGGCTCCTGCCTTCAGATCAGCGTAGTGTGCTGGCCACAGTGCGCCAGCTGTGGCGGCCACTGGAAGGTGAACCAACGGCAAAGGAAGACCTTTCTTTCTGTATCTCTCTCTCACTGTCCACTCTGTCAAAAACAAACAAACCAAAAAAAGATTTGTTAAGGGACTTAAAGGGAGACTTAGACTCCAATACAATATTACTGGGGGTCTTCAATACTCCACTTTCAGAAATATACAGATCAACATAACAGAAGATCAACAAGGAAACAGCATATTTAATTGACACTATAGCCCAAATGTATCTAACAGATATCTACAGAACTTTTAATCCTACACTTAACAAATTTACATTCTTCTCAGCAGTACATGGAACCTACTCTAGGATTAACCACATATTAGGCCATAAAGCAAGTGTCATCAAATTCAAAAGAATAGAATCATACCATTCAGCTTCACAGACCACAGTGGAATGAAGCTGGAAATTAGCAACTCAGGAATGCCTAGAGCATATGCAAACACATGGAGACTGAACAACATGCTCCTGAATGAACAATGGGTCATAGAGGAAATCAAAAGAGAAATAAAAAACTTTCTGGAAGTAAATGAGGATAACGACACAACATATCAAAACTGAAGGGATATAGCAAAAACAGTGTTAAGAGGAAAGTTTATAGCAATAGGTGCCTACATCAAGAAATTAGAAAGCACCAGATAAATGAGCTCTCAATTCATCTCAAGGCTCTAGAAATTCTGCAGCAAAACAGACCCAAAACTAGTAGGACAAGAGAAATAATTAAAATCAGGGGAGAGAGCGGCAAGATGGCGGAATAGGAAGGAAGCACATTGATAGTTCGTCAAGACACACGTTAATATAAGTGGAGATACTGCAGGGTCAAGGAAGAGTAGGGGAAGAAACAGCAGAGGAAACTCTTCCGGAACTAGTGATTCACAATGGACCTGCGTGGAGAGCGTGGGAGCCCAAGTTCGGGACAGCAGCGGCAGACTCAACGCACCAGCGCTGGAACGCGAGGTGAGCCAAACCTCCATAGCCCGAGACACCAGCGGGCAAGCGGAAAGAGGAGGCTAGAGGGAACGAGGCTTGAAACTCCGTGGGGAAAAGTTCACCAGGCTAACTAGAAGAGAGAGAGGAAAAAAAAAAGTGACCGATACGGACACGAGTCTCTCTCTCTCTCTGCTCACCTCTCAAAGGCGAGCAAGACAAAGAGCAGGCGCCATTTTGGACATACGTCATAAGCAGGGCGACCTCAGGTCTGCACCGGCCCTGAGCCTAGCAGAAAAACTTGACTCTGGGGGGAGGGGTGAAATAACTGGAGATTAGCATCTAACTTGGCAACCCAGTGGGAGACTGCAGGAGAATTGGAGCCCACACTGAGGGCAGCAGAGATTCCCTGTGTGGTCCTTGGGAAAGAGCTTCCGATCTCTGGCTCCTGTGGGTATATCATTTGCCTGCTAATTACTACCTCCAATTACGTTCAGCTGTGCGGAATTACTTCCCTTTTGAATCAAAAAAAGAAAGAGAGATTTACCACGCCTAACCTGGGAGTGTCATCTTTGACACACCCTCAGCCCTGAGGAACCAAACACAGCTCTCAGTCCACACTCATCTCAAGCCTCTAAGGCTCCACTGAAAGCAGACAGTCCACTTAATATAGAGCCATAGTGTAACAAGAAAAAACACCACAGTGAAGAAACCAAATATCTCCAACATGCCAAACAACAAACGCAAAAACCAAGCTAACAAGAACAAGGAAGACACTATGACGCCCCGAAATGAAAAAGACACCCCAATTCAAGATTATGAAGATGATGAGATCGAAGAAATGCAAGAAGAGGATCTCAAAAAATTGATAAGAACATTAAGAAGTTCTCAAAAACAAATTCTTGAACTACAGAAATCCTTCATGGACAAGATAGAAAATCTCTCTCGTGAAAATGAAATATTAAGGAGGAATCAAAATGAAATGAAACAACTAGTGGAACAAGAAACTCTGATAGTGATGAGAAATCATAATGAAATGAAGAATTCAATAGATCAAATGACAAACACATTAGAGAGCCTTAAAAACAGAATGGGCGAAGCAGAAGAGAGAATATCGGACTTAGAAGACAGAGAACAGGAAAGGAAACAGGCAAACCAAAGAAAAGAAGAAGAAATCAGAAATCTAAAAAATATTGTCGGGAATCTACAGGATACTATTAAAAAACCCAACATTCGAGTTCTAGGAGTTCCTGAAGGCATGGAGAGGGAGAAAGGATTAGAAGGCATTTTCAGTGAGATACTAGCAGAAAATTTCCCAGGTTTGGAGAAGGACAGAGGCATCTTAGTACAGGAAGCTTATAGAACCCCTAATAAACATGACCAAAAGAGATCCTCACCACGACATGTTGTAATCAAACTCACCACAGTGAAACACAAAGAAAAGATCCTAAAAGATGCAAGAGAGAAACGTCAGATTACTCTTAGAGGATCTCCAATTAGACTCACAGCAGACTTCTCATCAGAAACCCTACAAGCTAGAAGGGAATGGCGAGACATAGCCCAGGTACTAAGAGAGAACAACTGCCAGCCCAGAATACTATATCCTGCAAAGCTCTCATTTGTGAATGAAGGTGAAATTAAGACTTTTCATAGCAAACAGAAACTGAAAGAATTTGTTGCCACTCATCCTGCCCTGCAAAAGATGCTTAAAGATGTGTTACACACAGAAACACAGAAACATGGTCACCAATATGAAAGAAGGTAAAGGAAGGAAACCTCACAGCAAAAGATCACAGGAAGCTCAATTTCTCTTTGACATAGAATTAAACTCTGATGCTCTGTTAAAGCAATGTGTTAAAGTAATCTATTGTGTTCTCTTGATGTCTGTTAAATTCTAATTGTTCAAAAACAGCTGAATTTTTATTAAGATCTATGGGTTATGTAAATATGTGCTTATTTTCAAAGATTTGAATAATCACCTTGTAACAAGATCAAATTTGGTCTGAGTTTATAATTTTAAACATGGCGACTTAAAGTCTTTTGTCATCCACAGTTATATATGATTTGCTGCTCATAAAACTAAAGCGTTGTTGGTTCTGTGTGTAGCTGTCCTCCTATGGGTTCCTATGGACTTTTTCCAGCCACTTCCATTGTATTCAGTACTTTGGGATGGCTCTGTAAACAGATGAAGCCAATAATGTATTAACAGTACCAACTGAGAGAAAGTATGGTTAACTGAGGTTACTAAAAAAGCAATTCAAATCAATTGGCAATCTACAAAAAGAGTTAAAGATTTTAAAAGCTATTATTAAAAACGCTATATTGGTCTATTATGCTATGTTAAATGTGTGTACATATTGTATGTCCACATGGGGAAATTTTATTAAGAGTCTTATTTTAAATGGCTTATAGATAAGATTGTCCATAAATTTAAGCTGCTAAAATCAATCAAAGATACATTTTAATTTGAGTGACCTGAATCTATGTATCATATGTTTTAAACTTGTAGGTAGAAAGAAACTAAAAACATTTTATATGGTTGTGCTTAAGTTTGCTGGTTAAACAAACTACACCATGTTAGATATTTAAGAGGTGTTTTCAAATACATGATTCTTAAAATTTATAGAAGGCATTGGACCTTCTGGTAAATGTTTTCTTAAGTTGTTATCTAATGGTTGAAACTGTTTGCTAAGTATTCATGTGATATTGCTATTGTCAGCAAGCGATCTAGGACTTGCTCCCTCATTTCTCTATTCTAAGCCCAACTTGTTCTTTCATTTCTCTATTCTCTTCAAGATAGGAAACTAAATCTATTATGAAGGAATCTGTAGGACGCACAATTTAATCTTTAGACCTTATAAAAGAGATGGCTAACATTTTTCTGAAATAGCATAGCCAAAATAAGAACTTAAATAATAATCTCATAGCTAGATTCACTTCGCCATCAGCAAAGTAAACAGTAAGTAGAAAAAACCTCCCTTTCAGACCAAAGGGAAAGAAAGTTTTAAAGTGAGAATATAATTTTCCTCATGGGCATTGTCTACCTTAGAAAAACTACTACAGAACATGCCTGTGACTATAGACTTGTAGTTCAGGCCACCGAAGATTAGAGATGGGACACGGGCACTCCCTTGACTTGCATCCTCTGGTCTGCTTTAACACAAACCAGGAGGAAAAGAAAGCTCGGCATCAGAAGCAATGGGTGGCAGGCCTATTAATGGCTGATCTATACAGTGATCTGCCCTCAAGGAGACCCAACAGGCCAGTCCACTGCAGTGGCTTTCAATGTGGTAAGCCTGGGCTTCAGCAGAAGTCAGCTTGTGAAGAGCCCTGGCAGCTCTGCCAAGAGTTGGATCACTGGAAAAGGACCTGCCCTGGAGTCGAAGGATGCCCAGGTCAGAGCCACAGATCTTATTGGCTCTAAGCTGAAAAGCCCTTCACTCAGCCCAACTTCCAAAGTGACCACTGCAGCTGAGGGGATGGTCAAGTAGGGTCAGCAACATTAAAGGCAGAACTGTAAATTTCTTGTTAGAGTTGCCACCTGCCTTTACCTGGCCAGCTCTCCTCCCAGGCCAGCCAAGTAATGAAAGTCAACAGAGTGCCTTCCCCTAGGAGGTTCACACCTCCCTTAGGATATACCCCATGTGAAGAGATAGATAGGTCTGGGCCTCTGAATTTACAAGGCCTAAAGCCCAACAGATTATTATCAAGCCCCTTCTATCAGATTCTATTTGCCTCTCAATCAGAAAAATTACTTGTAGCTTAGACAGCACCTTTCTTAGCTCCTCTAATAAAGACTCTGTCCTTTGTTCTAGACCCTGTCTAGCGTACTTGGGCCTCATTCCTTTGTAATCATAACCTCTACTCTACCTCCAATGGCTCTACTCCCAACCTGTGTGTACTGATGGTCCTCTTCCCCACTTAATGCTGTATAATTGTTCAAACCTGGTTAATGCCACTCTTAGGATCATTGGTTACTATTCTCACCCTGTCTTTTATGACCTTGTCTAAATATGATCAGAGTCGGCAAACTTGGAAGGCTTCCATAGCCTTGGCAACTCATGACGACAGCCTAGGGTGGTTACTGGTGCCATAAACTAGAGTGTCAATTTGTTGGGTCAACAACAGGAGCCACTGTGCACTTGCTCCTCATGTGGGATCTCTGTCCTTAATGTGCTGTACATTTTGATTTGATGCTATAACTAGTACTCAAACAGTATGTTTCACTTTGTGTGTCTATGTGGGTGCAAACTGTTGAAACCTTTATACTAAATTGATCTTCTGTATATAAAGAGAATTGAAAATGAATCTTGATGCAAATGGAAGGGGAGAGGGAGCGGGAGAGGGGAGGGTTGCGGGTGGGAGGGAAGTTATGGGAGGGGAAAGCTACTGTAATCCATAAGCTGTACACTGGAAATTTATATTCATTAAATAAAAGTTTAAAAAAAAAGAAATAATTAAAATCAGAGAAGAAATCAACAGAATTGAATAAAAAAAAATTACAAAAAATCAGCCAAAGAGCTGTGTTTTTTTTTTTAATATAAACAAAATGGACAAACCATTGGCCCAACTAACTAAAAAAAGAAAAGACCCAAATCAATAAAGTCAGAGATGAAAAAGTAAATGTAACAACAGACACCACAGAAATAAAAAGAATCATCAGAAATTACTACAAAGAGCTGTACGCCAGCAAACAGGGAAATCTGTCAGAAATGGATAGATTCCTGGACACATGCAATCTACCTAAACTGAACCAGGAAGACAAAGAAAACCTAAACAGATCCATAACTGAGAAAGATATTGAAACAGTAATAAAGGTCCTCCCAACAAAGAAGAGCACAGGTCCAGAATGATTCATTGCTGAATTCTACCAGACATTTAAAGAAGAACTAACTCCAATTCTTCTCAAACTATTCAGAACAATCAAAAGAGATGGAATCTCCCTAAATTCTTTCTATTAATCCCAGAACCTGAAAAAGTTGCAGCATTTAAAGAAAATTACAGACCAATATCCCTGATGAATATAGATGCAATAATCCTCAATAAAATTCTGGCCAACAGAATGCAACAACACATCAGAAAGATCATCCACCCAGACCACGTGGGATTTATCCAGGTATGCAGGGATGGTTCAACGTTCACAAAACAATCAACGTGATACACCACATTAACAGACTGCAGAGGAAAAACCATGTCAATAGATGCAGAGAAAGCATCTGATAAAATACAAAACTCTTTCATGATGAAAACTCTAAGCACATTGGGTATAGAAGGAACATTCCTCAAGACAAAAAAGCAATTTATGAAAAACCCACGGCCAGCATCCTATTGAATGGGGAAAAGTTGGAAGCATTTCCACTGAGATCTGGTACCAGACAGGGATACCCACTCTTACCACTGCTATTCAATATAGTTCTGGAAGTTTTAGCCAGAGCCATTAGGCAAGAAAAAGAAATTAAAGGGATACAAATTAGGAAGGAAGAAATCAAACTATCCCTCTTTGCAGATGATAGGATTCTTTATTTAGCAGATCCAAAGAACTCCACTAAGAGACTATTGGAACTCAAAGAAGAGTTTGGCAAAGTAGCAGGATATAAAATCAATGCACAAAAATCAACAGCCTTTGTATACATAGACAATGCCACGGCTGAGAAAGAACTGCTCAGATCAATCCCATTCACAATAGCTACAAAAACATCAATTATCTTGGAATAAATTTAACCAAGGATGTTAAAGATCTTTATGATGAGAATTACAAAGTCTTAAAGAAAGAAATAGAAGAGGATAGAGAATCAATATCATCAAAATGTAAGTAAATCATCAAATGGAAAGAATTAATATCATCAAAATACTCATTCTCCCAAAAGCAATTTATAGATTCAATGTGATACCAATCAAAATACCAAAGACATTCTTCTCAGATCTAGAAAAAATGATGCTGAAATTCATATGGAGACACAGGAGACCTTGAATAGCTAAAGCAATCTTGTACAACAAAAATAAAGCCGGAGGCATCACAATACCAGATTTCAGGGCATACTACAAGGCAGTTGTAATCAAAACAGCATGGTACTGGTACAGAAACAGATGGATAGACCAATAGAACAGAATAGAAACACCAGAAATCAATCCAAACATCTACAGCCAACTTATGTTTGATCAAGGATCCAAAACCAATTCCTGGAGTAAGGACAGTCTATTCAATAAATGGTGCTGGGAAAACTGGATTTCCACATGCAGAAGCATGAAGCAAGACCCCTACCTTTTACCTTACACAAAAATCCACTCAGCATGGATTAAAAATCTTAATCTATGAGCCAACACCATCAAATGATTAGAGAGCATTGGAGAAACCCTGCAAGATATTGGCACCAGCAAAGACTTATTGGAAAAGATGCCAGAGGCACAGGCAGTCAAACTCAAAATTAACTATTGGGATTGCATCAAATTGAGAAGTTTCTGTACTGCAAAAGAAACAGTCAGGAAAGTGAAGAGGCAACTGACAGAATGGGAAAAAAAATTCGCAAAGTATGCAACAGATAAAGGATTAATTACCAGAATCTACAAAGAGATCAAGAAACTCCACAACAAAGTAACAAACAACCTACTTAAGAGATGGGCCAAGGACCTCAATAGACATTTTTCAAAAGAGGAAATCCAAATGGCCAACAGGCACATGAAAAAATGTTCAGGATCATTAGCCATCAGGGAAATGCAAATCAAAACCACAATGAGGTTTCACCTCACCCTGGTTACAATGGCTCACATTCAGAAATCTACCAACAACTGATGCTGGCAGGATTTGGGGAAAAGGGGACACTAACCCATTGTTGGTGGGAATGCAAACTGGTAAAACCACTGTGGAAGTCAGTCTGTGTATTCCTCAGAAACCTGAATATAACCCTACCATAGGACCCAGCCATCCCACTCCTTGACCCAAAGGAAATTAAATTGGCAAACAAAAAAGCTGTCTGCACCTTAATATTTAATGCAGCTCAATTCACAATAGCTAAGACCTGGAATCTACCTAAAGGCCTGTCAACAGAAGTCTGGATAAAGAAATTATGGGATATGTACTCTTTAGAATACTATACAGCAGTCAAAAACAATGAAATCCGGTCATTTGCAACAAAATGGAGGAATCTGAAAACATCATGCTGAATGAAATAAGCCAGTACCAAAGGGACAAATACCATATGTTCTCCCTGATTGGTGACAACTAACCGAGCACCAAAAAGGATACCTGTTGAAGTGAAATGGGCACTATGAGAAACAGTGACTTGATCAGCCCTTGTTTGACTGTCAAGGAAAAACTTAATACTTTAATCCTTTTAGTTTTTTTTTTCTAGTTAATACTATTGGTTGAACTCTGTAATTAACACCCAATTATTCTTAGGTGTTTAAGTTTAACTGAAAACTGATCTCTGTTAAATATAAGAGTGGGAATAACAGAGGGAGGAGATGTACAGTTTGGGACATGCTCCATTGGACTTGCCCCAAATGGTGGAGTTAGAAACATGCCAGGGGATTCCAATTCAGTCCCATCAAGGTGGCATGTACCACTGCCATCCCACTAGTCAAAGTGATCAGTTTCATTTCACAATGGATCATACTGATAGGATTAAGAGTCAAAGGGATCACATAAACAAGATTAGTGTCTGCGAAATACTGACTGATAGAATTAAGGATAGAATGTTCCAACATGGGAAGCGGGATACACAGCAGACTCATAGAATGGCAGATGCCCTAAACAGCATTGGCCTCAGAATCAGCCCTTAAGGCACTCGGATCTGGCTGAAGATCTCATGAGAGTATTTTAGGCATGGAAAGCCAAGACACTCTGGCAAAAAAAAAAAAAAAAAAATAGGAGGACCTAAATGAAAGATCTCTGTGAGTGAGATCCCAGTGGAAAGAATGGGCCATCAAAGAAGGAGGTACCTTTCTCTGAAGGGAGGAGAGAATTTCTACTTTGACTATGACCTTGTCTAAATAAGATCAAAGTCAGTGAACTCAAAATGCTTCCATAGCCTTGGCAACTCATGACAAGAGCCTAGGGTGATTATTTACACAATAAACAAGAGTGTGAATAATTAAGTCAACAACATGGGTCATTGTGCACTTACTGCCCATGTAAGATCTCTGTCCTTAATGTGTTGTACAATGTGAATTAATGCTATAACTAGTACTCAAACAGTACTTTACCCTTTGTGTTTCTGTGTGGGTGCTACTGTTGAAATCTTTACTTAGTATATAGTAAATTGATCTTCTGTATATAAAGATAATGGAAAATGAATCTTGATGTGAATGGAATGGGAGGAGGGAGCAGGAGATGGGAGGGTTGTTGGTGGGAGGGAAGTTATGGGGGGGGGGGGGAGCCACTGTAATCCAAAAGCTGTACTTTGGAAATTTATATTTATTAAATATAAGTTTAAAAAAAAACTAAAATAAAGTTATTTAAGTTTCAAAAAAAAAAGAAGTGAAATTAACTTCAAGATGCAATGACTTTGAATAGCCCTTGTCTTACTATTAAGGAACAGTTTTGTGTGCGTGTGTGTGTGTGTGTGTCTGCAAATTTTTGAGCTCTACTTAGTATTGAGCTGGTCTTCTGTGTATAAAGTTAATTGAAAATGGATCTTACTGGAGAATGGGACTGGGAATGGGAGAGGGAGGAAGGTGTGGGAGGGTGGCTATGATGGGAAGAATCACTATATTCTTATAGTTGTACTTATGAAATGTATGAAGTTTGTATTCCTTAAATAAAGGGTTCTTTGGGAAAAAAAGACTCATCACCTGTTTTAACTCATAAACTGTTAAAAGAGACAAAGAAGGGCACTATGCAATGATTATGATCAATGAAATCAGAATATGTGACTATAATAAGTGTATATGCTCGAAATGACAGGGCATCTGGCTATTTAAAACAAATGCTAATAGTTCTAAAGGGAAACATAGACTATGATAACAGTTGTAAAGGGGGACTTCAACACCCATTTTGGTCAATGGACAGATGAACTGAACATATGGAACATATGGACCTCAATGATATCTACAGACCCTTTCATCCCACAGTTTCAGAATACACTTTCTTCTCATCAGTGTATGGAACTTTCTCTAGGATAGATCATATGCTAGGCCATAAAGCAAGTCTTGCCAAATTCAAAAAAATCAAAGTCTGTACATGTTTTCTGACCACAACAGAATGAATCTGGAAATTAAATTTTGAAAATATATGCAAACACACAGAGACTGAAAAATATGCCTCTGAATGTACAGTGGGTCATAGCAGATATCAAAAAATTTTGGAAAAAAATGAAGATGACAGTATAACATTTCAAAACTCACAGCGAAAGAAGTGTTGAGACAAAAGTTTACAGCAATTGGAGCCCACATCAAGAAATTGAAAAGGCATCAAATAAATGAGCTATTAATGCATCTCAAGGACTGAGAAAATAACAACAAACCAATCCCCAAATTAGGAGAAAATAATTAAAATTAGAGAAGAAATAAAGAAAAATTGAAACAAAAAAAAGCCAAAGATCAGTGAAAGGAAAGAGCTGGCTTTTTGAAAAAAATAAATAAACAAAAGCTCTAAATAACCAAAAGAAAAAAAGTGGGAGAAGATCCTAATCAATAGAATAAGAGTTGAAAAAGAGAATCTAAGAACAGATACTACAGAAATAAAAAGAATCATGAGGAATTACTATAAAGAGCAGTATGCTAACAAATTGGGAAATCTATAAGAAATGGTTAGATTCCCAGAAACATAAAATCTACCTGAGTCATGAAGACATAGAACACCTAAACAAATAACCAAGATGGAGACTGAATCAGTAGTAAAGGCCCTCCCAACAAAGAAAATCCCAGAACTGGATGGCTTCACTGCTTAAATTTTAAATAAAGATAATTCCAATCCTTCCCAAGCTATTCAAAACAATTCAAAGGGAGGGAATCCTCCCAAATTCCTTCTGTGAGACCAGTATCACCTTCATTTGAAAAGAGAAAAAGATACAACAATGAATGAGAACTATAGACCAATATCCCTGATGAACACAGATGCAGGAATCCTCAAAAAATGCTAGTTAATTGAATCCAACGACACATCAAAAAGATTATTCACCTGGACCAAGTGGGATTTATCCTTGGTATGCAGGGATGATTCAACATTCACAAATTAATAAATGTGACATGTCACATTAACAAACTGAAAAATAAAAATCATATTATTTCAGTAGATACAAAGAAAGCATTATAAAATACATCCTTTCATGGTGAACACCTTTAGCAAATTGGGTATAGAAGGGACATTTCTCAACACACTCAAGGCAATTTATGACAAACCGACGGCCAATATCCTATTGCATAAGGAAAACTTGAAGCATTTCCACTAAGATCTGGACCCAACAAGGATACCCACTTTCACAACTGCCATGCAATGTAGTCCTGCAACTTTTAGTCAGAGCCATTAGGCAATAAAAAGAAATCAAAGGGATACAAATTGGAAAGGTGGAAGTCAAACTATCCCTATTTATAGATGATATGATTCTATATATTGGGGAACCAGAAGACTCCACTCAGAGACTACTGGAACTCATAAAAGCCTTTGATAAAGTGGCAGGATATAAAATTAACACGTAAAAATCCATAGCCTTTGTATACACAATGTCATGCCTGAGAATGAACTTCTAAGATTAATCCTATTCACAATAGACAAAAGAATTAAATATCTTGGAATAAACTTTACAAAGCAAGTCAAAGATCTCTACAATGAAAATCACAAAACATTACAGAAAGAAATAGAAGAAGACATAAAAAATGGAGATATCTTCCTTGTTCATGGATTGGAAGAGTATCTTCAAAATTTCCATACTATTGAAAGCAATTCACAGATTCAATGCAATCCCAATCAAAATACTAAGGACATTCTTTTCAGATCTGGAAAAAATGGTGCTAAAATTCATTTGGAAACACAACAGACTCTGAATAGCTAAAGCAATCTTATACAACAAATACAAAGCCAGAGGCATCACAATACCAGATTTCAAGACATACTACAAGGCAGTTATAATCAAAACAGCCTGGTACTGGTACAAAAACAGATGGGTAGACCAATGGAACAGAATAGAAATGCCAGAAATCAATCCATGCATCTACAACTACTAATGTTTGACAAATGAACTAAAATCAATCCTTGGAGAAAGCACAGTCTCTTCAACAAATGGTGCTGGGAAAACTGGATCTCCGCATGCAGAGGTATGAAACGAGACCGCTGCCTTACACCTTATACAAAAATCAACTCAAAATGGATCAAGGATCTAAATACATGACATGTTACCATCAAATTACTACTAGAGTAGAACACTGGGGAAGCTCTGCAAGATATTGGCATAGGCAATGACTTCTTGAAAAAGATCCCAGAAGCATAGGCCATCAAAGCCAAAATTGACAAATGGGATTGCATCAAGCTGAAAAGCTTCCGCACTGCAAAGGAAATACTCAGCAAAGTGAAGAAGCAACCAATAGAATGGGAGAAAATATTTGTGAACTATGAAACTGATAAGGTACTAATATTCAGAATCTGTACAGAGCTCAAGAAACTCAACTACAAAACAAACAATCCAGTTAACAAATGGGCAAAGGATCTGAACAGGCATTTTTCAAAAGAGGAAATTCAAATGGCCAACAGGCACGTGAAAAAATGCTCAGGATCACTAGTCTTCAGGGAAATGCAAATCAAAACCACAATGAGATTTCACTTCACCCCAGTTAGAATGGCTCTGATACAGACATCAACAAACAATAAATGCTAGTGAGAATGTGGGGAAAAGGTACCCTAATCCACTGTTGGTGGGAATGTAAACTAGCACAGCCATTTTGGAAGAAAGTATGGAGGTACCTCAGAAAGCTGAAAATAGATATACCATCTAATGGCAGCAATCCTACTACTTGAAGTATACCTGAAGGAAATGAAATCAGCATATGAAAGTGTGATCTGTACATCATGTTTACTGCAGCTCAATTTACAATAGCTAAGATATGTAATCAACCCAGATGTCCATCAACTGATGAACAGATAAGGACACTGTGATATCTATATATAGTGTGGAATTCTACATAGCCATAAAAAAATAATAAAATCCTGTCTTTTGGATGCAATTGGAGACCATTATATTTACTGAAATATGCAAGTTCCAAAAAGACAAAGACCATATGTTTTCCCTCATCTGTGTTAATAGAGTACCAAAAATGTAATGTGTAGGAGTAAAATTGACATTTTGTGATTTGATGGTTGCTTATAGCTCATCTTGATTGTTGCAGAACAGTGTTTTTTTCTTCTTCTTACTATTTCCTTAACTAATGACTTAGTGTATAGTTAATATTATGAGTATAAAGTAAACTGAATATAGATCATGGTAAAAATTACAGAGGAAATAAGAAAGGGAGGAGGAGGAATATATGAATTATACAAAATTGTTTGCCATAAGTTAAACAATTAAAATTTTAAAAAAGCAAGTCACTAAATAAAACCTACTTTCAAAAAAAAGGAAATTAGACTCCATTTCTCAAAGGTAGGAATATCAGAGGATTTAAGGCTTTGTTTTTAAAACCATTACAATACCTTTTCAATGAAATTTTCAAAGTCTACCTTAGAGTCATTATACCACTGAATTTTAATGTTTTTATTTTTTATTATACAATACTCAGAAAAATTCAGCAATGTGATGTATACATATGGAAGCAAATCACACTCATACCTCAAAACATTTGTTTGCATTTCCAGTATGCTAGAAAACAGTTTAATTTACATGCTAATCAACCAATTTACTTATCCTTTCCTTTAAAAATATTATTGACCTTTTATGTGTGTAGACACTATCAAATTGTATAGATACAAATAAATTGTTATAGTCTCTGCCCTTACTATATTGGGATCAAAGATTAAATTAAAAAATAAATAATTTTGCCCAACCCCAACTAAGTACAATTAAATTACACTCTCTAGGAGAGAAAGCTTGTTATTATCATTTTGTATAATTCCTCATATTCTAAAATGCAATAAAGGACAAGAGCCACTGAGCTAGATAACTTTGGATGTCTTTTCCATGAAGTGTTCCTCTTCCATAACGGTCTTCTGACATTATAGCAGCCTTTCTATGTAAGGCCTATAGAAAGAGTGATATATTTTGTACCCAAAGGGGTCCAGAACAAAGTCCAGGAAAACAACACATTTATCCACTCCCTGACACCTGCTGTGTCTTTAGATATTTGAGTATACAAAACGTACATTCCCAATTGCTAGCTCTTTTCGATGACTGACAGAGTGCTCTGGATGCCACTTGCAACGGCTTCTGTTGCTAGGTTGAGCTCAGACTGTAAATAAACGGGGCACAGAATTTCTCACAGCTGGGGCAGGAACAAGAATTTAAGAGATCAGAGAGGATACCCTAGAAGATTCAGCAAAAGAGGGGATCTGAATGCCTGAGGGACAAGCTTCTCACAGCCAGATGGTTGCTGGCTCCACATGTGCCTCACAGTAAAGACAGGGCCATAAGCTAGGGTGCCTGTGTTTCTCTCTTTCCACTTGTGGAGCTTTAACACGGGTGTGACTCTGTGCTGAGATCAGTCATAACCCATGAGGCGTCACTGGCCACCTTCTAGTTACTTCCACTGCAACAGGGCCTGAGCTGTTCCATAAATCATGTAGATTTTACTGAGAAGTAAAGCCAAGGGTAAGAACAGATCTATGCCCCACATACAGGAGTTACAGATGGGGTCTAGAGGAAGCAAGTCTGACATTGTCACTGTACACCTGAGCCACAGACACCAAGGATGGTGAGCAGAGGCAAGGACCAGATCGCCTCAAGCATAGGTTTGTACAAGGGCAGGAGGAGCATTTGTTTCTCATTAAAATATCTACAAATTTGAGCTATCTTTGGCCAAAGGTAGAATGATGCAAATTTGGCTTTATAAAATCATTCCTATGATCCTATTGCCCTCTTGGGTCTCTTATTATAATGTAGTATAAGAAAAATAACAAAGCATAACTCTCAATCAACAGTTTCAGGTCCTATATATATTTTATAGAATCCCATTAACTTGGGGCTGACACTGTGGCATAGAGAGTAAAGCCACTACCTGCAGTGCTGGAATCCCACATGGGCACCAGTTTGAATCCCAGCTGCTCCACTTCTGACCAGCTCTCTGCTATGGCCTGGGAAAGCAGTAGAAGTTGGCCCAAGTCTTTGGGCTCCTGCACCTGTGTGGAAGACTTGGAGGAAGCTCCCGGCTCCTGGCTTTGGATCAGCCCAGCTCTGATCATTGCAGCTATTTGGGGAGTGAACCAGTGAATGGAAGGTCCTCTCTCCACCTCTGCCTCTCTGTAACTCTGCCTTTCAAATAAATAAGTAAATATCAAAAAAAAAAAAGAATCCCACTTTCCTAAAATCTACTGTCATTATCCCTGTGTTACAAAACAGGAAACTGACATCCCCCACCATAAGATCTTTGCCCAACAGTAATTTCCACTTCAGGCTTTCCCTGTTCTTGCTGCTTTTCAAGCTTTTTTTCTCTATTTGTTTTTCTCAATTTTTCTTTCCCTTTTATTTGTATCTTTGAGCTTCAGGAACAAGAATTTTAGTCTTGGAAGAATAAATGTACTTAAGACAAGTTCAACCTAAGTCAACTTGAAATTGCTTTTCAAAGAGATGGAGGAGCAGCCAGAACAGGGATTTACTCCTGACCCACCTCTCAGGCATCCTTACACTCCTCAGAAGAAGTTGGCTGACTCAACTGACTGCTAGAAACGTCTGAGAAGGAGGAAGGAAGGAATACATCAGGTTTTTAAACATTTAATTTTCACTCTTTTTTATTTGAAAGGCAGAGAGACAGGAAAAGAGAGAAAAAGAGAAAGATCTTCCATTCATTGGTCTACCACCTCCAATGCCCTCAACAACCAGGACTGGGTCCAGCTAAAGCTAAATGCTGAGAACTCAATCCTGGTGCACATTAGCAAGAAGCTGTAATCAGGAGTGGAGCCAGGACTCAAACACAGCGGCTCTGATACAGGAGGCAGGTGTCTCGGTGGCATCTTAAGTGCTGTGCATCAGCCTTGTGACAACACCAGCCTCTCCTTCCCCCCACTTACTGTAGCGAAGGTGGGTAAACTTCGCCTCTCAGATGTCAGATGCTCTAGTGGAAACTCAGCTGTCAACATTGTATTCTCCTAGGGCCAAGCAACTCCAAGGAGACAGAGAGAAAGATCTTCCTTTTTCGGTTGGTTCACCCCCCAAATGGCTGCTACAGCCGATCTGAGCCAGGAGCCAGGTGCTTCCTCCTGGTCTCCCAAGCGGGTGCAGGGCCCAAGCACCTGGGCCATCCTCCACTGCCTTTCCGGGCCACAACAGAGAACTGGACTGGAAGAGGAGCAACCAAAACAGAATCCGGCGCCCCAACTGGGACTAGAACCCAGGGTGCCAGCGCCGCAAGCTCTGCCGATCCAAAGCCAGGAGCTTCTTCCAGGTCTCCTAGGCCCATGCAGGGGCCCAAGGACTTGGGCCATCTTCCACTGCTTTCCCAGGCCATAAGGACTTGGGCCATCTTCCACTGCTTTCCCAGGCCATAGCAGAAAGCTGGATTGGAAGTAGAGCATCTGGGACTTGAACCAGTGCTCATATGGGATGCCGGCACTGCAGGCGGTGGCTTTATCTTCTATGCCACAGCACCAGCCCCACAGTGGAGTTTTAACCGCATATTCTCAGCCATCCTATATTGTTCCCAGCAGTTCTAGGCCTTCCTAGAGGTCATGCGGAGGTCACTTATCAAAAGAAAATAACGAAATGGTAATTCCTATCAAACACTGGAATTTCCAAATCCAGGCAGGATTTTTGCCATTACATTAAAACAATGTTGGAAAGCCCCCACAACTCCAAGAAGCAGCATTTATTTGTTAAGATAAATCGTTTGTTTCAGTTGGAACTCTGCTTCTGCAAAGCAGGCAGTTTTAATCAGTCAACACATAAAACGCCGTTCATCTGATTTTACACATGTAAGGTGAGTTGAGTGAACTAAGACTTTTTTTAAGCTATGCAGAAGAATTTTATTTAATTCATTGGTCTGCAGGTCTGAAGTCCACAGGGCCTAAAGTAGACGAGGGCTGCTTTTTGGTTGTGTTAATTCATGGCATGGAAAGAATGACAGCAGTATACACCAGAGCAAGTGATTACATCTCGAACCAGGAGTAGAGAGAGTGACAGGGTCCCACAGTCCCTTCTGAGAAATGCTCTTATTGACTCAAGGCCTTACTACCAGGCCCCATCACTTAAGAGCTCCACAGTACTTTGCAATATTGCAACCCTGAAGACCAACTCTCCAGCCACGACAGAATCTTGTGGGGCACCGGACAAATAGCAGAGACAAATGACTGCAGTAGGTTGTTACGTTAAGGAAGCTGACACCCCTTGCCCCAGGAATCATGCCTCTCCCATGTCCACCAATTTAGTGTTCCTGCACCATGCCTCCTCTAATGACTGGGTGCCTATCCTTTCCTTGAATCTAGGCTTGCCTGTGACTTTCTTTGGTCAGTAGAATGCAGAAAAAGGAACACTACCGTTACTGAGGAGAGGCCTTCAGAGAATTCACAGCCTCCACCTTTGCCCTCTTTGAGTACTTTTGCCACTGTGTATAGGAAGTATGGTCTAGCTCATCAGAGGATAAGAGGCCACATGGAGGAAACACCAGCCAACAGACATGTGAGTCAGGCTACTCAGGCTACTCAGGACCAGTCAGCCAACAGGTAACCTCCATAGTGATTATGAATACATAAATGACCCTAGCCAATACCACATTGAGTAAATTTCATCTGAGCCCAACATAAATTGTCAAGTTACAGAATCATGAACTTGTGCAACAGGTCTTCAAACAGTTCATGGAAAAATGTGTATTATGAAAAACTATGCATCAATTTCAAAATGTTTTATAATGTAATAAACATTTATTATTTGATTTGTGTATTTTTGTGTGTCTGTGAATAAGAGAAAGATGGGGGAGGGGGAATATCCCCATCCTCTGGTTTTCTCCTCAAATACCTCTAGCATCTGGAGCTGGACCAGGCTGAAGAAGGGAGTCAGGAACTATTCAGGACTCCCAAGTAGACGGCAGGCATTCAGTCATTTGAGCCATCACTGCTGCCTCCCAGGGATGTGCTTTGATGGGAAGCTAGAATCAGGAGAGGAGCCAGGACTTGAACGTAGTAACTCCAATATGGCACAAGGCCATTCCATTGTCCTAACCACTTAGCAAAATGCCTGGGAGGGAAGATTGAATTAAGATGGAAGAGTAGGGAGGGAGTTTGCTGCTCAAGACTAGGAGAAAATAATTTTTAAAAAGTGGAAAGAGTGCAGTTTTAGGGAAGAGTTAGGGAGAAAACAGAGGAACAGAGGAAACTCTACACAAATTGGAGGAACACAGTTGACCTACGTGGAGGGCGAGGACGTGCACGACTTAGGACCCCAGCAGCCAAAAGCCTCCCCACCAGCACTGGAAAGTGACATGAGACCAGACTGCAACAGCCCAAGCCAGTGGCAAAAAAGCTGCAGAAAGAGCCTAGAGGGAATCGGGCTTGGAGCCCCATGGGGGATAGTGCACCCACCAAACTAGATGAGAAAAAACAAAGAAGGGGGCATGTTTTCTCTCTCCCCAGTCATCTTGCAAAGGCATCCAGTAACAAGCTGACATAGAGCAGGCGCCATTTTGGACATACATAACAGCTGTGAAATTTCAGCTTGACTCAGCAATGAACTAAACAGACTCCTGAATCTGGTGGGGAGAACAGACAAGGAGCTGGGTGCTCAGGACTGTGGGAAGCTCATGTGTAAGGACTGTGAAAACACTGAGGCTGCGTGGGAGGACTTGGGGTGTGGCTGGGACTTTGGGCAGTCACTGTGGGAGGCTCCACACGATCAGGGCTTCCTGGTTACCTGGTGAAGGACATTGCTAGGGAATCTGAGCTTACACTGAGGACTGCACAGGACCTTTGTTTAGTATTGTGGCAGAGCAGACGAATAATATATTCACTGGAGCTAGCACCCAGGCACTGGTCTCCTTTGAGGAGAGGAGCTCAGCTGAGTCTACACAACAGACAAGAAGACCCCTCTGATTAAAAAAAAAAAAAAAAGGAGATTTACCATGACAAACCTGGGTGTGTCACCTCAGACATACCCTCCACTCCAGAACATTGAACAGAGCTTCCTGGCCACACCCACCACACACTTCTAGTAATTCTCTGAAAGCAGACACTCCACTAATCCACTCAGTTATTGTCCAAAGACAAAAGCAGCCACAGCAAAAACAAAAACAAAGCAAAACAAAACAAAACAACAAAGAAGAAACCAATGAATAGTTCCACAAATGCCAAATAACAAAAGCACCAATTCAAGAAACAAGAATAAGGAAGACAACATGACACCCGCAAAAGAACACAACTCTTCAGTACTAGATTGTGAAGATGATGAGACTGAATAAATGCCAGAAATGGAATTCAAGGCACTGATTATAGAATTACTTAGAAGTAAGCAGAAGCAAATGCATGACCTATGGAAATCCATACATGTATCTCCCACGAAATTAAGATCTTATGGAGAAATCAAAATGAAATCTTGAAATGAAGGATTCAATAGAACAAATAAAAATACAGTGGAAAGCCTTAACAACAGAATTGGCAAAGCAGGAAGAAAGAACATATGACTTAGAAGACAAAGCACAGGAAAATATACAGTTAGACCAAACATGAGAAGAAATTAGAAAAAACTGTTGGGAATCTACAGAGTACTATCAAATGACTCAAAATATGGGTCCAGGAGTTCCTGAAGGCACGCAACGACCGGACAGATTAGAAGACTTTTTGAGTGAAATAAAAACAGAAAATTTCTCCAATTTGGAGAAAGAAAGGGACATCCAAGTACTGGAAGCACATAGAACTCCCAATAGACACGATCAGAAAAGATCTTCACCACAACACATTGTAAATCAAACTTTCCACAGTAAAACATAAAGAAAAGATTCTAAAATGTGCATGAGAGAAACACCAGATTACTCACAGAGGATCTCCAATGAGACTCATAGCGAACTTCTCATCAGAAACCTTACAGACTAGGAGAGAATGGGGAGATATAGTCCAAGTCAAGAGAAAAAAAACTTTCAAACCAGAACACTATACCTGCAAAGCTATCATTTATGAATGAAGGTGAAATAAAGATCTTCCATAACAAACAGAAACTGAAAGAATTTGTCACCACCCGTTCCGCCCTGCAAAAGATGCTTAAGAATGTGCTGCATGCAGAAACACAGAAATATGATCATCACTATGGAAGAAGGTAAAGGAAGGAAATCTCCCAGTAAAAGTACAAAAGAAATCCAAAGTAAAAAATAGGCATATTTATGGAAAAACGGCAGGGCAAAGTCGTTACTTATCAATACTCATCTTGACTATATATGGCCTTAACTCTCCAGTTAGACTGGCTGAATGGACTAAAAAATAAAACCCATCTATTTGCTGCCAACAAGAAACACATCTCACTAACTAAAATGCATGCACACCAAAGGTAAAAGGATGAAAAAAGATATCCCTTGCTAACAGAAACTGAAAAAGAGCTGGTGGAGCCATTTTAATATCAGGAAAAAAATAGACTTTAACACAAAATTGTTAAAAGAGACAAAGAATAACACTATGTAATGATTAAGGGATCAATACAACAGGAAGATATAACTATTATAAACATATATGGACCTAATTACAGGGCACCGGGCTTTTTAAAAGAAATGTTAAAGGATCTAAAGGGAGACAAAACTCAAATACAATAGTAATGGAGGACTTCAATACCCCACTTTCAGCAATGGACAGATCAACCAGACAGAAAATTAGCAAGGAAAAAGCAGAGTTAATCGACACTTTAGACCAAACGGACCTAAAAGATATCTACAGAACTTTTCATCCCACTGTTGCAGAATGCACATTCTTTTCATCAGTGCATGGAACTTTCTCTAGCATAGACCACATGCTAGGCCATAAAGCATGACTCAGCAAATTCAAAAAAATCAAAATCATACCAAGTATCTTCTCAGACCACAATGCAATGAACCTGGAAATCAGCAACTCAGGAATCTCTAAAACATATACAAACACATGGAGACTGAACAACATGCTCCTGAATGAACAGTGGGTCATAAGAGAAATCAAAAGAGAAATAAAAAAAATCTGGAAAGAAATTAAGACAATTCAACATATTAAAACTTATGGGATACAGCAAGAGCAGTAAGAGGAAAGTTTATAGCAATAGGTGCCTACATCAAGAAATTGGAAAGGCACAAAATAAATGAGCTTTCAATGCATCTCAAGGAACTGAACCCAAATCTAGAAATCTAGTAGGAGAAAAAGAAATAATTAAAATTACAGAAGAAATTTTAAAAATTGTAACCAAAAGACCAATACAAAATATGAGTAAAATGAAGAGGTGGTTTTTTTGAGGGAATAAATAAAATTGACACACCACTGGCCCAACTAACTAAAAAAAGGAGAAGACCCAAATCAATAAAATTAGAGATGAAAAAGGAAATGTAACAACAGACACCAGACACCACAGAAATAAAAAGAATCATCAGAAATTACTACAAAGAGCTGTGTTCCAACAAACTGGGAAATTTAGAACAAATGGATAGGTTCCTGAACACAGCCAATCTACCTAAACTGAGCCATGAAGACATAGAAAACCTAAACAGGCCCATAACCAAGATGGAAATTGAATCAGTAATAAAGACTCTTCCAACAAAGAAAAGCCCAGGACTGGATGGCTTAATGTTGAATTCTACCAGACATTTAAAGAACTAACTCCACTTCTTCTCAAGTTATTCAAAACAATTGAAAGGGAGGGAATCCTCCCAAATTCTATCTATGAAGCCAACATCACCTGAATTCCTAAGCTTGGAGAAAATGCAACATAAAAAGAGAACTACAGACCACTTTCCTTGATGAACACAGACGCAAAAATCCTCAAAAAATTCTAGCCAATCGAATCCAACAACATATCAGAAAGATCATTCACCTGGACCAAGTGGGATTTATCCCTAGTATGAAATGATGGTTCAATATTCACAAATCAATCAATGTGATACATCATATTAACAAACTGAAGAACAAAAACCATGTGATTAGCTCAATAGATGCAGAGAATGCATTTGATAAAATACAACACCCTTTAAAGATGAAAACTCTAAACAAATTGGTTATTGACCTAATACCATCAAATGATTAGAGAAAATTGGGGAAACCCTGCAAGAAATTGGCATAGGCAAAGACTTCTTGGAAAGACCCCAGAGGCACAGGCTCATCAAAGCCAAAGTTAACAAATGGGATTACATCAAATTGAGAAGCATCTGTATTGCAAAAGAAACACTCAGCAAAGTCAAGAGGCAATCAACAGAATGGGAGAAATTATTTGCAAACAATGCAACTGATAAAAGATTAATAATCAGGATATATAAAGAGATCAAGAAACTTCACAACAACAAAACAATCCAGTGAAGAAATGGACCAAGGATTTAGACATTTTTCAAAAGAGGAAATCCAAATGGCCAACAGACACACACAGAAATGATCAGGATCACTAGCTGTAAGGGAAATGCATATCAAAACTACAATAAGGTTCTATCTCATCCCAGTTAGAATGGAATTCATACAGAAATAAACAAACAACAAATGTTGGCAAGGATGTAGGGGGAAAGGTGCACTAATCCACTGATGGTGGGTGTGAACTGTCAAAACCACTATGGAAGTCAGTTTGAAGATTCCTCAGAGGTCTGAAAATAGACCTACCATATGACCCAGCCATTCCACTCCTAGGAATTTTCCCAAGGGAAATGAAATCAGCAAATAAAAGAGTTATCTGCACCCCCATGTTTATTGCAGATCAATCCATAATAGCTAAGACATCTAATCAGCCTAAATGCCTATCAACCGAAGACCAAATAAAAAAATTATGGGATATGTTCTCTATGGAATACTATACAGTGTTGGCTGGTGCCACGGCTCATTTGGCTAATCCTCTGCCTGCAGCACCAGCACCCCGGGTTCTAGTACTGGTTGGGGCGCCAGATTCTGTCCCGGTTGTTCCTCTTCCAGTCCAGCTCTCTGCTGTGGCCCGGGAAGGCAGTGGAGGATGGCCCAAGTTCTTGGGCTCTGCACCCACATGAGAGACCAGGAGGAAGCACCTGGCTCCTGGCTTCGGATTGGTGCAGCACTCTGGCCACAGCGCACCAGCCGTAGCGGCCATTTGGGATGTGAACCAACAGAAGGAAGACCTTTCTCTCTCTTTCTCTCTAACTCTGCCTGTGAAAAAGAAAGAAAGAAAAAAATACTATACAGTGTTAAAACAAAATGAAGCCCTGGGGCTGGCATTGTGGCTCAGCGGGTTAATGCCCTGGCCTGAAGCACTGGCATCTCATATGGGCACTGGTTTGAGACATGGCTGCTCCACTTCTGATCCAGCTATCTGCTATGGCCTGGGAAAGCAGTAGAAGTTGGCCCAAGTCTTTGGGCCCCTGCACCCACGTGGGAGACCCAGAAGAAGTTCCTGGCTCCTGGCTTTGGATTAGCCCAGCTCCGGCTGTTGCAACAAACTGGAGAGTGAACCATCAGATGGAAGACCTCTCTCTCTCTCTCTACATCTGCCTCTACCTCTATCTCTCCTCTTTCTGTGTAACTCTGACTTTCAAATAAACAAATCCTTAAAAATAAATGAAGTCCGGTCATTTGTAACAAAATGGATGAATCTGGAAAACATCATACTTAGTGAAATAAGCCAGTCCCAAAAGGACAAATACCATATGTTCTCCTTGATCTGTGATAACTAATAGAGCACCTAAAAGGAAATCTGTAGAAATGAAATTGACACTTTGAGAAGCAATGAGTTGAACAGCCCTTGTCTTGATTGTCACAGAAGAGATTATTTTTTTCTTAGTGGACAATGGGACTGGGAATGGGAGAGGGAGGAGAAGGTGGGGTGGGATTGGGGTGGGGGTGGGTGGGTATGGTGAGAAGAATCACTATATTCCTAATGTTGTATTTATGAAATTTGTACTCATTAAATAAAATATTTCTTTGGGAAAAAAATGCCTGATCCAAATTGATCTTTTAATTTTATCTTTCCATGAAATTTTGAAGCAACCTCATATATGATCATTCTTCTAAGCCACCAATATATTTTTTATATTTAACATATACAACTGGATGATTTGTTGTATTACATTGTGAAATAGTCACAATCAAGGTAATTAACATTTCCACCACCTCACATAGCTATCATTTTCTTTCCTTTTCCCCCTTTGGTGAAAAAACAAGATCTGCCTTCTTAGGTAATCCCCAAGTACACAGTACAATATTGTTGATTATATTCATATTACTGCACATGGGATCTCTAGAACTTGTTCATCTTGCAGAAGTGAAATTTTGTACCCTATGGCCAACATCTCCCTATGTCTCCTTCCCCTATTATTTTCTACTTCTTATTCCATCTTGCTTATCATTTTATTTCCACATCTGGAACAATGGCTTACCATAGCAGCCTCGCAGATTTTTGAATACTAAATAGACAAATTCTTACTCACAATGGTAACACGGCAAACACATATGGAATTAAATTCAATAGGTCAGATATTCCAGATACTTCTCCAAGGGTGTGGACTTTGTCGGCTTTGTGGAAGAGTATAGTTAATCTTGCTGAGATTTCAGGTCAACACAAGGAATCCTTTTGTTCTCTAATATTCTATCAGATCTCTGGGGACCTCAAGGGACAAAGTCATACCTCTTCCAGGTGACAGTCCTCTTTATATACAATCACTCAATAATTACCTGTTGATGGTTTCAGTTCCTGGTCCATAATTTAAGGCAGAGTTAGATTCTTTCCTATTTTAGGAGAAACAACCTTAGTTTCTTAAATGATTTCTCAAGTGACTTATGACATGGTGAATTTGTTTATCAGGTACAAGCCAAAGCAATTTTAAGAGCAATAGGGGTTGCTATAAACACTCACACCAGGATAAAATGCAGAAACACGGGTTGCTGAGGGTGATACAGGACATGTGGCCAACCCAACCATGTGAATATTTGAAGCAATTTTTTCTATTTCTCATAACTTATTGTATTATATCAATGTAATAAGGATATTGTTGACTTTTTCATAGAGAAATATATTTGTTTCACTTTCTTAAAACATAGCCCCATATTCTGGGACTCAGCTAATCTGTTTTAAATATCATGTATATTATGTCTATGAAGCTAAGATGTATGTTTTCCACATATGTAAATTTCTGTGAATCCTCCAGATGATTTTAAAGTGTCTACAGTCCTTCCCACTATTTCAACATTTAATCAAAGATATTTGGTTTTATTTTGAACAACTCTAGAGTTTATTTTAGGAGTGTCAGTTTTTCTCCCAAGTGCTCCCAATTTTAGAACAAAGGAATCACTTTTCAGAAGAACTCACAGTATCCAAATATATCAACAATTTACTGTTCATTATCAGATGTCATAAGTTCCCTTGTTCTCTAGCCCCCACCTCATGAGTCAGTGGCCTAAGTTATATGCAGATGGAGATGTGGAAATAGAGAGAAAGATGCAGTTTTGAGGCTCAGAACTGCATACTCCAAATCAGGCACTTTGGCACGCTGGGTACCTCAAACTGAAGGAGATCGGAAGGGTCTCAGAGCCAAGACGTTTTCTCTGATCTTCTACCATCCTGCTTTCTCTTTTCCCCACTTCTCCCACAAGCAGATCATAGAAACAGAATTTTCCCCCACACCATTCATAAAACCCAGATATGTCACTCTCTGCCTGTGGATCTTGGCATTGGAAAAAGTATTACACAGGAAAATAAAGGCAGGGGAGGAGCCTCCAGGGAACATCAAAAGGTTCATGAAAAAGAGAATAAAAAGCTAAGTGTATTTTTGTACAAAAACTTAGAAATCTATGGATACTCACATTTGCATTGAAATAACTTGTCAAAGTTCATGTAACCATAAAGGTGGAGCTAAAGAGTCAAACCAATGCAATATTGTTCTAAAGTTTGTCTAACGATCCACCACCCCATCAAGACTAGATTGACAGGAAGGATACATAGAAAGCAAGAGAACTGTAAGGGGTAGTTGCAACTGTCCAGACACGAGGATAAGGCAAGAGGAGAAAGAAGCTAAGGGTGAGATATTAAACGAAGAACTAGTTGGATTGTGACATTCTTTGTATTTGTCAGCTTGATTAGTAGCATAAATGTGACTGGTCAACACTGATAAAAAGAGAGACCGTTAGGTAGGAGAACAACTTTTTTTTCTTGACATTTTTGAATTTAAAGGATAACAAAAATAAAGAAATTTGGTATATAGATACCACTAACATAAATCTTTGCAGTCTATAACACCAGCATCCCATATTTATACCCATTCGAGTCCTGGGTGCTCCACTTCTGATCCAGCTCTCTGCTAATGTACCTAGGAAAGCACCAGAGGATGACCCAAGAGCTTGGAAGACCCAGATGAAGTTCCAAGCTCCAGGCTTTGGTCTGGCCCAGCTCTGCTGTTGTGGCCATCTGGGAAGTGAAACAGTGGATTTAAGACTTCTCTCTCTCTCTCTGTCTCCTTCTCTGCCTCTCCCTCTCTGTAACTCTGCTTTTCAAATAAATAAATATTTTTTTAAAAAAATAAAATAAATCTTCACCGAGTTTTCCTTGTTCTGTTCTACTTCACTGAGAAGAAATTATATTGGTGGAAATATAGGATGGCTACTACCAAGAACAATGAAAAAAAGTATTATTTTGTTGTAGAAATAAAAATAAAGATACCTAGAGAACTTACATAAGTTGTTCAAGATCACACAGCTTAACAGCCAAACCTTTGGTATTTTTTTTTAATTTATTTATTTGGAAGGCAGAGAGAGAGAGAGAGAGGTGGGTTCACTCCCCAAATAGCCTCAACAGCCGGGGCTGGGCCAGGTTAAAGCCACGAGTCAGGAGCTTCATCCAGTTCTCCCACCTGGGTGCAAGGTCCCAAGAACTTGGGCCATCTTCCACTGCTTTCTCAGGCACATTAGCATGGAGCTGGATCAGAGCAGAGCAGCAGGGACTTGAACCAACGTCCATATGGGATGCTGGCACTGCAGGCAGCAGTTTAACCCACTATGCCACAATGCCAGCTCCTTTGGTGATTTTTTTGATGATTAATAATTATATATCAGAATACTCACCATTAATGATGATTTTCTATCACTTAGGCAAAGAGAGCTCAAAGTATGAAGAGGTAGAGACAATAATTGAACAAGTGACAGAACAAATGAATGAATGACAGGAATGTTAACAATGAATTCTCGCTACCTTGAATTTACTTTTCCTGTGTTTCCATTAAACCATGTAGGTTTCTTTTTTGCTTTTTACAGATATTAATGCAATCTCAAGATATTTCTACTAAATGCCTACATTGGTGTTGGACTCAGACTCTCAAGAATTGGAGCTGTTCCATCAAATTGGGCAGCAATTTTCAGTCCTCGCTTTAGTCAGAAATCCCTGCTAGGCTATATTTTATGGTTCAATAGGCAAATGTTCCTTTGTATGTCTTTGTATTGTGACTTGCCCCATAGATTTTTAAGCATTAATTGTGGGAACAGCTGATCAAATCTGGACAGGCGGGCTTCACCTTGTTTGGACACACTTCAATTCTCTCCAGATAGACATTAATTTATCTAGTTTACTGAACTGCAAATGAGAGCACCATGTTCTTTTCCTTCTGACAGATTCATGTTCATTGGATTACATAATCTCCAACAAGAGGGGACCAACCCATTAGGTAATTACAAGGATTAATGAGACTTGGTCATGTTAAAGCAACATTGAAAGCTCTGATTGGAAAAGTGCTGAGGTGACCATAAAATGTTGGTCTCTATCTATGCTCAGGCCAAGAACCTGCTTTCAAAGACCCAACTCTTTTTTCAAAGATACTGTGGGGTAGTAACTAGATGTTTTCCTAAGCAGGATAGCCCATCTTTGAGATTAGATGACACCTGGTATGACTAGAACAGAGGCCCTCAAATTTCAGCACAACTCAGAATCACCTGGAGAGCTAGACCCCTTGCTCAGAGCTTCGGATTCAGTAAGTCTGGAATGGTGCCTGAGAACATGCATTTTTTAAGATTTTTTTTTTTTTTTTTGAGAGAGAGAGATAAAAAGATGTCTTCCATTCACTGGTATACTCCCCAGGTGACCATAACAGCTGGACCTGGGCCAGGCCAAATCCAGGATCCAGGAACTCCCTCTGGGTAGGAGGGACTAAAGTACATTAGCAGGAAGCTGGATTGGAAGCTAAGGAGCTGGAACTCAAACCAGGATCTCTATTATGGGATGCAGGCACCCCAAATGGCAACTTAACCCACTGTGCCACAACACCTACCCCAGCATCTGCATTCCTAACAAGTTTCCAGGTCCAGGTACAGCCCTTTGGGAATCACCACTCAAGGGGTTGGACATTCTCTCACCAGTGGGACTGAGAATATAATATCCCAGGGAAGCTGTGGAAACTTCTAGACAGGTCAAGAGATAGTCATTTAAAATTAGACCTGAAGTTTGCTGTATCTTCATTTTCTTACTGTTTATTTATTTGTTTGAAAAGGAGATATGCAAGAAAAAAAAGAAAGAAAGAAAGAAATGTCTTCCAATACTCTTGTCTAGATCTAGTGTTATCAGGTTAAGAGTCTGTCAATGCCTGCTTCTAACACCACTAACTCTACGCGCACATCTTTTCCCTCTACCAATAATAAAAACAAGGCAAAGCAAAAACAGAAGCCTAATGGGAACGTTGTGGTCTCTTAGCAGCCTTGGAACAGTGGACAACAGCACCATATAGGATTGCTCCGGTCAGGGGAAGGTGAAGCCAGCATTTGGGAATGCTGTGAGAACGCAAACAGTTTAAACCGGGCAAGAGGCCTGAGGAAATTACAGAGGGAAAACTTTCCACCCGAGGCTCCAGTTGCCAGGGAGTTTGTGTAGGTTGCTGGGGACCTCACCCCTCTGTGGCTCCACTGTGACTCACTGTGTCCCTGGGAAGTCGTGGACTCAGCAACCAGAGAAAACCCGGGAACTGCCTTTGATCTACTGGGCTGCAATGCCTCAGAGGGCGTCAGTTTGTAAAACCAGGAAGTTTCTGATCAAGCAGCAGTAGTAGGGCCTGTCCTCCCATTCCTAGAAGTCAGTCTGGTTCTGACCCAGGTAGAAAGGGTGAAGTTATGGAATGTGAGGATAGGTCCCCTGGGAGAAGCTGGAGAGACTGAGAGAGAGAAAGGGAGAGAGACAGACAGATGCCCCCAGACCCAGCTCAAATGTCAGGTAAGCCAGGCACTTCCAAGTCCCTGTTTGTTCCTGGAACCCAAGTCAGACCTCCTGTTTTAGAGTTGGACAGCCTCTGTCCCCTAAAAGACATGGCTCTTAGCTCTGGGTGTGTTTTATCCCTTGCCAAATCTAATAAAAACCAGAGGCAAAGATATGAATCTCGTCTTCCCCATCCCCTCCACAAAGAAGAGTGCCTATGGCCTCAGTGCCTATCAAACTTGGCCTTGGTTTAAGCAACACTTCTTCCCCTTTCAGGGCAGTACACAGAAATGATCAGGGGTCTTTCTCACAAGCAGATCCCACTGTCAGTTTGCACTGTGGCCTGAGATTCTGCACCACTAACACCTCCCAAGAGATGCTGATGCTGCTCTGTGGACCAGGCTTTGAGGAGCAAAGGATTCATTTTCAACTTTGGTTGCTCAATAAGATTGCTCTGGAGACCGTTTTCTTTGTTTTTTTTTATTGTTTTTTATAGATTGACACCCAGGAGTTCACAGATTTTGATTTCAGTGTTCTGGAAGGGAGTCTAGTATTAAAAGTTTTCTAGAAGATTCATCATGCAACTAGGACTGAGAAACAGTCCAACTGAATGTTTTCAAACTGTGAACTGCAGTCATTAGTGGGACAGAATCATAAATAACACTGAAAATATTTAAATGAAATAGAGCAGAACACAGCAAAGCACATCATGATTGTGTTAGTACTGTTCTATGAAACTTTTCAGCTATGTATCTGGATGGGTATAAAACCCTAAATGTAGAAAATATTACTGGGGACTACAGGCAAACAACTCTGCAAGTCTTTTGCAATGACTTAAAAGTGCAAAAGTAAATGCAGACAATATGTAAATGAATGAGTATGGTGGTATGCACTTTTTATGTTATATGATTTTTACACATCACAAAATGATTGCCTTTCAACCATTTAAAATGTAAAACCAGGGGGGCAGGTGTTTGGCTTAGCAGTTAAGAAGCTTGATAAGCTGCCAGCACCCCATGTTGGAGTTGCTGTATTCAAGACCCAGTCCCATTCTCAACTCCAGCTTCCTGCTAATGCAAACCCTGGGTGACAGCAGTGATGACCCAAATAGTTGGGTCCCTGCCACCCTTATGGGAGGCCTGGACCGAGTTCTTTGCTTCGATCAGGCCTGGCTCTGTCTATTCAAGCATTTGGAGAGTGAACCAGCAGATGGGAGCTTGCTCTTGCTCTCTCTCTCTCTCCACCACCCCCACCAACGTGTGTGTGTGTATGTGTGTGTACGCATACATCTGTCTCTCTGCCTCTCAAATAAACAAACAAACAAAAAAAAACCACTCTTATTTCATGTACTCTTAACAAAACAGCAGTCTGATTGTGGATCCTGTAGACATTGTTGACCCTGACCTGGGCTGAGATTTCATCATTGTTTTGATCCTCACCCTGATTTGATAAGTAATAACCAACTGCTTCAGGCTTGGTCTCAAAATAGTCTGCTTTGTATTTTGATTAAAAACACCTGGATTTAGAGACCAGGTCTTTTGTGGTTGTTAGTAATAACAGTTGTTGTTAAAATAAAAATAGCGTTCTGAGCTTAAAAGTCTCTGTCAAGTCCTGAGTTAAATACGGCAAAGTGCTCTTGTTGAGGAACAGCTCGACTCACTGCACAGGACACGTGAGTCTTCACACCACCTTGCATTTTGCTTTGATAATGAAATCCTGGCACTCTCACCAAGAAATTGGCAATTTATCGTTAAGGATAAGGTGTGCCTTGCAAACAAACAATTGACAACATGATTATCAACGAAAGTAAGTTCCTTACAAGCCAACCTGATTGTTTCTTACTCTTACAGACATTTTTATTCTTGAATAGGAAACTAATTATTTCAATGAAAGCTCTGGTTAAAACATCTGTCTTTTCTGTTAGTTGGCAAATCAATCTATTGGAGGATTTTGAGCTGTTCAAAGAGACAGAGTTAAAAGACTGCTGGGTAATTTGTGGGGGTGGGGCATACTGTTCCCCTTATTTTAGCTACAATAATAAATATTTGTTCAATATACCGTGTGCCTGTCCTTGGCTCAGCCTTTGAAGACATGGCAGTTTAAACCCCAAGCTATCACTTATGAACTTACAGGGCCTACACGATTGGAAACTGACAAAGCCCAGTACTGTGAGCACAGCTAGAGGTTTTACCAGCAGCATCTCTGAGGCATCATGTCAAGCAGAGATTCCTCAGGATCAGCATGGATTAAATCCCTTCCAGACAGGGAAGCTGTAAAGGGCTGTAAGGCCATTGCAGCCAAGAAAGACCAGCAGAAAGCAACACAAGCTGAGACTAGAGAAGCGGGCATGGTCACACCTCCAAGGACTGGTGGTCAGGCAGCCAGGTAAAGAAGGTCGGACTTTACTTTTGAGGATTTTATATAGGATAGTTACCTGAACAGATCTGTAATTTTAATATTCAAGTGGATTCAAGCTCAGAGTTGACTTGTTCACTTCAAATGACAACAGAATGCGACTGGCCCATGGTAGACCTCAATAATCTTCACTATAGCTATTAAAATAATTATGCAGGGGTCAGCGCTGTGGCAAAGAGGCTAAAGCCACCACCTGCAGTACTGGCATTCCCATATGGGTGCCAGTTCGAATCCTTCCTGTTCCACTTCTGATCTAGCTCTCTGCTATGGCCTGGGAAAGCAGAAGATGGCCCAAGTCCTTGGACCCCTGTACTTGCTAGAAGAAGCTCAAGGCCCGTGGCTTTGGATCAGCACAGCTCTGGCCATTGTAGCCAGCTGGGGAGTGAACCAGTGTATGGAAGACCTCTTTCTTTCTCTCTCTCTCTCTCTCTCAAAGCCCTAACCCTCACCCTCCCCATCTAATGTTACTTGCAGAGGGGACCTTTAGGAGGTAACTAGATTTCGATGGAAATATTGAGGATGGGGCCTCATGATGGGATTCATTCCCTTAGAAGAGACATCAGAGAACTTTCTCCCTCTCCCCCCACCTTCCCTCCTCCCTCTTTCCCCTTCTCCTGTTCTCCTTCTCTTGGGAGGACACACTCGGGGGGCAGCTTCCTACAAACCAGAAAGAAAGTCTTCATCAGAGCTTTGCCATGCTGGTACCCTGATCTTGGATTTCCAACCTTCACACCTCCAAAACAAGACAATAAATTCCTTCTGTTTAAGCCACTCAGCCCTTGTGATTTTGTTATGGCAGCCTAAACAGACTAATACAATTAGAAAGAAAAAATATCTATGAGACCTGGGAATGACCAGAAACACCCCCTTGTTATAAAATCTGGTCTGAGTGCTGTGCAGGGTTCTAATCACCCATGTGCACAAAAACAGTGAGTTTGCTTGGAATGGGAAAGAAATGACTACAGTTTTTTTTTTTTTTTTTTGACAGGTAGAGTTATAGACAGTGAGAGAGAGGGACAGAGAGAAAGGTCGTCCTTCCGTTGGTTCACACCCCAAACGGCCGCTGCGCCGATCTGAAGCCAGGAGCCAGGTGCTTCCTCCTGGTCTCCCAAGCACTTGGGCCATCCTCCACTACCCTCCTGGGCCACAGCAGAGAGCTGGACTGGAAGAGGAGCAACCGGGACTAGAAACCAGTGCCCATATGGGATGCCGGCGCCATAGGCGGAGGATTAACCAAGTGAGCCACGGTGCCGGCCCCATGACTACAGTTTCGAATACAATTCAGCTCCTGAACAGTACAGACAAAAACAGCAGCTTCTACCCTCTGGCAGCTTGCTTTCCTTCTGTCAGATTCCTTATCACATGCAGTCACTGCTTCTGGAGATAGCCATGGCAAAAGTGTGGGGAGAACTGACCCACAAGTTGGAGGGTTGGCCAGTTCTCCTAGGACACAAACTCTATCTGCTGCTATTTATTCGATCACTGTGAGCTCTAAAATCCCACTGATAAGGGGTAGCCCATGGTAGCCCATACAGCAACACAGATAATGCAACAGCCATGTCATGAAGTGGTCACCCCTCACCACGGTTGTGTTTCTGTTGTTCCCCAGTGCACCAGGTGCCTGAACTGGCTGTGTCCCACTGGCCAAGCAGAATGTCCTGGCTTGAGCTCCCCAGAGACACCTGCTGTAAGTGGGAGGTAATACTATGATGAATATCATTGCTCAGACAGTGACTGCCTTGACATGAGACAGCTGTATGGAAATCCACATGGGTATTGGGAGCCCATATATTGAGCCATCTTCTGCTGCTTCCCCTCATGCATTAGCAGGGAGCTGGATCATAAGTGGAGCAGCCAGGACTCAAACTGGCATCCATATGCATAACAGGCAGCAGCTTAACCTACTGCATCACAACACCAGCCCTGAAGCATGGATATCTTACTATTCTAGACTATTCCTGGGATCTGTTTGACAGCAGAACTTTCAGTCTCTATTTCTCCTTCTGCACAGTAAAAAAGTCTGGAAAAAAATCTCATTTTTGTCTGCATGCCCGTATCTGTCCAATCTTATTTCTCAATCCAGATCAGTGAAGAAAATGTGTGTCCGCAGCCAGAGTAAGTGAATGACCCTAATTTCTAATAACATTCCCAGGGCTGAATCCAAGTGTCCCCTTCGACCTCAAAAGGGGGAGGCTGCCAAACCTGCAGCTCAGACCCACTGGCCAACTGACCCCAACTTTGGAATAGCTGAGAAACAAAAAAGAAACCCCCAAATCTAGCATTCTACCCTTGCCTTTGTAGTCCCAGCACACTCTCTACAAAACCTGAGAATTATGCAATGAAACTCCAGGTGGGACCCATACAGGGCTGAGCCCCTGACTGTACCCTAGGCCAGGCTATTGCTGCCCTCTCCTGTGCCTTTCACTGAGGGTACTCAAGCAGATGGAGTGTGGCCTTTCCTAACACTGCTCACTCCTAAAGGAGCTACAGTGAGAGAGTTGCTAAGGTTTTTCCAACTATTTGTTTAGACAGATGAGTTTGGATTAGAGGACAGACTCCAGTTGCTTAACATATATCCACGTGCTCTCCACATCCCCCAGCCTTGCTCCCTTATGGTTGGATCTGGGTCATGTGACTAATTCTGCCAATAGGAAGAGCTACATTGTCACTTCCAGGTGTGGCCCCTTAAGACTCCCTCCATCAGTTCTTCCTCTGTCTTTCCACTTGGATAACTAGAACAATTGTGTCACTCCACAATAGTAGAGGCCATCAGATCTGCATCAGACCAGAATTTGAGGGGGAAATATATCCCTTATTTTATTATATCAATGAGATTCTAGGAGTCAAAGTTAAATATCCTTGCTCATTCAGAAGTATTGTATTAAAAAAAGTTACAGATTTGGAGAAAATATCTGTTACACAACAACACAGGATTTGTATCCAGAATTCTACAGAACGTCTACAACCCACTATGTATGTAAATTATGCCTCAATTGAAAATAGCGTAGTATTTTAGGAAGGGTATTTGGCACAGGATGCCCAAGTCCAATTTTAGAGTATCTGGGTTAGCATCCCAGCTCTGCTCCCAATTCCAGTTTCTTGTTAATGCAGACTCAGGGAGGCCATGTAATGGTTCAAGTATTTGGGTCCCTGCCACCCATAATGGAGACTTCAGCTTCAACCAGACATTTGATGAGTGAACTGGTGGTAGAAACACTATCAAAGATGGCAGAATAGGGAGGTAGCTTACTGCTCTAGTCTAGAGGAAGATAGTCAAAAACATGTGGAGAGAGTGCAATGTTAGGGAAGAGTTAGGAAGAAAACGGCAGAGGAAACTCCACGCGAATTAGAGGAACACTGTGGACCTATGTGGAGGGTGTGGACATGCATAACTGCGGACCCCAGCAGTCAAGAGCTTCAGTACCAGCTATGGAGAGTGAAGTGAGGTCAGACTGCAGGCAAAGCCACTGGCAATACAGCTGCAGGAAGAGCCTGGTTTGAGTCTGGCTTGGGGCCCTGTAGGGGGCAGTATATCTGCTAACCTAGAGGGAGAAAAAAGGGAGCACAATTCTCTCTCCCTGAGCACCTGGCACCGGTGTCCTTTAACTAGCAAGAGTGGGCGGGTGCCATTTTGCACGTATGTAACAGCTGCACCAGCTCATGTCTGTGTGTCCAGCAACAAGCTGAAGGGGACATCTGAGTCCAGCTGGCAGAACTGACACGGGGCTGCATGCTCATGAGTGTGGGAGCCTTGTGTGCTGGGACTGTGAAAACACTGTGGCTGTGTGTGAGGGTGCAGGTGTGGCTGGGTCTTTGGGCAGTCACTGTGGGTGGCTCCACATGCTCAGGGATCTCTGATTCCCTGGAAAGGGCCATTGCTGTGGGATCTGTGCTCACACTGAGGACTGCAGGGATCCTTTGTGTGGTTCTTGTGGCAGTGCAGATGAATACTGTACCCACCAGGGCTAGCACCCAGTCACTGGTCTCCTTGGAGGGAAGGAGGGAAGTGTAAGACTATACCAAAACAGCTGAACAAACCTCCCCTCTGATTAAAAATAACTAAATAAAAAATAAAAGGATATTTACCATGGCCAAATTGGGAGTCACCTTAGACACTCCCTCACCCTGGAGCACTGAACAGAGCTCCCTGGCCATACCAAGCACATGCCTCTGGGTATTCACTGAAAGAACAGACACTCCACTAATCCACAGAGAAGTAGTCCAAAGATAGAAGCCATCACAGGGGAAAAAAAATAAACCAACAAGAATCTCCATAAATGCCTAGAAATATACACAGCAATTCAAGAAACAATAAGGAAGACAACATGATGCACCCAAAGGAACACAACACTTCAATACTAGAATATGAAGATGAGAAATGCCAGAAACAGAATTTAAAAATTGATTGTAGGGTTATTTAGAAATAATCAGAAGCAAATCCATGAACTAAAGAAATCCATACATGACATGAAAGAAATTTTTTCTCATGAAATTGAGATTTTAAAGAGAAATCAAAACAAAATATTGGAAATTAAGAACTCAATAGATCAAATAAAAATGCAATGGAAAGCCTTAATAACAGACTTGGTAAGGCAGCAGAAAGAACACAGGCGTTAGAAAACAAATCCCTAGAAATTTTATAGTCAGACCAAACATACATATCTTAGGAGTTCCAGAAGGTGTAGAAAGACAGAAGGGATTAGAAGGCCTTTTTGGTGAAACACTAGCAGAAAACTTCCCTAAATTGGAGAGATAGGGACATCCAAGTACAGGAAGCACACAGAACTCCCAATAGACATGACCAGAAAAGATCTTCACCAACATACATTGTAGTCAAACTCTCCACAGTAAAACATAAAGAAAAGATGCTAAAATGTGCATGAGAAAAATGCCAGCTTACTTTCAGATGATCTCCAATTAGACTCACAGCTGACTTTTCCTCATCAGAAACCCTACAGGCTAGGAGAGAATGGCAAGATATAGTCCAAATCTTAAGAGGAAAAAAAAACTGTCAATCCAGGATACTATACCCTGGAAAGCTTTCATTTATGAATGAAGGTGAAATAAAGGCCTTCCATAACAAACAGAAATTGAAAGAATTTGTCAATCCTCGTCCAGCCTTACAAAAGATACTTAAGGATGTGCTACACACAGAAACATGGTCATCACTATGAAAGAAAGTAAAAGCAGAAAATCTCCCAGTAAAAGTACAAAGGAAATCAAAGTAAACAATAGGAATATTTATGGAAAAATGGCAGGGCCAAGTTGTCACTTATCAGTAGACACCTTGAATGTAAATGGCCTCAGCTCTACAGTTAAAAGGTACAGGCTGGCTGAATGGATTAAAAATAAGACCTGGTATTCAGAAGATGGTGGAATAGAGAGGGAGCTTACTGCTCTAGCCCAGTAGAGGATACTTTTTAAAAAGTGGAGATAACGTGGTCTTGAGGAAGAGTTAGGGAAAAATGGCAGAGGAAACTTTACTGAAATTAGAGGGACATGGTGGACCTACATGGAGGGTGTGGACGCCCATGGCTCGGGACTCCAACAGCCGAGAGCCAACCCACCAGTGCTGGAAAGTGAGGTGAGATCAGCCGGCGCTGCGGCTCACTAGGTTAATCCTCTGCCTTGCGGTGCCAGCATACGGGGTTCTAGTCCCGGTCGGGGCACCGATCCTGTCCCGGTTGCCCCTCTTCCAGGCCAGCTCTCTGCTGTGGCCAGGGAGTGCAGTGGAGGATGGCCCAAGTACTTGGGTCCTGCACCCTATGGGAGACCAGGATAAGCACCTGGCTCCTGCCATCGGATCAGTGCGGTGCGCCAGCCGCAGCGCACCAACCGTGGCGGCCATTGGAGGGGGAACCAACGGCAAAAGGAAGACCTTTCTCTCTGTCTCTCTCTCTCTCACTGTCCACTCTGCCTGTCAAAAAAAAAAAAAAAAAAAAGAAAGTGAGGTGAGATCAGATCACAGTAGCCCAAACCACTGGCAAAAAAGTGTCAGGAAGAGCCTAGAGGGAATGAGGCTTAAAGCCCTGTGCTGGAAAGTACATCAGCAAACTAGAGGAGAAAAAAAAAAACAAAAACAGGACACATGTTTCTCTATCCCCAGTCACTTAACAAAGGTGTACTCTGTCTGACAAGCCGAAAAGTGGGTGCCATTTTGGACATACATAACAGCTGCAAAAGCTTGTGTCTGCGCCCAGCAATCAGCCGAGCAGAGACTCCTGACTCTGGTGGGGAGAAATAACAGGAGACTATTGTGACTGTGTGAAGCTTCTGAACTGGGACTGTGAAAAGAAAAAAAAACTGAGGGTGTGTGAGAACTCATGGAGTGGCTGGGACTTACGGCAGTCACAGTAGGAGACTCCACAAGCTCAGAGATTCCTGGTTACCTGGTGAGGGACATTATTGGGGAATCTGAGCTTACACTGAGAACTGCACAGATCCTTTGTGTGGTCCTTGGAACAGAGCAGATGATTATACCCACAGGGGCTAGTGCTCAGGCACTGGTCTCCACTGAGGACAAGAGTTCAGCTGAGCACAATATACTTCCATTCTGGTTAAAAAAAAAAAAAAAAAAAAAAGATGAGATTTACCACACCAAATCTGGGTATGTCACCTTAGGCACACCTTTAACCCTGAAGAACTGAACAAAGCTCTCTGGCAACACTCACTAAAATCCTCTAGAGATTATGAAAGCAGACAATCCACTTATCTACAGAGTCATAGTACAACTATAAAAGCCACGATAGTGGGAAAAAAAGAAAAAGAAGAAACCAACCGGTATCTCCACAAACGTGAACAACAAATACAACAATCCAAGGTACAAGAATAAGGAAGACAACAACATGCTCCCAAAAGAACACAACACTTCAATACTAGATTATGAAGACAATGAGATAGAAGAAATGCAAGAAATGGGACTCAAAAAATTGATAAGATAACATAGAAGTAAACAAAAGCCAATGCATGAACTACTGAAATCCATGCAGGACATGAAAGAAAACTTCTCCCATGAAATTAGGATCCTAATGAGGAATCAAAAAGAAATGAAGAATTCAATACAACATGAAATAGAGATCTTAAAGAAAATAAAAATGAAATTAAGAATGCAATAGAACAAATAAAAAATGCAGTGGAAAGCCTTAAAAACAGAATAAGTGAGGCAGAAGAGAGAATATCAGACTTAGAAGACGGAGCACAGGAAAGTATACAGTCAAACCAAAGAAAAGAAGAGGAAATTAGAAATCTAAAAAAATCTGTTCGGAATGTACAGGATACTATTAAAAAAATGAAACCAACATATGGGTTCTAGGAGTTCTTGAAGGCATGGAGAGAGAGAAAGGTTTAGAAGGCCTTTAGGTGAAAACTAGCAGAAAACTTCCTGGGTTTGGAGAAAGAAAGGGACATCCAAGTACAGGAAACACACAGAACTCCCAATAGACATGACCAGAAAAGATCCTCACCACGACGCACTGTAATCAAACTCACCACAGTGAAACATAAAGAAAAGATTCTAAAACGTGTAAGAGAGAAACGTCAGATTACTTTCAGTTGATCTCCAAATAGACTCACAGCAGACTTCTCATAAGAAACCCCGCAGGCTAGGAGAGAATGGTGAGATAAAGACCAAGTCCTAAGAGAAAAAAACTGTCATCTCAGAATATTATACTCTAAAAAGCTCTCATTTCTGAATTAAGATGAAATAAAGAATTTTCATAACAAACAGAAATTGAAAGAATTTGTCACCACTCGTCCAGCCCTGCAAAAGATGCTTAAGGCTGTGTTATACACAGAAACATAGTCATCAATACAAAAGAAGGTAAAGGAAGAAAATCTCTCAGTAAAAGATCAAAGGAAGTTCAAAGTATAAATTGGGAATATTTTTGGAAAAATGGCAGGGCAAAGTCATCACTTATCAATAGTCACATTGAATGCAAATAGCCTCAAATCCCCAGTTAAAAGACATAGACTGGCTAAACGGATTAAAAAACAAAACCCATCTATTTGCTGCCTTCAAGAAACACATCTTACCAACAAAGATGCCCACAGACTGAAAGTGAAAGGTTGAAAAAAGATATTCCATGCCAACAAAAAAACAAAAAGGAGCTGGAGTATCCATCTTAATATCAGACAAAATAGACTTTAACGCAAAAACTGTTAAAAGAGACAAAGAAGGGCACTATATAATGATTAACAGATCAATTTAACAGGAAGATGTAACAATTATAAACGTATATGCAAATAACTACAGGGCACCTGGCTATTTAAAACAAATATAAAGGGATTTAAAGGGAGACTTAGACTATGATTCAATAGTATTTGGGGACTTCAATATTCCACTTTCAGCAATGGACAGAATAACCACAGAAAATCAAGGAAATAGCAGATTTAATCGACACAATAGACCAAATGGATCTGGTATCTACAGAAGTTTTCATCATACACTTGAAGAACACACATTCTTCTCAGCAGTGCAAGGAACCTTCTCTAGGATTGACCACATACTAGGCCATAGAGCAAGGATCAACAAATTTAAAAAAATGAAAATCATACCATGCATCTTCTTGAACCATAGTGGAGTGAAGCTGGAAATCAGCAACTCAGGAATCTTTAGAGCATATGCAAACACATGGAGACTGAACAACAAGTTACTGAATGAAAAGTGGGTTATGGAAAAAAATCAAAAGAGAAATCAAAAACTTTCTGGAAACAAATGAAGATAATAAAACAACATATCAAAACTTATGGGATACAGAAAAAGCAGTGTAAAGAGAAAAGTTTACAGCAATAGGTACCTACATCATGAAATTGGAAAGGCACCAAATAAATGAGCTATCAATGCATATCAAGGATCTAGAAAAACAACAATAAACCAAACCCAAAACTAGGAGAAAGGAAATAATTAAAATTAGATAATAAATCAACAAAATTGAGTCCAAAAATAATAACAAAAAGCAAAACGAAGAGCTAGTTTTTTGAAAAAAATAAACAAAATTGACACACCATTAGCCCAACTAACCAAAGAAAAGATAGACAACACCAAAATCAATAAAATTAGAGATGAAAAAGGAAATGTAACAACAGACACCACAAAATAAAAAGAATCATCAGAAATTAGTACAAAGAGTTGTATGCCAACAAACTGGGAAATCTAGCAGAAATGGATAGATTACTGGACTCATACAACCTACATAAATTGAGCCATGAATACACAGAAAACATAAACAGACCTATAACAAAGACAGAAATTGAATCAGTAATAAAGGCCCTCCCAACAAAGAAAAGCCCAGGACCAGATGGATTCACTGTTGAATTCTACCAGACATTTAAAGAAGAACTCCAATTCTTCTCAAACTATGCAAAACAACTGAAAGAGAAGGGATATTCCTAAATTCTTTCTACAAAGTCAGCATCACCTTAATTCCTAAACCTGAAAAAGATGCAGCAGAGAAAGAGAATTACACACCAATTTCTCTGATGAACATAGACAAAAAAGTCCTCAACAAAATTCTAGGCAATAGAATCCCACAACACATCAGAAAGATAATCCCTCAAGACCAAGTGGAAATTATCCTTGGTATTCAGCGATGGTTCAACATTCATCAATGAATCAATGTGAAACACCACATCAACAAACTGCGGAAGAAAAAAAAAACCATATGATTCTCTCAATAGATGCAGAGAAAGCATCTGATAAAATACAACAACTTTTCATGATGAAAACTCTAAGCAAATTGGGTATAGAAGGAACATTCCTCAACACAATCAAGGCAATTTATGAAAAACACAAGGCTAGCAATCTATTTAATGGGGAAAAGTTGGAAGCATTCCCACTGAGATCTGATACCAGACAGGGATGCCCACTCTAGTCATTGCTATTCAACATAGTACTGGAAGTTTTAGCCAGAGCTATTAGGCAAGAAAAAGAAACCAAAGGGATACAAATTGGGAACAAAGAAGTCAAACTATCTCTATTTGCAGACAACATGAATCTTTATCTAGGGAATCCAAAGAACTCCACTCAGAGACTAGTGGAACTCATAGAAGAGTTTGGTAAAGTAGAAGGATATAAAATCAATGCACAAAAATCAACAGTCTTTTTATACACAGACAATGCCATGGCTGAGAAAGAACTTCTAAGATCAATCCCATTCACAATAGCTACAACAACAATCAAATACCTTGGAATAAACTTAACCAAGGATGTCAAAGGTCTCTATGATAAGAATTACAAAACTTTAAAGAAATAAATAGAAGAAGATACAAAAAAGTGGAAAAATCTTCCATGTTCAAGGATTGGAAGAATCAATATCATCAAAATGTCAATTCTTCCAAAAGTAATTTACAGATTCAATATAATAACAATCAAAATACAGAAGACATCTTCTCAGATCTGAAAAAAAATGATGCTGAAATTCATATGGAGACACAGGAGACCTCGAATAGCTAAAGCAATATTAGAAACAAAAACAGAGTTGGAGGTTTCACAATACCAAATTTCAAGACATACCACAGGGCAATTATAATCAAAACAGCATGGTACTGGTACAAAAACAGATGGATAGACAAATGGAACAGAATAGAAACACCAGAAATCAACCCAAACATCTACAGCCAACTTATATTTGATCAAGGAGCTAAAACCAATTCCTGGAGCAAGGACAGTCTATTCAGTAAATGGTGCTGGGAAAACTGGATTTCCACGTGCAGAAGCATGAAGCAAGACCCCTACCTTACACCTTACACAAAAATCTACTTGACATGAACTCAAGACCTAAATCTACGACCCGACACCATCAAATTATTAAAGAACATCAGAGAAACCCTACAAGATAGAGGCACAGGCAAAAACTTCTTGGAAAAGACGCCAGAGGCGCAGGCAGTCAAAGCCAAAATTAACATTTGGGATTACATCAAATTGAGAAGTTTCTGTACTGCAAAAGAAACAGTCAGGAAAGTAAAGAGGCAACCGACAGAATGGGAAAAAATATTTGCAAACTATGCAACTGATAAAGGATTAATAACCAGAATCTACAAAGAGATCAAGAAGCTCCACAACAACATAACAAACAACCCACTTAAGAGATGGGCCAAAGACCTCAATAGACATTTTTCCAAAGAGGAAATCCAAATGGCCAACAGGCACATGAAAAAATGTTCAGAATCACTAGCCATCAGGGAAATGCAAATCAATACCACAATGAGGTTTCACCTCACCCTGGTTAGAATGGCTTACATTCAGAAATCAACCAACAACAGATGCTGGCGAGGATGTGGGGAAAAAGGGACACTAACCCACTGTTGGTGGGAATGTAAACTGGGAAAGCCACTATGGAAGACAGTTTGGAGATACCTCAGAAATCTGAATATAACCCTACCATTCAACCCAGCCATCCCTCTCCTTGGAATTTACCCAAGGGAAATTTAATTGGTAAATAAAAAAGCCATCTGCACCTCAATGTTTATTGCAGCTCAATTCACAATAGCTAAGACATGGAATCTACCTAAATGCCTGTCAACGGAAGACTGGATAAAGAAATTATGGGATATGTGCTCTATGGAATACTAGACAGCAGTAAAAAAAATGAAACCTGGTCATTTGCAACAAAATGGAGGAATCTGGAAAACATCATACTGAATGAAATAAGCCAGTTGCAAAGGGACAAATATCATATGTTCCCCAGATCTGAGCACCTAAAAGGAAACCTTTAGAAGTGAAACTGACACTATGAGAAGCAATGACTTGACCATCCCTTGTCCTGTAGAGGAACAGTTTACTACTTTATTCTTTTTAGTATTTTCTTTTTCTACTTAATACAATTTGTTGAACACTTTACTTAACAGAGAATTATTCTTAGGTGTTTAAATCCAATTGAAAATTGATCCCTGTTAAAAATAAGAGTGGGGGCTGGCGCCACAGCTCAATAGGCTAATCCTCCACCTGTGGCGCTGGCACACCGGGTTCTAGTCCCGGTTGGGGCGCTGGATTCTGTCCCGGTTGCTCCTCTTCCAGTCCAGCTCTCTGAGGTGGCCCGGGAGTGCAGTGGAGGATGGCCCCAGGTCCTTGGGCCCTGCACCCGCATGGGAGACCAGGAGAAGCACCTGGCTCCTGACTTTGGATCAGCGAGGTGTGCCGGCCACAGTGCGCCAGCCGCAGCAGCCATTGGAGAGTGAACCAATGGCAAAGGAAGACCTTTCTCTCTGTCTCTCTCACTGTCCACTCTGCCTGTCAAAAAAAAAAAATAGTGGGCATAAAAGAGGGAGGAGATATACAGTTTGGTCATGTTCCCTCAGACTTACCACTAAGGGTAGAGCTAAAACTTGCCATGGGACTCCAAATCCCATTTAGTTGGCAGGTACCAATGCCATATTACTAGTTAAAGTGATCAGTTTAAGTTCATAACTGATCATAAAGATATAATTGTCAAAGGGATCACATAAATAAGACTAGTGTCTGCTAATAATAACTGATAGAATTAAAAAGGAGAGAACAATCTAACATGGAAATCAGGCCATACAGCAGACTCATAGAATGACAAATGCCCTAAACAACACTCTGGCCTCAGAATAAGCTCTTCAGGCATTCAGATCTAGCTAAAAAGCCCCTGAGAGTTTCACAGGCATGGAAAGCCAAGACACTGTGGCAAAAAAATAACCTAAATCAAAGATCTCTGTGAGTGAAATCCCAGTGGAAAGAAGGGGCCAAAGAAGCAGGTACCTTTCTCTTAGGGAGTAGAGAACCTCCACTTTGATTATGGCCCTGTCTAAATAATGTATGAGTTTGTGGACTCAAAAGGCTTCCATAGCCTTGGCAGCTCATGACAAGAGCCTTGGGTAATCACTGACATCATATGAGTGTCAATTGTTAAATCAACAACAGGAGTCACTGTGCACTTGCTCCCCATGTAGGACCTCTTTCCTTAATGTGTTGTACTATGAGAATTAACAGTAAAACTAGTTTTCAAACAGTACTTTATACTTTGTGTGTCTGTGTGGGTGCAATCTGTTGCAATCTTTACTTAGAGTTGATCTTCTGTATATAAAGATAATTGAAAATTAATCTTAATGAAGAATGGGATGGGAGAGGGAACAGGAGGTGGGATGGTTTGGGGGCAGCAAGGTGGGTATGGGGGGAAGAACCACTATAATTCAAAAGTTGTACTTGTGAAACATATTTATTAAATAAAAGCTTTCTATAAAAAAGACCCATCTGTTTGCTGCCTGCAAGAACCACATCTCACCAACAAAGTTACATGCAGACTGAAAGTGAAAGGATGGAAAAAGATATTCCATGCTAACAGAAACCAAAAAGGTGCTGGTGTATCCATCTTAATATCAGACAAAATAGACTTTAACAACAACAACAAAAAAAAACTGTTAAAAGAGATAAAGAAGGGCATTATGTAATGATTAAGAGATCAATTCAACATGAAGATGTGATTATAATAAATGTATATGCACCTAATTGCAGGTCACCTGGATATTTAAAAGAAATGTTAAGGGATCTGAAGGGCAGCATAGACTTCCATACAATAGTAATGGGGGACTTCAATACCCCACTTTCAGCAATGGACAGATCAACCAGACAGAAAATCAGCAAGGAAACAATAGTTAATTGATATTATAGACCAAATGGACCTAATGAATATGTACAGAAGTTCCTATCCTAAGGTTGCAGAATATACATTCTTCTCACCCGTGCATGGAACTTTTGCTAGGATAGACCACAGGCCAGGCCATAAAGCAAGTTTCAGCAAATTCAAAAGAATCAAAATCATACCATGTATCATCTCTGACCACAATGGAATGACTCTGGAAATCAACACTCAGGAATCTCTAAAACATATGCAAACACATGGAGACTGAACAACACGCTCCTGAATGTACAGTGGGTCATAGAAGAAATCAAAAGAAAAATTAAAAAAAACTGTTAAGGAGCACTTTTTTACACTAATTATTGAACTCTTTACTTAGCATAGAGTTAATCTTCTATGTATAAACTCAATTGAAAATAGATCTTGGTTAAACAATAAGAATGGGAACAGGAGAGGGAAGAGGAACAATGTTGGGAGTGGGGGTACAGCGAGAAGAATCACTGTCACTATGTTCCCAAAGTTGTAGTTACAAAATTCATGAATTTTGTTTACCTTAAATAAAAGGTTTCTGGGGGAAAATAAAGAAGCATTCTCTGTGTCTCTCTACCTCTCTAATCGTCTGAAAGATCCTGATTTTTGGAGACATTACAATGCAAAATAAATGTTCATTTTTAAATCTATGTCATAGGGGAAAGATGTATCTTGAAAAGGAAAGGAAAATCCATAATCATCAAAAGGTTGAAGAAACCCAAGTACCCACATGCAGATGAGTGGATAAACAGAATGTTGTGTGCACATACAATGGAACAGTATTCTGCCTTTATTTTTTTTTTAATTTTTAAATTTTTTTTATTTTTTTCTTTTTGACAGGCAGAGTGGATAGTGAGAGAGAGAGAGACAGAAAGAAAGGTCTTCCTTTTTGCCATTGGTTCACCCTCCAATGGCCGCTGCGGCCAGTGCATCTCGCTGATCCGAAGCCAGGAGCCAGGTGCTTCTCCTGGTCTCCCATGCGGGTGCAGGGCCCAAGCACTTGGGCCATCCTCCACTGCCTTCCCGGGCCATAGCAGAGAGCTGGCCTGGAAGAGGGGCAACCAGGACAGAATCCGGCACCCCAAACGGGACTAGAACCCGGTGTGCCGGCGCCGCAAGGCGGAGGATTAGCCTGTTAAGCCACGGCACCGGCCAGTATTCTGCCTTTAAAAAAGAGGAAAAATCTGACATGTGCAACAATATGGATCAAGCTTGAAGATGTACTAAGGGAAATAAGTAGCTCACAAAAGGACAAATACTCCATAATTCCACTTAGATGAGGAGGCTAGAGTAGTTAAATTCAGAGTAGGAAAGAATAACACTGGTTGTCAGGGAGAGTAGGGAGGAATTAATGGGGAGCTAGTGACGAACGGACACGGAATTTCAGCTGGGAAAGATGAAAAGGTTCTGGAGAGGAAGGGTGGTGATGGCTGCACAGAAGGTGAATGGAACTGAACACCACAGACCTGCAAAGTTGCAGAGGCTGAAACAGTGAGATTTATGATATATCTATCATAAAATACTCCAGGAAAGGAGGGAAAATAAACCTAGATACTGAAGGAAAAAATTACTGCCCGAGTTGGAAAATGTGAAGTGCACTAATTGTTGCTCCAATAAAAATCCAATATATTCCTGGAAAACATAAGCTTTGGAATAGGTAGCTAGTTTTTGCAAAATTTAACAGCAATAGGAAATCTTTCTATCGTTTAAACATAGAAATCTGAAGGATACCCTGAGTATGGCTCGAATCTTATATTGCAATAATCAGAAACATAATTTAACTGAGTGGTAAATGTAAACTTTTTAACAAAGCAAATAAAATTGATCATAAGCTATTTATTAAACCAATGGCAAAGGAAGACCTTTCTCTCTGTCTTCTCTCACTGTCCACTCTGCCTGTCAAAAATAAAATAAATAAATAAATAAAAATAAATAAATAAATAAAAATAAAAAGATAATAAATGGGAAGTAGGCCGGCGCCGCGGCTCACTTGGCTGATCCTCTGCCTGCAGCACCGGCACACTGGGTTCTAGTCCCGGTCAGGGCACCGGATTCTGTCCCAGTTGCTCCTCTTCCAGTCCAGCTCTCTGCTATGGCCCGGGAGCGCAGTGGAGGATGGCCCAGGTCCTTGGGCCCTGCACCTGCATGGGAGACCAGGAGGAAGCACCTGGCTCCTGGCTTTGTATCAGCGCAGGGCACCGGCCACAGCAGCCATTTTGGGGGTGAAACAACGGAAAAGGAAGACCTTTCTCTCTGTCTCTAACTCTGCCTGTAAAAATAAATAAATAAATGGGAAATAAATAGGTGAGATTAAACATATACACTGGTTAAACATTTAAGTCCAAGTGAATTCTAGGGCAGCTGTTGTTAGATTCATATGCAGATAAAATAAGGAATAAAAGCAGCATCAGGAATAAAAACAGGGCAAGTGTTTAGCACAGCAGCTAAGACATGCATGGGACACCCACATCCCATGAATGCCTGAGTCCAAATCCTGGCTCTGCTCCCAACTCCAGCTTTCTGCTAATGTACACCCTGTATGGCACAAGTACTCGGGTCCTGCCTACCTGCATGGAGACCCAGAGGGTGTTCTTGGTTCCTGCCAGACACAGCTGTTACAGGCATTTTGGAGTAAACCAGTGGATGGAAACTCTCATTCTGTTTCTCTTTTTTATTTCACTATTTATTTTATTTTTATTTCAAATAAATGAAAGATAAATAATAAGTAAGCTTAGAAAGCAGACTCAAATGATCATTTATGTAAAAACATTCATCTAAAAATTTTAAAAGCCAATCCAAAAAGGTACTTAGTTTCACTTGATCAATGGGTCCACTTTAAAATGACTCTAGCAAAGACTTAAAAAGAGCTTCTAACTGCTGTCTTCCAGGAAGCTCATTAGTAGGAAGCAAAGGTGGTACTCAGTTCCCTGGGATGCTGATATGGGATTCAGGTGTCTCAAGTTGTGGCTTAACCTGCTGCACCGTAACACCCACCCCAATCTAGTTTAAACACACAGTGGTAGAGACAAAATAGAAAAAAATAGTTTTATGGATGACTAAAATAACAGAAAATAAGTGGTGGTGAAAGGCAAGTGTCTTAATCCATTTGCTGTTGCTCTAACAAAATATCTGAGACTGACTTGTCTGGAAAGAATAGACATTTATCTGGCTCATGGTTCTAGAACCTGCAAACCCAACAGCACAATGCTGGCATCTGCTCAGCCACCAGTGGGGGCCTCACGCTATCATCATGTGGCTGAGGATACTGCCTGTCGACAGAGAGCAGCCATGCTAGCCCCAGTCTCCCTTTCTCTACTTATGAAGTCACAAACGCCGCCATGGGAGCCCCATCCTCACGACCTCATCTAACCCTAATCGTCTCGCAATGGCTCCCCTCCAAGTTCCCTTCACCTATGGATTTGAGAGTGACATTTCCAACACATAAACTTCAGGGAAGCACATTCTATAGCACCAGATATTTCATTTTCTTTAAATTTTTAATTTTAAAAGCAAAAACTTGTCAGTGAACCAGTTCAGTAATGGGAAAGAAGCAACATGCATCCAAAGATAGTCTACAAAGAACTGTTTCCTATGTGATTGGCTAATTTTCTTCACTACTAATTCACAAAACAAAGAAGTAAAAATACTCCTAGTTCCTGTCTTATAAAGATGTCTTCAGAGGTTTTAAGTTAGCTCTTTCTTCCTGGGGGACATTTTACTCACAATTGAATGCCATCTCTCTTTTTTTTTTTTTTAAGATTTATTTATTTATTTGAAAGTCAGAGTTACACAGAGCGAGAAGGAGAGGCAGATAGAGAGAGGTCTTCCATCCATTGGTTCACTCCCCAGTTGGCTGCAATGGCCAGGCAGCGCAGTTCTGAAGCCAGGAGCCAAGAGCTTCCTTGGGGTCTTCCCATGCGGGTGCAGGGGCCCAAGGACTTGGCCATCTTTTACTACTTTCCCAGGACACAGCAGGGAGCTGGGTCGGAAGTGGAGCAGCCAGGTCTCCCCTGTTTTTTTTTTTTTTTTAAGATTTTATTTACTTATTTATTTAAAAGGCAAAGTGTCAGAGAGAGAGAGACTGAGAGAGGGAGATCTTCTGTCTGCTGGTTCACTCCCCAAATAGTTACAAGAGTGAGGTTTGGGCCAGGCTGAACTTAGGAACCAGGAACTTCATACAGATGTCCAATGTGGGTAGCAGGGGCCCAAGTACTTAAGTCATTTTCTGTTGCTTCTCCAGGTGCATTAGCAAGGAACTGTATCAGAACCCAAGCATCCAGGACTTGAAGTAGCACTCCAATATGGGATGCTGGCATTGCAAGCAGTGGCTTAACCCCTGGGCTACATTGTTAGTCCTACACAGTGGTTTTTAAAATCCATTTTCCTATTTAGTTTTGAGTACAGTGTAATAATTTCACCAATAATATGTGCTGTAGGAGAAAAACTTCCACGTAAGGATAACTTCCTACAACACAGACTTGCAGGAGGTCTACAAAAAGTTCATAAAAAGATCTATGAATTTCAAAAAAAAAGTTTTGCACCAAAATAAACTTGCCTCTAAATTGTTTTCCACAAGCTTTTTGAAATCCCCTCCTATTTCTTTCCCATAAGCAGTTCAAAACAGATGTTCCTAATTATCAAGTGGCTCTACTCCAAGCATGAGTCAGGGTCTCAAATTCCATCTGTGGCTCAGCTAGTTCAGTGCATGTCCATCCGGAAAAAAGGGAAGGAAATTTGATGGGCCATGTCTGAGGGTGCCACCCATGGCCTCTACCCACAAGCCACTGGCCACCACCTGTTTCAACAGGGACAGATAAAAGTAGTCCAGTGGTACAGTGAGGTAGAAGGACAAATGTTTTTGTGGACAGCCACGTGGTCTCTGCTAGAGCGGGGCTCTGCTTTTCAATCTCTGTATTAAACCATGGGCCTGACCCATAACCGTTGAATAAATGTGTGAATGAGAAGTAACAGCTCCTGTAACTCCTAGCACTGCAGAGACTGTATAGTCACCCACAAAGCAGAAGTCCATGGAGAACCTGGAAAGACTCAGAGGAGACCCAGAAGGGATTCCTAACAAATTGGAAATTAGTTCTCTAAGGAATGGCTAGGAGTTTAGATTGTTCTTCACGGAACAAAATACATGAGAAAAAAATTATACACTATAAATTTGCCAGTTTAATGAAAGTACTTAAGATATTATACCACCACCCAACTTTGCCTATTGGTTATTAAAGATTAAATATATATAAAATTATATAATATTTATAATATATATTATATATAATATTATATATGGCTATAGATCCTGCATAACAGGGCAAACAGTAATATATATTAGCATTACAACATCATGGTTAAAAATGGTGCTTTTGGGAGCCAGCATTGTGGCTCAGTGGGTTAAGGCACTTGAGATGCTCGTATCCCCTATGATCCCCAGTTTGAGTCTCGGTTGCTCTGGTTCTGATCCAGCTTCCTGCTAATTCACCTGGAAAGGTAGAAGATGGCCAAAGTGCTTGGACCCTTGCCAGCCATGTGGGAGACCCAGATAGAGTTCCAGCCTCGACTTTGGCTTGACCCAAAATAGACTACTGGAGCTATCTGGGGAGTGAACCAGCAGATGGAACATTAATATTCATTCTCTCTCATCCTCATTCTTCTTCCCATTCTTCTCTCTCTCTCCCTCTCTCTCCCTCCCTTCACTGTTGCTTTCCCTTTCAAATAAATAAATAAATAAAATTTTTAATATGGTGCTTCAGAATCAAACTTAAGTTTCCTTATTGATCCTAACATCATAAATGTGTGACACTGGGGAAGTTGCTTCATCATTCTGATATCCATGAAAGGAAGATAATGAAGGTACAATAAAATGATTTCATGTGTACTGACCCACTACTGAAAAGATCGGTTTAAGAGTAAAATGAGTGGCTGGCATTGTGGCACAGCCTGTTAAGCCACCACCAATGATGCCAGCATTCCAAATGACCACTGGTTCAATCCCTAGCTGTTCCACTTCTCCACCAACTTTCTGCTAATGTCTCTGAGAAAGCAGCAGAAGATGGACCAAGTGTTTGGAACCCTGCACCCATGTGAGAAACATGGATAGAGTTCTGATATCCTGGCTTCAGCCTGGTCCAGCCCCATTTGTTGTAGCCATTTGGAGACTGAGGTGAAGTTAAAGTATTTTCAGAGGTTAGGTACTTTGATTGATGAAAGTGCTGAGATTCTAAGATGGTGGAATAGGGAAGAGCATACTGGTCTAGACTAGGGGTAAATAGTGAAAAAAAATTGTACAATGTATATTCTCAGGGGAGAGTTGGAGAGAAAACCACAACAGAAATTCTATGGAAGGAAGAGGAATGCCATGGATTGGTGTGGAAGGTGCAGATGTGCAGCACAAACACAGACACAACACACAACCCCAGCAGCTGAGACAGCAGGAGAAAATGCAAGCTTTGTAGAATGAGGTGAGATCAGATTGCAGCAGCCTGTGCCACTGGTGATACAGCTGGAGGGAGAGCATGGCATGAGTCCAGCCTACAGCCCTGAGGGTTTTCTAACCCAGTAGAAAAAAAAGAAAAGGGTGCTCTTCTCTCCCCCACCCACAGTGGTGCCTGGCAACCAGCTGAGAAAGGGCAGTGCCATTTAAGATAAGAGCAGCAGCTGCAGAACCTCCTGTGCACGTATCCAGCAACTGGCTGGGACAAGACGCCATCTTGTCAGCAGTAAAGGCGGGGAGTTTCCATGTTGGACAAGGACGTAATTTCGTTCAACCAAAGCTATGCAATAATACTTCAAACTCTTATCTACATATTCCAGTCATTCTGAGTACAGTATGATATTTGTGACATCACCAAATGCAGTAAATTCTAGGGGAACACATGCTCTTGTGCATGCATGTGAGACCCAGAGATTCTAGCAGAGGGAAAAATCCACATTCCCCACTGACTGATGCTGACTGAGAGGAATGACATGGGGCAGGCACCCATGTAGGACTGTGAGGTACTGCCAGCCTCTCAACATATCACCTAAGCTCAAACCGCCTAGGTGGAGTGCCCACAGCAAGCTGGCTCTGGGAACATCTCTGCCACTCTGTGCTTGGGACAGGAAGGTGGGGCAGAGGAGATCACATGTACCCCATGATGGTGGGAGCCTTCTGCTCTGAGATTGTGGGAATCTCTGAGTGTACAAGAGGGTGCAGGGTGTAGCTGGGTCTCTGGGCAATCTATGTGAGTGACTCTACATGTTCAGAGATCTCTGATTGCCTGGAGTGGGTCACTGCCAATAGGATCTGTGCTCACACTGAAGACTGCACAGATCCTCTGTGTGGATCATATGGCAGTGGGGATGAGTATTGCACCTGCTTTGTGCTAACAACTGGGTATTGCTCAACTTGGAAGAAAAGAGGTGAGGATGTGATTACACCAACAGAGGTGATCATACTGTCCTTTTTGCTAAAGAGAAGAGCTAATATACCCAACTCAAGTGTCACCCTGGATACTTGCCCCACCCTAGAGCACTTACCAGAGTTCCCTGGCCTCAAACAACACACCTCTGGGTATTCACTGTTACAGCAGACAACCTACTAAGCCACAGAGGTATAATTCAAAGATAAAAGCCATCAGAGGAAAATACCAACAAGTATCTCCAAAAATGCCTAGAAATAAATGCAGAAATTCAATAAACAATAAGAAAGACAACATGACCCATGCCCAAAGGAATACAACACTTTGTATTAGAATGTGAAGATGAGGAGATTGATGAAATGCCTGAAACAGAACTCAAGAGATTAATCTCATGATTACTCAGAAGTAATGACGAGCATACATGACAAGAAAGAAAAATCCTCCTAAGAAATTGAGATTTTGAAGAGAAATCAAAATGAAATATTAGACATGAAGAATTCAATATGTCAAATAAAAAATACAGTGGAAAGCCTTAACAACAGACTCGGTGAGGCAAAAGAAAGAATATTGAGCTAAAAGACAAATCTTGGAAATATTTTGGTCAGAAAAAAAAGAAGAAGCAATGAGAAAAATTAAAAACCATGTGGCAGATTTATGGGATACTATCAAATGACCCAGCATATGGGTCTTAGGAGTTCCTGAAGGTGTGTAAAGAAAGAACAGTTCAGCAACAACAGGAGTCACTGTGCACTTGCTCCCCATGTAGGATCTTTGTCCTTAATGTGTTGTATTATGAGAATTAACAATAAAACTAGTCTTCAAACAGTACTTTATACTTTGTGTGTCTGTATGGGTGAAAACTATTAAAATTTTTACTTAGTTGATCTTCTGTATATAAAGATAATTGAAAATAAATCTTAAAGAAGAACAGGATGAGGGAGGGAGTAGAGTAGGACGTGGGATGGTTTGAGGGTGGGAGGGTGGGTATGGGGGGAAGAACTGCTATAATCCAAAATTTGCACTTATGAAATTTATATTTATTAAATAAAAGTTTTCTATTAAATTCCCAGTTTTAAAGAGAGAGAGAGAGAGAGAGAGGGAGGGAGGGGGGAGGGAGAGAGAGAGAGAGAGGATTAGAAGGCCTATTCAGTTAAATAATTACAGAAAAATTTCCTAATTTCAAAAAAGAGATGCCCAACACACAAAGCACATAGAATTACTTATAGACATGACCACATGAGATCTTCACATTGTAGTCAAACTTTCAATAGTAAAGCAAAAGAAAAGATTCTAAAATGTGCATGCAAGAAGCACCACATTACATTCAGAAGACCTCCAGTTAGACTTAACAATAGACTTCTCATAAGAAACCCTATAGGCTAGTAGAGAGTAGAGAGACATAGTTCAAGTCTTAAGAGAAAACAACTGTCAACCCAGAAAACTGTACCAAGCAAAGTTCTTAGTTATGAATGAAGATGAAACAAAGATCTTACATAACAAAGAAAAATTAAAAGAATTTGTTAACACCTGTCCAGGCTTACAAAAGATGCTTAAGGATGAGCTACACACAGAAAAAGAGATAATCATCATTATCAAAGAATGTGAAGGCAAAAAAAACTCCCAGTGAAAGTACAAAAGAAACCCAAATTAAGTAATAGAAATATTTTTGGAAAAATAGCATGGCCAAGTCGTTCCTTATCAATAGTGACCTTGAATGTAAGTGGCTTAAACTCTCCAATTAAAAGATACAGGTGGAAACTCATTTGGCAGCACATATACTAAAAGAGACACAGGCAGGCTGAACAAATTTAAAAATAAGACCCATCTATTTGCTGCTGACAAGAAACACACCACACCAACAAAGATACACACAGATTGAAAGTATGGAAAAAGATATTCCATGCTAACAGAAAGCAGAAATTAGCAAATGTAGCCATCCTAATAACAGAAAAAATAGACTTTAACAAAAAAGACTATTAAAAGAGACAAAGAAGGACACTATAATGAGTAAAGGATCAATTCAACAGGAAGATGTGACCATAATAATTTTATATGTACCTAATGTCAGGGTGCCTGGATATTTAAAACATCTACAGGGAGACACAGACTCCAATACAATAGTAATGGGAGATTTTAATACCCCCCTGACATCAATGGACATATCAACCAGACAGAATATCAACAAGGAAACAGGCTAATCGACACTGTGGACCAAATGGACCTAACTGATAGCTACAGAACCTCTCCTCCCACTGTTGCAGAATACACATTCTTTTCAAAAGTGCATGGAACTTTCTCTAGAACAGACAATGTGCTAGGCCACAAATAAGCCTCACCAAATTAAAAAATCAAAATCTTATGCTTCTTTTCTGACCACAATGGAATGAAATTGGAAATTAATAACAAGAATCTCGGGCCAGCGCCGTGGCTCAACAGACTAATCCTCTGCCTTGCGGTGCCGGCACACCAGGTTCTAGTCCCAGTCGGGGCACCAGATTCTGTCCCGGTTGCCCCTCTTCCAGGCAAGCTCTCTGCTGTGGCCCGGGAGTGCAGTGGAGGATGGCCCAAGTGCTTGGGCCCTGCACCTGCATGGGAGACCAGGATAAACACCTGGCTCCTGCCTTTGGATTGGCGCAGTGCACCGGTCGCAGCACGCCAGCCACGGCAGCCATTGGAGGGTGAACCAATAGCAAAGGAAGACCTTTCTCTCTGTCTCTCTCTCTCTCACTGTCCACTCTGCCTGACCAAAAAAAAAATCTCAAAAACACATCCAAACACATGGAGAATGAACAACATGTTCCTGAATGAATGGTGGATCATAGAGAAATGAAAATAGAAATCAAAATATTTCTGAAAACAAATGAAGATAACAATACAACGTAACAAAACTTACGGGATACAGCAAAAGAAGTGTTAAGAGGGAAGTTTACATGTGAGAGGAAGAGGAAGAGGAAGAATCACTATGTTCCTAAAATCTGTATATATGAAATACACGAAACTTGTATATCTTAAATAAGATTTAAAAAAGAGAAAAGTTTGTAATAAGCGATGCCTACATCAAGAAATTGGAGAGGCACCAAATAAATGAGCAAATAATGCACGTCAAGGACCTAGGAAAACAACAAACCAAACCCAAAATTACTAAGAGGAAAGGTATAATTAAAATAAGAGAATAAATGAAAAACAATGAAGAGCTGTTGTTTTGGAAAAATAAACTAAATTGAGACCAGGCAAGATGGCAGAATGGGAAGGGAGCACACTGATAGCCCAGGAAGAGACAGTTTAATGAAAGTGGAGATACTGCAGGTTCAAGGAAGAGTTGGGGAAGAAACAGCAGAGGAAACTCTTCCAGAACTAGTGATTCACGGTGGACCTGTGTGGAAGGTGTGGGAGCCCATGGCTCGGGACACCAGCGGCAGAATCTACGCACCAGCAATGGAATATGAGGTGTGCTGAACGAACCTCAATAGCTGGAGACAACTGGCGGGAAAACGAAAAGAAGAGCCAAAGAGAAAGAGGCTTGAAGCCCCGTGGGGAAAGTTCACCAGGCTAACTAGAGGAGAGAGAGAAAAAAAAAGGGAACAGTACGGACAGGAGTTTATCTCTCTCTGCTCACCTCTCAAAGGAGAACAAGAGAAAGGGCAGACGCCATTTTGGACACCCGCCCTCAGCCAAACAGAAAAACCTGACTGGGGGCAGGGGAGGGAGAAATAATAGGAGATTAGGACCTAGGGAATGTGTGTGGAGCTAATGAACTAAGACTGTAAAAAAAGAGATGGTGGGGAGGAGAACTCACAGAGTTCACATGAATACTCTCCAGAGACGCTACAATTCGGTAGCCTTGGCAACCCAGTGGGAGACTGCAGGAGAATTTGAGCCCACACTGAGGGCAGCACAGATTCCCTGTGTGGTCCTTGGGAAAGAGCAGGCAAATGTTATACCCACGGGAGCCAGAGATCGGAAGCCGACTACCGTCAATTCTGCTCAGCTGTGCGGAATTAAGAAGAAGAAGACGAAGAAGAAGAAGAAGAAGACGAAGACGAAGACGACGAAGACGAAGAAGAAGACGACGAAGACGAAGAAGACGAAGACGACGACGAAGAAGAAGAAGAAGAAGAAGACGAAGAAGAAGATGAAGAAGAAGACGAAGAAGAAGACGACGAAGAAGACGACGAAGGAGAAGAAGAAGAAGAAGAAGAAGAAGAAGAAGAAGAAGAAGAAGAAGAAGAAGAAGAAGACGACGACGACGAAGAAGACGAAGAAGACGAAGAAGACGACGACGAAGACGACGACGAAGACGACGAAGACGACGACGAAGACGAAGAAGACGAAGACGAAGAAGAAGACGACGACGACGAAGACGACGACGAAGAAGACGAAGAAGACGAAGAAGACGACGACGACGATGAAGAAGAAGACGAAGAAGACGAAGACGAAGAAGACGAAGAAGACGAAGACGAAGAAGAAGAAGAAGAAGAAGAAGAAGAAGAAGAAGAAGAAGTCGACGACGACGACGACGACGAAGAAGAAGAAGAAGAAGAAGAAGGAGAGAGATTTACCATGCCTAACCTGGGAGTGTCACCTTTGGCACACCCTTAACCTTGAGGAACCAAACAGAGATTTCAGGCCATAACCATCTCAAGCCTCTAAGGCTCCATCAAAAGCAGACAGTCCACTTTATACAGTCATAGTATAACAAGAAAAAAACACCACAGTGAGGGAAGAAGAATCCAAAGAATATCTCCACAATGCTAAGCAACACACACAGAAACCGAGGAAACAAGAACAAGGAAGACATTATGACACCCCCAAATGAACAAGACACCCCAAGCCAAGATTATGAAGATGAGATGGAAGAAATGCAACATACGGATTTCAAAAATTTTATAAGAATATTTAGAAGGTCTCAAAAACAAATGTTTGTGCTACAGAAATCCTTATTGGACAGCATAGAAAATCTCCTTCGAGAAAATGAAATCTTAAGGAGGAATCAAAATGAAATGCAGAAACTAGTAGAACAGGAAAGTGTGATAGTGAAATCAAAATGAAATGAAGAACTCAATAGATCCTATGACAAACACATTAGAGAGCCTTAAAAACAGAGTCAGTGAAGCAGAAGAGGGAATATCAGACTTAGAAGACAGAGCACAGGAAAGTATACAGTCAAACCAAAGAAAAGAAGAGGAAATTAGAAATCTAAAAAAATATTGTTGGGAATCTACAGGATACTGTTAAAAAACCCAACATTCGGGTTCTAGGAGTTCCTAAAGGCATGGAGAGGGAGAAAGGATTAGAAGGCCTTTTTAGTGAGATACTTGCAGAGAACTTCCCGGGTCAGGAGAAGGACAGAGACATCCTAGTAAAGGAAGCTCATAGAACCCTTAGTAAACATGACCAAAAGAGATCCTCACCACGACACGTTATAATCAAACTCACCACAGTGAAACATAAAGAAAATATTCTAAAATGTGCAAGAGAGAAGTGTCAGATTACTCTCAGAGGATCTCCAATTAGATTCACAGCTGACTTCTCATCAGAAACCCTAAAGGCTAGAAGGGAATGGCGAGACATAGCCCAGGTACTAAGAGAGAAAAACTGCCAGCCCAGAATACTATATCCTGCAAAGCTCTCATTTGTGAATGAAGGTGAAATAAAGACCTTTCATAGCAAACAAAAATTGAAAGAATTTGTCGCCACTCGTCCAGCCCTGCAAAAAATGCTTAAAGATGTGTTACACACAGAAACACGGTCATCAATATGAAAGAAGGTAAAGGAAGGAAACCTCACAGGAAAAGATCACAGAAAGTTCAAAGCATATATTAGAAAATATCTTTGGGAAAATGGCAGGGCAAAGTTACTACTTATCAATAGTCACAGTGAACGTTAATGGCCTCAACTCTCCAGTAAAAAGACACAGACTGGCTGATTGCGTTAAGGAACAAAACCCATCTCTTTGCTGCTTACAAGAAACACATCTTTCCAACAAAGATGCATACAGGCTGAAAGTGAAAGGCTGGAAAAAGATATACCATGCCAACAGAAATGAAAAAAGAGCGGGCGTAGCCATCTTAATATCAGACAACATAAACTTTAACACAAAAACTGTTAAGAGAGAAAAAGAGGGGCACTATATAATGATTAAAGGATCAATTCAACAGGAAGATATAATGATTATCAATGTATATGCACCTAGTTACAGGGCACCAGTTTATTTAAAAGACTTATTAAGGGACTTAAAGGGAGACTTAGACTCCAATACAATAGTATTGGGGGACTTCAATACACCAACTCACAAACAGATCAACCGGACAGAAGATCAACAAGGAGACAGTAGATTTAAATGACACTATAGCCCAAATGGATTTAACAGACATCTACAGAACTTTTCATCCTACACATAAAGCACTTACATTCTTCTCAGCAGTACATGGAACCTTCTCTAGCATTGACCACATACTAGGCCATAAAGCAAGTCTCAGCAAATTCAAAAGAATTAGAATCATACGATGCAGTTTCTCAGATCATAGGGGAATGGAGTTCAAAATTAGCAACTCAGGAATCCCTAGAGCATATGCAAACACATGGAGATTGAACAACATGCTCCTGAATGAACAATGGGTCATAGAAGAAATCAAAAAGAGAAAGCAAAAACTTTCTGGAAGTAAATGAGGATAAAAACACAACATACTAAAACATATGGGATACAGCAAAAGCAGTGTTAAGAGGAAAGTTTATAGCAATAGATGCCTACATCAAGAAATTGGAAAGGCACCAAATAGATGAGCTCTCAATTCATCTCAAGGATCTAGAAAAACTGCAGCAAACCAGACCCAAATCTAATTGGAGAAGAGAAATAATTAAAATCAGAGAAGAAATCAATAGGATTAAATAAAAAAAATTACAAAAAATCAGCCAAACAAGGAGTTGGTTTTCTGAAAAAAATAAACAAAATTGGCACACCATTGGCCCAACTAATTAAAAAAAGAAGAGAAAATACTCAAATCAATAAAATCAGAGATGAAAAAGGAAACGTAACAACAGACACCACAGAAATAAAAAGAATCATCAGAAATTACTATAAGGACTTGTATGCCAGCAAACAGGGAAATCTATTAGAAATGGATAGATTCCTGGACACATACAACCTACCTTAATTGAACCAGGAAGACATAGAAAACCTAAACAGACCCATAACTGACACAGAAATTGAAACAGTAATAAAGGCCCTCCCAACAAAGAAAAGCCCAAGACCAGATGGATTCACTGCTGAATTCTACCAGGCATTTAAAGAAGAACTAACTCCAATTCACCAACTATTCAGAACAATCAAAAAGAGGGAATCCTCCCAAATTCTTTCTATGAAGCCACCATCACCTTAATCCCTAAGCCTGAAAAAGTTGCAGCATTGAAAGAAAATTACAGACCAATATCCCTGATGAACATAGATGCAATAATCCTCAATAAAATTCTGGCCAATAGAATGCAACAACACATCAGAAAGATCATCCACCCAGACCACGTGGGATTTATCCAGGTATGCAGGGATGGTTTAATGTTCGCAAAACAATCAACGTGATACACCACATTAACAGACTGCAGAAGAAAAACCATATGATTATTTCAATAGACATAGAGAAAGCATCTGATAAAATACAAAACTCTTTCATTATGAAAACTGGGTATGGAAGGAACATTCCTCAAGACAAAAAAGCAATTTATGAAAAACCCACAACCAGCATCCTATTGAATGGGGAAAAGTTGGAAGCATTTCCACTGAGATCTGGTACCAGACAGGGATGCACACTCTCACCATTACAATTCAATATACTTTTGGAAGTTTTGGCCAGAGGTATTAGGCAAGAAAAAGAAATTAAAGGGATACAAATCGGGAAGGAAGAAGTCAAACTATCATTCTTTTCAGATGATAGGATTCTTTATTTAGGGGATCCAAAGAACTCTACTAAGAGACTATTGGAACTCATAGAAGAGTTTGGCAAAGCAGTAGGATATAAAATCAATGCACAAAAATCAACAGCCTTTGTATACACAGGCAATGCCACGGCTGAGGAAGAACTTCTAAGATCAATCCCATTCACAATAGCTACAAAAACAATCAAATACCTTGGAATAAACTTAACCAAGGCCGTTGAAGATCTGTACCTTGAAAATTACAAAATCCTAAAGAAAGAAATAGAAGAGGATACCAAAAAATGGAGAAATCTTCCATGCTCATGGATTGGAAGAATCAACATCATCAAAATACCCATTCTCCCAAAAGCAATTTATAGATTCAATGTGATACCAATCAAAATACCAAAGACATTCTTCTCAGATCTAGAAAAAATGATGCTGAAATTCATATGGAGACACAGGATAGCCAAAGCAATCTTGTACAACAAAAACAAAGCCGGAGGCATCACAAAACCAGATTTCAGGACATACCACAGGGCAGTTGTAATCAAAACAGCATGGTACTGGTACAGAAACAGATGGATAGACCAATGGAACAGAATAGAAACACCAGAAATCAATCCAAACATCTACAGCCACTTATATTTGATCAAGGATCCAAAACCAATTCCTGGAGTATGGACAGTCTATTCAATAAATGGTGCTGGAAAAATTGAATTTCCACGTGCAGAAGCATGAAGCAAGACCCCTACCTTTCACCTTACACAAAAATCCCCTCAACATGGACTAAAGAGTTAAATCTATGACCTGACACCATCAAATTATTAGAGAGCATTGGAGAAACCCTGCAAGATATTGGCACCGGCAAAGACTTCCTGGAAAAGACCCCGGAAGCACAGGCAGTCAGAGTCAAAATTAACAATTGGGATTGCATCAAATTGAGAAGTTTCTGTACTGCAAAAGAAACAGTCAGGAAAGTGAAGAGGCAACCAAAAGAATGGGAAAAAAAATTTGCAAACTATGCAACAGATAAAGGATTAATAACCAGAATCTACAAAGAGATCAAGAAGCTCCACAACAACGTAACAAACAACCCACTTAAGAGATGGGCCAAAGACCTCAACAGACATTTTTCAAAAGAGGAAATCCAAATGGCCAACAGGCACATGAAAAAATGTTCAGGATCATTAGCCATCAGGGAAATGCAAATCAAAACCATAACGAGGTTTCACCTCAATCCGGTGAGAATGGCTTACATTCAGAAATCTACCAACAACTCTGATCATATTTAGACAAGGTCATAAAAGACAGAGTGAGGATAGTAACCAATGATCCTAAGAGTGGAATTAACCAGGTCTGAACAATTATACAGCATTAAGTGGGGAAGAGGACCATCAGTACACACAGGTTGGGAGTAGAGCCATTGGAGGTAGAGTAGAGGTTATGATTACAAAGGAATGAGGCCCAAGTGCACTAGACAGGGCCTAGAACAAAGGACAGAGTCATTATTAGAGGAGCTACGAAAGGTGCTGTCTAAGCTACAAGTAATTTTTCTGATTGAGAGGCAAATAGAACCTGACAGAAGGGGCTTGATAATAATCTGTTGGGCTTTAGGCCTGGTAAGTTAAGAAGCCCAGACCTATCTATCTCTTCACATGGGGTACATCCTAAGGGAGGTGTGAACCTCCTGGGGGAAGGCACCCTGTTGACTTTCATTACTTAGCTGGCCTAGGAGGAGAGCTAGCCAGGTAAAGGCAGGTGGCATCTCTAACAAGAAATTTACAGTTCTGCCTGCAATGTTGCTGACCCTACTTGGCCGTCCCCTCAGCTGCAGTGGTCACTTTGGAAGTTGGGCTGAGTGAAGGGCTTTTCAGCTTCCATAGCCTTGGCAACTCATGACGAGAGCCTAGGGTGGTTACTGGCGCCATAAACTAGAGTGTCAATTTGTTGGGTCAACAACAGGAGTCACTGTGCACTTGCTCCTCATATGGGATCTCTGTCCTTAATGTGCTGTGCATTGTGATTCAATGCTATAACCAGTACTCAAACAGTATGTTTCACTTTGTGTTTTTATGTGGGTGCAAACTGTTGAAATCTTTACTTAATATATACTAAATTGATCTTCTGTATATAAAGAGAATTGAAAATGAATCTTGATGTGAACGGAAGGGGAGAGGGAGCGGAAGAGGGGATGGTTGCAGGTGGGAGGGAAGTTATGGGAGGGGGAAGCCATTGTAATGCATAAACTGTACTTTGGAATTTTTTATTCATTAAATAAAAGTATAAAAAAAAGCAAAATATAAAAAAAAAGAAATCTACCAACAACAGATGTGGGCGAGGATGTGGGGAAAAAGGGACACTAACCCACTGTTGGTGGGAATGCAAACTGGGAAAGCCACTATGGTAGTCAGTTTGGAGATTCCTCAGAAACCTGAATATAACCCTACCATACAACCCAGCCATCCCACTCCTTGGAATGTACCTAAAGGAAATTAAATTGGCAAATAAAAAAGCTGTCTGCACCTCAATGTTTATTGCAGCTCAATTCACAATAGCTAAGACCTGGAACCAACCCAAATGCCCATGAACAATAGACTGGATAAAGAAAATATGGGACATGTACTCTATAGAACACTATACAGCAGTCAAGAACAATGAAATCCAGTCATTTGCAACAAAATGGAGGAATGTAAAAACATCATGCTGAGTGAAATAAGTCAGTCCCAAAGGGACAAATATTATATATTCTCCCTGATCGGTGACAACTAACCAACCACAAAAAAGGAAACCTGTTGAAGTGAAAGGGACACTATGAGAAACAGTGACTTGATCAGCCCTTGTCCTGTCTTGATGTACAATTTAATACTTTATCCCTTTTAGTATTTTTTTTTGTTCTACTTAATACTATTGGTTGAACTCTGTAATTAACACACAATTATTATTAGGTGTTTAAGTTTAACTGAAAACTGATCCCTGTTAAATATAACAGTGGGAATGAGAGAGGGAGGAGATGTACAATTTGGGACATGCTCAATTGGACTTGCCCCAAATGGTGGAGTTAGAAATGTGCCAGGGAATCCAATAAAATCCCATCAAGGTGGCATGTACCAATGCCATATCACTAGTCCAAGTGATCATCTTCAGTTCACAACTGATCACACTGATAGGTATAAGAGTCAAAGGGATCACACAAACAAGACTAGTGTCTGCTAAGACTAACTGATTGAATAAAAAAGGGAGAGAACAATCCAACATGGGAAGTGGGAGACACAGCAGACTCATAGAATAGCAGATGTCCTAAACAACACTCTGGCCTCAGAATCAGTCCTTAAGGCATTAGGATCTGACTGAAGAACCCATGAGAGTATTTTAGGCATGGAAAGCCAAGACACTCTTGCCAAAAAAAAAAAAAGAAGAAGAAGAACTAAATGAAAGATCTCTGTGAGTGAGATCCCAGTGGAAAGAACGGGGCCATCAAAGAATCAAAGAAGGAGGCACCTTTCTCTGAAGGGAGGAGAGAACTTCCACTTTGACTATGACCCTGTCGGAATAAGATCGAAGTCGGCGAACCCTAAAGGCTTCCATAGCCTTAGCAACTCATGACTAGAGCCTAGGGAGATTACTGACGCCATAAACAAGAGTGTCAAATTGTTAAATCAACAACAGGAGTCACTGTGTACTTTCGTCTCATGTGGGATCTGTCCTTAATGTGTTATCCAATGTGAAATAATGCTATAACTAGTACTGAAACAGTATTTTTACACTTTGTGTTTCTGTGTGGGTGCAAACTGATGAAATCTTTACTTAGTATATACTGAATCGTTCTTCTGTATATAAAGATAATTGAAAATGAAAAAAAAAACTTGGTTTTAAATTGGACATTGCATAGAAAATTAATCAATTTTTTAAAAATATCATGTAGGATCTCTGTCCTTAATGTGCTGTACATTTTGATTTAATGCTATAACTAGTACTCCAACAGTATTTTTCACTTTGTGTTGCTATGTGGGTGCAAACTGTTGAAATCTTTACTTAATATATACTAAACTGATCTTCTGTATATAAAGAGAATTGAAAATGAATCTTGATGTGAATGGAAGGGGAGAGGGAGCGGGAAAGGGGAGGGTTGCGGGTGGGAGGGAAGTTATGGGGGGGGAGCCATTGTAATGCATAAGCTGTACTTTGGAAATTTATATTCATTAAATAAAAGTTTCAAAAAAAAATCTGAAGAAAAAAAATAATAAAACAGCTCCTCCCCACCGGTTAAAAAAAAAAATTAATTTGAGAGGCAGAGAAAGATAAACAAAGAGAACTCCTATCTAATAGTTTATTCCCGAAAGATCTGTAATAGATGGGACTAGGCTCCTGGCTGGGAACTCAATCCGTCTCCCCCGTGGGTGGCAGGAACCCAATTACTTGAGCCGTCAACACTACCACCAAAGGTCTCTACTAGAAGGCTGGAGTCAGGAGCTTCCTGCTAATACACACCTTGCAAGGCAGCAGATGATGGCTCAAGAACTTGGGTCCCTGCCACCCAGAAAATAGACTCAGATTGAGTTCTGGGCTCCTGTCTTCAGCCTGATACAGCCTCAACAGTTGGGGGTCTACAGGAGATAAACTAGTAAATGGATGTTCTCTGTCTCCCTCAATCTCTGTCGCTCTGCCTTTCAAATAAATAAAAAGGAAAGATTTTATATCCTATAGAAAAGAGAAATTGGAGTTACTAAAACCCTTCTTACTAATCAAGTGAGCAGCAGGACTGGGAGAAGTTTTCTTCTGCTAATTCATCTTCAGTCACATCTCTCCCATCTTTGCACAAACACAAGAAGGGAAACCCACCAAAGATCCTTGAAGGCAAATGCAGTGTCAGCCTGGCCTTGATCAGGTACATTTAGCATGGCTCAGCCTACATGTTTGTAAAAAAATAACACAAATCTCAGTTAGAGCATTTTTAGCTCACCCCACTTGACATGGCAGAGATTTCCATGATATAATGATATAAAAATGTGACTCTGATGGTTGGCCTACTATCGTAAAACTTAACAACTAATCTAGCCCTTTATTCCACACCAGAAATTCTTTCAATTCAATGAAAAGCACCTTATTGATTAATTTATTTGATACATAGAGACAGAAAACTCAACCCACTCTCCCAACACAATGCAGGCTCTCAACGTGGGTGACTGGAACCCAAGCACTTGCACCATCACTGCTGCCTCCCAGGTTGTGAGTTAACATCAAGCTGGAGTCAGGAGCTAGAGCAATGTATCAAACCCATGTAATCTGATGTGGGATGCCGGTATCCTAAACAGAGTCTTAACTTCTGAGCTAACCACCTACCCTAAGTATTTCATTTTTAAAATATTTATTCATCTTTTTAAAAATTTATGAAAGGGAGAAAGACCGATCTCCCATTGCTGGTTCCCTCTCAAAATGCCCTCAAGAGCCAGGGCTGGGAAAGACTGAAGCCAAGAGCCAAGAACTCCATCTGAGTCTCTCACATGAATGATACTTAAGAACGTGAGCAGTCATCCACTGCTTCCTGAGCTTGTTAGCAGGAAGCTGGATTCAAAGCAGAGGCAGAGGCAGGACTTGATCCAAGACTCAGAAGATGTGGGCTGCCTAAGCAGGGGCTTAACCTGCTGAGTCACACACCACTCACCCAAGCATCTCATTTTTACAGGTCCAGTTAGCACAACTGAAGCTGATTGAACCAGAGAAGACTTCACAAGTGAAACATTACAGTGAAATATCAAAGGGAATAATAACCCTTTTTGTTACAAATAAATGCTGTCAAGCCAACCTGAGCTGCTTTTCAACATTCAGTGTACTCACAAGTGGGTTATTTTATTCCCCATGTGAAATTGCAAGGTAAGCGCTCACTTTCTTCTTTGTGCCCATGGGGCCCTGGGGCTGTCCTTCCCTCCTCTCCTCTGGGTCTTGGCCACTCCCCTTTGTTTGGGCAGAGATGGTCCTGGCCAGGACAGCCGGGATGAGAAAGGAAAGCATTCTCTTCCTCTCTGGATGGCAGTGAGGAAGGAGTTGAAAATGGAAAAGGAGGACAATCAGGTAGTTGAAGAGAAATAAAACCTCATTCTCATTTCCCCACCAATGATGGGTTGGGGTAGCTCAAGTGGGAGGAACGAGAAAGGGGAAAGCAGAAAGACTGGAGGGCAGAGACAGCAGACACATTAGGATGCATCCATTATGTCTTTGCTTTTCCTAAACTCTTGGAAGTTCGCTCACCCAGGAACACCATTCCAAGTAGCTTGAGTGAGAAAGAAGAATTTATTGGATGGCTGTAAAAATAGCTCACAGAAAGCACATGCAGACCACAGGAGGGGCTGACCTCTGCAGCAGCAGATTCACAGCTCCAGGGAAATTCTCTCTCTCTGCTTTTCTCATTGTCTTTCTCCATTTCTCCCTTACTACCCAAAACCCAGGATTCCTCATTTCTTCTCTCTGTGTGCTGTTCACTCTTTTTCTGTGCATCCTGCCCTCTGCTTGTCCACTCACCCAACAGGCCTGGCTTCCTGTAGCTACGGGGAAGTTCTTTGTTTAAAACAATGAGCAGTGGTTAACTGGTGTACCTATCCCCAGTTGCAAACTGTCAAGTGAAAATATTTGCTTAACCTAGTTTAGGTCAGCAGTCCACCTACAGCTCCACTGATTCTGGTGAGTTTTATCTCTTTGCCAAGGTAGCTACTCTTATTGGGGAGAGACACCACGCAGCAGACAGGGGAACTATGAGCTAAGAAAAGCAACTTAACGTATTTCTACATCCCTTGGAAAACCAGTCCTAACCTCTTAGCAGTGCCCTCGGTCTCTAGCCCTTATTATAAGAGTCTTAAACTTCTTAAAATATGTAGTATTGTTCATGGTTGTTCAGATCACTTGCATCCAAGTATGTTTTATGAAAAAACACAGACACCTAGGCTCTTAACCCAGAACACTTCCAGGAGATACCTTTTTAAAAAAAAAAAAAAACACTTTTATTTAATAAATATAAATTTTGAAACTACAACTTTTGGATTATAGCAGCTTTTCCCCCATAACCTGCCTCCCACCCACAATCATCTCATCTCCCACTCCCTCTCCCATCCCATTCTTCATCTAGATTCATTTTCAATTATCTTTATATACAGCAGATCTACTTGGTAATACCAAGTAAAGATTTCAACAGTTTGCACCCACACATACACATAAAGTATAAAGTACTGTTTGAGTACTAGTTTTACCGTTAATTCGCATAGTACAACACATTAATGACAGAGATCCTACATGGGGAGTAGGTGCACAGTGACTCCTGTTGTTGATTTAACGACACTCTTATTTATGATGTTAGTAAGCACCCGAGGCTCTTGTCATAAGCTGCCAAGGCTATAGAAGCCTATTGAGTTCACAAACTCCGATCTTATTTAAACAAGGCCATAATCAAAGTGGAAGTTCTTTCCTCCCTTCAGAGAAAGGTACTTCCTTCTTTGATGGCCCGTTCTTTCCACCGGCATCTCACTCACAGAGATATTTCATTTAGGTTTTTTTTTTTTTTTTTTTTTTGCCACAGTGTTTCCTTGCCACAGTCTTTCCATGTCTAAGAAACTCTCATGGGCTTTTTAGCCAGATCCGAATGCCTTAAAGGCTGGTTCTGAGGCCCGAGTGCTTTTTAGGGCATCTGCCATTCTACGAGTCTGCTGTGTATCCGGCTCAGGAGATACCTTATATGTTAATTAGACTTTCTGAATAGTTTTCAAACTCAGTGTTAAGAAGACTTTCTTTCCTTTTATTATTTTTTTTTTGTGTTCTTTTTTTTTTTTCTTAAAGGTCTTCCTTCCCTTGGTTCACCCCCAAAATGGCCGCTACGGCCGGCGTGCTGTGCCGATCCGAAGCCAGGAGCCAGGTACTTCCTCCTGGTCTCCCATGCGGGTGCAGGGCCCAAGAACCTGGGCCATCCTTCACTGCCTTCTCAGGCCACAGCAGGGAGCTGGACAGAATTTGGCGCCTTAACCAGGACTAGAACCTGGGTTGCCGGCGCCGCAGGCAGAGGATTAGCCTAGTGAGCCGCGGCGCCGGGCTAAGACTTTCTATTGGAAAACTTACTAAGTTTCAAATGATCTTTTAAATAATTTCTGAAATAAATATATTCTATATAATAATATAAAACACCTGTGATTAAAAAGTAATTAATATTTTCAAGATCAAAGGATATTCACTTTAAATTCCGGAAAGGAACAAAAAGATGACATGGCATGAAAATTCATATACAGAGTTTCTTTCTTTGTATGCTAACCATTTACTTTTTGTATTCGTAATCACTATAGGTTTATATATAGAAAATCAATAAATCTGCATTATCTCCATCCACATTTCTTCCTCTTCCTCATCTATTTTGAGTACTCCATGTTTTGATCTTATTTTTTCTTTGTTTCTAGCTCTATCTAGATAATCCTAGCATCACTATCTCATTACAACTGCACAGTAGATCTCATCAAATGCCACTGCTCTCCTGTGAAAGTCATCTACAACAAAGTTCACTCAAGATCTCCTTACCTATGGATGGATCATTAAGGCAGACGCTTCTCTGACTGAATCTCTTGCCTCACTATTCCTCAAAGCTTGTGCCTCTCCAGTTTGGAAGCACATATCCCTGTGCATGCACAAGAACTGTAAGATAAAGATTATGTTTGTCAACCGAGCATTTATTTAACTGAAGATTTGGATAGGAGAGATGTAATAACTGGAAAGCAACTTAAATACTTATTTTTATCTTTACTCAAACATGAATACGAAGAATACAAAATTCATAATCAATTGTAAGAAAGAAAGGAAACTTTCAAAAAACTTGAGCTATGTCTTTCAAGTGCCCAATGGTGGGCACACTGTTAACTTGATAATGGGCTATCAGTTCAGCTAATCTTGAAAAACACACTTTCAACAGCTATGCAGATACCAGATTTAACAATGAGAAAAGATTGCAGAAAAATGCAGGTCAGACCCAGCAGGCCAACCCCTTCTAATTCTAATTGAGCCTCAACAGTCTCTGATTTTCAAGGGGCCAGGTGGGATCCCACAGAAAGCAATCTCATTTTCAAGTAGGTATATCTTTCAGTAGATCTTCAACAAAGTAAATATCCTCTGGAGCTGGTTTCATAATAGGTTCCTCTTAAGAAGACTGGCTCTAGCCAGTTCTTGGGAAATGTGCTCACAGACAGGGATTGCCCAACTGATTCTGGTAGACAAGAAAGTACATAGGGCAGTGGAAGTCATGCCAATGATTGTACATCCCATCCACATCTTTATGGATAAACTAATCTATAAAACAATGGCACATAGTTGCTTGTTATTAGAATTTAGATAATAGTCATACCATCCAAAGAGCTCAAGGCATTCTTCATTAAAACTTAAAAGTAAACAATGATGTTCATTCTTTTCTGGCTGGCAGGGTGAAAATTACCTCCATGGGGTTGGCCATATAGACAGATAGCTAGAGCAGACAGCTGCCCACACATTGTAATTTGCAGGGAGCCATAGGTCCTGCAGGCCTTGTGGAAAATATTTTCCCCTTTGATTTCTCAGAATAGCCTTCTCTGTACTCCTGGCCTCTATTCCCACCATCAGTCACCTATGAGTTAAACATTAAGTAGAAGTACTATCCCCAAAAAGTTACTGTGGAAATGTACACTTAGATGACTTGGAGGGAGAGGTGTTGGGTTTTTCCATTTGTGCAAAACCACATTGACATGGAATAGTTTCAGACTAGAAAGCAAATACTAGGCTTTTGATGGTATGGTCAAAAATGGTAAGTTTTCATTACAAGAGTTGAAACATCATGGGCTATTACCAAGAATCAGATGACCTGGTTGGGGCCCAGCAGAGGGCACCCTAGGAAACCAATACAGGGAGCCCAGATGCATGACTCTAAAGAGAGATCAACTAAATCATGCCTTTTCCTTCTTTGTAATTTTTCTTAAACCAGCCCTGACCACCACAAAGCAAATCAGACAACTTTAATTGGCTAGAAGTAGAGTGTCCAGGAGTCAGCAAATTACTTCTGAATTGTGTAAAGTACTAAAGCCACCATTATATTCATCACCGTCACCATCATCATCATCATCATCATCGCCACCACCCCCAGGGCCATATACAACTTCTCAATTGCCTGTGGGAGCCTAGTCCCTCCCTTTGGTAGGTAATAAAAAGGAGCTGCAGTCACAGAAAACAGGGAAAGATCATTAGAAAGGTAGTAAGGGGAGCCAAAGAATGATAAGCACAGTCTCTGGGGCAGGAAGAAGGCTATGGGGATAATATTCTCGCTGAGTGCTCCTTGATGTAGAGAGCTGGGATGGCCACCAAACTCTCTTCCCCTGAGACAGGTTGGCCCACACACCTCTGCAATTTTACAGGAATTGACAGATGGAGCTACATCGATTCACCTGCAGAGAGCCAGAGGATACCACAAATCATTCCTGAGGAAAAGCAGAGAATTCACTTTGTAGACAACAAATGATCCCAAAATAGACTTCAGAGTATGCTTGCTGTATGCTAAGGAACAGGAAATGAACTTTGAGAAATTATCAAAACAAAATTAATTACCAATGAGCAAAATACAAGTATCTAACATTGAAATTATTTTTCTTTAACAAGGATCCCATGTTATAACATAAATAAATACAGAAGTATAAACTTTGACAAGAAAAGGAGGTACAGAGATGGTCAAGGACTGGAAAAGTCTCTGTCAACTGTGCTTATCACCTACATTGTTTTCCATTTTCCTCTACTGTGAATTTTCTGTATGCAGAGCCAATGGGCTCGAGTTTGGTAAATACTCAATGATCTCTGGTTGAATGGATAAACTGAATACTTTCCCTGGGGTTGACATAAAATTTGGGTGTTAGAACAACTAGAGATAACAGAGGGAAAACTCCAGTTAGGCTAATCGAACTTGGTGAACAATATTCATGCTTAAGGAAACAGTGTCAGTGATACCCAGAAAAGCATTATGGAGCACACCAGAAGCCATGTGCAGGAGTCCAGCAACAAAGAATACAGAAGGGATAGCAACAAAATGCACATGTTCATGGAAAGATAAAACAAGGGAAATTTGTCATCAGGCAGCAGGATCTCAACCATGGGACAGGTGTCAAGGGAGATTATAGTCATGGAGAAAGATTCACAAGAATGAGACAAAGGCCAAGTCCTAGAATATAAAATCATCAGGATAGGGATTCCAATACTTCTAGAAGTAGAACATTCCAAAACCAGGTAAAATGAGAAAGGGCATTTAGTTTCATTTACAAGGCAAGCAACAGTACAGTCCAGCAACAAGGACTGCTGGTCCATTTAACAGATCAGGAAGCTGAAGCTCTGGGCATATATGTAGCTTGTCTAAGACAATACCGTTAATTTAAATTCTTTGGGATGGGAGAGGGAGCAGAGATGGGAGGGTTGCGGGTGGGAGGGAAGTTATAGGGGGGAAAAAGCCACTGTAAGCCAAAAGCTGTACTTTGGAAATTTATACTTATTAAATAAAAGTTAAAAAAATTTAAATTCTTGATCCTGGTTTAAAAAGCCTACCTAAATCTAAATCTAATTATCCCTCTTTTTCTTATGTTAGCCTGCAACTCTTAAACTCAGTTACTAGCTTTGTAATTGTATTTTGACTATTTCAGACATCCTGAATACTAGACTAGAACTCCTCAAATCAACCCTTAAATGATTCCATAGATGAGGATGAAGTTGACCCTACAATAATAGATCTCAGACATGCCTGTTTGTTAGAATTATCTACAGTATTTTGAAACACCAGAGTCTGGATTTCTTCCCCAAACCCTCCCTCTCCAGAGATGATAGTTTAATTGATCCGAGGCTTGGCCTGAGCATCAGGATTTCTAAAAGTCCTCCCAGACGATTCTAACATGCATCCAAGATGGGGACGACTGCCTCCAAGCAGAAGTCAAGAGGCCTCAGCTGTTAGTAGAGCTCTGATGCCCAAGCACATAGCTCCCAGTGTGACAGGAAAAATACTACAGGTTTTATGTGCCTTAACTTTTTTCTTGGACAAGTGGACCATAGCCTATTCTTTGTTATTCCAGTTTAACCTCTCAGAAAATATGCCAAAAGTAAACAGGTGTACAATTAAACCCCACACATAAAATGGTCCAGTGTTCTCAGGTCCTAAGTTCTGGCTGTGTGTGACCAAAGGCAAAGTTTTAGAACTGAATCTTTCAAATTGCTCATTACTATTCCATGCTTGGGTAAAACCCTTGCATCACCCCACAAAGGAATGTGACTCAAGTCAAAAAGAAAACAAAAACATTTGCATTGCTTTCACGATTAGTAATGGGACTAGAGAGAGGTTGAGGTGTCCAAAACAACTTGTACTTTCTCCAAGCCATTTGAGATCTGATTCATGTTATAGTCACTACTCTTGATGCCCCCAAATGATACAGTAGACGTATAATTTCTGAATGTGTAATTTCTAGATGCTTAACTTGCTTGGGCTAAATCCAAATCATGAAACTTGTTTATTATTTAAGGTGCATACTTCATACAGCAAAAACAAGTTCCCCTCCCCCAACTTGCACTGTCAGGATTCTTGCCCCCAGCTCCCTAACAGAAAACAACTACAAAACAAGGATACATTTGTCTAGGGTGACTATACATCCGTGTTTTCCTGGAGCAGTCCTGGTTTACATCTGTCCCGCCAGCATAATTATTGATAGCACCCTCTCACTCTCAAAAATATTTCAGTTTGGATGTTAAATTATCTGGCAACCCTATGTAGAGCTCACGCAATCAGCCTTTCTTCTACAACTAGTGTAAGGAAATACCTTGCTTGGACTATGGCCCCTTTATGTTTAGAAAACCCCTGTAGCTAACCAAGAAAATAAGATTATTGGAAATGAATTGATAAAGATTTCTTCTTTAAAAGCAAAATAAAAAATATTTTAAAAAGTTTTCTGATGAGCTCTATCAAGATTAACAAAAACAATAACTCATTAACCAAAAGTAAGAAACCCTGTACTTCCTAACTAAAACCTGCGTTCATTATCTGTGTCTGCTAACAACTATGTGACCTTGGCAAGAACTTTATCCTTTCTGGTCCAACTTTTCTCCTATGTCAAAGGAATGGTTTGAACTAAGTTGTCTCGCTCATCTTTTTGAGCTAAAATTCTGTGGGTCTAGATTGCTACTTTCTCTAAGTATTTTACATAGTTACAAAATGTTTTGCTTATTTTACACTTAGGCACAATATTCATTAAAAGGCATCCAGAGATATCTAAGGCCAAATTGGTTGAATTCATGCTATTCATTATCTACTTTGTCAAAATCATCTGTATATGTAGGTCTTATTTTTGAAGATATGATTCTTCCAATTTTTAAAAATAATATCTATACTACTTTTTTCTGGACATGTGGATGTTCTGTTTTGTGACTTTTTGCAGTTAAATTTCACTTAATTAGCCATTTTCTACTATCAATTATATTGTCCACAAAATATTAGGGCTATTTTTGAAAATATTTAAAGAACTGCTGGAAAGCACTGAAACATATCATGAATAAGCATGAATCTACCAATTATACTAATACTCTTAGAGAACAAATTGTGTTTAACCTTAAAGCAAAATAATTGAATGTACTTTCCCTCTTAATCAATAAACATGTATTAAATGTCTATTGTGTACCTTGAACTGCTAAAACCTCTAGGAATACAAAGTTAATCACAATGTACTCTCTCAAATAGTCATAACCCAGTGCCCCCTGTATACCTGTGGGATACATCAAATGTCAGATTTGTGAAAAACACCTGAGGAATTTAGTTAGCTGTCACGTTGACAGCAGTCAAACATGAATATATTAAATGAAAAGGTAAAATAATATTTTGGAATGCTAAATAAAGACATGTTCAGAAATGAGACTAAGAACCCAGATGTCTCACTTAATTGTAGGAAGAAGTACTGTGCTCAGTTCTAGATTCTACCCTAAGATTTCAATGTAAAAGTTGAGTCACTCATCAGTGTGCTTAGGAAACATTTGGGCATCTAGGAAACATTATCTGTACTTTATACTACACATTTCATTTCACTTAGACTAATTATCATCTTCAGAAAGTGACAAAAGTTCCATTTAAATATTTTGGCCTTTCTACATTTCTCTGTATGCGTGTATGTCAGAACTACAGGAGGGCAGAACCATGAGTCCAAATAAGCAAAGGGATTTATGAAGTTAAGCCATTGTGCAGAGACTTCTGCTCCCAGAAATGATGGACCAGCTAATTCAAACCAACCCTTCAAGGAAAATGTTGCCAGGTGGAGCTTAAAAGATGCAGAAAGAAATGCAGAATATCAGAGATGATAAATAATATTAGGTCAAATCTAAATTGATCACTGCAATGGCTTGACCATATTCAATAGTGAGTTTATGTAATAATTATTACATAACAAACTATAAATTAGAAAGCATTAAATGCAGTCTTAAGTTCTTTGTATCATCCAGGAAGTGACAGCAGTGCTCATTGATGTTAAAGCCAAGGATGCATATGTTGCAATTTTAATGACTCTACCAAAAGAGTAGTAAAAGAATGTAGATCACAGCTACTAGAAGATTGAAAACCACAGAACGTCAATCTAAAAGAAAACAGAAAGGAAAGATAAACACAGAAAAGCATAGATAGAAAGCAAATAGTAAACTAGCAGACATAAACCAAAATCTCAGTAACTATGCAAAATGCAAATGAACCAAAAGCAATGATATGATCAATAGAGTAACAATGTGGTAATAAAACAATCCCTTCCGGCACAAGATGTTTGTGTGTATTTATCACGTCTTTATAATCTTCCTTCCCCTGGAACTTATCCCATTTGGTAATGTCACAAATATCATTCTGTACTCAGAATAAATAGAATATATAGATAAGGGTCTGAAATATTATTACATAGCATCAACCAGCCAAAAATACATACTTGTCCAACATGGAAACTCCCCAGCTCAGTCAACACAATTCACCTGAGTGACATCCAAAAACCAAACAGATTATAGGCTTTGCTGTATGTGATATACACAAATCCAAGACTTGTGTTAATTTATTTCAAGCCATGAACACATTCACGTGGATAGTAGTTCAATTCTAGCATGAGCAAAGTAAGGTTTTTAAAATGTAAGGAGGCAGCATTAATAATTTCAGTAGCCCAAGAGGCATAATTTGACTCGGCCTAGGAAAATCATTCTATGATCACTTATTTATGAGAAAATATAAAGCAGCTATTGCATCTTTTTTACCTCCAAAGCCAAAGTTTGGTATTAGAAACAAACTGAACTGTTTGTAGGAAGACGAATCACAGTTAACAAAAAAAGACTGTGTATATCCCATGGTATTATCTTGCTGCTTTGTGGTTCTATTTATTTTTCAATGATGTTCTTTTATACAAATACATTTTATGGTTCTCTAGTAAAAGCAAATAGACAAGAAAATGCCTTGAAAAAAGGTGGTTCTGGAAAATATTTCATTTGAGAAATGACTGGAAAAACACAAATACTAGGTGGAAAACATGATTTGCATGGTATCTGACCCGAAATACTTGAAGAAGCATCAATTCTAAGTGGGGACAGAAAGCCAACTCCAAACAGAGCACACAGCTGGGTATGTTTCTAAAATGCAAGGAGGTAAATTTTAATTCAACATAAGAACGAACTTGAACACACATCAACAACAGAACAGGCTACCTAGTAAGAGAAGCTCAGAAGCCATCAGTAAGTACTGTCATAGAGGATTTTGATGCACAAGGGAATGCTGGGAAATTAAGGTCTTTTAGTGAAATAGCTGTTATTTCCCACATACCAGCAACCCATGCATCCTTCTTCTTTTAATAACTTGCCACTGTTCTTTGATGATCCACCTCACCCCACTTCTATGAAGTTTGGCAGAGCTGAAATCATCCAGAGTGCAGCCATGGGCATGTGACCCTGGTACAGGAATTCAGTGGCTAAGAAAATCAGTACATGGTCCATGCTGCAAAAATCTGAATCAGACCTAATACTTTTTAAAGAAACTGTTGGGAAAAAGAAATTATTTTCTTTGTAATATTGATGAGAGTAGCCGGCGCCGCGGCTCACTAGGCTAATCCTCCGCCTTGCGGCGCCGGCACACCGGGTTCTAGTCCCAGTCGGGGCACCGGATTCTGTCCCGGTTGCCCCTCTTCCAGGCCAGCTCTCTGCTGTGGCCAGGGAGTGCAGTGGAGGATGGCCCAAGTCCTTGGGCACTGCACCCCATGGGAGACCAGGAGAAGCCCCTGGCTCCTGCCATCAGATCAGCGCGGTGCGCCGGCCGCAGCGCGCCAACCGCGGCGGCCATTGGAGGGTGAACCAACGGCAAAAGGAAGACCTTTCTCTCTGTCTCTCTCTCTCTCACTGTCCACTCTGCCTGTCAAAAAAATAAAAATAAAAATAAATAAAAAATATTGATGAGAGGATATGACGTCAGTCCAGAACTCTGGCAGTCAGCTTTCCAATAGTAAGGGAGGGCTTTACCATGAATGGAACCAATGGCAGAAAGCCTGACCTAAGCAACAGAGAGGTAGACTGAGGTTGGCCTGTAGTGGCTGAAGCCAGATGAACTCAGTTTATCAACACATTCCCATATTACATTTAAACCAATCTGACCTGAGTTTTTGTTGCTTGAAACAGAAAGAACACTAAATAATACAGGTCCCTTCCAACAACAATAGCAACAATATGGTCTAGGTTAGCAGTCTTCTACTAATTTCTGACAGCATTTCCCATCATTTCTAGAAACGCTCTGATGGTATTTAGATGCAGTACTTGCTCTCTGTCAAGTAACAAAATTCCACTGCTTTTAAAATTGGCATTTTTATGGTGATATGGAAAAATTTTTCTCTCATTTCATTTGAATTAATGAAGTGTTCATGCATAGTCTATTTTCTTTATATCATCCTGATGATCCTTAACCTGCAACTCCTAGAAGTAGTCATGTTAATGAATGTACTTTGCTTAATATTGTGGAGATTTTTTTTTAACTGGAAATGGAATTGCCATATAATCCAACAACCCTACTAGGTATATACCCAAAATATATGCACTCCTTGAATCAGATACCTGCTCCACTAGGTTTACGAAACACTGTTCATAATCACCAAAATATGGAATTAACCTTGTGTCCATCATCAGATGAAGAAATTGTGATATGTATATGCATGCACACACACACACACAAATGGAATATTATCCAGCCATTTAAAAAAGAATGAAATTCTGTCATTTGCAAAAATTGAATGGGACATGATGTTGAGTGAAATAAGCCAGGGGCTGATGCTGTGGCTTAGCGGGTAAAGCTGCCACCTGCAGTGCCGGTATCCCATATAGGTGCCAGTTTTGAGTTTTCGCTGCTCTTCTTCCTATCCAGCTCTCTACTATGGCCTAGGAAAGCAGTAGAAGATGGCCCATGTGCTTGGGCCCCTGCAGCCTCATGGGAGACCCAGAAGAAGTTCCTGACTTTGGACTGGCGCAGCTCTGGCTGTTGCAGCCAAATAGGGGAGTGAACCAGCAGATGGATGAAAGATCTCTCCCCCACCCCTTCTCTGCCTCTTTCTCTCTCTGTGTAACTCTGACTTTCAAATAAATAAATAAATAAATAAATAAATAAATAAATCTATCTATCTATCTTAAAGCAAGCAAGCAAGCCAGCCACAGAAAGACAAATACCACATGTCGCTTATATGCAGGAGCTAAAATTTAAAAAAAAAAAAAAAACCTCAATTTCAACACAGAATGTTCATTAATTGAAGCTGAGAATCTGGGGGGGGGGTTGGATAAAAGGGATTTGCATTAAAAAAAAACACAGAAGGGGCTGGCACTGTGGCATAAGGAGCTAAGCCTCCACCTGTGGTGCTGGCATTCCATATCGGCACTGGTTCGCGTCTCAGCTGCTTTTCTTCCACTCCAGCTCTTTCCTTATGGCCTGGAAAAGCAGTGGAATATGGCCTAAGTGCTTGTGCCCCTGTACTGGCATGGGAGACCTGGAAGAAATCCTGTCTTAAGATCAGCCCAGCTCTGGACACTGTAGCCATTTGGGGAGTGAACCAGCAGATGGAAGACCTTTCACTCTGTCTGTCTATCTGTCTGTCTCTCTCTCTCTCTCTCTCTGTAACTCTACCTCTCAAATAAACAAATAAAATCATATGAAAAATAGAGGAAACACAGGGCCAGCACCGTGGCGCACTAGGTTAATCCTCCGCCTGAGGTGCTGGCATCCCATATGGATGCCGGGTTCTAGTCCCAGTTGCTCCTCTTCCAGTCCAGCTCTCTGCTGTGGCCTGGGAAGGCAGTGGAGGATGGCCCAAGTGCTTGGGCCTCTGCACCCGCATGGGAGACCAGGAGGAAGCACCTGGCTCCTGGCTTCAGATCGGCGTAGCTCTGGCCGTGGCAGCCATTTGGGGAGTGAACCAACGGAAGGAAGACCTTTCTCTGTCTCTCTCACTGTCTGTAACTCTACCTGTCAAATAAATTAAAAAAAAAAAAAATAGAGGAAACTGTGAATGGACCATTAATGACAAAGATACTAATATCTAATGTTAATTGGGGAACTGGAGTGACAAGGATATGGGAACTCTACTACTACTTGACAATTTTTGTTTTGTAAATTTAGAACTATTCAGAAAAAAATGCTGAAAATATTTTAAAATATAAACATGTCTGAAATTCTCTGTTTGACTTTTACAACCAAATTTTAAAGGACCTTATAAAATACTGGCAACTACCTCAATAAATGCCATATTAGTTGGAATTCACAGTTTCCAGCAACTCTAGCCACAGTTAAGCAGAAATGGACTTTATTAAAAAGGATATTGAACAGTTTATGGATTCAATGGGAGGGCTACACAGCCCAATTTCAGGATTAAAAATCCAAAGAAAAAGTTCAAATTAAGTCCTGGCCATATTTTTCCTAACGGAATAACTGCTTTCATTGCCACAAGGAAAACGACTGCTGTACATGGTTTCATTACATCACTCTTTGGTCCAGCTCTGAACCTGTCTCAGGAGAATGTTATATCTTCAAGGGAACCTGCTAAATGTCTAACATCCTCAGCCTCTACAGTATTAAACTCTCTTTACCCCACACCAAGACTCCTAAGTGGAGAATTTCCCAAATATAGAAAGGGGCTTGGTTGCAGTGTAGTCAAAATGAATCACCAGTGTCCACAATAAGCCAAACCTTCAGCAGCCGAGTATCAATTTACAAAACTTTTCCCCATACTTAAAGTTCCAGAAATAAAATGTTTCCTGCTTAGCCTAAAGTAACTCTTCTTCCCCATATAAAGGGAACAAGCTCAAGCTTTATACAAATTGAGATTCAGGCTTCCTGGAAGATGTCCAATTCTCCTGGAATTGTGCCATGGTCTTGCTTCAATATTCTATAGAGTAATATGTAAAGTTATCTGCTACTCAAGTACACTGTCTGAATAACAGGAGACATGGAGAGAAAATTTAGGAAAACCCGTTAAAATATATAAATATAGGCATTAAAGAAAATGTGGGTAGATGCTACAGTCATTTCTACAATTCCCCTTGGTGCTGTATTTGGATCAATGACTTTCCACTTCTGCTATCAACCTCAAGTTTGCTTTGTCCTCAGCCAAGGATGTACCCAGACTTTCATCCTGAGAAAACTGCCTCTTTGACCATCCTTCCTGTATTGGATTGCTGTGAATTTCCTTTAACTCCCGATGCTGGAATGCAGTATTAAGAGGCTCCATAGAAGATCATCCTTCTTGACTCCTTTGTGTGCAGTTCTGCTTTCTCACTGTAGCAGGATCAAACATTCCTGTTACTGCACAATCCTCCTTTTGACTATTCATCCCTGAGTTTCAGAACAGGAAATGGAGGAGTGGCAATATCAGCTTCCAATTCAATGAACGCAATTTTGACTTGTGGAAGCAGCCTTCCTTTGGCTACTAAGATCCCTTAATCAGCAGAGATCAAAGGGACCAAAGTATGATGCAAAGTTTTTGTGAGTGAGCCATCTCATAAACTCAAAAGAGGTGTCACTCCAGTGCTACCAGATAAATGTAATTGGATGAAAGAAGCATCAGTTCCACAAACTTGTCACCGATTCAGACCACAGCATCTTATAGACGCAGCTTCACCAAGTATTGTTCCCTGGAAGACATCATAACAAAATATTTGGTGTACCATTTTTAAAACTCCATCAGACAGTCTGCAACTGGATACATGGTTAAATTCCAGGAACATTAGTCCATTTTCTTACTTCTATCACTATAAAGTAAGCTTTCTCCATAATGTAGTACTTCATGATGGAGAATATATTTGGCATCTCTGTGATTGGTGATGCTGAAGAAAATATGACAAGCAGAAAATGCAAAACCAAATACAGAATCATCTAATCACTGTGATGAATGATTTTGGGCAACAACCTGACTATCTTAATGGATGCCCAGATAGCCGGTAAAGCGCTGATTATTCTCAATACTTCAGTAGATACTAAATTTATCCCTTTTATTGAAACAGAAACCCAGGTGGCTTGGCATTTGATTAGAACAACTGAGCTTCCCCATATGTATCTGTGAGGGTGCTTAAAGAGAAAATTGGTATTTGAACTGGTGGTGAGTGGGGAAGATCCTTCCAAGTTCCTGGGGGATCTGACTAGGGTAACAGAAACAGAATGGTGGAGGAAATGGGAACAAGGCTCTCCTCTGGAGCTCTGTCACCCTCCTCCTGTCCTTGGACGTCAGAACTGAAGGCTGTTCATCTTTTGAGCTCTGGGATTTGCACTCATAGCCCCCTAGTTCTCAGGCCTTCAGCCTTGGATGAAGTGCCACACCATCAGTATCCATGGTCGCAAGCCTTTGGACTTAGAATGAGCCATGCTGCCAGTGTCCCCCCATTTTCCAGCTTGCAGAAGGCTTATTATGGGATGTCTCAGCATTCATACTCAAGAGATTCTAACAAATCCATTATATCCATCTATCCATCCATCCATCCATCCTTTTTTCTCTCTCTCTCCTATTTGTTCTACCTAGAGAACCAGAACTAAAACAATCATCTATTCTCAAATAATTGCACTGTCCATTAAGGAAAGAATTCAATATAATTAACAGGTTACCAGAAGGCTGGCTCCATTCCAGACAAAATGGAAGCTGAAATGCTTATAGTTGAAGTGATGCTGGGGACAATATCATCCCCAAAATGCACTTAGCAATTTTATTGTCAGACTCAATTCTGGTTTGGGATGTTCTGGGTAAAATTTCCTTGATTACTTAGACCAAATTCTGGTTCTTCAGCTCTCGCAATGATTCTGTGGGCAACTCAATGTGCTACTGAACTGCCTAATTCAACTAGAGTTAATTCCAGGTACCTCTAGCTAAGGAATAAGTAACCTTCCTAAAGTACATCATTTCTGAAATACATGCTTTTATGAAAGTTTTTGTGAATCAACCTTCCACAAACTGAATATTCCCCCAACCACTTATTCCAATTGATCACATGACAATCTAGTAGGCATATCAATCTTAACATCTCCATTACAACTCTTTTAAAAAAAAGATTCACTTATTTCTTTGAAAGTCAGAGTTACAGAGAAAGAGGGAGAGACACAGAGATCTTCCATCTGCTGGTTCAATCCCCAAATGATTGAGAACAGCCAGGGCTGGGAGGGGCTGAATCCAGGAACCATGGGCTTAATCTGGGTCTCCCACATGGATGGCAGGGGCACAAACACTTGGACCATCTTCTGCTATTTTTCCCAGGCTCATCGCCAGGGAGTTGGATTGGAAGAGGAGCCGCTAGGACATGAACCAGTGCCCATATAGGACGCTGATATTGCAAGCAGTGGCTTTATCCCCAGTGACACAATGCCGGTTTCCAATATGCAACTCTTGATGTTTCCACCAGACCTCACTCCTTCCCAGTCCTCCCTCTTAGTTTATGACACCACCATGCATTCTGTTGCTCAGACTCAACTCCAACCACATTTAGCAAATCCTTGTAGCCTTGCTTTCAAAATTTGACCCAGATGCACATATCATCTCTATTTTCACCACTGTTACCTTATTCAGAGCCTTTGTCATCTCTCACCTGGGTTATTACCTTAAATTCATCATGAGTTGTCTTTGCTTCAATCTTTGTCCCATGTGGTCTCTTCAGCACACAGTAACCAAAATAATCTTAAAAATATATGTCAGGTCATATCACAAATGTTAGGGACTAATATTTGTGTCTCCCAAAATTCATTTGCAGCAGCTCTAACCTAAGTGTGGATATATCTAAAGACTGGGCATCCAAGGAAATGAGTAAGGCTAAATGAGGTTATAAAATGAGGGGAGTGTTAATCCTATAGGACTGGCATCCCTGTAAGAAGGCACTGTCAGTCCAAAGAGTTGCTCTCTTTCATTGCATGTGCACTGAGAAAAGGCCATTTTCAAACATCACGAGAATGTGGCTGTCTGCAAGACAGGAAGAGTTCTCACCAGAAACCAACCATATTGCCATCCTAAACTTGAACCTCCAGTACCCAGAACTGTGAAAAAATGGATTTCTGGTTTTTTTAGCCCACTCAGTCTGTGATATTTTGTGACAGCAGCCTTTGATAATTAATATAATGTTCCATTTTCACACTTACAATGAAGTATAGAATTCTCACTACTGCCTAAAGGACCCAACATGATCCTAACTTGCCCATGAACATCACTTCTCTCACTCACTTGGCACCAGGCACACTGCCCTCTTGATTTCCTTCAACACATTATACTCTACTCATTCCTATCTCAAAGATGGTGCCCTTGCTTTCCTCTCTTTTGGATCTACTTCCCCAGGCCCTCTCATGTCTCAGTCCTTCACTTCATTCTGATCTCTGCATAAAATCCTTTTCTAAAACATCAGTTTTAATGTTGTTGTCTAAAAGAGTAACTCTGGGGGCCAGTGCTGTGGCGTAGAGGGTAAAGCAGCCACCTGCAGTGCCAGCATCCCATATGGGCGCCAGTTCAACTCCCGGCTGCTCCACTTCCGATCCAGCTCTCTACTATGGTGTGGGAAAGCAGTAGAAGATGGCCCAAGTCCTTGGGCCTGTGCACCAGTGTGGGAGACCCAGAAGAGGATCCTGGCTTCGGATCGACGCAGCTCTGGCCATTGTAACCAATTGGGAAGTGAACCAGTGGATAGAAGACCCTCCCACCCCGCCTCTCCTTCTCTCTCTGTGTAACACCAACTTTCAAATAAATAAATACATATTTAAAAAAATAAAATATAAATAAAGAGTAACTCCTATCCCATACCTTTGCCCCATCACTCTGGCCTTTTATTCAGTTTCTTCTTCACAATGCTTATTCTCAAACTGAAAATTGTATTACCTAATTATAATTTTAGTTATTTTTATTATTTTCACTCACTGGAAGATAAACCTCATGAGGACAAGGGTCTCATCTCATATGTGACGTTATCTTGTAAACTCACTCCTCTGGAAAATTTGGGTCTTTCAGACATTGTTTTAAAAGAGCACATGTGTTCCAGAAAATCTCTGGACATGAAATAGCAGGTAAAGGTTTTAAAAGTGCATGTTAAACAGAATAAAAACTTTCTAGGAGAAATCAATAACATTGTAAGTCAAACAATGTGCTAAAAATACAATACTGCAGAGTCAAGGGGAGCAAGGTTTTGCCAGAAATGTATAGTAAGAGAAAGACCTCAGCTTAATACGTCTAATAGAAACACCCACACAATTATTTTTAATGGGCTATAAAAAAATAGATGTTCAAACATAGTTACCTTGAACAATTTCCCTTCTTATGGTAAAGCTTTAATCTACTGGCCCTGTCCCAAGAATTTTTGTTACAGATGATGAAGCTATAATTAAAATATATTGCAAGTTCCTGTGATCTTTTAGGTTGACAGTCTGAGATCAGCAGCTGGAGAAAAAGTAAGTGTAAGCTGGAGCATTCTATACTTCAGCAAATTCTCCCTCCCACACTCCAAACTGCAATAGCTGGGCCACCATGAGCACTACTGCAAGGCAGTTGCCCAGGTGCACTGTTCAGCCAAGAAAGGGGTTGGGGGGGTGGGGGGGCAGGGGCAGTTTTTGAAGGAACCCTGAAGACAGGATGGAACTGGCAAGATCATTTTCCTGATTTGACCCTGTGGCTCGAGCATCCAGTTTGGGGATTTGGGTCACTCAGTCAGCAGGTATTTATCCAGTGCTGTCTTTGTGCCCAGAAAACCAGCTCAGCAGGATAACACAGGCAAAGACAAAATGTTAGGGAAAAAAAAAAAAAGGAAAAATAACAGAAACTGAGATGAAAAAGCTACATTCTCCTCTTCCTCAACCTTGCACTCACTTCTTTGCTGACCACCCCATTCCTCTGTCCCCTCCTCTCTTTTTGCAGCTCCACAAGAAAAATGGTCTTTGTCCTCCAGCTGTCTCTCCTTATATCCCACTTTCTCCTCAATCTCCAGCTACATCCCTTTTATCTGTTTCTCACACTCCCCCGGCAAAACTTATCCAAGACTTTCCAACTGCCGAATCCTGTAAGGTCCTTTTCATTTTCCACTAAGTTATCAATTGCATTCCCACTGCGGAGCACTTCCGTCTGGAAAGTCTCGCCCTTCTTATTTCCCAAGACCTGGTTTCTCTGGCCACCCTTTTGCCTTCTGTACTGATGCCACTGAAAATGCTGGTGCCGCTATTTGGTTCCTTAACGAAGTTTTCCTAGGAAAGTGTGAGGAGAGTGCCTAGATCTATGCACCCTTCCCCACTGTTCATAAAACCAGCCTGCATCTTTCCCCATGTATCCAGGTGCAGTCCCAGACAAGTCAGTCTCAACTGGTCCTCAGATCAGCTCTCTCTCAGAACTTCCTGCTCAGTATATTCACATTATCTTTCACTACTGTCAACACTGCTTTTTACCAAATGGTTCTTGCCATCCGTATTTTCATCAATTCTGTCCCTTTTGTTGAGATTATACTGCTGTATAATCTTATTTGCTTATGGATGTTTAACTCATCTGCATGATAGATCACCCCTTTCATGAATTGTTTCCAGCCTGGCCAGGTAAAAGCCACCACTGCTGGCTACCTGCTAGTCCCCTAGAGAGATATCTAGGACAGTATGTGTAGCACTAAACCATGGAGGACGAGGACTGTGTTCCAGGGAGAGGGCTAAGTATGTGGAAAATCCTCTGAAGGAGTCAGGGGGCTCTCCAGGGAGCACAAGAAGCTCAGGGTGGTGGGCACTGGGTCAAAGAGAATAAGAAGCACCTGGGGAAGACTATGTGGGGGCCCAATCAAGCACATCATTGTAGGCAGTGGTAAAGATATTTGTGTTCTATTCTAACTGCAAAGGGAAGCTTGGAGAATTTTAAGGACAAGGGGTGACAAAATCCACTTTAGAAAGGTTTAGAAGGACCTTTTCAGCTTCAGTGTGAACAGACTTTGAGGAAGCAAAATTGTTAAACAGGCAACTAGTTAGGAAGTCGTTAAAATAACTGAGTCACTTATCCTGGGCTGGTAGTACGGGTGATAGAGAACAAAGTGAAAATTTTGGATGAATTCTCTGTTAGAAGCAAACAAGTGAACTATGTTGGTTGATTACACTAATAATCTATTTCAGAATGTTCCATGGTCATTACTGGCTGTATCCTGTGACCATCTGGAGACCAGAATGACCAGCCAAGCTCTGTGTCTTTATGCACACACACAAACAACTTTTACAAAATGCACTGGCATGCTCCACAAAGTTTGCTGTGTTCTTTGAACTATCCTGACCTCAGAAAAATTATTTGCCCACAGAAAACCTTTCAGCTAATTAAGCTTGGACTTTTCTTAAAGGTCACATGGACTCCTGTATTGTAAATACTATTTGTACATTTCTATTTCCTTTGTTGGTTCATAGAGCATACAAAGAGTAACAAGATCAATGAAGAAGAGAAATGGAGAAATTACTATAAATAAATTTCTGGAAAGGATTCCATCTATGAAAAAATAAAAATGACTAAAGATCCTGGGAGGGAGATAGTGTCCATACACCAAACATAACAGCTAGCAAATAAGCCTCACATACAGGAAATGTCCATGAAATCAAAATGCCTATCAACATAGTAACAGGAATATCAGAAATAAACATCCAGGAGTTACCCACATTGCCTCCAGGTCTACAGCAAAACAGAAAAAGGAATCTGGAATTGAAGTTGAGAAATTTAGGCCCACCAAATGACTACTGAGCACATTTGACTTGTTTCTTTTGAAACTGAACTGCTTATTAAGTGATTCAGTTGTTCACTTTCTGACTTCAATGTTGATGTTCTTGCCCACAGAAAGATACAGCAAAAGGAAGAAAACCCAGGAGGGTTGGAATAGGATAATCAGGTATGGATAGACCAGTCCAATTATTTGGATCAAGTAATTTTTCTGAATTGTAGCTTTTGTGAGATGTTATAAAATATGAGAAAATATATAGCTACTCTTTAGTAATGTTTTAATTATGTGTCAAATAAGCCAATAGAAAAACAAAACAAAACAATAGGTATTAAGGACCAAACTAACCAGTTTAGCTCTCAATTCAAAGCTTTTTGCAAGGATACTTAGTCTTAAAATCAGATATTCAATGTTCATTACATAATAATTTATTAAGAATTCATTATGGTTTAGTCCCATGTTAGATGTCATGAATGACAAAGTCATTACTCTCCAAGGAACTTATTCTCAGTCTATCAGATGGAGCTGTTTTGTTAATAACTCAATGATTTAAATCCTATAGCACATAATTTTTAAAATATTATATCATAGAAGCTTTGTTTACTACCAGTTCCATACAATAAAGGCCCAATTTAAAACTTTTCAAAAGGATTTCAGTATCATATATAAGAAAACTAAACAATATGAGCTTATCTGGTTTGGTTACGTTCTTTCTATCCAACTCATACATGCAAATTAATTATAAATTTTCCCTTAACCCTTTTTTATTGTAGAGCTGAAATGATTTGAGGTAGGGGGAGTTCATTTTGAAATAAGAACTGTAAGAAGTACATGTGGAAAATCTTTCAAAATAAAAGCATATCTACATCAGAATGTATATTTCTCAAGAATTTCTTTAAATATTTATAAAGAAACTCGGTAAGAACATGACTCTCCAAAAAAGGCAAAGAAAACTATTTCATTTGAAAAGTGTCCTCTGTGAGGGACTTTTAGGGAAGACTGAATTGGCTCTTGGAAGTCAGGTTAACGGCAGCTTCCCCAACTGGGTGGAAAGTTACCATTTTTTATTAGCTCAAATGCTAACAAGATACTTTCTTAATTATTCATACAAAGCTGAGGCATGATATCTGAATCACATTTTCAATACATTAACTAACTACAGTTCTCAGTAAACTAGGTACTAGTGAATTGGACCTTTTTTGCTATATCTGTGCATCTTCCTTGTTTCTGATTTTGAATGGTTGCTGTGAAAGCTCAAAGTAGAGCCCTGGAATTTCTCCATCAGTGCTCATATTCACTCATTCAGCAAATATTCATTTGTCTATTACGTTCCAGTGGGTGGAAAGGACACAGCAGTGGGGATAAATGAGTGATTAAACAGAAAAAAGGCCCAAGGACAGAGATGTGCACATTCCAGTGGATGGAAAGAGATGCTACAAGAACAGTCAGAAAACATATATAGTGTGACATATGGTGACAAGTGCCTGCAAGAAAAATAGCATGGATGTGGGTGTGGAGTATCGACTAATAAAAAAAATAGTAACTACAAGAACAGACCCACTTCTCACCTAAATCCCATGGGGATCTTACATATCTAAATATACATCGTGTTTATTTCTTACAAATATTTATAATAGGGTAATACTATGTTCAAATTACATATTGAAGACAAGCTATAATGAGTTTTTCTTTGTAAAATTCCATTGTAGAACTCAACTGAGGTGAAACTGTATCTTGGGAGCTTGTCTATTGCTTTGATGTAAAGTAAAAACTGGCCTTTGTTGGTTCTATAAAGTAGAAATTATAATAAGCTGATCTCTGCCTATGTGTGTGCATTATCCTCCCAGAGTATACTGCCTGTACCCAAATTTGAAGATCTTTTGGTTCTTGATCCCAAGTTTCACGGAAGCTCTAAAGAAGGGTGTCCTTTTTTCATAATAGGATAACCTGGACGAGACTACAACAAAATACTTGGATACTTAAGTTAGATACTCCTTTCATCATATTGCCTATCCCTTTGAAAAACACGCTGGATTCCTCAGCACTTTCTATAGCTTAAAATTCTTAGTAGGATGTTCTCAAACTCTCCAATGCTAGTTGATTTTACAAAAAAAAAAAAGTAAAATATTTTTCAAATATATTAAATTTTGAATAATATTTTCCAATTCTAGATCAAACAAGTCACATCAAACTCCATTTTCAAATCCCATAGCCTTCCTATAACTCAAATCACATCCAAGTTTCCTTTCACTTTTCCACACTTGTGCTAGCAAGGCTCTTCAATGCCCAAGATCCGATTTGTGGTGCTTTTCTGAGGTGTAACTATTCCTGCAATGGCTGATTTCATACTATCAAGATGACATCACTGAATTTGGAAGTGGAAAATCATGCTCCATGAGTTAGTTCACACCAGTTCTCACATATCATTGATACAGTACACTTTATTTTTTTAAAGATTTCATTTATTTATTTGAGAAGTAGAGTTACAGACAATGAGAGGGAAAGACAGAAAGGTCTTCCCTCCGTTGGTTCACTCCCCAGACAGCCACAACGGCTGGAGCTGTGCCAATCCGAAGACAGGAGCCAGGTGCTTCTTCCCGGTCTCCCAATGGGTCCAAGGGGCCCAAGGACTTGGGCCAACTTCTACTGCTTTCCCAGGCCATAGCAAAGAGCTGGATTGGAAATGGAGCAGCTGGGATTAGAACTGGCACCCATATGGGATGCCGGCGCTGCAGGCGGAGGATTAACCTACTGAGCCACGGCGCCAGCCCCAATACAGTACACTTTAAAAACCACAGTAAGGCACACAAAATTGGACCTGTGAAAAACTTTTGTTTGACTATTTAAGGCAGCTTGTTGGGGTACAACTGACAAAATTGGACATTAGGTGTTCAGATATAAATCTAGTTTATAAACAAGACAGATGCTAAGGTACTGTCTTCTTTAGTGTTAATAATAATTATCAGTGATAATTTTATATATCAAAGAAAAAAACTAAATACTTATTTTAATTACAAATGTCTAATAAGTAAATCTCCCAAAGGGTACTCTAATTTGAAAATAAATTATTCTTTTCATTGAGAAGTTGAGAAGTAAAGGTCTTATGAAATTTTATTTTTTTAAACATATTTATTTATTGGAAAGTCAGACAAACAGAGACAGAGACAAACAAAAAACATCTTCCAGCTACTGGGTCATTCTCCAAATGTCCCCAACAGCCAGGGCTGGAGCATGCCAAAGCCTGAAACCTGTACCTCTAATACAAGTCTCCTATTTGGGTGGCAAGGAACCAAGTACTTGGACCATCACCAGTTGTCTCCAGGTCTTTAGCAGGAAGCTGGAGTTGGAAATGGAGCTGGGACTGGAATTCAGATACTCTGATATGCTATGAAGGCATCTCAAGTGAACTCTTAACCACAGTGCCAAACACCCTCTTCTGAAATGTTATTTTTAACATTCCTAGGGCGAACTACCAGCCAGTTTGTGACCAGCTGGATACCATATGATTAATATAAATGTATTATAAACATAGCAGTATTTAACTATTGTACTCTGAACTATTTTTATTATTTAGAAGAAAATTGTGTTTTCTTGAAGAAATGAAAATGAAATATTTTGAAATTTTACACTAAATGTCCAAAAGTTGTTTCCATACTTCTGGCAAACTAAGTTTAGAAATAGCAATGTTTTAAATCTCTTAATTATTCAATATATTAAATTCCATCTCATCCTTATAAATCACACATGAAATCACACAAAGAAACAATTTTTGCCATTGAACAAATATGCTGTTCATGAGTTTTTATTGCAGTCCTTGTACAGGCCTGGGATAGAGAATTGATAGTGGCCTTTGACTACACATAATTTGATAAACTACACACATACATATGAATACACACACAAGCTGTTTTGAGAATTTGTCTAGGATTTCATGAAATCTATAGGTCATTTTGTTGGAAATGACATTTTTATATTATCAAGACTCCCACTTCATGAACATGGTATATCTATTAACTTCTATCTATAAAAACATCTCTCCTTATAGGGTAATCCACATCTTACTTATTTCTGGGCATGTTATTTTTAAACATTATTTCTTTTTATTTTATTTGACAGGCAGAGAGACAGAGACAAATATCCTCCATATCTGGTTTTATTCTCCAAATATTTGCAACAGCCAGGCATGCATAAGGCTGAACCTGGGGGCCAGGAACTCAATTCAAGTATCCCACAAGGGTGAAAGGGACCCCAACTACTGGAGCCATCACCATTTGCCTCCAAGTATGTGCATTAGCAGGAAGCTGGAATCAGAAGCAGATCTGGAACACCTGATAGAGGATGCAGATGTCCCAAACAATATCTTAACTACTGCACCATCTTATTATATCATCATAAACTGTGTATTTGAAAACTAATTATTGCTGACATATAAATACAACTAGTGTTTTATTGGGTGTTTATCTTTTTCAAATAGATAAGGTCCTATCTATTTCTAATTTGCTAAAAGTTGCATTTAAAATATGGATGGATGTTGAAATTACTAAACGATATTTCTACATCTTTTGAGTTGGCTATATAATTTTTCCCTTCTTCAGCAAATGTGATGAATTACATTGGTTGATTTTCAAAAGTTAAGCCAACTTTCATTTCTTTACTAAACTTTACTTGAATTTAATATACATGCTTACATACTATTGCTACATATATATTTGTTAAGAAGTATGGGGCTGGCACTGTGGCTTAGAAGGCTAAGCCTCTATGGTGCCAGCATCCCATATGGGTGCCTGTTCATGTCCCAGCTATTCCTGTTCCAATCCAATTTCTTTGCTTCTGGCCAAGGCAGGCAGTAGAAGACAGCCCAAGTGCTTGGGCCCTTGAACCCACATGGGAAATCTGGATGAAGTTCCTAGCTCCTGGCTTTGGATTGGCTCAACACCAGCCATTGCAGCCATTTGGGGAGTGAACCAGTCGATAGAAGACCTTTCTCTCTGTATCTCCCTGTCTGTAACTCTCCCTCTCAAATTAATAAATTTTTTAAAAAACATATGAAAGATCTGAGATTTTCTCTACTTGCAAACTAACAAGTTAGTGCCATAGTTTCAGGGATGTAAGCAGAAATGCAACATTCCTGAAACAGAGACATTATTCTCACAGTACAGAAAGAAGCATAAACTTTATGTTCACATCAATTCCTCTTATACCCTAAAGTGACAGGGAGTAGCCCAGGTAGACACAGATCACAAAATGGGTTAACCTCAGAACTGAGAAACCCTGAACACACAAATGTTCCTGGACTTTGTCCTAGAGGGAATCATTACCTTTATTTTACTTGATAATAAAACATCTGTCTCTTCTTTAGAGGTAAACTATCTCCATCTCCGGGCCTCCTCACTATACAAATATGCATTAAAAATATTCTAAAACAAAACTGTGCTTCTGCTGACAAAATGTGCAAAATTATTAAGCCCATGAAAAATCATCTCTCAACAATTTAAAAATCCACAACATGTGATCAAAATGATTTTATTTAGGCAACATTTATTTAGCTATACCAATATATTTGCCTTTCTCATTGTCCTTGATATTTGACTACCCAAACAAAATTATTTTATTTTTCTACCTAAGGGGTCTATTTATTGTAGATCTGTTGAAGATCAATTCTATCAGTCTATGATTGAAAACCAAATGTCATTGTTTCCTCTTTACTCTGGCTAATTTTCACTGGATGTAAATTATCTGGGGTGGGCATTATGGTATTTTATGTTAAGCCACAGCTTGTGGTACCTACATCCCACATTAGAGTTCTGGTTCAAGTTCAAATTCCAGCTGTTCTGCTTCTGATCTAGCTCCCTGCTAATGCATCCTGGGATGCCACAGATAATGGCTCATGTGAGACTCACATGAGAGACCTAGGTGAACTTCTGTGCTTCTGGCTTTGGTCTGCCACAGCCCTGGATGTTTTGGGCATTTGGGAAATGAACCAGCAGGTTCTCTCTCTATAGGTGTGTGTGTGTGTGTGTGTATATATATATATATATATAGAGAGAGAGAGAATGTGTGTGTGTGTGTATATATATATATATAGTGGGGGGAAATATATATATAGTGTGTATGTGTGTGTGTTTAATGCATTTCATAATTTCTTTTGAAAAGTAATAAATCCAATCAGGCCTCTGCTCTGGCCCTTCTGAGGCTGGAACTCCTGGTGGCTTTTCCTGGCTTAGGAGCTCACTTGCATTTTCGTATTTTTATTTGATAAAACCTATCTTACATTCTGTGTATTAAAAAATAATATTTCTGGTGGAAAAAAGTAATAAATCAATATAATTGTTGTCCCTGAAAGTAATCTGCCTTTTGTCCTCTGATTTTAATATTTACATCATCATCACCACCACTACCACCACCACCACCATCAGTTCTATTGGAATAAGATGAGCCTTAGCATGAATTTCTTTTTGTTTGGTATCTTTAGGGATTATTAAACCCAGGCTTATAGTTCTTTGTCAATTTTGGAAAACTCCCAGCCACTGTTTCTTCAAATATTGTCTCTGCCTGATTCATAATCCTTTGCTTCTTGGATACCCCATGTCTATTATACTTTCTCAATGCATTCTCTTCATTTCTCATCTTCCTTTTCATTGTACTTATTATGATCCATTATTTGCTCTGCATAATTTCTGTCCTACCATGCAGATCACAAATTGTCTTGAATTGTGCTTAGTCGAGTGTAAAATCTATTAAGTTTGTAAATGCAATTACTGTATTTTCTAGTTCTAGCTTTTCTATTTGATCATTTTTCAATATAAAATACTTCATTTAACAGTTTTTAGCCCCCAGCTATGATGTTAAATCTTCTCTTTTTTCTTTTTGAAAGGAGCAAGCATGAATTTTAAAATCAGTGTTTGGTGATCCCAGTTTCTTGTACCCTTATGAAACTGTTTTAACTATTTTAACTGATTGTTCATGAAGTTTTATCTTCTCAGAGTCCCAATTATTTTCTATTGTGCATCAGCCCCCATGTTTTTAAAACTGTTGATATAATCTGAAGCTTGGACAGTGTTAACTTTCCCCAGAAAAAGTTTGCATTTGAGGGAATTTGGGATCTCTAGCAATCTGGAAATGTTTAATACAAATTCAAAGATAAAAGTAATTTGGAACTAGGTTACAGTCCTTGAGAGAGCCAACTGGCTTCTTTTTCACCTTATTCCTGGTCATAATTCTTTGGAGTTCCAACTTTTTGTGCAAAGAGTTTACTAAAGCCCCACTTGAGAAGAACTTAACTATTATATCATTGTCTTCAATACACATCAGGAATGCAGAACATGTTTTTAGTTTTCTAGCTACCTTTTCTGTAATTTTAATGCCTCTAGGAGAAAAGAAGTTCCAAGCATAGGGTACAAGTCTCCGAACTTCCATTGTCTCCAAAGTCTAGGAGAAATTCTCCCCTACTTCTTTAGTGTCACAATACCTTTGAGTAGATTTCCACTCCCATCCTCCAGTTTTTCTATTTAAATTCAGTAGGAAGTCTGGCCTCAATTACTAGTTTGACACTGTGGAAAAGGAATTCCAATGTAAAAGCTTTACTGTTGTTGCTTTTATCTCCAGATACAAAGTTCGGGTGTTTAGTCATAACTGAGGAACACTGAGTGGAGACAACCTGTGCACATAACATTACTTGCCTCCTCACCCAGGCCACACGGCACATGCCATACCACTACCACAACCACTATGCTAACAACTGGCGTGATCACTCTAGGATTTTAGTCAAAGCATTCAGAGATAGGGTCCAGAGAATGGCAATAGGAGAGTTGATTAAGACTGACAGCATTGGAATGTCTCCAAAAATGATGATGCTATTCCCTGTCGCTTGAGGTCATTGAAAAAGAGACTAACTTAGAGTTAGGATTTCCTCCTTCAGTGGAAAAATCCATGCTTAGCACAATGTAATTTCAAGGCTGCATGATAGAGCACTGTAGTTGAAAACATTGACTGGAAAAGAACCAATGAATTTGGCTTTTTAATTCTTTCTGATGAGATCTTAAATTCATACATGACCAAATTTCCAAAGATTTCCATTTTGGGGATCGTCAATGACTGGCAGCATAGAGAAACTAAATGTGTGTACATCTTGACCTGGAGGCTGCTAAAAATGTTCTAGCTGCCAAACAGAAGGAGTGCATATTTGGTCAGCATGCAGATGAAGGGTGAATGAGGACAGTCAGGCTGGAGACACTCCCACAGTTGCCTGTGTACATTTAGCTCATGTTGTTGGTTTCCTTTTCTGCAATCAGCTTCATCTTTACCTGCCTTTTGCTTCATGATCATATGTTTAAATTTACTTATAACTTATTTTTAAACTGTGTGTAGAGTGTGTTTTATGGACTAAAGGAATATGATAAGGAACACAATCACATAAATAAGAAACATGAGCAAAGATGTTTGAAATTACAGAGAAAACATAATCAGTTCTTTAGAGAACTCCAGGATGAGCATAGATAACATTTGAACTTTTGGTGATTATATGCTTATCAGGAGGGCAAATTGTAATAAGGAAGTGTAAGGATGAAAAATAAGAAATGTACAGATTAAAATGTGGGAGAGAAAACACCAGATGTTCAGATGTTATGCTAATAACAGGCTCCATGAGAAAGTGTAGGAGAAATAGTAGAGGTCACAATTTTAATGCTTAAACCAAATCTGGTGACATCTCCCAGTACATAAATCCAGAAAATTCATTTTACTTCTTATTTATAATTTCCTAAGTATCACCATACTGATTCCAAAGTAACTCACAGAATGTCTTCTGCGTGACACAGCCTCAGGGCAGGGATATTCAAAGATCTAGGCATCAACCTTCTTTGCTCAGATTTTTAAATTGATACAATAACTTTTCATATTTATGGGGTATAGCACAATATTTCAATATATGCATACAGACTGCAATGAAAAATCAAACACATAACATTTCTATCACCTCAAATATTTATCATTTCTTCATGTAAACAATGTTCAAAAATCCTCTCTTCTGGTTAATTTTGAAATACATGGTAAATGATTGCTAACTACTACCATCATACTGCACTAGAATTTGCTCCTCCTTGCTATAATTTTCTACCTATTAACCAACCTCTCCTTATCCATTCTTCGCTGTTACCCTTCCTAGCCTCTGGTAACCATTATCCTATTCTTGACTACTATGAGATCAACTTTTTTTAGCTTTACATATGAGTGAGAACACGCGGTATTTATTTTTCTGTGCCTGGCTTATTTAACTTAACATAATGTCCTCCAGTCTCATCCATGTTGCTGCAAATGACAGAATTTCATTTTTTATGGCCAAACATTGCATAAACACCATATTTTCCTGATAAATTCATCTGCCGATGGACACACAGGTGTATACTTTATATTGTCCATGGAGAACAGAAATGCAACAAATATACTACTGCAGACATTTGTTCAACCTACAGATTTCCTCTCCTCTAGATATATACCTAGTAGACTGATTGCTAGATCATATGGTAGTTCAATTTTAGTTGTTTGAGGAACCTCCATTCGGTCTTCCAAAGTGGCTGTTCTCATTTGCATTCCCATGAAGAGTGCATAAAGTTCTTCCCCTTTCTCCAAATCCTTGCCAGCATGTTAGTTTTTGGTTTTTTTTAAGATTTTATTTATTTATTTGAAAGGTAGAGTTACAGACAGTGAAAGGGAGCAACAGAGAGAGAGGTCTCCCATCCACTGGTTCACTCCCCAAATGGCCGCAACGGCTGGAGCTACGCGGATCTGAAGCCAGGAGCTTCTTCCAGGTCTCCCATGCTGGTGCAGGGGCCCAAGGACTTGTGCCATCTTCTGCTGCTTTCCTAGGCCACAGCACAGAGCTGGATTGGAAGAAGAGCACCCAGGACTAGAACCAACGGCCATATGGGATGTTGGCACTGCAGGCGGAGGATTAACCTACCGAGCCATGGTGCCGGCCCCCATATGCGCCGGCATCCCATATGGGCACCTGTTTGAGACCCGGCTGCTCCACTTCTGATCCAGCTCTCTGCTATGGCCTGGGAAAGCAGTAAAAGATGTCCCAAGTCCTAGGGCCCCTGCACTGGTATGGGAGACCTGGAAGAAGCTCCTGGCTCCTGGCTTTGGATCGGTGCAGCGTCGGCCGATGCAGCCAATTGGGGAGTGAGCCATCAGATGGAAGAATTCTCTCTCTCTCTGCCTCTCCTCTCTCTGTGTAACTCTTTCAAACAAATAAATAAATTTCAAAAAAAAAAAAAGTAACCACTTGAATTTAAAAAAAAATGAATGACGTTTGGGAGTTTTTCATATGTTTGTTGGCTACTTGTATATCTTCTTTTGGGAAAGGTATATTCATAGCATTTGCTCATTTTTAAGTAGGATTTTTATTGTTGAATTTGGTTTGTTATATATTCTGGATATTAATTCTTGTCAGTTGAATAGTTTGCAATTATTTTCCCACATTCTGGAGGTTGTTTCATTCTACTGACTATTTCATTTGCTGTTCAGAAACTCTTCAATTTCTAGAATTCTGTTTGTCTATTTTTGCTTTAAGTGCATTGAATCACATTGAATGTCTTATAAAAAAATGCATGGCAACATTCCAAGATGGCAGGACAGGGAAGGGCATACTGCTCCAGGCTAGGGGTAAATAGTGAAAAAAAAAGGGGGGGGGGGCCACGAAGTACATTCTCAGAGGAGAGTTAGAAAAATGTAGTGGAAATTCCACAGAATAAAGAGGAACACCGTGGATTGGTGTGGAAGGTGTGGATACGCACCAAGAACACAGACACAACACAGGACCAAGAAGCCAAGAGTCAGAGAAGGCACAAGCTTTGGGGAATGCAGTGAGATCAGACTGCAGCAGCCCATGGCACTGGTGATCAAGGCAAAGGGAGAGCTTGGCATCAGTCTAGCCTAAAGCCCTAAGGGGGACAGGGTAGCCACTGACACAATGAAAAAACAGGGGCACATTTCTCTTTCACCAGACCCCCTCCCCACAGAAAACACCCAGCAACTGGATGAGGAAGGGCAGGCGCCATTGTGGCCATAGTGCATAAGCAGCAGCTGTGGGAGCTCTAGTGCACACACCTAGCAACTGGCTGGGACAAAACACCATCTTATTGCCAACACCCACAGTGGCAGGTCAGGTGCACCCAGCAACAAGTGGGGAGAAGGCAACGTTCAGCTGGTGGTTCTTGTGCACACCTGTGATCCAGAGATTCTAGCAAAGGGAAAAATCCATATTCCCCATTGACTTTGAGTCTGGCTTAGAGGAATGACAGGGGGCTGGGAACCCACGTAGGACTGTGAGGTGCCCCCAGCTTCTCAACGTATCACAGGCTCCACGGCTCAAACTGCCTAGGAGGTGCACCCACAGGAAGCTGGCTCTGAGAACACCTCTATGAAGAGGATAGGCAAGTGGGGAAGAGTGGATCCTCTGCACCCCATGACTGTGGGATCCTTGTGTGCTAATCCTTTGGGAATTACGACTGCACAGGAGGGCACAGAATGCAGCTGGGTCTCTGGTCAGTAAATCTCTGGGCTCCACACACTCAGAGCCCCTGACTGCCTAGGGTAGGTCACTGAAATGGGAACCATGCTCACAATGAAGACTGCACAGATCCTTTGTGTGGTTCATACAGCAGTGCTGGGTGCTATTGCCTGATCATTGTTCACCTTGGAAGAGAGGAGATGAAGGTGTGAACACACCAACAGAGGTGATCATACTCTCCTTTCTGCTAAAATAAGGAGAGGTACTATGACCAATTTGGGTGTCATCTTTTATACTCACCCAACCCCGAAGCACTGACCAGAGTTCCCTGGTCACAATAGGCACACACCTCTGGATACTTGCTAAAAGAACAGACACCCCACTAAGCCACAGAGACATAGTTCAAAGATGAGAGCCATCAGAGGAAAAAAATCCAACTAGTATCTCCACAAATGCCTAAAAATAAACACAGTAATCTAAGAAAAAATAAGGAAGACAAAATGACCCCCAAAAAGGAACATAACAACACTTCAATATTACAATGTGAAGATGAAATGATGGATGAAATGCTGGAAACAGAATTCAAAAGATTAACCATAGGATTATTCAGAAGAAAATCAATGAATTAAAGAAACTGATAAATGACATGAATGAAAAAATTTCCCATTAAATTGAGATTCTGAAGAAAAATCCAAATAAAGCATTTCAAATGGGAAATCAATAGATCAAATAAAAAGTACAGTGGAAAGTCTTAACAACAGACTTTGTGAGGCAGAAGAAAGAACATCCAAGCTAGAAGACAAATCTTTGGAAATTTTTCAGCCAGACGAACCAAAAAAGAAGAAGAAATTAGAAAATTTTAAAACATTATTAGAGATTTATGGGCTACTATCAAACATCCAACACAAGGGTCTCAGGAGTTCCTGAAGGTGTGGGAAGACAGAATGGATTAGAAGATCTATTCATTTAAGTAATTAGAAAAAAATCCTTAATTTGGAGAAAGGAACATCCAAGTACACAAGACACATAAAACTCATTATTGACATGACCATGAGAGATCTTCACCACAACACATTGTAGTCAAACTTTCAACAAAAGCATAAAGAAAAATTCTAAAAAATGCACAACAGAAATGCCACATTACTTTCAGAGGATCTCCTATTAGACTCACAGCTGACTTCTCATCAGAAACCTTACAGGCTAGGAGAGAATGGTGAGCTATATTCCAAGTCTTAAGAGAAAAAAACTGTTAACCTGCAAAGCTCTCATTTATGAATGAAGGTGAAATAAATACCTTCCATAACAAACAGAAATTGAAAGAATGTCACCACTCATCCAGCCTTACAAAAGATGCTTAAGGATGTGCTACACACAAAAACACAGAAAGACAGTCATCACTATGAAAGAATGTGAAGGCAGAAAATCTCCAGTAAAAATACAAAGGAAATCCAAAGCAAACAATAGGAATGTTTACAGAAAAATGGCAGGGCTAAGTCATTACTTATCAATAGTAAATTTGAATGTAAATGGCCTCTCCAGTTAAAAGATACAGACTGGCTGAATGGATTAAAAAACAAGACCCATCAATTTACAGCCTATAAAAAGCACACCTCACCAACAAAGATACACACAAAGTGAAAGTAAAAGGGTAGAAAAAGATATTCCATGCTAACAGAAAGCAAAAGCCAACAGGTTTTCCATCCTAATATCATCAAAATAAATTTTAACATAAAAACTGTTAAAAGAAACAAAGATGGGCACCACATAATAATTAAGGAATCAATTCAACAAGAAGATGTGACTATAACAAATGCATATGCACCCAAAACCAAAGTGCCTGGCTATTTTAAAGAAATGTTAATTGATCTAAAGGGAGACACAGATTCCAATATAATAGTAATGGAGGACTTCAACATCCCACTGACATCAACGGACAGACAGATCAACTAAACATAAAATAAGAAACAACAGAGCTAATCTATTCTGTGGACCAAATGGACCTCACTGATACCTACAGAACCTTTCATCCCACAGTTGCAGAATACATATTCTCATCAGTGCATGGAACTTTCTCTAGGACAGACCATATAAGCCATAAAGCAAGTCTCAGCAAATTAAAAAAACATTTGAAATCATACCATGCATCTTCTCAAAAACCATGGAATGAAGCTGGAAATTAACAACTCAAGAATTTGAAGATCATAGGCAAACACAGAGAAACTGAACAACATGCTCCTGAATATACAGCGTGTCATAGCAGAAATAAAAATTCTGAAAATGAATGAAGATGACAATACAACGTATCAAAACTAATGGGATAGAGAAAACAGTGTTAAGAGGGAAGTTTATAGCAATTGGTGCTTACATCAAAAAATTAGAAAGTCACCAAAAATTTGAGCTATCAGTGCATCTCAGGACCCAGAAAAAAAAACCAAACCCAAAATTACTAGGAGGAAAGAAGTAATTAAAACTAGAGAAGAAAAAAAAACAAAATTGAAACAAACAATATGAAAGATCAGTGAAATGAAGAGCTGCATTTTAGAAAAAATTTAAAAAAAAAAAAACTGATACACTATTAGCCCAACCAACCAAAAAAAGGGGGAGGTGGTAGAGAAGATCCAAATCAATAAAATCAGTCATGAAGAAGGAAATATAACAACAGATATCATAGAAATAAAAAGAATCATCAAGAATTACTACAAAGAGCTGTATACCAACAAATAGGGAAAATTAAAAGAAAGAGATTCCTAGACATACACAACCTACCAAATAGAAGACATGAAGACACAGAAAATCTAAACAGACCAATAACCAACATGGAGATTTAATCAGCAATAAAGGCCCTCCCAACAAATAAAAGCCCAGGACCAGATGGCTTTACTGCTGAATTCTACCAGACATTAAAAGAGAAAATAATTCCAATTCTCCTCAAGCCATTTAAAACAACTGAAAAGGAGGCAATCCTCCCACACTTCTTCTATGAAGCCAGCATCACCTTAATTCCTAAACCAAAAAAAGAAGCAACAGAGAGAGACCAATATCACTGATGAACACAGATTTGAAACTCCTACGCAAAATACTAGCTAGTCAAATCCAACAACACATCAGAAAGATCATTCAATTGGAATAAGTGAGATATTTCCCTGGTGTGTAGAGATGGTCCAACATTTCCAAATCCATAAATGTGATTCATCACATTAACAAACTGAAGAACAAAAACCACATTATTATTATTATTTCAATAGATGCAGAGAGAACATTTGATAAAACACATTGTCATTTCATAATGAAAACCTTAAGCAAATTGAATATAGGAAGCTCATTGCTCAACATAATCAAGGCAATTTATGACAAACCCACAGCCAGCATCCTATTGAATGGGAAAAAGTTGGAGGCATTCCCACCAAGATCCAGAACCAGACAAGGATGCCCCTCTCACCACTGCTATTCAATATAGTCCTAGAAATTTTAGCCAGAGCCATTGAGCAAGAAAAAGATTTCAAAAGGATGCAAATTGAGAAGGAGGAAGTCAAACTATACTTATTTGCAAAGGACATGATTCTATATACAGGGGAACCAAAAGACTCCACTTAAGAGACCACTGGAGGGACAGTGCCATGGCTCACTTGGTTAATCCTCCACCTGCGGCGCCAGCATCCCATGTGGGCACTGGGTTCTAGTCCCGGTTGCTCCTCTTCCAGTCCAGCTCTCTGCTGTGGCCTGGGAAGGCAGTGGAGGATGGCCCAAGTGCTTGGGCCCCTGCACCTGCATGGGAGACCAGGAAGGGGCACCTGGCTCCTGGCTTCGGATCGGCACAGCTCCAGCCCTGGCAGCCATTTGGGGAGTAAACCAATGGAGGGAAGACCTGTCTCTCTGTCTCTCTCTGTCTATAATTCTACCTGTCCAAAAAAAAAAAGAGAGAGAGAGAGAGAGAGACTGACCACTGGAACTCGTAAAAGAATTTAGTAAAATTGTGTGATATAAATTTTTTAAGATTTATTTATTTATTTAAAATTCAGAGTTATACAGAGAGGAGAGGTAGAGAGACAGAGAGAGGTCTTCCATCCAAAGGTTCATTCCCCTACTGGCTGCGATGGCCGGAGCTGCGCCGATCAATCGGAAGCCAGGAGCCAGGATGTTCTTCCGGGTCTCCCACATGGGTGCAGGGGCCCAACAACTTGGGCCATCTTTTACTGCTTTCCCAGGCCATAGCAGAGAGCTGGATTGGGAGAGGAGCAGCCAGCACTAGAACTGGCGCCCATATGGGATGCTGGCGCTTCAGGGAAGGGCGTTAACCCGCTGCCCCATGATATAAAATTAACACACAAAAATGAATAGCTTTTATATCCTCAGACAATGACATGACTGAGAAAGAACTTCTAAGATCAACACTATTCATAATAGCTACAAAAAATGTAAATACCTTGGTATAAATTTAGCCAAGGATGTCAAAGATCTCTAGGATGAAAATAACAAAACATTAAAGAAAGAAACAAAAGAAGAGAAAAAAAAGAGGAAAAAAAATCTTCTGGTTCATGGATTAGAATAATTAATATAATCAAAATGTGCATATTACTGAAAGCAATTTACACTTTCAATGCAATCCCAATCAAAATACCAATGACATTGTTCGCAGATCTAGAAAAAACAATGCTAACATTTATATGGAAACACAGGTGATCCCCAATAGAAAAGAAATTTTATACAACAAAAACAGAGCCATAGGCATCACAATACCAGATTTCAAGATATAATACAGGACAGTTTTAATCAAAACACCCTAGTACTGGCATAAAAACAGAATTGTAGACCAATGGAACAGAATAGAAACTCCAAAAATCAATCCGCGTATCTATAACCTGACTTACCTTTGACAAATAATTAATCCCTGGAGAAAGGACAGTCTCTTCAACAAATAATTGCCAAGGCTATGGAAGCCTTTTGAGTTCACCGATTTAGATCTTGAAATCCAAATGGCCAGACACATGAAAAAATGTTCAGGAACACTAGCAATCAGGGAAATGCAAATCAAAACCACAATGAGGTTTCACCTCACCCTGGTGAGAATGGCTCACATTCAGAAATCTACCAACAACAGATGCTGGCGAGGATGTGGGGAGAAAAGGGACACTAACCCACTGTTGGTGGGAATGCAAACTGGTTAAGCCACTATGGAACTCAGTTTGGAGATTCCTCAGAAACCTGAATATAACCCTACCATACAACCCAGCCATCCCACTCCTTGGAATTTACCCAAAGGAAATTAAATTGGCAAACAAAAAAGCTGTCTGCACAGTAATATTTATTGCAGCTCAATTCACAATAGCTAAGACCTGGAACCAACCCAAATGCCCATCAACAGTAGACTGGATAAAGGAATTATGGGACATGTACTCTATAGAACACTATACAGCAGTCAAAAACAATGATATCTGGTCATTTGCAACAAGATAGAGGAATCTGGAAAACATCATGCTGAGTGAATTAAGCCAGTCCCAAAGAGACAAATATCATTTGTTTTCCCTGATTGAAGACCCCCATCTTACACCTTACACAAAACTCCATTCAAAAATGGATCAAGGACCTAAATCTAGATCTATACCATCAAATTACTAGAGAACATAGGGGAAACCTTGCAAGACAGTGGCATAAGCGAAGATTTCTTGGAAAAGACCCTACAAGCATAGGTAATCAAAGCCAAATGAGATTACATTAAATTGCAAAATTTCTGCACTGCAAATAAAATACTCAGCAAAGTGAAGAGACAGCTGACAGAATGGGAGAAAATACTTGCAAACTATGTGACTGATAAAGGATTAATATCCAGAATCTATAAAGAGTTCAAGAAACTCAACAACCACAAAAAAAAAAAAAACAGTCAAGAAATGAGCAAAGGACTTAAACAGGCATTTTTCCGAAGAGGAAATCCAAATGGCCAACAGACACATGAAAAAATGCTCCAGATCACTAGACATCAGGGAAACGCAAATCAAAATCACAATGAGGTTTCACCTCGTCCTATTTAGAATGGCTCTCTTACAGAAATCAACAAACAATACATGCTGGCAAGGATGTGGGGAAAATGGTATCCTAACCCACTGTTGGAGGGAATGAAAACTAATGCTGACACTGTAGAAGACAGTAAGGGGATACCTCAGAAATCTGAAAACAGATCTACCATATGACCCACCAATCCCACTCCTGGGAATTTACCCAAACAAAATGAAATCAGCATATGAAAGGGTGATCTGTACCCCCATGATTACTTCAGCTCAGTTCACAATAGCTAAGATAAGGAATCAACCAAGTGTCCATCAACTGATGCCTGGATAATAAAATTATGGTGTATATATACTATGGAATACTATTCAGCAGTAACAAAAAATTGAAATGCTGTCATTTGTAACAAAGTGGATGCAGCTGGGAACAATTAAATTTAGTAAAATAAGCTTATCCTAGAAAGATACCATATGTTTTCCCTGATATTTGGATTAGCCTGTTAAGCCACGCTGATCCGATGGCAGGAGCCAGGTGCTTTTCCTGGTCTCCCATGGGGTGCAGGGCCCAAGCACTTGGGCCATCCTCCACTGCACTCCCTGGCCACAGCAGAGAGCTGGCCTGGAAGAGGGGCAACTGGGACAGAATCCAGTGCCCCAACCAGGTCTAGAACCCGGTATGCCGGCACCGCAAGGCGGAGGATTAGCCTATTGAGCCACGGTGCCGGCCTCATTTATTATCTATGTATTCTTTCTCTGCCTGTAGTCTGTGTTTTTATTTTTTTGAAGGCAAAGCAACATCTGTGTCCTACTCAGTTTGATTTGTATTGTAGAGATTTAATAAGTAGCTTATGATCAATTTTATTTGCTCTGTTAAAAAGTTTACATTTACCACTCAGTTAAATTATGTTTCTGATTATTGCAATATAAGATTCGAGCCATACTCAGGGTATCCTTCAGATTTCTTGGCATTACATTTCAGAGTGCCACGTCAAGTTCTAGCTGCTCTGCTTCTGATCTAGCTTCCCACTAATGCACCTGGGAAGGTAGCAGATCATGGCTCAAGCACCTGAGTCTACCAACCACCTGGGAGACCTGCATGGAGTTCCTGGCTCCCGGTTTTGACATGGCTATTGCAGCCTTTTGGGGAGTGAACCAAAGATATTGAAGACCTTTTGCTCTTTTTTTTTTTCTTTTTTTTTTTTTTTTTTTTTAATTTTTGACAGGCAGAGTGGACAGTGAGAGAGAGACAGAGAGAAAGGTCTTCCTTTTGCCGTTGGTTCACCCTCCAATGGCCGCCGCGGTTGGCGCGCTGCAGCCGGCGCACCGCGCTGATCCGATGGCAGGAGCCAGGTGCTTCTCCTGGTCTCCCATGGGGTGCAGGGCCCAAGCACTTGGGTCATCCTCCACTGCACTCCCTGGCCACAGCAGAGAGCTGGCCTGGAAGAGGGGCAACCGGGACAGAATCCGGTGCCCCGACCGGGACTAGAACCCGGTGTGCCGGCGCCGCAAGGCGGAGGATTAGCCTACTGAGCCGCGGCGCCGGCCGACCTTTTGCTCTTTGACTCTCCCTCTGTGTCATTCTGCATTTCAAATAAACAAATCTTTAAAAATGAAAATGTGGATGAGAATATTTTGGAACTGATCAAAATACAAATTTTCATATTCAGTAACATAGAAAACCCCAAGGAAAGTAGTGAAATTCATACTTAAACTCACATTTAAACTGCATAACAAGATAAAAAAAGAAAAAAATTTTGACCATAAGGACAAAATAATGGGAAATATGAATAGGAGTCTAAAAATCAAATGCAATTGGCAGATTCAGGCAGCTTTCTACTTTCCACTCTGTAAGGACATAGGGACAGTTTAAGAAAAAAAAAAAAAAAAAAAAAGCTCAGGATTTACCCATGAACAGCTTGGTTGTGGTAGCATCATATAAATTTAGAATTGGGAGTAAGTTGGTTCTACATAAAAGAAGTGAGCTAATGTTTAAGAGTCAGATTCTCAGAGCCCTGCAGTGCCACGTAGCAAGCAATATGTTCCAACCCGAGCAGAACACTAAGGGTCATCCCCTAAGATGGCAGAACAGAGCATTTCTCAACTACAGGGCTCAGGGCACAGCTGTCAGCGAGGCTATCATACCTCAAATGAAAGGATTCGAGGAAATGTCAAAACACTCAGTATTCAGATACCATCATTCTTCTGCCATCCTCTGAAACCTTCACAGCCAGCATCTGCTGGGCCAGAAAACGAAAGAGTCTCTTCTGTGAAATCTTCCAGCACTCCTATGATTCGCTATAGACACAGATGTCAGGAGTTCCTCAATGCAATGATTTAGAGAAATTCCTCTTAAAAAAAAAAAAACCTCAGGTCATACTCCAATATAGCGGAACAGCCACAGGGCAGTCTGCTCTAGGCTAGGTTAAAAAAAAAAAAAAGTGGAAAAGTGCATTATCAGGGGAAAATTGCAGGGAAACTGCAGTGGAGATTCTGCAGAATCAAGAGAGAGACACCATGGATCTGCGTGGAAGATGCTGATGTGTAGCAACAAGACTGGACACAACAAAGATCCCAGCAGCCCTGAGCCAGAGAAAGCACCAGCTTTGAAAAGCAAGGTGAGATCAGACTGCAGCCTCCTGTGGCACTGCTGGTAAAGCTGGAGGAAGAGCCTAGCTGACTACACTGTCTTTAAGTCCCACATAGAGCCCCAAGAGGAACAGGGTACCTGCTCACACAGAGAAAAAGAAAAGGGGCATGTCTCTCTCTCCCCCATTCCCCACCACAACAGTGCCCAGCAAATTGCTATGAGAGGGTGGGTGCCATTTTGGACCTAGGTAGTTAGCGGCTACTGCAGGACTTGTATGCACACCCAGCAACTGGTGGGGACAGTCTGCATTTTGTCAGCAGAGCCAACTGCAGGGAGAAGAAACCATTCCAGCACTAGTACCACCTGCAGAGACTCTTGTACGCTCCCAGCACGATTGTGAAATGGGTAGGGCCGCAGCCAGTGGGTACTGTGAACAGGTGTGATCCAGGGATGTTACCAGAAAGAAAATCCAGGTTCACCATTGACTTTGAGTCTGGCTAGGAGATTGATATGGGGCTGGACACCCACATGACTGTGAGGTACCCTAAAGTCTCAACAAATCATAGGCACTGGGGCTCCAGGGCTCAGTTGCCTAGGTGGAACACCTAAGGCAGTGGACTCCAGGAACCCCTCAGCCTCTCTGTGGATGGGACAGGCAAGGGGGGCAGAATGGATCCTTTGCACCCCATGCCTATGGGAGCCCTGAGTACTGAGACTGTGATAAAACTGAGTGCATTAGACAGGGCAGGGTGTGGCTGGGAATCTGGTCAATGACTGTCAGTGGCTCCACATGCTCAGAGCTCACTGATTACCTGGGGTGGGTCAATGCAGCAGGATCAGGAATCACACTGAGGACAACAGATCCTTTGTCCAGTCCATGTGGAGGCATGGATTAATATTATTCCCACTGAGGGCTAACATCCAGTCATTAATCAGCTTGGAAGAGAGGAGGTGAGGGTTGATTATGTCAACAGAGGTGACTATACCCCACTTCATTAAGAAGAAGCTGATCACACCCAACTTGGGTGGTACCTTCTATAGATACTCGCCCCACCCTGGAGCACTGACCAGAGCTCCTTGGCCACAGTAGGCACACACCTCTGGGTATTCCTGAAACAGCAGACACAACAATAAGCCACAGAGAAATAGTTCAAAGATAAAAGCCATCAGAGGAAAAAATCCAACAAGTATCTCCACAAATTCCTAAAAAAAAAACACAGAAACTCAAGAAACAACATTAAGGAAGACAACATGACCCCACCCACAAAGGAACAAAACACTTCAATATTAGAATGTAAAGATGAAGAGATTGATAAAATGCCTGAAAAAAATTCAAAAGATTAATCATAGGACTACTCAGAAACAAGAGAAGCAAATCTACAAATGAAAGAAAAGCCATACATTACAAGAATGAAAATTTTTCCCATGAAATTAGATTTTCAAGAGGAATCAAGGGGCCAGCGCTGTGGCATAGTGGGTGGGGCTGCCGCCTGCAGTGCCTGCATCCCATATGGGCGCCAGTTCGAGTCCCAGCTGCTCCACTTCCAATACAACTTTCTGCTACAGCCTAGAAAGGCAGTAGAAGATGGACCAAATCCTTGGGCCCCTGCACCCGTGTGGGAGACCCAGAAGGAACTCCTGGCTCCTTGCTTTGGATTGGCACAGCTCTGGCCATTACAGCCATCTGGGGAGTAAACCAGTGGAAGGAAGACCTCTCTGTCTGTCTGTCTCTCTCTCTCTCTGCCTCTCCTTCCCTCTGTGTGTAACTTTGTCTTTCAAATAAGTAAATAAATCCTTTTAAAAACAAAAAGAAATCAAAATGAAATAATAGAAATAAAAATAGATCGAATAAAAAATGTGATGGAAAGCCTTAACAACATATTTAGTAAGGCAGAAGAAAGAATATCCGAGCTAGAACACAAATTTTTGGAAATTTTTCAGCAAGACCAAAAAAAAAAGAAAAAAAAAAGGTAAAAAAAACACTGTTGGAGATTTAAGGGATAATATCAATGACCAAAACATATGGGTCTTAGGAGTTCTGAAGGTGTGGAAAGAGAGAATGGATTAGAAGGCTTATCCAGTGAAATAACTACAGAAAACTTCCCCAATCTGGACAAAGAAAGGAGAATCAAAGTACAGAAAGCACAAAGAATTCCTAATAGACATGACCAGAAAACATCTTCACCACAACACATTGTAGTCAAACTTTCAACATAAAACATAAAGAAAAGATTCTAAAATGTGCATGAGAGAAACGTCAAATTATTTTCAAAGGATCTCCAATAGACTTCTTATCAGAAATTCTATAGGCTAGGAGAGAATGGAGAGAAAAAGTCCAAGCCTTAAAAGAAAAAAACTGTCAGCCCAGAATACTGTACCCTGTAAAGCTCTTATTTATGAATGAAGATGAAATAAAGAACTTCCGTAACAAACAAACTGAAAGAATTTGTCAACACTCATCCAGCTTTACAAAAGATGCTTAAAGTTGTGCTACACACAAAAACAAGGTAGACTGTCACCACTATGAAAGAAATTGAAGGCAGATAATCTCCCAGTAAAAGTACAAAGGAAATCCAAAATAAACAATAGGAATATTTATGGAAAAAATCAGGCCCAAGTCATTATTTAGAAATAGTAACATTGAATGTAAATGGCCTAAACTCTCCAGTTAAAGATACAAACTGGGCCAGCGCCGCGGCTCAGTAGGCTAATCCTCCGCCTTGCGGCGCCGGCACACCGGGTTCTAGTCCCGGTCGGGGCACCGATTCTGTCCTGGTTGCCCCTCTTCCAGGCTAGCTCTCTGCTGTGGCCAGGGAGTGCAGTGGAGGATGGCCCAAGTGCTTGGGCCCTGCACCCCATTGGAGACCAGGAGAAGCACCTGGCTCCTGCCATCGGATCAGCGCGGTGTGCCGGTTGCAGCACGCCTACCGCGGCGGCCATTGGAGGGTGAACCAACGGCAAAAGGAAGACCTTTCTCTCTGTCTCTCTCTCTCACTGTCCACTCTGCCTGTCAAAAATTAAAAAAAAAAAAAAGATACAAACTGGCAGAATGGATTAAAAAAATAATACCTGTCTATTACTGTCTATAAGAAACACACTTCAACAAAGATACACAAAAATTGAAAGTAAAAGGATGGAATAATATATTTAACAGAAAGTAAAAAAGAGCTGATGTAGCCATCCTAATCAGAGAAAATAGACTTTAACAACAACAACAAAAAAAACCTGTTAAAGAGACAGAGAAGGGCACTATATAATGAGTAAGGGATCAATTCAACAGGAAGAGGTGACTATAATAAATTTATACACAACCAATTACAGGGCATTGATATTTAAAAGAAATGTTAACAGATCTAAAGGAAGACTGTAGATGTTTGGATTGATTTCTGGTGTTTCTATTCTGTTCTATTGGTCTATCCATCTGTTTCTGTACCAGTGCCATGCTGTTTTGATTACAACTGCCCTGTAGGATGTCCTGAAATCTGTTATTGTGATGCCTCCGGCTTTGTTTTTTGTTCCCAATATTGCTTTAGCTATTCGAGGTCTCATGTGTCTCCATATGAATTTCAGCATCATTTTTTTCAGATCTGAGAAGAATGTCTTTGGTATTTTGATTGGTATTGCATTGAATTGCACCGGTTTATTTAAAAGATTTGTTAAAGGACTTAAAGGGAGACTAAGACTCCAATACAATAGTACTGGGGGACTTCAATACTCCACTCTCAGAAATAGACAGATCAACAGGACAGAAGATCAACAAGGAGACAGTGGATTTAAACGACACTAGGCCAAATGGATCTAACAGATACCTACAGAACTTTTCATCCTACACAAAAAGCATTTACATTCTTCTCAGCAGTACATGGAACCTTCTCTAGGATTGACCACATACCAGGCCATAAAGCAAGTCTCAGCAAATTCAAAAGAATTAGAATCATACGTTGCAGCTTCTCAGACCATAAAGGAATGAAGTTGGAAATTAGCAACTCAGGAATCCCTAGAGCATATGCAAACACATGGAGATTGAACAACATGCTCCTGAATGAACAATGGGTCATAGAGGAAATTAAAAGAGAAATCAAAAATTTTCTGGAAGTAAATGAGGATAACAGCACAACATACCAAAACTTATGGGATACAGCAAAAGCAGTGTTAAGAGGAAAGTTTATAGCAATAGGTGCCTACATCAAGAAATTGGAAAGGCACCAAATAGATGAGCTTTCAAGTCATCTCAAGGATCTAGAAAATCTGTAGCAAACCAGACCCAAATCTAGTAGGAGAAGAGAAATAATTAAAATCAGAGAAGAAATCAATAGGATTGAAACAAAAAAAAATTACAAAAAATCAGCCAAACCAGGAGCTGGTTTTTTGAAAAAATAAACAAAATTGACACCCCATTGGCCCAACTAATTAAAAAAAGAAAAGAAAATACTCAAATCAATAAAATCAGAGATAAAAAAAGGAAACGTAACAACAGACACCACAGAAATAAAAAGAATCATCAGAAATTACTACAAGGACTTGTATGCCAGCAAACAGGGAAATCTATCAGAAATGGATAGATTCCTGGACACATGCAACCTACCTAAACTGAACCAGGAAGACATAGAAAACCTAAACAGACCCATAACTGAGACAGAAATTGAAACAGTAATAAAGGCCCTCCCAACAAAGAAAAGCCCAGGACCAGATGGATTCACTGCTAAATTCTACCAGACATTTAAAGAAGAACTAACTCCAATTCTTCTCAAACTATTCAGAACAATCGAAAAAGAGGGGATCCTCCCAAATTCGTTCTATGAAGCCAGCATCACCTTAATCCCTAAGCCTGAAAAAGTTGCAGCATTGAAAGAAAATTACAGACCAATATCCCTGATGAACATAGATGCAAAAATCCTCAATAAAATTCTGGCCAATAGAATGCAACAACACATCAGAAAGATCATCCACCCAGACCAAGTGGGATTTATCCCAGGTATGCAGGGATGGTTCAACGTTCACAAAACAATCAACGTGATACACCACATTAACAGATTGCAGAAGAAAAAATATATGATTATTTCAATAGATGCAGAGAAAGCATCTGATAAAATACAACACCCTTTCATGATGAAAACTCTAAGCAAACTGGGTATGGAAGGAACATTCCTCAAGACAATCAAAGCAATATATGAAAAACCCACGGCCAACATCCTATTGAATGGGGAAAAGTTGGAAGCATTTCCACTGAGATCTGATACCAGACAGGGATGCCCACTCTCACCACTGCTATTCAATACAGTTCTGGAAGTGTTAGCCAGAGCTATTAGGCAAGGAAAAAAAATTAAAGGGATACAAATTGGGTAGGAAGAAGTCAAACTATCCCTCTTTGCAGATGATAGGATTCTTTATTTGGGGGATCCAAAGAACTCTACTAAGAGACTATTGGAACTCATAGAAGAGTTTGGCAAAGTAGCAGGATATAAAATTAATGCACAAAAATCAACAGCCTTTGTATACACAGGCAATGCCACGGCTGAGGAAGAACTTCTAAGATCAATCCCATTCACAATAGCTACAAAAACAATCAAACACCTTGGAATAAACTTAACCAAGGACGTTAAAGATCTCTACCTTGAAAATTACAAAACCTTCCACTTCTTGGAATTTACCCAAAGGAAATTAAATTGGCAAACAAAAAAGCTGTCTGCACATTAATGTTTATTGCAGCTCAATTCACAATAGCTAAGACCTGGAACCAACCCAAATGCCCATCAACAGCAGACTGGATAAAGAAATTATGGGACATGTACTCTAAGGAATACTACACAGCAGTCAAAAACAATGAAATCCGGTCATTTGCAACAAAATGGAGGAATCTAAAAACATCATGCTGAGTGAAATAAGCCAGTTCCAAAGGGACAAATATCATATGTACTCCCTGATTGGCAACAACTAACTAAGCACCAAAAAGGAAACCTGTTGAAGTGAAATGGACACTATGAGAAACAGTGACTTGATCAGCTCTTGTCCTGACTGTTGATGTACAATGTAATACTTTACCCATTTTAGTATTTTTTTGTTCTAGTACTGGTGGTTGAACTCTGTAATTAACACACAATTATTCTTAGGTGTTTAAATTTTAACTGAAAAGTGACCCCTGTTAAATATAACAGTGGGAAAAAGAGAGGGAGGATATGTACAATTTGGGACATGCTCAATCAGACTTGCCCCAAATGGTAGAGTTAGAAACATGCCAGGGGATTCCAATACAATCCCATCAAGGTGGCATGTACCAATGCCATCTCACTAGTCCAAGTGATCATCTTCAGTTCACAATTGATCACACTGATAGGTATAAGAGTCAAAGGGATCACACAAACAAGACTAGTGTCTGCTAATACTAACTGATAGAATCAAAAAGGGAGAGAACAATCCAACATGGGAAACAGGATACACAGCAGACTCATAGAATGGCAGATGTCCTAAATAGCACTCTGGCCTCAGAATCAGCCCTTAAGGCATTCGGATATGACTGAAGAGCCCATGAGAGTATTTTAAGCATGGAAAGCCAGGACACTCTGGCAAAAAAAAAAAAAAAAAGAAGAAGAAGAAGAAGAAGAAGAAGACCTAAATGAAAGATCTCTGCAAGTGAGATCCCAGTGGAAAGAACAGGGCCATCAATGAAGGAGGTACATTTCTCTGAAGGGAGGAGAGAACTTCCACTTTGACTATGACCCTGTCGGAATAAGATCGAAGTTGGCAAACCCTAAAGTCTTCCATAGCCTTGGCAACTCATGACTAGAGCCTAGGGAGATTACTGACGCCTAAAAATTAGAGTGTCAAATTGTTAAGTCAACAACAGGAATCACTGTGTATTTCTCATGTGGGATCTGTCCTTACTGTGTTGTCCAATGTGAAGTAATGCTATAACTAGTACTGAAACAGTATTTTCACACTTTGTGTTTCTGTGTGGGTACAAACTGATGAAATCTTTACTTAATATATACTAAATCAATCTTCTGTATATAAAGATAATTGAAAATTAATCTTGATGTGAATGGAATGGGAGAGGGAGCGGGAGATGGGAGGGGTGCGAGTGGTTTGGAAATTATGGGGGGGAGGCATTGTAATCCATAAACTGTACTTTGGAAATTTATATTTACTAAATAAATTTTTTAACAAAAGAAAAGATGGTTATTTGAAAAAATACACAAAATTGACACACCATTGGCCCAACTAACCAAAATAAAGAGGGAGAAGACCCAAATCAATAAAATCAAAGATGAAAAATGAAAAGTAACAACAGATACCATAGAAATAAAAAGAATCATCAGGAATAACTTTGAAGAGCCATATGCCAACAAATCAGAATCTAGAAGAAATGGATAGATTTCTGGACACATACAATCTACCAACATCGAGTCATGAAGACATAGAGCTCCTAAACAGACCAAAAACCATGACAGGCCAGCGCCACGGCTCAATAGGCTAATCCTCCACCTGCGGCACCAGCACAACGGGTTCTAGTCCCGGTCAGGTGCTGGATTCTGTCCCGGTTGCCCCTCTTCTGGGCCAGCTCTCTGCTGTGGCCCAGGAGTGCAGTGGAGGATGGCCCAAGTGCTTCGGCCCTGCACCCCATGGGAGACCAGGAGAATCACTTGGCTCCCACCTTCAGATCAGCGCAGTGCACCAGCCGCAGCGCACCAGCCGCAGTAGCCATTTGGGGGGTGAACCAATGAAGGAAGACCTTTCTCTCTCTGTGTGTGTCTCTCTCTCTCACTGTCCACTCTGCCTGTCAAAATAATAATAATAATAATAATAAAATAAAATAAAAAAACCATGACAAAGATTGAATCAGTAATAAAGGCCCTCTCAACAAAGAAAAGCCCAGCACCAAATGGCTTCACTGATGAATTCTACCAGACACTAAAAAAAGAAATAATTCCAATTCTTCTCAAGCTATTCAAAACAAATGAAAGGGAAGGAATCCTCCCAAACTCCTTCTAAGAAGAAAGTATCACTTAAAATCAGAAAAAGATACAGCAGAGAGAGAGACCTACAGACCAATATCCCTGATGAACATAGCTGCAAAAATATTCAAAAAAACACTATCTAATCAAATCCAACAACACATCAGAATGATCAATCACTGGAACCAAGTGAGATTTATCCTGGTATGCAGGAATGGCTCAACATTCACAAATCAATAAATGTGGTACATAACATTAACTGAAGAAAAAGAAAACCATATGACCAATGACATGATTATATATATAGGGGATCCAAAAGACTCCACTAAGAGACTATTGGAAATCATAAAAGAGTTTGGTAAAATGGCAGGATATAAAATTAACACACACACAAAAAAACCTTTGTATACACATACAATTACATAGCTGAGAAAGGACTTCTAAGATCAATCCTATTCACAACAGCTACAAAAACATTAACTACCTTAGAATAAATGTAATCGAGGATGCCAAAGATCTTTATGGTGAAATTTACAAAAAAGAAAGTAAGAAAGAAATAGAAGACACAAAAAATGAAAAAATCATCCATGTTTATGGATTGGAATAATCAATATCATCAAAATTTCCATACTACCAAAAGCAATTTACAGATTCAATATAATACCAATCAAAATATCAACATTCTTATCAGATCTAGAAAAAAAGATGCAAAATTCATATGGAAACGCAAGAGACTCCAAATAACTAAAATGATCTTAATCAACAAATACAAAGCTGGAAGCATCATAACACCAGATCTGAAGACATTCTACAGGGCAGTTATAACCAAAACAGTCTAGTATTGCCAAAATAACAGATGTGTACACTAATGGAACAGAATAGAAACTCCAGAAATCAATCCACACATCTATAACCAACTTATCTTCAACAAAGGATCTATAATCAAACTCTGGAGAAAGGACAGTCTCTTCAACAAATAGTCCTGTGAAAACTGGATCTCTATGTGGAAAGGTATAAAACAAGACCCTCATCTTACACCTTACACAAAAAACCACTCAAATTGGATTAAGGACCTAAATCCACAACCTGATACCATCTACCAGAGAACATTGGGGAAACCCTGCAAGACTGTGGCATAGGCAAAGACTTCTTGGAAAAGACCCCAGAAGCACACGCAATCAAAGCCAAAATTGACAAATAAGATTACCTCACACTGAGAAGCTTCTGTGCTGCAAAAGAAACACTCAACAAAGTGAAGAGGCAACCGATAGAATGGGAGAAAATATCTGCAAACTATGCAAACAATAAAGGATTAATATACATAATCTATAAAGAGCTCAAGAAACTCAACAACAACAAAACAATCCAGTTAAGAAATGAGAAAAGGACTTAAACAGGCATTTTTCAAAAGAGGAAATCAAATGGCCAACAAACACATGAAAAAAATTCTCAGAATCACTAGCCATCAGGGAAATGCAAATCAAAACCACAATGAGGTTTCACCTCACCCCAATCAGAATGACTTGCATACAAAAATCAACAAACAACAAATGTTGGCAAGGATGTGGGTAAAGAGTCCCTTAATCCAGTGGAAGAGAGTATGGAGATACCTCAGGATACTTCCACAGTGGAAGACAGTATACCTCAGGAACCTCAAATGTAGACCTACCTAATAACCCAACCATCCCACTCTTGAGAATTTACCCAAAGAAACCAGCATAAGATAGAGTGATTTGTATACCATTTTTATTGCATCTCAATTCATAATACCTATGATACAGCACCAACCCAGATGTCCATCAACTAATGACTGGATAAAGAAATTAGGGTATACAAACACTATGGAATACTATACAACAGTAAAAAAGAAATGAAATCCTGGTGTTTGCAACAAAATGGATGCAACTGGAAGTCAGCCATTATACTTAGTGAAATAAGCCAATCCCCAAAAGACAAATACCATATTTCTCCCCGATCTGTAGTAACTAATAGAGTGCCTAAGAGGTTATCTATAGAGGTGAAATTCACACTTTGAGATGTGATGATTTTGAACAGTCCTTGACTAAACTGTAATTCTTTTTTATCTTCATACTATTTGTTGAACCATTTACTTAGTATGGTTAATCTTATGATAACATTAACTGAAAATAGATCTTGGACTGGCGTCGTGGTGCAGTAGGTTAATCCTCCGCCTGCAGCGCCAGTATCCTACATGGGCACCAGTTCTAGTCCCGGCTGCTCCTCTTCCAATCCAGCTCTCTGCTGTGGCCTGGGAAGGCAGTGGAGGATGGCCCAAGTGCTTGGGCCCCTGCACCCACATGGGAGACCAGGAAGAAGCACCTTGCTCCCAGCTTCGGATTGGCGCAGCTCCGGCCGTTGCAACCAACTGGGGAGTAACCAATGGAGGGAGGACCTTTCTCTCTGTCTCTCCCTCTCACTGTCTGTAACTCTACCTCTCAAATAAAAATAAAAATCTTTAAAAAGAAAAAAGGAAATAGATCTTCGTAAAAAAAAAAAATGGGAATAGGAAAGCAAGGAAGAAGGGTTGGAGTGTGGGTGGGAGGGTAGGCATTTAGGGAAGGAGCCAGTGAATGAGAACTCTCCTTGTCTGTCAATATCTCCTTTTCTGTCTTCCTGCCTCTCAAATAGATAAATAAAAATATATTTTAGAAAATAAAGTTACTCGTATATTCAGGAAATAAGATAATGTAGTTATAAAAGACGGTGCTTCATTAGAGGAGTAGACTGCAATAAAAATAAAGCAATCTAAAAACATTTCATGAATTTTCAGATTGAAAGGGCTCATGGAGTGTTTGGTCAATGGGAAAACACAAACCCAGGCCAAATACAGTATTGTGAATACTAGGGACAGAGAAATTCTACTGTAGAGAGAAGCAAGTGATATAAAAGAATAAAGAATCACAATGGCATCAGGTTTCTAAATAGAAAAACAGGAATCCAGAGACACTGGAGCAATGTCTTCAAAATTATGAGGCAAAGTTGTTGTTACTTTGAATTCTATACTAAATCCAATACCAGCAACCAGACAGGGAAACACAGGGGCCCCAGTCCTAAGAAAGGAGCAATGTTCTATTGTTAATGTTGGCTGATTTGAGTTTTCTGGAGAGTACATGAGCTTTCTTCTTCTTCTTCCTTAAGTCATTTATGTGTTCTGTACACTATTTAAGCTTCTAATCTAGCATATCATTTAAAAGAACAATTAAAGATCAAATAAATTAGCAAATATGGCAAAAGGTTAGAACTCGATGCAACTGTACAATGAGTATACGTTTGCTATGTTATCTATTTTGTACACTTAACACATGTCATAATAATAATTTCCAAAAAAAATTTTTTTAAACAATGAAGGTTAGGTCAGAGTGACAACTCATTAAAAGAACATCCTCTGTTTCCAAAATTATGGGGCTGGTGCTATGGCACAGCAGGTTAACAACCTTGCCTGAATAGCTGGCATCCCATATGGGCACCAGTTCTAGTCCCGGCTGCTCCATTTCCAATCCAGCTCTCTACCATGGCCTGGGAAAGCAGTAGAAGATGGCCCAAGTTGTTGGGCCCCTGCACCCACGTGGGAGACCTGGAAGAAGCTCCTGGCTCCTGACTTCGGATCAGCACAGCTCTGGCCGTTGAGGTCATTTGGGGAGTGAACCAGCAGATGGAAGACCTCTCTCTCTCTCTCCCTCTCTCTGTTTAATTCTGACTTGCAAATAAATAAATAAATCTTTTAAAAAAATTGTAAGAAGACTGTTCAGAGTAGGCTCTTACCTGACCAACTTTTCTCTTGTTTTTGTAAGCCTACATGAGTGGCTGGACTCAGTGAATGATCCACCCCCCCTTAAAGCCAGGCAAGAGATTTCTGACAAATTAGACCTATTGTCTAGCTATACATGTCAGTCAAATTATATGTTGTTTTCTTCTTCAGGTCTTCTACACAACGAAGAGGCAAGTTGTCATGCGCCCAATGTTGTCACTAAGTGCTTCCAGTTTGTCACCTCGAGTAGACTTTTGGTTCCCACTAGCTAGGCTGTAAGCATTTAGTATTGCCTTGGGCAAATTACAAGGTCCTTCTTAAGTTTTCTCACCAATTACTGGAAATAACTACAGTGCCAAACTTACAGGTTTTTTTTTTTTTTTTGAGGATGAATGAAATTTTTTTACTATCATTATTTACAAATAGCAGGGTTTTTGTACTGTCATAACAGGTTATGTACTGTTATAAACAAAAAGTGGTCATCACAGTCCTAGAACACTAGTAAATAAATGCAAGATGAGCAGTTTTACTTGTAAGGTTAGATAGACACACAGCCACGCTGAAGAGAAATAAAAGAATCCCCAAATACAAACACAATAACACTAAGAACTGGTACACGGCAGTGACAAGAACCTCTGAGGGGCCGACACTGTGGCGTAGCAGGTAAAGCTGTCACCTGTGGCACTGACATCCCATAAGAGTTCTAGTTTGAGACTGGCTGCTCCACTTCTCATCCAGCTCCCTGTTAATGCACCTGGGAAAAGAGAGGAAGATGGCCCAAGTGCTTGGGCCCCTGCACCCACATGGGAGACCCAAAGAAGCTCCTGGCTCCTGGCTTCGGATCAGCCCAGCTCCAGCCATTGAGGTCACTGCAGAGTGAACCAGCAGAGGGAAGATCTGTCTCTCTATCTCTAATTTTGCCTTTCAAGTAAATAAATAAATCTTGAGGGTCTCTGAACTATGAGTCTGTGCATGGTTTTTTTGAAATTTTGTTAGGAAGTTTTTATTCAATCACATGGAAGAACTGAATTAGTTCTTAGTGGAAGTGCAAGAAGGCACTTGAAGGAATACGGAGAAGGACTTTTAGTTTGCTAAAAAAGATCCATTACCAAAAAGAGGAAAATATGCTGATGGCCTCACCTCCTTGGAAACCAAAATTATAGTTATTTCTACCAAACAGAAATTTTTTGGCTAAAACCTCACAGAGAAGACTCACAATAGAGAATATTAAATACTAAATTTCATCAAGTCAATGGTTGCCTCATTTAACAGATTTCATAGGTCACAGAATTCAACAAAAATAACATTAAACCTAACATTTACAAGATGGAATGAACTGCAAAAAACATATTTGTAATATTAAATATTTCAAAAATTCATATTCTTTCAATTTTGATGCATATAAAAATTTCTGCCTTTTGAACTTTAACACAAAATTCTTGAATCAGCTCATGCTGTCATCCCCTGGACCATTTTAAACTTAAAAACTTGAATAATATAGTGTTTCTTCAACCCAAAGGAGTCATTTGTAGTTCTCAACCTCAGGGAATTTTGGATCTTAAATCTGGAATATTTGGTTTATGGCTATGATTAAATCAGAGAAATGAAATACATGAACTCTTGTCCTTTCTAGCCTGCACAATTCTAGGACATGTTTGAATCTGAGCTATCCTACAGTTACAGATTCAAATGTAAAATGTGTTAAAACTTTTTCTAAGACTTTTTTCTTCCCCCATACTCCTTCCCTTTCTCTTGAGCACAGAGGCTAAGATAAAACTGACCCCACCCTGATAAATTGGCAACTCAGGAGAACAAGTAGCAAGGGCTGCTGGATAAGAGAGGGGCACTTTCCTGGAACTGTTCAAAAAGAGGATTCTAAACTGCTAACAAGACAGGATAGACACAGAACTCATGGAATCAAGCCCTTCCTTACCCAACCATGAATCCATCTCTGATCACAAGCTGCTCCGTCCACCCAGCTCCAAACCAATCAAGAGCAAGAAGAGCCAAGACACTCGTTGCAAGGATGGTGTTGCAGCTCAGTGAGTTAAGCCACTGCCTGCAACACCAGTATCCCATATCTGAGCACTGGCTCAAGTAACTGCTCTACTTCCAATCCAGCTCACTGCTAATCTACCTGGGAAGGCAGCAGAAGATGGCCCAAGTACTTGGGCCCTTGCTATCTATCCATGTGGAAGACCAACATGGAGTTCATGGCTCCTGGTTTTAGCCTGACCCAGGCCCAACTGTTGCAGGAATTTGGAGAGTGAACCAATCGATGGAACATTCCTCTTTCTGTCTGTCTCCTCTGTCTCTGTCACTCTGCCTTTCAATAAAAAAATCAATAAACAAGCCTTTTGAAAAAAAAAAAAAAACAGATGCTCAATGTACCGGCTGGTTGAAAAATTGACAAGAGTTTCCAAATGAAATTATCTTCTCCAATTTTAAGTAGATTTTAATTTGCTGCCTAGGTAATATGTCAACTTATTTACTGCCTTGAGTAATAATTCTCATTTATGATAGTATGCTTTCCAGAGTTTACCAGGATGAATATGATATGCAAACTGTCACAAAAATATTGAGCAAAATCATTAAGAAATCTAGTTTTGCTCATCATTTATTGTTTTATTTATTCCATTTAGTCTGCTGTTCCAGAATTATATGAATCCAGACTATGCTTGCTTTTGAAAGCCTAGATTTTAATTAGAAAAGGTAGCCTTTGGGGCTGGCTCCATGGCTCACTTGGTTAATCCTCCGCCTGTGGCACTGGCATCCCATATGGGTACCGGGTTCTAGTCCCGGTTGCTCCTCTTCCAGTCCAACTCTCTGCTGTGGTCCGGGAGGACAGTGGAGGATGGCCCAAGTGCTTGGGCCCTGCACCTGGCTCCTGGCTTCGGATCAACACAGTGCTGGCTGTAGCAGCCATTTGGGGAGTGAACCAATGGAAGGAAGACCTTTCTCTCTCTCTCTCACTGTCTATAATTATACCTGTCAAATAAAAAAAAAAAAGGTAGCCTTCTCCACCAACATTTTATTCCACTCTCAACTTTTACTAGTATAAAATGTACTTTTGGACTCCTCTACAGCAAATCCAGATGTAGCTTAATCCATCCTGTCAAAAGAGCAATCCAGAAACAGAGAAGTTTCGGGGCTCATTGATCTCAGGATACAAAACTAATGAGTATTGTTCTGGTTCTCCTTCTTCCAGGATATATCTTGATGCACGACATAAATGGATTTACACCGTTGTCTGTAAAACTGAAGCATAATTGCTTACTACCTTCTCAATAGCTTCAAAAAAAACAATAAATAAAATAGATATTAGTACTAAACTACACGTGTGTATAGATATATACAGGCATGACTGAGTACAAAATAATTATCAAGCATCAAATTGTAGGCACTCTCAAAGGTAAAATCAGTTTTGCAAAGAAATAATTCTCCTTTAATTCTCCTTAATAATTGGTGGAAAAATGCATTCCATACAAGATTTTAAGCTATGTAGTCCTAAATATTTATGAAACAATATATTTAAATCATGCAAAATAAGCAGTAAGAGTCTTGCTAGTCAAATGAGTAAATACTCCCACAATTACTGAACAATCTAGTTATTAATCTTTCCAAATACACACAGCTGTTGTGTTCAAGAGTGACAAGTTACCATTACAGCCTAATCACTGATGCTTACTCTAGATATATGCAAAATATTTACAATAAAATGAAAGAATCCACACAACCCAATTGCTTTGGTACAGATAAATTCTATAGCTACTCCAACCCCTGCTATTTTATGGTACTTTTTTGGGTCAGGGGAAATGTAGTTGTCATGTACTACGCTCAGCATCACAGAAAGAATAATTACAGTTCCCAAATCAGTTTTGTTTAAACGTATCTGCAAATGTTCTTTGTCTGATTTTTTAAACCACTACCCCAACTTCCTACAACACACACACACACACACACACAATTTTTGCCATTGCAAAATAAGTGTGAAGGAAATTTCAAAACACAGGGTAACTGATACAGATCATAAAGACTTCTTAGAAACTGGTTCTTCCAATTTCTTAGCATTTCATTGAACTTCCAGGGACATTACTAAATCTGCTAACATTATGTAGGACCTTCTTAAAGTCACCTGTTGGTATTTATTTCAGGATGTTTCTCATGGGTATTAAAGGATCACTACTTGATCACTTTATTTAAAATAGGTCAGGGACGGGCATTGGCAGTTATGGTTCCATTGGGATGTCTACATCATTTTTTTAAAAAAGATTTATTTATTTATTTGAAAGGCAGTTACAGAGAGGCAGAGGCAAAGCTGGGGGGGGGGGGGGACATCCATCTGCTGGTTCACTCTCCAGATGGCCACAATGGCTGGAGCTATACTGATCTGAAGCCAGGAGACAGGAGCTTCTTCTGGGTCTCCCATGTGGGTGCAGGGGCCCAAGGACTTGAGCCATCTTCTACTGCTTTCCCAGACCATAGGAGAGTGCTGGATTAGAAGTGGAGTAGCTGGGACTTGAACTGGTACCCATGTGGGATGCTGGCACTGCAGGCGGCGTCTTTACCTACTACACCACAGCGCCGGCCCTGGGATGCCTACATCTTGTATCATAGTGCCTGGGTTCAAGACTTGGTTTTAGAGGCCAGTAACTGCCACTTGCAACATGACCCCATAACATAAAATGCTGGTTCAAATCCCAGTTGCTCCACTTCTAATCCACCTTCCTGTTAATGAGCCTGTAAAGGCAGTGGATGATGGCCCAAGTACTTGGGTCTCTGTCACCCAGGCGTGAGACTCGAATGAAGTCCTGGGCCCCTGGTTTTGGTCTGGCCCAGCCCTGGATATTACAGGCATTTGGGGAGTTGCCTAGTGGATGGAAGCATTCTCTCTCTTCCCTCCCATTGCTCCCTCCCTCCATTTGCCTTTCAAGTGAATGGATACATACATAAATATATCTTTAAAAAAAAAAAAAGAAGAAGAAGACCCAACTCCCACTTCCTGTTTCAGCTGTTCACTATAATGTCAGGTCCTGGGCTCCTGGCTTCTGCCTGATCCAGCCCTGTCTATTACAGGCTTTTGGGATGTGGACCAGTAGATAGAAAATCAATCAATCAATATATCTCTCTAATAAATAATAAATGTTTTAAAAACAAAATAGGCCAAAAAAGTGGCAACCTTGAACAAGTCATCAATTGATGAAAGAATGTATCCAATAGATAGAACTGAAACCAGTAGACCCTAATCCTTATTCACTGGATTTGATCAAAGGGGCCATGTATTTATCTGGACTTTAAATTAATAACCTATGTAATACTGGGACTGACAGTTGTTCATCTCATTTCAAAAGATAGCTATGATTCTCATTTTACTTTATTATTAGCAATTTTCCAGACTTAGAAATATTTTTATACTTTCAGAATTCTGGATTTCACAAATTGGCCTAAAATCCTTTTATTGCTTGTTTTCTTCACACTGCCCTTACTTCATGCAAAGACCGTGAGCTATGCAGCTTGAAGACATTTTGGATGATTTGAATGTTTGGATTTATCAGTACCCATGTTTCAACTTAGTTTCTTAAGAGTTTAATCACACAAACTGTGCATTCTTCCTCCGCTTCTCTTCTTTAAATAGATCTTTCCTTTGTCCTTAAGGAAGTGTGGGTCTGGAATTAGACTGACCTGGGTTTGACCCCCTCTTTCCCAGGACACTTCCAATCCACGGGGAGTGGTTTCAGCTCTGCCATCAGAACATGTCCTGAATCCCAACCCCTCTCCAGCTTCCCTGCCACCACACTGGTCCAACTCCCCCGAGCTCTAGAAATAAGCTCCTCGGGCTGACCTGCTTCCACCTTGTTCTCAATAGTCTATTTCCCATACCAGAGAGCCCTGTAAGACCTAGGATGTCTAATGTTCAAAATCCTCCATTAATTTCATCCATTCCAATGTCTGTCAGCCTACAAAGCCCCCATGAGCGGGACCTCCCCTACCTTTCTGGCCATTCTCCACCTCCAACTCCATTGCAGTCCCACCGGCCTCTTTGATAATCCTCAAGTGCACCAACACAACACACCTGCAAGTGCTGTTCTCTGCCTTGTGAATGCTGTGACCCAGATATTCCCATGGCACTCTCCTGCGCTTCCTCCAGATCCTCATTCAAGTCTCTCCTTTTCTGATTGTCCCCAAAAAACAGGAACATGTTAGCTCTCTGTCTTTTTCATTATTATCTGTATTTCTTGTTCACTATGAATATATGAAGCATTTCTTTGTTGGCTTATTACATGTTTTTTCCCATTAGAATGCAAGCCCCCATGAACAAAGACTTCTTTTTTCCTTTGTACACCCAGCACCTAAAACAATGCCTGCCTGGTGCATAGTAAGTGCCAGAATATATCTGGTAAAGAAAACTTACTTACTGTTTGACACTAACCAGATTAGTTTTACCTCTACACTGGGGCTAATAGCAAATAACTCAGAGTTACAGAAAGAACTAAATAGCACAATACCTGGCATGTTATACTTTTCAATAAAAAAAAAAAGTATTTCCTCTGAAATCACCAGGATTTATTCCGCAAGACAATAACTCTGAAAATGGTCATAAAACTCAGAGACTGTATTTGTGGAAAGATATTTGACAGTAAAAGGGATTTATCCAAAACTTCATAAAGGTGGAGCAACATTTAATCATTTCCCAAAACTTAGTTCAATCTGAGAGATTCTTGTGAGGACTTTGACCCCCCTGAGAATTTCTACCCTGCATCCACTGTGGTCCACAGTGGACTGTGACTCCTTATAAAACTACTAATAATCTATTATTCTTGCTCCATTATTTATCATTTTTCCTTACAGACAAGTCCTAAAGGCCATGTTTGTATTCAAATCAAAGAAATACTCAATAAATGCATATGGAATGAAATAAAGCATTTGAGGCACTTGCAAAGAAAAAAATACAGAAAATGGCCTATCTGTGGAAAACACAGATGAGATACAATTTCATTACGTGACTGTAAAGCCAATGGTGAAAGGCCAAGGGCCAGGTTTTATGGTATTATGAACTGTTCAGGTGAACTATTGTATAAATGATAATGATAAAAACTGCACAAAATAAAACACCAATGGGTAAAGACTCTGGAAAGAGACCACAAACCACACACAGTTTACTCTTGAAAGATTGCAACAACAGCAGGAAAAAAATTCAATTCGTGACTTTTCTGCCCAAGGAGTTTGTGATGCCCAAAACTCCAGGGACAGAAAACTGCAGTCTTGCTGGTGACAGAAGGCAGAGTACAAAGCTATCAGAGTAGCTGGAATTTCAGGAGAAAATCTTGGAAACAAGAGAACTATAAAAGAGTAGCGTCCAACTTCTGACTATAAACTCCACCCAAATCCTTTCTTGTCTGCAAAACCATAGTAAGCCAGAAAGACCGAGTGAAGACAAAAAAATGTGAGCAGAAAAGGGAAAAACTCACCTTTCACAGGCAGAATAACTTCAGGCAAGATGTGTGACGGGCTGCTCCTGGACTGAGGGCCTTCCCAACCTGAATGCAAGGCAAGAGGCAGACAGCTGAAAGTTCACTGACACGACTTGCCAGGAATATTTGGCAATTTGGGGAGGGCTGAGAGGGGATAAATCTGAAATCAGTGGAATTATAGAGAGTGTAAGGCCCATACCCTTGCCTAACTATGAAACTAAACAGACCATAACTGGAATGTACGGTAAGGAAGGAAAAATGCTGGACATGGTAACTAGATGTTATACATACATTCATTTCTTCACTTAGTTTATTTAAAAGATACATAATTCTTTAAAGCAAGTATCAACACTTTGGTTACCAATATGAGGAAGAAACAGTAGCAATATAGATACTACAAACATTAAAATAATAAATGTACATTTACATATCTTTATGCCAATAAATTGAATAATTTGATGAAATAAGCAAATTCCTTGAAAGATACTAATTATTTATTCTGATAGGAGAAAATTTAAAATCTAAATAGTCAAGTATGTATAGGATAAATTAAAACAATAATTAAAATGTTTAACACACACATATGAATCCAGGCCCAAATGGCTCTACCAATGAATTGGTTAAACGTTTAATAAACGTGGGCTGACACTGTGGCTTAGTGGGCTAAGCCTCCACCTGCGATGCTGGAATCCCATACATGTACTCATTCATGTCCTGGCTGCTCCTCCTCTGATCTGGCTCTCTGCTATGGCCTAGGAAAGCAGTAGAAGGTGGCACAAGTCCTTGGGCCCCTGCAGCCACATGGGAGACCCAGAAGAAGCTCCTGGCTCCTGGCTTCAGATCGGCACAGCTCCAGCCATGCAGCCAACTGGGGAATGAGCCAGCGGATGCAAGACCTTTCTCTCTGTCTCACCCTCTCTCTGTAACTCTACCTCTCAAATAAATACGATCTAAAAAAATGTTCAACAAATAGTATTAGTTCTATACAATTTTTAACTAATTTTATAAGATCAGTATACATCAGTGGATAAAGACATCAAGCTGGATAAAGACATCAAGAGGGGCCAGCATCCACCTGTGGCGCTGGCATCCCATATAGATGCTGGTTCGAGTCCCAGCTGCTCCTATTTCCATCCAGGTCTCTGCTATGGCCTGGGTCAGCAACTGAGAATGGCCCAAGTGCTTGGGCCCCTGCACCCACACTGGAGACCCAGAAGAGTCTCCTGGCTCTCATCTGACCCAACTCAGGCTCTTGTGGCCATTTGGGGAGTGAATCAGCGGATAGAAGGTCTTTTTCTCCGTCTCTCCCTGTGTCTATAACTCTACCTTTCAAATAAATAAAGTCTTAAAAAGAAAAAAGGCATTGAGAAACAAAAGTGTAGCTTAATCTCTCCTAAATATAGACAAAAGGTTGAGGAGAGCTTAAATCAATTCTGCAACACATATACAGTATGTCATGACCATAACTATGGTCATGTATCGCTAATCCCAAAACTTCAAAGTTGATTTAGAATTCAAATTCAATGTATGATTCACTTTATTATAAGAATAAATGAGAATAACCATGTGGTCATCTCAATAGATACAGAAAAGGTTTTTGGTAAAACTCAACATCTATTTATGAAAAAACTCTCAGCAAACAGTATAGAAAGGAGAATCCTAAAACTGAAAAATGGAATCTGAAAGAAAAGCTGCAACATCAACACTGACATCGAAATTTTGAGGCCAGGATAGGCTTGCTTTTTTCATATCTATTCAGCATTGTACTGGAAGCCCTGGACATTGCAATAAGGCAAGAAAAAGAAATAAAAAGCAAGACTGGAAAGAAATAAGAAAAAAATGTATTAACAGCACAAATGTGCATTCAGAAAATACTATGAATCCACAATAAACCACAAAATAAGTGAATTTAGCAAACTATAGAATACTAGGCAAATATTTAAAAATCAATTTTATTTCCGTAAACTAACCATGATCCACTAGAAATAAAATTAAACAATTATATACATGACAACATCAAAAACATGAAATACTTAGGGATAAATTTCATAAAAATATATAGAATGTCTGTATACTAAAAATTTCAAAATGCTAATGACAAAAAGCTGAAATAAATGGAGAGATACACCAGCTGCACAGATTGGCAGTCTAAATATTAAGATGGAAATTCTCTCCACCTTGATTTAATGTAATTTTTATCAATAACTTAGCAGACTTTTTGTAGAAACTTAAAGTCAATTGTAATTATATGACATTGCAAATGAGCTAGAAAACACTTTTGTAAAAGAAACAAATTTGGAAGCTTTCTATTGACTGATTTAAAGTATATTATAAGGCCAACATGATTCAGATAGTCTGTTATTGACATGAATGTATACATGCGGATCAATAAAACATTTTTAAAAATAAGTCCAGGCCAGCGCCGCAGCTCAATAGGTTAATCCTCTGCCTTGAGGCGCCGGCACACTGGGTTCTAGTCCCGGTCGGGGGCCGGATTCTGTCCCGTTGCCCCTCTTCCAGGCCAGCTCTCTGCTGCGGCCAGGGAGTGCAGTGAAGGATGGCCCAAGTGCTTGGGCCCTGCACCCCATGGGAGACCAGGATAAGCATCTGGCTCCTGCCTTGGGATAGGCGCAGTGCGCAGGCCGCAGCGCACCGGCCTTGGCGGCCATTGGAGGGTGAACCAACGGCAAAAGGAAGACCTTTCTCTCTGTCTCTCTCTCTCACTGTCCACTCTGCCTGTCAAAAATAAATAAATAAATAAGTCCAAATGTATGCCTTTAATTTATTTCCAAAAATGTTTGTCACTTAACCAAATGCTGCTGGAACAAATGGATATTACAATGGAAAAAAATGGACTTCAATGCATATTCTGTACTATATACAAATATAACTAGATTAAAAATATTTATTTGAGACACAGAGAGAGACAGACAGCTCCCATATGCTGGTTCACTTCCCAAATGTCTGCAACAGCAAAGGCTGAGCTGAGATAGAAGCTGGGAGCCAGGAACTCAATCTCGTCCCATACAGGTGGCAGGAACCCAATCAGCTGGGCCATCACTGCTGCCTCCCATCAGCAGGAAGCTGTAACCAGAAGCCAAAGCTGGGGATGGAACCCCAGGACTGACATGGAATGTGGATGTCTTAATTGTTAGGGCAAATGCCTGCCCCAGGTAACTGGATATTGATAGCAGACCTGAATCTCCAAAAGCTAAAGCCATGAAACTTCTAAAAGAAAACAAAAAAGAAAATCATTGCAACTTTGAGATAGCAATGATTTCTTTTTTTTTTTTTTTTTCAATTCCCTCAGATATTTTATTAGAAAGCAAATTGAACCACAGGGCAATACCATTGCACACCTGCCAGCAGAGCTACAACTGAAAAGACTGTTGGTTCCAAATGTCACTAAGTATGTCAAACACCCGAAAATCTCAAACACAACTGGTGTGCATGTCAATTTGGAAAAGTCTGAAGCATTTTAGATAGCAATGATTTCTTAAAGCACAAAATGCAAATAGTATAAAAGACAGAAACTCACAAATTAGACTTTCTGAAAAATTAAAAACTTTTGCTCTTTGAAAGACATCACTGTGGCCAGCATTGTGGTACAGCAGGTTAACCTGCAACTTGTGGCGCTGACATCCCATATGAGCACAGGTTCAAGTACTGGCTGCTCCACTTCCAATCCAGCTCTCTGCTAATGCTCTTCGGAAAGAAGCAGAAGATGGTTCTAGTACTGAGGTCCCTGCCACCAGCATGAAAGACTTGGATGGAGTTCCAGGCTTCCGGCTTCTGCTGGAACAGCTGCGGCTGTTGCAGCCATTTGGGAAATGAATCAGCTGATGGGGGATCGATCTCTCTCTCCTCTCTAACTCTGCCATGCAAATAAATAAATAAATCCTTAACAAGAAGAAAGATATAATTAAGAAAGCAAAATCAAAACCACAAGGTGGGAGAAAATATTTGTAACACATTTATCTGATAAAGGGCTGGTATTCCAAATACATACATACTTTTTAAAAACTTTTACAACTCAGTAATATTAAGGTAATAATCAAAAACCATATTGACAAAAGCATCAAATAGAAATTCTACCATAAAAGGCTATCCAAATAGCCAATAAGAAAACATTCAATTATCTTAGTCTTTAGAAGGCTGCAGATTAAAACCACAATGATATACCTCTATAAACCCATTAGAATAGCAAAAATTATTCTTATAACCTGACAAATATAAATGTTGTTGAAGACATGGAAATACTTAAATGCTCATATATTACTGGTAGTCATTTAAAATAACAAATACTCTGGAAAATACCCTGGCAATTTCTTAAAAGGCTAAATATACATGTAATCATACAACTCAGCCATTTCCTCTTCTCATGAGAAATGGCTACTACCTAACGACTTACATGCAAATATCCATATCAGCTTTACTTAGAATGGCCTTAATGTGGACTCAGTCCAAATGTCTGTCAACAGGTAAGTGGATAAACAGAGTACGGTATAGTCATGCATTGCCTAACTACAGTGTATCTACATTGTGAGAGATGTTAGGTAATTTTGTCACTGTGTAAACATCAGGTGCTATGGTTTGAGTATGATTCTGTCCCTAAACCCATGTAGTTATTTCAACCCCAAAGTCTTAAGGTAAAGGCACCAAGAGGGTGGAAACTTAACCCAGTGACAGTGTTTGAGAGGTAGGCTTCCTGGTAGGTCTGTAGGTCACTGGGTCCATGCCATCAGAAGGTAGTGCTTGCAAGAGGTTTGGTTCCAAGAGCCTGAGTTGGGCCCAGATGCTCTCTCTGCTTCCTGATTTGTCTCTCTCTACCCACACCACAATTTCCATCTGCTGGGCACCAAACCACCTGATCTTGTACTCAAACCTCTAAACCTATGAGCTAAATAACCTTTTTCTCTTTTCAGTTAGTTGCCATAGGTATTTCATCATAGTGGTGAACAGCTGAATAACACAGATGACTACAAGGTCACTAGGTGATATAATTTTATGGAACCACTGTTATATGTCATCTGTCACTGACCAAAATATCATTATGCAACATATGACTATATATCCATAAAACGAATACAACTTAAAGTTAATTGAAAATAAACTTGGTAAAAAGAAAGAATGGAAATAGGAGAGGGAGGAGGAAGGGGGATAGGAGTATGGGTGGGAGGGCTGGTAGAGAGGGAAGAATCACTATGTTCCTGAAGTTGTACTTATGAAATACATAAAATTTTTATTCTTTCAATTAAAGATTTCTGGGGGGAAAAATGGAATAAAAAATGGAGAAAACTAAGGAAAAATGACTTACAGACACAAGGGTACTTCAAAAAGCTCACAGAAAATGTGTATTTTTTAAGATTTATTGTATTTATTTGAAAGTCAGAGTTACACAGAGAGAAGAGAGGCAGAGAGGCAGAGAGGTCTTCCATCCAATGGTTCACTCCCCAATTGGCCGCAATGGCCAGAGCTGTGCTGATCCGAAGCCAGTACCAGGAGCTTCTTCCAGGTCTCCCACATGGGTGCAGGGGCCCAAGGACTTGGGCCATCTTCTACTGCTTTCCCAGGCCATAGCAGAGAGCTGGATTGGAAGTGGAACAGCCGGGTCTCAAACAGGCACCCATATGGGATGCCAGCGCTTCAGGCCAGGGTGTTAACCTGCTGCGCCACAGCGCTGGCCCCAGAAAATGTGTATTATTAAAAAAAAAAAAAAAAAAAAAAAAAAACTGCATGTGTTTCAAAAAACATGTTGCATCAAAATGAACTTCTTTTAATCTCAGTTTTCTACAAACTTTTTGAAGTGCCCTTGCACATGCAATAATGTTGATGAATCTCAAAAGCCAGCCTCAAAAGAGTACATATTTTACAGGAAATTCTGAAAAAGGCAAAACTAACCTTATTAAAGGCAATACAGTTTCCTATGGTGAAGGGTGAATGCAAGATTGACCAAAAACAGATGTAGGGAGGCTTACGGGGGCCAGGGATTGATGTTCCATATCCTAAAGTGGTGGTTTTCTCAATGATACACATTTTTCAAAATGGTGGTGCATGTCAAACAGGTACATATCATTGTATAGAAGTTACAACGTCACAGATTTTTTAGAGGGCAGGTATAATGACTTAACTATTAAAATACCCCCATCTCATGTCATAGTCTCTGGGTTTTATTTCCAGCTCCAGTCCCTGATCCAACTTGCTGCTAAGGCAGAACCTTCAAGGCAGCAGTGATGGCTCAAGTAATTGAATTCCCATCATCCACATGAGAGACCTGACTGAGTTCCTGGCTCCTAGCTTTAGCCTAGCAATTGGGATTTAAACTACTGATGAAAGCTATCTCTACAGTGTATTTGTGTGTGTGTGTGCACACGTGTATGCATGTGTCTTGCCTTTCAAATAATCAAAAATTTAAAAAATACATACTTAAAAATGACTTAAGAAAAAGAACATAACACATGGCTGAAAATACTATTTTTAATTCTAGACCTGAGAAAAAAGAATTTGAGTGCACTCATCACTGAAAATTTTAATTTTTGTTTTCCAATCCAACTCCACTGTTTATTCCAAGTTAAAATGGGTGGTAGAAGCATCCCAGCTGGCACGGGGAGAAAGGTAAATAAGTCACTCAGAGACTCTTGTTGGGCTCATGAGCCAGTAAAGCAGCCCTGGCCCCAGGGCACATAAAAAATGGCATCCTGGAGATACAGTCAGCCCGGAAAACCTGCCCCAAAGGGCTGGGGAGGACGGGAGAGGTGGTGGTGCTAATACCAACCTGGCTCCTTTGCCTGGAACTCTCGTTATCTTGTTCTGCATTTGTCTGGTGCTGTATTTAGAAAAGATTAAATCAAAACTGTGAAATTAAAACATGCTGAGTGACAGCTCCGAGAGACAACAGCTGTGGCATTCGATTTTCATCATGTCAGGCCTGAGATCTGTATTTCAGGTCACTTTTTTCCATTGGCACTGATCCTGAAGGGCAAGAATTATCTTTCTATTGGCTATTTTCTAAAGCACCTGTTGCCTCCATGGGGTGACAGATTAATGGGGTTTAAATGGGAAATGAGCCATGTCAAAGGTTTGGCTCCATTGGGGTCTTCTGGGGCATTTACCTTCACAAGTTTAAGCACAACATGATGGGGTGTTGTCAACAACAACAATCTCACATGTTATACTACCCTCTGAGGTAGGGAAGGCCTTTTAAAGCACAACATTCATTTCAATGTACACTCACAATTAGAATGGTGAACAAACGCTGCTTTCTAAATTACATTTTAAAATTATTTTTAATAGTTATAATATGTTGTAAAGTAAATCTAAAGTAACTGAAGAATTCCAAATAAATAAGGGGTATTTATTTTTCCCTTCTCAGTAGATGTGTAATTCCACAGACATAAAACTAACCTTGACAAAATAAAGTCAATGGTAAATGGTTAAATGCCAACATTGGATAAACTGTGACATAATCATACAGTGGAATATTATCAGCAAAGAGAAGAAATTACCAGTGCATGCAGGAAAATGGATGGATCTCAAATGCACTGTGATACAGGAGGGAAGCCAAATTCAAATGACTACACCAAAGCCTGATAACTCTTGCATAGCTTCTGAAAGGGGAAACCACAGAGAGAACACAGATAAGTGATTTTCAGGGACCAGGGGGTAAGAGAAGGATTTGACCTTAAAAGGGTACTGTGTGGGGATGGTGCTCTGGAGGCAGACTTTAAGCATTGAAAGGACTGTTCTGTGTTTTGACTGTGGTGGTGGTTACATGGCTACACACACCTGCTAAAACTCATAGAGCTATGCACTGCCAAGGATAAAAATCTACTGTACATAAATTATATTTAATTTTAAAAGATAAGCATTCTCACAGCTCTCCACCAAAACATGTGTTTTAATGTGGAAAACACATCAATGGTCAAGCCAGGTATCAGAGATCTGAAAATCCTCCCTAGATTCTAAGTGTATAAAATGAGTCATCAGACTGTTCTAAGAATAGAAAGTGAACTCTGTGAACCACAGTATTTTAGTAAGGACATAAGCCTTAAGAAGGGTTGTTGGTGCCATTGTCTGTCTCTGCATCTGTGTTCAGAGTAGTGGGAGAGGATGAGAGGCACTGTGCTTTGGAAATTTTGCTCTTTTCCCTTTAGAAAACTAGGATAGTTGATTGAAAGAAAACCAGAAATTGTTTGTTGATTGCTACATTTGGTTTTAGAATACTCTATGCATGTCTTTATCTTCATAAATGGCTAGAAGTGGTTATTCAGTTTGTGACTAACTCTGTTTTCAAGACTGAGAGTGCAGTTACATATCTGTTTATTCATCATTCTTCTGTAACCTAATCTCCTTTGTTTTAGGACTCTGCATGGTTTGGGTGTAGGCTGAGTGTAACACAAGACTGTGCTGTAAAGGGCGTTTTGGTCCCAGGGCAGCAGTACTGGGAAGTGCTATGAAACCACTGGGAGGCGGGACCTGGTAGGATGTCCCCAGGCCATTGAGGGTATGCCTTCATAGCGACTGTGGACCCCAGTCTTTCTCTGCTCCTGATTAGAGCTGTAATTTCATTTGATTTCTCATCTGCAATGCTGGTAAAAAAACAAAAAACAAAAAACAAACAAACAAAAAAAAAAACACTATCAAAGTTTCTGAAGGAAAATGATTTTCAACCTGGAATTTTATACAGCTTAGATTTGACATATGCAAAAAAAGAGTAAATTGATCTCCCAGGCATCACCTCTTTAAAGGTACCTGAGAGTAGAGGGAGTAAGTCAAGAAGAAAATGTAAAGGATCTAGAAAACAGTGGCTCCTTGTATTGTAATGCCTCATTCCTACAGCTGTGCAACAGGCCTGGCACGCAATCAGTCCAAAGAGGCTCAAGGAAAACCAGACACTAGAGGTCTCCTATCACCACAGAGTATATTGGAAAATTTTGGAAGAATTATGGCAGATAATGCAAAGACAAAAAGTTTTGTAAATAAACTCTAAGAAAAACAACAGACTACAGAAAAGGACATCTAATTATACTACACCATTTTCTCTGCTCTGAAGAATACTGGCACAGGTGTTTGGCCTAGTGCTTAAGATGCTGGTTGAGGGTGCCATAACCCATATTGAATTCCTGGGTTCAAGTCCCACCTCTGCTCCCAATTTCAGCTTCCTGCTAATGCAGACTCTGGGAGGCAGCAGGTTCAAATAGTTGGGTCCTTGCCACCGGTACGGAAGACTCTGAGTTCCTGGCTTTGGCCTGACACAAACTGGCTATTGTGAGCATTTAAGGAGTGAACAGTGGGTGGGAGATCTCTCTTTCTCTCTCCCTCTGCCTTTCAAACAAATAAATAAAATTTAAAGAATATTCATACAGTCTCAATAATACAAATATTTTTTAAGATTTTCTGACTTTCCGGTGAACCCTAAAGGCTTCCATAGCCTCAGCAACTCATGGCTAGAGCCTAGGGAGATTGCTGACGCCATAAACAAGAGTGTTAAATTGTTAAATCAACATCAAGAGTCACTGTGTACTTCCGTCCCATGTGGGATCTGTCCTTAATGGGTTGTCCAATGTGAAGTAATGATATAGCTAGTACTGAAACAGTATTTTTACACTTTGTGTTTCTGTGTGGGTGCAAACTGATGAAATCTTTACTTAGTATATACTGAAGCGATCTTCTGTATATAAAGGTAATTGAAAATGAAAAAAAAACTTGGGGTTAAATTGGAAATTACATAGAAAACTAATCAATTTTTTTAAAAAATATCATGTAGGATCTCTGTCATTAATGTGCTGTACACTGTTATTTAATGCTATAACTAGTACTCCAACAGTATTTTTCACTTTGTGTTGCTATGTGAGGGCAAACTGTTGAAATCTTTACATATACTAAACTGATTTTCTGTATATAGAGAATTGAAAATGAATCTTGATGTGAATGGAAGGGGAGAGCAAGCGGGAAAGGGGAGGGTTGCAGGTGGGAGGGAAGTTATGGGGGCAGGGAGCCATTGTAATCCATAAGCTGTACTTTGGAAATTTATATTCATTAAATAAAAGATAAAAAAAAAGATTTTCTGACTTTCAGGGTTAATCTAATAGACAAACTCCAGAACAGTTAATTATGTAAATGTTAATAAAGCTAAAATGACATACAGATGACAGAATCCGACAAGCACAAAGAGAAAAGAAAGCTGAAGATAAAGATGAGGCATATGTACTTTTAACAAAATATGTATTTATATTGTCTATCAGTGATTTAAAATATCTATTGAAGTTTAAATATTTTACTGAAAGTCCTAAGTGGTATAAGAAAGAGAAATCCTCACTTATCATGAACAGGAAATCAATGGACATTGTAGCTCCAAGCATCTAACACTTGTGTGCACTCCATTAAGTCATTTCCTTTACCTTGATCAAAATCCATTGAAGAATTATGTCTAAGTACACCAAGGCCTCACCATGATATTCATAATTCACTAGAATTTCTAAAAAGTTACAATTTTTGGATTTGGTTTTCTTATGTGCCCCCTGCATTCCAGCCACATGAAACTACAAGCACATGTAGCCACCGGCATGCTCACTCCTCAGCTTTCTATTGCTACAGCTAAAATACCTGAGAAGAGCTTCTTGGGAAGGAAAATGTCTACTTTGACTTACAGGTGGGAGGCTAACATTTCAGGTTCAGTTGGCCCTGTTAGTGTGGCTTCTAGCTGGGTGAGGGGCTGGCCCTGGTGTGCATATGCAGAGGAATGACCACACCGTGAACCAGAAAGCAGAGATAGGAGCTAGGCCAAACTCAGCTTACAAAATGACCCTCTTACAAGAACTTCCTTCTGAGGGCATGTCACACAACATAAAGACCTCATTGGGCCCACCTCCTACCCGCCATAATTAGATCAAGTCTCCACTCTTAATCCAGCAACCATTAACATGACACTTTGGGGCTAAAATATCTTCCCAAGTTTGGGGAGCCAAATGCTGTTCAAACCATAACAGCACATGCCTGTAAAAGGAAGGAGACTTTTGAGAGGAAGGACTAAGACTTTTGAGAAGTTGATAAACCTTGGTCATATGAAATTTTATGAGAACTCAAGACACACATGTAGTGTTGGCAATATGAAAGCTGTGGGTGATATTTCTTTGCTTGCAGAGGGAAGATCCTATGACCCTTGAGTTACAGGGCCTGTGTTTCTATTATGCCAATAGCCCCTTGGTAAAACAGCTCTAACAAGAAACTTTGCAATACTTTTCTTTAATCTCTTTAATATTGCAAATATCACGAAAACCACAGTGAGGAGCTGGAGATAACATAAAAAAAGATCGTGGGTGTCTACAAGGCACATAAGAGAGATTCCTTTCTTCATAACTCCTGGTAATTTGCATGGTTTGGTGGTTTGACTGGCTCAGTTTGAAATATAGAGCAATAATGACACCTGGTCAAACCAGTTGAAACAAAATGATAATTGATATGTTTCAAGAGTACATTTACAAAACAATTTTAAAATTTCTTTTATATTTACTTATTTGAAAGGTGGAGAGAGAGAGATCTTCCATCTGCTACTTCACTCCTCAAATGCCCACAACAGCCAGAGCTGGGCCAGAGTGAAGCCAGAGAGGAACTCAGCCTCCCACGTGGGTGGCAGGGACCCAGGTACTTGAACCATCACCTGCTGCCTCCCAGGACGTGCATTAACAGGAAGCCAGAATCAGAAGTGGATGGAGGACTCAAGCTCAGGCATGCTGACGTGGGAAGTAGACATCACTTGCAGCATCTTAACTGCAGTACCAAATGCCTGCCCCTTCAAGAGCACATATTTTATTCAATATGAATGCAGACTACTATTTTAGGCTGTCTTAGTAGGATGGCTACAAGCAATGTGTGTTTGCTGTATTAATATTTTTTGTTGCAATTGACCTTCTTTTATTGTAAGCAATAGAAACCAATGGAAGCTAGTGCTTGGCCCCATCAACAATAACTAGAAAAAAATGGAAAGACAGTGAATAGGTTTTAGAACAAAAGAAGAGTTAAACAATTGAGTTAGGAGAGGACTGCAACTGGGGCTGCTCTGTTATTCCCGGTGGTAAAACAAAACAACCACCAAACAGGCACATGCTTGGCTGGTATCTTTTGATTCAGATGATGAGTCATTCAAATGACTCAGTCTCAACCATACAGAGTCGACAGATAACTCCCATCTGCTCTTCACTTTCCAAATGCTCCAGGTTGGGTAAGGCCAAAGCCAGAAGCCCAGATGGAGGGGGGTGGGGGGTGGGAGAGAGCAAGAGCCAGAAAGATAGAATCTTCCATCCACTGGTTCACTCCCCAAATGGCTTCAAACAGCTGAGGCTGGGCCAGGCCAAATCCATGAGCCAGGAGCTTCACTCGGTTCCCCACATAGGTGGCAGGGGCTCACATACTTGGGCCACCTTCTGCTGCCCTCCCAGGCGCATTAGCAGGGAGCTGGATCAGAAATGGAGCAGCTGGGACTCAAACCAGTGCCCATATGGAATGCTGATGTCACATGTCGCAGCTTAATCCTCTCCAACACAATGTCAGTCCTCCAAGTTATTGTTAAATGATGCTTATTTTAATATCATCTTTTACATAAGGCATTTCCATTTATTGAAACTCAAATTTTCAGATCTCCCTGTTATATGTGGATTGAATTGTGTTCCCCCAAAGAGCTTTATTGAAGTCCTAACCCCCCTTAACTATGGATGTGATCTGATCTAGAAATAGGGTCTTTGCAGATTTCATTATATAACTATGTTCTTTTATTTATTTTACAGGCAGAGTTAGACAGTGAGAGAGAGAGACAGAGAGAAAGGTCTTCCTTCCGTTGGTTCACCCCCCAAATGGCTGCTACGGCCGGCATGCTGCGCCAATCCAAAGCCAGGAGCCAGGTGCTTCCTCCTGGTCTCCCATGCGGGTGCAGGGCCCAAGGACCTGGGCCATCCTCCACTGCCTTCCAGAGCCACAGCAGAGAGCTGGCCTGGAAGAGGGGCAACCGGACAGAATCCGGCGTCCCAACCAGGACTAGAACCCAGAGTACCAGCGCCGCAGGCGGAGGATTAGCATAGTTAGCCAGGGCGCCGGCCCCATAACTATGTTCTTATAAGAAGATGATATGAAGACAAAGACAGAGGCAGCCTGCTATGCAACCCCAGCCGCAATGACTGGAGTAACAGTTAGAAGCCAAGACCCTCCAAAGATCCAGGACCTCCACTGGAACCCAGCAAGAGGCCAGCAAATATTCTACCCAGCATCTCAGAGGGAGCATGGCCCTGCTGACAGCTTGACTGCAGACTTCTGGCCTCCAGAACTCTAACAGAATGGATTTCTATTTTCAAGTCACCCAGGTCACAATATTTTATGACAGCACCCTAGGACACTAATGCATGCTCCCTCCCACATGACATCCTGTTTGTTTCTCCCCTCCACCAGCCCCAGCTTGTAACTCTCCATTACTATGATGCTTCCCAAGTTTTATTATACACGCATCTTACCTGTGGACTTTGCAAAGGTGAAAATTCAGATTCAACAGTTATGGATGGGTCTTGGAATGCAGGTCATACTGGTGCTGCCCAGGCTGCTGGACCAAGGACCAGTCTAGGAGAAGCTAGGCTACGAGAGAGTCAGAGAGGATATCTTTGTCAGACACATGTCATATCTAGGTTTTTTGCCACTATGCTAACAAAGATGATACAGAAAAACTTATGGAGAAAGATGAAAATGAAATGAGGAAACAAGTAAAATATCCAAAATATAAAATATTAGAAAAATTTCGAAATAGGCTGCCAGATTATCCACCAGTCACTATCACCCTCTAAAAAAATTTAGAATACAAAGATTTCACACTTGATTTCTAAAGAAGTGAATTTCTTAGAGCCAGCATTATGGATAAAACTGCCCCCTGCAATATCAGCATCCCATATAGGCTCTGGTTTGTGTCCTGGCTGCTCCACTTCCAATCCAGCTCCCTATTAATGGCCTGGGAAAAGCAGTGGAAGATGGCTCAAGTACTTGAGCCCCTGCCATCCCTGTGGGAGACCTGGAAGAAGCTCCCGGCTCCAGCCTGGCCCTGCTCTGGTCATTGCAGCCATCTCTGGGAGTCAAGCAGCAAATGGGAGATCTGTCTCTCCCTCTCTTTCAAATAAAATAAAATTTTAAGAAGTGAATTTCTCAATACAATGGTGAGTTGATATTTTATGTGAACACACACTTTTTTAAAACAGCAATTACCAATGACTACAATGGAAACACTGCAGACAGAGATGAGCAAACTCCATATGGAGCAATGTAGGCCAACCAACCCCGGGTTAGGGAGTTTTCTACTGTGCTTTTTACTGGGAACAGTGGAATTTTGCAAAGTTCATCGCTCAATTATGAAAAGCACTGCAAAATACCTACTCTGGGGCTTTACCTTCAGAGGTAGTATTTCTTTAGGCCTAGGGCCTGGCCTAGGAATTAGTGTTTTCATAACGCACTGGTGGTAATTCTGATACAGATTCAGACTTGGGAAATACTACACCAAAATAAAGAAAATTTGCTCCAGGTTGGGCCTTGTGGTGCAAGGTTAAGGTGTTGAGTGGGATGCATCCCCCATTGGAGTGCCTGGTTTAAGTTCTGGCTACTCCACACTTTCAATCCAGTTTCCTGCTGATACACCTGGGAAGTAGCAGATAATGACACAAATACTTGGGTTCCTACCAGCTTCGTGAAAGACCGGGATGGAGTTCCCAGCTTGTGGGTTTGGCCTGGCCCAACTCTGGTTGTTGTAGACATTCAGGAGTAGATGGAAGATTCATTCTCTCTTGCTCTCTCACTCTGCCTTGCAAATAAACAAAGAATAAATAAATCATTTTTGAAAAAAACAGAATTTATAGGTACTCAATTTTATATTAAAAAGAAATTTGTTTATACTCATACACAGTTAAAGCAAACATAATATCATACATAAGGGCAAATTTAGAAACATGATCACTGCCTGTCGTCAGCACTTCAAAATCAATTTTGGAGGCGAGTGTTGGCGATGGTAGGGATTCTTCCCAGGCTACAACAGTAGAAGGTCCACACCCTCAGGGGCTCCATCAATAGTGGATTCAAATCCCAGGTGTGCATAAGCAACACTGATAGGCTGGTCAATAAATTCTAGGCTCTCAGCCTAGGCCAGTCTGAGTCTGCAGTATGGACCCAGGTCTGAGAAACTATTAAAAAAAAATTCGAAAGGGTTAAAGAGAGCTCTTCCATCTGCTGGTTCACTCCCTAAATGGCCTCCAACAGCCCTGGCCAACGCCAGGAGCTTCTTCCCGGGTCTCCTATGTGGGTGCAGGGGCCCAAGCACTTGGGCCACCTTTCCCCGGCTCATTCGCTGGGAGCTTTATGGGAAGCGGAGCAGCCGGGGCTCTGAAGGGCATCCTCTTGGGATGCCGGCGGCACAGGCCAGGGCTTCGCCCTCTGCCAGCCATGCCGGCCCGAGAGTCTGAGGCTGCAGCTGAGGCCCTGCCTGCCACTCTCCCCGTTCAACTCTGCTTTAGCAGTGTTGCCACCCCCGTCCCAGGGCAGAAACCAACAGCCGCCTCTCCCCAGCAGCTGAGGTGCGAATGAGCACGTCTCGGCCACCGCCCTGGCTTTCGCAAAAAGTCACTCGAAGCCCGCACACCCGGGACGTCAAGTGCCAACGTGACCTGCGTCACCACCATTGCGGGGCCCGGTGCACTGATAACGTCAGCCAAAACGCGGGACGCGATGAGCTCGGCTCCACAGCGGCACTGCCCCCCCACCCCCACCCCGGAGGTCATCGCTGACCACCGCGCCACGGCGACGTCAGGGCTGCTGTTGCGACAGGCTTCGGACAGAAGAAAGAGATGGGTAAACGAGATGCAGGCCGCTCACGGCTCTGGGTCGGGACTCCGCGCCGCAGCACGCTGCTCTGTGGAAAAGCGGCCGCCGCGGACGCCAGGCCTCGCGAGCGCCCCGGCCACGGGCGCTGCGCACGCAGCTGACGGCAGGCAACTCCGCGGGGCCGCGAGGGCGTGAGTCAGCGCTGAGTCACGCCCGGCGCTACGTGCGGCCCGAGCGCGCCGCCCCGCTGAGGCGGCCAGGCCCGCGGCTTCCGGGAAGGCCCTCCCCCGCGCGCCGCCGGCCCGGGCCTCGCAGTCCCACGCTGGCCGGCACGCACTGCCTCTCCTGCGGCCTGCTGACGTCCGGGCTTCCCCGCCCCGGGGAGAGTGAAGTGACAGATGTTGACAGAGCCGGGGCGGAGGCTCTCATCGCGGGTGCTTCCTCAGAGCTGACATTCCCGGCGCTCGGGTTTGCGCTCTGCTCCACACACACACACACGTCCCAGTGTTTTCCTGGCAGGGGAGGGACACGCAGCTCTTTTTATAGTTTCCTAACGAGGCCCGGGAAGAAGGAATTAATAAAAACATGTGTTGAAAATCAGGCCTGCGACCGTCCCGCTGCTTGGGGGCCTCGGGTGCGGGCGGCCTGGTCGATGGTCAGGGAAGCGGGTGGGTGGAGGGGCTCGCGAATGCCACTCCGATGGGCCGCTTTGCCGTTTGCCAAGGGCTGGAGACATGTTGGATAAGGATCCGAGGTGTGCGGGGCCTTAGCTAACCTCCTCTTGCCCTGATTGACGGAGGTCGCCTTGTTGGTCTTAGAATACGGCTCCCGGTCAGCAGCAGGTGCTGGGCCCTGACCTTAGCCCCTCCGTGGGACAGCCCTGGTCCTCCTGGTGGGGTCGCTCTGATGTAGGGTCAGTTTGGGGGGTGGCGTCCAAGACAGAGCCAGCCTGAGTCTTTGGCCTTTGTTGTGTCCCAGCTGCGGCCAATTGTTCTGCTTCCTGGGCCAGCTTGGATTCCCCCTTACCCCCACCAAGTGCGTGTGAGTTGATGCAAAACACCAGTGTCTGCTTGTATTTTGACTGCTCCTCTTACAGGGAAGGAGACTGAAATAATTAGAGGTTGAACTGACTCACCAAGGTTGCACAAAGGCCTGACTTCCCAAGCTTTGAAAGAAGGAAAAAAGCCACAAAGCTGAACTAAAATAAGGGAAAGCACGAGATGCATAGTAAAAGCCCCAAGAGCAAATTGAATTGTGGGAACCAGAAGTGGACTCTGATACACATGAGCCATTCGAACAGGAGATCCACTAGATGGCTAGCCTTTTTTAAAAATCAGTTTATTCTTGTGTAAGGTAACTGCAGATTTAAACATACACATCATTTGAGGTTTAAAAAACTGCACCTGATTCTGATTCATTATCTTTAGCTCATCCTCGCTGACGCTACCTTGGCACATGGAGTGGCTGTCTTCAGTCTGAAACCCGCATTCTCCATAGCAGTGTGAACTTGGGCTAGTTTCTTAGCTTCTCTAAGCCTGTCATCTCCTCTGTAAAAAGAGAATCATAATTACCATTCACCAGTTGGTAAAGGCAGTATTACATGACACGGTGACTTATAAAAAGTGAAGCCCAGGCTGGATGCTTTGGCGCAGAAGGCTAAGCCACATCCCATTTCTGAGCACTGGTTTGAGTCCCAGCTACTCTACTCCTAATCCAGCTCCCTAATATGCACCTGGGAAGCCACAGAGGATGGTCCAAGTCCTTGAGTTCCTGCCACCCAGATGGAGTGACCCACTTCTGGCTTTGGCCTGGCCCAGCCCTGACTGTTGTACCCATTTGGGGAGTGAATCAGCAGATGGGAGATCCCTCTAACTTGATCTCAATTTCCATCTGATCTCGATTTCTATTTCTGTCTATCCCTATCACTAGCTCTAGCTCTTTTTCTCTTTTTCTCTTTCCACCATATGGGAGACCTGGATGGAGTTTCAGGCTCCTGGCTTTGGCCTGGCCCAGGGCTGGCTGTTGTGGCCGTCTGGGGAGTGCTCCAGTGGATGGAATATCTCTTTCTCTCTCTTCCTTTCTCTCTGCAACTCTGACTTTCAAAACAATAAAATAAATCCTTAAAAAACAAAACAAAAAACGTGTTTCATATTGTCATTATTATTGAATTTGACTGAACTGTTGATCATGTCCCAAAGAAGTGCTACTTATAACTAAAATGTTTTAGTTATAACATGGTTCAGTGATTTCATTGATTTGGGGTCAGATCGTAGATTCTAGGATTCTGCTAGATCCTAAAGCACCTGGAGTATTATTTAATGTTTCTTGAACATGTGAAGACTGCTGAAAGACACAAGGAAACCTAAATCAAAAGAATGCCTACAATCATCAGTTGACAAAAAAAGTGATAAGCAGGGGCCAATGTTGTGAGTTAAGCCGCCACCTGTGATACCGGCATCCCAAATCAATTCCAGTTGCAGTCCCTGCTACTCCACTTCTGATCCAGCTCCTTGCTAATGCACCTGAGAAAGCATCAGAGGATGGCCCAAGTACTTGGGTCCCTGCTACTCAGGTGGGAAACGGAGATGGTATTCCAGGCTCTTGGCTTCCATCTGGCCCAATCCCAGCTGTTTTGGCCTTTGGGGGTTAACCAGTAAATAAAAGATTGCTATCTTTCTTTACCACTCTTTCTGTAACTCTGCCTTTCAAATAAAATAAACACATATATTTATTAATGTGATGAGGCAAAACCACCAAGTAAGAGCCTTTTCCCCTGACCACAGAGAAAGTTCCTGCCAAGGGGCAGAAGACATAACCTTGCCCTTTAAGGTATAGATCAACTCCTTTGACATAAAGTGACTCAGGATTGTCCTGACACAGACATTTGGTTCTTTCCTGCTTGGAAGTCTGATAAGCATTGCTATTGATGGAGGTAGGTGACCTATCTCACAACATCTTCTCCAAGCAGCGTGTAAGTAGTACACATTCTCTTGAAATAATAACGTAAGTGTTTGTCTTAGTCAGCTCAGGTGCTGTAGCATAGTCAACTGGTTGGTTTGAAAAACAGAACTTTATTTTTTGCAGCTGGGGAAACCGGGAAGTCAGAGTTCAAGGTGCTGGCAAGGAGACTTCCTTCAGTGGTCTCTGTCCTTGGCCGTGTGTGCCGGTGACTCTTCTTTGTGTGTGTGCAGGGCAGAGAGGAAGGAGGAGTAAGGGTGAGGTTTACGACTTCAACCCGTTAATTTGCTAGAAGACAAAAGTGTGACCGATTTAGCTAAGGATCAAAATCGGCTTTTATGTGGGATTCTAGAGTCAGGCGATGTTTCATTCTGTAAGACACAGGGAGGACTTCACTGCACATAGCAGGGCGAGGAGCACAAGAAAACAGAATAATAGAAAGAAGCGAACTTGTTAACACCAGGTTACTCCAGGTTACTGTGTGTGTGTGTGTGTGTGTGGTAATGGTTTAAGCAGTGAGGACTGCCTTATTACAATGACTCAGGTTGGCTGTGCCTTTTCCAAATAGTGACTGGGAATCTCCTAGTTTCAGGAAAAATTTATCTATTTGGGAACTTAACTGTTTCCTTAAATTTTCAGTTTGATTATGTAGCATTTAGCATGAGTGACTCCATTTTGATGTGGTCTGTTGGAGCTTAATATGGGAGCTCAGACCCAAGCAATAGCTTCCTATACATTTTATTTAACAAGGGATGCTGATTCAGGCCATAGAGGTTTCTTTCAAAATCACCGCAAGGTCGGCGCCCTGGCTCACTTGGCTAATCCTCCGCCTACGGCACTGGCACCCAGGGTTCCAGTCCTAGTTGCTCCTCTTCCAGTCCAGCTCTCTGCTGTGGCCTGGGAAAGCAGTGGAGGATGGCCCAAGTCCTTGGGCCCTGCACCTGCATGGGAGACCAGGAGGGGGCACTTGGCTCCTGGCTTCGGATCAGCATAGCTCCAGCCGTAGCGGCCATTTGGGGGGATGAACCAATGGAAGGAAAAGCTTTCTCTCTCTCTCTCTCTCTCTCTCTCTCTCTCTCTCATTGTCTAACTCTGCCTGTCCAAAAAAAAATCACCTCAAAAGAAGGTAACTGCTTTGTGAATGATTATCATCTTGTATTTACAGATTTAGGAGGTAAATGTGATCTGTAACAAAACAATTCTCTTTTTTTTTAAGATTTAATTAATTATTTATTTACTTATTTGAAAGGGAGAGTTACAAAGAGAGACAAGGAGAGATATAGATTTGGCTCCTCCAACTTCTTTCAACTCCCTACTCTTAAAAAAAATCTCCTAAAAGGCACTCATTTTTCTTCAGAAAATGCAGAAAGCCTGCATTGACAAAAATACATTCCCAGACCTCAATTCTTTAGGATGGGCTTATGGTTCGTATCATTGCTTATGAATGTGTCTCTTTTTTTAAAAGATTTATTTATTTATTTGCAAGTCAGAGTTACACAGAGAGAAGGGGAGGCAGAGAGAGAGAGGTCTTCCATCCGCTGGTTCACTCCCCAATCAGCCGCACCAGCTGGAGCTTTGCCAATCCGAAGCCAGGAGTCAGGAGCCTCCTTCTGGTCTCCCACATGGGTGCAGGGGTCCAAGGACTGGGGCCATCTTCCACTGTTTTCTCAGGCCATCCAGCAGAGAGCTGGATCGGAAGTGGAACAGCTGAGACTCGAACCAGCACCCATATGGGATGCCAACACTGAAGGCAGTGGCTTTACAAGCTATGCCACAGCACCAGCCCCACAAACGTTTCTTGAACTTGATAGAACTTATGTTGAGAAATAAAGTTCGTATATTTTATTTTTATCTTTCAATTCATCTTTCCAGAAACTTTTTTTTCTTGGCGCCGCAGCTCACTAGGCTAATCCTCCGCCTGCGACACCAGCACCCCAGGTTCCAGTACCGGTTGCTCCTCTTCTAGTCCAGCTCTCTGCTGTGGCCTGGGAAAGCAGTGGAGGATGGCCCAAGTCCTTGGGCCCTGCACCCACATGGGAGAGCAGGAGGAAGCACCTGGCTCCTGGTTTCGGATCTGCGCTGCGCACCAGCCGAAGCGGCCATTTGGAGGGTGAACCAACAGAAGGAAGACCTTTCTCTCTCTCTCTCTCTCTCACTGTCTAACTCTGCCTGTCAAAAAAAAAAGAAGACCAGAGAGTCTCATGCGCCTTCTAGCACCCATGATATGCAGCAACACACATTGTGAACAGAGAAAGCCCTCAGTAAAGAGCAATCTTGTCACTAGCTTAATACTCCAAATATTTGATTAAAAAAAAAAAAAGAAATTAGGTCACAAAGAGATCATACTCTTCCCAGATCATAGAACTCATAAAACTTTAGAATAAACATCTGAGACATCTGATGTGTGGGCCTCTATGTTCCATTTGAAAAATGAAAGGATTTATACTTTGTGATCCCAAAAGTTCTTTCAGGATTTCTTTTGTTTTTTTTTTTTTAAACCATAGTTTACAGAACATTGTTACATTATTATGAGCCAGACACTGAACTAAATAAACACTTTATAGACGTTCTTTGATGTAATCTTTGTAAAAACATCTTTGTGATGTGAGGTGGTGTAATTCTTATTTCCACTGATAAGGAAACAAATAGGAAGTTGAAGTCAGTTGCCCAAGGGTACTCCACTCATAAGCAGTGGAATCGAGTTGGATTGGAATCCAGATCTGTCCAACCACAGAGCCCGAGATCGTGATCACAGTGCCCTTCTGCCTCCCCTCTGCACTCCTCGTCTCTATGCGTGTCCTGTGACTGAGAGAAGTTAACTATTTCATCTAAGCTTTCACACCTAGGAATCGCCAGAGGTATGATTGATTCCACGAGTAACTCTCAATAAGCTTTAGGCAAATATGTTATTGATGAAAATTTAGAATGGAGTTAGTTGACTTAGCCTATTTTGATGAGCTTATTGATATGGAATATAATTAATAATGAATATAATCAGCTGTGTTTGTGGAATAGGCAAGTTTATTTTGCAGTTTAGACAAATTTTTCTCAAGAGCCTTTACACTTAACCAATTCTAAGCAGAAATCAATCGAAAAGAGAATTCCTGAGGATTCCAGTAACATAAACACGGGAACATAACAGGATGGGATCAGAAACAACTGCTATACTATATGAACCAGCCTATGTAGGTGGTTTATTGAGGAAGGTAGAAATATATAAAATATATCCCCTCTTAATCAGCTCAGAAAGGAGTAATGACAGGTTTTGCATCATCGGTGTTTCTGTGCAGGAATAAATACAGTTTCATGCCCTGAGTTCGAATTTTGGTTTGGGTCATCTCCGAGTGTACTTGTCCTTAGGAGAAAGAACCTCTGAAAGCCCAGCTCTTGAACTGCAGGAAGGAACGGCCACGGACTCCTGCCTGCAAGAGTTTGTTTTCTAGTCCGAGGAACAAAGTCGAGAGAGAAATTCTAGGGCCCAGTGGGACACTGTTTGACTAAGCTCTGTTCTTGAGTAAGCCCCAGGAAGTATCCTTAAGGGGCGCCTTGTGAAGCCACGCAGGCTGTGCCCTGTTCAGGTAATGATGCCCCCCCCCGCAGGATCCCCAAAGGGAAAGAAACAATATCAAAGGGAGGGATGTCCCCAGCAGGATGACATCACCACTCATCACCAACCAAAACATTCCCGGATCTACCCTGGGACTTTCTACCACCAGACCAAAGTATAAGCTGGCATCCAGCCCAATGGATGAGGGCTTGTTCTAAGTCTCTTCTCCAATGCCAGGCCCCAAAGAAATTAAGGGTAACAGCAAAAACCAGGCTCTTTCCCGTGGCCTCAACGTCACTGAGTTACCTTTCAAGTTAAAAGCGGTTGTTTACATCCTCATTTGGGTTTCTTCCACGTATGCTTCTGTAGATGTGACTGGAGAATGGGTCACTGGCGTTTCTCAATGAGTTTTGAAGAAGACAGGAAATTTTGGAGAGTCTAATACCATATGAATGTGCCAAGAAGCTTTTATTGTTATTAAAAATTGTAAGAAAGCACAACTCTGCTGATAGTTTTGTCCGGCTGCAAGAAGTCTGAGAGTACATCTAGGAATGTCTTGGTTGAGGACAGTGATGACATCATTGTCTGCATCATCCTTACAGTGGAGATTCCCTCTTTGATACTGGTCCCTGCCCACAGAAGGCTCTCTGGGAGGCTGTCCTCACTTTAGTAGACCATCACCTGCCTTGCGCCACCAGGCACCCAGCAAAGTCATTTCTTCAAAGACAGAGCTTGGCCGGCGCCGTGGCTCAACAGGCTAATCCTCCATCTGCGGCGCAGCGGGTTCTAGTCCCGGTCGGGGCGCAGGATTCTGTCCCGGTTGCCCCTCTTCCAGGCCAGCTCTCTGCTATGGCCCAGGAAGGCAGTGGAGGATGGCCCAAGTCCTTGGGCCCTGCACCCGCATGGGAGACCAGGAGAAGCACCTGGCTCCTGGCTTCGGATCAGCGAGATGCACTGGCCGCAGCGGCCATTGGAGGGTGAACCAACGGCAAAAAGGAAGACCTTTCTCTCTCTCTCTTTCTCAGTGTCCACTCTGCCTGTCAAAAAATAAATAAATAAATAAATAAAGACAGAGCTTGCCCCTCAACCATAGAGTTTCTTTGACTGTGTTCCTTAAGTTAGAAACCAAACTCTTGACAAATGTTGATCCACACACAACTTTGCTTTTCGATAAGATAAGCTGATGGGGGCTGGCATTGTGGCACGGTGGATAATGCAGTGCTGGTATCCAATATAGGCTCCGGTTCACATGCCCGCTACTCCACTTTCCAGCCAGCTCTTTGCTAATGCACCTGGGAAAAGCAGCAGAAAATGGCCACAATGCTTGGGTGGGCCTCTGCCACCCATGTGGGAGACCTGCAAGAAGCTCCTGGCTCCAGGCTTCAGCTGGGCTCAGCGCTGACATTGTAGAGGTCTGGGGAGTAAACTAGTAGACAGAAGATTCTCTCTCTCTCTCTCTTTCTCTCTCTCTCCCCCTTCTCTCCATAATTCTAATTTTCAAAATTAATAAAATTTGATCAGGTAGCATATCTATATAAATTAGAGCAGGTCCTAGTTCAGCTGATATCTGTCCTTTTTTCTCTGGCCTAAGCCTGTGCCTTACTTAAAACTGCATACTTTGTAGGAAAGAACTTCCTTTCTAATGAGAATGGAAGGTCTTTTTTTCAGGATCTAGGAACGAAAGACTGAGAGACCCAAATAAATTAGACCTATGAATAAAATCTAGAAGTCTGCTGTTGAAGTGCTGTTATCCACACTTTGCATTAATATGGAGGAAATGGCTGTAGTTTTACAATAAGTGGATCCATTATATGAATAAAAGCAGTGCTGGTGAATGACAGGCACAGCATTGTATTGGCTCTGCCCTTCAATGCAGCTCTGATCTTTACACTGCACTCCATTAATGCAACGTGGTATCATATCGTTATCCCATGTCTAGAGATAAAGTAAGAGTCAAGGTTAGGTGCGTTCTTTGAGACCATCAGAGATTGAGTCAGGGCCCTTCTGCCTCTTATGGCAGACCCAGCCTCTGACTGAGTTTTATCATTTGGGAGCAAGAAATCCTTTACAAGTTGATAGGAGAGGGGTTGCACGGCATTGCCCAGCAGCCCCTGGATAAGAGGTATGGGATGCTCAGTGCAGAAGCACCTTGGGAGCTTTGTCTAGGGAACTCTCAGATCACAAGGCAGCCCCAGGGACTGCACTGTCTATGTTGCTACCACATCAGAAATGCTGAAGAATAAATTCCAGGACTGTGGCATGAATAAACCCACCTCATGATCAGCACCGCCATGCGTGAAACAGTGCTCTTCAGCAAGTGCTCGGCCAAGGCTTGGGTACACTGCGCCTCCCAAGAATTTGACAGAAAAAGAAAACTCGAGGGACTTGAGGACCACCCACCATACGTCCACCTAAGTGAGGGATGGGACTGGGGGTCAGATCTGCCTCAGTGATTATTTATATTTCTGTCCTGTGTTAAATTACACCGAATCTAGAGACATATATCCCTCCCTGAGAGCAAGCTTTCAAAAATAAACACATAAATAAAAATACGAAACTTTAAATAGTACCCTTAAAATTCTACTCAAAAATGTTCCTTAGTCTCTAAGCATTTACAGTATTGGTGCCTGGATGTGACCTGCTGTGTGCATTACAGGCAATTATACCCTGTCAATCACAAGTTCAGACTCTCAGAATGAGCAAACACACAGTGACACTATTAGTAAGAGTTATGATTTATTATTATTGCATAAAAATAATAAAGATGGTTTATATAATAATAAAGATGATTGTCTTCATGTTAATAACATTTATTAAGGGTTTATCATGTGCCAAGTCTCAGGGTAAGCTCTGTATCTCCTCTAGTACTTACAACAATCTTACAAGGCACTGTTGCCCTCAGTTTGCAAAAGCAGACTCTTAGATCAAGACATTGCCCAAAGTCATCCAGCTTTTGAGCATCCATCTGTTAAGCAGATGAGCCAAGATTCCAGCTCAGGGTTGTTTGCCTCCAGGCCCCGTGATTTTGTGAAAAAAGACATGAGCACAGCACTGGATCAGTTGTGTGTGTAGCCATGTGTACACGCATTGTAGCATGAACATCTACAACATCCGTGCATCGGTGCAGACACAAGTGTCAGGTACAGCCACCCTGCATCTTCCTCCTCCTGCCTCAGCCGCTCTCAGCCTCCCCCACTCCTGAGAACTGGGGGACCTGAGGGGTACCCACCTGCCCTGTGTGTGGGTGATGCTCCCCCAGCTTTCCCCACTCAGACCCTCATTCAGCCGCTGTGCTCCAAGGCCTCATGGGACAAGGCAATTCTCTGAAAGACTTAGAGCCCCCCTAACTGTACTCCAAGAAGAGAAGCAAAACTCCCTCCATTCTCCATCTCTAGTCTCTTACAGCAGGCTGAGGTTCCGAATGCAGCCCTCTTAGGGACCCAGGTAGTATGAGGCTCTCAACACTGCTCCCTGGAGGCTCTCCCTCCCTGACACTGGACAAACCCAACTCCTTTCGTGGCAGTGGGAAGACCAAGTCATCTTAGTCACTCTCTTGCAGATGATAGAAACTCAGTGCCCTAAGTTCTTCATCCTGTTGGTCCTCGGCCCTGAAAAACCCTCTCTTGGAGTGGCCTTTGGCCTAGTGTGAACCATCTGAGGGCTTGGGTTTGATAGGCGATTCGGGACCCTGACTCCAGCAGTCCTGCTAATGCATGCCCCGGGAGGCAGCAGGTGATGGCTCAAGTGGTTGGGCTCCTGCCACCCACATGGAAGACCCAGATAGAATTCCTAGATCTCAGCCTGGCCCAGGCCGGGCTTTTGCAGGTGTTCAGGAAGTGAACCAGTGGATGGCAGAGATCCATGTGTCTGTGAATCATCCACCCCACCCTCACCACCTCTCAGGTAAACTTTAAAAATAATCAGCACAAAACCCCTTCTTTGCCTGTCAGCATCAGTTTGCAAGACAATCCTGTGTACCTGAACCTTCAGAAAGCCTAGTGAGGCCTTAATTTCCTTCTTTAGGCTGTTTCTTCCTGGTTTCTGAGGCAATATTTTTCACTGAACTTTTGTTTGATGTGGGTAAACAAAGAGAAATGTAGATGAGAAAAACTTCAGACTTTATCTCAAAACAATAGTTCATAGAATTTCTGTATACGTGTATTCATGAGTGTGACTGTGAATGTTTATAATTGTCTTCTGTGAGAGCAGTATCTTAGCTTCAAGTTTCCCCCATAAATATGAGCCTTTTAGTCATCTTCCACCAACATGCAGGAGACATTGTCTGCTAGTGCAATGGAATTGGCATGGAGGAGGATGCCACACTTGTAAGCTTTGCAGTTACACATTGTTTAGCAGGAGAGCAATTAAGATGTGTGAAAAGCACTCTGTGTATGGTAGCAAGTCATCAGACTACCTTTTTTTCCCACCCATCCTAATTGCCTCTTGTGCTAATAGCAGTGCAAATGTGAACCTTAAGTTTCTAGTCACTGGGAAGTCTCATTCCAATTTCATTGCTGTGAAATCTTCAGCTGAATCATGTAACATAAATTCATTGTCAAGTTCTCCTCTAGTCGCATCAAATTCGTAGGCTACTGGACTCAATGCTAGGCCCTGAAGCACAAGTACTTGTCTCTTGGCTGCTGGCCTTGTATCTGCAAACCAGACATTCTCTGCCTCTGTGGCCAAACCCCTGCTGTATGTCCTGGGTGCTGCAGGCCTCACCAGGAAGCTTAGGTAGTGCAGGAGATCACCTAGTGCCAGAGTGTGGGACCAGCCACAGAGGAAAGCAACATCTGGTACCTCCTCCATCTGCTGTCTACACACACATTTTGACAGATAAAGACAGCATGGAGATATCATTCTTATACATATAGAATTTAACACCAAACTCATAGAAGACAAACCTACATTCATACTTTTTGCACGTGTTTAGAAAAAATTAAGAAAAATACTCATCAAAATGTTCCCAATAGTCACCCCCAGAGACCAAGACTGGAGGCAGCTGGTGAGGCAGACTTTGCTTTCCATTTGTATAGCGTGGGGCTGTTCTGATGTTTTTCCTCATAGGCATAGCCCACTGTGGCATACTATGAAATATATTTGGTCTTTGGTCACAGTTCCTATGTCAGAACTCCTAATATGCCTGGAATTTCTTGAGTGTTAGGAGTGTCTTTTGTTATTCAAAACGAGCCCCTCTGAAAACACCTGACTTTATGCTACTGAGGTGAGTTGGGGCAGGGCCTCTGGCTGAGGCTAGTCACCAGAAAGACCAGGTGACTGGGCACTGGAAGTTTGGAACTTTAGTCCAACCTACCAAACTCCAGGAACTGGGGAGACAGACCAGAAGAAAGGCTTTGTAAATGTTGTTGGGATGGGGCTTTTGGCTCAGTGCTTAAGATGTCTCTTGTGATGCCTACGTCCCCTAGTGGAGTGCCTGGGTTCAAGGTCCAGTTTCATTCCAGATTCCAGCTTCCTGCCAATGAACACCTTGGGAAACAACAGTGATAGCTCAAGTAGCTGGGTCCCTGCCCCACACTGGGGTGGCCTGAGTTTCTTCTAATTCTTGGCTTCAGCCTGGCCCAGTCCTGGCTGCTGTGGGCATTTAGTGAATGCACCAGCAGGTGGGAGATCTCTCTCTGTCTATCCCTCTATAGCACTCTGCCTCTCAAAAAAGCTAAGAATCTCTTGAGCAACAAGATTTGGTGACTTTCTAGGTTGCTGAGCTGGTGAAAGTCCTGTGTGGGCGGTGCATGGAAGCTCCACACCCCGCAGGTCTTGTCCTACCCGTATGTCCTACCCGTATCCATGTCAACATCTGTCTATTCTCTCACATCCTCCATCAGACTTTATAACAAGCTTGTGAGTGCACAGAAATGTTCCCCTGCATTCCGTGAGCTGTCCTAGCAAATGATTGACTCCCAAGAGTGCAGCTATGATATAAAAGTTGTCAGAATCAGAATGGAGTCCTAATAAAATGGAGTTGGGAGACATGACGGCAGGTTTCTTCTGCAGATTTGTCTGACAACAGGGACTGTCCCAATAGATCCTGTCAAACCCGTAATCTTACACATAAAATGATCCTAAAAGGACGCTACCCTTCATGTTCAATCCTGGACTGATGTCACACTTGTTATTAGTTCTTATGGCCAAGGATAATCAAGTCAAAACAACTTAAGTAACTTTCCTCATCTTGCTTTTTTCTTTAAGATTTTATTTATTGATTTGAAAGGTAGAGTTACAGGCAGAGAGAGGGAGAGACAGAAAGAGGTCTTCCATCCATTAGTTCACTCCCCAAAGGCCTCAACAGCCAGAGCTGCGCCGATCTGAAGGCAAGAGCCAGGAGCTTCTTCCAGGTCTCCCACATGGGTGCAGGGGCCCAAGGACTTGGACCATCTTCCACTGCTTTTCCAGGCCATAGCAGAGACCCAGATCAGAAGACGAGTAGCCAGGATTCAAACCGATGCCCATATGGGATGCTGGCAATGAAGGCAGAAGCTTAGCTTACTACTCCACAGTGCCAGCCCTTCTTCATTTTACTTTTAAAAATCTCGTCTTCTTGGGGTAGATGTGTGGCACAGTGGGATAAACTGCCACTTGGGATGCTAGCATCCCATGTTAGAGTGCAGGTTCAAGTCCTGATTCCTTCCAATTCAGCTTCCTGTTAATGTGCCAGGAACTGCAGCGGATAATGGCCCAATTAATTAGGTCCCTGTTATCCATATGGGAAACCCATATGGGGCTCCTGGCTCCTGGACTTGGCCTAACCCAGCTCCAGTGATTATGGGCATTTGAGGAGTAAACCAGCCCCCTTCTGGTACCCTGTCACTCTCTGCCTTTCAAATAAATAAATATATAAATGTATATATTTAAAAATCTTGCACTGGGGCCTGTGTTGTGGCACAGCAGATTAAGCTGCCTCCTGTAGTGCCAGCATCCCATATGGATGCCAGGTCAAGTCCTGGCCTCTCCACTTCTAATCCAACTCCCTCCTAATGCACCTGGGAAAGCTGCAGAAGATGGCCCAAGTGCTTGGGCCCCTGCCACCAATGTGGGAGACCCAGATGAAGCTCCTGGCTCCTGGCTTTAGTGTGGCCAGCCCTGGCCTTGTAGCCATTTGGGGAGTGAACCAGCAATTAGAGTATCTGTCTCTTCTCTCTCTCTCTCTCTCTCTCTAACTCGGCCTTTCAAATAAGTAAATCTTTTTTTTAAAAAAATCTTGTTTTCCTTTGCCTCCCTAGGCAGGCCAATGGAGCGCCAAGTAGCAAGCCCCTATCATTCCCAAATGGAAGGTTTGACTTGGAGAGCTGTTCTTATTTTAGGCTGACAGTGGAAACCCTGATTTATACCCAGCGGCTTAGAAACACAAGCTGCAACACGGACTTGTGATTGGTGTCTGAAGTAGGAGCAGTCTGGTGAGGCCGAGCCTCAATCCATAAGGTCTGATACTATTTCCAGGCAGATAGTGTAAGAATGGGATGGAGTTACATGATGGTCAGTGGGTGTGAGATGAACTGTATACTCTGTGGGGAAAGCCCCAAACATCTGGTCAGAAACATCTGTGTTGAATGTGAAAGCACAGAGAAAATATAGCTTCTTTTACTTTTTTCCTTTTATATCCACCATTGTAGGGGTTTTTTCCCCTTTGTTTGGTTTTCCTTTTTTTTTTTTTTTTTTTTTTTTTTTTTTTTTTTGATAGGCAGTAAACAAAGAGAAAGATGGAGAAAAAGCTCCCATCTGATTGTTCACTTTTCAAATGCCCACAAAGCCTGGGGCTGGGCTGGAGCTGGAGCCGGAACTCCAGAGCTGGAAACTCAATCCAGGTTTCCCATGTGGCTGGCAGGAAGTCAATCTTGAGTCATTACCTACTGCCTCCCAGGGTCTACATCAGCAGGAAGCTCGAGTCAGGAGCCAGAAGTGGGACTTGAGCCCAGGTACATCAGCATAGCATGCAACCCCTAAACGAAACAGCTGTTGCTCCATCATTGTTTTATTATCTATTTTTTATACTGTATATTTATTGGCATTATAAGGCAATGACTATGTCGGAAGGATAGGTCCAGGGGTGCCTGTGTCCTGGTATAGTCAGATGTGGGAACCATTCCTGCAGAAGCCTCTGCTAGGGTAAAAGAAGCAAAGGGGAATGATAACCTCTGTAATATTGAGAGAGAGAGAGAGAGAGAGAGAGAGAAAGGAAGGGAAGGGAAGGGAAGGGAAGGGAAGGGAAGGGAAGGGAAGGAGAGGGAAGGGAAGGGAGGCAGGAAAGGGGAGGGGGTCCAGGAAAGGGAGGGGGGAAAGGATACAGGAGATACTTTTAGATACACCATAGAGCAGGATGTCTGAAATCCACAGGCCTGTGGCTGGCATTATGGTGCAGCAGGTTAAGCCACTGTGTACAAGGCTGGCACCCCATACCTGAATGCCAGTCCTAGTCCCAGCTTCTCTGCTTCCAATGCAACTCCCTGTTAATGCATCTAGGAAGGCAGTGGAAGATAGCCTAAGTACTTGGGCCCCTGATGCCGGCATGGGAAACCTGGATGGAGTTCATGACTCCTGGTGTTGGCCTGGTTCAGTCCCAACTATTGTGGCCATTTGAGGAATGAACCAGTAGATGGAAGATCTCTCTCAGTCTGTCTCTCCCCCTCTCTCTGTCACTCTGCCTTTCAAATAAGTAAAATAAATATATTTTTAAAACATCTACAGGCCTCAGGTTGACTCTGAGCCAATCCGTGCCTCCTAGAACTAAGCAAATAGACTCAGTAAGTCACCTCTTGATTCTGTCTCCACAGTGTTCCTGCCCAGTGGCCCAGAAATCCAGCATATTCATGAAGTGAAGGGTGTGTGGCAAGCCCAGGTCTGCAGCTGGGACACAGCCCTGGCATACCTCCTGGTGACATGTGCCACTCCTGGAATGCTGGGCCACTCCACCCTCAAACTCACTCCTGGCTGAACTGGGGGTGTCCTGGCTCCAGCAGAGGAGAGGCCTCCGTCCTGCTGTTCACACTTGAACTTTTGGTTCAAGAGCAAAAGCCAAAAAATTCAACCTATCCTGAGCCACAGCCAGATGTCAACGCTGCCAGGTGATTCCTGGCTCACGGGACCACCATTTCCTACGCTAGACGGGGAGGAGACACCAGAGACCAAACTCCTGTGATTCAGACCCTGCTGACAAGCCAATAATGTAGCCAGATTTCTTCTTTGCTTGAGTTACTACCTAGTAATGAGTTGCATACTTTGCAAAGTGTAATAATAGTTTTAGACTAACAAGGTACAGAAGAAAGGGATGCAGGATTGATTTAAAAATGGGGGACTTAGGGAAGAGAAGAGCTTTAAAGGGGCTGGGATTTCAATGTTAGTACCAAATCCACTCTCACACGTGGAAAACTTCATATAATAAATTGCTGCTGACATGCAATTCATCATCCCATCGTCACAATTCTAATGTGGTGGTGTTCTTTTGCTATGAAGTGAGTCAGTACAAGGAAGATTTCACTCTCTCACTCTCTCTCTCTGTCTCTCCTCTCTCTCTGTTTCTCCTCTCTCTCTCTCTGCCTCTCCTCTCTCTCTCTCTCTCTCTGTTTCTCCTCTCTCTCTCTCTGTCTCTCCTCTCTCTCAAATAAAATAAGAATAGGTAAATTTTTTTAAATAGTCTGTTTTTATATGCATAATTATATTGATATTTCACAACATGAGCTCCTAGAGTATAAACTTTATATCTAGGACTATACAAAGTTAATCATCATTATTTTACATCCTTCCAAATTAATCATTTATTTTTTGCTTCTGGAAATTTGCTGCACCTTTGTACTAACTCTAAGAGGTTTGCATTTCATAAGCACATCCACTGCAAGAATGGTAACTGCTGTTGAGTAAGGAAAATTGAGAGTTTCTCTTCACTTGTACTAACGCTGACTTGGGAGAAGACAGAGTGCTTTCTTGTTAGGCATTGTTCCTGCTCATGTGTTCAGATGAAGCAAGCAAGCAAGTACATCTGTTGGCAGGGAATTTGCTTTTGTCATGTATTTCTCAAATACATGTGATGTACTTGAAACCCTATAGTCCTGAGTCTAACCTTCAGTTCATGTGCATGTTGACATAGGATAGTCTTCCTCTTTGGAAGTCAAAACAGCTTGAAAAACAAATTGCGAAATCTCACAACACTATGGAACATTGCATCACTCCACTCACTCTCTGCCTCTACCCACCTCCCACTTTCTGTCTCAAAAAGTTTCCTAATATCAGACTACATCATCAGAATAAATTGACACTTTAAAAATTGAGTTTAAAAAATTTTTATTTTTAAAAATTTTTAATCTACTTATTTTATTTATTTGAAAGGCAGAGAGACGGACAGACTTCCCTTCTGCAGTTTACTCCCAAAGACTTACAACAGCTGAGGCTAGGCCAGGCTAACACCAAAACTGGGAACACAGTTAAAATCTCCCATGTGGGTAGAAAAGACCCACCTACCTGAGCAGTCACCTACAGCCTCCCAGTCCCTCCTCAGACTCAAACTCCAGCACTTTGATATGCAATACATGAGTCTCTAGTGGAATCTTAGCCGAAATACCAAATGTCCACCTGGGAAATATTCTTTAAAAACACTTAAACGTACACTCTTAGAAATAAAATTTGGAATGAATTTAGCAAAGGGAGTTGATCTCAGACGTGTTTGTGTCTTCTTCTACCGCAAGCATGATGAAAAGGAGCCCTGCTGGGTCACTAAAACAACATGCAGATGGCATTGCTTTTACTTGACATATTGCTCCCAGGATTGAGGTAAGTGGTAAACAAGGAAGCAGAGCTAGAAGAGTTGGCTTTAGCAACTGAAAATTACCACCATAAAAAGGATGCTGTCATTCCCGTGGCCCTCACTAGGACAATAATTACAAATCTATACTCTCTAGAGTGTGCGTCACCAGCCACAGGCAGGCTCAACAACAGCTTCTGGTGGACAGTCCCACAGCTGGGAGTTTCAGGCTAGATCAGCTGTGTTGTGTTCAATGGATGAAGCCCAAAGAGATGCCAGTTCATGTGGAGTTTTGATATTTTACTCAAAATATCAGTACCTGCTAATTCGCTTTTGTTGCTATTATTACTTCTTTGAGCTTTGGTCATTATAGTATTTCCAGTACAGAGCTGAATGTTCAACACATCAAAGATTATCAATAATGTCTATTGAATGAATGGATGAGTCAATCAATCACTCAAGAGATAAGATTACTGCTGAAAGAAGAGTAATTTTGCCTTTATTTTACTGTGTGAAAACAGCACTTGATAAACAGCTATACTTTTCCCCAGACGCTTGTTGGCTAGAACTTTATTTTCCTTCTGCCTCTACTGCTTATAGTTAGAGGGGTTGATTTTCCTCTGCCTGTACACATCACCTACATATGCAGTGGTGCCTAGTATACAGGAGGGTTGGGTCTAGAATCTCCACCTCCCCATAAATACCAAAATCCACAAGTGTTTTAGTCTGTTATACAAAATGGTATAATAGGGCCAGCGTTGTAACATAGCAAGTTAAGCCCCTGCTTGCAAAACTGGCCTCCCATATCAGCGACCCAGTCAGAGCCCTGGCTGCTGTGCCTCTGATCCAGCTCCTTGCTAATGTGCCTGGGAAAGCAACAGAAAATGCCTGAGTACTTGGCTCTCTACCACCCATGTGGGAGACCAGGATCAAGTTCCGGGCTCCTGGCTTCTCTTGGAAAGCCCCAGACATTGCAGCCATTTGGAGAGGGAAGCAACCAATAGAAGATCTCTCTCTCTCTCTCTCTCTCTCCATCTCTCTGTCACTCTGCCTTTGAAATAAATAAATAAATAAATCCTTAAAATAAAGAAATAAAGTGGTGTAGTATTTGCATGTAATCTACATAGCACATTCTCCCTTATACTTTAAATTATCTCTGGATGACTTACAATTCCTAAAGCAGAGTAAAAGTTATATCAGTCATTATTATACGTTATTGTTTCAGACAAATGATAAGAAAAAAATGTCTGAGCATGTTGAACCCACAGACACAGAACCCACTATAGGAGTCACTTGTGTACCTTTTCAGCAAGTGTCATCTTCCCCAAGTCCTTGTTGATCGCAAGAGCTTGAACACTCTGTTCTTGAACTGGTGAGAAGATTGGCTTCATTAGTTCTCATTTAGTGACTCAAATCTATGGCGCCAAGGAAGGCCTTTATCCTGGGTTGTCTCTGTTTATCCGTCTGGAAAAGGAGGGTGACAATTCTCAGGAGCCTGGTGTGGTAGAGACTGCCAAGGACTTTGTCACATTATGCAGATGTTTCCCCTTGATGAGTTAAATGTTCAGATACTGGTGTATTTTCACAGATGTTGAGCAAAAGCAAAAACACAACAACAACAAAAAGATCCCAGAGATAGGCTCCTAGATTTTAACAATAGTGATGTGTGCCCTGATGTGTAAAGCTTACATATGGTTATTTTCTAATCTACAGTCAAGGATTAGAGACCATTTGGTCCAGTGTTTCTTTCTTTTTTTTTTTTAAGATTTATTTTATTTATTTGAAAGGCAGTGTTACAGAGAGAGAGAGAGAGAGAGAGGGAGAGATGAGAGAGACAGAGAGACAGAGAATCTTCCATCTGCTGGTCACTTCCCAGATAGCAGCAACAGCTAGAGCTGAACCAGCAGAAGGGAAGCCAAGAGCTAGGAACTCCATCCAGGTCTCCCACATGGTGCAGGACCCCAGACACTTGGGCCATTCTCTCCAGGCACATTAGCAGGGAGCTGGATCAGAAGTGGGGTACCCTGGACTCCAGTTAGTGCTAATATGGGATGCCGGCATCACAGGTGGTGGCTTAACCCACTAAGCCACAATGCCTGCCCTGGTCCAGTGTAACTTAAGCTGTGTGTGCCCATACTCCCCTGTGGAATCTTTAAACATACACATGCCCAGGCTCACATTATTTTTCTCTGCTTAAGAACCAAGAAAGGTGACCAATATCTTTCTTTGTATGTAAAATAGGACTTTGAGGATGTAGCATCAGGACTCAAATCCTGTGTTCTGACATCTATTGATAGATTTTTGTTCCTGCATGATATTAGCCTCTATTAGCTTATACTGATGCATTTTAAGATAAATTTCTATATATAGAAATTTATATTTAATTTTTTCTATATATAGAAATTGAAGTAACCACTAGAATTTTCTTTGTACTATTCAATAATTTCTAAATATTTCTCCCTTTCTCTTTATTATCTAATTTAAAAAGCCTTGGAATAAATTGAATCCTCCATCAGTTTTAAAAGCACATGCAACTTGTATTAGGGCATTTATCAATCAGTATGGTCCTGGGTTACAGACGTTTCATCCTCCTTTCTCTAATTCTCCCAAATGTGAACTCCTGGAGACAGAAGTCAACAAGCTCATTGCCTTTGGAACAATATAAAGAAATAAAAGTACATATACCAGGTACCGGATCAATGGTCTTAGACCATTGTTTCTCATGATGCAGCCAGCATTAGAATCACCTGGAGAGCTTCTAGAAGTACACAGCTGGGCCTAGGTTTAGTTGAGATCTTGACAAATTATTTAACTTCTTCATCAAACCAGCCCTTACCTCACTTTTTTCTCATATGTAAAGCAGAAATTGACAGGCATGTCATATAAGTTTCTGAAAAATGAAATTAAAAGACCATTTATTTTGGTGTAAAGAAACATTGAAATCTATAGAAGGGGGCTTCAAAGAATGTATGGAAAATGCAAATTATGAAAAGACTATGCATAGATTTCAAAATGTTTTTGCACTAACATTGATATTTTTAAAAAGATTTATTCATTTACTGAAAGAGTTACAGAGAGTGAGAGAGAGAGAGAGGTTTTCCAACTGCTAGTTCACTCCCCAAATGGCTGCAATAGCCAGAGCTGTGTTAGGCTGGAGCCAGGAGACAGGAGCTTCTTCCAGGTCTCCCATGTGGGTACAGGGGCCCAAACACTTGGACCATCTTCCACTGCCTTCCCAGGCACAATAGTAGGGAGTTGGATCAGAAGTAGAGCAGCCAGGACACAACCCATCTCCCTCATGGGATGCTGGTGCAGCTTAACCCATTGCACCAAAGCGCCGGCCCAAAACGGATCTTTTAATTCTATTTTCTCATGAACTTTTTGCATATTTTTCTATAATCCACACTGTAGTTGACTCCCTGAAGTTCAATCCCTTTCTCTCATGGCATAGCCAGCAATATGACTCAGGGAATGCTCCAGTTCTAGGGGCAAATTCTAATTCATCCAAGTCACCTAGAATAAGACTAACCCTTTGAATCCAGGAAGTGGAACCTTGGTTAATTACATGGTAGCATTCCTCCCCGTTGCCTGTAGCTACTGCTTCTGAGATAAGCACTGACTGCAGTTACACAGGGAAGAAGGAAGCTTTTCAGTTTTTTCCTTATTTGTGATGTTGCTCTCTCCCCCTGGCTAACTATGGGAAGGGAAGCAGAGTTCCTGCTGCCGACCATGCTACAAAGCAGAAATCCAGCACTGGCTGGCAGGACCGGGACAGAGCCTGGGGCTCCCCCGACAATGTGGAGACGGCATTGCTGGACCAACCTCAGTGACTCCAGCGGAAAAATGCTTCTATTGTTTCTAGTCCTTTGGAGTTTTTACAGTACCTTCTAGTAAGACACCCTGATACTTTATCATGAAGGACAGGTGTAAGAATTAAATGAGGTAATTCATTAAAAGGCTGTGGCATGTAATACAGACTTACCAAATATGAACTAAAATTGCTATCTGGGAAGTTATTAGGCCCAACTAAAATATATGCTCTTGGTGGCTACACCCTGGTTTCCTCTCAGTCCATTCTCCTATCTCTGCCAAGAAAGCAAATGACCTTATACGCCGTTGCCAGCTCCTGATGGAAAATCCCCTTGGAGATATTCTCACCATCAAGATCTAAGATGCCAAAGCTACCAGGCGAATGAACATTTGTGTCTGTGATGGAGAACTTGACAGGAACAGGAAAAGGTTATGCCGGTGTTTATGGATTCATGTAACAGGTGAAGTGTAGAAAGGAGGTTCACAGAATAAGTAGCTCTTGTGGACATTGTTAGGCCACAGCTGAAGAAACAAAGGCCCAGGTGAAGCGAGCTGTTCCAAGTCTCCCAACAGAGCAGGACCTGGTCCAGGCCTATTGCTCGTGGTTCCCACGGTGGACACCTGTTCTTTCACACCTTCAGGCACCCTTGACATTGCCCACCCTTGATTTCCTGGGGGCTGCCAAAGATTATTGAGTTCCTAGCTTTGTTATTAGGCTACCAGAATTATTGTTTTAACAGCAATTACATTTATGGTCATTGCTTCACTCCCAAGTATGCCAAGATGAAAGTTTTAAACAGAAGAAAGAAAGAAGTGGAAGACACTGATCATCCTCAGGGGACAGGTAGTTCCATTATTTCCATTACAACATCGTTCAGGATCCAGAGTATACTGAGCAGTGTTTTAGACAAAAATTTCATGAGAATTGGCTAAGGATATAGGAAAGAGATCCACTTGAAATTAAAAAGAAAAAATCATTTTGAAAAAACAAATAATTTGAGTGAGGAGCTTGCAAGTCACTGGACTATGGCCTGAACTCTTGGGGGTGTGTGTGTGTGTGTTTGCATGTGTGTATATGTGTCCATGTATGTGTAGACCTGCCTGTACACGTGTGTGTGTGTGTGTGTGTCGGTGGTGATATTGTGTCATTGCCTAATTCTTGGCGCCCAGTCAGTCCTCAAGAAAACCAGATTGGAAATTTGGAATCCATGCTTCAGAGGATAGAAACTGGCCTCCAGTCACTAAGGAAAAATCAAAACAAAACACACAAGAATTTAGAGAGGATATTGTTCCTGCCAAAAAATAATTTTTCCTTGATGTTGTTTCTTATTTGCGCCAATATTCCAATGGAAAAAATAGATAGATTGGTCAAGAGTTCAACATAATTTTCTGTGACATTTGACCTAAAGTAACATAATAAAGAATTACTGACAGAAAAGTGCCCTGCTCTTCTGCAGACATATATATGACTGTTGGTCTCACACAGCTTATTTAAAAGAAAAAAGCAGAAAAAGAAATCCAATGGTGTTTTGTTTTACTTGGAATGTTGACTCACAGACTCATTCACCTAGTCATTCAATATATATATCAAGCATCTTAATGTACATAAGCAACTTCCATATGCTAGGCTTAGAAGCTTTGGCTACACCAACGAACAAAACAAAAACAGTAACAAAACTGTGCTTGTGGGTGAGGACTTGAAGTTCTGTTGGGTTTCTGTGACTCTTTTGTGAATCAATTTTTCTTGCTGTTATTGCTATCACCCTTCTGGGCTAAACAGCTGTTTTCACGCTTTGATTTTGAAAACACCAGTGTGGATCCAGGTTCCAGTCCTTTGTGGAGCCAAATGATGTGACAGGTGAGGAGAACCGAGGCTTAGGGAAGCTCAAGTTGACTGTCGTGAGAACAGACGCTGACTGTGGGACAACCTGGAGGGCACAGGGAAAGAAAAGTGTCATTCAACAGAGGAAGAAGGGAGGTACTGGAATTTCTAAGAGTGCTGACAATCTGCAGGAAAGTGATCAAGGTTTGAACCAGCTCTGTAGCTGTCTTTGTGGAGTGAGATGCAGAATAAATATCTAACTAGTACTTTAAAAAATTTCAATTAAATCCCCAATAAAGTGTAGTAATTTTGATGTGGATTTTTTTTTCTTCCTCTTTCCCCTCCATTTGTTCCTCCTCCTCCTCTTTCTTTTCCTCCTTCAGTCACAGGCGTACAGAATGGGGCAGGTCAGGACATCCTTGCCATGTTTGGGTTACGCCTAATCTTTTAAAACTTCCAGTGTTACTGAGTTTTATGTTTGGAAAAATATCGCTTCCACAAATTACACATGTTAAGCACTTTGTAAACACGTGGCCTGTTACCTATATAATATCCCTTTACAGAGATTTCAGCTGGAGATCACCTTAAGACTCGTATGTTTATCAGAAGACGAGCACATGTTTAGAAAGGCTGAGACGTCCTGAATTACAGTATTCCATCATTCAACAGAGGCCAAGGGTCACACTTTGCATCAGCTGCTGGCCTTAGGTGTGACCTAAACTATGGCAGTAGAAGCAGTAATGGTAATGATAATAAAAGAAGCAGTGGTGGTGATGGCTTCTAGCTACGAGATGCCTACTGTGTGCCAGGCACCATTCAGCGAATCCTTCCAACTCGTCTACAGTTCAAGGTCACACAGATTTGCAGCCGTTCTTTGAAGCACCTGTTGGGCATGGCCAACCGGAGGAATCAGAGAACATGGTTCCGCTTACCCTCAGAAGTGATTCTCAGGACTTCTAGTGTTGACCTAGTGTCAGGATGAGCTCGCCTGCTGCTGTACCACTGCTGACTCTTCAAGTCCACCCAAGAGCCAAAGCCTTTAGTCCTTTTGGAAATCTTACAAAAGAAAACAAATACCTTGATGCTTTCATGTTCATTTACAAGTAAAAGTAGAACAAAAAAATGGTGTTGAGGTAATTTTTTTTTAAGATTTATTTATTTACTTAAGAGGCAGAGTTACAGACAGAGAGGGAGAGACAGAAAGAGAGGTCTTCCATCCACTGCTTCACTCTGGCCTCAATGGCCAGAGCTGGGTCAGGAGCCAGGAGCTTCTTCTGGGTCTCCCATGTGGGTACAGGGGCCCAAGCACTTGAGCTATCTTCTATTGCTTTCCAAGGCCATCAGCAGGGAGCTGGATCAGAAGTGGAGTAGCTTTGACTCAAACCAGCAGCTATATGGGATACTGGCGCCGCAGGTGGATTCTTAACCTACTATACCACAGAGCCGGCCCCAAGGCAACTTCTTGCACTCCTCTCAGCTCTTTCCTTTCCTGCTTCCCTCCCCTCCTTCCTTCTTCTTGCTTTTTTCTCTCATGTGGCTTTTCGACAAACAAGTATCTCAGAGCTCCTAGGTGCATGGCTGGGGCTACATGCTGGGGCTTGCCAGGCAGGGGCACCTGCTTTGTGGGAAGTACATTTTTCCCATCTGGGGTGGGAGGCACAAATGCCATAAGGTTAGGAGCTGCACACTTGCTTTGCCACCATCTCTCCCACCCCTGCCTGACCCCGTGCACACTGCAGCAAGCACACACTCACAAGGATGCAAAATGGACAAATAGCAGGCTAGCATTTCTTCCCTGATTAAAGGGTCCCCTTAAGCCTCCTCTGGTTAGTGCCACCCTCCGGGCTTGCCCACACTGCCCTTGGGAAAAACAGAGCCGGTGGAACTTCAGAGCCTGCAAGTGGCCATGTGGAATACAGTCCCTCTGAAAAAGCAAGGATTTTCAGGTTGAGTCACGATGTACTCAGTTTGTAAATAAACCATGTTCGTTTTTTGAGTTGCTACAGACTCCCTGCTAGGAAACGGAGCCCTTGTAACTTAATAGGTGATGTTCTCAAGAGTCCCAGGCCAAACCACCTCAAGCTGTGAGCGCCTTGGCTCTTGCTGAGCCAGTCAGGGTCAGGGCAGGGCAGTGCTTGGCCTGATGCCCCTCAGAATAAACCAAACTGCCACAGGAAGTGGCTCCGGTGACTCAGTAGGTGGCACACTTCCTTTTGAGTCAGAACTGAATCACAGCTGGGAGAGGCAAAAAAAAAAAAAGAAAAAACTATTTCTTGATCCCAAACTTTTTTCCCCCATTCCCAATAGGAAATTCTATCACAGTCTGTTGTGTGATGTCTCCTGTTTAGTTTTGCGTGTTTCGCCAAAAAGAAACAAATGCATATGTAAGTATCTATGTAATAGCGGTTAACTACAAGGAAGCAAGAAGAGGGTGGGACCACTCCGGCTGAAACGCATCCCGACAGCACAACAGTGTCACGGGTTCCTGTGCACAGAGGAGCTTGGAGGAAAAGCCACCGTCTGATTTCACTGGAGTCACTAAGGCCCCTGGATGTCCCGGCTGCGTTCTGACCCATTTCCAGTGGGAGCAGTGAGGTCACACTTACATAAACCATGCTGCTTTAAATGGCTCTGCCCAGCTCTTCACGCACTGAACTTGGCTCACTCCCTGCCCGTCTGCTGGAAGGCCGTGCTCGGTGCTGTCCCAGGCACGGCCCTGGTCCAGCTGCGGGCGAAATGATCCTGTTCTGAATGTACTGAATGCTGCTGGCAATGCTGTAAATTGTTTTGACACTTAAGGAAAAAGCCTGCAGATATCAACAAGTCATAAAAACGGGCATCCTCTTCCCAATGTGTTCTCCTTCACTGTTAAGAGAGCTGGGGATGTGCAGGTACTGAACCCGGTTTCCCCTGAGTGAACTAGATTTTAGTGCACGCTTGCTGCTTCCCCCCATGCCAGTTTGTGCAGTAGCATACTTGAGAACGAAGCTTCAGACGGGCAGGCTGCACCTCCTGTATTTATATCACTCCTGGGGTGAACTATAATCAGACTTGACCGAGAATTCTGACTGCCGTGCTTAATACTCCATGGCCCCTTCTGCGAAATATCCCCAAGGTTTTAAGAACGCAAGATTCCAAGTCGCACAGACCTGTGTTCAGGTCCAAGCTAAAGGTTGTCGAGCTGTGCGGCCTTGGATAAGTCTCTTAACTTCTCTGGGTTATAATATTCTCCTTTCTAGGGTGGGCTTTTATAAATGTGGTTTTATAAACCCATTGTATAAGTGGATTTCTGATATAGGGATGATATTACTGTGAGAACTAAAAGCTTTTGCACGGTGTCTCGGACAGCTCTCAGCTGTGTCTGGTATTTGAAACAAGTTGCTGTCCTCTCTCGTTATCTGCAATAACTTTCCGTCCGGAGATAGGAACTGCATTTGGACACAACAGCATGGGCTCGCCAAGTCTCATCCCTCCCAAAGACGTCAGTCGCATTCAGCTCCTCTAGCAGTTTCGTCAACAGCACCTGCCGTGCATGTGACCCCAAACGGCAAGTCGGGTTCCTTAACACAGTGGTGGAGAAGGCCGGCCAGGAAGCAGGCTTTCCAGCCAAGGACAGCTCTTCTGAGCAGGACGGTTGTGGCTGAGGGATGGCAGCCACATGTGCAGGGAGTCCTCATCTGACACATCACACGGTGCCCCTAGAGGATGGGCAGGAAGACAGCCATGGCCAGCGCTCACAGCTGACAGGGCAGCAGAACAAGCCCAAGTCAAACAGGGTAAGGGTTGGCAGACAGGCAGGCACGCGAATAAACCCCTAGCGTGAAAAGCCCTTCTCAAACATGCAACCTCCCCATCCCTCGAATGTCTCCCACTCTGCTCCAGTTTCTCCCAGATGGCAGACACAGAGAGTTTTGGTTTCCACACAATGGGCCTGGTATCCCCCACCCCCACCCCAGTGAGGGCTCAGAGCATTGTCTGATCCTTACCTGTCTGAGAGCCATAGCTTCTCCCATTGTTTGTCCCAATACCTGGCACCTCTTCCACTAGATTGTGAGCTCCTATAGACAAGGAGTTCACCTTACTCATCCCTAACCAACACTTAACCTTAGCTCAATGCATAGCCCATGGGAGTTGTGCAACCAATGCTTTCTGATGAGAAAGAAATGCAAGAAAGTCAAGTAAGAAAGACTGCCAGCTCTTTGCTATGGCCAGGGAGTGCAGTGGAGGATGGCCCAAGTGCTTGGGCCCTGCACCCCATGGGAGACCAGGAGAAGCACCTGGCTCCTGCCATCGGATCAGCGTGGTGCGCTGGCCACGGCGGCCATTGGAGGGTGAACCAACGGCAAAAAAAAAAGGAAGACCTTTCTCTCTGTCTCTCTCTCTCTCACTGTCCACTCTGCCTGTAAAAAAAAAAAAAAAGAAAGACCGTCATTACAGTCGGCGTCGCGGTGCAGCGGGTGAAGCCACCTCCTGCAATGCTAGCTTCCCACCAGGGTGCCAGTTTGTGCCCTGTCTGCTCCACTTCTGATCCAGCTCCTTGCTAACGGCCTGGGAAAAGCAGTGGAAGCAGAAGATGGCCCAAGTGTTTGGGCCACTGCCACCCACGTGGGACACTGAGTGTAGCTCCCAGCTCTTGGCTCTGGCCTGGCCCAGCACTGGCCGTAGTGACCATCTGCAGAGTAAACCTGCAGATGGAAGCTCTCTCTCTACCTCGCCCTCTCTCTAATTTTGGACTTTCAAAATAAATAAATAAATCTTAAACAAACAAAAAAAAAAGAAAATAAAAGAAAATAAAAGAAAATAAAAGAAAGAAAAAAAAGAAAGAAAATAAAAGAAAATAAAAGAAAAAAGACCATCATTGCCACAAGAAAACATAAAAGAGGTATTGGTGGCTCTGCCTTTGTGGACCCATAGACGTACAGTCTGGGAAGGAAGGGAGCCAGAAATCAGAAGCCACGGCAGTGGCTGGTGATGGTTTAAAATTGCAGGTGTCCTGGACCATCCACGCTAGACATGTGATTGCTAGAGGTCTGGGCACTGTCTGAGCAGGGTGGTGTTGATGGTGTGTCTCCTGGAAGCCTCTGTTTAAATAGCTCCCAGAGAGGGTGACTCAGCAATCTCTCTCCTCCCTCTGTAAGTGACAAATCACGTCGCCCCGGGTGCCTGCGCTGGTCCCTGATGTGACACAGGCTCCTTTCGGTGCCAGCCCAGCAGCGTGTCTGAGATGGACAGGAATTGCTTGGCAGGCATGACCTCATACCCCAGGTGGAGATCCATCTTCAGAATGAGCTCTTATCAGTGAGGCCGGTTTCCGAAACTGGGAGGCCGATTTTAAATTTCTAGTCTATCTCCCTGTCAAGCACTCCTGATTATCTTCAGGATTAAGTGAGACTGGACATCCCGGCCACCAAGGACAGACACGTGCCTACACTGCCGGCGTAAGAGACTGAAACTTGCTTTGGTTCTTTTTGTGGCCCTTAATTCTGACTCACTACGGCTTCTTTGTCCCTGGCAGATAAACCGTAGCAAGATCAGTCTTTAAACAAAGAAGCCTGGAAGGAAACCGTCTCTGGTAGCTATTTCCTGACAATTGCAGAAGTTACCACCATTAAAACATCGCAACGCAACACTTTCATATTGGCCATCAGATTTTCTGTTGGACAAATGTTGGTGACTGTCAAGTAGGGATCCAAGGATAGCTTAGGCCCAAGGGTCAAAGGCCATCCGTGCAGGAGCAGAGGACTTAAACTTGCCAACCAGACTACCGCTCAGGGCTGCAAAAGGCTTCATTCTTTCCAACGCTATAAGAGCTGTAACACAACTGTGGAGCTGATAGACTTTCAGACAATTTGCATACAACCCGAGGCTCAGATGAAGGAACTGCCCCTTGCTGTTGGTCCACACCCCCCACCCCCACCCCAGTCCTCGCAGCTGGTAACCAGCCTTGCTACTGACCCTGGTTTTCCTCATCTACACCAGAGTAGTCCCTGGACAGCAACCACCCTGGGTCATACACTCTGCCTGCAGTTCAGTGAGTGCTGTGCACACAGTGGTGCTTAGCACACACCCATCTGAAAGGGAAGCTCGCTGCTTTACTTCCAGTCTGCGGATTCACTCAAGGCTGACGGTGAATTGTGGCTTTTTTACTTAACCCCTGCCCCTTGTGGGGTTTTCATTGTAACCTAATTATTATTTGTAATATTAATTTTTTTGGCAGACCATGGAAATTCTAGAAATCTCTCTGGACACCAGAGAGAATGTTAATTCCACTGGGGTTAAATGTTTGAGCAACAGAAAAAAGGAAAGATTCAGACCTTTTTTGTGATTTTAATGCAATTGCAAATTTTACTCTTTTTTTTGCCATGAGACAAGCAGTATTTTTTTAAATTTATTTGACAGATAGAGTTATAGACAGTGAGAGAGAGATACAGAGAGAAAGGTCTTCCTTCCATTGGTTCACTCCCCAAGTGGCTGCTATGGCCAGCGCTGCGCTGATCCGAAGCCAGGAACCAGGACAAACAGTAGTTTTGAGTCCTTTAGGAAGTCTGCTTTGGATTATTTATTGCAATTTCTAACATTATTTTAAAAAACATTTTAAAATCTTATTTTCATTTTTATCTGAAAGGGAGAGAGACTCAGAACAAGACAAAGATCTTCCATCTGCTGGTTCAGTTCCCAGATGGCCTTAACCTCAGGACCTGGCCGGGCCAAAGGCAGGGTACTGCCTCGCAGAGTGAACGTTAGCAGGCAGTTGGGTTGGAAGCAGAACAGCTAGGAGTTGAACCAGGCACTTCAACAGAGGATGTGTGAGTCCTAAGTGGAGTCTTGCTGGCTGCACAAAAGTCCCTCACATTTTTATTTTTAAATGAAACAAAACAACACCTCGTTTCCTTAGTTTACTGTAAACATTTAAAAACATGTAGATAAGCACATAGAAGAAACTCTGAAACATCTAGTCTCACAGCCCAGAAATAACTTTGGTTAATATTTTGTAGGACACACTGTCCAGAGCTTTCTCTCATTTAAGGAATTAGACTGAACATACCACTCTGTTAACTATGTTTAAATTTCATAATACTTGACATACCTCCTTCTACAGCAATTTAATTGCTATAGGATTTATTGCTTTATGGTGTCCTCATAACATATTTAATCAAACTGAATTTTTCACTGTTAATGCTACAAAAACACCTTTGTTAATAAATATTTGTAAGAATCTCTTGTTCAGCCCTTATAAGTTGACTTTCTGATTCCAAGGCCATGAGTCTTTTGAAGATTTTCTTATGCTTTTATTACACGGTAAAATGATTGCTTTTAGTATATGGTAAAGTTTTTCCTTAGAAAATTTTCATCAGTTTGCAGTGAGAATTTGGCCCAGATGTTAAGACAACACTTGTGATGCCCACATCCCCTCTCGGAGCACCTGGGTTTGAGTCCTCAAGTGCATGAGTCCTGCCTCCCATATGGGAGAGCGGCGCTGAATTGTTTATTGATCACTTCCTACGTGCCAGGCGCCGTTCTGTGTGTACATTAACTCCATTAGCAAACATCAACTATTTCATTTATGCTCATTTATTGAGCACCTCTTAAATCCCTGGTGCTGTTCCAGGCACTGGCAGAGAGGAAGAGTAGGCCAGGACACTGCCTCAGAGGTCTTGAGTCTTGCTGATGGGATTGAGAAATAAACTGTCTAATTTCAGGCTGCAGCACATGCCGTGAAGAAGAACAAAGCAGTGTGTGTGTGTGTTGTGCACTTGTGTGCTCGTGGGGGTGCTGGTGGCGGTGGCTGGGGGGACATCAGTCTTTTCTGTGAATGATCAGGTAAGCCCTGCATGAAGAGGCACTCTCAGAATGGAAACTGTTTCTAAAACCAATCGCTGTTTATTTAGCTCAGAAAACCTTTACGGGTATAAAGAGAAGTGAAAGTTGCTCATAATCCTAGCAATCTGGTTTCCTTTGCCCATTATCTTTTGCTCTATTCAGGTTTTACTTCACGCTGCGTCTTATCAGAGCGCACTGAGCACAAACACGCTGGATTTTCTGTGCAGTCAGGAGGCGGTGGTTTGTGAGGCCAGTGGATCCAGGGAGCAGCTTCGTGCTCAGACGGTTGGGGGTTTATTCTGTGGGCTACTGGTTACCCAAAGCTTGGCCACTGCACCGTCCTTCCATAATTGGGTTTAAAATGTTCCCTTTCTCTCCTAAAAAGGCTGTGTAGCATATCTACAGCTTTGCTTTTTTTTTTTTTTTTTTTTAATTGAAGTTGGTTAAGCTTCGTTCGCTTGGGTGGAAAGACTTGCAAAACTCAAGAGATCATTGGAGAAACCACCGAAGACCACAGGGCAGGCGCTTGGAATTACAGTGCCGAGACGCACACTGCCAGTCAGGAAAAAAACAATCTTGCAGATTCCTGGAGAATCTCCTGATACCTCTGGGGAAAGAAAACCCACATTCAATCCTGTCTCTGTCAGACCTCCAAATAGCACCTTTGTGTTTCCCAGCACAAAACGAGGCGTCTTTTAACCCCCAGCTCCAGTGCATCAGCAACTCCTGTTGGCTGCGCCTTCAAATTAAAGCCCGACTCCGAGCGTCTTTCCCCGCCTGTGTGGCTACCACCCAGGGGCATGACACCATCGTTTTTCACCAGGATGATTCCAACAGGCTCTCACTGGCTGGCTTTTATCATTGCCTGCTCCTCCAGCAGCCCTATCTCTAGCCACATCTTTCTTCACCAAAACACCAGGAGCAACTACAGGTGTGTATCAGGGAGTGTGTGGCAGGTCTGGGGAGAATAATACAAGAAACCCTTTTCGACTGTCAACCAGAGAATTCTTACAAAAAGATTATGTATATATGTATGTATTTGAGAGCGAGAGAATCTTCTGTCTGCTGGTACACTCACTCCCCAAGTGGCTGCAACAGCACAGGCTGGGCCAGGCCAAAGCCAAGCACTCCATCCTGGTCTCCTACTTGGGTGGCAGGGGTCCAAGTACTTGGGCCATCGTCGGCTGCCATCCCAGCAGCATCAGCAGGGAACTGGAGAATTCTTTTTCCTTCATAGTTGGTTGTTGGCAGGATAGAGGTTTTCCTTTCTTGAGGTTTTCCTAGGGAGTGAGTATTCCCTAAGCACTAATCTGTCTCCGGACACTCTTTGCTCCTGCGAAGATGGACTGGCATCTGCTGGATCACGGTGGGTGGAAAACCCAGCATGGCTTCCCACCCTGTTGGGAGGCAGCCAGCCCCAGCCAGCAGCTGCCTTCCTCCGCTCGGCCAGCACCTCAGCTTCCTCGGGCTGCCAGTGACCCACTCAGCAGTGGCACTTTCTGTTGATGCTGAGGGTTCAGTACCAGCCTGTCCACTTGGCTCCTGAACCCACAACAGCCTCTGGCAGCGGGACCCCAGTACCAGAAACAAACCTTTACCTTAGGACAGAACACCTTTCACTCCCTCCTCAACTACATTTTGAAAGCCTACTGCGTGTCAGGTGCTATTCTGCTGCCAGGGCATATCACAGAGGGTGGAAAAGAAGAAAACAGATGCAAATCCCTTGCTTTATTTCACCAAACATTGAAAACCTAGGTGAGGAAGAGGGGCCCAGTTTAATAGGGGTTCTCTACTGAGGCCATCAACTTGATGCAGAGTCATATTCTGATTAACATAGAAAGTTCTAGCCCCTGAGGCTCTCCCGATATGATCCCGGCCCCTCTGTCCTCAACTCCAACCACTCCCCCTTTCTCTGTCACGTGAGCTTCCTGGCTGTTCTTGGAACATGCCAGGCTTACTGCCTCCTGTGTGCTTTGCCCATATCGTTGCTTCTGCTTTTCCCTGTGCCTGGATGGCTCATCCTCTGCCCAGCACCATGAGCGGGTGCCTTGCTTCTGGCAGATTTCGGTTCAGGCATCACGTTCACAGTGGGGCTTTTCCCACCCACACGAGTAAAGGGAATCCCCCAAGCTCATCTCTGGACTTTCTGACGTTCCCTTGCCCAGTTTTACTTTCTTTTTTAAAAAAATAGATTTATTTATTTATTTGAAAGAGTTACAGAGAGATGCAGAGATAGATCTTCTATCCTCTGGTTCACTCCCCAGATGGCCAAAACAGCCAGGGCTGGACCAGGCGGAAGTCAGGAGCCAGGAGCTTCATCCAGGTCACCCACGTGGGTGGCACTTGAACCGTCCTCCACTGCCTTTCCCAGGCCATTAGCAGAAAGCTGGATTGGAAGTGGAGCAGCCTGGATTCAAACCGGCGCCCACAGGGGATGCTGGCATCTTTACCTGCCACACCGTAGCACCAGTCTCTTTGTTTTTCTTCAGATCCCCCGGCACCACCACTTGCTCTATGTGCCTTGTGTTTTTCCACACCTAACACAGGGAAGGCACGCTGCACGCTTGCTTTGCTGTCAACATCCGTGTTCCCTTGCATACCCTTGTGTCATGCTTGCCGTCTGCGGGCACTGTTCTAAGTTTTACAACAAGGAACTCACTGTGGTCACGGCCTATCACTTCATATAAACCTTCAGAGATAGGGACCCATAATTTACAGATAAAGACTCTGAAGCAAGGGACGTTCTGTAACCTGCCCAAGGTCACAGAACCAGTCGGGGCTGGGGCAGAGACCAAGACACAGAGACAGAACCCTAACCCTGATCAGAACTAGAAACTGCCAGAGCACGGGTTCTGTTTTGTTCACGTTCTACCCTCAGGAAGCAGATTATTGTCTGGCACCCAGTATAAATAGATTTAATAAATGAAAGAATATTATCTGCTTCTCAGACTTGTTGGGCTTAAGTCAATGTCTGCACACAGGCAGAGCTCAACAAAGGTTAAAACAGGAGCAAGAACCTGCCCACAGCTGCCCTCCAGTTAACCTTGGGCTGTATCAATCTCCTCTTACTTTATCTTCCAGCCAGCAATTCAACATTGGGAATTCTCGGCTGGAAATGAGAAGAATCCGTGCCCAAATCTACGAAATCATCTAATGCTGGAGCGGAAGTAATGTCATCAGTGCTAAAAATCAAATCATAGAATTTTTCCCCACTCAAAAAAACAAATCTAAAAAATTGAATTTTTTAAATTGTAGGGATTTTGCCCATGAGTTTTTCTTGAAACATCAGTGAGTGCATCTTATTTTCTGAGTACAAAAGTGAGTGAACAAGGAGCAAATGCCAATAGGGAATAATGGCAGCAGGCCTGATAAGAAATTAGCAGCCAGCCATGCTTTGTTTATAAATATAAGGTCAAGGGTTTGTGATTTACAACATCAACACTCAATATCCTTGAAAAACAAATAAAATAAAGACACAAATATTTGTACACCTAGCTAGATATTTGCATCTAGATGTAGATACAGAGAGGTCTTTTTGCACTAAATCAGACTCTTTTGGATTAAAACTGATGCATATTTATGGTGTGGCACAGGCATCACTAATTCTAGAATGTTCTGCTTTGGAACAAGTTGGAGAAGCACTGAACTAGGAAAGCAGAAGTTAAAGAAAAACAAACAGTAAGCACTTGGTGTCAGAGATCTTCCGGTGGCTGCCTCATCACTCCAGTGAGGAAATGTATGAGGACATCAGCAGGACAGTGCTTGCTGGATGATGCTTGGTCCCAAGCTGCTGTTCAACCAAGAGGAACTTATTCAACTGTTGGCAGTGCCAAGAAGTACAATTCCACACTGTTACTCAGATGCTAAAAGATAACTCATGGATCATTATTTTTTAAAAATGTGACCATCAGGGGCCAGCGTTGTGGTGCAATGGGTTCAGCTGCCACCAGTAAGCCCAGCATTGCATATGAGCACCAGTTCGAGTTCCGGGTGCTCCACTTCCGATCCTGCACCCTACTAATGTGCTTGGGAAAGCAGGGAAGATGGCCCAAGTGCATGAGCCCCTGCCAGTCACGTGGGAGATCTGGATGGAGTTTTGGACTCGCCTAACCCTGCTTGTTGCAGTCATTTGGGCCGTGAATTAGAGAATGGAAGGCCTTTCTTTGTCTCTGCCTCTCTCTCTCTCTTTCAAATTAATAAAATAAATCTTTCTTAAAAAGCTACAAAGAAACTAACCATCAGGAAAATCATGAATTTTTAAATTTTAAATTTTATTGATTGATTTTTTTTTTCTTTTTACTGGTAAAGCTGTAAAAGAAAAGCTAACGTAACCATTTAGGAGTTATCCTGCTGTGTTTCCTGACTCCCAGCTCTGCCCCAACCCGGTCCTGACCTTTGCCAGCATTGCGAGTGAAATCAGCTGATAGGAGCTTCTCTCTCTCTCTCTCTCTCTCTCTCTGCCTGTCAACTAAATAAATAACTTTAGGAAAAGAAAAGCCCAAAGTTATCCAGGAGGCTGGTATTATCCTGTTTAATTATCTTGCAGAGTAATAGTCTCAATGCAGGCATGGGATGGCAGCCTAAGAGTATAAATGTGAAAATAACGTGTCATGTAAAAGGGCCTACTGACACTTCTGGAAAGAGTGCTGAACTGTGGCTATTTTCATTAGTGGCGTTGACTGTGCAAATTCTCACTTCAGTGGGGCTTCGCCATTGCTCCCAAACCACACCCTTTGTGTAAATAGCGCAAGCATAAATCTTGGGGATATTAACCAGATCGCCCTGAACAGTCCCACTGAGTTCCTCCTGGCCTAATGAATCTCATCCAGCAGTCAGCTGAACCATGTTTATTTTAAATCTTTAAACATTCACTTGGTGCAAAATCAGAGAGCGGTGGCAGCATGTTTAGCGTCAATTTGCTCAGCACAGAAAAGGAGAAATAGACTTAAGCATTGACAGTAACTGCTTCTTCCTCATGGAAAGACACATTCCACATCTAAAAAAGAGGAAGATTTAATATTGTGACCCCCAAAGTTACAAAATCACTTCTCGAAAAACAAAAAAATCCCTAAATTGGGATGGCCCCTTTTCCTAGCTTTCCTTTCCTTTTCCACATTGGTGCTCCATGCCTCTCCACTGTCTTTCATCTTGATAAATCCTTTTAGATAGGCTGGCGCTGCAGCTCACTAGGCTAATCCTCTGCCTGCGGCGCCGGCACCCCGGGTTCTAGTCCCAGTTGGGGCACCGGTTTTGTCCTGGTTGCTCCTCTTCCAGTCCAGCTCTCTGCTGTGGCCCGGGAGTGCAGTGGAGGATGGCCCAGGTCCTTGGGCCCTGCACCCACATGGGAGACCAAGAGGATGCACCTGGCTCCTGGCTTCGGATCAGCGCAGTGCGCCGGCCGTAGCAGCCATTTTGGGGGTGAACCAAAGGAAAAGGAAGACCTTTCTCTCTGTCTCTCTCTCTCACTGTCTAACTCTGCCTGTCAAAAAAAAAAAAAAAAAAAGAGAGAGAGAGAGAGAAAAACACTCCTCTTAGATTTAAGCGCACACACACACAGACAGCAGTTTCTCCCTTAGGCTGTGCTCTCGAGACCAGTCTGGTCTTGCCCGTGGCAGCCGGGCAGCCAGGGTAATAATCTGTCCCAGTAGCAGTGATCCATGCCCGTGCTGAGAAGCAGCCAGGCTCTCACAAGCAGCAGTGAGAGACAGGTTATCAGATCCTGGATCAGTCCAGGCCCTGCTCTGTCTATCTGGTTTCCAGGACTGATAAGAAAGCTGTGTCTAATGTGCTTCAGAAAAATGTGTAGACAGAGCTGGAGCTGGGGGTTTCCTACTGAAAATCGAATCAATAGATAAAATATCAAAAGCATGCACACGAGACACAGCTGACTCTTACGGGGTGCCCAGTCTTACACAAGACATGACTCATCTCTTGTCCCATTTTATAACTCATTTTCAAAATGTGTTGATTTTATTTACTTGAAAGGCAAGGAGAGACAGAGAGAGAGACAGAGAGAGAGAGAGAGAACTCATCCATTTATCCATTGGTTTATACCCCAAATGCCCATAACAACCAGGGCTGGGCCAAGATGAAAACAGGAGCCAGGAACTCAGTTAAAGTCTCCCACATGGTGGTAGGGGACCAAGCACTCAAGACATCGCTTGTTGCCTCCCAAGGTGTGCGTTAGCAGGAAGCTGGAATCGGGAATTGAGCCAAGACTTGAACCTGGGCACTCCAATATTGGATGAGGGCATCCCAAGCAGAGTCCTAACTGCTGCTCCAAATGCTTCCCTCTGATTTCCTTTCCTTTTTAAAGTTTATTTATCTATTTGTATTTACTTGAAAGGCAAGGGGTCGGGGGAGAGTGGTAGGAGAAAGAGAGGTAGATCTTCCATCTATTGGTTCACGCCCCCAAATGCCCATAACAGCCAGGGCTGGACCAACCAGGAACCAGAAGCCTGGAACTCCATCCAGGGCCCCCATGTGGGTGACAGAGATCCAAGTACCTGGCCATCATTTGCTCCTCCCAGGATGTGAGGAGAGTCAGTGAGCAGGGTCAGAAGCAGAGGTGGAATGTGACACTAGACACAGTGGTATAGGCAGTCCATTGCACTGAGCATGGAATCCATGGCCCATGGCATGGCCCACACCACGCTGTTCTCTCTAGCATTCTGTGTCCCACCATAGTGGTTTTCTTTCACTGTATCCCAGTCACCCGTTGGTCATTTTCCTATTTCTTTGCTTTGCCAAACACTTGCCACCCCCTCTGACTGGTGCAATTTCCCTTTGATTTTTACTTTTGCTGCACACTAAATTTATTAATATTCAAAAATAGTATTTTCAAACAGCAAATTTACTGTTTTTGCCACTTCCTTTTCTTTTCCTCTTCTTTTTTTTTTATTTACTTATTTGAAAGGCAGAGTTACAGAGAGACAAGGAGAGCTAGAGAGAGGGAGGTCTTCTATCTTCTGGTCCACTTCCCACACTCCCCAGTTGGCTGTATCCACTGGGATTGGGCCAGGATGAAGTCAGGAGCCAGGAGCCAGGAGCCAGGAGCTTCTTCTGGGTCTCCCATGTGGGTAGCAGGGGCCCAAAGCATTTGGGCCATCTTCTGCTGCTTTTCCCAAGCCATTAGCAGGGACCTGGATTGAAAGTGGAACAAACAGGACTCGAACTGACCCCCATATGGGATGCTGGTGTCACAGACAGTGGCTTTACCTACTACACCACAGTGTCGGCCCCTGTCACTTCCTTTCTTCCTTATTCATTGAGTGAAATGCTGTTTCATCATGATCTGTCTTCTCCACTGGCTTGGGCATAGAGGAGACTCTATTTCCTGGCCCACTTGTAGTTAGTCAAGGCCATGTGACCAGTGCCAGCCAATGAAGTGTAAGCATAGGTCAGATGTTTCACTTCTGGGCCGAGTCCTGGCCATGTGGATCTTGTTTCTCATTGTCAGTTGCTTCAGATGACACTCATTCGGGGAAGCCCCTTATCTATAACCCACTCTGCCCACATGATCCTGAGTTTCCCCCCTTTATCCCACTTTTTACTTTTTGAAATCATTTATGTGTGTGGGCCATTTACATATGGTCCTCTCCTCCATTAAAAATACTAAGTTTCATAGCACAATAACTTTTTAAAATCTTTTGCTATGCTTTAACTTTAAGGTTAGTGTAGAAATCTGGGCTAAATGCATGGACAAAACGGAAATTAAACACACATGGTAAAGCCGCCTCCTGCAGTACCGGCATCCAGTATGGGCACAGGTTCAAGTCCCAGCTGCTCCACTTCTGATCCAGCTCTCTGCTATGGCCTGGGAAAGCAGTAGAAGATGGCCCAAGTCTTTGGGCCCCTGCACCTACGTGGGAGACCTGGAAGAAGCTCCTGGCTCCTGGCTTTGGATTGGCATAGCTCTGGCCACTGCAGCCAACTGGGGAGTGAACCATTGAATGGAAGACCTCTCTCTCTCTCCCTATTCCTCTCCCTCTCTGTAACTCTGCCTTTCAAATAAATAAATAAACCTCTAAAAAGCAAAACAAAAATACATAACCCACCCTTACTCCTGAAGCCTTCAAATATGAGCATAATGGGCAAGTCTCTTCAGTCACTCATTAGTCTACCCAGCCAGCCAGCCACCTATTCATTCAAAAATTAACATCACTTGTCCCGAACATCCATAGGTAAGTTAGGAACCCAGCCCTGGAGGCACTCATATCACAGTGAGAAATTCCTTTGTCTGTATTGTGTTGCCCCAGTAAAATACCTGCAACTGTGGACTTTATACACAAAGCAGGTTTCTTTGGCTCTTGATTCCAGTGGCTGGAGGTGCAAACAGCATGGTGTCAGCATTCTGGCGTGGTCCTGGGGCTGTGTCGCAACACAAAGCAAAAAGGGAAACTGCTGCGGGGAGAAGGGGCGCGTCTGTGAGCAGGGAAGAGGCAGAGGCGGCCTGGGAGTGGTTGAAATAAAACAAGGACATGGTGTACACAGACACAGTTTTGATTTCCAAATATATGACTTCGAAGAGAAGATATTTTGGAAAGAAAGAATTGTTAATCATTAAAAAGAGAGGCATCCTTGCCCCCCCAAACTCACACCCAGGCCTGGATGATAAAGGGAGACAGTTTGTCGCTAATCCCCTGCCCAGGAGCCTGAGAGAAGAGGGACAGTGCCCAGCACTGGCTGCAAGTTTGTGGGAAGGGATTGAATGTTGAGACGAAGCACATGAAGACATTATCCAAAACTGTTGCTTGCACCTTTCTCAGAAGATCAGCTCGGCAGAGCACTGGGTACAAAGATGTGAGAATTGGGTGAATTTGGATCTGGGTATATCGTCAGGGGGGATTCTAAACGAGAACAGTGGCTCTGAACACCAGTAGGTCTTCACAATCGTAAAATCAGCTGGCATGCAGATTCCCCCGCCCCACCTCCAGATCCTCTCCCCGCAGCAATAGATGAAGTCCAGGTATCTGCATTTTCACACATGCCTCAGTATCCGTGGCACAGATGGTCCCAGGCCATGCATTCAGGGATGTGCTGAACACCTGTTGATGGAGTCCTTCCTCCCCACTCCCCCTGTCACCCGCTGTGCATCGTTCCCAGGGGAGATGGAATAGATGGAGTGACTCTCCGGGAGGAGGCTCTTACCAGGAGGTGCTGAGCAGGCGGGAAGGCTGAGGGCTCCTGTAAACCATACCTTTCCATGTCTAATTTTTCCCACAACTGTTCCTTCTCCTTCTTGGGCTTACAAGGCAAATGGAAAGAGAGCTGTGGCTATGGTGCTGGCGTGGAACATTCTGCAGTTAAAGTGATAATTCTTGTGGCTTCTAAGTTTATATTTTAAAGTTGGAGACTGATGGGGAAGAAAAGTGAAATCCTCAAAATTCCAAACACTTCTGTCTCATGACAAAACTGGATGCATCCAGTAATGATATATTTCACTGCAATTTTTAAAAAGATTTGTTTATTGTATTTGAAAGGCAGATTGACAGAGAGACAGGGAGAGACAGAGAGAGAGAGAGATCTTTCATCTACTGATTCACTCCCCAAATGGCTGTAGCAACAGGGGCTGTGCCAGGCAGAAGCTAGGAGCCTGTAATTCCATCTGAGTCTCCCATGTGGGTGGCAGGGTTCCAAGTACTTGGGCCATCTTCTGCAGGGAGCTGGCTCAGATGTGGGACAACCAGGTCTCAAACCGGTGCTCATACGAGCTGAGATCGGTAAGGGAACAAGGGTGGAAGCAGAGACAGTGCTGGGAAGTCAGTGCAACAACCCAGGGGCCAGTGCAGTGACTTGGGCAGGGATGAGGGGGTGAGGATGCTGACGAATGGTGGAGTCTGAGTGGGTTCTGAAACACAGAACAGAATGATGGAAGTTTCTTGACAAGTTGGGTGCAGGATGGAAGACAAAGAATTTGGAGATGTTTCTCTGGATTGAGCAAGTGCCGTACAGAGGTGGCATTTCTTAAGATGTTATCTAGTATTGCATCCAGCACTGCTCCATATCAAACTGAGACATGCATGCATTGGTTAAGTGTGTAGCCTGCAGGAAATTGCCTGAGTTCTAATCCTGACTCTCTACGTATTACTCTGTGACCTTGAATTGAGCAAGTTGCTTAACCTCTCTCTGTTTCAAATTCCTTTTCTGCAAAACAGGGATAATGATAGTCTCCAGCTCATCCAGTTTGTACAATTTAGGGAACCAATGAATGAACGCACTTAAAAACACGACGTGGCATACATCCACCAGCTAAGGGCACGGATTAAAGAGTAGGTGTGAAGATTTGTAACTCTTTTTCCCATACCCAGTTAGAGTTGAGTTTTCCCCCTTTTTTTTTTTTTCTTGTAATGAGTCACTTGGTGACTTTTAGTTGGGATATTGTAGACCTTTCTGGGAACTTCAGAATAAAGGGTAAGAAAGATTTCCTTTTGTCAATTTGTTAGAAAACCGCTAAAGAAACAAAAGAGAAAAAAGACCTGGACAAACCAGAGGAAATGTATACATATTCAAATATTAAAAACTTAAAAATAACAACTCCCAGATTCATGCTTTAGCCTTTAATTACATAAGGTTGAAGAAAGAGGGGGAATTTTGGAAAGCAACCTTAGATAACAACTAGCTGAACTCTCCCTGGATTCATTTCACAGTGTGGTGTAATCTGCGCCTGTCACTGGCTCGGGAGCAGCTGGACCTCCAACATTTACAGAAGATTGACTCAAGTCCTTTCTATAAATGCAGTGAAAGCTCAGGCTCTGTCCCTGCGATCCTACACAAGGGCTTCCACTTACTGCTTGTCCTGCTACGCCTGCTACACCTGCTTCCTCTTCAGATCTCAGGCTCTGCCCCCTCCCTGACATGTTTATTTCCATCCTGATCCCAGCATTGGGCACAGATGGATTACTCCCACCTCACAAAGTACCAAGTCAAGTGTGCAAAAGTTTGGCCAGAGCTTATGCTAACAATAAGGGTACAGGGCTGATGCTGTGGTTCAGTAGGTAAAGCCATCTCTACCAGTGCCAGCATCCCATTTTGGAGCGCCGGTTCTAGTCTCAGCTGCACCACTTCTGAGCCAGCTTCCTGTTAAGCTCCTGAGAGGACAGCAGATGATGACCCAGTACTGGACACCTGCTGCTCATGTGGGAGACCTGGCTGGTGTGGACATTTGGGTAGTCTCTCTCTCTCTCCTGCTCTGTATTTCAAATAATTTTTAAAAAGTGGATTACAAAGCCGCATGATATGGAAACAACTTCAAAATTGTTACTGTGTCTCTCCTAGAACCTAATGATTGGTCCCTGCCATAGAGAATTTCTGTGTCTCCTTAGCATGTCACTTCTGATTACACTTTTGTGGTCCCACATCTCTTGCCCTTCATTCCCAAGCTTATTTTATTAAGTAAAGTGGTTTAATAATTCACACTCTTTGCATCTGAACTGTGTGTTCACTGTTTCCCTTTCCATAACATGTAAATGTATTGAGGTGTATTGATAAATGTCAAATACATTTGTATTTGTGCATTGTCATCCTGTCCATGTGTTAGACATCCTAGAAGATAGAATATGGATCCTTTCACACCAGGTGCCATACAGGGTCTTGAAGGTACAACAGATTAGGGAGTGACCCTGCCCTTGCAAAAGTTACAGTGAACTGGAAGAGAGATGTTATTTAAAACTCATTCAAGTGTATAATACAAACTGCAAAGCATATTTAGGGAAAAATCCAGGGACTGTGAGAGTTTAAAGCAGGTTGATCTCATCTAATGAAGATGTGTTAAGGAAGGCTTCCTGGAGCTGAGATAAGTTATAAATCAAACATTTAGATGGGAAAGATAAGAGATGAAAAGGGGTATGGCCAAGCTGGAAGCCCTGAGGTAGAAGAAATTGGGGCCACAGAGTAACTAAAAGTGACTTGGGGCAGGTATCATGGTACAGTGAGTTAAGCCCCCATTTGGGACACCTGCATCCCATATGAGTCCTGGCTACCCTGCTTCCAGTCCGCCTTCCTGCCAATGCACCTCACAATGCAGCAGACGATGACTCTAGCACGTGGATCCCTGCAACCCATGTGGGAGACATGGGTGGAGTTCCTGGCTCCTGATCTCCGCCTGGCCCAGCCTTGGCTGATGTTGGCATTGGAGGGTGAACCAATGGATGGATGATCTCTCCCTCACCCTCTCTTTTTCTGCCACTCTACCTTTCAAATAAATCAACCAACAAATACATATTTTTTAAGAAAAGTGACTTGAGCCGGCGCCACAGCTCAATAGGCTAATCCTCTGCCTGCGGCGCCGGCACCCCGGGTTCTAGTCCCAGTCGGGGCACCGGATTCTGTCCTGGTTGCTCCTCTTCCAGTCCAGCTCTCTGCTGTTGCCCGGGAGTGCAGTGGAGAACGGCCCAGGTCCTTGGGCCCTGCACCCACATGGGAGACCAGGAGGATACACCTGGCTCCTGGCTTCGGATCAGCGCAGCATACCGGCCGTAGCGGCCATTTGCAGGGTAAACCAATGGAAAAAGGAAGACCTTTCTCTCTCTCTCTCTCTCTCTCTCACTGTCTAACTCTGCCTGTAAAAAAAAGAAAGAAAGAAAGAAAGAAAGAAAAAAAGGAAGAAAGAAAGAAAAGTGACTTGAGGGCAGAGAGCAAAGGAGTTTGGTATGAGGCTGCAGAGGGAGACAGGAGGTGAGTCCTGGAGGTATCATGAGATAGGAACTGCTGTGGTTGCACTGAGTCCCCCAAAGCTCAAGTGTTGGAAATTTAATCCTCCAAGTCATAGGTCAGCAGTCTTTGGAGGTGTGGCCTTTAGAAGGTGATTAGGATTAGATGAGATCATCAGGGAGGCCCCCGTGGTGGCAGAATAGGATTTCTAGGAAGAAGAGAGAACAGAGCTTCCACACCTGCTGTCTGGTCATGTGATGGTCTCCATCATGTGCCGATGCAGCAAGAAGGCCCTCAGCAGGTGCTGAGCAGAGGCAGGTGCCATGCTCTTGGACTTCTACAGAACTATTCTTTATAAATTGCCAACCTCAAGTATATTGTTACAGCAACGGTAAACAGACGAAAACAGTGACCTTCGGATGGTCTAAAGCAATGGGAAAACTCTCAACTCTGGCTGCCTCAGGAAGAATAAAGGTGAGGGGCAGGAGTAGAAGTAGGGTGCCTAGGGGCTAGCACTGTGGCACAGCGGGTTAAGCCACCTTCTGCAACCCTGACGTCCCATGTAGGCACCTATTCAAGCCCCAGCCTCTCCCCTTCCGATCCAGCCCTCTGCTAAAGCGCCTGGGAAAGCAGTGGAAGATAGCCCAAGTGCTTGGACCTCTGCACCCATTTGGGAGACCTTGATGGAGTTCCCAGCTTCTGGCTTTGTCCCAGCGTAACCTTGACCACTGCAGTCATTTGGGGAGTGAACCAACAGATGAAAGATCTCTTTTGTGTGTCTCTCTCTCTGTAACTTTTTCAAATAAATAAAGTAAATCTTAAAGAAAAAAAGAAAAGAAACAGAGTGACCTATGAAGCAGTTCCTGGATGAGTCCAGGCAAGAATCTATGGAGGCCCAGTGCAGGGTCCTGTGACACAAGCGCTTGTGTCAGCTTGTTTTCTCTCCCTGTGTGCTACATGATGTCCCAAGGGTCTTGTGGCACACTGCATGTTTCAAGGGAAGAAAAACAAAGATACTTCTGTATCAAGATTTCTCAATCTCAGCACTATTGACATCTTGGACAGGGTGATTCTTTGTTGTGGGGACTGTGTTGCACGCTATAAGATCTTTAGCTACTTTCCTGATCTCTCTTAACCATGAGCTGCCAGTAGCCTCCTCCCCACTCCCGCCCCGCACCATCCTGCAATATGGCAACCTAATGTGTAGCCAGACAAACAGCCTGGAGGTGCAGGGGAGAGCAAAAATCACCTCTCTCGAGAATAGTTGGTCTATACCGACAATTCTTGAGATTATCAGAGAAATGTTAAAAAGTTCCATGCTGACTTCTTAGAAAATTAAAACTAAAAGGGATGCTTTGGGGTGGATGTTTGGCCTAGCAGTTAATGACCACAACTCATTGCAGAATCCCTGGGTTCAAGACCCTGCTCTGCTTCCTATCCAGCTTCCTGCTAATGCACACACCACACACACACACACCGCGCCGTGGGAGGCAGCGGGTGATAGCTCAGATAATTTGATCCCTACCTGGATGAAGTTGCAGGTTCATGGCTTTGGCCTGGCCCAGCCCTGGCTGTTACCAGCATTTGGGGAGTGAATTAATAGATAAAAGTGTGCTCTCTTCCCCTCCCCCAACCCGCACCCAACTTTTCAATAAATAAAGGAATGTTTTGGGAAACATTCTATAAACATTTTAATTTGTATAGGAAATAAGGATCAAAAGAAAAGTAGTTGTAAAGGGAATTTTGTTCATTAGTCAAACTTTATGCTTAACTATTTCAAACTAGGTTTTCTAACAGCAATATTTTACAAAAAGAAAAAATACACATGCACTCGTTTTTAGCCTAAACGTTTATAAGAAGCTGTTTTTCAAGGTTTTCTTGTAGCTCCAGCACAATCTCCAGAATGGCTTCGATGTGCTCCAGGTTATTTACATAACATTTCCCTTGGAAGAAGCAAGCACATTGCAAAGCAGACAGAGTAACCGGGAAGAATTTTGCTGATTGTTTCTCCCTCTTCTTGAGTGTGAGGCCTGGATATTTTAGGTTCACACACCCCCAAAAAAATGCAGAGTTAAGGCTATTAAAGACTTCTCTTGACACTATTATGTGAGCCTGGCAGGAAAATCACTATCTAAAATAAATGGATAAATTATTATCTAATAATCTGACCACCTTGAGATAACATTGGGGAAAAAAAATCTGGCTCTTTGTTTTTTTAAGAAGGCAAAATTAAATCGGCTTAAACATTTTACCATTCTTGGGTCTGGCTGAAAGAGGATCTGATAGTGTTTTCAGAGCACCTAAGCTGTGTCGTGGTCCTGCCCCCAGCCAGGACACCCATGACTCTCAGGGCAAGCAGTGCTGTGTTTTGTCCTTTTCCTTCACGGACCTGCTCATCTGAATGATCTGTGATCCAGTTCCAAATGTTTATTGCCAGGTAACGGAAGGTAAAACGATCTGTTGTTTTTCATGTAAAAGAGCACGTTCAGAGTGTAGACTCCAAAGTCCAGCCCTTGACAGCTGCCTCTCCTAAGCCCTAAGCGTTTCAGCACTATCGCAGTCCAAGACCCCTGATGTTTCAGGACACATTGTTATTTTATAAAGAAATGTTTACATGCGGTGAAGCAGGAAAATGTGGCGCTGTAGCATTAGCATTCCCTTCAGGCACTCGCAGATCTCAAAAACATGGGCGATTTTCATCGCTTCTTTATGCTCTCGTAATCTAGAGATGGGAACATTGTGCACCGCATGCTTTGTATGTCCGCCTAGCAAACCTGGTGGCCTCCTCTCAGGGACGGCCCGGTGCTGGTGAAGCACACTTGTCCTGACACGGGGCACAGGTGTGCTCAGCGTAGCTGCCCCTCTCGCACGGACAATGTGTGCCTGCACCACTGCCTAACGTCTGGACAGCCCCTCCGTCCCTTCAGTGTTCCTAAACACTGTGTTGCAGTATTCCTAAAGATTCTGGGAGCCCGAGTTTTCCGTTTTGCTTTCTGAGTCAGATTTATCGATGCCTCTGGATGCTGTTGCAGCATCTTCAGAAGACGGCTTTGCTGTGGCGGTGGCATTTCCCCCCGGCTTCTGACACCCACTCACAAATGTGGATGCTATGACTGTCTTCAGTTCATCAGGATGTGTCAAGAAAGGCTTTCAGACAACAAGCACAATGCAGAGGGCCCTAAAACGACTTGCCGCCAGAAACAACTAGAACTTTGTGTATGTGCAGTCAGTGGTAACTGCATGATGGCAAGCTGCTACCTAATTTCAAACATGCAAACAAGTGGAATAAGCATGTGTCTCTTAGAATCAAAATATTGATTTAAAAAACCAAGTGGTGGTGTTGTTAGCTTTTAAAATAACTTGGTTAATTTTAAATATCATGGCTGTGCACTACTTTTAATCTAGGTATTCCTGTGTGCACTGGAATAATAAGAGGGGTTGCCATGGAGAAGATTATGCCTACTGTGCTAGAGAAGAAGGGTGTCAGCCCAGAGTCAGAGACAGCTCCTGAAGAGGTGTGTTATTTTTAGGGGTGTCAAAAGTGGCCACCTTGCCCCTAAATATCTCTTATATTCCTGGAAGGGCCCATGAATTCCATAGTATTTAGAGTCTTTTAGGCAAGATGTATGTTGAAAACAGATCAGAGCAGGTGGTCGGCCCAGTGCTTACAATGCTCGTGTCCCATATTGGAGTGCCAGAGTTTGATTTCCGGGTCTGGTTCTGGACTCTGGTTTCCTGCTAAAGTCACCTGGAAGGCGGCACTGATGGGGTCAAGCAATGGGGTTCTTGCCACTCCTGCTGCATTCCCGGATTCCAGCTTCAGCCTTGACTAAGCCATGGTAGTTGCAAGCATTTGGGAAGTAAACCAAAGGATAGAAGTGTTCTCTCTCTCTCTCTCTCTCTCTCTCTCTCTCTCTCTCTCTCTCTCAGGTATAAACAGAACTAAAAATCAGTCTGACAGTAATGTTCTAATCTTGACTAGTCAATAACACCATTGGTTAAAGATGTTTATCATAATAATTAAAGAATTCACAGCCTGATAGAGATAAACTAATTCATACACAAAAATAAGAACAAAATAATTACAATGATAAGAGGTATAAGTGCAGAATATGGAACAAATTAAAGTCATATGTTCCCTTAATATAGGGGATATGTTCTGAGAAATGCGTCATTAGGTGATTTCATTCTTGTGCAAACATCACAGAGTGTATTTACTTAGATGGTATAGGCTAGTACACATCTAGGCTATATGGTATTTGTATATGTGGAAAATCCTGCTACTCCTGGGGCCATGATAAACAAAACAACACAAGATTATATCAAGCACAAGAGAAAATGATGCAATCAAGGCACGCAGTAAGCCCCAGATACATGAAGCTGCTGCTGGCAGAACATAGCATACCGTTTCACAATAGACTTTCAAATAATAGGAGGTGGATGCTCTATAATAATGCAACGTAGGGTATAGTAAATGCATAAACCAACAACAGTCATTTATTTTTATTAGTGTTATGTGCTGTACTTAACTGTGTGTACTGTGCTGTACATGGCTGCAGTATAATAGGTGTGTCTATGCACACTTGTCTGTCTACAGACACACAAGTAATGCATTGTACTACTACATCAGTGGGCCACAGAAATTTTCAACTCCATCGTTATCTTCTGGGACCAGCATCAACATATTGCAGAGCATGGCTATGTAAATATTGTACATACTAAGAGGACCATAGCCTATCCACCCAGTAAATCACCCTCTTAATTCACCCTAAAATTCTTTAGACAGACAAATGCTTCTGGAATGTTTTCATGTTTTGAGGACATTTTAAGAAATGATCATAGGGGCCGGCGCTGTGGCGCAGTGGGTTAAAGCTCTGGCCTGAGGTGCTGGCATCCCATATGGGCATTGGTTCTAGAGCTGGCTGCTCCTCTTCTGATCCAGCTCTCTCTGCTGTGGCCTGGAAAAGCAGTAGAGGATGGCCCAACTCCTTGGGCCTCTGCGCCCACATGGGAGACCTGGAAGAAGCTCCTGGCTCCTGGCTTCAGATTGGCGCAGCTCTGGCTGTTGTGGCCATCTGAAGAGTGAACCAGCAGATGAAAGACCTCTCCCTCTCTGTCTCTACCTCTTTCTGTAACTCTGTCTTTCAAATAAATAAAGTAAAAAAAAAAAAAGAAGAAGAAGAAGAAAGAAAGGAAGGAAGGATGGAAGGAAGGAAGGAAGGAATAAATGATCATGAGGCTGGCATTGTGGTCCACCGCCTACAACATTGGCATCTATATAGGTGCCAGTGTGAGTCCCGGCTGCTCCACTTCTGGTCCAACACCCTGCTAATGTTCCTGGGAAAGCAGCAGAATATGGTCTAAATGCTTAGGCCTCTGCCATCTTTTTGGGACAACCAGATGGAGTTCCAGTATCCTGGGCTTGGCCTGGCCCAGCCCTACCATTGTAAACATTTTTATGTAACTCTGCCATTCAAATAAAAGCAAATCTTTTACTAAAAAAAGGAGAAATGAAATATGTCCATTAAAAACAGGATAAACAATAGGCAACTCCCTAAGTATGACATCGGGAAGTTTCCCATACCCAGTAGGCCTCACCTACCCGTCTGCAGTAGGGATGATACACACACAGGCTGTGTCTGTGAGCAAGCCTGGGGATTCCTTCTCCACCCATCTCCCTTGAGCCAAATGCAGGCTGCAGTTCCCATGTCACATGGAGACAGAGCAGTACACAGCACAAGGAGTCAGGCTGCTGCTTCCCCTTCTTTCACACAAGGCAGAGGACACATTTCCCAGATGCCCATGGTTCATCGGCCAAAAGCAATTTGTGGGTCCTTCTTTAAGCAGTCGCTAGCAAGGAGAGAGGATTTGCTGTGATCCCATTATGAGCCAGGATTCACCCTGGAGTCACTTGTGAGGGGTGATTGCCTCAAGTAAAATAAGATTTTTTGCCAGCAAAGAAGCATCCAATGATTGTGTGATACTATTTTGTGGCACTACTGGAAAGCTATGGGTGAGTGTGTGGCTCAGTGGGTTAAGCTGCCACTTGCGACCCTAGCATCCCATATCTGACTGTGGTTTGAGTCCCACCTGCTCTGCTTTCAATACAGTCCCTTGCTCATGCACCTGGGAAAGTAGCCGAAGATGGACCAAGTGAGACCCAAATAGTCCCAGATTCCTGGCTTCGGCCTTGTCCAGCCCTAACTGTTACATGCATTTGGGAAGTGAAGCAATGTACGAAAGATCGATGATCTCTCTCTCTCTCTCTCTCTCTCCCTCTCTCTCTCCATATCCTTCTCACTGTGCTTCTCAAATAAATAAATAAATCTTTGAGAAAAATACAGGTTTTGGAGAAGGGGTTTTGGTGCAATAGTCCAGAGGCTGCGTCAGATGCCCACATCCCATATCACAGTGCCTTGGTTTGAGTTCCACTTTCCCTCTGGATTCCAGGTTCCTGCGATGAGCACCCTGGGAAGCAGCAAGTGATGGTTCAAGTACTTGAGTCCCTGCAACCCACGTGGGAGACCTGGATTGAAATCCAGGATCCTGGGGCCGGCGCTGTGGCCCAGCCCACATGGGTGCCGGTTTGAGACCCAGCTGCTCCATTTCCGATCCAGCTCTCTGCTATGGCCAGGGAAAGCAGTAGAAGTTGGCCCAAGTCCTTGGGCCCTTGCACCCACGTGGGAGACCAGGAAGAAGCTCCTGGCTCCTGGCTTCGGATTGGCACAGCTCCAGCCGTTGCGGCTATCTGGGACTTGAACCAGCAGATGGAAGACCCCTCTCTCTGTCTCTACCTCTCTAACTCTGTCTTTCAAATAAATCAAATAAATCTTAAAAAAAAGAGAGAGAGAGAGAGAAATCCAAGATCCTGGCTTCAGCTTTGCCCAACCCAAACTGTTGCAGACATTTGAGGCATGAGCCAGCAGATACAAATCTCTTATCTCAATTTCTCTCCTTCAGTTTCAAAAAAAAAAAAGCCCAAAACAAAACCTCAGGTGTTGAGACTTAATGACAATCTGATAGTATTAAGAGGTGAGGCCTGTAAGAGGTACTGAGGCCCTGAGAGCCTCCTGATAAAGGAGACTCTGGGTGCCAGTGCTGTGGCACAGCGGGTAAAGCCACAACCTGCAGTGCCAGCATCCCATATGGGTGCCGGTTCGAGTCCCGGCTGCTCCACTTCCAATCCAGCTCTCTGCTATGGCCTGGGAAAGCAGTAGAAGATGGCCCAAGTGCTTGGGCCCCTGCACCCGCATGGGAGACCCAGAAGAAGCTCCTGGTTCCTGGCTTCCTGTTGAGCTCCTGCTTAACCACTCCACTCCTGCAGGTGGAGTGAACCAATGGATGGAAGACATTCTTTCTCTCTCTCTCTCTCTCTCTCTCTCTCTCTCCTCTCTCTGTGTAACTCTGTAAATCTTAAAAAAAAAAAAAAAAAAAAAAAAAAAAAAAAAAAAAAAAAGGAGGCTTGGACAGCATTTGGCTCTCTTGCCCTTGTGCCTTCCACAATGTGAGGACAGCCTTCCTTCGCTCTGCAGGCTGCAGCTCAAAGCAGCCTGCCAGCACCTTTAGCCTGGTCGTCCCAGCCTCCAGAACTGTGCGGAAATAAATCTCTTATCTGTCGAGGCAGCACCAATGAACAAAAACACTCAGCAAAATAGTAAGCACCCAAGCCGTTAGTTACTGTCGTCCCTGCTGGCCGACCTTCACCGAGTGACGTTTGCACACCCTTGCTTCTGGTTCTTCCTCTGGAGGGACAGCAAGACATTCACATTTTTAAAAAGGGACAGGTGTTTGGTGCAACAGTGAGGATGCCCACATCCCATATTGCAGTACCTGGGTTTGAGCCCTGGCTCCACTTCCCACCTAGCTTGCTGTTAATGCATACTCTGGGAGGCAGAGGTGATGGCTTGGCTTGGGTCCCTGTCACTAAGGTGAACTCACACTGAGTTCCAAGCTTCTGGCTTTAGCCTGGCCCAGCTCTGTTATCATGGGCATTTGGGGAATGAAGCAGCAGATGGCAGATTCTCTCTCTGCTGCTCCATCTCTCTTTCTCTCATTCTCTTTCTTACTTTCCTTGTCTCCCTGCCTTTCAAATACAATGAAAAATTAAAAAAAAAAAAACTACTTTAAATTTTAGTGGAAAAGTGAACTTTTTTTATTTTTTAAGATTTATTTGTTTGAGAGGTAGAGTTACAGACAGTGAGAGGGAGAGACAGAAAGAGAGGTCTTCCATCTGCTGGTTCACTCCCCAGATGGCCGCAGTGGCTAGAGCTATGCCGATCTGAAGCCAGGAGCCAGGTGCTTCTTCCTGGTCTCCCATGTGGGTACAGGGGCCCAAGCATTTGGGTCACCTTCTACTGCTTTCCCTGGCCATAGCAGAGAGCTGGGTTGGAAGTGGAGCAGCCAGGACTAGAACCTGTACCCAATAGGATGCTGGTGCCGCAGGCAGAGGATTAACCTATTGCACCACAGCGCTGGCCCCGAAGAGTGGACTTTTGACCTAGCAGTTAAGATGGTGGTTAGGACGTCCGTGTCCCACAGCAGAGTGGCTGGTTCGATCCCCAACTCCAGCTTCCTGCAAATGCAGACTCCTGGAGGCAGCAGATGATCGCTCAAGTAGTACCACCCACCTGGGACATCCAGATGGAATTCTTGGTTCCCGGCTGCAGCCCAACCCAGTCGTGCCCACTGTAGACATTTGGAGAATGAACCAGCAGATAAGAGCTCTCTTTGTCTGTTTATCTAGCTCTCCAATAATAATAACAACCCCAAATCCAATGTATGTGTATAAATATGTATAAATAAAATATAACACAATAGGATAAGATAAAGCAGCAGAATAGAGTTTTAAAAATCACGAGACGTTCTGTTTAATAAAATTAGCTGGCCTTGTGAAATTTCTGTTTCAGTTAGACACGTACATTTGTATGTATGTTCTCAGTTGTCAAATTGTGGCCAAAAAAGTTGGAAAACCTGCTCTAAAATCTGTTGCTCAAAGCAGTATCCAGCAGCAGCACACCTGGGGGCTCATCATAAATGCAGATCTCTGCCTTGCACCAGCCCCAGTCAGGATCCACAGTTCAGCAAGGCCCTTGGCGGATACTCTTTTAAACAAGGACCATGGAAAAGACCCACTTAGCACTGTTCACTGCCTCTGAGTCCCATGGTTGTGTGTGGAGTATTACCAAGGAGTGGAAAGAAGGACTGTGGGAAGATGATGCTCAGGTGCATTGAGGGGTCCCCGGGCTTCTCTAAGACACTTCTCTAAACCCAAATTCAGAGAACGTGGCTTGCTGGCTTCCTTTTCGCTTTGTTCTTCTTCCATTTTTTTGGTTATGAACAATGATTTTTTTTTCTGAATAGTTGGTTTCCTTCTTGCTCATACATATGTCCACAATCACAAGCACATTTTCAACTTATCTTGAAAAATATCAGAAAATCGGGCAACACAAGGCTGATGTTGGCAGAGGGCCCTGATCAGCTGCAGGTGCACAGTCCCTGGGCACTTTGGACAGTGCACAAATCCTCTGTCCTCTCCACCCCCGCTGCACACAGCTCACTTGGAGACAGAACCTGTCTGGCCACTGAAAGCATTCGAATTTGTGACCTCTGGGCTACATCACCCTGGTTTTACACTTTTCTCTGTAGATCTTAATCTGCACTCATTAGATCCTCTTTGGGCTTTCCCCACTCAAAAAAAAAATTTTCAACTTAAAAATTTAAAAATTTTTAACATTTAAAAAGTTATTGTTTACTTTTATTTGTATGAAAGGCAGAGACAGAGAGAGACAGACGGGGCTCTTCCATCTGCTGGGCGGGGCTGTCCCAAGCTGAAACTGGGAGCCAGGAACTCAATCTGGGTCCCCCACCTGAGTGACAGGGACCCAACTACTTGAACCATCACCTACTGCCTACCAGGGTGTGCATTAGCAGGAAGCTGAACTCAGAAGCAAAGCCAGGATTCAAACCCAGGCACTTGGGTCCAGATGCAGGCGTCCCAAGTGGTATGTATTTTAACAGCTGCACCACACACCTGCCCCCAAGCTTTAAAAAATTAAGCTTCTGGCTCCTGAATCAGCAAGAGGTTAGCTAAAGTGTGTTATTCCAGCTATAACAAAAATATCTCGCGCTGGGCCTCCTGCTGCTTGTAATTGGCTTCCACGGCTTTTACACTGCTAGTGCCAGGTCTGCTTCTAAAGCCTCTTTCAGTGATCTTACTGTTATTTTTTGATCCTCCTAAGTATACTCCTGGCAGTTTCTCTTCAATGGTCATTCTGTTATTCCATTTACTCCATCAGAGATTTTAGTTTGTTGATCTGAGAGGACAAATGAATGTAGTCTCCCAGCATAAAGTGCCTCGGGCTGTGGAGTGGACCAGCACTTAGTAGAGACAGGGACTGGAGGCCATGTCCTCATGAGGATATGGGGGGTAGCAATCGAGTCAGGTGGAGACACAGAGTGAGGTGTGAGTTTTCTTCCGTGAATAATAATTTCCTCATTGTGAGGGGCTTGGCCTTCTGTCTATTTGCAAGATGATTCTGCCTGCACGAGAAGGAACCTGGCTGGCACACAGCGTGGAAAACTGCAGGGTGAGCCCAGACTTCAGGTATAATCAGATCAAGGCCGCGGCTCTCCTCCTCTTTTGAGTCTCTCTGCTCTGCTTCTGTCTGTGTCTACCTCGTTTTCAGCCTGGCTTCCTTCATAGCCAGTATCAGCTGAAATCGTTCCATATGCAATGAGCCCACAGAAGAGAGAATGTTTCTCCTGACAGCTCTGGAAAAAGCAGAGGGGTCGCTAGAAATCCTCACAAGATTCATCTTATGTCCAGTAGCCACCGTCAGGGTCATTTGCCCATCCATGAGTGATGCACAGTGGTCAAGGGAACTAAATCAAGCTAACCCTAACTCCAAACCCTAACCCTCACCTTAACCCTAACCTTCACTCTGTTAGCTCCAACAAACTGCTTGGCTAAATTTGTGGAGCATGTGAAGGAGGTTACAGCACTGGGCTATATACTTCTTTTTTTTTTTCTTTTATTTATTTGACAGATAGAATTAGACAGTGAGAGAGAGAGAGACAAAGAGAAAGGTCTTCCTTCCATTGGTTCACCCCCCCAAAATGGCTGCTATGGCCGGAGCTATGCAGATCCAAAGTCAGGAGCCAGGTGCTCCCTCCTGGTCTCCCATGCGGGTGCAGGGCCCAAGCACTTGGGCCATCCTCTACTGCCTTCCCGGGCCACAGCAGAGAGCTGGACTGGAAGAGGAGCAACTGGGACTAGAACTTGGCACCCATATGGAATGCCAGCGCCATAGGCAGAGAATTAACCAAGTGAGCCATGATGCCGGCTCCTGGGCTATATACTTCTATAACTTTAGAACTGAAACAGCCAGGAAGAACTTTCAGGATAACCTTCTGTGCCACTATTCCACAAATAAAGAAAGATACTACGCATGGTAGTCCTTTGTTTTTTCACAAGGATGGAACCTTAAGAGCGAAAGGCTAACAAGAGCCCTACTTACAGCAACATCCCTCAGTGCCAGTCTTGATCGCAAGGGCTGCCATAGTAAGATGCTGTAGATTAGGCGGCTCAAGCGACAGACGTGTATTTTCTGACCCTTCTGGAGGCTGGGAAGTTTTAGACCAAAGTGCAAACTGATGCTGTTCCCTGGTTTGGGGCCTCTCCCCAGCTTGCAGACAGTCAACTTCTCCCTGTGTTCTCACATGGCAGAGGGAGGGAGGGCGAGACACCTCTCACCACCTGTTCTTACAAGGCCGTAGTCCTGTTGGACTAGGGCCTCACCCTGCTAACCCCATTTAACTGTGATTATCTCTTAAAGACCCTGTATCCAGATACGTCATACTAGGGGTTAGGGCCAACTTAGGAATGGGGGGAGGAGGCGACTAAGTCCGTAGAAGTACCCAAATGGTAAATATTGCCCAAGTATGTTTTTGAACATCTGTCCTCCACTCAGCTTGGGCCTCATGGTATAGAATGAGGGTTTGGGTGGGGTAGGATGAAATGCAAAACAAGTAACAGATTTAGCTTCTGCCTTAAGGGACTTATGCCTCACTAGGGAAGCAAGACCAATAGGTCATAAACTCGAACAAATGCCACCAGGTAGAACAAGGGCTGAGGGACTCCAGAGTGGAATGGCCCAAGCTACTCTGTGGTGTAGTGGACACCAATGCTGGGATTTTAGAATGGGTGAAAGGGGATAAGAAGTGTGTGGCGGCCGGCGCCGTGGCTCCACAGGCTAATCCTCCGCCTTGCGGCGCCGGCACACCGGGTTCTAGTCCCGGTCGGGGCATCGGATTCTGTCCCGGTTGCCCCTCTTCCAGGCCAGCTCTCTGCTATGGCCCGGGAGTGCAGTGGAGGATGGCCCAAGTCCTTGGGCCCTGCACCCCATGGGAGACCAGGAGAAGCACCTGGCTCCTACCTTGGGATCAGCGCGGTGCGCTGGCCGCAGCGGCCATTGGAGGGTGAATCAACGGCAAAAGGAAGACCTTTCTCTCTGTCTCTCTCTCTCACTGTCCACTCTGTCAAAAATTAAAAAAAAAAAAAGAAGTGTGTGGCAGCAATGGGAATGGAGGGAGAGGTCAGGTAGCAGTGTGGTCTCACACAGAAGAACCTGAGGACTTCATGAGGGGGCAGGAGAGGAAGTGGGTGGGGCGGGTGGTTCCCTTACCAGCGATCAGAGATCCAGACAGACAAGGTGCATGTGCCATTGGGTACATGGGGAAGGAGGCGGAGGTTGATACTTGTTTGGGGACAGCAGCAAATTAATCAAGTAAAGTATTTGTAATATCACTGAGAATGAAAGCAAGGATATGAGGAAAAGTGGGGATGCAGATAATGGAGATTTAAATCATCATAGGGTTGATAACTGAAGCTGGGGAAGGAATGATCTCCCTGAGGAAACACAAAGGGAGACACATAGAAGGAAAGAGCTCAGTGGAGGGTGGTTAAGACACTGTTTGGATGGCCGGCGCCATGGCTTAACAAGCTAATCCTCCGCCTTGCGGTGCCGGCACACTGGGTTCTAGTCCCGGTCGGGGCGCCGGATTCTATCCCGGTTGCCCCTCTTCCAGGCCAGCTCTCTGCTATGGCCCGGAAAAGCAGTGGAGGATGGCCCAAGTCGTTGGGCCCTGCACCCGCATGGGAGACCAGGAGAAGCACCTGGCTCCTGGCTTCGGATCAGTGCAATGAGCCGGCCGCAGCAGCCATTGGAGGGTGAACCAACGGCAAGGGAAGACCTTTCTCTCTGTCACTCTCTCTCACTATCCACTCTGCCTGTAAAAAAAAAAAAAAAAAAAAAAAAGACACTGTTTGGGACCCATGCATCCATATTAGGGTGCCTAGGTTCAAGTCCCCACTTCCTTAATGATCTAGTTTCCTGCTAATGTGTGCTCTGAGAGGCAACAGGTGATGGTTCAAGTATTTGTGACCCTACCACCCACTTAGGAGACCCAGGAGTGCAGGGCTCTTGGCTTTAGGCTGGCCCAGCCCTATCTGTTGCACACATTTAGGGAGTGTGAATCAGCAGGTGGAAGAATTCACTGGCTGTCTCTCTCTCTGTCACTTGGCCTTTCAAATAAAAATAGATAAGTAACATTAAAAGAAGAAGAAAACAAAAGAGTTCGGTAGCCATCAGCACCATCTGGAAGGATCTAGCAGCAGTGAACAGCACAAGAATGTAAGACTGTTTATTGACAATGTGATGGATTCGGCTGACAGTCTCGGGGCACACACAGCATTTACAGCTATGTTAAATGACTGTTAGTTGGCTTGATTATTGCCAAAACAGTGCTAGGAGTTTCAAGTCCAGAGTGCCTCGTGTGCATCCGTGGTGTTTTGAAGTTAACTCAGCTTTCCTGCTTCCAGTTAATCCAGCATTTTGAGCATTATTCCTTACTCATGCACTGGAGGAATGGGGAGCTGTGGTGGCTCTCCCGTTGCACGAAGAGGGTTGCTTAGTTCAGTTTCCTGAGGTGTCATCTGACTGTCACTCCGTCCAGGTACATTCAGGGAGGCGTTCCCAGTGGGCAAGTTGCCTGCAGACACTGCCCGGTGACCTAGTTTTCTCGCTGGAATGGGGTCCTCTCCCCTTGAGTCTGCCTCGCCCTCTCCCGCCCCTTGGCAGTCGGCTCTCCCTGACCTTTCTCTCCGTACCAGCAGCTGCTGCTGACAGTCCAGCTTCAGCTAAGTCTGGGAGGACAATGTGTCTACCTTCACACCTCCTCCTCCCACTGGGTCTCCCTTAGGAGCTCAGAACTTGCCACAGCTGAGCCTCCCATCTGCGCCCTTCTGAGCCTCTTCCCGCCTGTGACTGGCAGTTTACCACTGTGGTGTCCACTTGTTACGGTGAGCCTGTTGTGTGGGTGCCTGAATTGCCTGTTAAAAGGTGGGGCTTCTCAATAAAAAACCATGGCACACTAAAGGTTTCACTAATAGTGCCTGTAACATTGTAGTACAAATTAAGGGCTACCCGTTCAGACAGTCATGTGTGTGAATGGCTTTTAGTTTGACAAATGTGTAAGGTGAGACAGCCGCTCAACCTTTCTTGAACACAGTTTCTTCAACTAAAAAATAAATCAAACTGGGGTTCAAAAATTCTAAGAATTAATAAGATAATGTGCATACAGAGAACCTGCATGGCACCTGCCATATTTTGCTAACTTGGATGAGTGATATTTGTAAGTCAGGCCAAGGAAAAATACACATGCAGTATCTCTTCATGTCCAACACCACTCCATATGATCACAGAAGAAAGGTTAACCAGAGAGACATGTATACACTCATTTCCCTAATTCAGCAATATGAACTACAGGCACTACCTGGCCAGAGCTTCTTGATTTCTGGGATTTTATTTTGTAAGCCAGTGCTTCAGTGTGCCAAAGAACAGTACTCCAGAGAACTAAACAAGTTAATAGATTTTCCCTAAATTGGAGCAATTTTCTTCTCCTTTATTGAATCCAGAAAGCTAACTGTCAAAAAGCACAGAATGGTGGAGACGGTACCCCGAGGAAACAAAACTCCATTATGTTGTATTCCATTAGCTCGGAGCCCAGGGTGTATGGGGGCAAGCTCACGGCGTAACAAGGCGGGATTGGAAGCAGACTTTATGCACTTCCCCTCCAGGCTGTCTATTTTGTCTCACATGGAAACATCCCAATATCCATATTTCCGCCTGAAACATATGCACAGACACACTGACACACAAAACCCAAATGCCAACACTAAGCTAGAAGTTATCAGAGAGGTAAGTGACATTCAGGTGGAAGAGAAATGCCCAGCCTCCCTCGGAAGGAACATTTCAAGTCCCTGACCGTCTCCCTCCCCTTGGAGAAGCCAGGAGTTTTACCACACGTTGGCGGGCTGCTGACTTCCCAGCTGCACCCCAACTTTTACTCTCCTGCTCTTACACCCTCTGGCGCAAATGCCCTTGCTACCCATTAGCGTTTCCAGTCTTAGGTTTTATAAAACCAAACAAATTTCTTACTGACTGGTCATGTCCTGGAATTCTTTAAGTCTTTTACATGGACATGTAATGACTGTACATATGTATGAGGTACAGTGTACTATTTCAATACATGCATAGGATGTGTAATAAGGGAACTATATCCACCACCTTAGACATTTATTGTTTCCTTGTGTTGGGAACATTCAAAATACTCTCTCCTCTCTTTTTTGATATATTATGTATATAAAATATATACCAAATTGTTGTCAACCATAGTCATCTCATTGTGTAATAGGATATTAGAAGTTACTGGGAATTTTTAAAAATGTGTATCTTGACTTTAAGGGTACATATTAAAAATTGGTCAGTATTGGGTTAAACTGTATATTTTTTTAAAAAATTAAAGATTGACTGATTTGAAAGGCAGAGCGACATACAAAGAGAGGAAGAGAAAACGAAATCTTTCATCTGCTGGTTCACTCCCCAAAATATCCACAAAAGCTGGGGATGGGCCAGGCTGAAACCAGGAACCTGGAACTCCATCTGGGTTTCCAGGTCCTTGGGCCATCTTTTGTTGCTTTTCCCAGGTGCATTAGCAGGAAGTTGGGTCAAAAGTGAGCAGTCAGGACTTGAACAGCACTCATATGGGATGCCAGGGTCTTAAGTGGTGGCTTAACCTACTGTGCCATTTGGCTCCAAACTACATATGTTTATGCTAGAAATGGCAAGATTCTAGTTACTTCAAGTAAGGGACTTTTGCCTGGATAACCAAACTAACCCCAAAGTACCTAACTGTGGCATTCTAGAAGAAGGAACTCTCAAGCTTCAGCTGCATTCAAAAGGGACAGGATATTTGGCTAGAAGAAATTTCAGAAGTCCTGGTGTGGTTGTGGCATAGTGGGAAAGGCCACTGCCTACAATGCAGGCATCCCATACGGCCACTGGTTCGAGTCCTGGATGTACTACTTCCTATCTAGCTCCCTACTATTGTACCTGGGAAAGCAGTGGAGGATGGCTCAAGTACTTGGGCCCTTGCACCCATGTGGGAGACTTGGGTGGAGTTCCTGGCTTCTGGTTTGGACTGGCCTAGCCCCAGCCTTTGTGGCCATTTGGGGAGTTAACCAGCTGATAGGAGACCTCTGTCTCTCTCTCTCTCCCTCTTGCTCTCTTTATGTAAACCTGCCTTTCAAATAAAAAATAGAAAAAGAAAAAGAAAGAACATGGTGACTATCTACTATTGTGAAATAAGGTAGTGGCCAATGCAATAGTACAGAATATTTTCTGGAATGAAATTCAATTATAAAAATGTTCAGCTACTATATTGGGTAAAACATAAGGAAATAATAAATTTTCCAATAATATGAACTCTTAAAGACCAGAGCCTATACACAAGGCTGTGGCGTTTTAGTTTTTTTTTGTTTTGTTTTGTTTTGTTTTTAAGATTACTTTTTTTATTTGAAAGGCAGAGTTGCAGAGAGACAGAGGGAGAGAGAGGGAGAGAGGGAGAGAGGGAGAGAGGGAGAGAGGGAGAGAGGGAGAGAGAGAGAGAGAGAGAGAGAGAGAGAGAGAGTCTTCCATCAGCTAATTCACTCTCCAAATGGCTGCAACAGCCAGAACTGAGCTGATCCGAGGCTAGGAGCCAGGAGCTTCCTCCAAGTCTCCCACACAGGTGCAGGGGCCCAAAGACTTGGGCCGTCTTCTACTGCTTTCCCAGGCCCATAGCGGAGAGCTGGATCAGAAGTGGAACAGCTGGGACTCGAATCGGCACCCATAAGGGATGCTGGAACTGTGGGTGGCGGCTTTACCTGCTATGCTGCAAGGCCGTGGCGTTTTAACCCAATTTTATCAAGCACTCTAGGAATAAAGATATTGCTGGAAGGGCCCCCCAAAGACTTGTTTTATAGATGAGGGAACAGGAAATGGGGACCAGAGGACTTAAATGACTTGTTCAAGTTCACTGAGCCACTGCGAGGAAGTGTGCCAGAACTCAGGTTTCTTACCTTCTATCCTGACTGCTCACCCACTGCAGTACCTGCATCAGGTCAAGGAAGAGGGAAAGAGTTTTCTTTTTTTTATTCTGATTTTATAGTTCAGGACTGAATTATGCCATAAAGTGAGGACAAGCTAACGGTGTTCACTCTACATAGGTAGCTTTTCCCTGTGGGCACTACACTGTCCCCATGCTTTCTTTTCTGGAGGGAAGGCAGTTGTTAGGGATTGTGCTATGTCCCCAAAAGGTGTGTTGAAGCACCAGTCCTACCATCTCAGAATGTGACCTTCTTTGTAAAGGGGGTCATAGCATGTAGAGTCAGTTAATGTGAGGTCATATTGAAGCAGGGTATTAATCCAATATGGCTGGGGTCGGCGCTGTGGTGCAGTGGGTTAAAGCCCTGGCCTGAAGTGCCGCCATCCCATATGGGCGCCGGTTCGAGACCCGGCTGCTCCATTTCCTGTCCAGCTCTCTGTTATGGCCCGGGAAAGCAGTAGAAGATGGCCCAAATCCTTGGGCCCCTACACCCACATGGGAGACCGGGAAGAAGCTCCTGGCTCCTGGCTTCGGATCGACACAGCTCCAGCCATTGCAGCCATCTGGGGAGTGAATCATCGGATGGAAGACCTCTCTCTCTCTCTGTCCCTTTCTCTCTCTCTCTCTGCCTCTCCTCTGTGTAACTCTTTTAAATAAATAAATAAATCTTAAAAAAAAAAATCCAACATGGCTGCTGTCCTTATAAAAACAAGCAACACAGAGAACAGGATGCAATGTGAGGGGACAGATGCCCGGGGGAAGATGGCCATGAGACCACAGAGGCAAAGAGGAGAGTGATAAATCTCCAAGTGAAGGGTAGTTGGCCACCATCAGAAACCAGGAGAGGCAAAGGAAGATTTTCCCCTACAGGCTACATGTGGCTTCTGGCCCCGCCCACACTCTGATTTTGCACCTCTGTTCTCCAGAACTTGGGGAAAAATAATGTAGTTTGAAGCCACCGGGTGTATGGTTCTTTGTTATTGCAAAAATATTTCTGATCAGTATGCTCAAGATAGAGAAGCTCTCCAGTGGACTGCATGTGCCTGAAGCACGTACCCCTGTGGTACATGTTCATGAAGGGCTCCTAGCACTGGCCCTCAAAATGGGAGGAAGATGAGAAAGAGAGGGGCCATTGGCTCTTCTGCTCTCATAATCTTGGAATTAACAAACAGGCAAAGGAAAATGCATGACTGGATTGCTTTCAGTGCTGCATTTGCTTTTTTTTTAAGATTTATTTATTTATTTGAAAGGCAGAGTTACAGAGATGCAGAGGCAAAGAGAGAGAGATCTTTTATTTACTGGTTCACACCCCAGTTGGCCGCCACCATGGCTGGAGCTGCGCCAATCTGAAGCCAGGAGCCAGGAGCTTCCTCCAGGTCTCCCACATCTTCTACTGTTTTCCCAGGCCATAGCAGAGAGCTGGATCAGAAGTGGAGCAGCCGGGACTCGAACTGGAGCCCATAAGGGATGCTGGCACTGCAGGCAGTGCTTTTACCTGCTACTTCATAGCTGCATTTCCTCTTATAGGCACCAGCATAATGTTAGCTTGTATGATGTGTGTGCTGTGTCTTAGTTTTCTGTTATTTTCCTGTTATTCTACGTATCTTTGAAAACAACTTTTTGGTATTCAGATCTGTCAAGCTATCTCAAAAAAAAAATTTTTTTTTTGTAATTTTTGACAGGCAGAGTGGACAGTGAGAGAGAGACAGAGAGAAAGGTCTTCCTTTTGCTGTTGGTTCACCCTCCAATGGCCGCAGCGGTAGGCGTGCTGCAACCGGCGCACCGCGCTGATCCGATGGCAGGAGCCAGGTGCTTCTCCTGGTCTCCCATGGGGTGCAGGGCCCAAGCACTTGGGCCATCCTCCACTGCACTCCCTGGCCACAGCAGAGAGCTGGCCTGGAAGAGGGGCAACCAGGACAGGATCGGTGCCCCAACCGGGACTAGAACCCGGTGTGCCGGCGCCGCAAGGCGGAGGATTAGCCTAGTGAGCCGTGGCGCCGGCCCAAAAATTAAGACTATATTTGAACATCCTTCTGTTTACTGGTAAGATTGTGTTGCATAACTACTAAACAGACCTTTACATGATAAAAAGTGATGTTCTAATTCACTATTTTAACTTTGTTAATGTACCTGGAGACTACAAGCACCAGAAGTGTTACTCGTTCTATTTGGACAGGAAATTGATGTGAGAACTTATGTAAGTCTTAGAACTTATATAAGTCTTAGAAGTAATAAAAATCCATTTCTAGTTTGAATTGGCTATGTTGTATCAAAAGTCCTTAACATAAACATTTGTTTTCTTGAATCACTTTAGGCTACATACTTTTAACTTAGAAATGCTAGAAACTAGTTCAAAGCAACTTTATTTTTGCTCTGAACTATCTTGACATCATTTGGCCAAGGTAACATCTATGAGGCTGCTTTGAAAAAACAATTCCTTATATTTTTAATTTGGCTTATCTAGCGGTCAAAGACAGTGGTACTGCTTCTACTCCCAATTAGGCATGACTTTTGATTTTGAAACACTAGTTTTATTGCATTAGAAGTGATCCTTCCATAGTCACTCATTTACTATGTCTCCTTGTTATTTTCCTAGAAATAATTGTTTAAAAAGACTGCAGATCAGAGGCCAGTGCTGTGGTGCAGCAGGTTAAGCCATCACCTGCAGTGTAGCATCCCATATGGGTGCCAGTTCGAGTTCCAACTGCTCCACTTTCCATCAGACTCCCTGCCAATGCACCCGGGAAAGCAGCAGCAGATGGTCCAAGTGCTTGGGCTCCTGCACCCATATATGAGACCTGGAGGAAGCTCTTGGCTCCTGGCTTGTGGCCGTTTGGGGAGTGAACCAGTGGATAGAAAATCTTTCTCTCTCTCTGTAACTCTTTCAAGTAAATAAATAAACATTGTTTAAAATCGCTGATCACATTCTTTAGAAGTCAAAATAAATTTTCTCACATCAATACAATTTTTCTCATGATAGAATCATTTTTCTCCCCCTGTTATAGATTATGAGATCAGGAAACAAAAAGGCAATATAGTTAATCATTCAATCATGAAGGTTTTGAGAAAGGCCGATGGCTGACATAAGAATTCCGAAGATGGCCAGCGCCGTGGCTCAATAGGCTAATAATCCTCTGCCAGTGGCACCGGCACACCGGCTGTCCACTCCTTTAGTGGTCACAAAGTTTTATATCAAAATCACCTGGGAATCATGTAGGTTTGCTCCGAGGAAGATGGATATTGCTTTTCTAATGAGCTTCCAGGAGATGCCACTGTGGCTGTTTTGAAATAGCAAGAATATGGTCACTTCCTTTTCCTTCCTGGAAAGAGAACTCTATTTTTTATTATTATTATTGAGAAGCCTATTCTGTGCTATGACACACACCCAGGTATTGTCCAATCAGGATCTTCCCCAACACGTGACCTGGGAACTCTAGATGGTGTTCATTTGTGAGCTGTAAAAGCTGGGGTCATCTTTTCTGGCCCATCTGACATTGAAAAAATAAAGCAAATATTAAAGAACAGGGACAACATGAAAAGGAGAAAGGAGATGAAAGTCAAGGATTGTGTCCCCAGGCATAATCTGGATTCTTGATCCAGATATGTTTAATATACATCATCCCAAGGATTACTAGTTAGTACATTTGCTTTTTCACTTAAGCTAATCTGACTTCCTCTCTCCTATCAAAAATATACCAGGCTCAGACATTCACAAACTTAAATTAGTAACAAGGGTAGCTTGGTTAAGTATAGTTCATTCAAATGCAGAGCCAGATAATTCACACCTTAATGTAACCTAAAACAAATTTACTAAAGGTCCAAAAGTATATTTTAAAATATTTTCTTTCTTTGAAAAAGGGAGAGCAAAAGAATCAGAGACTCAATCTTCCATCCACTGGTTCATTTCCAAATGCCTGCAACAGCCTGGGCTGGGTCAGGCTGAAGCCAGGAATTCAGAATAAAACCAGGTCTCCCACGTGGCTGGCAGATGCACATCAGAAGAATGCAAGAAGCAGAATAGCCAGGACACAAACCAGGCACTGATTTGGGATACAGGCATTCCAAGCTGTGTCTTATCCCACTGTGCCACAACGGTTGCTCCTAAATGTATTCCAATGCAAACAGTGACTTTCCAATGTTGTATGGAGCATTGTTTACTCAGTACAAATAGCACCTTCCACAATGGAAAGGACCTTCCACTTCATAGGTATGGAAATGCCACATCTAAAATTACAGAACCCAGAACCAGCGTCTCCCCTTCTTATCCTATAATTCCTTTTTCCACACTTTCATTTTTCTTATTAAAATACTGTGTGCTGGTGGCTTGAGTGAATGAAAAAAATGGTACCTCTGTGAAATCCAGTGGTTACATATACAAAAAAATTATCTAAATGTCTCTTTGCAACATGCTTTGTATGTGAATATATAACTTTGGGAAGAGATACTGGGGGAATCCAATAGTAAAGCACATATACAACTTGATAATTCTTGCATAAATTTATAAATATCAGACGAAAACATGATTCCAAATATATTTGCACATGTATTTCCCAACTTAAAATTTAGGAAAACTGAGTTTTTCACTGGGATGTAACTTCTTAAGTTGTATTCTGAAATACTGGAAACCTAGATATTCATAGTGAGAGGGAACAGGTACTGAGAAATGAAATTACTTTACTTGGCTATGATTAATTCCAATTAAAGACTGAACTTTTAACTAATTTATGACTTATGAGAGGACCCATAACTCTGCCAATCAAATAAAATGATTAATAGTATTAAAATTCCTTTAAGCGTAGTGTTTTCAGTACCTTATTTAGCAACTATTCTTATCCCAAATTAACAGTTTAGTTATAGTATTAATAGTGTTTGCATGTATGGTGAATTATTGATGTGATCAAGACTCAAAGAAATTTCCAAACAATTATACAAAAAAGAAAAACAAAACAAACAAAACACTTTATTTTCCACAAGGAAGAGCAATAGGAAAAATGAAATCATTTCCCACATATTGTTTTCTTAAAACAGAGCCTACAAGGACATATTCAGCACCAAATAAAAAAAGAAAAAAATAGAGAAAAATTACAAACAGCCATAGAATATAATCTATAAAGCAAACATTTAATATTGCACTTTGTTTTGCTAACATTTTGGATTTTACTTTTCCTAATTGAAAAATCAGGAATCTATCATGAATACTGGAATACAACTGTGAACCTCACATCATATGTCAGGAATTGACCAATATTTAGGAGAAAGTAATGCCTCTAAATAAGAGTAAGGAAATACTTTAGTGGAGAAAATAAAACTTTATTTAATAAAGTTTTATAAATTTAAAATGTTATCACATTTTGTGATCCAGTGCCAATGATCAGAATATTGGTCATTCTTGCTTCATGTGTTACTTTAGAGTATATGATGATCAGTATTCCAATGCTATGCATATCAACAATTGTTCCCTAGTCTGTTAGACATAAGAAAAAAAGAAAAGGGATTTTCTGACAATCCCCCCAAACAAAAATAAAACCACCAAATGCCCTTAATGCCAAATATTCCATTAGCTTCTTTTGAGGGGGACATTCACAAAATGATTTAACAACAATAAAAAAATATTTCACCCCCATTTCCTTATTATCTAGTATTAGTTTGCTACGGGAGCCCAAACCCTTTAACCGAATCACTTAAAACGCGATTCATTTTACACTGGGCTTTCTTCACCCTGTCAGCATTTTTCAAACATGAATTGTCTTCCATGTTTTCTTAAAGGCCACTTATGGAAAAGCCTATTTGTTTTGTATGAAGCTTTAAGACAGTATTTAACCAGGTCAAGCACCAAACCAGAGTTACTATTATTTTCAGCCACTTTATTAACTGTGGGGTTAAATGGTAGGATAGATGTACTACCCATTTCACACATATGTTGCAACATCAGAGATGCTGACTTTTATTAGAAACAGTTCTTTCTTAAAAAAAAAAAATCAGTACACTTGGTATCTTGGAACACGTAGTTTTAAATGTTGTTATGAATGCTGGTATATTTATTATGAGCCAACTGTAAATTATCTTTAAATGATTACTTTTCCTATCTTCTCCATGTAACTCAAAGTGAGTGATTTCTCATGTTTAACAAACTGTTCTGTAGGTAATGGAAAAAAAGCATTTAAATTTAAAAAACCACACACACACACACACACACACAAAGACACATACATAAAAATTCAACTGTTATCCCAACAAGCATCCTAGTTTTTGTAATTATGAAATTACACACTTCTGGAATAAACTTGGGTTTTCACACTCCACCAAGATAGAGCAGGATTGCAAATGTGTAACTTGAGCTCTCTAATGTAACCTCAACATATATATATATTCCTGCTCATTAAAATGCTTGCCTCAGCAAAAATGATTTCCAACATATGTGTTTTGGAGGTAATTAAGTAACTCTATAGAAAAATAAATGCACTTTCCCCTCCTTTCCCCAGTGACTGGTAAATTTCCATACTTTAAAATAATAATAAAAAAAATAATTTTCAAGAGCAACAGCCCTTAACTCTTTGCTGGTGCTTGCCATACTGCCTTTCTGTACTCTATTCTTAGCTCTGCTAGTTTCTTCTTTTATGTAATGATAAAAAGGGGATGTGGGTGGGTTATCACTTTTGTGTATGTCCCATTTCCAAATTTCCCTCTCCAAAGAGCCAACCAAATAAACAAACAAACAAACAAACAAAAAAACTCAACAGTGCAACAAAACACAAATAGCATTCCAACAGTTTGGCAAGTGATGCGTTCACCTGAGATTAAGTGATTTTAGGCAGTCAGTAACAAAATGCTGCTTTGCTGTAATAGTAGAAAGGCAACAAATTCTTAAAAGAAACCAAGAAGGTATACAATCTTGACAGTCTTATTAGCTTCCTCCTCTTATCTTTTACCCCCACGTATCTGTTGCGTATCTACTACAGTAGGCTGCAAAACATACAGCAAAAAGGATTGGCTTGAAGGCATTTGATGTTTGTAAATAAATCCACAACAGGATCCAAGCTGAGGAGGTGATACATGGTCAGCCTAGGAGGACGATTCTGAGCATGTGCATACGCAGGTCAAGTCCAGGCTATATTAAATAAAAAAAGGTCAGTGCGTTTTTCTCATGTTAAAGTTTTTTCAAAGCTTTCTTTTGTTCCTTGTTGTGCTGATCACAAACAAGTTTTAAGAGTATCAAGAGTCTGGCAGAAATGGAAAAAAAAAAAAAAAGCTGTAGTGACATCGAACCGCACAATGTAAGCATTGAGCATGTGCAAATTTTCAAATCAAAAGAAGGAATGATCCCTCTTTACAACGTGGTGTCTTGACACGTATGACCATAGGCTAAGAAGACTGCTCTTAGTATGTGCCAGTTTTAAAGGAGAAAAGCTTAGATCTTCAAGCATGTTGGAGCAGTCCCAGAATGTTGCTGTGTAGGCTTCTAAAGCATCATCACTGCTTATTTCATGTATTCGCCATTTTCTGGGCAAAAGCAATTCCACTTCCACTGAAAACGTGTCTCCCAAGATACTTCTCTGTCCTCAGCCGGAAGAGACATAGAGTTCGGAACCCACATCAACTTGATTCAGCCAAGTGTTCCTTCAACGAGAGGGGCAGGATGGCCTATCGTCTGCTGACTGATCAGGATTTGGATCAATCTAGAAAGAAATGAGAAAAGAATTTTAGCAATTTGATGAGGTCTACAAAGAAAGCAGCAAATGACTGATTTTTGAGCACTAATGAGAAATGTAATCAGAAAGAAAATATACAGCTTATTAGCAAATTATAACCCATTATTTCCTTTTCACATCTGAAATGCTTGCTGTATGGGAAGGAAATGATGCTGACATTATCTTACTGTTAATCAAAGATGGACCTTTGTTAAAGACCCTTTTTATTCCCCACAAAAAAAGGGCAACTCCTCCCTTCCCAGGCTTTGGGAAGAAAGAAACTGTACACAGTGCTCTTGGTGCTTTTGTGAGTAATTAACTCATGGACGTGAAATCCTACAGAATGCCTAAAATATAGTGAGGACCAGGAAACAGCATCGCTGAATCCCACACCCGAGAGGTGTCCTGACTATTCTATCTCTGGAGTGATTTTCACATATAGGTAAACTTTATGAAAGCAAACTCATTTCAGTTGCTTCACAGGTACAAAAACTATGGCCATAGAAAGGCAAATCAATTTATAAATATATTTTTATAGAAATATCTTTTGAACAAGACTTGTCCTACCTACTTACATTTAAATGTTGAGCAACCCAAAATATTCCAACTTTTTGAAGGGAAAAAGCCAAAACATTTTTAATTAAATATATCCTGAACCTATTTTATCTAAGCTAAGCTAAATTATCTAAATTATCTTTAGTTCATTTTAAAATGAGGCAGAATTTCTTCAAAGTGAATTAATATTTATATTGCTATTATTTTAAAATTTCCCTTTGGACAGCCACTAAACCTTAAGTCAAGATAGAAATGACTAACTTCATGAGACAGAAATGTCAGAATAAAAATGTAGTAGCAAAACCTTTAATGAGTAACAGAAAATTTTGGCATCAAATAAGAGAAATTTTATGATTTGGAATTAATAGGATAGGAAGAATTATGTCTACTTAAGAATTTGCAAGAATAGATTATAATAGGTCCTCCTTTTGGGGTCTATTTATTTTTGAGTGGACACCCTCTCACAGAAGCCCTGCCTGATACCCAGGGCCCAAAAAGCTCTGCCTCAAATGAGCTATACATTCCTGTCATATTTTAAAGTAGGATTTTGCTTTTAAGTTTGTTTTTCTCACTACCTGTGCACTTCTCCCAAGTAAGGAGCATGCTGTATTGTATTCATATCAATATGATAAGAATGAAAATCGTCTCTAACAGTGGGAATGCTGTGGGGGATGTTACTGCAAACAGGCTATTTTCCCCTGAGTGTTAAAATGTGCAAGAATTAAATTGGACAAAGACCATGAATAACTTAAATTCTAGCTACTTAATCAATGCTTGCAAAATACCTGTTCTGTTGCTGTTCAAAAAACATGAAAATACTCCCTCAAAAATTAAAATGAATGGGACTAGATCTTTATCTGTTTCCCCAAAAATACTGAACAGTGTGTGTCAAATTTAATGAATGCTTACAATCCTAATCCTAGCTTTTAATCTATTGCTCTTAATTATTTGTTCTACTGTTTTTAGGATAGTCAAGACCTAACTGTATTTGTAAAAACATCTACAATGTTCTTTTTCAAGAGAACCTACCCATTTCACACTTAAGGAGTGCTTACCTCTGAATAAAGAGGTGGAGGCAAGAACCGAAATTCCTGTATATATGCAAACAGTGGTCCTTGAAGTGCTCTCTCAAAGTCATCACAAGCATTCACTGGTGCAAGATTGTTTCGCCTTTGTTCCTCTGTCACCACTTCTGCATAGCTGGGTGGTGCTGAAGGAAAAAGATACACGCAATTCGAACAGCACGTTCTTATGCATGTCAAGATACACAGAATAGTAGATATTAAAATGGAATGTCAAGATAAAACAGTAATTTATTTGGTGATTAAAACTAGAGAGACATACAATATGCAAATTAAAATTTAACATTAAGGACATGTCTACTCTCTTTAGGGACAATTAAGTTTATCTAGGGTCATGAAATATCAGAAGCAAAATAACGTTCTTAATAATAATAAGAGATTAAGCTTAGATATGTAATTACCTTCAGGTCTTTCAGGAAGGGATAAACCGAGCCAGTTCATATTCATGCTACACTGACTGCTTACACTTGAGGTTCTGCTACCAAATGGATGTAGAGGAATAGTACCGATGACAAGTGGCAGATTAAGAAATAAATCCATAGCTCCAGGAATATCCACATATACCTAACAGTAAAAGAGACATTAGGTTTAGAATGCCTAGTAAAATTTATGTCTTAAAAGTGAATAACCTAATTTTAATGTTAGCTGAGGCTCCCATTTACTTCATTTTTTACTTATACACATGAAGTTCCTCTTTACATCTACATTTAAGGTAAAGTTAGTAATTACTTCAAATTATATAAATATCTGCATATATGTATATATATGTAGAATATAAAAGTCAAATCCTGGATGTAAAACAAAATATCTTCATAACTTTAAGATTTAAAAAGAACTTAAGAAAAACAGCAGCAGCAAACAAAACTTTTAAATCTATACATACCATTAGAGAATATTCCACACGAATTATACTACAATCTAGGATAGAGGGAGAAACTGGTGGAATTTTCAGCAATTTGCCATTCCATGTCTCTGTCTTTCCAGATGATAAGGATTCCCCACGCAAGTTGGCAACAAGCTGTTTTACTTCCTTCATTTTCCCTTTGGCATAGAAGGCCTGTGTTTGGTAAATGGCTGCCTTTGGCACCACCATTCGGGAAGAGCAGTTCTCAATCTCAGCAAATATCTGAATTGATTCACCTAGAGAGGGCAAAAAATACATGTATCTACTGTTTAAAAAAAAACACACAAAGCAATATGAATTCTTAAAGTAATTAAGTTAGAAAGTTCATGGATAAGAAAGTGTCCTAGGACTAACCAAGTACAGAGTCAAAAATGAGCTTCTTAGTTATATGAGCTACAAAGACCATATTACAATTTGTAAAATGAAACTGGTTATGTACAATTTGTGATACTAAACCAAATAATACTGCACTATATGTATCTTTAGTAGCAATATTCTAAGTTTACATACTGAAGTTAAATGAAGAAGGATAACATACATACCTGGGGTATAGCCCTTCCTTTCAATTTTGGCACTTAAGGATATTGGGCCTGAGGTACAGAACCAGCAACAGAGAGTCTTTTCTTTTGTGCCAGCTTGGGGTGACTGTAAGAAATAAAAAGACCAATGTATGAATTGGCACAGTATCAGAATATTTTAAAAAATAATCCTAAATTCATGGAGAAGGTAAAATTAAAGTATTGCTTTTTTCCCCCCCCGTACCCTTATATATTTTATTTTAAAAACTACCAATGGCTTCTTAATGAAACTATTATTTCTGTCTTCACAAAAATTTCTATTCAATGAAAGAAAAAAGGGTAGAGGGCTTAACACCCCATCAAATAAACATGATTTTAAAACCTACCTATTTACATATACAGTAATTAAAGATGAACCAACCATCCAAACAAACAAAAAAAACCCTTTCCGCTTTCCTTAAGTGCCTTAAGAAAAGGCAATGGTTATAATCCCAAATGTTAACATCTTTGAGAATGTAAAAATCAGTATATAAAAAAAGGAAAACTGTCTATTTTGAAGGTTAATTCTTTTGTTCTGAAGATGTTATCATTTGTTTAAACTAAATAAAGTTTTTTAAGTCAAATTTAGATTTCATAAAAATAATTCCTTTTAAAATGGAATTAAGTTTTTTCATGAAAGTGATGATTCCCCATTATTTGACAACTATCCCTATATTGGAATAATGCAATACAGTATGAATTTTAGATGACAGTATTTTCAAGAAAGTGATATTTTCTTACAATAAATGACATTACTGCTGCTGTTGGTTTTCTAAAATCATCCAGAAGATAAATCTCTTTTTTCGATATTGCTGTCATATTCTTGGTAAGAGATACTTCATACCATATATACTGGTCTTCATTTACTTAAAGTTACTATAATATCAAAAATAGCAGCATATTCTTCATCAATTTGTATGTCATATTTAAAAATATACATTTATGGAATTTTAAAATAAGACTACTATTTAAAATTTATGAGGATTCCATAGTTTAGTATTTAAATGCAAAAAAAAAAAGAATGAAAAATCTAATCCACTCTTACCAGTAATGAAGGAGTGTTGATATCTATATGCTCAAAGACTGTAAATTCCTTCTTTAACTTTACTGGTAGAAGCCAAGGCCTGTGCAACTCGGCTTTCACCCAATAGCGCACACTGCCATGTCGGCCTTCGAATGAGGTAGCAAGTGGTCTGTGCAGAATATAAAGGTCAATATATTAATCTTATACCTCTTTCTAAGAATTACACAGTAGGTCAGAAAAAGTGTTAATGTATTGTACTGTTTATGTACCAGTGAGCATCAAATAGATAAATCTTAAAATTTCCAAAGGGATATGTCATCGGGGAAAAACATTTTACTTTCACATAGCAATAGTTAATAAATATCATACAAATTTTACTCTAAAAAGCCAGAAGAATACAATTCCTTTAAAGTGAGAAGAGGCTACTCTTAATGCTGGTGGCAAAATAATAAAAGTTTAATGAGCAGTGCCTGAAATGGTCAAGAATTTAACTTAAAAATAAAGAATGGTTTTAACTTTCTATTCAGAAATTCTAGACACTGTTTAAACATTCAGACTAAACTGCCTACAGTGCTCCACTTCTCATTAGCTGGGAATTATTACTTCTTTATATAGCAACTAATTAAGGTCTACAAAAAGCCTAGAATAGTCATTATAGTTTTAAAAATTTCACATTTCATAAAATCCACTGAAATTCTGAAAACCGGTTTTTACATTTCCCAGTTTACTCATGTTCTCATTCTTTCTTGGCTATGTTCCCTACCTCTATAGGCTTAAAAAATAAAAACATACCTACTGAACTGTAGCGAAAGAATCAGAACTGTTTTGGAACTCTGTCATTTTTACTACTTCTGGAAAGTTTTATCTCCATAAATTTACTCTCTTTTTCATAATTTCATTAGAAAAATATCCAATATGTTTGAATTATTTATAAACTAGAGTGCTAGTTTATACTCATAAGCAGCACTGATGTTTTCACCTTTTCTTTTTTTGTTTTTGCATTTTTCACTGCCATACTAACTTATAGAGCACAGAAAAATAAAATTCAGTACTTCTAAATTTTAAATTTCATGCTAGTCTTCTAGAGTTTATGACTGTGGTTTAGACTTAAAAATTAAATGACTTCTGAATATATTCAGGTCCAGTATCTGCCTTATTGTATTCACAGACTAGTATTTTTCTCAGAAACATTAAAGTTCTGTATTCAAATATGAAGCTGATAATTATGGTACAGAAACTATTCTAAAAAATATCTTTTATGAATTCTATGGACATGTATCAACCCAAAGACTAGAATTAACAATATAGAATTATGTACATTTGGCAGTTGCAGCCAAGTTTATCCTCCAGAACAATCAGTGTTAAGTGCCAGTTTACAGGTTTTAATGTCTTACAAGGCATCATTAAGGAAAAAGTTTGTATCTCTCTCAACAACCTGTTATTACATTAAGGAAATTGCACATTCCTTCCTCCTTTCATACCAGGTAAGAAAGGATGCTCCCCTCAAGCCCAGGTCTACCACTTGTGCCACCTTCTCAGTAGCTCTTTGCACACAAGCTATTGAATTCATATCAGAAGAACATCACTCCTAAAGTTCACAATATTCCTAATTATTTTTACTTTCATAACTTGCAGCTATTGGTTAGCCTTTACAGAAAATGCAGAAAACTGGATTTTATAAACCAAGACTACTGCAACTTGGTAATAAACTAAGTGCTTGTTATTTGACTAGCAACCTCCAATTCACTGATGTTAAACCAAACATTTCATATTTTAAAAACCTCATTAACTTTGGGACTGAATACTAGAGTTGAGGTTCCTTTTCTATAATTTTGCCACAGATTAAAAAGTTGCTTCTTATGTTTAACATATTGTTTTCCTCTAGCAAATTTAAGTAAGGAAAAGGGTTTTTTTTTAACTGAAAATATTTTAATTTTGAATATTTAATTTTAAGAGACTGCTGTTGACCATGTGTGCCTATAACTGCTGAACACCTGTAACACTTACGTCTGTGGAAGCTCGAAGCTGAATGCATACTCATGCCTTCCTGAATGAATAGTGTTGAAGCCTTCTTCCGAATTATCATCATCTAAAACAAAAACAATAAACTCATTAAACCTTTACACTCCTCCAGGTGGCCGAATCTAAAACCTGTTCACATTATAAATCGAGACAAAAGCTTTAGACTTGAGTTCCAGCGCCATCCTCATCACTTCCTGTGGATAAATAAAAAGCCAGTCTTCCACTGCCTCCTCTGTAGAATGGGGATAAGGAGAAATTGTACCCACAGTCCCCGCCTCTTGTTTTCCCTAAGTGGAAAAGAACCAAACCTATAAAGCGCCCTACTCAGCAAAAGCTTCAGGTGTGAAACCACACTAAGAAAATGCGACCTTTGTGTTCAACTGGTCATATTGAGACTATACAAAAACTGTTCATGTAAACTTCTTCAAATTACGTCCCATCGGTGGGGAGGGAGAAGGAGTAATACAATAGCGAAGATGTTACAATCCCAAAACCACTGTAAAATTTCCTGCCCGAATAGACATTAAAACAAAAATAGGAACCGTGATTTTCGTATCAGTTTCATAGCTAAAAATAATTACTTAGGGTCCTAAAACGGTCAGAATTCCGAGTTCATCATGGAACAGCCCCAGTGTGCATCTCTATGATCTGCCTGAGCTTATCCTAAAGGACGAGATCTGAAGGGTGCCCAGGGCGTACCAGGAAACACTAACTGTCCCACTTCCTTGAAAAATGAAGTCTCATCAGGTCCTTTCAGTCGCTGGCCAGATAAAGGAGCTGAGCTGGCATCGGACACGCCAATCCTGCCGGCTCCACGCGCGGCAGGTGACTGGCAAACCACCGAGACGCCGACAGCGCGGCCGGGCTGTGGAGGCCGAGCGCGGGTCTCGCGGGTCGTGACCAGAATCACCACACCCCGCGTCTCCTCAGCGAGCGCCCCGCACCGTCACCCCTCGGAGGGCCCGAAACCGGTCCCACCTGGGAACTTTTCCCTCAGCCAACCCCGGCGTCGGCCCCGGAACCAGGCGCCTTCCTGAGGGCCGCCGGGGAGAAGGGTCAAGGCGCCTACACGCGCACACTCTCAGCCTCAACAGCCTGGCGACCGGCTCCCGTCTCCACGCTAATCTCCCTCATCCCTCGGGCAACTCCCCTGGGCGGCTCTCAGCCCAGAACACCAGCCGGAGGGTTGGGGGCTTTAAACGCGCCCCCCTCCAAGGCGCCCCAAACTTTGCCCTCCTCGGCCTTTCTTCCCTTCTCGCTGCCTTTTTGTGCCAGCTCAGCAGTCTCATGGAGGCGAGCGGCGGCGGCGGCGGCGGCCGCGCCGTGGTAAACAAGTGCCTGGCTGTCAATCAAGAACTAGACCGGAGCAGGAGAGGACCGGCCTAAACCGGCGCGAGCAGATCCCAGCCAGCCAGTCAGCCAGCCAGCCCGCCCGCGCGCCGCCGCCGCCGCCGGCCGCGCGCTCCGCTATACATACGGCATACGTCGCGCGGCGCTCGCGCTCGCGCCCGCGCAGCCTAGCCTGCTGGACCGGGGGCGGGGCGAGGGCGCCGCCGCGCTTCCGCTGTACACGCCCCAGCCGGCGACCGGTTCGATCTGGCTCGGGCCACCCTGACACCTTTACAGTTGCGAAGGGAGACTGGGCCGGGGAAGCGGGGGGCCTGAGGCTCCGGGAAACAATGGGGAAGGGACCTGGGACGCTCGCCGAGACCCCCCCCTCCCGCCCAGATTTCCGTCTCTGAAACCACTTTTCTTCGCCCTGGCCAGCCAGTGCCAGACTTCCCCTCAGGTCACATCGAGGGAGCCGACTGCTGACTGGACAGGTCGGCCGATGAGCTCTGTGGCGGCCGAGAGAGAAGGGAGCCACTCTGACACCTCGCCCGCGACAACGGGGGCCCGCGCGCTCTCCTCACGCCAGCCCCCCCCCCCCCCCAGGAGGGTCTCTGGCCGAAAGTTGCGCCCAGGGCGACTCTGCACCTGTGAGAGCCGGCAGAGGCTCGTGCCCTGTAAGGCGTCCCCCTCGTGGCCCCAAGCAGGCCGAAGAGACGGACAGCAGGGCAAGCCGCGACACGGGCCCCGGGCGCCCACGGAAGCCCGGGAACGCACCCGAGCGAGCGCGGGCGGGGGCGGCCGCCCGGGAGGGACCTTTACCGGCGCACGCCGGTTCCAAGCCGCGCCCCAGCCGGCCGGAGCCCACTCTCCCCACCGGCGCCGGCCCAATCCAATCAGCGCCCGGCATCGCCTTAGCAACAGGCTAACAAACCTGGCTCCGCCTATCGCCGGCCGCCCGGGGCGGGGCCTCCGCTGCCAGGCTAGTGTGAGAGCTCTCAGCTAAAGTCATTGAAACTACTCCAGGCAGAAGCTCGTCCACGCGTGGCCGGCTTCGGGGGGCGTCCGGCTGGGTGCGGGGCGCTTAGTTTTCCTCACCACGAAGTCGAGGTGCAGCTAACGACCTTGCTTTCCGCCCCAACGCATTGTTCTACTTTCCCTTCCCGGCAAGGCTCAACTCTTTAGAGAAAAACCTTTTGTTTCTTCTCATTTTATAAAAGGCTCGAAATCAAACTCGCGTGTCCGCTTTGCAACATACAGCAGAACTGTCATTAGGCGCTTTGCATTTCCTATCAGAGTTAAAGCTTGGGAAGATGAGCTGGAAATTACTTCAAGATGCAAAGCCACCTAGGTGAACTGTGGAAACCCTGCCGAAGAACTGATTTCACCTGAGCATTTAAAAAAAAAATGCAATAATGCTGTAACTCAAAGCTTCCCTTATTTCTCCCTTCCCTTAATTCAATTAGCATTTCCCTGGGATGTATATCTTGAATATAAAAACGCAGATAAAAACGAGCCTCTTTCTGAAAAAGTCAGCATTTGCACTAAATACTGCATTAAAAAGGAGAAGCACAAAATTACATAACCAGTTTTAACATTATATTCTTCTTGGGCTAGGAATTAAGTCATCGCCACCACCTGACGCGTGTAACCAATCTGCTGAGAGCTGCACAAGCGCCCCTCCTCACCACCCCCCAGAACTGGTCCGAAACAGGATTGAACCGCTTCTAACAAAGGGTGGAAACTTAGAAAAACAAGCTTAGAGTCTCCTATATTTCCACAATGTAGCCATTTAAACAATAGGTGGGAAATCTCAGGACCCCCTCTCCCTTGGACAACCCTCCATCTCCCCCTTCTAACCAAAAATCAAGTCCAGTGTGCGGTCTACTTTTCAATTCCATTGGACTGGCAGGGGTTTCATTGAATGCACGTTCCAAAGTTAGACATGATGCTTGGAGAAGAAACTGCTGGTCCTGAATGGCTTCTGAACCTGACTGAACACCGGCCACAGTGATAGATACTGTCTTTTGAAATAAGGAATGCTTGGTGCAAAATTCCCAAAGCATTGGAAAGAAGAGGTTAAAAAAAAAAAAAAAAAACACGTGGGGTGTTGGTAATACCATATGTCAAAATAAGCCAGGGAAACCCTCTCTCAAAGAACAATGATCAATTCCTTATAAAGTCCTTTGCACGTTAATATTCAAAGGAAATACATCTACTAACCCTCCTAAAATGTTATTTCATTCCTTCATTCAAGCTCAGGTTTTGAGCTAAGGTTGCAAAGGAAAAGGAAAAAAAAATTTAAAATCTGATGCCGGACCGCAGCTTTCAACAATTCATTTGAAAACGTAGCAGTAACATCATGGACTCGCGGACAAGCAGAATTTCCGAGTGAGGTGCAAATGGACCGCAAGTGCGTCTGGCACAGCCCGAGCCGGGTCCAGAGGTGGTGGAGACGAGGTGCAGTTTGCAGTCGCTTTGCAGATGCCGGCATGCATTACAGCCTCACGTCAAGGAGAACCCAAACCTCGCAACTTTGCTAACCTCTAGCAAACGGCCGAGCTACGCTGCGAGAACCACGTCCACCCGAGAAAACCAGCCTGCAGACTTCCGAGTGGTAGGAAAACTTACCTCTTTCGTGCCCGATTAAGATGTCTTTATGGTTGAAATATTCTACTTCTTCGGTGTAATTCTGCGTGTAGGCGGTATTGGAGCCGGCGTTTCTAGACTCCGTCCAGCGTACTTTCGCATGTCCTCTTGCATGAATTTTAAGCGATTTTACTCTGATTTCCCCAGTAACTTCTAAATTCACCCTTCCTGAGACAGTATCCCCGCTGGAATACACGGGGACATTGCTGTCATTCAGACAGTCAAAGCTTATTGTCAAATTCTTCACCTTCCCCAGCACCATGTTGATAACAAAAATCTATAAAAAATAGAATGTAAGAGCCCCAAAAAAGTCAAGATCGCATATAAAATGGGATCTTCACTCAACACTGATCTATGTCTCTGCCGTGCAAAAATGAAAAGCCTTGCAGGCAGGATCAGTGGCTCCTTACAGATAGTTCATTGAGAGCTCTTAAAAAGTCAGGGCAGCAGAGAGGCTGCGGCGGCTCCGCGCGCCCGCCCGTCTCAGTGGTCTCCTTACAAAGACGGGCGGCCGGAGCCTGCCAGCTCACTTTAAGAGCAGCTTTGTGAAAAACAACCCCAGTGCGCACGCGCACGCCGCCGCGGCCGCCGGCCCCCCGGGCGCGCGCCCGCGCCGCGCCGCGCGCGCGCCCCCGCCGGGCACGCGCGCGGGTACAGTAGGCGTGGAGCCGGGGAAGCCGGCACGGGCGCTGCCGGGAGGCCCGGCCTGACTTCGCTGCATTGTGGGCTCCCATTGGCGGGCGGGCTGCCGTAAAGCCCCGGCGTGCTCCCCGGAGCCGCTGGCCGAGCGGCCTCTGACAGACAGACCGCCGGCGGCCGCGTGAGCCGCCGGGGCGCTGAGGGGACGCGGGCAGCCGGGAGCCGCCGGGGCGCTGAGGGGACGCGGGCCGGGCGGGCGGCCGGCCGGGAGCCGCCGGGGCGCTGAGGGGACGCGGGCCGCGTGGAGCAGCGGCCGGGCCGGCGCGCGCGTTAGCGGCGCTGCGGGGATTCGCCCGCCGCCTGCCTGGGAGGAGGGAGAAGAAGGGGGAGAAACCGGTTGGGCCAGCGGCTGGGTGGCTGAGCCTGGGCTAACGACTTTCGAGAGGAAAAAAAAAAAAAGTCCTGAAAACTGGGCCAGGAATCGTGTTCACAGACAAGAGCAGTCTCGGCGTGGACTTTATATGTGTCTGTAGCTTCTGTAGACGGGGTGGAAATGAGCTCTCTGGAGGCCAAAAGGGGACGTGCGCAGCGGACACCCTGAGGGAGCGAGGGAGAGGCGCAGGTCCCGTCCCCTCGGGGAGGCTGTGCCGGCTCCGGCTGCCCCCGAGCGAGTCGCTGGCGACGTTGAGGGCCGGCAGCCCGCTTCCCCCGAGGAAGCCAAGGTCCTTGTTAGGGACACCACCCGTGGCTGCAGCCCTCGCGTCAGCAGTGCCACCTTGCAGAAGGCAGGTGGCACGGCGGCTCGGTTCACATCCCTGGTGAAGAGTTGCTGGAGCGCGAGCGATGGTTTGAAGGAGCGAGATGTAGCGTGTAGAAAGCATAATTCTTAGTATCAGTGAGGATATGGATTCTGCAGAGCCTCGGTTGTCCGCTGGACTGTTTAGCCTAGTCATTCTCATGCATCTTAAAGATACGTACAATTGTCTTTTTTATTGTGAGTGTTTCGGTAAAAAATAGCAGAGCCTGCGTCACGCCCCACTGGGATTCAGAGTGTAACAGCACAAACTCGTGTAGATTACTGGCCTCCGCATAGCTGCTTACAGGAGAGCTATAGAAAGAAAAAGATGGGAATCTGAAGCCATATATACATAACCAGAAATTCTTGGGAAGGTTTTTGGCTATGGCTGTGTCCATTCGTTTTAGATTCTTTTGCGTTGTATGTTTGGGTAGATTGAGCCCGGGAGTCACAATAAATGATACTCGGCCTTGCTGTTTTGGAGGAAGTGAAATTTTACTTGGTTGGGTTTTAGTTAACAAAGCAATGTCTAAGGACTCCGGAGCAATAATCTGGAAAGGGTAAATCTGAAAACGATTTGGACGGTGAATAATGCCGTTTATATGAGTTTTAAGGTTTAAAAATAAGAATTTGTGTATTTCCGTATTGGAAAATTCTCCCCTTCCTCCCCCCTTGGTTGACACCTGGTGGAAAATCTAGGTAAAGTACCTGGGTCCTTGTACTAGCTTAGATTACAGATACTACTTATGTTTTTCCGCCCCCTAGCGGTAGAAATGGCGAATTTGCTGGAATGTCAGCTTTTCCTCACCATAGGGTTAATGGTATTTATTAGGCATTACAATGACATTGAGCAAGAGAGATTTAAATGTGCAACACGGAATGAGTACATAAATTCACCACTAAATGTATAGTTACTGGAGGCTAGTCAAGAATGAGTATTTTAGAATTTTAGTAAGATTAATTAAAATTTAATTGTTTCTTAAGAAATAAGAATTCTTAAAATTTAATTGTTTCTTAAGAAATAAGAATTCTTTAAAAAATAAGAATTAGCTGTGTAAATAGACTAGAATTGCATATAAAAAGAAGCCCTAGGATATTTATCCACATTTTGGAAAGTTGTTTTAATACATTAAGTGATTGATTCACTATATGCCTTGTGTTTAAAGTTTTTAGGGTCTTTTGAATCATTGCCATTATTATCTATTTTACTGTTTTTCTTTATTCCTTGCAGTGTCTTCCTAAATAGTAACTGACAGACTGCTGGGAAATTCTTATCTGCCACCATTTTTGCTAAGGAGCCCACTCGTTTGCCCTTTGTATCATCTTTCTTCTCTGTAGACGGCTTCATGACTGTTCCTCGGGTGTTTTTAATTATTGGCTTCATTTTGTTTTCCTCCTCCTGTTTTCTCTAACAATGAAAATCCCAGAGACAGAGACCCCTAAATCTTTAACTTTTTCATTTCTCAAAGAAAATGAAAAAGCCCTTAGACCACATTTTGATTGTTTCCTCTCGTGGCTTTCATAGCCTCGCCTTTGCCAGACTCCCTGGCTAATTGTCTGTACATTAGTCACCCTGGGAATGCTGTCCGGTGGCCCTTGTCTCTGGCTGTTCGGCTTGCTTCACCGGGCTCCGACCGTGCTTTGCACCAAATTTTAGCTATTCATCTTTACCACCAAGGCTCTTTCCTACCACCCCGGCCTACGTCTCATCTGCTATCTCCTCCTACTCATCTGCTAACTCTCTATGCTCCTGTCAACTGCATCTTCTGTCCCCTTTGTTAGCTCATCTCACTGTTGCCAATGTGCAGTTACGCACTGGTTCCTGTGCCCAGAACAGCTTCCCACTGCTGTCTTATTTTCCTTTCCCATCTCACCCCTCCAGAGACTCGCTTGGCACAACTGAGTAGATAGAGTAACTAGCCCCTCTTTCATGGCTTCTAAGGTAGGCCATCTCTTTTTATGGTGTATATACTTCTTGAATTTTGAATCAAATGGCTGTTGTACTTTGATGTGCAGAAGTTTGCAGTGGATGCTGGCTCAAGTAGTTGTCCTAGCCCTGGTGTTTCAGCCATTTGGGGAGTAGATGAAAGATCTCTGTCACCTTGCCCTTCAAGTAAATGAATCTTTTTGAAAAAAGTTTGAACTCTGTCCAAAAAACTGATAAATGGTAATTATTATCATGGTATGTAATATTGAGATATCTCAAACTGACTACCAAGTATGTAGTTTTTCACATATCAACTATATATACAAAAGCAAACCATTTTAATGGCTCAATGTGGGACACCTAGATAGAGTTCTGGGCTCCTGTCTTTGGCCTGGCCCATCCATGTTTATTGATAGTATTTGGGGAGTGAACTAGTTGATGAACCAAAAATATGAAATTCATGCTTAATCTTTATCTTAATTAGCACCTGACAGGTTTGAGTGCTGTGTAACTAAGGTTTTATTTTATTTTTTGTAAGTCTTAATCCTCTATTTCAAGGTTTTGTAACTCTGACTCAACCCTTTAACATTGTCAAAATGCAACAGGTTTGACTTTGGTATGGAGACTGGAGTAAAGATTTGATATATTATTAGCAAAATGAGTAATATTTTAAAAATATATTTGAAAGTGAATTACATATTATTTTGTTTCATTCTTCATTCTTAATGGACATATAAAGTAAGTTACAGGTTTTGTGGTAAGTTCAGAAACAAATTTATTTTCTGTTCTCCTTTAAGAAATAGTATAATTTGTGTTGTATGGGTATAATTTAACCTGTTGTTTTTTTATAACTTGATTAAAAGAATATCTACCCAGAGTTATCATTGTTAATATTTTTACATGTTTCTGTCTAGATGTATAACCAAAAAGCAAACAAATAAATAAAAAGCCAGACCCCACCGCTTCCCCATGGGTCCTTCTGCAAATCCAGAAGGAGAGGAAAACTTGGAAGAGTTTTTTCATACACAGGTAGCAATGAGAGATTGTTGCAAGGTCCCACATTGGGGGAGGGGCCTAAGGACTTGGGACATCTGCTGCTGCTTTTCCAAGCGTGTTAGCAGAGAGCTAGATTGGAAGTGGAGGAGCTAGGACTTGAGTTGGTGACCATATAGGGTGCTGATATCTCAGGTGGTAGGTTAGCCCATTATGCCACAATGCCAGGCCCCATAAATAAATCTTGAGTAAAGAGCTTTTTTTTTTTTTTTTTTTTTTTTTTTTTTTTTGACAGGCAGAGTGGATAGAGAGAGAGACAGAGAGGAAGGTCTTCCTTTTGCCGTTGGTTCACCCTCCAATGGCCGCTGTGGCCGGCACATCTCGCTGATCCGAAGCCAGGAGCCAGGTGCTTCTCCTGGTCTCCCATGCGGGTGCAGGGCCCAAGGACTTGGGCCATCCTCCACTGCCTTCCCGGACCATAGCAGAGAGCTGGCCTGGAAGAGGGGCAACCGGGATAGAATCCGGCGCCCCAACCGGGACTAGAACCCGGTGTGCCGGTGCCGCAAGGCGGAGGATTAGCCTGTTAAGCCATGGCGCCGGCCTGAGAAAAGAGCTTTAATTCCTGAGTTCAGCAGCTTTTGGATATGTGGCCTAGTGGGAGGTGTATGGGATGTGAGGTTGAAGCCCTCATGAATGGATTAGTGGCTTTCTCCCATGGATTCTGGCTCTCATGTGCCTGGGTTTCCATTGGAGCAGATTGCTAAAGTGAGGCAGTGCCTTGTATGCCACCTCTTTTGAATGTGCTTCCTTGTGTTCCTAATTTCTGCCACAAGTTCAAGCATCACTAGCCCCTCATCACATGTGACCACCTTCCCAGCCAAGATCAGAGCTATGAGAAAAATGAACCTCTTTTCTTCATAAATTAGCCAGTCTCAGGTATGTTGTTACAGCCACAGAAGAGGGGCTAGAAGGATAATTATGAGAAAGAGGTGATAGGGCTGTTTTGTTTCTAGTACTAGCTTTTCTCATCTCTACAAACCTCAGTGATTTGGGGTTTAATCACATTGCTTTGACAGGCAGAGTGGATAGTGAGAGAGAGAGAGACACAGAGAGAAAGGTCTTCCTTTTGCCGTTGGTTCATCCTCCAATGGCCGCTGCGGCGGGCACATCTCGCTGATCCGGTGCTTCTCCTGGTCTTGCATGCGGGTGCAGGGCCCAAGGACTTGGGCCATCCTCCACTGCACTCCCAGGCCATAGCAGAGAGCTGGCCTGGAAGAGGGGCAACCGGGACAGAATCCAGTGTGCCGGTGCTGCAAGGTGGAGGATTAGCCTGTTAAGCCACGGCGCCGGCCTGTAGTGATTCTTTATAAATATTTTTCTTTGTATCTTATCTTCACATAATTAAAGTCACTAAAAGTTGGCTGTTGTTCACTCAAAATGAAATCTTAGCCACTGGTTAAGTGGGAGGCAGCATGGTGGTACAGTGGGTTAAGCTGCCACCTGCAATGCTGCCATACCATTTCAAGAGTGCCTGTTCAAGTTCCAGCTACTCTGCTTCTGATCTTGTTCCTTACTAATGTGCCTGGGAAGGCAGCAGAAGATGGCCCAAGTACTTAGGCCCCACCATCCACATGGAAGCCCTGGCTTCAGTCTGGCTTAGCCCAGTCTGTTGTTGCTATTTGGGGATTGAACCAGCAGATAAACGACTCTCTCTCTCTTTCTCTCCCTCTCTTCTCTCATTCTGCCTTTCAAATAAACAAATAATTTTTTAAGTTGGTTAAGTGAATGGAATAAAAATCACCAAAACATCAGTGAGGAAGACCTCTCTGGGAAGTGATGTGTGGAGTGAGACACAAGATAACTGTGCCTTGTGGATGTCAGGACAATGGAGCATAAGCAGAGATATCACATACAGCCAGTATGTCTTGCAATGACAGGAGGTCAAGAAGATTGTTCAGGCGGGGTTGGGAAGCTTGGTTGATAGCAGAAGATGGAAGTTGAGGAGGTGGTGGGTGTGGTGATTGGTGTGGGTGGTGGGATGAAGCCATGTTTTTCCTTTGTAGCTATGTAGAATGTGGTACATTGTCCAACAAGTCAAAAAAAAAAAAAAAAAACCATGAGATTGTACACTTAATTGTGTGGGTTGGGCTGGGGGTGGAGGGGGCAGGGAATCATTGTTGCAATGCCTGGAATAAAAGCATATTTTATGGCAGGTACTATGCTTTTATCACATTATCACATTATCTTATTTGGTCTTTTTAATGATTCGGTGGGGGTAAATACTGTTCTATGCATTTTGTAGGCAAGGAAACAGGCTTAGAGACATTAAGGAAGTTGATCACATTCAAACAGCTGGTAAATGGTGGCACTAGGATTTGAGCCTGTGTCCCACAGCACTAGGCTAACCTGAAAGCAAAAACGGGAGGGCTGTTTTTCCACCAGTAAGATGCGCCACCAGCAAGAAGGCTTCTGCAAGCACCCACCCCTCACTTGGTCTGGATTGTGTGTTTCTCTCCTGTGTTCACAGCCCCTTTTAAAATCCTATTCCTACCAGTTTTGTATGTAGTTTGCACATTTATTATCTCTCCAATAATACTCCAAGCCATTTCCAGGGCACTTTCCAGGTCTTATCTTGAGTACTCAAGCGTTAATCACTTTTATATCTGCAGCCCTTAGCATAGTACCTGGCAAGTAATACACACTCAATAAATGTTTATTGATATGTGATAGACTGATAATGGAATGTTATTAAGCGATTTTCCATTGTATTATGGGACATTTTCCCAGATAACCACATGAAACTGGTGAATTTAATAATTTTCAGCCATCACTTGATCACTAGCATGAGGTAGTATCCAATTCTTAAAGTAAGTAAGAGTTACTGGCCTTTACTATAAATTTTTTTGGGAGTTAAAACCAATAGTTTTAAACATACATATTTTCTTTTAGCATTTTTCTGCTTATTCATACTTGATACTTCAACCTGCTTTAAAAAAAAAAAAGAATGTATTTATTTATTTGAAAGAATTGCAGAGAGAGAGTGTGAGAGACAGAGATCATACATCCGCTGGTTCACCTCCCAGATGGCACAATGACCAGGGCTGGGCCAGGCTGAAGCCAGGAACCAGGCGCTTCATCAGGATCTCCCGCATAGGTGGGGCCCAAGTACTTGGGCCATCTTCTGGTGCTTTTCTCAGGCCATTAGTAGGAAGCTAGATCAGAAGTGAAGCAGCCAGGACACACGAACTGCTGCCCATATGAGATGCCAGTCACAGGTGGTGACTTTATCTGCTACACCACAATGCCAGTCCCTAGTGTAAGGCTGCCACAAAACACACCAAACACCAGAGTAAGGGAAGGGGTTTATTGGGGGAACCCCAACAGACCGGAGGGAAGGGACGGAGAAGGAAAGGAGAGAGAAGGAGAGTGTAAGAGAGATCAAGAGACAGCCACATATTCAGGAACCGGTCCTCTTAAAACTGCCCAAGGCAGGGGCAGGGAAATAGGAGCAGTGAATCCCATTAGGATGGAGGTGGAGCTGACATCGGTGGTTGGGCCATGTGGTCACCTGGCTTTCAGCAATGACGGCCAGTGCTAGATCCTAGGAAGGTGTCCAGATCTAGCCATAGATGAGACTGCACCCTTTTACTAACACCCAGCCTGCTTTTAATTGGACCTTAGGAAAAGCACACAACTGTTTGTTCTGGCAGAGATCAAAATACCTGAGGGGAAGCTAAATGAATCTTGGAATATTGTTTATCTGTATTTTTATTTGTTTTGCTTTTTAAAATGTATTTATTTGTGTGAGAGAGGAGAAAAAAAGGGGCCTCTATCCACTGGTTCACTTTGTGAATGGCCATAATAGCTAGAGTTGGACCAGGCCAAAGCTAGAAGCCAGGATCAATCCAGGTCTATCATGTGGGTGATCGGAACCCAATTACTTGAGCCATCTCTGCTGCCTTCAAGGTCTGCATTAGCAGGAAATGAGTCAGGAGCCAGGGCTGGGTATGGAACCCAGACACTCTGATGTGAGCTGTGAATGTTTAAAGTGCTAGGCTAAGCACCATAGTACATAGATGGCATTTCAAATATTCTGAACCGACAATAATAAAAATGTTTACTTTAAAGGTCTTAAACATATAATATTTTATTTGCTATATAATATTAAGATTACATATGAGACTGTCAAAAATTTCATGGAAAATGAAATTAGGACTTTATTTTGGTACAAAAAATGTCCAATTCATGCATATTTTTTCATAATTCACATTTTCCATAAACTTTTTGAAAAGCCCTCATGAACATGGATTTCAAAATTTTTTGCAACAAAATAACCTTATCCTCTAATTGCATTTTCCACAACTTTTTCAAGTCTCATAATTTTGGTAATGTCTTAGAAATTAAAATTACCAAAAAAAGTTTTTTGGTGTTCCCTCATTTGCTTGGTCAAAGGTCTGGAAAATTCATTGTTCCCTTCACTGACCCTGAGAAGCCTCCCTCCAGTTGGCTTTGTTGGATTCACAGGTTTGATGAATTCCACGCCAGGTATTCAACCTCTCGTCCATCTTCTCCACTCCTAGCGGAAGGCTCTGTCACTACACAGAGGTAGCCTCCTGCTGCTGAAGCGTGGCTCCCTCCACTGTGCTGTGATGCCCTCCAACAGGTGTGTTTGAGCTGGAGGCTCTTCCTGCCTCACTCTCCAAATCCCATCCTTGATAAGCTAAATAAAAAAAAGAAGAAAAGAAAAATTGCACAACTGTTTCAATTAAAGAACCTGTGAGAATTAAATAACCTATGAGAAGAGAAGCATCAGGCAGTAGCTAAAAAGGAGGCTCAGTCAGGAGAGAACTCTTTTTGATGAAGGATAGCCTTCGGCATGTTTACCTATAATGACCTTGCAGCCAGTCTGGAAGGTGGGGTTAAAGATAAAGAAGAGACAGGAGTGGCTGCAGCCACACCTCTCAGCAGGTAGAGAGGTATCTCAAGGATTACTCATAAATACAGAGGGAAAAAGTGGGTTCCCACTTACTCACAGTGGGAGGTATAGAAGGACAAAATTACAACAATTACCTTTAATGAACTTAATTGGCTTTATTTTCAAGGTTAGAGTCAGGCAACACTCCATTTCGTAAAATAGAATAAGTATTTTGATGGGCTGAGCAGAAAAGCCTGGCTTCATAGGTTGAAAAGTGCTTGAGGAAAGCAGACTGACAATTTACTTTTCTTGTGAGGTGGGTGGGGTATGGGGAGGCAAAACCATATGAAAATACTGATTAGTTAATCTGATTATTTCAGGTTGCATCCTTTGGGTAAGAATTAAAGCCAAGTGACCTTCATTATCATGCAAACTGAAACTGGCCTGTCTGAGAAATTCAGTTGTTATCTCTCTAATCCTGACTTCTCAGAATACCACATAAATGTCTTGGTTTCAGCTTGGTGATGTGCAACTTTAGCATGAGTGACTCCATTTTGATTTTTAGCCTGACATGTTCAGTCTAGTTCCAAAAAGTGCCTCTTGTAAATAAATACAGATACTTATTTTCATTTTATTTGAGAGACAGAGATCTTCAATCTGTGGGTTCATTCCCCAAATGCCCACAACAGCCAGGGCTAGGCCAGGCTTTCTACATGGGTGGCAGGAATCACCTCCACCTCCTGCCTCCCAGATTGCTAGGATCTCGGGTGGAAGCTGGGATTCAAACCCAGGCTCTCTGGTATGGGATGCGGGTGTCCCAGGTGATGTCTTCACTAGGAGCACCTGCCCTGCCTCCTCTAAGTTTTATTTAATAGAGGGAAGAATGAGCTAAAGTTAACTTGCTCTGGCCGGCGCCGTGGCTTAACAGGCTAATCCTCCGCCTTGCGGCGCCAGCACATCGGGTTCTAGCCCTGGTCGGGGCACCGATCCTGTCCCGGTTGCCCCTCTTCCAGGCCAGCTCTCTGCTGTGGCCAGGGAGTGCAGTGGAGGATGGCCCAAGTGCTTGGGCCCTGCACCCCATGGGAGACCAGGAGAAGCACCTGGCTCCTGCCATCGGAACAGTGCGGTGTGCCGGCTGCAGCGCGCCTACCGTGGTGGCCATTGGAGGGTGAACCAACGGCAAAAAGGAAGACCTTTCTCTCTGTCTCCCTCTACTGTCCACTCTGCCTGTCCAAAAAAAAAAAAAAAAAAAAAAGTTAACTTGCTCTGAGTTTTTCCCAGCAGGAAGAGGAGTGAATTTTCATCTTTTAACTAGTATTTCTCTGTGTGGACATTGCTGGGGCAGAATCTGGTAGGAGATTTTTCTTTTCTTCCTTCCTTCCTTCCTCCCTTCCTTTATTTTATTTTATTTTATTTTATTATTTTATTTTATTTGACAGGCAGAGTTAGACAGTGAGAGAGAGAGACAGAGAGAAAGGTCTTCCTTCTGTTGGTTCACTCCCCAAATAGCCCCCACGGCCGGAGCTACGCCAATCCAAAGCCAGGAGCCAGGTGCTTCCTCCTGGTCTCCCATGCAGGTGCAGGGCCCAAGCACTTGGGCCATTCTCCACTGCCCTCCCGGGCCACAGAAGAGAGCTGGACTGGAAGAGGAGCAACCGGGACTAGAACCCAACGCCCACATGGGATGCCGGCGCCACAGGTGGAGGATTAACCAAGTGAGCCATGGCGCTGGCCCCTTATTTATTTATTTTTAAGATTTATTTATTTATTTATTTATTTATTTATTTATTCGAGAGGTACGCCACAACGTTCAGAGCTGGGCTGATCTGAAGCTAGGAAATTTTTCTGGGTCTCCCACGTGGGTGCAGGGGCCCAAGCACTTGGGCCATCTTCCACTGCTTTCCCAGGCCATAAGCAGAGAGCTGGATTGGAAGAGGAGCAGCCAAGACAGGAACTGGCGCCCATATGGGATGTAGGCGCTACAAAGAGAGGCCTAGCCTAGTATGTCACAGTGTCAGCCCCCTGGTTGGAGATTTGAGGAAAATCTAAGACAGTTCTGAAATCACTTGGAGAATAAGAAAGTGAAATGAGCAAAGGACCAAAAGATTTATAAGTAATGTGGAAATAGAAACTGAAAATGTATGTAGACAACACAGAATTCTTTCTAGGAGCCCCCCAAGGCTGGGGCTGGAGAAGACAGATTTCATCAGAATAACAATTGAAGCCTGGGATAAGAGAGTTGTGGTTCTTGTCTACAGACAGGTGGAAATGAAGAAAATGAATGTTGAAAGGTTGAAATAGTTCCTTAAATTATTAGGAAAGCAAAGGGAGCAAAGAGGGATCAGGAAGAACAGTAGATGATTGTTCAGGGACCATTCCAAGGTCCATGTGTGGTTTGGTCCCAAAAAATCAGAATCAAACTCTAACTTAAAGGTGAAGGGAATGTATCTATTTTAAGTGTATTGAACTTCAGAGATTTAAACATCAGCCTGAACAATCCTGTCTCAGAAATACAGGGACCATTGCAGCTTTGGTGTTGAGACTGAACTTCTATATTGTAAAGGCAGGACCCAGCATCTCGTCTGTCTCCCTTAGCACAAGGTGTCCTTGTCTGTCTTTTATCAAAAGGAGTTCACTGAATTGTGAGTTGCATAACTGGCCCTACAAGATTTTAATCAAAGTCATTTGCTTCTCCAGTAGATAGAATTGTTGGCCAGTATTGTCCAGAGGGATTTGTTTAGGGGAATTCCAGGTCCAGGCAGGGGAATTCCAGATCTGGAGCAGACTCCCACTCAACCTCAACCTCCCCTCACCCCCACCCTGCACCCCCGGACCAACTGGAGCCCACCTGGCTATCAGAAATCCCCTAGGAAGCATGGCATCACTGACCCATCAAAGGAAGGTCATGAGCTCCACTGACCAACCAGGAACTTAGACACGAGCTGATCATGCACCTCTCAGTCAATTTCAATCTGTAAGAAACTCACCCTGAATTCCTTGGGGAGCCAGGAATTAAGCAATAGTTGCCTGGCTCCTTGCTCTGCCCTTCTCGATAAATACCTGCTTTCTTTCACTACCCGATGTCAGCGATTGGCTTTCTGCGTGATTGGTGAGCAGACCCAGGTTGGGGAGTTCTATAGCCATACCCTCAACTACTTTGGGGTGTTGTTTGGCAACAACATCCAAGGTGTTAGGAAACAATGGAAAACGTCTTCAGATGCTCACTCTTGGGAAAAATCAGCACTGTCATTGTTTTGTTACAACACGTGATTCGTATTCTGAGATGAATGGCTTTAATCTGGGTCTTGTTGGGAGATTGATGGTTCTACCAAAACTGTGTGGAGTTTTGGGGAGTTCCTTAAGGCAAAAGCAAGGTGCTGTTTGTGGAAGGAAAATGGAAGCCAGGCTGGCAAAGCCAGCGGAAGTTCATCATTGGCAGATTTTATGTGTGAGTATTGGATTTATACAGATTAAAACATGATTTGCTATGCACAGGATGATAGTGAATAAAATGCTAATCCTTTTACTTAAATTTTTCTTAATTGCACAAAATAACACATGTACAGCTAAAACTGGAGTTGGTGTTGTGGCACAGCTGGTTCAGCATCCACCAGCCACACTGGCATCCCATATGAGTGCCAGTTTGAGTTCTGGCTGCTCCACTTCTTATCCAGCTCCCTGCTAATGCTTTCCCTGGGAAAGCAGCAGATGATGCTCTGAGTGTGTGGGCCCCTGCCACACATGTGGGAAACCTGGATGTAGTTCCTGGCACCTGGCTTCAGTCTGGCTCCTCTCTGGCTGTTGTTGCCACTGAGGGAGTGAACCAGCAGACGCAATACTCCCCCCCCGCCCCGCCTTTCAAATAAATAAATAAACCTTTCTTAAAGATGGCTGAAACTACCCCCATTCTTCCAAATTGCCAATGGATATGAAATAATGACCAAAATGTTGCTGTATATGACAGCAAAGGGGAGAAGCAGGTAGAAGGTAACAGATTGATTTGAAAATAATTGAACGTTTTCTGTGGTCCTGCTTCTGTCATGCACACTGTGGACATGACAGTGAATCATGAAAATTTTTCCTTTGCTTATGAGTTAAAGTACAATACAGTACATTGAAAACTTTTGAAGTCTTATACACACCGAAGGTTGATATTACTAAAAATGTGTTCATACTCAAGAAGACACAGGTAACTATATGTTCTCGACTTACATAATAAAATCAAATAACTGTCATTTTAGTTCTTTTTAAATATCCTTCCATTGTCACTACGTGTAAGAATTCACTTTTTTTTTTTAGAGGGGCTGTGGTTATTGTTCTATTTATTGGTGTTTTAGGGACAATGTGTAATTCCCATTCCAAAATAATCCAACCAACCAAAAAAAAAAAAAAACAACAACAACAAACAAAAAACAACAAACAAAACCAAAAAATCAGCCTAAGTTACAAAGTCACATGGGGGCCAGCGCCGCGGCTCACTAGGCTAATCCTCCGCCTGTGGAGCCGGCACTCCAGATTCTAGTCCCGGTTGGGGTGCCCCTCTTCCAGTCCAGCTCTCTGCTGTAGCCCGAGAAGGCAGTGGAGGATGGCCCAAGTGCTTGGGCCCTGCACCCGAGTGGGAGACCAGGAGGAAGCACCTGGCTCCTGGCTTAGGATCGGCACAACGCGCCATCCGTAGCGGCCATTTGGGGGGTGAATCAACAGAAGGAAGACCTTTCTCTCTGTCTCTCTCTCTCACTGTCTAACTCTGCCTGTCAAAAAACAAAACAAAACAAAACAAAACAAAACAACAACAATAACAACAACAACAAAAAACAAAAATACAAAGTCACCATGGGGCTGAAATTGTGGTGTAGCAGGTTAAGCCTGCCATCATCCTCTATGGGTGCCAGTTCAGTATCTGAATGCTTCACTTCCAATCCAGCTCCCTGCTAATGTGCCTGAGAAAGCAGTGGAAGATAGCCCAAGTGCTTGGGCCCCTGCACCCACGTGGGGGACCCGAAAGAATTTCCTGGCTCCTGGCCTAAGTGTGGCCCAGCTGCAGCCACTGCAGCCATTTGGGGAGTGGACCAGTGGATGGAAGACCTCTCTCTTGCCATGTCTCTCCTCCTTTCTCTGTAACTCTTCCTTTCAAGTACATAAAACATAAGTCTTATTTTTTTTTAAGTCACCATGTTAGTATAACCAGTTTTATTGAATAGGCTCCTCTTGGTGTGTCCTAATACAGTAATGTGTCTTTTTCCCCAATGACAATTCCCAAATGTGCTTTGTAGAATCTTTCAAGTCAATTTCTTGGTCAGATTATACAATTTTCTTACAACTTTTAGTTATTAAAAAAGCAAAACAAAACCAATCTAATTTCACTGCACGGTAAAAAATCCAATCTCAAATTCAATTCAAATATTATTCCCTCCTCTCTCTCAGCTGGACTCTAATTCCTTTGTCAGGGGTCAGGAATGCTGGAGATTGTGGGGTTGCTTGTTAGACTTTTGTTACTACTGGAGGCCTCCCTCACAACTTTGTGTGTGATTTGAGGATTTTAGCTTCCTATCGGAGGACCCATGTCTCCCTTTACTTTTCCTTGGGCCCACATCACATTCTGCTTCAGGTGCAGTTTTTGGGTAGCCCCAGGGCTTCAGCTTTTCTCCTCTCTTCTCAATAGTCCTTTGCACTGAGTCAAACATGGAAGTCCTGTGTTCCTGTTGACAAGTAAGTGCCTTAGTCAATCCAGGCTGCTACACCAGAAAACCGTGTCTGCACTGGGCAGCTTAAACAACAAACATCTGTTCCTTACTCTTCCGGATGCTGGGAATTTCAATGCAGGTGGCTGTCCACTTGCTGTATCTTCACAAGGTGGGGTGCAGAGACAGTGAGGACAAGCCTTTGGTTGTTCTTCTAAGGCCTCTGATCATTTTCATGAGTGCTCCACTCTCAGGACCCAATTACTGCCCCAAAGCTCTGCCTGCGAGTACCATCATATTAGTGGTTAGGAATTCAACATATGAAATACAGAGGTGGGGTGGGCACAAACCTTTAGTCCATGATAATCAGGAACTCAGGAATGGATTGGAGGTGTCACCTTCTTAAGCCCCTACAATATTGTCTCTGTTTAATCCCACTTTCCTGCCCTCCCAGAAAGTTTTCCTTTTTCAAAATCTCCAGAAAAGAAGCAGGAACATTTCTTGGTGTTCATATATGCTCCTAAATTCCAAGACACAGGCCAAATTATCCCACAGACACCCCCTCCCAAGTCTGGGCTCCTTGAACTTCAAAGGCAGGTTCTGGGTGGGTCTTTAGGTTCCCAACTCTGCAACTTTTCAGCTAGTTGCATGCAGTGTCCAGCCATCTTCTTTGCAAGCACTCCCATTCCATGTTCCCTGAAACTCCCCTTCACTTGGCCTCTGGTGGGTTGGGGAGAATACTTTCCTGCCAACCCATGGCTGAGATGTTTGTTGGGAGTGGCAGACGTGGTCCCCTGCCTCTGAATAAGTGATCAGGAAGGCTTTTGGCCCAATGGTGAGAGAGGCCTTTCAAAGCAGGGAAGCCTCTTTTGTCATCATTTTTACGGTCATCATAACCAAGTCCAAGATAACAGGCAAAAATCTCATTCAACAATCTATTATTGTAGCATAAAATTAAACCAACTGATATCATTCATGCTTACCTGATACTGCAGTCTACAGTGAAAAAGAAGCAAACTGTAACCCACAGGATCTGACAAACCAGGTCTAAAAGTTAGGCAACTTTAAAATAGCATTGATTTTTCAAGGTTATCATAAGTCCTTTTAATGAAAAATTCTATTGCTGTTTTCTTTGACTTCCTATTGCAGCATGGCAGGTATATGAGGGGTGTCAGAAAGAGGGAAACGAGTTAGGCCTATTTTGACATTGTTGGTCAAGAATGTAGCTCAGTTGCAACATTTAACTGTTTTTGTTAGAAGGTCATTGGATATAAACAGGATTTAAAAAAATAAACAGATTTCCCTTTATAGGACTTTTCAAAGACTTCTTTTAAAGTTGATGTTAAAATGTGCTTATTAATCTTAAATCTCATAGTTCTCTTAACAGAGCTTTGAATAAAGAAATATTTTAGGTTCTGGCTTAAATTATCAAGGTGATTTTAAGCATTCCCAATGGCTAACAAATGAAATGATTCCTGTTCCCAAAGTAGAACTGTCTTCAAACTTCCTCAGTTGAATTCTTTCCAGGTGACATTTTTGCACCCATCTCCTTCTTGTTAAGAACTCAATAATGGACTAGGTTAATTAGAGATAAGTAATCTTACTATGTATTAATCATCCTTCTGCCGAAATAAATTAACCTTTTTAGCTCCTATTTTCTGGAATTCCCAACCTCAGCACACACTGTTCTCAAGGCATTCGACAGCCTACACAATTTAAAACTCATTTCAAGTTGGAAATACCCATTACTAACAGAATTATTAAACTTAATCATCCCAGAGATTGGCTCAGATCACTGAGATAAGCTTGATTCAGGCACCTCTCAGGCCTGCTTCCTCCTGGCTGTGTGATCTGGAGAAATTCGGTTATCTCTCAGTCTTCATCTCTTGACTTACAGAATTGGGTTGATTATACTCCCCTCAACTTGTGGAAATCAAATGGGGGTAAAACCTGCAGTTTTGCACAGCTGAAATATTTGGTGTTTTTAGTATTATTTTGGAAGATGATAAAGTCAGATTTTGCTGTTCTCTGTGGACATTAATGGACCCCTAGTATCCTGGTATCCTTTTCTTTAGCTCCTCTGTAAACTTTTTGGGAGGGAGAAAAATTATGGCATAAAGTTGTATGTGACAGAATTCTGACTGCCTCCGGCATCCACAGTTCTGCATCCCAGGGAGCAGACGTGTCCATCAGTCCATCAAACAATAGTGCTTATAACTCATCAAGGAGTGGAAATTCATAACAACCAGGGCAGACACACTGGAATAAGGAGTTTGCATTGAAATGAGCTTATTAATGATGCCACTAGGAGTTTATTTGCTCTTATAATGCAAAAATGATACGTCAGTTTCATCAGAGGTAATTTGGGAAATATTCAAACATTTGGCTTTAATTAGAAAAGCAAGAAAACATATCAGAACTAGATTCCATTTGGGAAGGGTTTGTTTATCCTTCTTGTCTTGAGTTCAAGCCAAAAATCCTCAGTTTTGACTAGTTCTTGAATGTTTCTCCAAATTTGGGCAGAGCTTTTGGCCTATTTAAGAGATAGATACAGCTTAGTTCAGCATTAGAGAAGAGGATAGATGGTGGGACATGCAAGTCAGGACCCCCCAAATGCAGGGTTGGGGAGGGTGGGAGTAGTCCCTAGTGAGGTTACCAGTGCTGCGCTGAGGTGAAGGAAATCCCACCCATGAGTTTCTCGGGCCAGAAATGTATGTACTTAGAAAAAGTGTTTTGCTAACCCGCTTGGGGGTAGTCCTTACCCCTCCCCACCCAATAAAGACAAACTGCCTTCCAAGGAGGGGCCTATGTTTTGTCCCCTAAAGAGTCAGTAAGGGGCCTGGTGTTGTAGCATAGCAGGTTATGTCCCATATGAGCACTGGTGCCTCTTGCAGCTTCTCCCCTTCTGATCCAGCACGCTGCTAATGTATCTGGGAAGGCAGCAGAGGATGGCCCAAATACTTGGGCCTCTGCTATCCACATGGGAGACCTGGATATAGTTCCAGTATACATAAAGCAAGCTAAATTCAGTGTTCAAGAGCTGACTTTTATGTTTGCTTCTATGTGCATAAGGATGCTCTTGATAGGTATATGGGAAAACAGTAACAGGGTTCCTCAGCAAGGGATGCGTGGACACTGAGGGGCTGGGAACATTAAGAAGGTTTTTCTGGGGGTTAGTGTTGTGGTGCAGTGAGTTAAGCTACCACCTGTGCCTCCAGCATCTCATGTAAGTGCTAGTAGGAGTCCCAGCTGCTCCACTTCTGATCTAGCTTTCTGCTAATGCGCCTGGAAAGGCAGTGGGAGATCGCCCAAGCACTTGGGCCCCTGCATCCGAGTGGGAGACCCAGATGGAGTTCCAGGCTACTGGCTTTCACCTTGCCCAACCCTGGTTGTTGCACCATTTAGGGAGTGAACCAGCAGATGGAAGATCTCTTTCTGTGTCTGTCTCTTAGTAACTCTGCCTTTCAAATAAATAAACAAATCTTTAAGAAAAAAAAAACTTTTCTGACTCACATTTTAAGCTGTGGCTGTGTTGCTGTGTCACTGTCACCTATTCAAAACATTAATTTCAAAAATCCCTCAGGAGGCATTTTTGTTTGTCCAAGTTTTTCTTCAACCAAGAAGTGACTTCCCTTTCCTGTCTGCATACAGAGGCTGGCAGGTACCTTTTTTTTTTTGATATGATGTGGATTTTGGACACCTTCCCAATCACTACATAGAGAGCTTTCTAGTTCTTTTGCAAGGTGTCAATGCATTCTGTTTTATCAATGATCCACTGCTAATTTAACTTATTTATGGATATTGTTTGCAGTTGCAACAAGTAAACTTGTACACCCTGTATTTTACATTAGGGCCTACATACCCACAGGGTAAATTCCCAGTAGTGGTATTTTTGGTCAAGCATATATGCCATTGTAATTTGGATAGACATTGCCACATTTCTCTCTTAAGAAGTTGTAACACTTTATACCTCAACATATAAGTTAAGGTATCTGTTTTCTCACAGCCTTGTCAACACAGTGTATTGTCAGATTTTCACTTTCCCATAAATTTGGTAAGTGACGAACATGATCTTGGTTTCTAGTTGTTTTTCTTTAGTTCAATTTTACAGAATTCTGAAACTATCTCAAACATGTGGAAAAGTTGGCAAGTGCCAAAAACTTTTTCTCCCTGAACCATTTAAGAATAAGAGGCTAGGCCGACGCCGTGGCTCACTTGGCTAATCCTCTGCCTGCGGCGCCGGCACCCCGGGATAGGACCCGGTTGGGGCTCTGGGTACTAGTCTCGGATGCTCCTCTTCCAGTCCAGCTCTCTGCTGTGGCCCGGGAGGGCTGCGGAGGATGGCCCAAGTGCTTGGGTGCCTGCACCCGCATGGGAGATCGGAAGGAAGTACCCGGTTCCTGGCTTTGGATCGGCGCAGCCAACAGAAGGAAGACCTCTCTCTCTCTCTCTCTCTCTCACTGTCTGTAACTCTACCTGTCAAAAAAATAAATAAATAAATAAATAAATAAAAGGAATAAGAGGCTAACATGATACCCCTGCACCCTGAATATGTTAGGTTGTGTATCTCACCAACAAGAACATTCTGCTATGCAATAAAAATATCAGGAAATTAACTTTGCTGCACAATCTCCATCTGATCCTCAAACTGGACTTAAGCTTTGCCATTGCCTCTAGTGTGTCTTTAGCAAAAGTATCCAGTCCAGTATCATGCTCCATGCTTAGGGGCTGCTCTATCTTTTAGCTCTTTTTCAATATAACATGATTCTGCTTTCCTTCAGTTTTCTGACCTTTATGCTTTTAAAGATTATAGGCCAGGTATGCTATTAAATATCCCCTAATTTGGGTTTTCTTGACTTTGCATTGTCACCCAATGCACACTGCACATCTTTGACAGGAATGCCACAGAAATGAGGCTGTTCTCACTGTAACGTATTGGTGGTTCATGATTTTGATTCACTCATTACAGATCATTTGGTTAAGGTGATGAATGCCAGGTTTCTCTATTGCAATTTAGTCTTTTTTTTTCTTTGTAAAATGTTTTGTGATACAGTGCTTTGGAATTACGTAAATAAGTTTCTTGGTAATAGACATTCCAATTTTCATTTTGTTTCTTATATCGCTATGGATTCATGGGTCTCTGCTATATTCACTAAGATAATCATTTATTAGTTTTTTGATGTTTTATTTGTTTATTTAAAAGACAGAACTAAAGAGAAAGAGGAAGAGTTCTTCCATCTGCTGGATCACTCACCAAATGGTCTCAATAGCTGGAACCAGGCCAGTTGGAATCTGGGAGCCAGAAATTCCATCTGGGTCTTCCATGTGGTTGAGAGGGACCCAAATACTTGAGCTATCATCTGCTGCCTCCCAGACACATTAGCAGAAATCTGGGATTGGGAGTGCAGCCCAGACTTGGTGCCAGGGACTCTGGTTTGGGATGCAGGCTTCCAAAGCAGTAGTTTAACCAGTTATGCCACAGCAACCAGGCCTATGATTGTTTATTTGGATGTTCAAATTGTCTTGGATTTGGTCAGTGGAAGCTCCTTCAAGCTGGCTGCTGTGTTTTTTGACTTACCTCTATCATTCTGTGTGAACTTCCTTGTTTTTTTAATCCAAAGAGATGTCCCAGGCTCTTCTTGTTCTTTACTTGCTCTGGCATTAGAATCAGCCAATTTTTCAGGAAACTTTTCATGAGGAATGTTGTTTAGAAGCCAGGACCTGAATGCATGGTGTTCTCCTTGTTATGGGATGTTTGTTCCTAAGCTCTCTAAATAAACAGACACATTTGTTTACATTTATATTTATTTGGAAGGCACACACACACACACAATGAGAATTCCCATCAGATAATTCACTCTCCAAATGCCTGGGCTGGGCCAGGTCAAAGCTGCAAGCTGAAAACTCAATCCAAGTCTACCAGGTAGGTGGTAGGGACCCAACCACTGAGTGACCACCTGCTGCCTCCCAGGGTCTGCATTAGCAAGAAGCCAGAATCAGGAGCCAGAGCTGGAAATCAAACTCAGATATTTTGATACAGGATGTGAGTATCCTAACAGAAGACCAAACACCAGCCTCTTACATACGTTCCTTTGTATAAAAACTGTGAGTTGAAAACTATACCTTTAATTGTTGTCCAGCATCATAGGATATGAGAGGGAGAGAGAGAGAAAAAGAGAGAGAGAGGCCATCCATTGACTCACTACCCAAATGCCTGAAATGGACAGATGGTGAAATTAATGGTGAAGTCAAATGAGCCAGCTAGCCTAACAGCTTCGAGTGTAATTTCAGATGGGGAAGAACATGCTGATGAGAGGAGCCAGCATAGCAAGAGTGAGCAGTTGTGGGTGCTGGGTAGCAGGCAAGCCCCAGGGAACACGTAGGTGCCAGCATGGAGAGAAATGTTCCATGGTTGCATCCCAAGGAACCACAGCTGGGAAGTCTGGTGCCTTTGGTAGGCACAAGTCCATTTTAGGTCTCAGAGCCTGAGTCTGAGATCCAGACCAGATAGGACGGAACCACTAAGTACACCTTTGTGAGCCTCTTGCTAATTAACCCTGGGGGCCATGTCCCAGCACAGGCCTGTGCAATTTTGCTTTTGTAGCTTCAATTCTAACAAAAAGTAGCATAAGTAACTTCAGCAGTAACCAATAACGTACTGTCATTTTTACTCATTTTCGAATAATATTTTATTTAATGGAAAGGCAGAATTAGAGAGAGAGACATCTTGTATCCACTGGCTCATTCCTCAGATGGACACAATAGTCAGAGCTGGTCCAGGCTGCAGCCAGAAATCAGGACTCCATCAGAGTCTCCCACATGGGTAGTAGTGGCCCAAACATTTGGGGCTGCCTTCTGCTGTTTGCCAGGTGTATTAGCAGGGAGCTGGATTGGAAGTGGAACAGCCTAGACTTAAAGCAGTGCTGTGTCAGATGCTAGCATCACAGGCTTTGGCTTAACCTGCTGTGCTAAGACAGGGACCCCTTTTATATTTGTCTAAATTATTTACTTCTAATCTTATCCTTGCAAGTTAGGGGATATGGGTTTTGTTACAGGTGAAAAAATTCTTATGCTTAAAGATTGTTCATTTATTCACCATTCACCGTGATTTAGCTCCCAGTGAGCAGTGACTGCTTTCCAAAGTCCAGCTCTCCATTGTCCACCATGGCCAGACTCTGACCTGTTATGGGACAGTGCCTTCCTGAGGAAGCGCCATTGGAAGGCAAACCAGCATCTGATCCAGGATTCCCTAAATCCAGGATTTTCACTGAAAAGTGAGCTTCTGGCATGTAGACCTGTTTCCATTTCAATCACAACAAGTAAACCAATTTTTTTAAAAAAAGGATTTATTTATTTGAAAGGCAGAGAGAGAAAGACACACACACAGAGTGAGAGAAAAGGTGAGAGAGAGAGAGAGAGAGCTCTTCCATCCATTGATTCACCCCCAAAGTGGCCACAATGGCAGGATCTGAGCAAGTCCAAAACCAGGAACCAGGAGTTTCTTCCAGATTTCCCACATGCGTGCAGGGGCTCAGGTATATTAGCAGGAAGCTAAAGCAATTTTATTCATCATTTTAGGCTTAGATATTATCTTCTAGTATCCAGAAGCCAGGGTATATTAGGTGGTTGGCTCTTTACCTGCAATAATCAAAAACTACTACATCCCTGTAAAATATAAATATACACAGTATTATTTCACAGAAGGTACAGTTACTATCTGATACTCTTGTAAATATGCATTTCTGAACTTTATTTTATTGATGAAATCACAGATCAATTCAAATAATGAACTCAACAAAACCCTGATCACAGACCAGTTACTTAGATTTATTTGGATTAGATATGAGAACACAGTGACCAAATTGTAGAAAAGTTATTATTCACTTAAAAACATCATATAATTGGAAAGACCAATTGCTCATCATTGGGAACTAAATAAAGTAATATCGCACCTGTCAAAAATAAAGTTAAGGGGCAAGTGTTTGGCCTAGCAATTAAATCCATGTGGAATACCTGCCTTCAATTCCAGACTCTGTCTCCTGCTAATACTCACTGTGGGATGCAGCAGGTGATGGCTCAGGTAATAGAGTCCCTGCCACCAACATAGTCAACATAGATTGAGTTTCCAGTTCTTATCTCTGGCTCTGGACACTGAGGGCATTTGAGGGAGTGAAATCAGTGGATGTGAATTTTCTCCATCTCTGTCTCTCTAATAAATAAATTTTGAAAAAGTTTAAAAAGTCCAGGAGAAGTAATAAGAACAGATGTTTGAATCACTTCTGTCCAATGACAAAGCAAAGTCACGGTGGAAGACTGAATTTGCCTGGACTGTGACTTTGTCCAGAGCTGGGACAGCATGGTCTTCCTGGTCCCAGCCAGTCACTTGGGAGTGCTTGTCTAGCTTGCTGTGTTTAGCAAGATCTTGGCGGCACGGAGTGCCGGGAACCATGAGTGATAGGGCGCCTCTGGACAGGCAGGAAGGAGTGGGTGGCTTTGTTTAGCCTGGAGTTACACTGGCCCTGGAGTCACCACCAAGGCCTCATTTAACACTGGAACCAGCTTGGCTGCTCCTCCCTCAAGGAAGTGGCGGAACACAGTGAAAACAAGCTCATGACCTAGAAACGCTGGCTGTGCAAATTTACTTTGACTTCTGAGTGTAGGCAAGCAGCTTAGTGTAGCACCTGCTGTCCTGGGTGGGGAACTTCCCTGGATGCCAGCTCAACAGATACGTGCCCGAGTGGGCTCTGGAGCTGGGGATAAGCAAATGCAGACTTTGTGGGAAGAAGTGGCCCACAAGGACACAGAAGTGTCCCTGGGGTCTTCAATAGCTGGGTCCCCTGCAGGGCAGGATGACTTCCTCGCTGGGACAACCCAGCCAACAGGACTAGGCAGAAGTGGAAACGAAATCTGTGGGTGATACCAGAAATAGCAGTAGTTGGGTCCTTAATTAAGGATTAAGGAGACTCTTTTTGTGATATCTTTTTCCACACAGGAGCATAATGGTAAACATACCTTTGATGTACAAAATCTGAGAATCAGGACACACTATTATATTTTACCAAATATTTTCTGAATCATGGCTGTATGATGTGGAAAACCTTGGAACCCAGTTCCTCATCAGTAAAATGGAGATAGCACTAATCCGTACCTCACAGAAGGGGCTGGATACATTCTCAGCCTTGCACAAGTGCTGTGTCATTATTTTAAAAAATCACCTTTGTGGGTGGTCAGGGCCAGGAGGAACCTATTCCATACTTATGTAGAAATGGAACAGGACATCACCATTCAAAACCATGGAATGATATCCAAGATACATTGTTGCTTAGAAAAAAGCCTGCTGTCCAGCAGTAGCACTGCATGTTTGCCTGTTTTAAAAGGCTACTTAAGGAGTCTCTGCCTGTGATGCCAGCATCCCATGTGGGCTCTGGTTCCTGTTCTAGCTGCTCCACTTCTGATCCAGCTCCCTGCTAATGGCCTGGGAAAAACAGCAGAAGATGGCTCAAAGTGCTTGGGCCCCTGCATCCATGTGGCAGACCCAGATGAAGCTCTGGGCGTGGCCTGGCACAGCTCTAGCCATTGCAGCCATCTGGGGAGTGCACCAGTAGTTGGAATATCCCTCTCTGTCTGTCTCTACATCTCCCCCCATCCCTCTATCTCTGCCTTTCAAATAAATAAATAATTCTTTAAAAAGAGAGAGAGAGATTATTTGGGCCCAGTGACAGGGTGTAGTAGGTATTGTGGCAATGGCATCCAATATAGGCACCCATTAAAGTCTGGGCTGCTTCATTTCCAATCCAGATCCCTGCTAACGTACCTGGGAAAGAAGCAGAGGATGGCCCAAGTGATTGGGCCCCTGCACCCACGTGGGAGACCCTTCTGGGGTCTTGGCCTGCCTTTGGATGTGCCCAGTTCCAGTTGTTGTGGCCATTTGGGGAGTGAACCAGCAGATAGAAGACCTTTCTCTGTCCCCCCTGCCCCAGTCACTCTGCCTTTCAAGTAAATAAATAAATATTAAAAATAAAAAGAGAGAGAGAGAGAGGCTATTTAAATGCATGTATGGAGTGAGGCTCCACACTTGATCTTAGCCAAAAGACCAAGAAGCAATGGAGTGATGCTCAAGAAACTGTTGATACGTGGGAGCAATCCTGGGTGAGAGATAAACCTATTTTTCAATGTGTGTCTTTTTTTGTACTATTTGAGATAATACATGTGTATTTTTTAATTGAAAAGAACAAGTTCAAAGTTAAGACTACACAGAGAGGACAACATTGTGGTGCAACAGGTTAAGCTGCCGCCTGTGACACCAGCATCCCAAATGGGTGCTGGTTCGAGTCCTGGTTGCTCCACTTTTGATCTAGCTCCCTGCTAATGTGCTCTTCTCTCTGTAACTCTGCCTTTGAAATAAATAAATCTTAAAAAAAATAAGATTATATAGAGGTTAGCATTGCTCAGGTTAGACAGTTTTCTAATGTGTTACTTCATCTTTTGAAATAGAAACTTTTTATTGGTAAGTTATAGACTTGAATTCCTGCCTGGCATGGTCCTTGGCACTTCCTGTATGTATGACTGAGTACTAAAATCTGTATAAAATTATCTGTAGTCAATCATGAGACATATGATTACTTAAGGTATCATATTAGAGTGAAATATTTTTTGGATCTCATTTTAATCTTTAATTCAGTAATTTGGATTAGAACTACATTCTAATTAACTGAAAATATATCATAGTAGTAATTTATTAATAATTTAAATTGTGTGACATGTTTTGGCCAATAATACATTTCTTCTTCTTCTTCTTTTTTAAAGATTTACTTTATTTATGTGAAAGTTAGAGTTAACACAGAGAGAGCAGGAGAGGAGAGAGAGAGAGGTCTTCCATTTGCTGGTTCACTCCCCAGTTGGCTGCAATGGCTGAGGCTGTGCTGATCTGAAGCCAAGAGGCAGGAGCTTCTTCTGGGTCTCCCACGCAAGTGCAGGGGCCCAAAGACTTGGGCCATCTTCTACTGCTTTCCCAGGCCATAGCAGAGAGCTGGATCGGAAGTGGAGCAGCTGGGATGCGAACGAGAGCCCATATAGGATACCGGCACTGCAGGCGCTTTACCCACTATGCCACAGCACAAGCCCCAATAATTTTCTTACTTATTAAAATTGTATATATTTGTCTTAGAGTACTTGGAAATTAAAAAAGTAACAAAAATGCCACACCCACAGAATTCCATCTTGAGGTGAGCATCATCTCATATCAGTGTGCCTGGATTTACGTTGCAGCTCCGTTCCCAATTCCAGCTTCCTGCTAGTATGCACCTGGGCAGGGGTGGGGGTGTGGGGGTGTGGGAGTTGGGGGGCGATAGCTCAAGTGGCTGGGTCCTCCTTACTCACCTGGGGGACCAGAGTACATTCTGGGCTCCCAACCCCAGCCCTTATGGGTATTTGGGGAGTGAACTACAGTAGACCGGAGTGCTCTCTGTCTCTCAAGTAAATAAAATATTCTATCTGGTATGCTTACTTCTGTATTTTCTTTCCTGTTTCATAAGCCGCAGTCCAGGGCACTGTGAGGACACAGGTGGAGCTTCCCACCCGCTTCTGCCACGAGTGCTGCACTGTGCTCTCCTTTGTAGTAACATCTGAGAGCCCAGCGCAGGCCGTGGAGAATCTGGAAGCCCAAGTCCTGGTGGACTTCTGCCCCCGAGGGAGTCAACAGGAGGAGCCCCAGCTCCTCTGCTTTCAAAAAGTCAAGAAGGAGCTGAGCTGCCCGGCTGCCTCTTCTTGCCCCTCAGGCTGGGGGCTCTGGGCGAGAACAGGGAGACGGCCTTCCTGCGTGGGGCAGTGGCCTTCAGCGGACTGCCTGGCCGCATCCTTGGGGATGAGACCGAAACCCCAGGGCCCGCAAGAGAAATAACTGGCTCCGGGGTTGGGATGAGGGCCCCTGAGACAGGGAGGCCTGGGCCTAGCACAGCAGTCGCCGAAGTGGGGTTTTGCGGAGGAGACAAAGGAAACACTGAGTTCAGATATGGCTAAGGAAATGAAAGCACAGACACGACTTTCTGGAGTTTAAAACAAACAAACAAAAACCCTGGAGACCTCCGTAAATAATTTAGTAGAGGAACTGGGAGAGAGGATGCTATTTCCCTGGTGAACTCCGAAGTAGTTGTTTAGGAATTAGGAACTAGACATTTCTTCTCTGAGATTTATTTATTTGAAAAGCAGAGTGACACAGAGAGAGGAGTGAGAGAGAGAAAACCTTCTACCTGCTGGTTCACTCCACCAAATGGCTGTAGCTACCAGGGCTTGGCCAGGCTGAAGCCAGGAGCTGGAAGCTCCATCTGGGTCACCCAGGTAAGTGGCCTTATGAGTACTTGAGCCAGCTTCAGCTGCTTCCCAGACACATTAGCAAGGAGCTGGATTGGAAGAAGTGCAGCCAGGACTCCAACTGGCTCTCAGGGATGGCCTACGGATGTTCCAAGTGGTGGCTTAACCCCCAGTGCCACAATGTCTACCTTAAACTCTTCTTTAAGTACAGAGTGAGGTATGAAAAGTTGGGAATCTGGGAGAGTGGTTAGAGACTTAGGAAACAGGGCTAGGAAACCTATCATGTGAAACCTACCATGTGAGTAAAGGTAGCCCTAGAAGAAGAAACAGGAAGTGAGACAACAACTAAACACATATGCAAGGCAGCTTCCCTAAGATGAAGAAGAGATGAGCTTGCTGATTGAAGCACCTCATTGGGTTGTAGGCTGGGCAGAGGGAGAAGAGCACTCTGAACACATCATGGTAAAATCCTGACTCTAGTCATCAACAGAAAGTGGTACTTCAGGCAGAAAGAACAAGTCCAGGGTGGGCCTTTGGCACAGCCATTAGACATCGCTTGGGAAGCCCACATCCCATATCAGAGTGACTGCGTCTGGGTCCAGCAGTGCTTTGGATTCCAGCTTTCTGCTAATGGACACACTGGAATGCAGCAAGTAATGGCTCAAGTGCTTGGGTCCCTGTCTCCCACGTGGGAGACCTGGATTCAGTTCCCAGCTCCTGGGTTTGGCCTGACCCAGCCCTGGCCATTGTGATCATTTGGAGAATGAACCAGCAGATGGGAGATTCTTTCTCTCTCTCCCTTCTTCCCTCCCTCCCCCTCTCCCTCCCTCCCTCCCTTTTTCCCCCTTCCCTCTCTCTCTGTATCTCTGACTTTCAAATAAATAATCTTTATCTTAAAAGCAAACATTAAAATATGAAAATATAATTTACAGATTGCAGGGTAATAGTCCTAAACAGCAAACTGAGGCAGTGCTGCTCACTGGGATGGGAAATAAGAGGGTAGGAGTGGGTGTGGAGGTGCACAGGCATTTCTAGTTTATGCTTCACGTTTTAAGTCATAGTGACTTACTCTCTATGATTTTTAAAGGCTTATTTTAATTTATTTCATTGAAAGGCAGTGTGACAGAGAGAGGGGGAAACTGAGATCTTTCATCCACTGGTTCACCCCTTAAATGTTGGCAATGGCCAGGGAAGAGTCAGGCCAAGCCAGGAGCCTGGAACTCCACTCAGGTGTCCCATGTGGGTGGCAGGGGCCCAAGCACCTGGGCCGTTTTGGGTTGCTCACCCAGGCACATTAGGGAGCTGGATGGGGAGTGGAGCAGCTGGGACTAAAACTGACGTTCTTATAGGATGCCGGCGTCGCAGGCGGTGGCTTAACCCATCGTGCCAAAATGCCGGCCCTAGATGTTTTTTTATCTTAAGAAATTTATGCCTTCTGTTGATTTATTTGCAGTGGAAAAGAATATCTTGTATAAAGAAATATGCTTTGAAAGCTAATTAATGCAAAAGTCTTTTTATTTTCTTCCCCTAAGAAAATAAAGTATTATTGTACTGAAAGGAAAAGAACTGTGAGTTAGGTAAAAACTACTTGAAGATTAGCTATGATCTAGATCTCAGTAACTCTTGATAAATCTGTACAGTCTACTCTAAGTCATGCTTTCATTGTCCTGAGTTACACAAGGACAAATAACCAATCGTCTTGTACTTCAGCAATATCATTTCAGGGGCTGGTGTGGTTGAATGGGTCACAGTGAGAGCAGAAACACAAGTGAGATTAGAGTTACATAAACATGCCCCCTTTGCTGCACTGCCCAGGGGCCAAGTCCACCCAGGAGGGTTTCAGGATAGCCCCCAGCCAGGGCGGGATGTCGAAATCCTCTCGTTTCTCATCGCCTTGTTTACAGGGCGTTTCCAAGATCTGTGGGACATGTTGACATGTTAGACATTTAAGAACTGTGTTTGATATACAAACCATTGATAAACAAGCCACCTACCTTTCTTCTACTGGAAGCATAGGCTCATCTGTCAGCTCTCCTTTCCTGAAACGCCCCCTCTTTTCCTCTTCTGCATGGTGATCATGGTCCCCTTTACTTTCTGGGTCATGCTGGAGGCTCTTTCCTGGGTTCCTCCTTCTTGTTTCACTCCCTTCTCCTCTGCTCTCCGCCTTCATCCCATAGCTCCCCCATATGTACAGGTGATGCTGGTTGCCGACCGGATGAAATCACTCAGCTTTGTTTTGAAGACTTTCTGACTTTCTCAATAGTCTTCCCTTTCAGGCCAGTGCTTACAGAAGCTGTTTTGTGACCTGTTTTAACAGGTCCATAGCAGGATGGTAAAAATATGGATATGCTATTTAGTCTATAGCCAAAATATTCAAATTTAACATTCTGGGAATATTTTTCCTGCTTTTTGTGATATTCTCTCTCTCTCTCTCTCTCTCTCTTTTTTTTTTTTTTTTTTTTTTGACAGGCAGAGTGGATAGTGAGAGAGAGAGACAGAGAGAAAGGTCTTCCTTTTTGCCGTTGGTTCACCCTCCAGTGGCCGCTGCGGCCGGCGCATCGTGCTGATCTGAAGCCAGGAGCCAGGTGCTTCTCCTGGTCTCCCATGCGGGTGCAGGGCCCAAGGACTTGGGCCATCCTCCACTGCACTCCTGGGCCATAGCAGAGAGCTGGCCTGGACTCTTCCAGGGCAACCGGGATAGCATCCGGTGCCCCAACTGGGACTAGAACCCGGTGTGCTGGCGCCGCAAGGCGGAGGATTAGCCTGTTAAGCCACGGCGCCGGCCGTGATATTCTCTTTTTAAACATTTAAAAAGTCAGTTACTATTTATTAATGAGAGTCAGAGAGAAACAGACACAGAGAGACAGAGAGAGCTCATATCTACTGCTTCAATCCCCAAACTCCACTGATGGCTGGGCAGCCAGGAACTCAATCCAGGTCTCCTACATAGGTGGTCAGGGACCCAATTATTGGCCATCACCTGCTGCCTTCCAGGATATTTATTAGCAGGAAGCTGCAGTCACCTGGAGCTAGGGATGGAACCCAGTCTCTCTGATTTGGGATGTGGGCATCTTAACCACTAAGCTAACTGCCCTACCTGCCTGTGATAAAATTGTCTGACTTCATCAGCGCTGGTAAGAGTTGATGGCAGCTTTTAAAATAGTTCTTTCTTGGGAAGCTTTCGGTTTCTCATCCCCATCCCCTCATCCCTCTTCTTGAAATTTTTGCTGGCCAGGGAAACTTGACCTCCCTCAAGTATTTTACATAAACCACAGTCAGTCAGTCACCTTTTAAATTCCCCCTCTGTCTCAAATGTCCTGCTACTTCAATATGCATCCTCTGCTTCCTGCGACCTTCACTTCACATCTCTCCTATGAAGTGTCGTCCAGGGGAGTGCAGATCCTCCCTTCCTCCCTTCCTCCCTTCCTCCCTTCCTCCCTTCCTCCCTCCCTTCCTTCCTTCCTGTCTTCCATTTTATTTAAAAGAGTTACAGAGAGGCAGAGAGAAAAAGACAGAGAGAAGTCTCCATCCACTAGTTCACTCCCGAAATGGCTGCAATGGCCAGAGCTGCGCCAATTCGAAGCCAGGAGCCAGGAGCTTCTTCCGGGTCTCCCACGCGAGTGCAGGGACCCAAGGACTTGGGTCATCTTCTACTGCTTTCCCAGGGCATAGCAGAGAGCTGGATCAGAAGTGGAGCAGCTAGGACTCGAACTGGCACCCATATGGGATGCTGGCACTGCAGGCGGAGGCTTTAACTCGCTGCTCCACAGCACTTGCCCCCCGCCCACTTTCTTTCTTTTTTAAAGATTTATTTTTTATTGATCAGGAAAGCAGAGTTACTGAGAGAGGAGGAAAGAGAGAGAGAGGTCTTCCACCTGCTGGTTCATTCCCCAAATGGCCGCAACAGCTGGGGCTGGGCCAAGCTGAAGCCAGGAGCCGAACTTCTTCTGGGTCTCCCATGTGGGTTCAGGGCCCAAGCACTTGGGCCATCCTCCACTGCTTTCACAGGTCATTAGTAGGGAGCTGAATTGGAAGTAGAGCAGTTGGGTGTCAAACTGGTCCTCTAGTGTGGGGCACCAGTATCACAGGCGGAGGCTTAACCTGTGTGCCGCAGGGCTGGCCCAGGGAGTGCAGATTCCACTCCCTTTCTTTCCCTTTGCTACCGAGACCATGTGTATTTCAGCTGGTGGGTGACTCCTTAGCGTGATTTGTGAGCATGATGTGGAGATGGGCCCCGTCTGATCCTCAGTGGATTTGGAATGTAAGCAAGAAACCAGTCTGTTTCTTTTCTTGAAAGTCATCCATTTAGATCTCATTTGGAAGGTAGAGAGACAGATGAAGAGAGTTCTTCCATCCATTGGTTCATAGTCAGGCCTGGGCTATGCCAAACCAAACTCTGTGTATTCCACGTGGGTGGCAGGGATCCAAGTACTTGACCTGCTTCTTGCCAAGGTCTGCATTAGCAGGAAGCTGGATCAGAAGTGGAGTAGTCAGGACTTGAACCAAGCACTCAGAAAATGGAATGTGGGCATGCATGCCAGCCCAAACCCTTGTTTCTTCATTATCTGACATTTTGGAGGTTGTAGAACCTCATCTATCTATACCAAGAAGAAATTCAATTTTTTGAAAAATGATATTTCTAATTTTTTTTTTTTTGGACAGGCAGAGAGGACAGTGAGAGAGAGAGACAGAGAGAAAGGTCTTCCTTTTTGCCATTGGTTCACCCTCCAATGGCTGCCGCAGCCGGCGTGCCACGCTGATCCAAAGGCAGGAGCCAGGTGCTTCTCCTGGTCTCCCATGGGGTGCAGGGCCCAAGCACTTGGGCCATCCTCCACTGCACTCCTGGGTCATAGCAGAGAGCTGGCCTGGAAGAGGGGCAACTGGGACAGAATCCGGCGCCCCGACCGGGACTAGAACCCGGTGTGCCGGCGCTGCAGGCAGAGGATTAGCCTGTTGAGCTGTGGCGCCGGCCTCTAATTTTCTTTTAAATATTGAAATGTCAAACAGCTACATTTTAAATACAGCCTACTTCTTGTATTGAAACATAAAAACTGGAAAGTTGGAACCAGAATCAGTTCATGTGCTCAGCAATGAAGACTCAAAATCTCAGAGTATCACGCAGAAACATGCACAACAGATTTTAGAACACTCAGCAGAGAACTTGATAAGTTGAGCACCTAGCACAGGGTGGTATTAGTGCCTCTGGGGAGAAGCAGCCCTGCCCAAGCCTCGGGAACCCGTTTTCTTGTTTCTCTGGTGGCCAGGGTCTGGAGAAGTGCAGTTTTCAACTGGAGTAGTTTAAATATAAACAGCAAAGCAAAAGTCTGGGAGGGTTTGGCAGGTTTCAAAAAGGAATCTTGAACTTCTCACCCATTTTCAGGATGGCTATGCCTATAAACACTAAAGTTCATTAACATGATGAATCTGGCTATAAATTAGCTTTTCAATGTGGTTGTCAATGTCCGCCATAAACATTTTTGGGGGCTTGGCGCCATCTGCTGGTGGAATGTCAAGTTTGCAACTTCCCTCTGTGACTCCAGAAATAAAAGTTCTGTATGTGTTGAAAAGTTGCCTTGTCCCTTTAAAAATGTGCCAGTATTTCATGTTAATCTAAAATTTAAAAGTTAAAAACTGAAAAGGCACAACTAAAAGCGAATTACTTTACATTTTCTAATAAACACTTTGAAGTAAATAAATAAATTATTTAAAATGTTAATTTTGAGAGCTTGGAAACAGAGACCAAAGCCAGCTTTCTATACAATATAAGCAGCCTATAATTATGTGACAGTTTCAGTCCTGAATGAGTTCTTCTATATTTGAATTTAATTTTTCTTGAGAACATTTACATATAAAACTGTCAATATTTTCTTCATAGAAAAGCTTCGAATAAAGAATTTCCTGGCCGGCGCCATGGCTCAACAGGCTAATCTTCCGCCTTGCGGCGCCAGCACACCGGGTTCTAGTCCCGGTCGGGGCGCCGGATTCTGTCCTGGTTGCCCCTCTTCCAGGCCAGCTCTCTGCTATGGCCCAGGAGTGCAGTGGAGGATGGCCCAAGTGCTTGGGTCCTGCACCCGCATGGGAGACCAGGAGAAGCACCTGGCTCCCGGCTTCGGATCAGCGCGGTGCGCCGGCCATTGGAGGGTGAACCAATGGCAAAAAGGAAGACCTTTCTCTCTGTCTCTCTCTCTCTCACTGTCCACTCTGTCAAAAAAAAAAAAAAAAAAAAAAGAATTTCCTTTCATGCAGAAATTAGACATTCAATCAAACCTAAATGTATTATTTTACAATTTTTAAAAAGATTTATTTATTTGAAGTCAGCATTACACAGAGAGAGAGAAAGAGAGAGAGAGACAGGTAAAGTCTTCTATTCACTGGTTCACTTCCCAATTGGCTGCAACAGCTGGAGCTGTGCTGATCTGAAGCCAGGAGACAGGAACCTCTTCCAGGTCTCCCATGTGGGTGCAGGGACTCAAGGACTTGGGCCATCTTCTACTGCTTTCCCAGACCATAGCAGAGAGCTGGATCAGAAGTGGAGCAGCCAGGACTTAAACCGGTGCCCATATGGGATGCCGGCATTGCAGGCAGTGGCTTTACCCGCTACGCCACAGTGCCGACCCCATTATTTTACATTTCTACAAAATATATGAGCTAGGTGTGTGTGTGTGTGTGTGCTTGTTTGTGCACTTTCATACCAAGAATTGTTTTAAAACCACAAGGAGAAAGGAGAGCTGGAATACTGGTAAATGTCCACTTGGTGTCTGGCACTGCGAACTTGATAAGTTCAACCAACACAATCAACACTTCCAGCTGGCAGGGTGGGCCCAGCTCTACTGCTGAAGAACTGCATCACACAAATGCAAACATCTTAGGGGAAAGCCAAGGTTACTGAAACGGAGTGAATGCACTGGCTCCTATGAAGCTTTTCAGAAAAAACTGATTTAACACGTTTTCTCAGTCTTTTTTGTTTTCTTCTGTAGTGACTGATTTTTATCTTTGCTAATGAGAGTGAAAGGGTCTTATTTGATTTATCTGTAGGATAATAAAAACAGTCCCTCCCCACTACACCCTTGTCCATTGCTGTATCTGCAGGGATCAACAGAAACATCAAGGACGCTGAGTGGACATTGGCAGAAAGAGAGGGCGGGGGTAGGGAGGAACAGAGGGAGGGAGGGAAAGGGGAATACCATCTGGGGCTTGTCACTTAAGAGGCTGGCAAAGCTGCAGCAGATTTTTTGCCTGTGGCATGGGTGTGCTGTGCAAGTCACGTGGGGAGAAAGTTTGTGCCTACTGAGCTTGGGACAGGCCCTGCGCCACTTCCCAAATGTCCACAGCGGGCAAGACTGGTGTGGTCCCAAGTCAGCTCTACAAACTCCACGCAGGTATCCTATGTAGGTGGCAGGAGCCCAGCTTTTGAACCATCATACTTTGACCATCTTCCATGGCTTTCCCAGGTGCGTTAGCAAGGGGCTGGATTAGAAGCGGAGCAGCAGGGATGGGAACAGGTGCCCATGTGTGATGCCAGCATCACAGGTGGAGGCTCAACCTGCACACCACAGCAGCAGACCCCGTAAAATAATTTTCTGTAGCTCCTGACTTAGATTGTATCACACAGTCTTCGAAGTTAGTTCAAATATACAATTTAGCATGATGCACTTGATGGAAAACTGTAACACAGTACTTCATGTTTTTTGTTTTTTTTTTTTTTGTTGTTGTTGTTGTTGTTGTTGTTTTTTTTGTAGTCATCAGATGTAAGATTATGCTGACTTGAAAGAACAGGTTAATGAGATGAACTCTATTAGCTTTTAAACAAGTCTGAGGTTATTTGTTTCACCTGGGTTTTCATCTACATTTTTCTAGCTCATTAGTAATCCTAACACAGAACAGTACACTAACAAGGGAATAGACCACTCTCTAAAACACGAGGGCCATTTTCATGTTAGATTTGTTATTAAAAGTTACTCTGTGAGATTCTTGAAAATTTATCTCTAGTTTTACACACATTTGGCAAATATCTTCACAGTTGCAAACAGGCTTGACAAACCATGGCCCCAGGGCCAAATAGAGATTCTATATGGCTCAAACTTACAGTAGTCTTTGCATTTTAAAATGACTGGAAAAAAAATCAAAAGAAGAACAACATTTTGTTTTACGTGAAAATCATACCCGCTGCAATGTTGGTAAGCAAAGTGTAGCTGAGACACAGCTGGGCTTGCTTGTTTGTGGATCGCTTACAGCTGCCCTGTTCTTCATCTCCATGACCTGTGGGCCCTGCAACCTTTGCCTGTGCCTGCTCTAAAACACCACAGCAGAGCCCCTTCACAGCGCTGCAGGGCCTGTGCCTGAGGGCTTTCTCCACGTTTGAGCTCCCAGCAGGGCAGAAGAGACCCATGACTCAACACTTCCGGGGAGCACGGTGAGTGGACTTAGCTGGCCAGGGTTACTGGGCCAGCACCCCCAGCTCCCTGGTTCTGAGGGTGGCCTGTTTTGTACCTCTGTTGTTGAGTACGTCTTTGGTGCTATCCCTGGTGGCCCACGGTAGTAACTGCTCTGATAAATCCCATTTCGCTTATACTCTCAGCCACCACACTGTCTCCTGGGATCTGTTCCCACATCGACTACTTGCTCCAGAGTCTGCTGCTGGGGACCCCAAATGAAGACAATGCGCTTTGTTCCCATATTTATTATTTATGGTGTCACTTTGATACATACGCTGCCCACATGTGATGAAAAATGTATAGCCAAACATTGGGACCATTTTTTCCTTACTTCTAAAGGAAAGCCAGGTTTTATTAATTGATAGTTTTATTTTGTATGACATTTACAGACCATATTTATCTTGAAAGAGGCAGTTTGATAATTTCCTCATTTTTTTGAACATAAATGCCTATTGCTGGGAGAGTGATTCTTGAAGTATTGAATTAATCTTTCATATTGCAAAAATATTCCTTTCATCTTTTATGAGATTTATATTTTCTGGTTTTATACGGATAAAACTTTGCAGAAAACTTCTGCTCGAATTTTATTTTGCATCAATAATAAAGAGAAATAAACCCACTGTGAGGAGACCAAGGTAATTTTTTTTCTATTTGCTAATTAAGTGTAGGTTTGAAATGCTTAAGATTTCAGAATTCTGCAGCGGATGCTCATTTTTTCTCTTTATATACTCTCATTTGTGTGTGGTTAGTTAGAATCAGTCAACAGTGTTAGACCTAAATCTCTACTGCTTACTCCTCATTCAAGATTCAGCAGTTATCTATACATTGAATAAAACTTTACTACAAGTTACATTGCATGCTTGCTTTACTTGCTTAGTGAACATGATATTTGATGCCTTTTAAAAGTTACAAGGAGTAAATGTTTAAGAGAGAAAATTGAGGAGGAAAACCCTCAGGAATAAAGTTATCTTTTAAGTTATAACTTAAAAAAGGAATTTAAAAAAGAATAGAAGAAAGAAAAGAAAAAGAAAGCAAGGAGACCTCTGGCCTATGTTGCTTCCTAACCATGTGAGGACACATATAATACTTAATCTCTCTGTTCTCACTTACAAGTGGAAATAGTAACGTTGATTGACCATTGTACAACACAACTCTAGCACCCATATGATACCCACGTGCTTAGCATATTGCTCAAAACCTAGTCATTCCCCAAAGTTGGCTAAGTGACCCCAAAGGATGATGAATATATATATTTTTTCTTTTTGACAGGCAGAGTGGATAGTGAAAGAGAGAGAGACAGAGAGAAAGGTCTTCCTTTTTGCCGTTGGTTCACCCTCCAGTGGCCGCTGCGGCTGGCTCATCGCGCTGATCCGAAGCCAGGAGCCAGGTGCTTCTCCTGGTCTCCCATGCGGGTGCAGGGCCCAAGGACTTGGGCCATCCTCCACTGCACTCCTGGGCCATAGCAGAGAGCTGGCCTGGAAGAGGGGCAACTGGGACAGGATCGGTGCCCCGACCGGGACTAGAACCCGGTGTGCTGGCGCCGCAAGGCGGAGGATTAGCCTGTTGAGCCACGGCGCCGGCCAGGATGATGAATATTTAAAGGAATCTTCTGCCCTGGCTTTTACAGAGGGCATGGGTTCTTCGTCCCTTCACTCAGAGCTGGCGTTTGGATGTGCCGTCATTGGCAGGCATGAAGTGCCTCACGTCTGCTGTGCTTGGTTGGTTAAAGCAGCCGCCGACACAGGGGAGCAGGAGCAGACTGCACCTCTCCATGGGAGCAATAGCTAAGGGTTTGCAGTCACTGCTTTTTATGATGTTGATTTAATTATTCTATTTATGTGAGAGGCAGTCACAGAGAGATCGTCCATCCACTGGCTCACGCCCCACATGCCCATAATAGGCAGGAGCTCAATGTGGGTTTCCCTAGGGGGTGGCAGGAATCCAGCTACTGGAGTCCTCACTGCTGTTTCCCAGGGTGTGCATTAGAAGAGAGCAGAACAGGGATTGAAACCCACACACTCCACTATGGGGTGTGGGTATTCACACAGGCGGCTTACACTGTGGCGCCCAACACCTGCTTCTGTAGTCTGTCATTAACACAGCCCTTCTCGCTGGAAATTATCTACATGCCTCCCACATGCAAAATGCATTCACTGCCTTCCTCAGCCCTGCCAAATGTTGTTTTATCCCAGAATCAGTGAAAAGCAAGGATTCAGAGGTAGGCGAGTTTCCTCGTGTGGGATTCCTTGGGCACAGATCATTAAATTCACTTTCCAGGGGCGATTGCTATGGCACAAGAGGTTAATCCTCCCACATGGGTGCCAGTTCAAGTCCCAGCTGCTCCATTTCCGATCCAGCTCTCTGGTATGTCCTGGGAGAGCAGTAGAAGATGGCCCAAGTGCTTGGGCCCCTGCACCTGTGTGGGAGACCTGGAAGAAGCTCCTGGCTTTGGATTAGCTTAGCACCGATTGTTGCAGCCCTTTGGGGAGTGAACCAGCAGATGGAAGACCTTTCTCTCTGTCTCTCCCTCTCACTGTCTGTAACTCTACCTCTCAAATACATAAATAAAATCTTTAAAAATAAATTCAGTTCCAGTCATTCTAAAACCCTGTGCCTGCAAGAGAAAGGCTCTTTCTCTCCTCCCCTCTTCATTGCTTTCCCCACATCTGCTCCCTGCAGATCCTGGAAAGACAGAGATGGGAGACACGTGTAATAATAGGCATTACCAACAATAGAAGGAGAACAGGGGTAGGGGTTTCAGGTAGCAGTTAAGACCCTGATTCAGATGCCTAGTTTCCAGACCAGAGTGCCTGTGTTTGAGTCCTGGCTCCACTCATGATTCCAGCTCCCTGCTAATGTACACCTTGAGTAGCAGCAAGTGATGGCTCAGGGAGTTAGGTCCCTGCCACTCACATTGGAGACTCAGCTTGAGTTCCCAGGTCCTAGCTATGGGCTAGCACAGCCCTGGCTATTGTGGGCATTTGGAGAATGAACCAGTGAATGAGAGTTATTTGTCTGCCTTTCAAATAAATAAGTAAACCAAACATCTTAAAAAGAACAGAGGGGACCAGTACTGTGGTGTAGTAGGTTAAGCTTCTGCCTGCAGTGCCAGCATTCCATGTGGGCACTGGTTTGAGCTCTGGCTGCTCCACTTCTGATCCAGCTCCCTGCTGGTGTGCCTAGGAACATAGTGGAAGATGGCTCAAGTCCTTTGGCCCCTGTACCTGCATGGGAGACCCAGAAGAAGCTCTTGGCTCTGGCTTTGGATCAGTCTAGCTCTGGCTGTTGCAGGCATTTGGGGAGTAAAACAGTGGATGACAGACCTTTCTTTCTGTCTCTCCCTCTCTGTAACTCTGCCTCTCAAATAAATAAATCTTAAAAAAAGAAAAAAAAAAAAAAAGAGAACTGAAGCCAGTATCAGTTGTTGATTACAATAGGCAGATAGGTTCCCTGGAAGATGCGCTAATTCCTAGAGCCTTGACAAAAGGGCTTGGCTGATGTGATTAAGGTTAAGGATCTGAGATGGGAAGAATATTCTGGATTGTCCATGTAGGCCCAACCTGGTTGGTGATTACCTGACTCCATGAAGGGTGTGTTGGACCGAGTCTGTGGCGGGTGAGGAGATGGAAAATAGTGGCTATGAGCCACATGTGATGAGTTCTGGATGCGGGGTAGGGCCCTGAGTGTTCAGGCAGGTGTGCAATGGAGAGCTGGCTCCTGTATCATCACAAGATGCTAGGTTCTGCTAATGACCAGGACGAGCAGGACACAGTTTCTCCCTCATGGTCCCCAGAAAGGACCGCTCTCCAGGCAATGGCTTGGTTTTGGTTGGCTGAAAAACTCTTATGGGACTTCCAGTCCAGAGACTTGCACAGCACAAATGTATGTTGTTTTGATCTGGCAAGTTATGGTAGTTTTTTAAGGCAATTGTGGATCTCCAGCATTGCACAGGTGGCCAATGCCTCAATGGGGTTCCAGTTCCACCCCCAGGCCTGCCCTGGGCCCGTCTCTGTGCTCTTACTTTTGTCCTCTCTCTAATCCCTCCTTTGCCATGTGCCGTGCTGGTAGTCGGGGGATTTCCCAACCTGCTTCCTACCCTCTGTGGAGTGTTGGTGGCCCATGGGCTCTTCTGGTTACCTTCTTTTTGTGACCTACCCTCAGCTGCTGCACATCATCACTCTGTTGTTGGAAGAGTCACAGTATCCCCAGGTTCAAGCGGAGGTGACATTGACTCAACCGAGAGGACAACAAAGACTCTGTAACTGTCTGAGTCTACTACAGCCCTGTTGCACTTTTTGACGTTCCTGGATGGGATTGCACTGGCAAGACATTCTTTAGCCCTCTTACAAAGGACTTGATTTATCTGAGTCATGCCAGCAAACCCAACAGAGCAGACATTCTCCGCAGCTTCCTTCATAGGTGGTTTAGGGGAGGTCTTCTGCAAAGACGCTCATGGAATCAGGGAGTAAGTTTGTATTTTTTTTCCCAAAAACATTTTATTTTTTTAAAATTTTTTTTAAGGGAAAGGATTTATTGGGGAACACCCTACAGACCAGAGTGAAGGGGCAGCGAAGGAAAAAGAGAAAGAGAGTATAAGAGAGAGAGAGAGAGACAGAGGAGAGAAGATAGAGAGACGAGCCAAGAGAGAGGAGAGAGCGCAGGAGAGAAGAACCAAGAGAGCACGTGTTCAGGAACAGGCCCTTTTAAAACTTCACCTGAGGGCGGGCAGGGAAGCAGGAGCAGCAAATCCCATTAGGATGGGGGTGGAGCCTGGCTCAGGTAGCTGGGCAATGCAGCCACCTGGCTAAAACTGCCCCAGAAACATTTTATTTAAGGTACACAAACTTCATGCATTTCTTTCCACTGGGATCTCACTCACAGAGATCATTCATTTAGGTCTTTTTTTTTTTTTTCCATGATATCTTGGCTTTCCATGCCTGCTATACTCTCATGGGCTCTTCAGCCAGATCTGAATGCCTTGAGGGCTGATTCTGAGGCCAGAGTGTTGTTTAGGACATCTGCCATCCTATGAGTCTGCTGTGTATCCCACTTCCCATGTTGGATCTTTCTCTCCCTTTTTGATTCTATCAGTTAGTATTAGCAGATACTTGTCTTGTTTGTGTGATCTCTTTGACTCTTAGACCTATCAGAGCTATCAATTGTGAGCTGAAATTGATCACTTGGACTAGTGCGATGGAATTGGTACGTGCCATCTTGATGGAATTGTGTTGGAATCCCCTGGCACATTTCTAACTCCACCATTTGCGGCCAGACCGATTGAGCATGTTCCAAATTGTTCATCTCCTCCCTCTCTTTTTCCACTCTTAGATTTAACAGGGATCACTTTTCAGTTAAAATTTAAACACCTAAGAATAATTGTGTGTTAATTACTGAGTTCAACCAATAGTACTAGAACAACAACAACAACAACAAATACTAAAAAGGATAAAGTATTACATTGTACATCTAAAGTCAGGACAGGAGCTGATCAGTTCATTGTTGCTTATAGTGTCCATTTCACTTAACAGGTTTCCCCTTTGGCGCTCAGTTGTCACCGATCAGGGAAAACAAATGATATTTTTCTCTTTGGGACTGGCTTAATTCACTCAGCATGATGTTTTCCAGATTGCTCCATCTTGTTGCAAATGACTGGGTTTCATTGTTTCTTACTGCTGTATAGTATTCTATGGAGTGCATGTCCCATAATTTCTTTATCCAGTCTACTGTTGATGGGCATTTGGGTTGGTTCCAGGTCTTAGCTATTGTAAATTGAGCTGCAATAAACATTAATGTGCAGATGGCTTTTTTATTTGCCAAATTAATTTCCTTTGGGTAAATTCCAAGGAGTGGGATGGCTGGGTTGTATGGTAGGGTTATGTTCAGGTTTCTGAGGAATCTCCAGACAGACTTCCATAGTGGATTAACCAGTTTGCATTCCCACCAACAGTGGGTTAGTGTCCCTTTTTCCCCACATCCTCTCCAGCATCTGTTGTTGGTAGATTTCTGAATGTGAGCCATTCTCACCGGAGATGGAACCTCATTGTGGTTTTAATTTGCATTTCTCTGATTGCTAGTGATCTTGAACATTTTTTCATGTGTCTGTTGGCCATTTGGATTTCCTCTTTCGAAAAATGTCTATTGAGGTCCTTGGCCCATCTCTTAAGTGGGTTGTTTGTTTTGTTGTTGTGGATTTTCTTGATTTCTTTGTAGATTCTGGTTATCAATCCTTTATCTGTAGTATAGTTTGCGAATATTTTTTCCCATTCTGTTGGTTGCCTCTTCACTTTCCTGACTGTTTCTTTTGAAGTACAGAAACTTCTCAATTTGATGCAATCCCAAATGTTAATTTTGGTTTTGACTGCCTGTGCTGTTGGAGTATTTTCCAGGAAGTCTTTGCCTGTGCCTATATCTTGCAGGGTTTCTCCAATGCTCTCTAATAATTTGATGGTTTCAGTTCGTAGATTTAAGTCTTTAATCCATGTTGAGTGAATTTTTGTGTAAGGTGATAGGTATGGGTCTTGCTTCAAGCTTCTGCATGTGGAAATCCAATTTTCCCAGCACCATTTATTGAATAGACTGTCCTTATTCCAGGGATTAGATTTGGATCTTTGGTCAAATATAAGAAGACGTTAAAGATCTCTACAATGAAAACTACAAAACCTTACAGAAAGAAATAGAAGAGGATACCAAAAAATGGAGAAATCTTCCATGCTCATGGCTTGGAAGAATCAATATCATCAAAATGTCTATTCTCCCAAAAGCAATTTATACATTCAATGCAATACCCATCAAGATCCCGAAGACCTTCTTCTCAGATCTAGAAAAAATGATGCTGAAATTCATATGGAGACACAGAAGACCTCGAATAGCCAAAGCAATCCTGTACAACAAAAACAAAGCCGGAGGCATCACAATACCTGATTTTAGGACATACTACAGGGCAGTTGTTATCAAAACAGCATGGTACTGGTACAGAAACAGATGGATAGACCAATGGAACAGAATAGAAACAACAGAAATCAATCCAAACATCTACAGCATTTCATAGTTTTAAAAGTGTGAATTTTCCAAGTTGCCCTGCCTTGGTCCCCTACCTAGATTTTCTGTTTTCTCTGTGCAAGTGAATTACTTCAGCTCATTCCTGAATGCAGAGAATACTACTACTACTACTACCACCACCACCATTACTGCTACCACTGCTACTGTTACTAGTGGTAGAAGTAGTAGACTTCTACCACTACTGTTACTACTACTACCATTGCTACTACTGCTGCTACTACTACTGCTACTACTAGTACCATTACTGCTGCTACTACTACTGCTACTACTACTACCATTACTGCTACTGCTACTACTACTACCATTGCTACTATTACCACTGCTACTAGTACTACTGCTACTACTGCTACTGCTGTTACTACTACTGCTAATGTGCTTATAGAGTTGCCTCAACAGTTCGTTCAGATATTTATTGTACATGAAACAATGTTCTTGGAAGATTGGCCCTAGTTCACAGTAAGAAGTACATTCAAAAATGTATATATGAATTGAAATAAAATTATCACAATATAATACTTGCTAAGTATGCTAACCATAAATGCTGATATTTTCGAATGTATTTAATTTTAAAAATGTATGTTGGTAAAGAAAGACCCACTTGTTTTCTTTTTTTTAAACTTTTATTTAATGAATATAAATTTCCAAAGTACAGCTTATGGATTACAATGGCTTCCCCCCTATAACTTCCCTCCCACCCGCAACCCTCCCCTCTCCCACTCCCTCTCCCCTTCCATTCACATCAAGATTCATTTTCATTTCTCTTTATATACAGAAGATCAATTTAGTGTATATTAAGTAAAGATTTCAACAGTTTGCACCCACATAGAAACACAAAGTGAAAAATATTGTTTGAGTACTAGTTATAGCATTAAATCACAATGTACAGCATATTAAGGACAGAGATCCCACATGAGGAGTAAGTGCACAGTGACTCCTGTTGTTGGCTTAACAAATTGACACTTTTGTTTATGGCATCAGTAATCACCCTAGGCTCTTGTCATGAGTTGCCAAAGCTATGGAAGCCTTTTGAGTTCAACTACTCTTATCATATTTAGACAAGGCTATAGTCAAAGTGGAAGTTCTGTCCTCCCTTCAGAGAAAGGTACCTCCTTCTTTGATGACCTATTCTTTCCACTGGGATCTCACTTGCAGAGATCTTTGATTTAGGTCATTTTTTTTTTTTTTTTGACAGAGTGTCTTGGCTTTCCATGCCTGAAATACTATCATGGGCTTTTCAGCCATATCCGAATGCATTAAGGGCTGATTCTGAGGCCAGAGTGCTGTTTAGGACATCCGCCATTCTATGAGTCTGCTGTGTATCCCGCTTCCCATGTTGGATCGTTCTCTCCCTTTTTTGTTCTATCGGTTAGTATTTTCAGACACTAGTCTTGTTTATGTGATCCCTTTGATTCTTAGTCCTTTCATTATGATCAATTGTAAACAGAAATTGATCAAATGGACTAGTGAGATGGCATTGGTACATGCAACCTTGATGAGATTGAATTGGAATCCCCTGGTGTGTTTCTAACTCTACTGTTTGGGGCAAGTCCGATTGAGCATGTCTCAAATTGTACATCTCTTCCCTCTCTTATTCCCACTCTTATATTTAACAGGGATCACTTTTCAGTTAAGTTTCAACACTTAAGAATAACTGTGTATTAATTACAGAAGTCAACCAATAGTATTAAGTAGAACAGATAAAAAAAATACTAAGAGGGATAACTTATTAAGTTGTTCATCAACAGTCAGGGCAAGGGCTGATCAAGTCACCGTTTCTCATAGTGTCCGTTTCACTTTAACAGGTTTCCTTTTTGGTGCTCGGTTAGTTGTCACCAATCAGGGAGACCATATGATATTTGTCCCTTTGGGATTGGCTTATTTCACTCAGCATAATGTTTTCCAGATTCCTCCATTTTGTTGCAAATGACTGTATTTCATTTTTTTTTTACTGCTGTATAGTATTCTATAGAGTACATATCCCATAATTTCTTTATCCAGTCTATTGTTGATGGGCATTTAGGTTGATTCCAGGTCTTAGCTATTGTGAATTCAGCAACAATAAATATTAAGGTGCAGACCGCTTTTTTGTTTGCCAATTTAATTTCCTTTGGGTAAATTCCAAGAAGTGGGATGGCTGAGTTGAATGGTAGGGTTATATTAAGGTTTCTGAGGAATCTCCAGATTGATTTCCATAGTGGCTTAACCAGTTTGCATTCCCACCAACAATGGGGTAGTGTCCCTTTTCCCCACATCCTCTCCAGCATCTGTTGTTGGTGGATTTCTGAATGTGAGCCTTTCTCACCAGGGTGAGATGAAACCTCACTGTGGTTTTGATTTGCATTTCCCTGATTGCTAGTGATCTTGAACATTTTTTCATGTGCCTGTTGGCCATTTGGATTTCCTCTTTTGAGAAATGTCTATTGAGGTCCTTGGCCCATCTCTCTCTCTTTTTTTTTTAAATTAATTAATTAATTAATTTATTTATTTTGACAGGCAGAGTGGACAGTGAGAGAGAGACAGAGAGAAAGGTCTTCCTTTTGCCGTTGGTTCACCCTCCAATGGCCGCCGCGGTAGGTGCGCTGTGGCCGGTTCACCGCGCTGATCCGAAGGCAGGAGCCAGGTGCTTCTCCTGGTCTCCCATGGGGTTCAGGGCCCAAGCATTTGGGCCATCCTCCACTGCACTCCCAGGCCACAGCAGAGAGCTGGCCTGGAAGAGGGGCAACCGGGACAGAATCCAGCACCCCGACCGGGACTAGAACCCAGTGTGCCGGCGCCGCAAGGCGGAGGATTAGCCTAGTGAGCCGCGGCGCTGGCCCTTGGCCCATCTCTTAAGTGGGTTGTTTGTTTTGTTGTTGTGGAGTTTCTTGATCTCTTTGTAGATTTGATTATTAATCCTTTATCTGTAGCATAGTTTGCAAATATTTTTTCCCATTCTGTCGGTTGCCTCTTCACTCTCCTGACTGCTTCTTTTGCAGTACAGAAACGTCTCAATTTGATGCAATCCCAATTGTTAATTTTGGCTTTGACTGCCTGCGCCTCCAGGGACTTTTCCATGAAGTCTTTGCCGGTGCCAATATCTTGCAGGGTTTCTCCAGTGTTCTCTAATAATTTGATGGTGTCAGGTCGTAGATTTAGGTCTTTAATCCATGTTGAGTGGATTTTTGTGTAAGGTGAAAGGTAGGGGTCTTGCTTCATGCTTCTGCACGTGGAAATCCAGTTTTCCCAGCACCATTTATTGAATAGACTGTCCTTGTTCCAGGAATTGGTTTTGGATCCTTGATCAAATATAAGTTGGCTGTAGATGTTTGGGTTGATTTCTGGTTTTTCTATTTTGTTCCATTGGTCTATCCATCTGTTTCTGTACCAGTACCATGCTGTTTTGATAACAACTGCCCTGTAGTATGTCCTGAAATCTGGTATTGTGATGCCTCCGGCTTTGTTTTTGTTGTACAAAATTGCTTTAGCTATTTGAGGTCTCCTGCATCTCCATATGAATTTCAGCATCATTTTTTCTAGATCTGAGAAGAATGTCTTTGGCATCTTGATTGGTATTGCATTGAATCTATAAATTGCTTTTGGGAGAATGGACATTTTGATGATGTTGATTCTTCCAATCCATGAGCATGGAAGATTCCTCCATTTTTTTTGGTATCCTCTTCTATTTCTTTCTTTAGGATTTTGTAATTTTCATCGTAGAGATCTTTAACATGCTTGGTTAAGTTTATTCCAAGGTATTTGATTGTTTTTGTAGCTATTGTGAATGGGATTGTTCTTAGAAGTTCTTCCTTAGCCGTGGCATTGCCTGTGTATACAAAGGCTGTTGATTTTTGTGCATTGACTTTATATCCTGCTACTTTGCCAAACTCTTCTATGAGTTCCAATAGTCTCTTAGTAGAGTTCTTTGGATCCCCTAAATAAAGAATCATGTCATCTGCAAAGAGAGATAGTTTGACTTCTTTCTTCCCAATTTGTATCCCTTTAATTTCTTTTTCTTGCCTGATGGCTCTGGCTAAAACTTACAGAACTATGTTGAATAGTAGTGGTGAGAATGGGCATCCCTGTCTGGTACCCGATCTCAGTGGAAATGCTTCCAACTTTTCCCCATTCAATAGGATGCTGGCCATGGGTTTTTCTTAAATTGCTTTGATTATATTGAGGAATGTTCCTTCTATACCCAATTTGCTTAGGGTTTTCATCATGAAAGGGTGTTGAATTTTATCAAATGCTTTCTCTGCATCTATTGAGATAATCATATGGTTTTTCTTCTGCAGTGTGTTAATGTGGTGTATCACATTGATTGTTTTGTGAACACTGAACCATCCCTGCATGCCAGGGATAAATCCCACTTGGTCTGGGTGGATGATCTTTCTGATGTGTTGCTGTATTCTATTGGCCAGAATTTTATTGAGGATTTTTGTGTCTATATTCATCAGGGATATTGGTCTGTAATTTTCTTTCAATGCTGCATCTTTCTCTGGCTTAGGAATTAAGGTGATTCTGGCTTCATAGAAAGAATTTGGGAGGATTCCATCTTTTTCGATTGTTCTGAATAGTTTGAGAAGAAATGGAGTCAGTTCTTCTTTAAATGTCTGGTAGAACTCAGCAGTGAATCGATCTGGTCCTGGGCTTTTCTTTGTTGGGAGGGCCTTTATTACTGTTTCAATTTCTTTCTCAGTTATGGGTCTGTTTAGGTTTTCTATGTCTTCCTGGTTCAATTTAGGTAGGTTGCATGTGTCCAGGAATCTATCCATTTCTGACAGATTTCCCTGTTTGCTGGCACACAACTCTTTGTAGTAATTTCTGATGATTCTTTTTATTTCTGTGGTGTCACATTTCCTTTTTCATCTCTGATTGTATTGATTGAAAGACCCACTTGTTTTCAAAACCCACCAATAGGTAAAAAATGCAATTGTTTAAACGTTGATATGGACAAGTTATTCAGTGTCAACTATGTGGATCCATCTGCGCTTTTATCTAAGATCATTCACAAATGGCAGTTGGGGGACTGGGTCTAAAGATTAGTAAGCGTGACTCCCACAGCCTTAGCTTTCAGACGGTGTGGAGTGGACTTCGATGTTTAATTATTGCTCATTTTTCTTTTTAAAGATTTATTTGTTTATTTGAAAGTCAGAGTTACACAGAGAAAGAAGGAGAGGCAGAGAAGAGAGAGAAGTCTTCCAACCACTGGTTCACTTCCCAGATGGCCACAATGGCTGGAGCTAAGTTGATCTGAAGCCAGGATCCAGGAGCTTCTTCTGGGTCTCCCATACAGGTGCAGGGGCCCAAGGACTTGGGCCATCTTCTACTGCTTTCCCAGGCCACAGCAGAGAGCTGGAAGGGAAGTGGAGCAGCCAGGACTAGAACCTGAGCCCATAATGGGATGCTGGTACTGCAGGTGATGGCTTTACCTGCTATGTCACAGTGCTGGCCCCAAGTCCTTTGTTAATTGTAGCCTGTGTGCTTCCACTGCCTGCTGGTTATGGGTACACTGGGAGACACTGGTTCTCAGCCTGGAACACGTTAGGATCACTTGGGAACTTTAAAAGCCCTGCCACCTGGGTCTTAAACATAGAAATTATTAATTTTGGCTGGCGCCACGGCTCACTAGGCTAATCCTCTGCCTTGCGGCGCCAGCACACCGGGTTCTAGTCCTGGTCGGGGTACGGATCCTGTCCCGGTTGCCCCTCTTCCAGGCCAGCTCTCTGCTGTGGCCAGGGAGTGCAGTGGAGGATGGTCCAAGTGCTTGGGCCCTGCACCCACATGGGAGACCAGGAGAAGCACCTGGCTCCTGCCATCGGATCAGCGCGGTGCGCCGGTTGCAGCACGCCTACCGCGGCGGCCATTGGAGGGTGAACCAACGGCAAAAGGAAGACCTTTCTCTCTGTCTCTCTCTCTCACTGTCCACTCTGCCTGTCAAAAATAAAAAAAAAAAAGAAATTATTAATTTTTCTGGGGTGATCTGGACAGTAGGACTTTTAAAACCTCTCCAGGTGTTTCTAATATACATGCAAGATTGAGAACAGCTGTCTTGAAGTAACATTTTACTGTTGTTTCTAATTAAAAAAACACATTTATTTTGTCTAAGAATCCCAAACATTTTTTTTTTCTATAAAGTTTCCTGAAGGACCAAATAAATGATAAAGAAGTATTTTTAGGTCTCCATGTCTTGGTAAATTATTAGAAATTGAGTTTAAAAAGCCTGCAGAGCCTTTTCATTTTATAAAATCTCTGGGATGTAAGCCAGAACCATCAGAGCCATGTCAAAAACAGTGCGGATAGATGCTTGTAATTAACCCTATGGAAAGAGTATCTGTTGAAAATCTTGTGTCTAGGGGTGGCCCTGTGGCGTAGTAAGCTAGGCCTCTGCCTGTGGCACTGGCATCCCATGTGGGTGCTGGTTCATATTCTGGCTGTTTCTTTTCCAATCCAGCTCTCTGCTTGTGGCCTGGGAAAGCAGTGGAAGATACCCCAAGCACTTGGACCCTGCACCCATGCAGGGGACATGGAAGAGGTTCCGGGCTCCTAGCTTCAGATAGGCCCAGCTCCAGCTGTTATGGCCTTTTGGGGAGTGAACCAGCAGATGGAAGACCTCTCTCTCTGTCTCCCTCTCTCTCTCTGCAACTCTGTGTCTCGAAGAAATAAATAATATCTTTAAAATCTAGTTTCTATATTAGGCACTTTGGGAGGTATTATCAATTCTTTAGTAACTAGTTTATGGTAGAACATAACATCTTACAAAAATAAAATGACATCAATGGCAAAACTTCCCTCTGCTGCAAATGATGGCTTCTGCATTGCCTACTTGGTCACGTGCAGTTTCGTTATTATTTTTACAACGTTTATTTACTGGAAAGGCAGAGTGACAGAGAGAGCAAGAGACTGATCTTCCATTCAGTGGCTCACTCTGCAAATGCTTGGGACTGGCTAGGCTGAAGCAGGGAGCCAGAAACTCCACCCGGGTTTCCCGCGTGTGTGGCAGGAACCCAAGTACTTGGGCCATCACGTGCTGCCTCCCAAGTGCTTTAGACTTGGGGGCTGAGCCAGAATTCGAACCCAGGTTCAGCAGTGTGGGATGTGGGCCTCGCAAGCTGAGTCTGGACTAGTGAGCCACAATGCCCACCACAGAGAAGCTTTAACTGTAGGCTGTCCTGGTTCAATACAGGCACTCCTCCAGAGCAAAGTCTTTGGTCTGGGTAAGAAGGCAGGCTTTTGTTCAGCAGGAATTTAATTATTAAAAGTAAACATGATCTAATGTTTCATTTGGGTTTTCTGAACGATTGGATAATTTGGTCAGCGTTGCTTTCTAAAAGGCATGTAAGAAAGTCAAACCATAAGAAGCAACTGCTGTGGCACAGAGAAGATGATTGGTAAATTCATGTGCTTTCCCCTATTTAACATGCAATTCAAAGTGGGTGTAGGTTTGCCCGACTCTAAGTACCTCTGTATTGGTGACTTGCTTACAGAGAACAAATATAAGAAGGGAAAGGCTGTGAGTGTGTGTTCTGTGGTTAACCCATGGTTGTAAAGCTGGAGCTTCTGCCTGGGTAGGAAGGACTTCCCCCAGGGCGCCCACTTCACCAGCAGCTGCACGGAGAGATGCAGGCCTAAAGAGCATATTGTGAGCACACCAGTCCTTGGCACTGAGAGTACGTAGGCAGTGGAGAGACACGAGGTGTGGAATATTGGAAAGTAGAAACTGGTCATACAAGAAACAAAATTAGTGAGAGTGGGGTTCTTAATTTTTTTTTTGGCAAAGATTAATTTTTTTAAAGCTAGAGATAGAGAAAATCTTCCATCCACAAGTTCACCCCCACATGACCCCAATGGCCAGGTCCGAGCCAGGCCAAAGCCAGGAGTTTGGAACTCTATCTGGCCTCTTGCATGGGTGGCAGGGGCCCACACACTCGGGCCATCATTGTTAGCCTTCCCAGGCACATTAGCAGAGAGTTGGATTAGAAGAAGAGCAGCTGGACTCGAAGCCCAGCACTTGATAAGGGCTGCTGGGAAGCATGTGGCAGCTTAACCTGCCACACCACAATGCAGGCCTGTTTTTTCTCAAATCTAAAAACAATCCTAAAAGTCGACTTGACATTGGAAATTAAAAGAAACTTTTGCAACCTGTCAATAATAATAAATTGGTCAACCAGGCCAGGAGAAAGATTGACATTTCTATTCTCTCTGTAGACAATATGACCAAATGGCTGTGATCAAAGAATATGCAGATTGAAAAATGTAGAAAGCAATGTTACAAAGGTATCATACATCAGCTTTGGAAAATCAGCAACTTGCTGTTACATCTCTTTCTAAACAAGCATTCAGTTTTGTCCCCAGTTCTGTTTTATTTACAGCTTGGCACCCACGCAAGCATGGATGCCCCCGCCATTCTCCCTGCAGCGAATCTCCTTGTGCTTATCCTCACTTGTCTTTCAGGTCCTAATTTTGTGCACCATCTCCCTCCTTCCTTTCTGCCTTTCAGGCTGTGGTTCTACTGATGGCCAATCACACTGGAGCAAAATGTCTGAGTCTTCGCTTGCTACTGCCTGGGTTCTTCAGCACTAGCCCCAGACTCCCCAACATATTTGCTTCTGCTCACGTGCTCCTGACCGAGCAGCTGCATTTGAAAAGAGTTGCTCTGGAGAGAGCAGACCCTAAATCTCTCTTACGGTTATTAGTTATGGGAATTTGAGGGCCCTGTTAGCCATTAGATAAAGGAGAAAAGCACTATGGAGGTTTTTAACATCTCCCGTTATGATTTTCTCTTCTGATGTTGATTTCTATTTGGAAGCTAATTTGTTGATCTGGGATTGGTTGATCCAGAACACTGACATGGAAATAATCAGAAAAAGATAGAAAGCAAAGTGGTGGAGAGGAGAAAAGGGAGATTTTCTTAAAAAGACTTGTTTATTTGGAGACAGAATGATATAGAGCAAGAGAGAGAGAGAGAGATATCTTCCATCTGTTGGTTTACTCCTCAAATGGCTGCAAATGCTTGGCCTGGCTGCAACCAGGAGCCTAGAGCTAAATCTGGGTCCCCCATGTGGGTGGCAGGAGCCCAAGTTCTTGAACCATTTTCTGCTGCCTAAGCAGGCACATCAACAGGGAGCTGGATTGGACAAGGAACAACTGGGACTAGAACTGGCACTCCAATATGGGATGCTGGTGGCAGCTTAGCTCACTGCACCTCAATGCTGGCCCCAAAAGAGAGGTTTTCATTTGTAGAGAGGTAGATGGGAAAAATAACTATCAGCTCTGTGGCTGATAATGGAGACACCTGCTATCTTCCTTAGGTGTGGCATTTGATAAAAAGGCCTCCATGCTGACTCCCATTGGTTAATCTAGCTCAGGAAATGAGTTACTTCACTGGAGTCTGAACGCTCATTCCTGATCCTTCCCAGTAAAGACACAAGACAGCACTCCTGATACTCGGTATGAATCCAGATTTCCCTCTCTCTTTTAGGTAGGGCCCTCACTCTCCTATGCATTTCTCTCTCTGAAATAAAAGTTTAAAAAAGATACCAAGATGGCAGTGTGAATGATGTCAGCTTCATGAAAAGTCAACTGACAGATGAGACTGTGCTTTGTAAGGCTTTGGAAAACTGTTGTAGCTGTTCTTTTGCTTTATTTTTAAATTTGTTTTTAAAGATTTATTTTATTTACTTGAAAGGCAGAGTTAGAGAGAGAGAGAGAGAGAGAGAGAGATTTTTCATTTGCTGTTCATTCCCCAAATGGCCCCAATGACACGAGTGGGCTGGTCTGAAGCCAGGAGTCAGGAGCTTCTTTCAGGTCTCCCACATGGGTGCATGGACCCAAGCACTTGGACCACCATCCACTGCTTTCCCAGGCACATTAGCAGGGAGCTGGACTGGAAGTGGAGCAGCCAGGTCTTGAACCTGCATCCATATTGGATGCCAGCACTGTAGAAAGTGGCTTAACCTGCTATACCATAGTGCCAACCCCTGTAACTGTTCTTTGATGGGTAAAGAAAAGGAGAAACCACAGGCAACAATCTCCCTGATACTAGAAAAAAGTTAATGAAATTATTTTCAAAGAGTGAAGGAAGATGGAGGAGTAAATAAAACTGCATGGATGTTTTAAAAGTTAAGCAGAGGGTCAGTGCTGTGGCATGGTGGGTAAAGCTGCAGCCTGCACTGCCAGCATCCCACATGGGTGCCGCATTGAGACTCAGCTACTCCTCTCCTGATCCAGCTCTCAGCTATGGCCTGGGAAAGCAATAGAAGATGGCCCAAGGCCTTGAGCCCCTGCACTCATGGGGAAGACCTAGAAGAAGCTCCTGACTCCTGGCTTTGGACTGGCACAGCTCCAGCCTTGGCAGCCAGCTGGGGAGTGAACTAGTGGATGGAAGATCTCTCTCTTTCTGCCTTTCTGTCTCTCTTTGTAACTCTGCCTTTCAAATAAATAAGTAAATCTTAAAAAAAAGAGGTCATATTGTGTTTGATATTTGATTATATGATTTGGCTGCAGATGATTTTAACAGTGTGAGTGAGAGGGGAATGGGAGAATGTGTTTTCAATGTACTTGATGCCAACAATGTGCCCCTGATAGAAGTAAATGCAAAATTGTGGGAAATTACTATCTTGGCAAGGATAGGGAATTTCAGTGCCTCACTTTTTTTTCCAAAATATTTCACCTATTCATTACTGAATCAACCCACAAGTGACAACCCCAATCAAATACTGTCTAGACAATGGTGACATCTTCAGCTTAACATGGTTAAGAAGACAATGGCCTTCAAATAGCTTCAACGTGTATGCCAACTCAAGTGCAATTCCTTATAGATCCAGCATAGTTCTTCTCCAATATCTCCTCTTTGAGTTATACCTGATTTTATTCCCATATTTCATCCAAATCCATTGGGGAATGGGGCAATTTTTTCTCGTTTTTTTTTTTTTTTTTTTTTTTTTTTAATCAGGGATCTCTTGATTCTAAAAGTCTTGTGAGAAGACAAGGTGAGGAGGAGTCAGGTATACTCACTGTGATAGCACAGAACAGGAGAAAACCCACTGCCTCGCTTTGTGCAGGGTGTGAAGAAAACAATACTATCAAGAGCGGTTTTCAACATTCTGTAAGCACATCCTGGTGCTAAGGCATATTGGGAATGAGGTAGATACTCCGCAGAAGCCGCCTGGGCTTGGGAGTGATGGTTTAGTAGGGCAAAGGCATTGTTGCAAAAGTCCTGCTCCAGTTCTGTGGTGGCTGCATGCCACGGTGCATGGCAGGGGCAAATTCCAACCTGACTGTTGAGCAAACTCTATGCTTCTGCAATTCAAATTTCCCTTGTCTTCTTTTTATTGCCCCTGGTTTTTCTAGTGATCTCTATTTGATATGTTGCAGAAGTCTATTTATATATCAGCATCTGTTCTTTGACCTTTTTCATCTGTGAAATGGCTTTGGCACCTGTCCACACTGAAGAGGGGTGATGAAAATTTTGTTTTGCAAGGTATTTTCAAGCTTTTTCTCTCTCTTATAGTGCCTAAGAATATACAATTAGCTCATTTATTAAGAGGCTATCAGGGGAGGGCCATGGCTGTCTATATTGATATCTATGTTACTGTATATCTCTGGTGTTTTTGGCTGCAAGGAACAAAAGCTGTCTCTAATAAGCTTAGGTTGAAAAGGAAGGAACTGAGAGTTTAATCCACAAGCTCAGAAGCAGAGAAAGAGTTGAAAATTCAAGGTCAACAATCAGAGTGGCTCCACCTATGTCTCCTGTGGTGAGGACTCACAGAGACTTTCCTTAGGTTCCTTAGCCTTGGAATGCCTAAGCTCCAAATTCCTCCCATTCCTTGGGATTCTGCTCAGGTTTCAGGTCCTACCTGGGAGAGGTGGATTGCAAGCATGGGCTGTGAGCTTCCCCTGGACCAATGGTTTTGGGAAGGAATCTTCATGGTCTGGGGTGTGAGCTAGCCCAGTTAGGTTTGGCAAGCCTGTCAGAATGCCATAGCATAGAAGCCCAGAGGAAGAGCAGAGTGGCTTAACCAGAATAAAGTGAAATGGGCTCAGGGCAAGAACAATAGTCATTCCTTGTAAGTCCTCTATAAGCAGTGGCACATTACTAGGACCCAGTAACATCTAAAGGTCAGGCAGTAAAATAATTTATCTACTTTATTGGTTTCTAGGGCTATTATAGCAAGTACCATAGACAAGGTTGTTAACACAGTAGAAACTTATTTACTTCACAATTCTGGAGGCTAGAAGTCCAAGGTATTGGCAGAATTGGTTGCTTCTCACACCCCTTTGTCTTGTAGATGGCCACCTTCTTCTGTTATCTTTACACAGTCTTTCCTCTAAGTGTCTGTCTTTTCATATTTAATTAATCCATAATTAATTAATTCATAATTAATTAATGAGTAGTAGAGAGAGAGCCATCACCCACTGGTTCACTCCCCAAATGCCCATGATGGTCAGGGCTGGGCTGAGGCTGAAGCTGGGAGCCAGGAAATCAATCCAGGTCTCCTACATGGGTGGCAGAAACCCAACTAGTTGAGCCACCTCCTGCTGCCTCCCAGGGTGTACATTAACAGGAAGCTAAAGTCTGGAGCAGAGCCAGGTTTTAAACCCAGGTGTGCTGATGTGGGTTGCAGGTGTTTTAACTACTAAGCCAAATGCCTATCCCAAGGATGTTTCTATTTAGACAACAGTAATTATAATTAAGTCACTGTTCTAAGATTTTTTTTCTTTCTCCCATTAAAAATATTTACTGTTTTTGTTGGAATTTTAATGTAAAATCCCATCACGGACCCACTTTCTTTACAGGAATTTTTACTTAAAAACATCAGCCCAGTTGGAAATAAAGTACATGATAGTAATGTGGAAAGCATTTGCCTATTATTATAAAGCCGAAAAACTCATGCCGAATTTTCTAGCCTTTTCAGCTAAGTCAATGTAAATAACCTCATCTTGGCTGATCTTTTGCATCTACTTAGGCTTTGAATTGGCAGCTAATGGCTTGAGAACTAGGTGCAAAAAATCCTCTCTGGTGGCAGGTGGTTGCCATGGAAATGTCAATATCTTGTCTCCAGGCAGCAGTCGGGGTATCAGTGGTAGTGAATTCCAAGGGCAGCTTCTCCTGTTCCAGGCCCTGGATGATCCTGTTGGTGCAGTCTCTGGCATCCAGCACCCTCACTTGTGATGCTCTATCTCCATTGGTCTGATCTGGGCTGTGGGCCTGGCAAGGGCCTGGCCTGGTTTATTCCTGTTCAATTTCTAGGCCTCATTCTCTATGTACTGTAGCAATCATGTGAGCTCTTCGGTAACTTCATTTTTAAGTTGACATATAACAAACTGTGTGATATGCATTTCCATAGATTGCAACAATGGATAAAGTCACACACCCACCACAGTTGTGAATAGGCTTCAGATGCCTCACCATACCTTTATGGTCATGCTCATCCCTCCCAACAACCCTTGATCTGTTTCTTTTCCCTATACTTGTTCTCTTTTTCAGAATCAATTACCTAATAGCCTCTTTTTTTTTTTTTTTTTTTTTTTTTTTCGACAGGCAGAGTGGATAGTGAGAGACAGAGAGAAAGGTCTTCCTTTTTGCTGTTGGTTCACCCTCCAATGGCCGCTGCGGCTGGCGCATCTCGCTGATCCGAAGCCGGGAGCCAGGTGCTTCTCCTGGTCTCCCATGCGGGTGCAGGGCCCAAGCACTTGGGCCATCCTCCACTGCCTTCCCGGGCCACAGCAGAGAGCTAGCCTGGAAGAGGGGCAACTGGGATAGAATCCGGTGCCCCAAGAGGGACTAGAACCTGGTGTGCCGGCGCCGCAAGGTGGAGGATTAGCCTGTTAAGCCACGGTGCTGGCCCTTAATAACATCTCAATATTTATTATTACTATTGTTAACACTATTTGAAACAAGTATTAATGCATTTATTTTCTGCTGAAGTAATAATAACCAAAGTTTACTGGATACTTAATATTTGCTCTGTGCTGGTTTTACTGAGTGCTTTACATAAATAAAGTCATTTCTTCTTCATTAGACTTCTATCGGGTAGATACTTTTAGCAGCCTCAGGAAAAACCTGAGACACAGGGAGGCTGAGAAACTGTCCCAGGGATCAAGTTAAGTTAGTGAGCAAAAAGTCTCTAAGGACATACCCATGGTTGTAGTCACTGCATTGTTATGTAAGTAAGTGAAAGGGTCATATATCTTTATGGTTCTTCATAAAGGAACCTGTCCTAGATTATGGGTTATTGAAAGTGTCCCTGAGAAAGTGATACTTTGACAGCAATGTCAATGAGGTAAGTAGGTCAGAGGGTGTGGGCCTGTGGAACATGAAAAGTGCCGAGGCATTGAGACGGAAGGTAAGAGCACACAGGTAGGGGAACCCCTCTGCTAGCCAAGGTAGACAAAGGTAGAGAGGTAGGCAAGTGGCCAAATCACACAGAAACTTGTAGGTCACATCGATTTCTTGTAACGTTTTACTGCCCTCTGGCTCTCAGTATCAATGTAGAGTCTTTCCTCACCCACACAAAGCAAGACAATGAAACAAGACAGTGTTCATAGTCCTTGGCTTTGCTTTTTCCTGGGCCAGGATTCAGGGAAAGGTACTGGGTCCAAGATCCTTTGCATTAATTTCCTGGATGGCAATCCTGGACCTTAGGCCTTACCTCAAGTGGCCTTTAGGGATAAATTGGGATCCACCTGATATGCACTGGAACACGACTGGAGTGGGTTCAGTTTATGGTTAGGCCTGAAGTTGTTAAAGGATTTCTCAAGACTTGATGTTGGTAAGCTGTAGGGCATGCAAAATGTTTTATTTGGTATCATTGATTGATTGGGAGGTATCTCAATAAATATATCAAGGGTAACAAATAGATAGTCTCTTCTCCCTACAGGCTTCATAGACCCAGGTTCAGCGAATTGTGGCTGTAGTATCACATTGTTTTACAGGGAAGGGCACCAGACTCAAAAAGATGAGTTAACTTGACCAGCAGTTCACAGGTAGTCAGTGGGACAGCCACACTAGTTCCAGTGTTTTCTGGCTTCCAGCCTACTGCCTGAGTATTTTGCCACACTTCAGAGAGGATTTCAAAATGTTTCTGGAAAAATGCAGTAAAAGATAAGTTTATTTTGGCACAAAAATTTAGAAATCCACACATACTTTTCCATACTACACATTTTCCATGAGCTTTTTGAAGATTCCTCATATTTATAAAAAGAGCCTGACAAAAACCCTTCAGTGACTTAATTTGACTACACTGGCCAATGCATGCATACAAATTGGATAGAAAGAAGATCTAGGTATCCAGAAAACACAAAATTGAAGTTTTGTTACATGCTACAAATGTATTTTCAGTTAACTAGTTAAAAAGTCAGTGACGAAGGTCTGTGATGAGATTTTTAAAATTTTTCCCATGATTTTACATTTGACTAATCTTTTAGAACACCCAGATGAAAGCTTTCATGAATTTGTGAGCTCAGGAGGACCATAGGCATTTAGAAAATAAGTTAATATTCTGGTGTATTAATTAATACTTTTGAGTACCCTGACCAGTTAAAGATCCTTTGAGACACTTACCCCATTTCAAATCCAATTAAAATGATATCCATTACTAAATTAACCCATGTACACTCAAACCCTGATATAAAATGACAGTCTCAAGACACTGATTAATTAATCAAACATGCAAAAATATGTCAGGAAAATTATTAATCCACCCCTTCTGATATTATATCTCAAAGGTCTTTCAAGTTCTTTGTATATTAGAGGCATTATATACCCCATTGATCCTTTCTCATTTCATTTAAAAGATAACACTGAAAAATACTTCACCATATGCTTGTTTAAATGCAGTGAAAAAGTGTGCTTTTCAAGGCATATGGTGATATAATTAGGTGTCTCTGAATACAGCAAGGTTGAAAAGAGAACTGGATGAACTAAACTGAGGTGACTGCTTCTCTAGTGTCCATCTGGGAGTATTTTCCCTCGGTTATCATTGTTTTGATACAGAAAAATCTAAGCTTTTGATGAGGAGAACATCTGCTGTCACCTCCCATAGCTGTGGTGGGTGGAGTCTTCCCTTTTTCTGTGCAAACTGATGTGACTCACGCACCCTGCCTCTTGCACAGAGGGTGTTGGCATCACCCCAGCCCTGTTGACATTTGTGTCATGTTCTGGGAGTCTGCTTTTTCCTATGGGTTAACCATCTTGTCTTGTGTCACCCCGTGGGATCGCCTTCTATTAATGCTGAGAGACCTTGCATGTCCTTTTGTTTAACAAAAGAGTTTGTTTTAAAATCTCTCTTTGTTTTGATATGTTCAGTCTTCAAAGACGGAGAATATTTGAATGATAAGGATATCGGTTACTTGTTATGAGACATAAAAATTTAAAAGTAAATGCACTGGGATAGGCATTTAGCTTAGTGGTTAAGTCACTGGTTTAGACTCCCTAGCCCCATATTTGAATATTATGATTTGAGTTGTAGCTCTGGGTCCCAACTCCAGCTTCCTAACGTGTATCCCTTTAAGGCAGCAGTGATGGCTCAAGTAACTGGGTCCTGCCACCACAGGGAGACCTGAATTGCATTCCTGGCTCCTCCCCTACCTCCCATTCTGGAAGTTCTCTATCTCTCTACCTGTCAAATAAGCACATACGATTTTTTTTTTTTAGGTTAATGTATTGTGGCCAGTGGTGTGGCACAGTGGACTAAGCCACTGATTGTGACCTGGCATTGCTTAACAGAGTGCCAGTTTGTTTCAGCTATGCTGCTTCTGGTCTAGCTTCCTGCTGATGTAACTGGGATGACAGTGGGAGATGGCCCAAGTAGTTGGGCCCCCCACCCGTGTGGGAGACTAATATGGAACTCCTGGCTCCTGGCTTTGCCCTGACCCTTGGCTGTTGCTGTCATTTCAGGACTGAACTAGCGGATGGATGATCCCCTTCTGTCCCTTGCTCTTCCCCTCTCTCTGCTGTACTGCTTTTCAGATACATAAATAAATCTTTTTAAAGAGTTAATGCAATTAAACTCTGGGGAGCAAAACATCGTGAGTTCACTTGTGCATGCTCATGACGTTTTATATAGTTTTTTCTTCACTGCTCCACCTCATTAGAATGTGCAAACATCTACCAGTATGGTAAGGATGATAGGACTTGTCATGTTTTAAATAAGTTCACGAGTACATTTAAATAATGATCTCTTGCTTTGGTACAGAACCTTATATTTCACTGATAACCAGAGTTTGAATTTGTTTTTATTTTATTTTTTTGTCTTTAAAGTGCCTGACTGGAATGGATAATATGTGTTTATCTTAGGCATATGTTGTTTTCAGCCAAATTCATTGCTAACTGATATGGTAAGTTTCACTAAGTCCTAATTTTATATCACTTGAAGCGAGTATGCTGTCAGCATACGCGGAGCGCACACCAATCCACATGGAAGACAGATCACTCATGACCTTCAGTGGATTATTTGCCTGCTTTTTGTGACATTTTCTGTTGGTTCATTTCATTGAAGAAATGAATCATTTTTTCCCCTGATTTTCCCAGCACATTTTCTTTCTCATCAGGTTGTTTTTATTTTTACCTTTAATCAGGGGAATTGAACTTCCCAAGGTGAAATGTGACAGTCCAGTCCTACTGCACAGTGCAGTGGTTTGCAGACTGTAGTGTGTACCAGAAGCACATGAGGCTGGCTCAGATACACACTGCTGGGCCTCCTCCCCAGAGCTTCTGATTCAGTAGGTCAGGGATGGAGCGTGGTCATTTGTGTATCAGATGAGTTCCCAGCTGTGGTGGTGCTGCTTGGCTGGGAGCCACACGTTAAGCCTGGAAGTGTAACTCTGAGCGCCTGGTCCTGGGTGTGATAATCCAGCCATCTCTGCATCCTCAGGGAGCCAGTGAAAGATTCCCTTGCTTATTGAGAAAGGCTGCAGCCAGCTCCTGGTGGCCCCACATGCTCCTTCCTTTTTTGTCACAAGGCTTGGCCACAAGACCCCTGCAGTTAGATGTCACCTATATTCCCTGTACTAGGGCTGGGAATTAAAGAGAGAACATCCAGGTCCTTTTCTCTTTATGAGGTTTCAGTGAATCATTAGAAAACAGAGAATAGAAAGAACTCCAAGATTTTCAAGTTGTCTGAGAAGGGATCCCTGGTCCATAGTCCTAAATTGTCTTCAAATGTTAGCTGGAAGTCTCAGTAGGTTTGGCCTTGGCTTTTATTCCCAAAGAAAGAACTTGACAAAGAACATTCCCTTGTGATTTACCTTGGTCTCCTTCCTTCATGAGACTCAATCAAAGAAGGGTAAGAGATTCTCTGATTCAAATGAATCTTATCTTTGAGGACATTTAGGTCTCTGCCTAACTGGAAAATTATTACCCATTTGGCATTTTCTATTGGAAATGTAATCAGTCATTTTGTCAGAGTAAAGCAGATTCAGCATGAATTCTGATTTTGTGCATTAGTAATTACGTGAATTAAAGAAGGTGAGCTACAATTTTCTCCCCTAAAAAGTGGAATTGGTAACATGTAGTAATCTTGCAGAGATATTTACCTGGGATAACATTAAAGCCCTTACATAGAGTCTTTGAAGACCTTTTTTTTTTTTTAAAGATTCATTTTATTTATTTGAAAGGTATAGTGACAGAGAGAGAATGAGAGAGAGAGAGAGAGAGAGAGAGAGAGAGAGAGAGAGAGGTATCTTATATCTGCTAATTCACTCTCCAAATGGTTGCATGGGTCAAGGTTGAGCTCGGCCAAAGCCAGGAGCCAGGAGCCAGGAATTCCATCCTGGACTTCCGTGTGGGTGGCAGGAGCCCAAGCACCAGGGTCATCTTCCGCTGCTTTCCCAGGCATATTAGCAGGGAGCTGGACTGGAAACAGAGCAGCCAGGACTTGAACTAGTCCTCTAATATGGGATGTTGGCATCATAGAAGGTGGCTTAATACTCTGCACCACAATGCTAGCTCCAGAAGACGACTTTTCAGTGGTTGGCAGCTATGATGATACTTCAAAACATTTGTGGAAAACAGCATTCAAAGGTAAGTTATTTTTGGTGCAGAAAACATTGAAATCCATGCAGAATTTTTCATAATATTTCATTTTCCTGAATTTTTGAAGGCCCTTAATAATATTTTTTAATAAAAATATTAAATGTTTAAATGTTAGAAATACAAATGACTCTCTTCTAAATGGACCCTGCTCAAATCTCAGAACCCAAGGTTTGGAAGAGATCTCAGAAGAGCCTTCTCTCTTTCATTGCATCAGCATTTTTTTTTTTTTTTTGACAGGCAGAGTTAGACAGTGAGAGAGACAGACAGAGAGAAAGGTCTTCCTTCAGTTGGTTCTTCCCCCAAATGGCTGCTACGGCCGGTGTACTGCGCCGATCCGAAGCCAGGAGCCAGGTGCTTCCTCCTGGTCTCCCATGTGGGTGCAGGGCCCAAGCACTTGGGCCATCCTCCACTGCTTTCCCAGGCCACAGCAGAGAGCTGGACTGGAAGAGGAGCAACCGGGACAGAACCGGCACCCCAACCGGGACTAGAACCCGAGGTGCCGGCGCCACAGGCAGAGGATTGGCCTAGTGAGCCGCAGTGCCGGCCTGCATCAGCATTTTTTAAGGTTTATTTATTTATTTGAGAGGCAGAGTGACGGACAGAGAGGGAGAGAGAGATGCATCTGTTGGTTCACTCCCAAGATGGCTGCAAGAGCCAGGGCTGGGCCAGACTAAAGCCAGGAGCCAGAAAGCCTATGGTTGTCTGCCCCATGGGTGGCAGGGCCCCTGGCACTTGAGCCATCTTTCGTTGCTTTCCCAGGTGCATTAGCAGGAAGCTGGATAGGAAGCAGGGACTTGAAGTGGCACTCACATGGGGTGCCAGTGTTGCAATCAGCACCTTAACCCACTGTGCCTTGTTGTATCAGGTTTATTTACCGAGCACCTACCATGTGCAGCCACTGTGCTCTCTCTGATCAGTAGTCTTTGATACAGAGCAACTGATCCTTTTGTTAGCCCCAGGTTGAAAGGGAGACAGAGACATGTGCACAGAACCTTAGACAGTTTACTCCATTGGCTGGTTATTCAGAGGCTGTTCCAAGAAGGCTGATCTTACAACGCTATACTCAGAGGGTCCTGCCCACCACAAAGGAGGAAAGCACAACACATCAGTCTGAGTCCATCCTGAAGATGTCTGTTGCTTGAGCAGGAAGGGCCGTCCCTCTCCCCCTCATCTGCATCCTGGACACACCCTTACTCTTGCTACAAGAGCCCTAGCAAACTGCTTCGCAGGGAGGCCATTTTTTAGGGAACTTTACCTTCCCACTATCAACTTCACAGGTGATTACAGTTTTCCTCTGAGCTACTCCCACTCCTGAGGCTGTTTTGTGATACCCTGAGCAAACAGATGCAGGTGTCGGCTAACACTGTGAGAAAACACCTATGGGGTGGTCCCCATTCCACCTTCAGGTCAATTTAATGGTTAGAAATTTGGTCCATAATTAATTAAAATCTGCATCTAAATTAACTTCTGCTTACTGAATCATTATGTATCAGTCCAGAAAGCCACACAGAACTTCTGCTGTCAGAATATGATAGATATTACAAGTAACTTCCTCTATCTTTGAAATAAATTTATCCTCTAAGAACTGTACTGTAGAGGACATTGCAAATATTTACATATTCACCTTAAAACTGTAAGTGGTTATAGATCCACAGAACTAGACTCAGTCCAAGTACTTGCAAATTCAGATGCTCCAGCTAGACAGTTGTAAACGAAAAATGTCTCAAGGTCATGCAGGGATGGACCGAAAATTAATTTTTTCAAAATTTATTTGAGGGAGAGGGGAGAGGGGAGAGGATCTTCCATTTGCTAGTTCATTCCCCAAATGCCTGCAACAGAAGTGACTGGGCCAAGAGCAAACAAAAAGTCAAGAACTCAATCCCGTCCCCCATGTGGGTGAAGGGAATCCAAGTTCTTGAACCTGCTGCCTCCCCAAAAAAGGAAGCTAGACTCAAGAGAAGAGCCAGAGCTCAAACCCATGCACTCTGGTATAGGATGCAGCTGTCTCTCAAATGGTGTCTTAACTGCTATGCTGAACACCTAGCTCAGGGATAAATTTTTTAGCATCTTTAATCCAGGTTTTTATAACATTGACTGTTGGATCTAAGCCATATTGATAGCAGGAGTATAAATATCTCATGTAAACTAGGTCATATTGTCTGTGGCAGAAAAATTAATGCTTAAGGTGGTTGCGGTGGGTTGGAACCATGTTCCTCCTGCTCCCCAGTGCCCGTGATTATGACCTTATTTGGAAGCAGAATCTTGGCAGATTAATCAAGTTGAGATCGTATTCAGTTGGGAAGGGGTCTACTTAATGACCAGTACCCTTTCTAGAAGAGGGAGTTAAGACACAGCCAGACACAAGAAGAATGTCATGTGACTATGGAAGCAGAAATTGGAGTGATATGTCTACAAGCCAGGGGCTGCAAAATACAGAACTGATAGAACCCAGGAAGAGGTGAAGAAATTTGCTCCCTTGGAGTTTTTCAAGAGAGCATGGCCTTGCTGATACCCTCATTTCAGACTCTTTACTTCCAGAACTATGAGGTAGTAAATTTCTGTTGTATTAAACCATCCAAGTTTGTGGTTATTTGTCATGGAAATCCTAGGAAATTAATATAATTGGTACTGGGGGCAGTGTGTTTGCTGTTAGATAATTAGGGAGAAAATTTATTGCAAAATCTTTCTTCCTTGTGATCGAAGTCCACTTTCCATTTTGGAGAAGGCAGAAACTGGAGCACAGAAAAATGAGCATTAAAATCAGATGGAGCTGAGAGGCATCAGAGTTCAGAAGACACAGAAAGGATACTGGCTTGGGACTTGTCTCATCTAGGGGAAAGGTAGAAATTCTTCAAGAGGGGTTTGGAGATTCTGGACCACAAGGGGTCCTGAAGAGGGCCTGCAGATTGATAATGAGAAAGTGCAAGGATGGTTGAGACTTAGGAAGCAGGACTGCATCCAAGTGGGATTCCTTCCAAGTGTACTTCTTCACCCACCCTTTCCCTATATGGTATAAGTGCCCACTTTAGTTAGAGCATGGGAGAAGTGACTAGGTCACATTGCAAGAATAGATGTGCAATAGGAGCTCTTGCGGTCCTGTTGGAAAGCACATCTCTCCTACATGCAAAATATGCTTTGCCCTTCCCATTCCACAAAATTGTGTTGTGTTATGGAATTTGCTCAAAGTCCAGGGTCTTGTCTTTGAAATCAGATCCAGGTGCAGGTGCAGCTGTGTGTAGGTGGTTTCTTGGGTACATCTCCTGAGTGCCACTTCTCTCAAGTTGAAGTCCTGATAACTGAGGTCACATACTAAGGTGGGATTGTTCACAGAGAGAAGACAAGGGGCACATGCAGTCTCTGTTCCTAGCATGTTTCCAGAACCCCGATGAACTCAGTATGCCTGCTTGGGCAGTGTTCATGGTGCCTCTTGGCTCCACCCTCTGGGCCCCTGCTCTGCCCTCAGAATCATCTTTTTTTTTTTCCCCAAGAAGAAATCCTGAGTTTGCAATGCAGTAGCCTTCTCAGTCTACTTCTTGCCTGCAAGGGGGAAGAGGCTAGCAGTCATTTTATTGAATATTTGGTATTTGTCCTTTTCAGTCCAAGCTGGCAGTGGTTCCTCCAGAAAACAGTTGTGGGGAAATGGCGCCTGCAGGAAAATTAGGCACACGTGGCAATTCAAAGATGGCGCCCAAAGGAAGTAAGGTGGGCGGTAGCCAAAGTCGTTTACCACCAAAGCTGATTGGCCGCACAGCATCAGGGGAGGTGACAACTGATGACGAGTGTACAGACATATGGCTGGTCCTGTAAAAAGTCACCCTGTAAAATGACCTTTTAAGTAATTGGTTGGTTCTTATACCCTGCCCCAGTAATTCTGCGGTCTTGTGCTTTAAAAGGCTTTGCTATACACGGAATAAACCGAGTTCTTGCTTGCTTGACTTGACTCCTGGATCGGGAGGCTGGGGAACGGGCGAGCGGTGCACTTACCTTTCTTCGGACCCAGTCCGTCCTCGTTCGGGTGGACTAAGACCCTGTAACAGTCATGTATCACATAGCACATTTCAGTCAACTGAGGACTGCACACAGAACAGTGGTTCCCTAAGAGTATAATGACATGAGACCAGCATTGTGATGCAGTGGGTTAAGCTGCCACTTGTGACACTGGCATTCCACATGGGAGCGCAGTTTTGAATCCCTGCTGCTCCACTTCCTATCCAGCTCCCTGATAATGCATCTGGTAAGGTAGCTGAAGATGGATCAAGTGCTTGAGACCTGGCACGCAGGTGGAAGACTCGGATGAAGCTTTTGGCTCCTGGCTTGAGCTCTGGCTGTTGTGGTTATTTGGTGAGTGAACCAGCAGATGGGAGATTTATCTGTCTCTCTCTCTCTCTCTCTCTCTCTCTCTTCCTCTCTTTCCTCTCCCTCTCTGCTGTCAGCCTGTCAAAGAAACAAAAAAGATGATAATTATGCTGAAAAATTCCTACAGCTTAGTGATGTTGTAGCCATCTTAATGTCACAGTGCAGCACATCATTCATGGGTCTGCACTGCCAGTTTGATTTGTTAGTGAGGGTAAGTGACTACATTATTGCCTTAAGTGTTTACCGCAATGTACTTTGGATCATTATTTTAGGGTGTACTTGGGCTTATTACAAAAAAGCTTGCTGTAAAACAGTGTGCTGTGTTACACCAGCAGCAAGCTATACATCTCATGTTTACTATTTCTTGATGACGTCATTTTCTCTTGTGCATGATTTAGTCTCATGCTGTTTTGTTCTTGATGGCCCTAGGAGCATTGGCTATATCACGCGCGCGCACACACACACACACACAACCTCATGTAGATATACTCTACTAATTCACAAAATGCCACATCTCAGAACATATTTCCATTGAGTGACACATGATTGTAACTTTCTCAGAAACGTGTGTGTGTATTTAAATGCATCACTTTGTGATCCTGGGGATTCATCCTCCTGTCTCTTCAGGGAAGGGCCCACTCTACCTGGGGCTCAGCATGAGATGCTGTGATCCATCCTGAGGATACGTAGAGCCCGACAGTTTAGCCGACAGCATCTGAAAAGCACACTCCTACGATACTTCATGGGCTTTTGGCCTGACAGAAAGGTTCTAGGAAGCAGTGCTTTTGATTTCTCTAGATATCTTTCTTTTGTGGTCATGCCTTTGGTATCATTTGTAGTCCTGGTTTTCCTGATAGTGCTCTGGATTTCATCTTTGCCCAGAGCTGCTGTAATTTCAGAATTCTTTGCTGTTTGAGGAAGGTGAGCCTAAGAAACAGTTTCATTTTCAAGTCTCTCAAGTCTTGCCTCCTCTATGTCAAACAGCCTACTCTTTAGCTTCCTCTTTTCCTCTAGCAGAAGCTCTGTGGCAATTCTAGTGTTCAGCCCCAAAGCTCTTCAGCTAGATTTTCCTGTGTATCAGGCACATTTTCCTCCCCACATCCCCAGAAGCGATGGTGTTGCCACATGTCCCGTCTCTCACCACCAAGGACACCTATTCCTCCTTCCTGCTGTCCTAATTCCCCTCCTTTGCCTGGGCCCTGCCTGATAGCCTCCTGCAGGAACTCTAGGTTTTCATGGATTTGTAGATGGAGGCTCTTTAGGTTTCTCTATGCAGTCTCATCAGTGTTCTCCCACTTTGTGCTCACCCCTAGATACCAAAGTCAACGTTCCATGTTTTAGGAATTTGTCACAGCAGCACCCCATTTCCAGGTGCCAGAATATTCCCTAACCATCTACTCATTATCCCTAATTATCTACTATCTATCTATCTATCTCTATTATCTATACCTATCCTATCTATACTATATAATTATGTATACAAACTGCATTAATATACAATGTATAATGTATAAAAATTTGTGGATATCATATCATTTGACATTTAGTTATAAAGATTGCTTTACTGAATCATTCCATGTAATAGACAGTATACTCTTCTTTCCACGTTAAAACAATGGAGGGGGGAAAATGGGGAGAACTCTTGGGGTACTAATAATTTTTTTTTATTAATTTGTGTGTTGGTTATGAGTGTGATCAGAGGACAAAAATATATTTATAAGCTTTTGTGTATTTCTTGGTATGTATATTGTATTTCAATAAAATGTCAAAAAAAGAAAAAAAAAACAAATTACTCCAAGGCATAACAGCTTGTCATGGTAATTAGCTCATAATATTACTTATGGATCTGCTGTTGAGTTGGCTCAGCCTGGCAGTTCTCACTTGAGATTGGTTACTCCCCTGAACTTCCTGCCTCTTTGTGGTCTCTGTGCATCCTTCTGGCATGACTGAGTTCTAAGACCCACCATCCCAGTGGTCCTAGGTGAAGCTCTTTCACCATCTCTATCCCAGCCTCTGATGTCACAGGACATCATTTGTGACTTCGATCAAGGAAAGGAGATGTAGAAACAATGTCTGGATGGGGGAGAGGTCATATTGGAAGAACAAATGGTTGGATGAGAGACCTGGCAAATTCCAAGATGGCTGAATAGGGAAAAGATGTGCTAATTTTGACCAGGGAAAGATAACAGAAGAAAGATGAGGGAAGTGCATTCCCAGGGAGAGAGTTGGAGAGAAGTTTGCAGTGGAAATTCTACAGAAAGAAGAGGGATGTCATGGAGCAGTGTGGAAAGTACGGGTATACAGAGAGGCAGCAAGATGGCGGAATAGGCAGGAAGCACACTTAGTTCGGGGGGAGAGAAAGTTTAATATAAGTGGAGATACTGCAGGGTCAAGGAAGAGTAGGGGAAGAAACAGCAGAGGAAACTCTTCCGGAACTAGTGATTCACAGTGGACCTGCGTGGAGAGCGTGGGAGCCCAAGTTCGGGACACCAGCGGCAGACTCAACGCACCAGCGCTGGAACGCGAGGTGAGCCGAACCTCCATAGCCCTAGATACCAGCAGGCAAGCGGAAAGAGGAGGCTAGAGGGAACGAGGCTTGAAACTCCGTGGGGAAAAGTTCACCAGGCTAACTAGAAGAGAGAGAAAAAAATTAAAAAAGTGACTGATACGGACACAAGTTTCTCTCTCTCCGCTCACCTCTCAAAGGCGAGCAAGACAGAGCAGGCGCCATTTTGGACATACGTCATAAGCAGGGCGACCTCAGGTCTGCACCAGCCCTGAGCCTAGCAGAAAAACCTGACTCTGGGGGGAGGGGTGAAATAACAGGAGATTAGCATCTAACTTGGCAACCCAGTGGGAGACTGCAGGAGAATTGGAGCCCACACTGAGGGCAGCAGAGATTCCCTGTGTGGTCCTTGGGAAAGAGCTTCCGATCTCTGGCTCCTGTGGGTATATCATTTGCCTGCTAACTACTTCCAATTAGGTTCAGCTGTGTGGAATTACTTCCCTTTTAAATCAAAAAAAGAAAGAGAGATTTACCACACCTAACCTGGGAGTGTCATCCTTGACACACCCTCAACCCTGAGGAACCAAACACAGCTCTCAGTCCACACTCATCTCAAGCCTCTAAGGCTCCACTGAAAGCAGACAGTCCACTTAATATAGAGCCATAGTGTAACAAGAAAAAACACCACAGTGAAGAAACCAAATATCTCCAACATGCCAAACAACAAACGCAAAAACCAAGCTAACAAGAACAAGGAAGAAACTATGACGCCCCCAAATGAAAAAGACACCCCAATTCAAGACTATGAAGATGATGAGATCGAAGAAATGCAAGAAGCGGATCTCAAAAAATTGATAAGAACATTAAGAAGTTCTCAAAAACAAATTCTTGAACTACAGAAATCCTTCATGGACAAGATAGAAAATCTCTCTCGTGAAAGTGAAATATTAAGGAGGAATCAAAATGAAATGAAACAACTAGTGGAACAAGAAACTGTGATAGTGACGAGAAATCATAATGAAATGAAGAGTTCAATAGATCAAATGACAAACACATTAGAGAGCCTTAAAAACAGAATGGGCGAAGCAGAAGAGAGAATATCAGACTTAGAAGACAGAGAACAGGAAAGGAAACAGGCAAACCAAAGAAAAGAAGAAGAAATTAGAAATCTAAAAAATATTGTCGGGAATCTACAGGATACTATTAAAAAACCCAACATTCGGGTTCTAGGAGTTCCTGAAGGCATGGAGAGGGAGAAAGGATTAGAAGGCATTTTCAGTGAGATACTAGCAGAAAATTTCCCAGGTTTGGAGAAGGACAGAGGCATCTTAGTACAGGAAGCTTATAGAACCCCTAATAAACATGACCAAAAGAGATCCTCACCACGACATGTTGTAATCAAACTCACCACAGTGAAACAGAAAGAAAAGATCCTAAAAGGTGCAAGAGAGAAACGTCAGATCACTCTTAGAGGATCTCCAATTAGACTCACAGCAGACTTCTCATCAGAAACCCTACAAGCTAGAAGGGAATGGCGTGACATAGCCCAGGTACTAAGAGAGAAAAACTGCCAGCCCAGAATACTATATCCTGCAAAGCTCTCATTTGTGAATGAAGGTGAAATTAAGACTTTTCATAGCAAACAGAAACTGAAAGAATTTGTTGCCACTCATCCTGCCCTGCAAAAGATGCTTAAAGATGTCTTACACACAGAAACACAGAAACATGGTCACCAGTATGAAAGAAGGTAAAGGAAGGAAACCTCACAGCAAAAGATCACAGGAAGCTCAATTTCTCTTTGACATAGAATTAAACTCTGATGCTCTGTTAAAGCAATGTGTTAAAGTAATCTATTATGTTCTCTTGATGTCTGTTAAATTCTAATTGTTCAAAAACAGCTGAATTTTTATTAAGAGCTATGGGTTATTTAAATATGTGCTTTTTTCAAAAATTTGAATAATCACCTTGTAACAATGATCAAATTTGGCCTATGTTATGTCATGATTTTAAGAAATCTTATTTCAACCAGATATTTTGGAGACATGATAGTTATCTTAATGAGAAAGCCCCAGAGGCTTAAAGGGTTAAATACTTGTAAAATCCTACAGGTGCTTTCAAAAATACTGTGAAGTAAGCAAGTGCCTCTTGTTGGTTGATGAGTTTATAATTTTAAATTGTCAGCAAGCGATCTAGGACTTGCTCCCTCATTTCTCTATTCTAAGCCCAACTTGTTCTTTCATTTCTCTATTCTCTTCAAGGTAGGAAACTAACTCTATTATGAAGGAATCTGTAGGATGCACAATTTAATCTTTAGACCTTATAAAAGAGATGGCTAACATTTTTCTGTAATAGCATAGCCAAAATAAGAACTTAAATAATAATCTCATAGCTAGATTCACTTCGCCATCAGCGAAGTATACAGTAAGTAGAAAAAACCTCCCTTTCAGACCAAAGGGAAAGAAAGTTTTAAAGTGAGAATATAATTTTCCTCATGGGCATTGTCTACCTTAGAAAAACTACTACAGAACATGCCTGTGACTATAGACTTGTAGTTCAGGCCACCGAAGATTAGAGATGGGAAACGGGCACTCCCTTGACTTGCATCCTCTGGTCTGCTTTAACACAAACCAGGAGGAAAAGAAAGCTCGGCATCAGAAGCAATGGGTGGCAGGCCTATTAATGGCTGATCTGTACAGTGATCTGCCCTCAAGGAGACCCAACAGGCCAGTCCACTGCAGTGGCTTTCCATGAGGTAAGCCTGGGCTTCAGCAGAAGTCAGCTTGTGAAGAGCCCTGGCAGCTCTGCCAAGAGTTGGATCACTGGAAATGGACCTGCCCTGGAGTCGAAGGATGCCCAGGTCAGAGCCACAGATCTTATTGGCTCTAAGCTGAAAAGCCCTTCACTCAGCCCAACTTCCAAAGTGACCACTGCAGCTGAGGGGATGGTCAAGTAGGGTCAGCAACATTGCAGGCAGAACTGTAAATTTCTTGTTAGAGATGCCCCCTTCCTTTACCTGGCCAGCTCTCCTCCCAGGCCAGCCAAGTAATGAAAGTCAACAGAGTGCCTTCCCCTAGGAGGTTCACACCTCCCTTAGGATATACCCCATGTGAAGAGATAGATAGGTCTTGGCCTCTGAATTTACAAGGCCTGAAGCCCACCAGATTATTATCAAGCCCCTTCTATCAGGTTCTATTTGCCTCTCAATCAGAAAACTTAATTGTAGCTTAGACAGCACCTTTCTTAGCTCCTCTAATAATGACTCTGTCCTTTGTTCTAGGCCCTGTCTAGTGCACTTGGGCCTCATTCCTTTGTAATCATAACCTCTACTCTACCACCAATGGCTCTACTCCCAACCTGTGTGTACTGATGGTCCTCTTCCCCACTTAATGCTGTATAATTGTTCAAACCTGGTAAATGCCACTCTTAGGATCATTGGTTACTATCCTCACTCTGTCTTTTATGACCTTGTCTAAATATGATCAGAGTCGGCAAACTTGGAAGGCTTCCATAGCCTTGGCAACTCATGATGACAGCCTAGGGTGGTTACTGGTGCCATAAACTAGAGTGTCAATTTGTTGGGTCAACAACAGGAGCCACTGTGCGCTTGCTCCTCATGTGGGATCTCTGTCCTTAATGTGCTGTACATTTTGATTTAATGCTCTAACTAGTACTCAAACGGTATATTTCACTTTGTGTTTCTATGTGGGTGCAAACTGTTGAAATCTTTATACTAAATTGATCTTCTGTATATAAAGAGAATTGAAAATGAATCTTGATGCAAATGGAAGGGGAGAGGGAGCGGGAGAGGGGAGGGTTGCGGGTGGGAGGGAAGTTATGGGGGGGGGGGAAGCCATTGTAATCCATAAGCTGTACACTGGAAATTTATATTCATTAAATAAAAGTTAAAAAAAAAAAAAGTACGGGTATACAGCAGTGTGTGGGGAAACCACCCATGACTCCTGCAACCACAACTCCTGACGTTCTTCTCAGATCCAGAAAAAATAATGTTAAAATTTATATGGAGACACAAGAGATCCTGAATAGCTAAAGCAATCTTAAACAACAAAAACAAAGCTGGAGGCTTCACAATACCAGATTTCAAGATATATATTACAAGGCAGCTACAATCAAAACAGCTTGGTACTGGCACAAAAATAGACATGTAAACCAATGGAACAGCATAAAAGCCCCAGAAATAAATCCATGCATCTATAACCAACTGATCTTTGACAAAGAAGCTAAAATCAATCCCTGGAGAAAGGACAGTATCTTCAAAAAATAGTGCCAAGAAAATTGGATTTCCATATACAGAAGTATGAAACAAGACCTATGAAACTGGAAGAATGGGAGAAAATATTTGCAAACTATGCAACTGATAAAGGATTAACATATAAAATCTATAAAGAGCTCGAGAAACTCAACAACAACAAAACAACCAATGCAGTTAAAAAAGGGGAAAAGGACTTGACCAGACATTTTTCCAAAGAGGAAATCCAAATGGCCAACAGACAAATGAAAATATGCTCACAATCACTAGCCATCAGGGAAATGCAAACCAAACCACAATGAGGTTTCACCTCACCCCAGTTAGAATGACTACCGTATAGAAATAAAAAAATAATAGATGCTAGTGAGGATGTGAGGAAAAAGGTATCCTAATATGCTGTGATGGAATGTAAACTAGTATAGACACTGTGGAAGACAATATGGAGATTCCTAAGAAATCTGAAAATAGATCTACCATATATATGAGCTAGCATTCCCATTCCTGTGAATTTACCCAAATGAAATTAAATCAGCATATGAAAGAATTATCTGTTCCCCCATATTGATTTCAGCTCAATTCACAATAGCAAAGATATAGAATCAACCCAGATATCCAGCAACCAATGACTGGATAAAGGAAATATGGTATATATACACTATGGAATACTAGTCAGCCATAATAAAGAATGAAATCCTGTCTTTTGCAACAAAATGGATGCAACTGGAAACCATTATACTTACTGAAATAAGCCAGTCCCAAAAAGACAATGTTTTCCCTGCTCTGTAGTAACTAATAGAGTACAAAAATGTTATATATATATATATATATACACACACACACACACACACATGAGCAAAATTGCCATTTTGAGATTTGATTGTTGTTACAGCCCTTTTCTCTACTTGTTGAAGAACAGTATTTTTTCTTCTTACTATTTGTTGAATTCTTTATTTAGTGGAGGGTTAAGCTTATGATTATAAAATAAACTGAAGATGTGTCATTATAAAAATTAAAAGAAAGAATAAGAAAGGAAGGAGGAGGAAGAATTGGGTGGGAAGTATCACTATGCTCCTAAATCTGTATATATGGGCCGGCGCCGTGGCTCAACAGGCTAATCCTCCGCCTTGCGGCGCCGGCACACCGGGTTCTAGTCCCGGTTGGGGCACCGATCCTGTCCCGGTTGCCCCTCTTCCAGGCCAGCTCTCTGCTGTGGCCAGGGAGTGCAGTGGAGGATGGCCCAAGTCCTTGGGCCCTGCACCCCATGGGAGACCAGGATAAGTACCTGGCTCCTGCCATCGGAACAGCGCGGTGCGCCGGCCGCAGCGCGCTACCGCGGCGGCCATTGGAGGGTGAACCAACGGCAAAAGGAAGACCTTTCTCTCTGTCTCTCTCTCTCACTGTCCACTCTGTCTGTCAAAAAAAAAAAAAAAAATTAAAAAAAAAAAAATCTGTATATATGAAATACATGACATTTGTTATATATATAATTTATATATATATATATATATACATACACACACACACACACATATATAAAGAAATACAATCTGACATAACATCTATTTAATTGTGATGTGGTACCCATTATCCAACTACCCTTTACTCCCTCCTAACCCTTTCTAACCTCTGATAATCACTATTCTATGTTCAGATTGCATTTTTTTCAACTTTCACAAACAAGAGAGAACAATGAGTTTTTAAGTCTTTCTAAGGCTGGCTCATTGCACTTAACATAATGTCCTCCCATTCAATCCATTTTGCTACCAATGAAAGAATTTTATTCTTTTTAATAACTGAATGGTACTTCATTGCATATCTATACTATGTTTTCCTTATCCATTCATCTGTTGATGAATACCTCAGTTGATTTCATATTTGGCTATTGTGAATAGTGCTACAATAAACATGGAGGAGCAGATATCTCTTTGGTCCAATTATTTTATGTCATTTGGATACATCAACAGCAGTGGTGTTGCTGGGTCATATGGATGATCTATTTTCAGTTTTTAGAAGAATCTCCATACTGTTTTCTACAGTGGCTACACTAATTTTTATTCTCATTAACAGTGTGCGAGAGCTTGCCTTTCTCCACATCATTGCCAGCATTTGTTATTTTTTTTTTTTTTATCGTTTCGAACACAATCATTTTAACTGAGGAGAGGTGCTATTTCACAGTGGTTTTGATGTGCATTTCCATCATGGTTAGTGATACTGTGCATTTTTTTAATGTATTTTTTGGCCATTTTTATTTCTTCTTTTGAAAAATGTCTCTTCAGATCCTTTGTCCATTTCTTAACTGAATTGATAGATTTTGTTGCTGAGTTGAGTTCCTTATATATTCTGGATATTAATCCTTTGTTGGGAAAATAATTTGCAGATGTTTTCTCCTATTCTGTCACTTTTCTCTTCTTTCTGTTGATTATTTCCTTTGTTGTACTATACCAGACAAAACTATATCAGATTCATTTAAATTTTAATTTATATATAAATACCATTGCAGGAAAAATAAAAAGAAAACTTATTGGATATTTTTTAAACATTTATTTGAAAGGCAGAGAGAGACAGACAGACAAGCAGAGAGAGGACTTTCATCACTGGTTCATTCCTCAAATGCATGTCATAGCCCGGATTGGGCCAAGCCCAAATCAGAGGCCTGGAACTCAATCCAGGTCTCCCATATGGGTGGCAGGGACTCAAGTACTTGAGCCATCACTTGCTGTTTCCTAGGATGCGTGTGAACAGGAAGCTGGAATTTGAGCTGGGACTCAAATCCAAGCACTCCAATATGGGGTCATGCCCTCTGTGCCAAAAGGATCCCTGAAATCTTTCTAACCTATACATTTTCACAAACTTTTAAAGACCTCTCACATGCATACATTTTATAATTTCTCACCAACATAACTTTATCTTTTGCTTCTTATTTTCCACACAGTTTTGAAAGCACTTTCATACTGTGTAGATTATAGAATGATGAGATGGCAGAAAAACCAGCTTCAGAAAATAGAAACTCAAGAGCCAGAAGATGGGAACGATAATGCTGGACTGATGGAGGACAGAAGAGAAAGTGTATCCTCAGCCAAGACAGAACAGTGAACATTTGCAACATGAAATTTCTCTTTCTTTTGTATTTATTTTATTTGAAAGGTGGAGTTACAGAGAGAGAGAGAGAGAGAGAGACCAAGAGAAAGGTCTTCCTTCCATTTGTTCACTCCCCAAATGGCCGCAATGGTTGGAGCTGCGCTGATCTGAAGCCAGGAGCCAGGTGTTTCCTTCCGATCTCCCATGTGGGTGCAGGGGCACAAGGACTTGGGCCACCTTCCACTGCTTTCCTGGGCCACAGCAGAGAGCTGGACTGGAAGAGGAGTAGCCGGGACTAGAACCGGCATCCATATGGGATGCCAGTGCCGCAGACAGAGGATTAACCCACTGTGCCACAGCACTGGCCCCATCATGAAATTTCAACCAAATAAAAATGTCTTACACTGGAAGCCTGTAAGTTTGAAAATACAACTTATGTAAAGAATGTGGTCACCAGCCTTCACAATGCCGCAATGGTCCTCAATCTGTCAGCTGGTTCACTCCCCAAATGGCTGTAATGTTCAGGGCCCTGCAGGCTGAAGCCAGGAGCCTAGAGCTTCTTTTGGGTCTCCCACATGGGTGGCAGAGGCCCAAGCACTGGGGCAATCTTCCACTGCTTTCTCAGGTTCATTAGCAGGGAGGTGTATTGGAAGTGGATCAGTTGGGACATGAACCAGCACCCATGAGGGATTACAGGTGGTGGCTTAACCCACTGTGCCACAATGCAGGCCCCAACCTCTGATTTGGAAGCTGTATGTGGCCCCTTCCCCCACTGCACCTGCTTGGCCTTGTGACCAGCCTAACATGGCAGAAATGGTGGGGTGTAGCTTCCAAGGCTGGGCCATGAAAGGCCGTGCAAGGCCTCTGCTACTTTGCTCTCTTGGATCAATCCATCCAGAGGAATTCAGGTGCCACGCCCTAAGGGCATTCAGGGCCCTTTCTAGAGAGTTCTACATGGAAAGAATAAAAGAGCCAGAAACAACTTATTAGTCACAGAATAAGCCAACTAGGAAGCTTGTCACAGCCATAGTCAAAAAGCAAGATGACTGCAATCCTGGCACCTAAACTGCCACCCTGTGAGAGGTCCTGAGCCACAGCTTCCTTGCCAAGCTGCTTCTGATTTCCTGACCCATAGGAGCCAGGAGATAATATATTATTACTTTATTTTTTTTTTTTTTAATTCTGCCAGTGTTACAAATGCTTTTGTACCTTAGTGACACCTATTCTTTTTTTTTTCTTTTTGACAGGCAGAGTGGATAGTGAGAGAGAGAGACAGAGAGAAAGGTCTTCCTTTTTGCCATTGGTTCACCCTCCAATGGCCGCTGTGGCTGGCGCATCTCGCTGATCCGAAGCTTGGAGCCAGGTGCTTCTCCTGGTCTCCCATACGGGTGCAGGGCCCAAGGACTTGGGCCATCCTCCACTGCCTTCCCGGGCCATAGCAGAGAGCTGGCCTGGAAGAGGGGCAACCGGGATAGAATCCGGCACCCCAACCGAGACTAGAACCCAGTGTGCCGGCGCTGCAAGGCGGAGGATTACCCTGTTGAGCCATGGCTCTGGCCTATTACTGTTATTTTAAGCTTCTGACTTTCAGGGTAATTTGTTACACAGCAATTGATAACTAATACATAGTGATGTTTGCTAAACTTACCAAGTTCAAATACAAGGCAAATAACCATGATAAGAAGATGCAGGACAGTAAAGATTTCTTTAAGCAGATAACCATAAAGCTCACAGAACAGATATTTCTCCAGTACGCAGTATAGCTGTCAGGAGTTGAGTAGAAATGTGTTGGACATAGATTTGGCAGGGGAATTATTGTTTTTTTTACTGTATGATGACTTGAAGATGGGTACCATACTGTACATATGTTCAACTGTGACAGCTAAAGTTATTTCTCCTCTGCAGACTTTTGCAACAGGTTCCATCTATATACATTAACTTATAGCTCCATCCACAAAAACTCCATTTATAGATAAAATTATCTCTGTACATGTAGCGTCGCATTTTTTGAGAGTGCAGCATCATGGTAAATGATGCTCAGGCTTTGTGACATTGCTTGATGCCTCTCCATATGGGGAGCTGAGCCGGCATGCACACTGTAATGCATGCATCACCACATACTCACTAATGAAGCAAGGTAAAGAAATAGAAAAGCTTTCGTTCTTCCAACATGCAGCTGGTGTGTGATGCCAGATGTAAAATCATTGGTGTTCTTGCCAAGTTCTCAGGATCTTGTCAGGATTTATTTAAGCTCAATCACGAAGAGGTTGATTTTTCAGAAAAATCGTCAAATTCAGGGAGACCGATGAACAGGTGTATACTGAGATGTCTTTTAAAATAAAATACTGTGTATGAAATATGAGATTATTATTTACATCTTTCATTCCTGTTCTGCTGGTTATTGTGGTTTTCTTCTGAAGAAAGTGTTAATACCTCTACTTTCAAATCCCTCAACTCCTACAGAATTACTTTATAATGAGGCACATAAATTCACTAGAGCTATAATTGAATAAACATTTTGAAGCAAATGTTACAGGTGCCTATGCAAAATGGGTAGTAGATGGAATGTCTTCTTTTAATAGTTAAGGCATTTCCTTTGATGCTTTGTATTTTGTGATATTATAATGGATTATAACAGGGTCCAAGCTTTAACATTTTTTCCAATGTGTGTCTGTGTGTGTGTGTGTGGGGAGGGGGGGCAGTTATTGCCCCATCTGCAGTATCAGAGCATGAAGTGTTACAAGGTTGGAGATTTTTTTCACTTCTAGGGAGTCTTTTTTATTTTTTATTTTTTTCAACTTTTATTTAATAAATATGAATTTCAAAGTACAACTTTTGGATTATAGTGGCTTTCCCCCCCATAACCTCCTTCCTTCCCTCAACCATCCCATCTCCCACTTAGGGAGTCTTTTTATTTGGCAATAGGAATTGCAGGAGCCATGCTTGTGGCCATCAGAGGTAGTATATCCGATGCCTGCCATGTGCCAGGCACTTGACCATCTCACTCAACTTTCAAAGTAGCCTATGTCCGCAGTGCAACTTCCCTTTCTTTTTATATGTGCACATCTTAAGATTATGCCAAAATATATATCACAAAATGTACTCTATTAGCCGTTTTTAAATGAACATTTCAGTAGGATTCAGTGTACTCCTTGTTAGGCAAACATCACCCATCTCCAGAATGTCACAGGGAAGTTGTACATCATGTAACGTTTCTCATATATCAAGGAGCCCTTTGCCTCCCCCAGAAAAATCATTCAGGAAGGAATTAATGGTAAAAGTTAAATAACATTATTTCAAAAATCTCAGGAAAAATGGTATTGAAAGGTATATTTATTTTGGTGCACATTTTTTTTAAAGTCCATGCATGTTGCACAATGTGCCCAGATACTGTATAGGAGCAGCAGGGGTCAGAGGGGTATGTACATATACACACTCTCTCACACATGTAAATATACACGGGGAGAGGGCAGAAGGGGAGAGACACCTCTATCACTCAACACAGAGCTGTCAACATCTTAAAAGTCTGATGCTTCAAATTCCACACCCTCTATTCTCCCCACTTAGCTCTGTGCTTCTTCACTTGGAGCCTCAACTACACTAGTTATAGATCTATTTGAGTTGTTCTTTGAATGACTTTTCCAACTGTGCTATATGCTTCATGAGAAGACTTCTTTCTAGAGCCTCAGAACCCACACAGGGAGCAACACTCACTGAATGGTCAAGAACTCTGTTGGGTGAGTGAATGAAAGCAGGCACAAAAGTGTCTCCCAGAACTCATGAGTGTCTTCATTCAGACTGTTACCTGATTAACACTGACCTACACTTCCAGGAAAAATGAAAAGAGAATAGTTATTCAGAGTAGACATTTATTTTCCCAGTTCAAGTGACTGAAGTATTACATAGGAGTAAACCATTTCTTCCTTAGAGTCCTTTGCTTAAAGGATTCATTTTTATTTGATGACATGTAAACCTGAGGTCTGGACCATTTTCTGCCATTAACAGTCCCGTGGCTTTTCTTAACATACCAGGTTCAATATGCCAGCCAAATTCTAGTAATTATGTGTTTCCTTCTTTGAATTCCCAATGAGTGTGGAAAAGGAAGATAATTCTTTTCTTCCCCTTGTTGGCCATTATTGCCATTTATTGAAACTACCAGTGTATAATGCAGCTAGTAGAAACTATCCACTTGGGCCTCAGCCATAGTTGTATTCTGTGGCCCAACAAACCTTTACAACTTAGTGAGATAATGATTTGGTTAAGGACAGTTTGAACTCAAGAGCAGATATAGCTAAATTGTTCATATTGATTTTATTCTTGAAGTGATTAAGAATGAAAGAAGTGAGGATAACTCAAAAGTCCTGCTCAGCTCCTTCCACAGATCTTTTCAAACTTCCAGGCATTCATGTAGGAGTGCTAAGACTATTACTGGAATGAGATCAGTTAGTTTAATTATTACCCAACCTAAAGGATTGATACAATGATTGCCCCATATTTGTAGATAGAGCTGAGAGAACTTAAGCAAGTTGCTCAAGGTGACATAGCCATCAATAGAATCCAGGCTTTTTCTTTTTTTTGTGATGGTTACTGAAATATTACATATTTATTATAGATAATAGATAAACAGGTAAAGTATTAACAATAAAGTAAAAATCAACAATAACCCTCCAAACCATGAACCACGATTGACCAAGGTGAATGTTCTAGTGTTTATTTCCTGTGATTGTACATGTCTAGTAAAATGTTACAGGTATACCAGATGAAGGTATTTCAAAAAGTTCATGGAGTAATGGAATTAAAAGATGAATTTAGAGGTAAGGGTTTTGTGCCTACTTGTTGACACCACATCTCACATTAGAGTCCCTGGGTACAAAATTGCTGTCAGGCCGGCGCCGCGGCTCACTAGGCTAATCCTCCGCCTTGCGGCGCCGGCACACCGGGTTCTAGTCCCGGTCGGGGCACCGGTCCTGTCCCGGTTGCCCCTCTTCCAGGCCAGCTCTCTGCTGTGGCCAGGGAGTGCAGTGGAGGATGGCCCAAGTGCTTGGGCCCTGCACCCCATGGGAGACCAGGAGAAGCACCTGGCTCCTGCCATCGGATTGGCGCGGTGCGCCGGCCGCAGCGCGCCTACCGCAGCGGCCATTGGAGGGTGAACCAACGGCAAAGGAAGACCTTTCTCTCTGTCTCTCTCTCTCACTGTCCACTCTGCCTGTCAAAAATAAATAAATAAATAAATAAAATAAAAAAACAAAATTGCTGTCAGCTCCTGACTTCCTGCTAATGCATATACTTGGAGGTAGTAGTGATGGCTCAAGTAGTTGGGCCCCTGCCGTCCACCTGGGAGACCTGGAAGACCTGGATTGAATTTCCAGCCTTCCTCCCCAGGTGCCATCAGCATCTGGGACATGAACTAGTGGATTTTGTTCTCTGTCTCTTCCTGTCTCTCTATCAAGAAATAAAAAAGAAAGGACAAAAATAAGTAAATTTGGTGCAAAAATGTTTGAAGTCCATGCATTGCTTTTTCCATAATACATATCTTCCATTGAATTTTTGAATATGCTTCATACATAGTATTGTACAATCTGCTTCTTAAACATTCTGATTTTACTTTGTTGAATATAGTTCTACAGCATCACTTTTAGCGATAATATATTATTCTGATTTATTAATCAATTATATTTAGCTAGTCTTTTATCTTTGGACATTTAGTTTACAATTAATTTTTATTTCTTTTTTTAAGTTTATTTATTTGAAAGTCAGAATTACACAGAGAGAGAAGGAGAGGCAGAGAGGGGGGTGGTCTTCCATCTGCTGGTTCACTCTCCACTTGGCTGCAACAGCTGGAGCTGCGCTGATCTGAATCCGGGAGCCAGGAGCTTCCTCCAGGTCTCCCATGTGAGTGCAGGGGCCCAAGGACTTGGGCCATCTTTTACTGCTTTCCCAGGCTATAGTAGAGAGCTGGATCAGAAGTGGAGCAGCTGGGATTCCAACTGGTGCCCATATGCAATGCTGGCACTGCAGGCAGTGGCTTTACCCGCTATGCCACAGTGCTGGCCCTACAATTATTTTTTCTATTGAAATTATGTGACTAGATCTTTGTGCATGAATCCTTTTATATATTCATTTTTAATTTTGGCTATATTTGTGTAACTAGAGTTAATTCTTTAAAGAGACAAAATTCTTTTTTTTCCATATTAGTTGTAGTACAATTTTGTAATAAACTATAAATTGTTAAAATTTCTAAGTTGATATAACTCACATTGTCCCTTCATAAATTCTATACTGAAGAATAGTTTTGCTTGGATTTAGGATTTCTTGCCTTTGCATCTGTTAGAATATTGTTTTAAAGGCTGTTTGGGAGCTGGTGAGTTTTATTTAGGCTGTTGGAAGTAGAAAAGCGAGAAGAGAGGTGAAGATGCTATAGATGACAGAACAGGAAGTGTAGACATCTAGACTCAATTCAGTCTTCCCTCCTTCTCTGGCTCCCTCACCCCTCCCACCTTCCTTTCTCCTTTCTTGCACTGAAATGTCCCAGCCCACCATCACGGTCTTTCTCTGTGTGAAAGGAGCCACACAGATGGTTTACTGAAAGGGACCCCTGTGTACACAATGATCCCTGTTTAGAATTTATCATCGCTGAGATATTAAAACTTTGGGTCTGGGGCTGGCACTGTGGCATAGCGGGTAAAGCTGGCGCCTGCAGTGCCAGCATCCCATATGGGTGCTGGTTTGAGTCCTGGCTGCTCCACTTCCTATCCAGCTCTCTGCTATGGTTTGGGAAAGCAGTAGAAGATGACCCAAGTCCTTGGGCCCCTGCACCCATTGGGAGACCTGGAAGAAGCTCCTGGCTCCTGGCTTTGGATCAGCATAGCTCCAGCTGTTGCTGCCATCTGGGCAGTGAACCAGTGGATGGAAGACCTTTCTTTCTCTGCCTCTGCCTCTCTATAACTCTGCCTTTCAAATAAATAAATAAAAATCTTTAAAAAAAATTGGGTCTATGAGTATCAAGTGGAATATGAAAATAACCTTGTAAGCCAGAACCTTTTCACTCTTTTGATCATCACTGAAGAAAGTCTTCACCTGTGCAATTCCAAGAGCAGGCCAATTCTCAGAAGGAGCTGTAAAGTTAGATAAATATCACTGTTGACTTTATAAGAAAACATAAAGAGCCTGCCTAGGTTCTGGCTCGATATGAAAATCATTGGTTCAGAAAAGATGGTTGTAGATAAGAAGAAAGTCAAGGGTGATTGTTCCTCGAGGCTGCCTTGCCTCGTCTGCCTGCACGGATCTTTCTGAATTGATTTAGCATTGAGAAGCCATGCTAAGAAACCCAGCATTTTAGGTTGCCTATGAGACATAGGTGAGTGAGATTTGTACAAATAATAGGCCATGATCAACCATGACACACATGTTCTGAGTGTACCATTAAGATTATGGAAAATTTTCCTTTTTTTTCCATGCACAATTCTGTGATTGTGGAGCTGCATTTTAAGACCACTGCCAACATTTCTATTGTTTTTTTGGAGGCATTATTAAATGGCTTAAACTGCCGTGCCAAATTCTTGCCCCTAGACCAGGCTTTTTGAATGAGAACACTTGAAGAGGTAGAACAGGTGCTTCTGCAGCATTCTTTTTTTTCTTTCTCTCTCTCTCTCTTTTTTTTTTTTGGACAGGCAGAGTGGATAGTGAGAGAGAGAGACAGAGAGAAAGGTCTTCCTTTTTGCCATTGGTTCACCCTCCAATGTCCGCTGTGGCCGGCGCATTGCGCTGATCCGAAGCTTGGAGCCAGGTGCTTCTCCTGGTCTCCCATGCGGGTGCAGGGCCCAAGGACTTGGGCCATCCTCCACTGCCTTCCCGGGCCATAGCAGAGAGCTGGCCTGGAAGAGGGGCAACCAGGATAGAATCTGGCGCCCTAACCAGGACTAGAACCCTGTGTGCCGGCGCCGCAAGGTGGAGGATCAGCCTGTTAAGCCATGGCGCCGGCCTCTGCAGCATTCTTAAGGTTGAAAAGTGTTGTCCTGGAGTCAGTATGTCTGGGAGAACCATTTAGCTTTCTGTGTTGATTCTTATCGGCTAGTTCCTGAGCACTTCGTCTGTGAGAGGTACTGTGCCCAGCACTGGGGGCATGAGAGGGCAGATGAGACAAAGTCCTTCCTCTCCAGGGAGATGATTGGAATTTCTGGGGGCATGGAGATTGTGTTACAGAAAACAGAAATAGCAGGGGCTAAGGCGGTAGTGTGTGGTGGGAGGTAGAGCAGACTAGCTTGGCCTGCTTCAGAGATGAGGAGAAGGTGAGACTGGAAGGCAGTTTTGGGTGAGCTTAGAATATCATTGTTCCTCAGACCATGGGGAAATACAGAACACATTTGATAAGAAGAGACCTGACCACGGCAGAGCTCAAACTCAAAATGGGAACTACTTGCTTGATCAGTTGTTTGGCCAGGTCAAGGGATTATAGATAGGGAGCCAAGTGTGAGGCCAAAGCCATATTAAAAATGAAACAATGAGGATAGAAAGTGGCAAAAAGTTGCAAGAAAGTGTTGAAGAAAAAAAATAGATCCAGCTTGGTGTTTAATTAGGTATGGTGGGGGTGGGTGAGGAACAAAGCAAGGTGACTCATGTTTGGAGACAAACAGAACTAGCTCGCCCTTAGCAAACAAGGAAGCCGGCAGAAACTGGTTCTCGGGGAAGTTTAATTTTAGAAATTTTAAGTTTGAGGTGCTGCCAGGTTCCCCACATTTAACCCCCTTACTGTTAGGGGCTAAGAGACAAGTCTGTTCCTGTACTAGAAAGATCCCTGCCGTTCACTAATCACCTATTTTACTTTTTCCAGTGGGTTCCCTCCTATTCTGCCTGGGTTGTTTGTCTCCTTCTTGGGTGAGCATTTTCAGAGTCAGGGCACTGAGGGGTCTGTAGGACACAGGCACATTTCTTTCCCTGGTTAACATCAATTGTTTCTTGTGCTGTCAGTATCATTCGGTCACCATGTCCTCTTCGTTAGGTCTTACCCAAGCTGCATCTACACCAGCAGAACTGTGGTGGGAGGACAGCATGAATCCCTGGGAAGAACTTAACACCTCACAGTTTCCCAGTGGTGTGTGAGGGACTGCACCTTGGACAGAGGTCAGGACTAGAGGCAGGGATGAGGCGATGAACTTGGCAGTTGTCTCCGTGGAAGTGAGCAGGGAGGCAGAAGCACAGATTTCCTGAGTGCGTGCTTTGACAAGCTCAGTTTTACAATTTGCATTTTGTTAGTGACCAGCTGTGTCTTCTAAAATAGATCACGCTGTGTTAGGGCACAATGAGTCATCCCACGATGTTTTCTTCCTCGGTTCTCTTCTGCACTGGTCTCACGGCAACTTCCTCTTATCTCCAACCATTTCACCAGTGTGACTGTCTCAGCATTTCTCTGGTCAGAGAAAGGGGAAGCAGATTGAATGACCCTCCCCTCTGCAAGGGCCTATGGACTACGTTGGCTGTGCAGTGCATGGTTCTAGGTGCTTCTATCATATTAAACGAGCAGTTGAGTTTAGACAAATGAGAGACTTATGTTTAGAGGACAATTATAAGCTGGAATGAATTAAACTCTAAACATTAAAGAAACCATTAGGTTGGGAGCTGCTTACGGCAAGAACTTATATGCTCTTGGGATAATATGAATATGTTTTCAAATATATTTTGATTGACTTGAGGTTTATTTTCCACTACTTTCCACACCTGTGTAAGCAAAACCCTTATCACTGAGCTTGTGTCACTCTTTGTATATGATTATCTTTGTATCTGCCACTTCCTCTATGTTGGCTTGTGTCTTAGCCAGTGAAACAGGGAATTCCATTCTTTCACTTAAATCTTATTTGCAATCGTGTGGGAGAGAAGAATGTATCACAATCGATTCCGAATCATGTTCTTGAATTGCGAATGATAAGTAATTGCCTTCCTTTTTACCAAAGATGATTATGCAAATGACAAAAACATTTATACATTTATATTGGATTAAATAGAGGGAAAGAAGAAGTAGTGTCCTCTTTCACCAGGAAGCATTTTTGTTTTGCATAACTAAAGACATTTCCAGTTTAGGGAATGGAAGTAGGTCAGGGGTCAGGGAAGAGTTCAGCAAAAGACTAACATAATGGATTTACATTTCTTTTCCTGCAGATTTCTTTTTTTTTTTTTTTAATTTATTTATTTGAAAGCCAGAATCACACAGAAGGAGGTGGGGGGGAGGTAGGGGGTAGAGGGCAGGTCTTTCATCTGCTGGCTCACTCCTCAATTGGGCGCAACTGCTGGAGCTGTGCCAATCTGAAGCCAGGAGCCAGGAGCTTCTTCTGGGTCTCCCAAGCAGGTGCAGTGGCCCAAGGACCTAGGCCATCCTCCACTGCGTTCCCAGGCCATAGTAGAGAGCTGGATCAGAAGTGGAGCAGCCGGGACCCGAACCATGGGATGTTGGCACCTGTGGTGCCAACAGCACTGGCCCCTGCAGATTTCTACTGAGTACACCAGAAGCCGTCCTCTACATGATATTTGGGTGCAGGAGAGATTAATTTGAGGCAGACCCACTTTATGGAACCACAAACCTACCTTACACTGGCGGAGACCTCAGACTCAGTACGGAATTCCTGTTTGTTTCTCTCCAGCACGGTCCACTTTGAAAGCTGCTGCTGACCTGCTCTCAGCTCTCGCTGTTACCTTTGGTGGCACTGATGGTGGAAGCAGCAGAAGTACCTGGTGTGTTCTGGACACGGCAGTATTTTCCCCTTTATCATTTCTGTTCTAACTATTCTGGCCAAAGCTTTGCTCTAATTACAGCAAAGGCTAAACAAGGTGAACTGCAGTCTAGAGTGGAAGAGTCTTCCAAGTGATTTCCTTGTTTATTGGGTTACTTTTTATTCTTCTTTGTGGTACCCATCTAGTTAACTGATTAATTATCTAATTGCTACTATGTAGTTAATTAGCACAACTCGTTACTCACCATCTCAAAGCTAATTTTCCTATCTAAGAGTGGGCATAAAAGTACTTATAGATTTGCTTTGGGGATTAAATGAGATCATGCATATACTGCCTAGAATAGATATTTGGTGAGAAATCGATTCAGTTCCATTTACCACTGGTATAGAGATATGTTAACTTCATTGGTAATTCTGAATTATATTTGAGACTGGCTTAAATAATTTTATACTAACTTATTAAAACAACTGGTTGTTGAATATTTACTCTGTGTAGGACACTATGTTAAGCATGTACACTAACTTTAATTCTCAGTATGGCATCAGGAGGTAGGCTCTGCTATATATATTTTAAACAGCTTGGATGGAAGTAACTTGCCTACTGATAGTCTGTCTGTCGGACAAGGTCTGTATTCCTGACTCTAATATCCTGCCTGCCTTTGACCATTAGCTGAATGCAGATGTCATATTTAGAAAGCATAGCACCAAGACTCCAAGAGGACTATGAGGTGGGAAATGTCCTTGGGATGCAAAAGAATTATAGATACAGACTTAGAATTCTGTGATAGGGTATATCATGGATCAGGGATCTCTGGAGAGCATTGGTTAACAGCACAGACTCTAGAATTGTATATCCTGTGTTTGTATTCCAGCTCTGAAACTTGGAAGTGCTGTGACCTAGGGCAAGTTCAATTTTCTGAGCTTTAGTTTCTTCAACTATGAAATGATCATAATATCACCCACTTCCTAAAGTTGTTTGAGGATTAAAAGAGTTACTTCATATGGATTCCTTAAAATAGACACTTGGGGATCATCCTTAGATATTATTAGTATTTCCAGGTCCTTCTCACTGTAAATCTCTCAGGCTGTCTCTATGTGTGCATAATTGCACTCTCATTAGGCAGTGCATGGATCTATCTATGCCCATTGTGTTGATGGTACTAAGATCATAACTTAGTTTTGGAGGTTTTATGATATTATAATAAAGCAAAGTTGAGGAGCTGGCACTGAGTAGCACCTGCAGTGCTGCTTCCCATTTGGGCATGGTTCACACTACACTTGATATTAGCCAAAAGGCCGAGAAGCGATTGGGCATGGTTCAAGTCCTGGCTGTTCCACTTCCCATCCAGCTCCCTGCTATGGCCTGGAAAAGCAGTAGAAGATGAGCCAAGTCCTTGGGCCCCTGCACCTGTGTGGAAGACCAGGAGGACGCTCTTGGCTCCTGGCTTCGGACTGGTCCAGCTCCGAATGTGGCCATTTGGGGAGTGAACCAGTGGATGGAAGACCTCTCTCTCTCTCTCTCTCTCTCTCTCTCTCTAACTCTAATTTTCAAATAAATAAATAAATCTTCTTTTAAAAGAAAAGTTGATTGTTATACTCAAATTTCTTCCAGCTTCCTAACAATTATTGCTTAAGAATGAATGGGAATGGGACCAGAACTGTGGTGTAGCAAGTAAAGACAATGAGCACTAGTTACTGTCCTGGCTGTTCCATTTCTGATGTAGTTAATTGCTAATGGCCTGCAAAAGGCAGTGGAAGATGGCCTAAGTACCTGGGACCATGCTACCCGTGTGGGAGACCTGGAAGAAGCTCCTGGTTTCTGGGTTTGGCCTTGCCCAGTGCTAACCATTGTAGCCATGGGGGGAGTGAACCAGTGGATGGAAGAGCTGTCTTTGTCTCTCTCTGTCTCTTCTCTCTGTAACTCTGACTTTAAAAAGAAACAAATAAATCTTTATAAAAAAGAATGAATGGGGTTAATCATCTTTTAAATATTTAGTTCATGTTTATGAAATTGTAGCACATTAAAAGACAATATTAATAAAAGTGAAATACGTGGAATGACCCAGTTGGACTCATCTTGGGCATAATTTCAAATTGGAATTACAAATGAATTCAACAAGTGTGGTTGTGCAGAATCTTCTTTTCCTTTTATGCATGCATGTGAATGAGATACTTAGACATCTTAGCTTTTTTGCCCAGCTCAGGGAGGGGTTAATAATATGATGTTATGTAAAGAGCTTTGAGCTCCTCAGGAGAGAAGTGTTATATTAATAACTGCCTCACAGTGATGTTCTCAGACTTAATGACAGAAAGTTTGTAAATTGCCTTGGTGCTCCCAGCAACATCCTGAAGAGGCATCATTTCGTTTTATTGCAAGGAGCTCCAAGTTACACAGAATGCAAGTTAAGGGGGAAAGCATATCCCAGTCTTTATTTTACACTCGGAAGTACATAAAATCAAGAGAAAACATTTTGTTCCTGTTGTGAGTGGTAGAGTCAGTGCCTTTAATATTTTCTCTCTCTGTTATTTTTGGGAGGCAGTACAATTGATAATGCAGTTTAACTGAGTATTGTCCTTAAACCATTTAATGAGATAGAGACCACGACACAAAGAAATATTTTAGGTTATTCAAATATTCTAAATTAAATTTCAGTTTTGAAAGAGGCTAGCTCTTTTTTTTTTATATGATTACTATTAAGTTTGGCATTTTTGAGGCATGTCTTAAATCGATACCTGTAATACTTACAAACATCAATAGGGAGAATAGTATTGTAAACACATATTCTTGCTGTAGGGTACATTTTAAATGTCTAAACACTAATCAATATAGCAAAATTAAGTATCGACTAAAATAGCTTTATAATAAGTAATTATTGGTTTGCTCTTTTAGAAATTAGACGTTTTCACTTTGGGAATAAAGAGTAAATTTACTGTCATGAAATTAAAGTGTTTTTGACCTTTTTGTACAACTTTCCTCTCTCTATGAAATGATTAGGTTTAAATGTGATTGCACAGCTGTATTATGTTGCAAGCATCAATTTTTAATTATTATAAGGTCAATGTTAGAACAAATATGATTAGTACAGTACTGCAGTGCATTTATTTACTTTCCACTCAAAAACCAGCCTGTGTTTGCCCAGGCCCACCCAAATCTCTGCTGACACAGCTAATTAGAATTATGCCAAGTCCCTTTCCCTTCAGTGTTCATCCTATATATGTCAGTTCATTGACTCTTTCAGTTTTTTAAAATGCAAATTGCTGGATTTATATCTCCCCTTCATAAAGGGGCATGCATTTTCTGACATTTCTGAGTGCATAAATCTCTCTGTGTGTAGCTTCACGTTCCTCCTGGCTGTACAACATGAATATCTCTCCTGTGCCATGGCACCAGGACTGATGTATATGAAGCCCACCTAAAGGGGAAAGGACTTGCCCTTCCAAACATAGACCCTGTGATGCTTTGTTCATAGACACATGAAACTGGTCCTTATTTTGTCCCTACTGCTCTGTGTGATTTGGGACTTAGCTCTTTACATTCAGAGATGCTTACTGCATTTAGAACTACAGAGCAATACATGAGCTACCTATTGTCCACCACTATTCCCAAGGTTTTCATCATGAATAGTAATTTAGTTTCTAAGACAGAAGTGATGTTTTAATTTTAAAAAAATAATAAATTCTTTATTTGAAATGCAGAAAAAGAGAGAGAGAGACAGAGAGACAGACACACAGAGAGAGAGACCTATCTGTTCACTCTCCAAAAGTCTACAACAGCTGGGGCTGGGCCAGGCCAAAGCCAGAAGGCTAGAATTCATTCTGGGTCTCCCACGTGGGTGGCAGGGACCGAGGTGCTTGGGCCATCACCTGCTGCTTCCCAGGGTGCTCAGTAGCAGGAAGAACCTCAGCCCAGGAGCTCCAATATGGAATACCAGCACGCCAAGCAGTGTGTTAGCCACTGCATCAAATACCCACTCCAAAGAAAAATATCAATTTTTAACTAATTCTCCAAGTTTCATTTTCTGTTGCTGTTTCATTTGTTTTAAAAACAGCAAGGTGTGGGCACTTGTGACAAGAGGATTAAACTGCTACCTGCAACATCAACATCTCCTATGAGCACCAGTTCAAGTCCTGGCTGCCCTGCTTCCAATCAAGCTCCCTGCTAATGTGCCTGTGAAAGCAGCAGCAGATGGCCCAAGTACTTAGGCACTTGCCACTGACGTGAGAGACCTGGATGGAGTTTCTGGCTCCTGGCTTCTGCCTAGCTCAGCCATTTGGGAAGTAAACCAAATAGGAAGTATGGAAAATCTCTGCATCTCCCTCTTTCTGTCACTCTGCCTTTCAAATAAATAAATAAATCTTTAAAAAAAGACAAGGACATGAGACAAAAATCATCTGTTGTATTTAATGAATGAAGTAGCATAAAATTTCCTACAGACTAGCACATGCACTGAATCAGAGATATTCCATGTTCTTGGATTGGAAGGTGAATGATCCAACACTGGCTGGACTCCTCCGGGCATCCTAAGATCCAATGACTGGAAGGAAGTGATTCCCAAGCAGTAACGAACAGGACAAGCTATAAGGAGATACATATTGCCTTTGATTCCTTCACACTTTTTCAGTCAACTTAGTAGGGCTCCAAGGAGCTCTTGTAAGAACTTACTCCTGTGTCACATCTAATATGTTTTGGAGTCACTTACTCTAAAAATGTTTCTTTGAAAAAAGAGATTCCAGGAATCACAGCAAGGAGTTGGGAGATATTTTGAGTTTACAGGATTCACGTGGCTCTTTCATGAGCCTTTTTAAATTGTATTACTCAAAGGTGAGCTTATTCTGAGTGGTTTTGTGCAAACCAGTTATGGGAGTTAATGCTGTGAGCCTTTTTGACGTGTCTTTACATAAATGTCCCCAGACTCTCTAACTCTTCATGGACCAGTGACAGGCTTGCATTCTAAGTATCTAGTTTTGGAAACTGTGCTTTTAATTACCATGTGTGTAATTACCATGCTACATATCTTCACCATATTTATCATATTTATAGTTATTACATTTAGTTGTTCAATAAATCCATAAAAGGTAGCTACAAAACATTTTATATTTCTGAGAAAAACATATATATAATTATTGTTAATACTTTCCAAATCATATGGGATGGAGAGAATGAATGATTCAAAAAATAAAAAATATAATTACCAAGTTCCTCGTTCACATTCCAGCTCCCCTATGATACCTAGTCTCGCTATTTACACATAAAGATATTTATGAATAATGCGCTATAAATATTGATGGATAAATTATTTTTTATAAACAAAAAGCAAACAAAAATTGTCTTTATACATTAAAGTGTTGGGAATATTATGAATTAAAGACTTCATAGAATTTAAAACCTCCAGAAATGCTATTGATCAAAGTTAAAATCATGCCTTAATTCTTTTAGCCATAGGACTTCAGCCAAAGCTTTTTGAATCAAGGAAGTGTCACTATTTTAAGAGATCCCACATCTGATGTAATAATTACATGGAGTCTTTCTCAATTACCTTCATCGACCCCAACCTCTTTTTCTAGGACATAATTAAAACATCTTCAAAAGATGAGCAGGCCAGTCTTGGCACTTCCTTTTAAGTCTCCAACTGCCTCTAGATTGGCTTTACCTTTCAAGACTGTATTAATTATCAGTCAGAATTTGGAATATGATAATTCAAATAGATTGTCCATCTGGGGTGGATTGTGCTGTGTTCAGTTTCATGGTCCAGAGGAATCTAGGGCAGGAAGTATGCACATTTGGCCTACTCATGGAGGTGCAAGCAGTAGCTATTGCCATTTGTTTTAAAATAAAACGAAATTGATAAATTCATTAGCACCTTTATGTATATATTATAAAATTTTAGATTGCAGTTAGCTTTAGATATCAATAAAAAACAAAGAGGATAGAAGGTGATGGTGGGTTGATAGAGGCAGATATTTTGGACAGAGTGGTCAGCAAAGGTCTCCAGGAGCTCATGACATGGGCACTGGTGCTGGGATGAATGGGGGATGAGCCACGTGAACATTCAGAGGAGGAGAATTCCAAGCCGAGTGAAGAGCCCGCTGACTTGTCTCCCCAGGCCCACTCCAAACCCCTCCTGCTCATTCAGTCTCAGGGAAGTTATCTTCTCTCTTCCAGGCAAGCCCACTTCCCAGCCATCTGTCTTAGGCCCTCTCAGACTCTATAGCCTCTGTTAGCAGAGGCTTTTCCAAACTGAATCCTGATAACTTGGGCAAAAGAGTCCCTGGACCTCCAGGTTCCCAGTTAGCTTGTTCTCTTGGAGGGAGAAGAGGATTTCTTATCTTATTCCTGGGGGCCTGTAGAGAAGCAGGAAGAATGTACGCACATACATGAAGACATACATACATATATGTATGTAGTCATGCCATTCCTGATGTCAGCATCACTCAGATGCCTCTCCTCATTCAAAGGAAAAGCCAGAGCTCTCACGGGGGCTCACGGGGGTGTCCATCTTTGACATCACCTGCTCACCTTTGCTCATATTGCTCCAGACACCACGACATTAGTGCGTGTGTTTCTGGCCCTCAAGGTCTCCCACTTATTCCCTCTGTCCTGAACCCTCTTCTCTCAGATTGTTATCTTTCATCTCATTTCTTGGCTGTGCAAATGTTACTCCAACAGAGTCCTCCCCTCTTGCTCACTCCTGTGACTTTATCCTACTTGCTTAAATTTTCAGTGTTGAATGTCTGTCCTTCATGTTAAATCTGTCACTCTATAATTATGTACCAAACTTCTGTCGTGTTCACTGCTTCAACTACAGGAGCTAGAATATGCCAGGCACATAGCAAGTGTTTGTTGCATAAGGGTCGAAGGCTTTGTCATACTACTTTGGAGGTAACTGTAGCTGCTTCATCCATCTGTAGTCTGTAACCCATAGGTTTGGGACTTTCTCAGGATTTCCTGGGTGCACACTTTGGGGCTTCAGAGAAGGGGCCATTGGTGCAGGGCTGGCAGGATAGTTCCAGGCCAGGGACCTCATGCAATTTTACTTAACAAACCAGACCTTGAAATACCAGAGCTTGTTCATGATCAACCTTGATGGCAAGTTCCCACTAATAGCACCCTGAGTTCTATTTGAACTCCATGCTGTATTAAGAATCTCTCTTAACAGACATAACAAGTCACAAGAGCACATCAATCTCCAGAACCTTTTGCTTTTCCTGAGTTCTTTTGTTATGTACCTTCTTTGTGCTGGGAAAGGTTTTCCCAAGTCCAGTTTTCTTTATTTCTTTTTCTTTTTTTTTTATTGTTGGATTAGATACTATAAGTTTTTACAGCAGCCAGAGAAGATAGCAAAAGGTCAACCCTCTTGAGCTCTTGTTGCCTCCAAATCAGATCATGCAGAACACACAGGGAGCATCTTTCAGCAAGCAGAAGACTTGTACTGACTATGCATTTTTCTCTCTTTACAATACTAGTACCAAATGGCTCTTTTTAACTTTCCCCGTATTCTAAAAATTTGCTTAAGAAAGATTATGAGAGCATAATATACATTTATTTGAAATATATCCAATAAGTTTTCATAAAAGTTAGATGAAAAGAGAAGACCTCAGAAATAGCAACATCCATCACCTATCCAAAACCAATTTTATTTGCAAAGGTTCAAGCTGCCCATAAGCAAATAATTAATTGTAGAAAAATATATTTAAAAGATATATCTATTATGAAATTCTATTATTTTAAAAATAGTTTCTATAGATTTATTTATTTTTTAAAGATTTACTTATATATTTGAAAGTCAGAGTTACATAGAGAGAGGAGAGAGAGATAGGTCTTCCATCCGATGGTTCACTCCCCAGTTGGCCACAAAGGCTGGAGCTGCGCTGATCTGAAGCCAGGAGCCAGGAGCTTCTTCCAGGTCTCCCATGCAAGTGCAGGAGCCCAAGGACTTGGGAAATCTTCCACTGCCTTCCCAGGCCATAGCAGAGAGCTGGATCAGAAGTGGAGCAGCCGAGTCCAAACCAGCGCCCATATAGGATGCTGGTGCTTCAGGGCAGGGCATTAACTCACTGCACCACAGTGTGTGCCCCTCTATGGATTTATTTATTTGAAAGGCAGATTGACACACAGGAGAGAAAGGTATGTATGTATAGAGAGATCTTTTATTCACTGTTTTACTTGCAAGAACTGAGCGAGGCTGAAGCCAAGAGTCAGAAACTGGATCTGGGCCTCCCTCATGTGTGGCAGTGACACAAGTACTTAGAGCATTGTCTACTGCTTTGTAGGCACATTTTCAGGAAGCTGGATCAGAAGCACGGAGTATCTGGGACTTGAACCCATCACCTCCATATGGGATGTGGCATCCCAAGCAGTGGCTTAAGTTGCTGAGCCACAATGCTCTCTTCTTCGTGTTGTATTTTTATGTCATAGTAATGACACTTTTAACCATCATGACAGCGTTATGAAGATCCTAGGGTAAGGGGTGGGTATTCAGTCCAGCAGGGAAGACCCTGGTTAGGATGCCTGTACCCAATGTCAGAGCGCCTGGGTTTGAATCCTGGCTCTTCTCCTGATTCCAGTGCCTTGCAAATAAGCATCCTGTGGCGCAGCAGGTACTCAAGTACTTGTGTCCTTGTCACCCACATGGGGGCTTGCATTGGACTTGGCTTCCAGCCTCAGCCTGGCCCAGCTCCCGATGGCATCTGGGGAGTGAACCAGCAGATGGGGGCTGTCTCTTTCTGCCTCTCAAAAACAAACAAATCCTAGAATGAATCAATTTTAGATATATTTCATATCAATATTTGATCAAACCCTCAGATCACTCTGTTGTGAAGACACCTTCAGGTCATTTTGTAAATAAAGCAACTGAGGCTTACAGCATTTAAATAAAGTGCACATGGTCCCACAGCTAATAACACACATGGGAATATTAGGATTCAAGATGTAATCTCTGACTTTGGATCCAGTGCTCTTTCTATTTTACTATTATGCTTTTTATGATACTATTTGGAGTATCAAGGCATATGTAAGGATTCTTTTTTAAATCTCAGTTATTTAATTTTAACACACATGTAATATTTGAGTTATCACCTTTAGCAAATATCAGAAGCTAAATGCAGTCAGAAAATTATGAACAGCCATTCAAAGAAAACTATTTCTGAAAATCTGATTTTAATCAGAGGACGAAAGGAAATTTATATCACCAAATACATAGACTATGGAAGGAAAGAAAAATTTACATGAGCTTATACAATCAAACAAAACTCATCTTAAAAATGACATCTTAGAATCTGTTACAATCCATAATCTCTCGAATTGGAAGTATACTCAGATTTCTACTCTGTCATGAGAATCTCTTGGACACTGAGAATGGCAATTATTTTATCCAAGCAAAGTAATTGAGTTGTTGTCAAACATTAGTAGAAAAAGTAACAGGAGAGTAAGGTGAAGAGGGAAAGCAAGAGAGAATTCACTTCTGCTGATTTAATTGTAGTGCAAAGGCACTAATTAGACTTGCATTTGATGTTGGAGGCAGCAAGCTTCTTTGTGATTTCTCAAAGTCATTTTTAAATGAAAATTCAGGAACCTAAGAAAGTGATTTGATTAAAACTCTTCACTTTCCACATCAGTAATTACCACAATAATTTTTTATTGCAGTCCCTTTGAATATTAGATATCTATTTAGTTTTATGATGCCTGTCACCAATATCGCTAACTGCCAGAAGATGATACGGCAATACACTTATCATTAGTGCTTACTGAAGTGTAAATTAAACACTGATATCAAAGGTACGTCTTAACAGTCAAGCAAATGTTTACTAATCTAGTAAGTATAAAAATATTCCTTTTGAACAACTTTTAATTTATACAGTTAAAATAGGCATATTATACATTGGGTTGTTCTTTTTTATATTATTTATTTATTTGAAAGACTGAATTACAGAGAGAGAGGGAGAGACACAGAGAGAGGTCTTCCATCTGCTGGTTCACACCCCAAATGGCTGCAATAGCTGGAGTTGGGCCAGGCTTGGGGACCTCTGCACCCACGAGGGAGATCCAGATGGAGTTCCTAGCACTCAGGTCATCTTCTGCTGCTTTTCCAGGCACATTAGCAAGGAGCTGGGTTGGAAGTGGAGCAGTCAAGCCTCCAACGTGTGCTCAGTGGGATGCTGGAGTCACAGGTGATGGCTGAATACACTGCAACACGATACCAGCCCTGCAGTCTTTATCAGAGAAGGAGGTGGTCTTGGGAGTGGAGGATAATCAGCATAGGGAGAAGATTTTTTAAAAAAATGATTTATTTATTTGACAGGCAGAGTTGGCAAAGACTTTTATTTTTATTTTTTAAAATTTTTGTTTAATAAATATAAATTTCCAAAGTACAGCTTTTGGATTACAGTGGCTTTTCCCCCCATAACCTCCCTCCCACCCGCAACCATCGCATCTCTCTCCCATCCCAATCAAGAGTCATTTTCAATTATCTTTATATACAGAAGATCAAATTAGTATATACTAATTTAAGATTTCAACAGTTTGCACCCACACAGAAACACAAAGTGTAAAGTACTGTTTGAGTACGAGTTATACCATTAATTCACATTTAACAACACATTAAGGACACAGATCCCATAAACAAGACTAGTGTCTACTAATACTAACTGATAGAATTAAAAAGGAGAGAACTATCCAACATGGGAAGCTGGATACTCAGCAGACTTATAGAATGGCAGATATCCTAAACAGCACTCTGGCCTCAGAATCAGCCCTTAAGGCATTCAGATCTGGCTTAAAAGCCCATGAGAGTATTTCAGGCATGGAAAGCCAAGGCACTGTGGCAAAGACTTTTAGACAGAGAGAACTCCTATCTGATTCATTCCCCAAATGTCCATGATGGCAAGAGGGAAGGCCAAAGCTGGGAGTCAAAAACTCAACTCAAGTTTGGCACATGAGTGGCAGGAAACCAATTACACTCATGTGGGAGACCTAGATGAAGCTTCTGGCTTCTGGCTTGAGCCTGGCCCACTCCTGTCTGTTGTGGCCATCTAGGATTGATTCAGTGGATTGAAGTTGTCTCTCTCTCTCTCTCTCTATCCCCTCCCCCCCCACTGACTTTCAAGTAAATACGTTTTTTAAAGAAAGATAAAGAAAACAAGGATTCCTTTTTAAAACATAGTACTAAAAGATTCCCCATTTGAAAGGATAATTTTTTAAAAGGCAGTAGAGATTACAAATCCTACATACTTTTCTGTATGTATTTATATTCAAAATCAGAAACTAAGTGGGACAGGTAGTCCTGAATAAGTTGACAGTAAGGTAAGAAGTCATATGTAAAATCCCAATTGAGTATAGCTTTTTTGTTTAATACATAAAGCATTTTGGTGTTGATAGTGGTCTGGGTAGCTGTCTGGCTTACCAGCTTTTTAATTCCACTTTGGTTGGATGGACTTTTGCAAAGACATGTAATCAAATCAAGTGCAACTTAATGCTTGGGATCCAGGTCTTTTAAATTCATCCCAACCTTAAATTACTATAATAGGAAATACAAATATGATTTGATATTTAGGGATATGGGAAAACATCCTGATTGAAACTATTCAGTTAAACAGAGGACCTGGCTTTGAATGTGTCTTGAAATTAGGACACAGTGGTATATGCACAGACCAATCAGCAGGAAGAACAGGCAGCCAAATTTGCTCACTGTTCTCCTTCCTGTTTCTCAAAAGATGAGAGTTACCTCTTCATCACAGAATTTTCCAAATGAAAATGGTCACATATTTGATCTCTCAGAATGAGGTTTAAGAGATTGTGAAGTTGAATACCCAGAGTGGGGAACTAACTAGTGGTTTCTTCCATTACCAATAATGCTGTGATTTCTCATCAGACAGAAGCAGATCATGGGAGAAGCAGCGTGAAGTATACACTGAGGGTGGTTGGTCAGTTAACAGACTGAATTTTATGCCTTTGCCTGTAGTCAGAATTTTATTTTAAACCAATTAACCACGATAGGACTATATTTTTTTCAGTGATTCTTTATAAAATGTTCCAATCAAGTTTATAGGATCAATAGTATGCTCAGTTTTTTTCTTTTTTTTCAGGGGCTCCTTTTTGGGTCTATTTGTGACTGTGGCCTTTCTCTGACTCATCTTACCTTTTGCAGTCTTTTTTTTTTTTTTTTTGACAGAGTTAGTGAGAGAGACAGAGAGAAAGGTCTTCCTTCCATTGGTTCACCCCCCCCAAATGGCCACTACCATGGCCGGTACGCTGTGCTGATCTGAAGCCAAGAGCCAGGTGCTTCTTCTTGGTCTCCCACACAGGTGCAGGAGCTCAAGCACTTAGGCATCCTCCACTGCCCTCCCAGGCCACAGCAGAGAGCTGAACTGGAAGAGGAGAAACCCGGACTAGAACCCGGTGCCCATATGGGATGCTGGCGCTGCAGGCGGAGGATTAGCCAAGTGAGCCACGGCTCCTGCAGTCTTGATGTTGTAACTGCAAATTGCTGCATGATCTTGATTTCATGAATGCAATGATCTAGTTAGCTTGGCGCCTCAATATAATTCTGACTGAGAACTTGTCATGGCCTAGGATCATCACTCAGGAGACAAAAATCAAGCCTGTGACTTGGCTACCTTTATTTACTTTTCACTACCACGTTAAAAATAAGTAAGAAAAGATGGTATGTTGGATAAAAAAGAATACTTCATTTATGTGGAGAAAACATAAACTCTGCAGAAGTTCATTAACCAATCTGGAAGACAGGATGGTCTTTAATGAGAAGACTCAGTTACATTCAATGTCAGTTGTGCCACGTTAATAAAAATATTTAATGCAGTTTCAACTAGAATATCAATGGAGTTTATATATTTTTAAACAAATTGGATAAAATGATGTTGATTATTTAAATACAAAAGAATGAACCACAAAGGGATATGTTTGTCTTAACAGATATTAAAACATTAAAAATAAACAATTAGAATATATTGTGATATTGGTAAAGTACAAAAACATCCATTGAAAGAAAAAAATAAAATACTCAAGCCAGTATATAAGGGATCTAACATATGGCAATTATCTGAGAACAAAAGTTTTATTTAATTAGGATGAAGAAACTTTAAAAAGTTCATGGAAAAACAGACTCAAATTCATATTGGGGTCAAAAGTTTTTGAAATTCTGGCATAGTTTTTTGGTAATACACATTTTCCATGAACTCTTTGAATACCCCTTATATTTATTTATTTATTATTTATTTATTTTTATTTTTTGACAGGCAGAGTGGACAGTGAGAGAGAGAGACAGAGAGAAAGGTCTTCCTTTGCCATTGGTTCACTCTCCAATGGTCGCCGCGGCCTGCGTGCTGCAGCCGGCGCACTGCGCTGATCCGATGGCAGAAGCCAGGTGCTTCTCCTGGTCTCCCATGCGGGTGCAGGGCCCAAGGACCTGGGCCATCCTCCACTGCACTCCTTGGCCACAGCAGAGAGCTGGCCTGGAAGAGGGGCAACCGGGACAGAATCTGGCGCCCCGACCGGGACTAGAACCCGGTGTGCTGACGCCGCAAGGCGGAGGATTAGCCTAGTGAGCTGCGGTGCCGGCCTGAATACCCCTTATAATTTTAACATAGCTAGTTATTCATTTGGAAATAAGTAAAAAACAAACCCTTCATTTCTTTTTTCATATACACAATAATTTTGAAATCCTTTCATAATGTATATTTTCTATGGATCATGAAAAATTTTGCACCAAAATAAATTCATATTTTTAATTCCATATTCCTTGAACTTTTTGAACTTCCATCAAACAAGATGTAAATTTCTATAGAAATAAAGTCTTAGCTCATATAATATGAACCCACTGAAATAAGTTACACATTCTCTACAAGTTGAATTAGAAAGATCTCCAAAAGAATAAAGATAAACCATGACAAACCATGCCAGTCCCTACACACACAATGCCATACATGTACACATACATACATTCATGTACACAATGAACACACGCATAATAAAGACCACATAAAGCTATATCCAGGTTCTGTTATACAGTGATTGTGATGGGGATGTGAAGATTTATAGAAAGGTAGAGGAAAGGTAAGGAAAACAAACACATACACAAAGAAAGAAAGAAACAAATAAATAGAAATACCTTGTAAGATACAAGGTGTGACTGCAACATAGGCATAGAGAAACATGTGGGGATGGTCTCTAAAGCATTAGTGGTCATCATTGAAGTGTATGTTGGGATCTTTGATGAGTTTTACTTCCTTTGTTGTGCTTATCTGTGTGATTAAATTTAAGAAAGCATTTATGATTATATAACCACAACAACAACTGATGAAGTTTTCCTAACTGGAGGCGATCAGAACTCAGGGCCAGGAGGAAGGAAAGGGGAGGATTTTCCATGTGCAACAAGATACTAAATTATCATGTAATGCAGCAACCATTAATATGGCATCTTTCTGACATTATTGATATGTTAACAAAAATCACAATTTTGGACTGACTATTAAGCCTTTATTTCCTTTTAATTTTTTCAGAGTTGCTAGTGTAAGAGGAATAAATTTCAACCAAGGAAAGAACATAACTCTTGATGACTCTATAATGATGATGGTTCTGTAGTTCAGCTCAGCTTGGTCTGTCTTTCCTGCTGCTCTTTTTCCTGTACATATCTGGGCTAGAGATGTGATGAGAAAAATGTGATGACAAAATGTGGGGAAACAAGGTAACATAGTTTCAATCACATTCTGAATACTGCCTTGAGTCTTGAGAGGCAGCAAGGAATGTGTGGAAGTGCTGGTGGGTTTACTGGGTTATGGCTTTTCTGCACGCTGATTAGCACTTCTTGTTGAGTGCATCCCTATAGGACAACAGCAACTTCAGGTTTACTACCCAATGCCCCACTCAGAAGTCCACAAAGTAATGGCCATAAAGAACAAAGAGTTGTCTGCAGACTTAACATGACATTGTCCTTCCTGGGAAGTGTCTGGAAGTCCTCATTGTTTGTCTGTAACAGTTAATGGATTTCTCTTAAATCTCCAAATAGATTTTTAATTCTCTAGCTCCTCCCATAATTCTTTAAAAAAAATTTTTTTTTTGCATATATGAGGCAGGCATTGTGGCACAGCAGGTTAAACTGCCACTTGAAACATGTATGTCCTGTATTGGAGTGCTGGTTTGAGTTCTGCCTACTCAAATTATTTTTTTTTTTTTTTGATTTGACAGGCAGAGTGGATAGTGAGAGAGAGAGACAGAGAGAAAGGTCTTCCTTTTTGCCATTGGTTCACCCTCCAGTGGCCACTGTGGCCGGTGCATCTCGCTGATCCGAAGCCAGGAGCCAGGTGCTTCTCCTGGTCTCCCATACGGGTGCAGGGCCCAAGGACTTGGGCCATCCTCCACTGCACTCCCGGGCCATAGCAGAGAGCTGGCCTGGAAGAGGGGCAACCAGGATAGAATCCGGCGCCCCAACCGGGACTAGAACCCCGTGTGCCGGCGCCACAAGGCAGAGGATTAGCCTGTTAAGCCACGGCGCCGGCCCTCCTCCCATAATTCTGTGAAGTGGAATTTCCATAATAAATTCCTGATTTCACATTTTTCTTAGTGGCTCTACTTTTCTGATTGAATTAAGATACAGAATTTGGTTCCTGGAAATGGGGTGTTTGAGTAACTAAAACCTAAATCAGTACTAGCTTTGAGACTGAGTTGCAGGACGAAGTTGGAAAAGTCTTGACGAGATTGCTTGTGCAGTGGGAGGACGTTGAGTAGACTTTTGTTAACTCCTTGAAGAGCAGAAAGAGAAACAAGCCAGAGAAAAAGGGGATTCTTGTTATGTAATAGTGGAAAGTTTGGCAACACTGTTATTGCCAAACTGTTTTTATGGCTGTGATAAAACAAAACTGAGAAGACAGACATGAACTTAAGAAGAAACTGTTTTCAAATAGAACACAGTGAAACTTAAGGAAGTTTTTAAGCAAAAATTAGAGGAAATACAAAGAAGGCAAGACTTCTTGTGTTCAAAAAAATAAAACATTCCAATTTTCAGCCTTTGCTAACAAAAGGTATGACATCATGGTAATGGTCAAATCCAGGCTTCAAAGTATCTTACGGTCATTGACCCATGGGCTTTGATGCTTATTTAAGGAAAGGAATTAATTTATGAATTTTGTTGAATGGAGTGGATTATAAGTTGACATATAAGAGGTCCACAAAGCTTTTAAGAGTTATATATGTTTGGACTGAATGGGATGAGATAGTACAGAATGGAAAGAGAATTTCTGTCCCTAACTTGCAAGAAGAAGGCTGAAAACAATCACCTAGTTATAAGGATGGTGATTCTCATGGAGAAAGAAGCATGACTCAGAGGGCAGAATCAGGATCCCAGGAGAAGCAGCTCCAGAGAAATCAGAGAAAACTCCAGAGAATCCTTTCTAGGAGATGGGACTGTGTCATAATCAAGGAATTGATGACCCATGCCCAAAGGGATTGCAGAACTTCTATGGACCTGCTGTGTGCTTCCCATGCAGTTTCTTCATCAAACGGAGTCTCTGGTTCAGTCTTCCTAAGCCTTCTCACAATTGTGTGGCATGCATATGCAGCAGACAATTTCTTTACTTAACAGGTCTTCAGATCTGCAGGAATCAGACTTGCACTCAGATCAAGGAAACTCAGCACATCTGCCCTTGGACCTAGTTTAAATGACAAGATCTCGGACTTGAGCTTGAGCCTAATGCCATAGTGGGATGACAATATTGGGAGTCCAAGGAAAGTAAGCAGGAAGGCATGAACTTTGTAGGCTGAAGGGTGAACTGATAGTACAAGATTGCCATTATGAATTCTGTTCCTCCTTATATGCACAAACCTCTACTCATGTTAGGACACAGAGTTTGATTTCCCTGTTTGGAATCTGGTCTGACTGCAGTGACTTACTTGACCAGAGTAATACAGCGAAAGTTATGTATAGGCTGCCTGAGGCTAGGAAGAAGCTTTCTAGCTCCTACCTTTTGTATCAATGCTTGCTTATGAGCCATTGCTTCTTCCTGAGAAGCCCAGGTCATAGATAGAGGCTACCTGTGAGCACTGCAGTTGACTGCTCATCTGGGCTACCATTGTGCTCTACACCAACATTTATCTCCATCTGGGATGAGCCACGCAACTGAGTCTCAGACACCCTCTTACTCCAGTTCCATGAGACTCCAAAAAATTACCCAGTAGAGCCAGGTCACTCCATAGTACCACGAGAGGCCATAATATATTGCTCTTAGCCACTAGCTTTTATAATGGTTTGTCAGGCACAGAAAACAAAAACACTACCCACTTTTCACACTACTTCCTCCCCTTGCTTTGTCAATTTCTAACATTTCACGAGACAATTTTTTATCTGGTCTCATTTTAAAATTCCAAATTAAATTGATTCTTTCTTCCGAGTAATCTCACCTGTTTCTGAATTTCCCCCTGTGCTTCAGATACAATTTTTTTTTCATGTTAATTGGCACTTGGTCACATTTTTTTTTCCCCAAAAGTCCCTGATTCATCATCAAGGGTGTACCTTCTGCTTTTCCATTCTGTGGAAGTTTCTTAAGACAGACTCAGTCTCTTGAATTTCCACAACTCACATCACAGCTTCACATTTATGCTGATGGTTCACTCAATGACATTAACTACCTGAGCCTCTTCCAGATGCTTTCTGAAATTGGAGGCTCAGTTTTCACACTCTTTGTGCCCCTGTTGAACCTGTTTAGTGTCAACAATGAATCATCACACAGAACTTTAATTCTTTATTACATTAATGGTTTGGAAATATGGGGACCATTGACTTAACTCTTAGCTACCATTAACCTGTTTCTCTGTTCCCTGGTCCTGTCTTGCTTTGGCCTGTGTTCACTTTTCCTCATTCTGCAACTCTCTAGCCCTGGTGATTTTTCCAGCTTTCTTCTAGCTGAAGATCTTTGACTTTGGGTTTCCTCCAGCCTCAGATTTTCCACTCTGGCTCCTTTATATCTGCCTTCTCTCAACTCAAATATCACATCTTCTGAGACCTTTTCTAGCCATTGACTCCAAAGTGGCTCCAAATTCCTCTGTCACCATCCTATTATATGGCTTTATTTTCTTCATCACATTCATAATTCCATGGAATTACAATCCTCATTCGTTTGTTTACTTCATGAATCCTCCTATCTGGTTTGTCCTCCTTCACTGGTGTGAGAATTCCAACAACAAGGAAAGTTTTTCTATTTATTTCAGTTGTGCCATTTTCAGAGTATGAGAGATTGCTGTTAGCAGGCACAAAGAACACACTCAATCTTTAAGGAAGTTCTTCCATTTTCATAGAAAATGCATATTGTGAAAAATCTATGCATGGATTCCAACTGTTTTGCACCAATATAAGCTTACATTTCAATTCTATTTTCCATGCACTTTCTGAAGCCCCCTCGTATTCATTGAATGAATGATTGATCTGATATTCCTCTCCTGGTGCTCAGGGTGGGCCCTGGGGAACCAGCTCAGTTCAGGAGCTCTTGATGCTGTGCATTTGCATTTGCAGCAACTTAGCTCCAGTATGTCCTGGCGGCGGCAGCAGTAACAGTGAGGAAGGAACTTTACCATGAACTTGCGGAGAGATACCTGTGCCACCATGTTTATAGCAACACTATTCACCATAGTCAAAATGTGGACTCATCAAGTTTGAAAGAACTGCTGTCATCCACTAAGGTTAGGGAAGAAATACTGGAATCTCAGATTTCTGATTAGATTTGGGATGACTGCATCAAAAGGAAAAGTTTTATCTGAAATTGTTTTTATTGCTTTCACAAGTAGAACATGGTTTAAACATTTTAAAGATAAAAGTTTCATTAGTGTAAACGTTAGACAGAATATTTGCTTTATTCCCACTTCAGTATACACAGTGGCTTAAATAATGTAATGGGTTGTTAATCTTATCTGGTACTACATAGGTAATTTTCTCTCTCACTGGGTAAGATTACAGATTCCAGAGCAAGTACATGATTTTCAAGAATTTACGAAGAGAAATGCCCACAATAAATGTGTACATTTTTTGTTTTAAAAACACATTTGAGATTTTCCCAGCTCACTCATATCCTGATTGTTCCTTCTGGGTATAAGAAGATTCTTCAAGATGTTCATGGGAAAGAAATTATAACATAAATGCATTTTCGTGCAAAAAGTTGAAATCTGTGCATATGAGGGTGTCTTCAGAAAAGTTCATGGAAAATGAGCATCATGGAAAATGAATATCATGAAAAAACTAAGCCTGGACTTTAATACAATTTTTACATGGAGTTTTTGAAGCATGCTGATACACAAAGATTATATTTCCCCCCTAACTTCCAATGGAGTGGAGCCATGTAACTTGTTCTGGCCAATGGGCTCTGAGCACAAGAGCCATGTAGTGGCCATGTACTGTTGTGACATAGTCAGGGCTATGAAACCCTGTGGCCCTGTCTACCCTTTCTACGTTGCCTCAGGAGCTGCACATTCCAGACAGTACAGCTGCAGGTGGTAGAGCCTCCATAAACCAGATCCATAAGTAACTCTCTGGTGGCCCATGTGGACAGTGTAGCATGGGTCCCTGAGCTGCTGCCTCCCTCTATGGCTCTTTGTGGACTTATTTGGTGCACACAGAATGAGTGAGAAATGACTGTCTGGTTGCTGAGATCTTGTGGTTAATTGTTATTGCATTTTAGTCATCCTAAATGTGTAATATAGTTGAGGAACTAGCACCGGGGTTGATTTTTTTTATTAGTTTATCTCTAGTAGAAAAGATTTATAAATATTAAACTTTCTTGAAAATTGTTATTTTTTTTTAAAGAAGAAATTTGTAACATGTGTATCTGAATTTAATGAAGGGGAATACTTTGTGGGTTCCTGATTTTTCTTCTTTTTTTTTTTTTTAATTTTTGACAGGCAGAGTGGATAGTGAGAGAGAGAGACAGAGAGAAAGGTCTTCCTTTTTGCCGCTGGTTCACCCTCCAATGGCCGCTGCGGCCGGTGCATTGCGCTGATCCGAAGCCAGGAGCCAGGTGCTTCTCCTGGTCTCCCATGCGGGTGCAGGGCCCAAGGACTTGGGCCATCCTCCACTGCCTTCCCGGACCATAGCAGAGAGCTGGCCTGGAAGAGAGGCAACCAGGATAGAATCTGGCGCCCTAACCAGGACTAGAACACGGTGTGCCAGCACCGCAAGGTGGAGGATTAGCCTGTTAAGCCATGGCGCCGGCCTCCTGATTTTTCTTGATGGCATTGAAAAAAAGCTCAGGTGCTGAGGTATCTGGCAATGGTGTTGCAGATGCCTCAATCATATGTGATGCAGAGGGAAAAGCTCAAGATCTTCCATGGTTTTAATTTAAAAAAAAATTGGCAACTTTTATTCTCGCTTAAAAGTCGCTTCAGCTGCTATCACTTAGATATTTTCCAGCCCTCATTTTGTCATTGAAATTAGCATTTTTATTGCCACAAATTATTCTTGTTTGCTAATTCCAAAGACGTCCAAAAGCAAGAACAGCCTCCTGAGCTGTAAGACACGGGAAGAGAATAGTAAATCAACGGGTCCAGAGGACCATAGATCATGTTAAACACTGGGAATTCACCACAAAATCATTACACTAAAAAGCGACAATTTTGATTGATTAAAATGGTATGGGCTGGATAGTGTTAAATCACTGTGAGTGATATGACATTATAATTTTACGTATCATATTTCTGCCAAGACAATGAAGGTAAAAGGCGTTGTCATCAGATGATAACAGACAATAAGAAGAATCCTGATGTTAGATTTATTACCTGGTTTAGATTTAGAAAGAAGTAATTCTTGTCCTGTTCCACTTATCAAATGACTGTAAATTCAGTGATGATGTAAAATTCTAAGGCAGAGCCACTTATGGGTTTGACAAAGTGCCAGCCATAAAGTATTTATTGTTCTCACTGGTTCTGCCTCACACACTTAAATATTTATCAGAAACATAAGCCCCTCTGATAAATGTTTCTGATCTTTGTGGCTAGATTCTTTTTTAACATTTATATTTTTCATCAGAAACCACTTCTATATTTTTATGATGTTAATAATGTTAAGCTCATAATTTGAAAAGGCAACATGTCAGTTCTTAACATTTCATTCCTTTTAACTTCCGATTTTAAGTTGAAATTTTTGAGGTTGTGTTTGTAACAGAAATGAGAATGCCTGTATTTCACTATTTGTCTTGGGTGGCTCAGGCTGCTTTCTTGAATGTCAACCTTACGTATCCAGGTACCTTAAACAGTTCATGGAAAAATGGAATTAAAAGATGTTTATTTTGGTACAGAATTTTTTGAAACATATGCATAACTTTTTCATAATATAGACTTTCCATGAGTTTTTCAAAGATCTCCTCACACACACATGCCTCCCCCACCACGATGACTGAGATTAAAGCCGATGACAGTCTAGGCACAGTCTGAGAAGGCTTGTAGTGTCCCCAGGACACCTCTGAATCCTGTTTCTGAAGAACACAGACACAGGGACTCCTTTATCAGGGTGCACAGGAGCTCTTCTCTGGCGACATAGCCGATCAAGCCAAAGATTAGCACAGAGCCCAAGGGAGGCAGCCAAATGTCCACCACATCTTGGGGGTGGCGTGCAATGGCACGAGGACCCTAGCAAACAGGGATTGACAGGAGACAGAGACTAGCTAGATCTTCTAACACACAAGTGGAGAAGAATGGGGGAGCAGAGAGACATAGGACAAGGCCAGAAGTGGAGTACATCGCCTGCCAAAGCCACCACATGCCAAAGGCCCGAGTTGAAGGAAGAACAGAGTTCCTAAGTGGTGGCAAGAGCAACAGACATTGTAGGGACTGAAACAGAAAGTAGTCAAACCATCAGGGAATCAAAGCCAGGCTCTAAAGGTGGGTGGGCTATGTCACTGAGTAATGCTGCTGAAATTATTTTCCATTATTCCTAAATTTCCTCGGTATGCTTACAGCAAATTCACTTTAACTAGGTTAAACTGAACTTTTTAGTCTTCTTCCAACTTCAAAAAGTCTGATACATCTTAGAAAATGTAACGAATTCGTAGATTATATAGAATTTCAACCCTACGAGAGAACTTTGAGCCATACTTCCAAAACATTTCCTGTTTGTTTTTATTATGAGGATTTTCAGAGCGAGGGAGGATAAACAGTATTGTCCAGTCCATTTGTGTCACAAGCTCTCCTGTTGACCATGAAATTTGACAGACTACAGCTGTGCCTTAAGAATCTATTTCTTCTGGCCCTGGTACAAAGCAAGGGGTCAAGAAAAGTTTACACTTGATGTTCTGTGTGGGTGCAAACTGATGAAATCTTTACTTAATATATACTAAATTGATCTTCTGTATATAAAGATAATTGAAAATAAATCTTGATGTGATGGAATGGGAGAGGGAGGGTTGTGGGTGGGAGGGAAGTTATGGGGGGGGGGGAAGCCATTGTAATCCAAAAACTGTACTTTGGAAATTTATATTTACTAAATAAAAGTTAAAAAAAAAGTTTTGGAAAGTAACTAATAGAAAAATAGTTAATTCTAAATAGTTCCTGGATAAAAAGTGAAATGATATGGGCAAGTGTTGTGACACAAGGTTTAACCACTTGCTTGGGATACCCACATACCATATGGAACACTGGTTCCAGTCTTGGTTGCTCTACTTCCCAACCCAGATTCCTGCTAATGCATCCTGGGAGGCAACATAAGATGGCTAAATTGCTTGAACCCTGTTGCTCACATGAAAGGACCTGATGGGGTTCCTGGCTGTATGCTTTGGCCTGGCTGTTGCAGGCATTTGGGGAGTGAACCAGAAGATGGAAGATTTATCTATCTATCTATCTGTCATCTAGCTATGTCTCTATATCTGTCTCTCGGGTGCTTTGCCTTTCAAATTGATGAAAATAAACATTAAAAAATTTTTTGAAAATGAAATGATCCTTATTTAAATATTTTTGTACTCTGTGCCACACTTACACTCACACACACTCTCATAAGAAGAATTATTAATCTCATTTCATTAGAAATGTAAGATGATTGAGGTTGTTTTATATCCATCAAAAATGGCCTTGGAAAAATCATTGCTCAAGGCTGGGCATTTGGGGCTCACAAATTGCATGGGAAATGGGGCAATAACAGCAACCAACTGATTCACAGCTAGGTCTCCACACTTGCTTGGATCATGGATTAAAAGTGAAAAAGATTTTGTGTTCTGGAACATTTTCTGATTCAAGGATAAAGAATGTTAGTATGGGGCTGAGGTCTCTGACCTCATAATTTACGGAAGCTTCTGCATCAGTCTCATTTTCTTGAATATCAAAGGCTAAAGATTATTTTGAATAAATCAAATCTTCAAAGAAGTCTCTTGGAGATTTTGCATGTCTGCTGAACAGATTGTTTCAAGGAAGCGAACAATTAGCTGAATTCAGGGATGTTTCTTCAATTTTAGCCACTTCCATGAAAGAACAACAGTAAGAGCTACCAACTCCCATCTGGCACTCAATTTTGTCTACTTTTAGTTTTACTTTCCCTTAACAGAGATCCTTACTGCCAGAATAAACAATTCTTCCAAATACTACACAAAAAAAAGGGAGAGAATGCTGGTTCTAATTTCCATCTGGGTTCTGTCTTTAGACATACAAAGAAAAATCTTTAGTTTTGGATTAATTCTGAATCATGGACTACATTGGAGGGATGGGTTCTTTTTGCTAAGAAAGGTTCCTCATTTAAATTTACTATAAAAGGATTTATGAAAATTGTGATGACTTATGAGACATTGTTAAGGAATTGGGCTTACAAAAGAGAAAATCGAGGAACTTCTCTTATTGCTTTTCCTGAGAGGAACAGAAATCGCTCTGAAGGTCATGGGTACATATTGGGTGGCTTCTGACCATCCACAAAATTGCTTTACACGCATTTTATATGAAACAGTTTTCTTTGTGAATACAGCTACAAAATAAGTGGCAAGGAAAGTCAACATAAGATTGGAGTGCTTATTTGTGTGAAATGAAGGAAAAACTTAAAAGTTTGGCGAAGAACCTAGACATAGGTAAACCATGGTACTCAGTTCAAAAAAACCATTTTAAATGTTGACCAGTGTCTGCTGGGAGCAGAGGTTGGGAGGAGGGTTTCAGGGTCGCCCTCTGCTGGCTGGCCCTTGTAAGGGATATCCTGAGCCCTCCTAGGGGACAGAAGCAGATGGTCTGGTTGTCCACACCACTGTTTATCAACCACTTCTTTGTTTTAAAATTTAGTGCTGAAAGACTCAGGGGCCTTGAATATCGTCAACCTGCAGAAGTTCAAATGTAACAAATGATTTTTTTTTTAGTTTGATAAATTGTCAGTGTGAAAAATATTTATTTTTATTTGAAAGGTAGAGAGAGAAACACACACACACACAGAGACAGAGAGAGATGGAAAGAGATCTTCCATCTGGTGGTTCACCCCCAAATACTTGGCAGTAGTCAGGGCTGGGCAAGGATGAAGCAGGAGCCAGGAACTCCATCCAGATCTCCCATGTGGGTGACAAAAAGCCAAGTGGATGAGCCATCACCTGCTGCCTCCCAGGGTGTGCATCAGCAGGAAGCTGGATCCGAAGTGGAGAAGCTTAGACTCAAATCAGGCACTCTGATGTGGGATGTAGGTGTTCCAAGTGGCAATTTTATTGCTGTGTGAAATGCCTGCCCCTAGGTTTCATTCTGCATTAGTTAAGTAAATGTTCACCTTGTTTGACCTAGGGTTGCTTTTGAATCTTGGGAAATGAACTTGAAAGATGAGGTGAGAGTGAGGGAAATGCCACAGTGAGCTTCTTGAGTGGGTGTTGGTATCCATGTAAGACATGGGCTACAGTCATGGAGGAGCTACAGGTCCATCAAAGAGCTGGGCAAGGGCAAATTGGATTAGAAAATATTGAAATTCTAACTAAAAAATTGGTCATTGAATTGGCTGCTTTATTGAAGATGCTTGGGGTCTGTTACTGCTTTAAAATTGAGGTTGATTTGGAGTTTAATTTCCCCTAACTGGGCTATCATGCATTGATTTTACCTGTATATCCACCCATCTGTCCATTCTGTTCTTGCTGCATTTCAAAATAGGCCGATTATCTTTTACTCCTAAGCATGTCAACATACCTTGATGGATGGCAAAACTTTATATTCAGTGGTAGTCTCAGGCCATAAATGTGCAATCTGATGATCCTGGCAAAAGCCTCTGCCTGGGTGACCCAAGCCACTGCCCATCACGCAGAGTTCCTTTGTGCACCTGTTTGGTCAATCTCTACCTGCACTCTGCTATCCTGTTATTATTTTGTGTGTGACATGTTAATCTTCCTGTCTTAGAATTTTAATAAAATACATTCATTTGCAGTTATACTTTTGTAAGGTTTTTCACTCATTATGTTTTTGAAATTCACCCATAGTGTGGTATCAATAGATTTCTTTTTATCACATACTATAGTCCTTCAAATGTCATGACTACAATTTGTCTATGTACTCATCTCTTCATTGTTATCTGTTTCTAGTTTTTGGTCATTATGAATAAAGTCACTACAAGTCCATGTTTTCAGCTTTACTTCTGTGTTTAAAAAATTATTTGAAAGATAGACAGTGACAGGCAGAGAGAGAGAGAGGGGGGGGGGGGGATCTTCCTTTTGCTGGTTCATCCCCCAAATGCCTGAAATTGCAGGGGCTGGGCAAGGCTGAAGGTAAGAATTAGAAACTCCATCCAAGTCTTCTACATGGGTATCAGGGACCTAACTACTTGAGCCATCACCTGCAACCTTCCCACAGTGTGTATTAGCTGGAGCTGGAAGCAGAACCAGAACTGGAATCCAGGAACTCCAGTTCGGGACTCAGGCATTCCAAATGTCTTAACTGCTGCACCCAAAGCCTGCCCTCATAGTTCCATATTGCTCTGGTACATAATTTAGAGCGGAATTGTCTGGCACAGCAAAGGTGTACTTGGCACATTTTTCCCGAGAAGTTGGGTCATGTCATACTCCCGCCCTAAATGATTTTGATGTTTTAGTTCTCCTAGGCCACACTGTACTTCTCGGAAGAGAGAAGCTGAGAAAAGCATGGGAATATGGTTTACTCGCAGCTTCAGAGGCCTGGGCTGGGTGAGAGTGGGAAGGAGGAAGCAGCTGTACTGGATTGATTCAGAACCCTTAGTGAATCTCCATGGTCTCTTCAAGACGTGCAGAAAAAATTGGCTGAATCACACTATTGTGACACAGTCAGTGCACTAAAACCTACCCTAAGCAAGTGTGTTACAGGAGGCTACGTACAATAGAGTATAATGATGTCTGTGTTTTCATTGAATGCATTAGGTTCATTGGAGATATTAGTGGCTTTGAGGGTAGAAAAATGTGTGTATGTTTCTATCAATTGTTAAATTCATATTATTCAAATTTCTACCACTCATAGTCTACAAATATAGTTGCTTCATTGAACACATATTCATCCTTCTTTGTAAGCAGCATAAGCAAAAACTCTGATATGAATTTATTAGTTTTTTTCTTAAAGATTTTATTTATTTATTTCAGAGGTAGATTTCAGAGAGAGGGAGAGACAGAGAGAAAAGTCTTTCATCCACTGATTCACTCCCCAATCAGCTGCACTGGACGGAGCTGAGCTGATCCAAAGCCAGGAGCTTTCTCCAGGTCTTCCATGCAGGTGCAGGGGCCCAAGCACTTGGATCATCCTCTTACTACTTTCCCAGGCCATAGCAGAGAGCTGGATGAGAAGAGGAGCAGCCAGGACATGAACTGGCATCCATATAAGATGCTGGTGCTGCAGGAGGAGACTTAGCCCACTATGTCACTACGCCAGGTCCCAGTTTTCTTTTCTTTTCTTTTCTTTTCTTTTCTTTTCTTTTCTTTTCTTTTCTTTTCTTTTCTTTTCTTTTCTTTTCTTTTCTTTTTTTTGACAGGCAGAGTGGACAGTGAGAGAGAGAGAGACAGAGTGAAAGGTCTTCCTTTTGCTGTTGGTTCACCCTCCAATGGCTGCCGTGGCCGGCGCGCTGCGGCCGGTGCACCGCGCTGATCCGAAGCCAGGAGCCAGGTGCTTATCCTGGTCTCCCATGGGGTGCAGGGCCCAAGGACGTGGGCCATCCTCCACTGCACTCCCGGGCCACAGCAGAGAGCTGGCCTGGAAGAGGGGCAACCGGGAAAGAATCCGGTGCCCCGACCGGGACTAGAACCTGGTGTGCCGGCGCCGCAAGGTGGAGGATTTAGCCTATTGAGCCTCAGCGCCGGCCCCCAGTTTTCTTAAATACCGAAATTTGCTAATATGAAGGGTCTTCAAAAAGTTCATGGAGAACACATACTATGAAAAAGTAATGCATGAATTTCAAAACTTTTTTTTTCACCAAAGTAATTTATCTTTTACATATTTTTATAACAGGTTTTTAAAAATACTCTTGTATACGGAAAGATCTTAGCCAGGACATATCCAGTATTTGGTCCTCATAGAGAACAAACCTTTCTAACACTGGTGGCTACCTATGAGGTTTGCACAAATTAGAAAATGCATGGGGGCCTGTGCTGTGATATAGTGAGTAGGGCTTCTACCTGTGATGCTGGCAACCCATATGGTGCCAATTTGAGTTCCGGCTGCTCCACATCCAAATCCAGCTCCTTGTTAATTGCCTGGGAAAGCAGCAGAAGATGGCCCAAGTGCTTGGGCCCTTTCACCGGCGTGGGAGACCTGGACGAAACTCCTGGCTCCTGACTTCAGACCAGCTCAGCTGTGGCTTTTATGGCCATTTGAGGAGTGAACCAGTGGATAGAAGACCTCTCTCTGTGTCTCTCCTTCTCTCTTTCTGTATACTCTGCCCTTCAAGTAAATAAATCTTTTTTTAAGAAAGAAAATAGACATACTTTTGCATTTTCTTTATAATAAAGAAGTGCCATCATTCTGATAATTGGGATTTCAAGATCTAAGTTTTTAAAGACCCTATCAAAGTTACTTCTTTTTTTATTTTGCTCTTCAGTAGTATTATCTTTCAACATGTTTTTTTCTAGGGAACTGTTATTTGCTTTGTTAGTCTTTTCATATATAAGAGAGATTCAGCCTGCAGCTGTTGGCATGTGTGCTTTGGATACTGGGTTATCAACCAGGAAATGTGATGGATAATGAGTGTCAGTGCAGGCAAATGTAGCTCATTGAGCTCCCTGCAGGCCACTATGAGGATGGGAACTGGGCAGGCCCTACACTCTAGTGCTACTGGATCAGTGTGAGCCCTTCTGAATCTATTCTATCTGCTTTATCTTCTGAAGAATAGGTCATTCAAAAACAGCTTCACAGATAAATTTTTGAGCTCCAATGGTTGAAGCATCTTTTTTTTTTTTTTTTTTCTTGAAATTAAAGCTGAGGTGCTTAGCTTGGGAGTTCAGATGCAGTCTTCAGGGTTCCTGAGTCTGAGTCTTGGCTCCAGTTCCTGACTCCACAGTCCTGCTAATGCAGACCCTGGAAGCTGCATTGATGGTGGAGTAGCTGCAGTCTTTTCACTCCCAAGGGAGACCTGGACTGAGTTCCTAGCTCCTGGCTTTGGCCAGGCCCAGTGCCAGCTGTTGTAGAAATTTGGTGAATGATGAATTGGTGGGAGTCCTCTCTCTCCATCCATCTCTCTCTCCCATCTTTTCTGTCTCTCAAATAAGCACATAATAATAAAAGAGAGAGTAAGGCTGTCTCTTAGGGATTTTAGCCAGGCCTGCTACCATAGAACTAAACAGAGTTAGAAACTCATCAGACAGGGTGAGGGCTTCATGTTAGGGAGAACACACAGCCCCCACTCAAGGAGATTTTTCAAGGTATTCTCAACCCTGTGGCTTCCCCTATGCCTGAAATTATTATCCTTGTGTGCCTTCCTAAGACGCCGAGTATAGCATTTGCACCTTTAACTCCATTTGAGCCTGGTGTGATTTTAACTGCCTTGTTAATAATGTATTCACTTTCTATTGCTACTGCAACAAATAACCATGCCTTTAGTGCTGATAACAATGCAAGATCATCATCATCTTAGAATTCTGCAAGTCAGAAGCAGACTTCTAGGCCCCTGTGGGCTACAGTCCACGTGTGGATGGGCTGCACTCCTTTTACAACTTCTAGGGGATGCCTGTGTGCCTTCCCGTTTTCAAAGGGCAGATATGTACCTGCTGGGAGCCTTAGGGTCCTGTCTTCCCCTAGAGGATGCTCTGCCCTCCTGCCTTTTCTTTTCCATGCCAACAGCTGCAGGCTGAATCTGTCTTGTACCAACTCTTAGCAGCTTCTTATTGTAGGTAAGAGGATCTTTTTAAAAAATTGTTTATTTAATTTAGTTGAAGAGAGACTAGAAAAATGTCTCATCTGCTGGTTCACTCGTCGAATACCTGCAACAGCCGGGGCTGGGCTAGGTAGAAATTCAAAGCCAGGAACATAATCTGGGTCGCTCAGGTGAGTGGCAGTACTTGTGCTATCATCTGCTGCCTCCCAGGGTGTGCATCAGCAGGAATCTGGAATTGGAAGGAGAGCCAGGACTCATACCCAGGCTCCTTGATATGCAATGTGAGTGTCTTAAGCATTGCACCAAACGCCTGCCTCTGCTTCGTCCATTGTAAGGATGCTTACATTGGGCCCACATGAACAAGCCAGAATTCTTGCCCCTGTTTTAGCTTCAGGTGATGGCAAAATTAATCCATCTGCAAGTTTAATTCCCTTTTGCCCTGTAAGTTAATATATTCTCAGGTTCTGGGAATTAGGATGTGGTAGGAGGGCAGTAGTCTGCCCAACGCACATGACGCCTACATCAGTTGCTTTGGACTACCCGAAACCAGTTCACTTGGTCAAGTCACTTGCCATTCTTCCCTGCTTCATTCAAAGCTGGAATCTTGAGTCTTTAGCACCCAGAGACCTCTGGTTCTACTGTCCTGCTTTGGTTCAGAGCAGGACCTTGAAACCCAGGGATTAATTCTGGTGTGGAATCGTCATCCTGCTCCTTCCAGGGCAGATTGTAAAAGGGAGCCCAGCCCGGCCATGAGTAGAGCGATTACAGTGGTGCCAGGACTCATGTTTTAGTTAGAAATTTGAGGCTAGACTTCAACACTGGCTCAGCAGGACACAACCCACACACAGCAGCCCTCTCACCTCACTTCAGCTTCTGCTACTCACAGTTCTACCTTAAATTGCTCCATACTCCAAGCCAGCTAAGGGCAGCCTGTGTCTTAGGGTGGCACTGAACCGAGCAAGCCCTCTGCTCCCCGTTCTGCTGGGATTTGTGGGTGATGATACAAAGCCACACCTTCTCTTTAGACAAAACTTAGATGTTTTTAAATAAAATCTGACAGGTTTCTAGCTACCTAAGATGATTCATTAAAGCTGTTAAAAGCAATCTTATTTTATGTTAAGTAAAAAAATAATTCTTTTTCTAAAGATTCTCGAGAATGGAATGAGAGTGCCTTGTCTTCCCCATGGAAGACTTGGAGAAGCCAGGTGTATCCAGGGTCCCTAGGAAGGACTGGCCCCCATAACCCTATCAGCTCTGAATCTCTGCTTCCCAAGAGGAAGTTGGGTGAGTTGTCTGACATCTGATTAAGATGAATTTTCTAGAACAGGGTTTACTCAAAGCAGGAATTTTCGTTTGTTAGCTTGATTAAGCTTCCTGGAAATTTCCAGAAAGACTTCTAAATGCCTTGGAGTCATTTAGACACAAATTACAAGCTCACTCGTCCTGGGGCTGGATTTGAATGAGAGCTGGTGGTGGGTTTCCCGTGTGTGGCTCAGGCATCAGGGACCCTGTGGAACGCAGCACGGGGTTACAGGTCCTCCCCTCTGCCCTGCGACAGAACTTGACTCTGTAGGAATATTTGCCATCCTGAGACTTCAGGTTTTTGGGGTTATAGCAAGCAAAAGAATTTGGGAGAAAGTATTCTAGTGTGTGACAGTAACACACATCAAAGCACTCTGAACCTTGGGATCCTGCACTTGCTCAAGATTCCTGGCAACAAATGTGACAGAAATCCAATTCCAACCGTCTTGAGGAGCGAAGGGTGTGGTGGGTCTCGGCTGGGAGGGTTCACACATGTGATGCGGCTGCTGCACAAGGCAGATCCTTAGGTACTAATGGGGCCTCAGTTCCATATGGCTATTGTTTCTCCCCTTCTGTGGCTGGCTTTGCTCTGCATACAAGCCCTTGTCAACAGAGGCAGGGTAAGGGACTACTGGTCACCCCAGGCTGAGCGCTTCCTGCAGAGTGCGAACTCTGCCCCAGCCTAGTTCCAAGAAGGACTCTGGTCTTTGTGTCTTGTGCCCAGTGCTTGGGAAACTGAAGGGTATTGTGACTTGATAGTCCTGATTCAAGGTTCCTCAAGCCTGTTGCTGACCCATTGTGTGGATGGGGAGCAGTGAGAAGCAGATTGTAATTCAGAGGGGCCTGGGCCAGAGCAGCAAAGTGAGGCATGCATTTCAGATGCAAGGATACCAGGGGCCATGGAACAGTGAAGAACTCAAGAGAAATGATGTTGTAATGCAATACTTAAGAAGTCAGATTGGCCAACTCTGCCTTGAGGATCACTGTGCATTCTGCTGTCAGGATGGAACAGGATTTGATTTCTCTACTTATGCAGAAGTTTAAACCCCCAAGTCTTAGCTCATGGTTGATGGATTGAGGGTAGAGACTTAGGATCTAATATGGAATCAGAGGGGCAGCCTGGTGGGTGGTCTTTAGGTCCCTGGAGGCTTGGTTCTCCTCAGAGGGTTGGTTATATAAGCCAGGCGGGCCTCCTGTTTCTCTGCTTCCTGGTTCTCCAGGTGATCGTCCCTCTACACCTGTGTCGCCATTACCACAGGACGCCAGACTAATGGGGGCACGTGATCTCAGTCTGTGAGCTCCCAAACTGCCAGGCAAAATAAACCTTCTTCTCTCCTGAGTCGCTCCTCTTGGCTTTGCTAAAAGTGACGAGAAGCTGGTGCATACAGTGGTGAGTGAGGTAGGTTCTTAGAAGACCCTGCCTTGGTTTAACATTTTGACATTTTGTTTAACAGTCTTTGGGACAATTGGAAAATGGGAGCTCCTCAGAGTGGTGGTGTTGAAGTGACTCTCTGCTGGTGTGCGGTTGAGAGATAATCACAGAAGTTGGGCACATAAGATCTAGAAGTGGACTTCTTGTCCTCCTCTCCTCCTCCTCTTTCTTCTTTTCCTTGTTCCTCCTCCTCCTCCTCCTCCTCCCCTCCCCCCTCCTCCTCCTCTTCTTCGTTTCTCCCCCTTCTCATTCTCCTCTCCTCCTCCTTCTGCTCCTTTTCGGAGAAAGCTTTTGGAGAAAGCGATTCAGCAATGCTCCATCGGCCCAGCAGCAGCACACCCACCTCTGTTCCTGAGCCATTGTTTGTAACACTTGCTGTTGCCCTCAAGGTTAGTTCAGGTGATCTGAGGCGTTTCATTTGCCTGGATTCAGGATTTGCACAGGCTCAGGGCAGGCAGGAAAGAAAAACCCCTGTTCTTTATTCCTTATAGATTTTAATAAATTAAGGCCCACCAACCAGCTCCTAATTCATGCAAAGAAAATGGGGCAAGAAGCCAGGGGTGCTGTCAGAGGGTTCCTTTATATGAAAACTAGGAGACAAGGAGAAGAGCTCCCACTAATAAAGATTCGAAATGTCCTCTTCTTCTTTTGGGTTCAAATATTTTAAACTTGTTTTCATAAAAAAATAAATCTGTGGTTGGTGTTGGACTGCAAGTTGCTGTTATATACTCCTGCTTGAGGAAACACCATGCCTGGGAACTTCTCAATGCCAGGGGTTATAAACAACTGGTGCCTGCTGGGTACCTACTGAAGAAATTGGGCTCTGGTCATGTGCTGGTCCTAACCTAAGTAGCTTAAAATCTTCATTGGAAGTGGGTACTGGCCAAAGAAAGCAGGTTGTGTCAAGAACGTCATGACTGCTCCAGGAAGCAGAGCAAGGGGGTGCAGGAGAAAGGGCATAAATAAGGCAGCCTTTATGGAAGGGGAGTTCTTGAGCCAGGCCCTGAAAGAAGGGTGCTCCAAACAAAGGGCACAGCTTGGGACGTGCACCCAATACGTGGGAACTGGGAGGATGTTTGCCCAGTGGAGCCAAGTTCACAAAGCAAATGACCAAACATATTAAACATTTCAAAGGCTGGCACTTTTCACATCAGATTTGGCTTAATCCCCCATAAAACCCTACAAAGCAGGGACTACCTCTGTTTCATCGGTGAGGTAGCTGACATTAGTGTCAGTTAAACATAGTTTCCTGGCCACATAGAGAGGATAAGAGCCAGATTGTTAAAATCTGTAACTTGGGGAAGCCACAGCTCAGGTGGTCCTCAGGTGTGCTCCGCTGTGTCGGAGAAGGGACAAAGCAAAACGAGGTTGTTCTTGGGCAGGTTTGTGTGTGAGTGTGCTTTAGAAAACTTTGCTCCCCTGTTGAAAAGTCGTTTTTATCACTGATTTATCTGTATGTAGCATGAGGAGTGGGTCCAGAACCAGAGCACAGCACATGCAAGCACTGGTTTTTGTATTATCATTATTTGGCCTCCGTGTAGGCAAGGAGATAACCCAGTATGCAGATTTTAAAAGCCCCACTTCAAGACTCCTAAAGGTTGTGGAGCCAGAGCCAGAGCTTATTGAGAGATGGAAGATCTTCACTGAAAACTTCTTATTTTTAATAAAGTTTCTATTATTATCAGCGAAGTATACAGTAAGTAGAAAAAACCTCCCTTTCAGACCAAAGGGAAAGAAAGTTTTAAAGTGAGAATATAATTTTCCTCATGGGCATTGTCTACCTTAGAAAAACTACTACAGAACATGCCTGTGACTATAGACTTGTAGTTCAGGCCACCGAAGATTAGAGATGGGACATGGGCACTCCCTTGACTTGCATCCTCTGGTCTACTTTAACACAAACCAGGAGGAAAAGAAAGCTCGGCATCAGAAGCAATGGGTGGCAGGCCTATTAATGGCTGATCTGTACAGTGATCTGCACTCAAGGAGACCCAACAGGCCAGTCCACTGCAGTGGCTTTCAATGTGGTAAGCCTGGGCTTCAGCAGAAGTCAGCTTATGAAGAGCCCTGGCAGCTCTGCCAAGAGTTGGATCACTGGAAATGGACCTGCCCTGGAGTCGAAGGATGCCCAGGTCAGAGCCACAGATCTTATTGGCTCTAAGCTGAAAAGCCCTTCACTCAGCCCAACTTCCAAAGTGACCACTGCAGCTGAGGGTATGGTCAAGTAGGGTCAGCAACATTGCAGGCAGAACTGTAAATTTCTTGTTAGAGATGCCACCTGCCTTTACCTGGCCAGCTCTCCTCCCAGGCCAGCCAAGTAATGAAAGTCAACAGAGTGCCTTCCCCTAGGAGGTTCACACCTCCCTTAGGATATACCCCATGTGAAGAGATAGATAGGTCTGGGCCTCTGAATTTACAAGGCCTAAAGCCCACCAGATTATTATGAAGCCCCTTTTATCAGGTTCTATTTGCCTCTCAATCAGAAAACTTAATTGTAGCTTAGACAGCACCTTTCTTAGCTCCTCTAATAATGACTCTGTCCTTTGTTCTAGGCCCTGTCTAGTGCACTTGGGCCTCATTCCTTCGTAATCATGGCCTCTACTCTACCACCAATGGCTCTACTCCCAACCTGTGTGTACTGATGGTCCTCTTCCCCACTTAATGCTGTATAATTGTTCAGACTTGGTAAATGCCACTCTTAGGATCATTGGTTACTATCCTCACTCTGTCTTTTATGACCTTGTCTAAATATGATCAGAGTCGGCAAACTTGGAAGGCTTCTATAGCCTTGGCAACTCATGACGACAGCCTAGGATGGTTACTGGCGTCATAAACTAGAGTGTCAATTTGTTGGGTCAAAACCAGGAGCCACTGTGCACTTGTTCCTCATGTGGGATCTCTGTCCTTAATGTGCTGTACATTGTGATTTAATGCTATAACTAGTACTCAAACAGTATGTTTCACTTTGTGTTTCTATGTGGGTGCAAACTGTTGAAATCTTTATACTAAATTGATCTTCTGTATATAAAGAGAATTGAAAATGAATCTTGATGCAAATGGAAGGGGAGAGGGAGCGGGAGAGGGGAGGGTTGCGGGTGGGAGGGAAGTTATGGGGGGGAAGCCATTGTAATCCATAAGCTGTACACTGGAAATTTATATTCATTAAATAAAAGTTAAAAAAAAAATAAAAAAATAAAGTTTCTATTATTACAAGCTGTGAATAGATTAGCCGGTATTACCACTTATGACCACTAGATGTCACTCAAAGACTAAAATTAAATGACTACATCCTTCCCTCCCCCCACCATCTTCCACCCCAGACATTTTAAATTTTTTCAGCGAAAAAGTGGATTAAGAAGTAAGGAGAGATCAATTTTTCTTCCCAGGTGTGTGTGTGGGTGGGGGGTGGGCTTTAAAAATAAGTACTTTTGACTTACTTCATTCTGCTGCGTGACATTTTGCAAAACATTACTTGTAAATCCCTTGCAGATAAATACAGTCAGTCACAGTAAATATCTGTTTAGTGTTCATATATTTAATCACTTGTGTTTGACAATATATTCATTCACTCAGAAGTGGGTGAAGTTTCAGATCCAGACTTTGGGTTGGATCTTTTCCATAGTATTTTAAATTGTGGTTTTAATAAAAAGAGCTGTCGTCCTGTGACTCCTGCTATCTGTGTTTATGAAAACAGTTTATCTTCATGGTGGTAGGGTAACAGGGATGTATTTTTTCTGATTTTGTGCTCTCAGTGGGTTTAATAGACACTAGCACAGCTTGTTTGGCTTATTTATTTAGTTAGTTAGAAAGAGAAAGAGAGACTTTAGAGACAGAGACATTTTCTTTCCACTGGTTCATTCCCCAAATGGCCATAACAGCCAGGGCTGAGCCAAGAACTCCGTCTGGGTCTCCTGCATGGGTGGCAGGGACTCGGACACTTGAGCCATCCTTTGCTACCTCTGATTTGAAGTGGAGGTAGGAGCCTGAAGCCCAGGCACTTCAGAGTGGGACGCGAGTGTCCCACGCTCTGTAGTCTGCTGGTCCTTTATGAACACCATTAGAAAACTCTCGCTTCGTTAAAATCCACTGAATTTTATCACAGAAATTATGTGATGAGGCTTTTTCATAAGGAAAGAATCATTTTATCTTCCTTGTATAGTTCTTGTGTTATGTCATTTTATTCTGGCTTTCTGATTGCACTTTTAAGTATTTTCAGGCATTTCCTTCATTCTCGAGGTTCTACCACCCTGTGACCCCTGAGGCGTCCACTTCTTTCCCTCGCCCGAGGGCCTCTCTGCTCTTGGCCACGTGGGCTCCAGGGCTGGGCTCCTCTGTCACTGGAGCATCCCCTGTTCTCTCTGCTCGACTGCCCTCCCAGGAGAGCCGTCACTGGTCCTTAGTTCTCTTTTCCTCTGAATTTAGTTTCTTACGTCCTCCTTTGCTTTCCTTTCCGGCTTTCTTTGGAGCCTTCTCTCTTAGCTCTTGGATGACCATGGGGGAGATGAAAATGGTGACAGTTGACATCCCCAGCCTACCTGTCTCATCACTTCCGTGACCACAGGACACCAAAGTCAGCGGTTGAGAGCCCAGTGTGGGTGTTTTTACCACTGACTTGGATGGATGTGTTTTGCCAGGGAAAAGCCTGGCTGTCTGGGTTCATGCAGACATAGCCTTTGTCTCACTCTGCTCCCCACAGTTCCTCAATTTTTCTCTGTTACTACCCAATTTCTTCCAACTGCCTTTAGGAGGGTTTCTTTCCTCTCCTCCTGCATCTCTGGAATTACACGAGACGTGAGAACAGGGCTTCTCACAAAGGCTGTACTTTCAAAGTCCTCCATTGAGAACTTTTCTCTATGGAGCTTGCAAGCATAGGCAGAAGCCAATGTTTCTCAGTGCCAGGAAGTACCATCTACCCGTTTTTAAATCCCCTACTTACTGCAGGTCAGCAACATTCAAAGCCATTCCTCCATGTATCCTCTATAGGAGAGAACTACAGAACAGAGAACACCATGGGATCATGCAGCTTAGCTCTGCTTAGGACAAACTGCACTCGTGTCAGCATTTAGCTGCTGTCAGTATTTTTAACAGGAGGAATATTTAGCAGGAGCCAGATGCAGCAGCTAGAACTCCCCTTTCTGCCACGTAGGATGGCTGCTTGGGACCTCAGCTCTCCCATATCCAGCTGTCCCCAGGTGTGCCCTGTGCTGGCTTGTTGGATCTGCCCAACACAAGCTGGCTGCTTCCCGCCTGCACTGGGACGAGATAGGTTTTGAACATTTGCCTACTAATCAAACAGCCAATAAACATATGATAGAGGGCAGAAGGGAGGCAGTGATCTCTCACCAAAGGCTCCGGGAATCTGTCTGGGGAACATGATGATAATATGGGCCAGAGAACACCAAAGAGAAAGGGTAGAGAAGTTACAACGTCAGCCCCAGAATGAAGTCTGTCGCTGCTGCAAGTGTGGTGTGAGCACCAGCAGTGTGGCCAACCCGGGCACCTGTGTGGCTGCAGCATCTCAGGTTCCATCTCAGCCTCTTGGATCAGGCTTGAGCCTCAGTGGGATCTCAAGGTGGTTTTTGCACAATAGCTGGAGAAACATCGATTTAGTTAGAGTGATGGCTACTTTATGTGTATCAGGCCTTGAACGGCAAATGTATCTCTTCTGCCTCCTCTTCTTAAGAAATATCCAGGGAACATTCTTACAGAAAAAAAATGTTACTTTTGAAACAAAAGAAAAAAAATAACACCTTTTTTTTTGCCCCCTCGAATTCAATTTGAAATTCCGTGAAAGGCAAAATATAAAATAGCTCCAATGGTTTGAGTCGGAATATATTATTTGACCTTTGCTCTGTTTTGGACTTTGTCCCCAAGGAAGCAATTATACGGAAAAACAGTACTAAACTTGTATTCTTTAATTGTCTATTGTCTCCCCCATCTCCGCCAGCTGTGCGATGACCGCTTTTCTTTTTTTTTTTTTCTCCCAGGCCTTGCCTCGCTCTCCAGGCCCCTGTTCCAGCTGGTAACAGTTTATGAAGCATGTTGCAGTGTTAATACCTTGCTAAGGCTGTTTCAGCTGTTGGGTCTTTGCGAGGTCAGTGTCAGGACTGTTTACTTTGAATTCTTGATGGGTAGGGTAACACTGGGGACACACAGCACTTGTGCCTGCTCACGCCGCAGGAAGCCTTGCCACCGTGGGCATTCCTCCCATGATGCAGCGCCGAGGCTGTGCGGCCGTGAGAACTGTGCGGCTGGGAGTCCAATAGTGTGGGAATTCTGAGACTGATTCCAGATTATTTGTGGAGTAGACACAGCGTCATTCGTATTCCTTTGTATTTCTAAGAGCAGCACAGTCAGGTAGAGGTCTGAGTGACGGCATGGATATTACAACCTTTATTTCTAACAGGTGACACGTGACATTTCAGAATTCATAACAAAGACAAAAAGAAAGGGAAGCATTTTTCTCTAGTTGTATCACACTAGCTCGTCGTTTAGCGTCGCCCGCCTTGGTGAGAATGTGATCATTCGGCAGCTGATGTCTCAGATTTAAAAACACAACATTTCAAGCATCAGAGTTTTTTCTTTTCAAGGTAGCATAATTTATTGAAAGCAAGTGTTTGTCTTTTTGCTCAAGAAACATACGCTGTTCTGATCTGTTGCTGTGAGGACAGGAAAGAGGGATTAAAAAAATTGGTGACTCAAATATAACATAATCCAGTTTCAATCCAATTGCAGTATACCTAATCCTTTTTTCTCCTCCATAAAGAAAAATGTGGTGTAAAACATACTTTTTTTCCCTTCACACTCTTAGTTAATTTAAACATAGGATTTGAGTGGTCAATTTTTACTCTTGCTTGTAAGGTTAACTATAGGCCAGAACTGTTTGTTTCTTTAATATTGACTTAACTCTGACTGCTGTTGACATTTTTAAGGTCTATTTCTTTTAATACTACATAATTTAAGGGGAAAAATCAAGACTAATTAGTTGTTAATGAGAAACACATATAATGAGAAACAAATGTAACATTAACGTCAGGCACAATGTATGTCTGTGTGGTTTAAAAGGTAGAAACATGACCATTACTCAAAATGGTAATAATTACTAGCAGATGTCATGTAAGTCAAACTCTCTTCCCAGAACAATGCAGTGCATGTTGAGTGGTATGCTTTTGATACGCGTTTTGAAGGCTTCCTCTGTTTTTCACCAAAATATATATTTTTATCCATTTGCCTGTCATCCGTTAGCGATTGGAAAATATTTTCTTTTCCTCACAGCTTTCTTGCTCCCTCATCAGCTCCAAGGTGCTTATTGACCCCTCTCGAGGTCAGACTTGGTGGTGGGAGCAAGCTGCTGTCCATCAGGGTCAGGGAGAGTCTTGTGCGAGGACAAACTTGGCGGCCACCGCTGGTGCCTGCTACATTCCATGCAGCAGAGGAGTGCAAGGGTTGGATGGCCGCATGTGCTTTCCACTTACCTGAGGCTGGTGAAGGTGGCCGCTGGTTCTCACCTCAGGTGCACAGATCCTGTATTGCCGAGCAGCACCGCAAGGGGAAGCAGGGAGCTCCACACAGAAGCAACTCTGAAACCCTGCGCTTTTAGAACTGTGGACCACCGGGGCTGACCATCTGGGCTGGGGGTGTGAGGGTGAGAGGATTTTGGAGAAAAGACAATGGTGAAACTTAATCTAAAAATCTCACCCTTGAGCTGCTGAAAGGTATAAACCCAATACCTTATAGTTGATGAGAATAAAGCCAGTTTCATAGCCCTGCTCATTCAACTGTCCGTCCACCTCCCCATCCTCTACTCAGTATTTATCAGCATCCTCTATAGGTCAGAATAGAAGTTACAGCAAAGGCTGATAAGAAGTCTGCGTTCTTCTGAAATGTGTGTTCCAGTGGGTAATAGCTAACATTATTGAGGCTTACTCTATTCTTTTTTATTTTATTTTATTATTTTTAAAAATTTATTTGACAGGCAGAGTTAGACAGTGAGAGAGAGAGACAGAGAGAAAGGTCTTCCTTCTGTTGGTTCACCCCCCAAATGGCCACTATGGCCGACGCTGCGCTGATTCGAAGCCAGGAGCCAGGTGCTTCTTCCTGGTCTCCCATGCTGGGGCAGGGGCCCAAGCACTTGGGCCATTCTCCACTGCCCTCCCAGGCCACAGCAGAGAGCTGGACTGGAAGATAAGCAACCGGGATTAGAACACGGTGCCCATATGGGATGCCAGCGCCACAAGGTGGAGGATTAACCTAGTGAGCCATGGCGCCGGCCCCAAGGCTTACTCTATTCTAATGACTATCCTATACTACTTGGGAGAATCTCGTGTCATCCTTACAGCATCTTTTAGATCGTTCTGAAAAAAGTAAGAGGTCCCTGTGAAAATATGACATCATTCATTTTAAAAACAACAGTAATCCATCCTTATAGAAATGTGTAATTGTGGGAAAAACATTTGTGATTATTTTTCACAAGCATTCAAGATAGTGGAAGAATTATTTTGATGTTGGTGTAAGTATATTAAATATAAAATATTCCATATTTTATGTGTATAAATATGACTGGTCTTCAAAAAGTTCACAGAAGACATGTATTATAAAAAAAAGCTATGCTTGGATTTAAAAAACTTTTTGTACTCAAATAAACTGACCTTTTAATTCCTTTTTGCTTGAACATTTTAAAGTACACTTGTGTGTGTGTGTATGTATACATAGGTGTATATTTTAAAAAGGGGGAGAAAAGCACCAAATGTATTGGAATGGACTCTGGTAAAACTGAATTGTAAGGAAATACAAGCCTCAGAGTATGTGTGGCGTGAAGTGTTACGTTTGCAGTAGAGCATCTTACCTGATGGAAAAAGTGTGGCACATGGAGCACCTGTGTATCACCTGGGATGCTTGCTGAAACTGTGGTGGGTAGGCATCTCTCTAGACACACGGTACCAGAACAGCCATAGGCAAGGCTCAGGAACCTGCCTTTTCCACCAGATCTCCAGGTGATTCTTAATCATGCTGAAGTTTGAGGACCACTGATGTAGATGGCTATTTTCACAGCCTAGTATCTCAGATGGTCTCTCTATTTGAAATTCTCTAAGAGCTATGTTGTCAGCTGGTGAACATCTGTCTGGAATTCTAATACAAGCAATAATAGTGTGTAATAACATACAATGTCCATTAATGATGAACAGGGGTATCTGTTCTCTGGCATTATGAAAGCTAGGATATTGCTTTTCTTTCTAGGTATGCTATGAGCCAGGAGCATAAATCTCAATTTTTGTCTAACTTCGTCTCTGATGGCTGTTCCTTCATTTATCATAGCCAGTGCTTTAACTTCCTGGTGTCCTGCTACATTATCATGTCCCCGATTGTCTCTCTAAACCAGTTCCTTTTTTGAATGCTATTTTGAAAATACTTATTTTTAAGGACAACTAATCACTTATGATCAAAACAGACAAATTGTTAAATTCACGTACAAGAGGTCTTCAAAAAGTTCATGGAAAATGAATAGCATGAAAAAAACTATGCATGGATTTCAATTTTTTTGCATGCTAACAAATTTATTTTGTAATTCCATTTTTCATGATCTTTTTGAAGTACCTTCATATCCTTTTTTTAATTATTGGTTTGGATGAGAGAAGTTAGGTTTCAGGGACAGTGTCAGAATTTCAGTGGCTTCACACACACACACACACACACTGTTGGTTTCTTGTAGCACCTGTGAGTCTCCCGTGAGTGTGGAGCTTCCTTCCTCACTGGCACAAAGCTATAGAGACTACAGGAAGCTCTGCTCCTTGCAGCTGCAGAGTCTGAAGGAGGTGGCCTCTTGTACAAGGGTGGGGTTGAAGGATGCCACCCAAGCTGTTAAGTACTTTGGTCAGGAAGGAGCACTTGCCATGGCCTCTGGCCTTCCTGGTCAGGTCAGAAAGAGGCGGCAGGACATGTCGGGGAGCACGGGCTCTTTGGTGGGTCGTTGAACACTTGTCCTAGTTTTGGGAGCTTTAATTTTTTTATTTCAGTTCCACTCTGCTTGCCATGCACAAGGCAGATGCAGGAAACTGGTTCATCTGACTAGGAGGGGGGCAGGAACAAGGCATTTTAGCTAAAGGACGTTGATGCTGGAATCATTCAGTCAGTGAAGACACCCTTTGCTTGGGGTCCTTGAGACCCCGAAGTCAACTACGACAAAAAATGGACGGAGTGTCTTTCGTTACAGGTGGAGAAAAGCAATACAAAGGAGAAGCAAAATATATGACAAAATAAGACCCAGGTGATAGGTTTTAAGCCAATATATTTTTTAAATGAGCAAACAATGCTAATAGAAATTGTATTGGGGTAGTATGTTGAGATTTTCTGTGCAATAGTTTTTGGCTCATGTACTTGCTGCTGTTGGAAGAGTAGAAGTTACATCAGTGAGTAAAACAGAGGAAGGCACTGCTGTCTTGGATCTCACTCTGAGGTCTGTAGCATCATCTAGCCTTACCATAAGCACACTTGTTAGTACTTTACATGCATTAACTCATTTCTTCCTTGTAACAAGTGTGTGAGCTGGTTGAAGCAAGAGGAAATACGATGATGCACTTTGAGGACAGGCATCCTTCTCTGGTGATTTTTATTCTGGTGAATGAATAGTAGGCTTAGAAATATTAGGTTGGATCATATGAAATGATCATTTTCCAAGGTCAAAGAGTATTGAACATTGGAATTTTCATGCAATTTCACTTCCTTGGTCAAAATTTCTGGAAATTATTGTTTGAACAAAAATATCCAAGCATCATTCTCATGTTGACAGCACGGACTGAGTCCTTCAATGTGTCAGGCATTGTACTATGCATTTTGCATGCATCTTTGTGTTGAATTCTATGCTTGTTTCCTATGGCCCTACACACAAATTACTACAAATTTAGTGACCTAAAATAATGCAAATTATCTCCTAGCTCTAGAGATTAGAAGGTCAAAGAGGTTTATGGGGGCTAAAATCAAGGTGTGGGCTGGATTGCATTCCCTCGAGAAGCCTCAGGAAGTCTGTTCCCATGACTTTTTCAGCTGTCAGAGGCACTCCACATCCTTGGCCTGTGGCTTCTCCCTGCCACCCATCACTCCCATCACTCCCTGCTCCAAATCCATCACCATATCTCCTTTTCTAGCTCTTTAAAGGATCCTGGTGATTACATTGGATGCACCTGTTTAATACAACAATCTCTCCACTTCACATTCCTTACCTTAAGATACTTGGGAGGAGAGAACTTCCATTTTGCTTATGGCCTTGTCTAAATGCTGACAAGTTTATGGATTCAAAAGGCTTCCATAGCCTGGGCAGCTCAAGTCAAGAGCCTCGGGTGATCATTGACGTCATAAATAATAGTGTTAATTGTTAAATTAAAAACACGACTCACTGTGCACTAACTGCCCATGCAGGACTTCTGTCTTCAAAGAACTGTATTATAATTATGTCTAAGAGGGGCCAGCACTGTGGCATAGCAGGTAAAGCTACTACCTGCAGTGTGGCAGCCCATGTATGTGCTGGTTTGAGTCCTGGCTGCTCCACTTCCAATCCAGCTCTCTGATATGACCTGGGAAGGCTGTGAAAGATGGCCCAAATGCTTGGGCCTCTGCACTCACTTGGGGGGCCTGGAGAAAGCTCCTGGCTCCTGGCTTCAGATGGCTGCAGCTCCAGCTGTTGCAGTCAATTGAGTGAACCAGCAGATGGAAGACCTTTCTCTCTCTCTGACTCTGCCTCTCTGTAACTCTGCCTTTCAAATAAGTAAAAAGTAAATAAATCTTTAAAAAAAATTTAAAAATTGTATCTAAGTGCTTGCAAAAGATCTTTCATTCTTGGGTGCTCCCTAAAGTTAGTAAGTTTCTGAAAAAAAAAAAAGTGAAATTAACTTCAAGAGCAACGACTTTGAACAGCCCTTGTCTCAACCAACTGTCGAGGAACAGTTTTTGTTTTGTTTTTGTTTTTGTTTTATGGAAGTTGTTGAACTCTTTTTTTTTTCATTTATTAAACTTTTATTTAATGAATATAAATTTCCAAAGTACAGCTTATGGGTTACAATGGCTTCCCCCCTCCCATAACTTCCCTCCCACCCACAACCCTTCCCTTTCCCGCTCCCTCTCCCCTTCCAATCACATCATGATTCATTTTCAATTCTCTTTATATACAGAAGATCAGTTTAGTATATATTAGGTAAAGATTTCAACAGTTTGCCCCATATAGCAACACAAAGTGAAAAAACTACCATTGGAGTACTAGTTATAGCATTAAATAAGAGTGTACAGCACATTAAAGACAGAGATCCTACATAATATTTTTTTAAAATTAATTAATTTTCTATGCAATTTCCAATTTAACAAGTTGTTTTTTTTCATTTCCAATTCTCTTTATATACAGAAGATCAATTCAGTATATAATTAGTAAAGATCTCATCAGTTTGTACCCACACAGAAACACAAAGTGTAAAAATACTGTTTCAGTACTAGTTATAGCATCACTTCACATTAGACAACACATTAAGGACAGATCCCACATGGGGTGTAAGTACACAGTGACTCCTGTTGCTGACTTAACAATTTGACACTCCTGTTCATGGCGTCAGTAATCTCCCTAGGCTCTAGTCATGAGTTGCCAGGAAGTTGCTATGGAAGCCTTTAGAGTTGGCTGACTTTGATCTTATTCCGATAGGGTCATAGTCAAAGTGGAAGTTCTCTCCTCCCTTCGGAGAAAGGTACCTCCTTCTTTGATGGCCCCGTTCTTTCCACTGGGATCTCACTCACAGAGATCTTTCATTTAGGTCTTCTTTTTTTTTTTTCTTTTCCATGGTATCTTGGCTTTCCATGCCTACAATACTCTCATGGGCTCTTGAGCCAGATCCGAATGCCTTGAGGGCTGATTCTGAGGCCAGAGTGTTGTTTAGGACATCTGCCATTCTATGAGTCTGCTGTGTATCCTGCTTCCCATGTTGGATCCTTCTCTCCCTTTTTGATTCTATCAGTATTAGCAGACACTTGTCTTGTTTGTGTGATCCCTTTGACTCTTAGACCTATCAGAGCCATCAATTGTGAGCTGAAATTGATCACTTGGACTAGTGAGATGGCATTGGTACATGCCACCTTTATGGGATTGTGTTGGAATCCCCTGGCACATTTCTAACTCCACCATTTGGGGCAAGTCCGATTGAGCATGTCCCGAATTGTACATCTCCTCCCTCTCTTTTTCCACTCTTAAATATAACAGGGATCACTTTTCAGTGTTGAACTCTTAGTATAGACTTGGTCTTCTGTGTATAAAGTTAATTGAAAATGGATCTTAGTGGAGAATGGGAGAGGGAGTAGGAGGAGGGTTGGGAGAGTGGGTGGGAGGGTAGGTGCGGTGGGAAGAATCACTATATTCCTGAAGTTGTATTTATGAAATACATGGAGTTTGCATTTCTTTAGGGGAAAAATAAATAAATAAATTTAAAATACCTCTCCTTAATTATATCTGCAAAGTTCTTTTGCTCTAAAAGATAACACAGACTCACATTCCAGAATTAAGAAGTTGACATTTTTAGGGGGCCATTTTTCTGCTCTCAAGAAGACAATGAAGGAGAACTCCTGTTGTAAAGAGCTGGGGACACTTGAGTAGAAACTGGGCTAATTTGGAGCCTAGGAAACAAAGTACCACATACTGTTTATTGAGAGGCAGAGCAAGAGAAAAAGAGGGGTGAGCAAGCACTCCCATCAGCTGGTGCATCATGTTAAAACCTGCATTTAGAGAAAGACTTTATCATTCCAAATCTACATTTGTTATGGAAAAAAATGGATACATTTGACTATATACAAATTGGTCAAAATTACATCCAAAGTAAACTTAAAAGTCTAGTATATATAAACATGGATAATATGCTTATTGTACACATATATAACAGTAAGCAATTTTATACGTTGGGAGAAAAAACATTAAAAGATTGCAAAAATAAGCAACCTATAAAGCAGTATAGAAGAGTCTTAAATATATGAAAACTATTGGACTTCATTCCTGCTAAGAATAACTTAAATTAGGACTATAATAAGAAACCATTTTCTCACACATAGAATTGGCAGAAATTCAAGAAGTTGACAATGTCATTCTGTTGGCAAGACATATTGATTTTGGAAATTGTACTGTAAATATTTTTTTCTCTTCTAAGAGCTTATAATCTAAAGCAAATATTCATTTGGTCATGGAATATTACTCTAATGGGCCATATACATGTGGGAACATAGCACAGAAATATTTGCATGTGAGGATAGACAGGTGAGTTAAAACAATATGATCCAATATGGTAAACCATCCCACACTGAAGGAATGTTAGGGTGCTGGAAATTCTATGAATTGCCCAATTTCACTTATGTTTTGTTAGGGGATCTTTGGTATGCTCTGAGCTTTGGGACTAATTCGACTTAGAGTGAAGTATCAGAATCAAAATGTCAGGGAAATTCAGGTAGGTTCTCAGGCAATCGAATGGAAGAGTTGCTACCAGAACAAAAAAGAAGAAGTATTTTTTAATGTATGGTCTGTTCTATAGAGAACTTATATGGCTGAAACTCAAGTTAAAGAAATTTCCTTGGGGTGATAGAGGTAGTCTTCACTTAAAAAGTACATTGAGGATGGTGCGAATAAATGAAGATTCAGATGGGTTGAATATTCCTTTTCTTTTGCTACATTTACTTGGGTGGCTTGAACATGACCCCTTTGTGTATGTTTGCACTCAATCAGGTTCTCTTGAGCCAGGCAACCTGCACCCTTCAAAGCACTGACGTTGCATTTCATTGGGCCTGTTGTTCCTTCCTCTAATGGCCTTATCCGTGTTAGTGTCTGGCCTGATGCTCCAAGGTAGCTGTCTGTTTCAGCTTTCTCAAAAGACCTGGAAACAGTATTATCTCCACAGCTTACCATCGATCCAGCAATTCTTTCCAACAACTGAAGCCCTCTATTTTTTCTTAGAGAGCATGTTCAGGAGAAAATAAGAAATATTTTGGGAAAAAAAGGTGTAGGAGCGACACTAGATTTTAATGCCATTTTTCCTCAATTAAGTTAAAGTAAGATATTTTAGAGGATGAAAATAAAGATTCTGGATTTAGAATTGTTTTATTTTGTTTGTTTTGCTGTTATTTAATTATTTAGCTTTTTGTCTTTTCAAAGCACTAACAGAAATGTCCGTGCAAGAAGAGATCATACACTTTAGCATTCACTTAACAAGGTGTGTGTGGATGGAAGTTATACATTAAAAGATATGATCATTATCTTCCATTTTGCTTGTAGAAATTATATATAATATTTAAATCTAGTAATTTTCAATATCTAACACTGGAAATTAAATATTACTTAGATTAATATAAGCTCAGATATTCACTAGTATGATGATGATTTAATTTAATATTTTTTCTTTGAGTCTAAAAGAAGTTTCCAAAACAGTGCGTTGTTGGTACCAGTTATAAAAGTCTACACATATATAAAGGGAAGTTAATAATTTCCTCCATTTCCACCTTCCTGAAGTAAACTACGTTCATAACAGAGTGAGTGATGTTCTGCACCTTTCTTCATGTCCACACCAATGTGTCAAACATTTTTACATACACACAGATTTTTTTAAATAAGAAGATATTGCTATACATACTGTTGTACCTTCCAATTTTTATAAACACCTCCATATTCATGGAGATAAACATTCTTTTTACTGGCTAGTGTATATTACATAGCATGTACATGTTGTATGTTTAACCGTATTTCTGTAGATGGCATTCAAGGTGATTTAAGCTTTTTTTTTTTTTATAAGAAAATATCCTTGTTCCTCTATCCCTATGTTTTGATGCTTTCTTTACTGTTCAGCATGCTTCCCCAAATGGGATCTCTCCTTTTTATTTATTTATTTATTTATTTTTTTGACAGGCAGAGTGGACAGTGAGAGAGAGAGACAGAGAGAAAGGTCTTCCTTTGCTGTTGGTTCACCCTCCAATGGCCACCACGCCGGTGCGCTGCGGCCGGTGCACCGTGCTGATCCGAAGGCAGGAGCCAGGTGCTTATCCTGGTCTCCCATGCGGGTGCAGGACCCAAGCACTTGGGCCATCCTCCACTGCACTCCCGGGCCACAGCAGAGAGCTGGCTTGGAAGAGGGGCAACCGGGACAGAATCTGGTGCCCCAACCGGGACTAGAACCTGGTGTGCCGGCGCCGCTAGGCGGAGGATTAGCCTGTTGAGCCACGGCGCTGGCCAGGGATCTCTCCTTTTAAGAATCTGTTTGCTTTTGCTTTTAATGGATATTGTCAGATTACTTTCTGAAAAAAATTGAGCACTTTATATGCCCTGCACTGCATCAGAAGGACCAATTTCTCTATGTTCTTGGTGGCACCCATTAACACTTCTAGCTTCCATTTTGATCAGTAAGGCATCTTGTACTTGTTCCGGTTTCCACTTCTCTGATTCTCAGTGAACTTTACACCATTTCAGTGGTTGGTTTGCAGTTCAGATATGTGCCTCTTTGTTTGCTCATTATTTTGTATGAGACTCTTTATTTATTTTTGTATTGGACTCTATCTTTTTAGCATTCTTTTGAGCAACTTTGCACTGTCCAGGGCTAGTAATTGATGATGAGTTGCTTAATCTCATGCCTCTCCCACTTATTAGGAAGAGGATTCTCTGCTCTGAGCTTTACAAGGTCCCAGGATGGTCCTCTGGTCACCGAAACTGAGTATAACTTAGGTTTCTCACCAGATCAGGACAACTGGGAGCCAATGACTGTGCAAAGCAAATGCCCAGTAGCCGCTTCTCATGCTGTTCAATGGACCAAGGGTTTTGTTGACTTGCTAGCTGGACCACCTTGGAGAAACAAAAAATTTGAAGTCTCTGCCTTGAGACTTGAGAAGAAATTATGCTTTTGTTTTGCGTGTAGGGTGTATCTGGGTCTCTGGGCAATCAGAGGGTATGGATCCACAGGATCGGAGCTCCTTGGTTTCCTGGGGCAGGTCACTGCAGGGGAAACTGTGCTCACAGGGAGGACTGCACACATCACTTGTGTGGTTCATATGGCACCACAGATGAGTGTTGAACACACTGGGGGCCAACACCCAGGCATTATTCAGCTTAGAGGAGAGGGGATGAGGGGGTGATCACACCAACAGAGGTGATCATTACTGCCTCCCTCCCACCCCTGACTTCTGTTAAAAAGAAGAGATCTACCATGCCCAATGCAGGTGTTACCTGGATACTTGCCCCATGGCAAGTTACCTGGAGTTACAAGTTAAACTACAAGTTAACTTGCCCCATGTTACCTGGATACCTGCTCCCATGGAGCAGGGACCAGAGCTCCCTGGCCACACCCACCACACACCTCTTGGTATTCACTGAAAGTGCAGACATTCCTTTAATATTACAAATATACAATCTGGATACTAATCCCAAGCTCAGATAGGTTAAAGCTGCTTATATTTCCTGGAAGTTTTGCTTCCTAGATGTTGCTCTGATATAATTCCACAGATGATTCCATTATAAGTAAATCAAGACCATCACATAGCTTCTCTTCTTTTTATTACCTGAACCCACAGAACTCTATCCTAAATGTGGTTTTTTAAATAAAGCTTTCAAAGATTTATTTATTTATTTGAAAGGCAGAGTTACAGAGAGGCAGAGGCAGAGAGAGAGAAAGAGAGGTCTTTCATCTGCTGGTTCACTCCCCAGATGGCCACAATGGCTGGAGTTGTGCAGATTTGATGCGAGGAGCCAGGAGCTTTTTCCTGGTCTCCCAAGTGGATGCAAGGGCCCAAGTACTTGGACCATCTTTTTAGTGCTTTCCCAGGCCATAGCAGAGAGCTGGATTGGAAGTGGAGCAGCCAGCACTACAGGAAGTGGCTTTACCCATTATGCTACAGTGCCAGCTCCCTCAAAGTGATTTTTGTTAAAGATACATTTACTTATTTGAGAGCAGAGTGGCAGAGAGAGAGAGAGCACACACACTTTATCATCTGCTGCTTCAGAGACAGATGGAGTGAGAGCACATTTTCATATGCTAGTTCACTCACCAAATGGCCCCAACAGCCAGGTCTGGGCCAGGCCGAAGCCAGGAGCCACGGGCATCTTTAAAGAAGGTGCATAATTATTCTTATATTGTAGTTTTATTTTTAAAATTAGTAATGGAAGGAAAAGCTTACTTATGGTCTTCATCTTGTACTGCCTTCCCAGGTGCATTAGCAGGAACCTGGACTGGAAGTGAAATAGCCAGGGCTGAATCGGCATCACAGGCAGCTGTTAACCTGCTGCTCACAACCCTGGTCCCGTAAATGTGATTGAGAGAAGGCTTTTGAATCTCAATAACTGAAAATTATTTGTTCTTATAATGAAGGTTCTAGCCTGTATTCCTAAAGTTATAGTCCTGGTGGTGTAACTGCTAGAACTATTTTCTGCCCTTTTATGGGGAAAGATACTGATCTCAGGTATCATATAATGTTACTGCTTAAAAGTAACTTCTCTGGGGGCTGGTGTTGTGGCATAGCAGGTGAAGCCGTTGCCTGCAACTTTGGCATCCAATATGCACGCTGGCTTGTGTCTTAGCTGCTCCACTTCTGATTCAGCTCCCTGCTATTGGCCTGGGGAAAGCAGTGGAAGATGGCCCAAGTGTTTGGGCCCCTGCCACCCATGTAGGAGACCAGGATGGAGCTTCTTGCTCTTGGTTTCATCATGGCTCAGTGCTGATTGATGCCGCCATCTGTGGAGTAAATCAGCCAATGGAAGATCTCTCTCTCTCTCCTTCTGCAACTTTACCTTTCAAAATAAATAAATCTTTTTAAAAAATTAAAAAATAAAAATAACTTCTCTGAAAATATCAGGTCTATTTTACTACTGGTAACTGAGGTTGATCAATAAGAGTGAGTGAGCTTCCATTTGCTGGTTCATTCCCCAAATGGCTGCAACAGCCAGGCTGAGCCAGGCTGAAGCTAGGAGCCAGGAGCATCATTTGGGTCTCCCATGTGGGTGCAGGGGCCATGGTACTTGCGCCATCCTCTGTTGCTTTCCCAGACACATTAGCAGGAAGCTGGAATGGAAGTGTAGCAGCCAGGAGTTGAACCAGCGCCCATATGGGATGCTGGTGCAGCAGGCGGTGGCTTTACCTGCTACACTGCATTGCCAGTCCCAATGTTCAGATTTCAAATTATAAATTTGTTCTACTTCTAAGCAAAAGTTTTAGAACTTGTGCTTTGGAAATTGCTTTTCTAATGAAATACTTCTACTTGGGGTTTTCTATGGCACATAGTGGTATAAGTATCAGAGTAGAGTGCTTAAGAGTAGGAATGTAAGATCCTAGCTTTATTCTTTGTTAACAAAGCCTTCAATCCTTTATAGAAGATGCATAATTTTTCTTATATTGTAGTATTATTTTTAAAATTAGTAATGGAAAGAAAAATTACTTATGGTTTTGCGAAATGTCTGATGTATTTCAAAGACATAATAAAATGGAACTTTAGAATGCTTAAGGTTAGACCTGTTAATGAGCATTCATGTCCTTAAATTAATTTTTGACTCTGGAAAGTCTTCTTACTGGGCTTTCCCTTTCTTGAGTGGGCTGCAGGTCCCTTTTGCAGTTCTCACACTCCTGTAAAGCTTTCTAAGTTTTCCAAGCAGCTTGCCCCTTTCCCACGTCTGCAGAGGAACTAGGCTTTCTTTATGATGTTAGGTTTCACTTAAAATGTATTAAAAATAGTCTATTCTCCCAAAAGCAATTTATACATTCAATGCAATACCAATCAAGATCCCGAAGACCTTCTTCTCAGATCTGGAAAAAATGATGCTGAAATTCATATGGAGACACAGAAGACCTCGAATAGCCAAAGCAATCTTGTACAACAAAAACAAAGCTGGAGGCATCACAATACCAGATTTCAGGACATACTACAGGGCAGTTGTTATCAAAACAGCATGGTACTGGTACAGAAACAGATGGATAGACCAATGGAACAGAATAGAAACACCAGAAATCAATCCAAACATCTACAGCCAACTTATATTTGATCAAAGATCCAAAACTAATCCCTGGAATAAGGACAGCCTATTCAATAAATGGTGCTGGGAAAATTGGATTTCCACGTGCAGAAGCTTGAAGCAAGACCCATACCTTTCACCTTACACAAAAATTCACTCAACATGGATTAAAGACTTAAATCTATGACCCGAAACCATCAAATTATTAGAGAGCATTGGAGAAACCCTGCAAGATATAGGTACAGGCAAAGACTTCTTGGAAAAGACCCCAGGAGCACAGGCAGTCAAAGCCAAAATTAACATTTGGGATTGCATCAAATTGAGAAGTTTCTGTACTTCAAAAGAAACAGTCAGGAAAGTGAAGAGGCAACCGACAGAATGGGAAAAAATAAAGGGTTGATAACCAGAATCTACAAAGAAATCAAGAAAATCCACAACAACAGAACAAACAACCCACTTAAGAGATGGGCCAAGGACCTCAATAGACATTTTTCGAAAGAAGAAATCCAAATGGCCAACAGACACATGAAAAAATGTTCAAGATCACTAGCAATCAGAGAAATGCAAATCAAAACCACAATGAGGTTTCACCTCACCCCGGTGAGAATGGCTCACATTCAGAAATCTACCAACAATAGATGCTGGAGAGGATGTGGGGAAAAAGGGACACTAACCCACTGTTTGTGGGAATGCAAACTGGTTAAGCCACTATGGAAGTCAGTCTGGAGATTCCTCAGAAACCTGAACATAACCCTACCATACAACCCAGCCATCCCACTCCTTGGAATTTACCCAAAGGAAATTAATTTGGCTAATAAAAAAGCCATCTGCACATTAATGTTTATTGCAGCTCAATTCACAATAGCTAAGACCTGGAACCAACCCAAATGCCCATCAACAGTAGACTGGATAAAGAAATTATGGGACATGTACTCCATAGAATACTATACAGCAGTAAGGAACAATGAAACCCAGTCATTTGCAACAAGATGGAGCAATCTGGAAAACATCATGCTGAGTGAATTAAGCCAGTCCCAAAGAGACAAATATCATTTGTTTTCCCTGATCGGCGACAACTGAGCACCAAAGAGGAAACCTGTTGAAGTGAAATGGACACTATAACAAACAATGAACTGATCAGCTCTTGTTCTGACTCTAGATGTACAATGTAATACTTTAACCTTTTTAGTATTTGTTGTTGTTGTTCTAGTACTAGTGGTTGAACTCTGTAATTAACACACAATTATTCTTAGGTGTTTAAATTTTAACTGAAAAGTGATCCCTGTTAAATTTCAGAGTGGAAAAAGAGAGGGAGGAGATGTACAATTTGGGACATGCACAATCAGACTTGCCCCAAATGATGGAGTTAGAAATGTGCCAGGGGATTCCAATACAATCCCATCAAGGTGGCATGTACCAATGCCATCTCACTAGTCCAAGTGATCAATTTCAGCTCACATTCGATGGCTCGGATAGGTCTAAGAATCAAAGGGATCACACAAACAAGACAAGTGTCTGCTAATACTAACTGATAGAATCAAAAAGGGAGAGAAGGATCCAACATGGGAAGCAGGATACACAGCAGACTCACAGAATGGCAGACGTCCTAAACAACACTCTGGCCTCAGAATCAGCCCTTAAGGCATTCGGATCTGGCTGAAGAGCCCATGAGAGTACTGTAGGCATGGAAAGCAAGATACCATGGAAAAGAAAAAAAAAAAAAAAGAAGACCTAAATGAAAGATCTCTGCAAGTGAGATCCCAGTGGAAAGAACGGGGCCATCAAAGAAGGAGGTACCTTTCTCTGAAGGGAGGAGAGAACTTCCACTTTGACTATGACCCTATCGGAATAAGATCAAAGTCAGCCAACTCTAAAGGCTTCCATAGCAACTTCCTGGCAACTCATGACTAGAGCCTAGGGAGATTACTGACGCCATGAACAGGAGTGTCAAATTGTTAAGTCAGCAACTGAAGTCACTGTGTACTTACATCCCATGTGGGATCTGTCCTTAATGTGTTGTCTAATGTGCAGTGATGCTATAACTAGTACTGAAACAGTATTTTTACACTTTGTGTTTCTGTGTGGGTACAAACTGATGAGATCTTTACTAATTATATACTGAAGTGATCTTCTGTATATAAAGAGAATTGGAAATGAAAAAAAAAAAACCTGTTGTTAAATTGGAAATGGCATAGAAAATTAATTTTTTTAAAAAAATATTATGTAGGATCTCTGTCTTTAATGTGCTGTACACTCTTATTTAATGCTGTAACTAGTACTCCAACAGTATTTTTTTTCACTTTGTGTTGCTATATGGGGGCAAACTGTTGAAATCGTTACCTAATATATACTAAACTGATCTTCTGTATATAAAGAGAATTGAAAATGAATCATGATGTGATTGGAAGGGGAGAGGGAGCAGGAAAGCGGAGGGTTGTGGGTGGGAGGGAAGTTTTGGGAGGGGGAAGCCATTGTAACCCATAAGCTGTACTTTGGAAATTTATATTCATTAAATAAAAGTTTAATTAAAAAATGTATTAAAAATAAAATGTAGGGGCTGGAGTTTGGTGCTGTGGGTTAAGCCACTGTTTGCAAGTCTGGCATCCTATATTGGAGTGGTATTCAAGAAATTGGCTGCTCCCTGATAATGCACCTGGGAAGGCAATGGAAGATGGCTTAAGTACTTGGGCCCCAGTCATCCGTGTGGGCTATCCAGATGGAGTTCCTGGCTCCTGGCTCCTGGCTTCAGCCTAGTCCAGCCCTGGTGTTGTGGCCATTTGGGGAGTAAATTTGTTGATGGGAGATTTCTCTCCCTCTGTCTCTTTGTCACTCTTCAAATACATAAATAAATCTTAAAAAATGCATATTGTGGGCTTTGTGCCAATCATTACTTGTTTGCATTTTGTTTTTAAAAGAATGCCAATCATAATTTTTGAAATAATTTATTTTTAACAAATTAAATTTGGCTTAATATAAATTATGGCATTGACAGACAACTCACTAGATGGAACAATCATAAATGTTTCCCTTTCCCTTAGTAAAGATTCCAGGTGAACCTTGAGTTTAAAGTAAAGTCTTAAGTAGCCTTAGGCTCTGCAAATAACAGCTTCAGCTACAAATCAAAGAATGATGTTTATGTTCTTCTACAGAGAGATCATTACCGATTGATCTTTTCAGCAAAACCTGCACACATGACTAGCTGTGGAATTATTGCAGTAGAATCAGTGTACTTTTTAAAAAGTGACCAACAAGGTTAGATAGTATGATAAAGCATTTGCAATCATTTATCTGGAACACATAGAAATGAACTTTGTTTATGGAATTATGTTTGGGAAGTTTTGTTATTATTTTTAATTGTGTATTCCATTGTGAAATGTATGTATAGTGACCATCTGTGATTTACATAAAAGGCAATTGATCTTAAGAGAATTTAAAGAAGACTTAGGCATTCATTCATTCATTCAATGAACATTTTTTTTAAGATTAATCCATTTATTTGAAAGTCAGAGTTACACAGAGAGAGAAGAGGCAGAGAGAAAGAGAGAGAGAGAAAGAGAGTGAGAGAGAGAGAAAGAGAGGTCTTCCATCCGATGGTTCACTCCCCAACTGGCCGCAACGGCCGGAGCTGCACCGATCCAAAGCTAGGAGCCTGGAGATTCTTCCGGGTCTCCCACGCAGGTGCAGGGGCCCAAAGACTCGGGCCATCTTCCAGTGCTTTCCCAGGCCATAGCGGAGAACTGGATCAGACGTGGAGCAGCCAGATCTCGAACCGGCGCCCATATGGGATGCCAGCACTTCAGGCCAGGGTGTTAACCCGCTTCACCATAGCGCCGGCCCCCTCAATAAACATTTATTAACATTCATTACAATAGTACGTGTCACATGTGGTTTAGTACTATTAAAACAATAGTACCAATGCTGGGCTATGGAGTTGCAATGATGGAACTTTATTAAATATTTATTTTATTTATTTATTTATTCAAAAGGCAGAACCACAGAAAGAGAGGGAGAAACAGTGAGATCTTCCATCTGTTGGTTGACATCCTGAATGCCTGCAGCAGCTAGGGCTAGGCCAGGCTGAAGCCAGGAGCCTGGAAGTCCAGTCTGGTCTCCCACATAGAAGACAGGGGTTCCAAGTAGTTGGGCCATCTTCTACTGCTTTCCCTCTTGCATTAGTAGGAAGCTGGATCAGAAGCAGAAGAGCCTGGACTTGAACTGAACTCTTTGCCCATTTTTAAATTGGATTGCTTAGTGCTATTGACTTATTCCAGTTCCTCATATATTGTGGGAACTAACCCCTTTATCAGAGGTCTGGTTGGCAAATATTCCTGTCACATTCCATTGGCTGTCTCTTCACTCTGCTGATTCTTTCTCTGTGCATAAACTTTTTAGTTGTATGTAGTCCCAATTCTTGAATTTTGCTCTCATTTCAATGTATGGAGTTTTGGCTGTAATATTTGTAGCTGGACATGGGAAAGGGAAAGGATGTGAAGGGAATGTATGTTCTTTGAGCCTTTGCTGCATGTCCTACCTGTCATGTATTTTAAGTACCTTGTTTAATTTTAAGAATAACTTAAAATAATTTTAAGAATAACTCTTGAGGGAAACAAGTATTCCCATTTACGCCACAGAAGCCAAGATGCAGAGGATTCTGGTTGCTCCTTCCAGCTCTCCGTCACTGTGCAGGACTGAGCTCAGTCCCCAGTTTTGTCAGCCATTCTAGGAGACCCCATTTTTGTAATAGTCTTTCTTTGCCTTAGGCCAATGTACTCCATAGATGTTTCTGCAAAACACTACAGAAAACATGAGCTAAGGCAGAGTTTCCTCTTGAGGCTCTCAAAGAAAATAAAAAATTGGATGTCTTATGTGGGAAAAACTAACACCTGAGTGAATGCGGGAAATGGTTTTAGTTGAAAGAGGGGCTGGAGCATGAGCGGGAGGGAGGGTAGGATGGGAAGTTCTTAATTCTGTATACATGAAATGTATGAAACTTGTATACCTTAAATAAAAATATAAAATATGTATAAAAACACAAAGAAAATTGTATATATTTTAAAAAAGTCTACTGATGGTCTGGAAAAGGAACCCTGCAAATGTAAGGGTGATGCAGGAAGCTGACTTCTGGGTGGTCACCAGAGAAAACGGGAGATTACATGCATACTCCTTTAACCATGTACTGCTATGCAACCCTGGACCTTTAAATTAGAGTCTACAAAGTCTGCCTCTTAAAACAAGTTTTAGAGGTTGGCATTGGGGCACTGTGGGTTAAGCAGCTGCCTGTAATGCCAGCATCCCATATAGGTGCCAGTTCAAGTTCTGGCTGCTCCACTTCTGATCCAGCTCTTTGCTAATGCACCTGAGAAAGCAGTGGAAGATGACCCAAGTGCTTGGGCTCCAGCCACCTGTGTGGGAGACCCCGGGTGAAACCCCTGGTTCCTAGCTTCAGCTTGGCCCTACCTTGGCCTTTGTGGCCATTTGGGGAGTGAACCAGTGAATGCAGCATCTCTCTCTCTCTCTCTCTGTAACTTTGCCTTTAAAATAAATAAATAAAACTTTCAAAAATAGTAAATTACATGAAAAATGTTTCAAAGTCACACAGGCACAGAGAACTGAATAATTATATACATAAATATATAGCAAGCCTGTGATTTGTGTAAAATCCTCTGTGAATGTATAGATGATTCACAAAGGAGGAAAGACATGAATACAGGAAAGGAGAAGAAAACTGCCTTCAGGTGCTGAATATTGAATGCATAATTCAATAGTTAAGGGGAATAAATTTATGGCCAGCTGATCAGTTAATGTTATTTGTGGCTTCCTGTGGTTACATGATATGGCTAATTCCAGTCTCTTTCAGGAGCCACAAACAACATTCATTTGCCCATATGAGAACGAAGCTGACACACTTAGTAAATGGGTCTAGAAAACAACCAATAAAGGTGGAAGTCTGTGAAGACTGGCCCACCAACGTCAGTTTCAGACTTCACAGAAAACACCAAGCCTGCTTCCCAGAAACCTCGGTTCCACTGGTATTCATTTGGTATTAGACATTCGTTATTTACTTATAAAATATGTGCTCGCTACGAAGGTCTTTGAGTGCAGTTGCATTAATTATTCATGGCCAGATTCGGAAACACGTTGGAGGTTCCGAAAGGTAATTTCTAACGACTGATGGGAAGTGCTCCATGGGAGAGCTCCTGAGCCCGGCTTCAGGAAATGGGTCATGGATTCGGAAGGGAGGGACCTACCGGGGCTTTCATCATTTCCCTTAAAGTTCAACACCACTTAGAAAGATAGAATGAGGTAATCAGGAGATGAGACACTCCTCCCCCACCCTGACCCCAGAAGTCAATACACCACAAACATGTCAAAAGTGCCTAAGGTTACAGCCTATCTAGCCCCTCCTCCCGGCCTCTCCCAGTCTCTTAAGGTGACAAACTAGGGTTACAATTCAGCAGAACACAGAAATTAGACTTGTTTTTACTATTTTCACTGTTTTAAAGAAGAGAGGATCACACACAGCTTGTGTGAATGTAGAAATTTAGACATAAAGGCAGAAGAATAAAAAAGTTAATTCATTTAAAAATACTTTTTTTAATACTTTAGATTATTTTTCATGGTGTTTTCCAAGCCATGAATACTCTTAAATGATTTCCTTGTTCGTAAATTTTAGCTTTGATATTCTAAAATGTATTAGTCACAGAATTTATATATATACATGCATACACTTAGATAGATACGCTTTACAAAGCATAAATGTCTCATTACTAACAATTCAAACCATATAGAACTGTGGTAAGCAAAATGTGGACGTGTCCATTTGTTTTTCCTTCTCAGCTCCTCTATTTCTTTCCTGAATGATAACACAGTGAGCAATATTAGAAACATAGTTTCTTGGGCCCCTGCACCCACATGGGAGACCAGGAAGAGGCACCTGGCTCCTGGCTTTGGATCGGGTAGCTCTGGCCGTTGCAGTCATTTTAGGGGTGAACCATTGGATGGAAGACTTTTCTCTGTCTCTCTCACTGTCTGTAGCTCTACCTAATAATAATAATAAAAAAAACATAGTTTCTGTCTTCTTTCATTTGCCCAATAATAATAATACATACATGTATGTACATATACACAAGAGTACTTTGAAAAACTCATAGAATATGGAATTAAAGAAAGTTAATTTTGGTACAAAAATTTTTGAAATCCATGCAAAAAATAATTTTTTTTTGACAGGCAGAGTGGACAGTGAGAGAGAGAGAGACAGAGAGAAAGGTCTTCCTTATGCCGTTGGTTCATCCTCCAATGGCTGCCGTGGCCAGTGCGATGTGGCCGGCGCATCTTGCTGATCCGAAGGCAGGAGCCAGGTGCTTCCTCCTGGTCTCCCATGTGGGTGCAGGGCCCAAGCACTTGGGCCATCCTCTACTGCCTTCCCGGGCCACAGCAGAGAGCTGGACTGGAAGAGGAGCAACCGGGACAGAATCCGGTGCCCCAACCGGGACTAGAACCCGGTATGCCGGCACCGCAGGCAGAGGATTAGCCTATAGAGCCGCGGCGCCGGCCAAAAAATTTTTTATAACATACTTTAACAGGAGTTTTTTGAAGGCCCTCCTGTTATTCTTATTTTTGCAAAAGATTTATTTTTTTGAAAAGATTTATTTTATTAATTTGGAAATCAGAGTGACACAGAAGAGAGATATATTCTATCTGCTGGTTTGCTCCCCAAATGGCTGCAATGGCCTGGTCTGAGCCAGGTGGAAGCCAGGAGTCAGGAACTACCCCCAGGTCTCTCATGTGGGCGGCAAGGACCAAGGACTTGAGCCACAATCTTCTACCTTCCCAGCCATGTTAGCAGCGACTCCACAATGCTGGTCCCTTCATATTACTCTTCTGAAAAAATGTAATAAAGTGTTTTAAGAATTAAACTTGTTAGAAATATGGGTGTAAATAATCTCTAAAATGAAGAGATAATTATCTTTTATAGTCATTAGCTCATTCTGTTTTCTTTTGGGTTCAATTACCTACTGCAAATTTGTAGAAGTCATTCATTAATGGTAAATATTGTAGTCTTTTGTTCCATGATACCCAATGCTAAGTGCTTGGAATATATTATTGGTTTAATTTTTTTCTTCCTAATTAATGTTGAAGATATATTTGCATTTTCTGATTAGATAATCCGTGAAGGCGTTTAATTGAAGCAAGTATGTAAATATATAGTATTTGATCTTGTAACAAGGAGGAAGAAGGGTAGATTAGGAGTCTCTAACTTCCTTAGGAAATTTAGCGAACTAAATATTAATCCTTATGTTTCAAAAGACAAAGATATGGAGATGCCAGTTTACGTGTAAGGGGGAAAGAAGAAAGAAGGGAGTAGGTTTTAACCAGACTAATATTTTTCTCCTACAAGGTATAAAGGTATTTTCTCTTATGGAAAACTTTTATCTTTTTTCGCATTTCAAAAGTGAGTTTTGCAGATGGGTAAAATAAGGCAAAGAATACAGAATATTCTTGTGCCCGTTATTAATTCCACTTAAGAGGTATTTTTCAAAATATTGATTTACCCTCTCAACTCTAACAATACAGAAGCTGATTGATTTTATATTACTAAAGCAGAATTTGATGAAAACCAAAAGAAAGGCATCCTTTATTCTCTAACAATAGGGACCCATGATATCAAAATAGTTGAGCCCTTAGCCATTGGTTGGGATTTTTCAATTGCTACAATGTTCTGACTCACAGCTGAGGATGGTCCTGTGGTCTTGGGTGCAGGGAACAGAGGAATCTGCACATTTCGCTGCTCTGGGTCTCTCTGGCTACCTCTGTGACCAAAGGGGTGAGGACTGAAACGTTCATTTATTGGGCACTAATAATTTTTGTTGAACACAATAGGAAGGTTTGATCTTATAGGCCTTGCATCTTAAAAGGGCATGTTGAAAACAAATAGAGGCCGGCGCCGCGGCTCACTAGGCTAATCCTCCGCCTTGCGGCGACGGCACACCGGGTTCTAGTCTCGGTCGGGGCACCGGATTCTGTCCCGGTTGCCCCTCTTCCAGGCCAGCTCTCTGCTGTGGCCAGGGAGTGCAGTGGAGGATGGCCCAAGTGCTTGGGCCCTGCACCCGCATGGGAGACCAGGAGAAGCACCTGGCTCCTGCCTTCGGATCAGCGCAGTGCGCCGGCTGCAGCGCGCCAACCACGGCGGCCATTGGAGGGTGAACCAACGGCAAAAGGAAGACCTTTCTCTCTGTCTCTCTCTCTCTCACTGTCCACTCTGCCTGTCAAAAAAAAAATAAATAAAATTAAAAAAAAGAAAACAAATAGAAATAAAATAAATATGTAATATAGTATGAGCTAGTTATAAGTTCTATAACAATATGATTCACAGTAGAATATATTTTAGATAGAGGGTTAGGGACGGTCTTTGTGAGAAGAATAAATCTGAACAGACTAATACTTCCTAATACCCATAAGTAGGTCTGCACCAAGCTCATCTCCCACATGGGTGGCAGGAACCCAGTTACCTGAGGCATCACCACTGCCTTCCAGGGACTGCTTCGGTGGGAAGCTGGAGTCAGGAGCAGAGCCAGGTGTAGCCTAGGTATCCCAACATGGGATGTGGGTGTCTTACCAATGTGTTGATTGATAGGCCAAACACCCACCCCTAGTTTGAGGCATCTTTTGAAATCATTTGACTGAAACTCATCCGTGTGTGTTTTTCTATGTATTTTGGTTGGATTTGCTAGCAGTGATGAGGTGGCCTTTTCTACAAGTGTGTTCCACTGATTACCTCTGGGATTTTCTTCTCAGCTACTGATACCCTTTAGCACATTCCTTTTAAAAAAATTTTATTTATTTTAAAGGCAAAGTGGCAGAGGAAGAAGAAGAGGGAGAGGGAGAGGGAGAGGGAGAGGGAGAGGGAGAGGGAGAGGGAGAGGGAGAGGGAGAGGGAGAGGGAGAGGGAGGAGAGAGAGAGAGAGAATGATGGGGGTGGGGAGATCTTCCATCCTCTGGTTTACTCCCCCAGTGCTCACAACAGTCTAGGCTAGGTCAGGCCAAAGCCAGGAGCCAGGAACTCCATCTGAGTTTCTCACATGGGTGTTGGGAACTCAGGTACTTGGGCCATCATCTCTTTTCTCCCAGGCACATTAGCAAGAAGCTGGATCAGAACCATGGAGTAACATGGATGGGAACCGATGGAACTGATTCTCCCATATGGGATGCAGATGTTTCCACGCATGGCAAAGCTGCTGCAGCACAACACCTGCATCTTTTTTTTTTTTTTTGATAGGCTGAGTTAGACAGTGAGAGAGAGAGACAGAGAGAAAGGTCTTCCTTCCATTGGTTCACTCCCCTAATGGCTGCTACGGCCGGTGCGCTGCGCCAATCTGAAGCCAGGAGCCAGATGCTTCCTCTTGGTCTCCCATGTGGGTGCAGGGCCCAAGCACTTGGGCCATCCTCCACTGCACTCCCGGGACACAGCAGAGAGCTGGACTGGAAGAGGAGCAACTGGGACAGAATCCAGCACCCCAACTGGGACTAGAACCCGGGGTGCCGGCACCGCAGGTGGAGGATTAGCCTAGTGAGCCGCAGCGCCGGCCAACACCTGCATCTTGAGCACGTTTTGAAGCTGAAACTTTCATGTGCTTGACAACAGGTATTAATGGAAAGTTTCAGTCAATCATAAGGCCTCATGTGCCTTTCCAAAACCATCCTTAAACAGTTTGTTGTTTGAAATGCTGAGGGCTTGCTGGTGCTCAGTTGGGCTGCTTGGATAACAGCTAAGTGAGTTCGCCAGCAAGCAGTAGGAATTTGACCTCACACCTGCTCCTGACTTAAAGAGACTACAGGAAACCATTTTTTGTTTGAGGCACCTGGATTTCAAAGGTGTTAACTACTTGGAGGTGTGGGCAGGTATTCTTAGGAATAATTAAATAAGTTGAATTTCATTTTATCTTTGGAAAATAAATTTCTAATTTTTGCAACCCACATTAGTTATAATAAAATGCTGATAAGAAGTAGTTATTTTTAGTCATACTAATAGAACAAGTCAATAGATAATTTCCTACAATTACAGGAAAATTGGCCAGATACAGTTAGCTATTTGATTTGTAAAGAACATGAAAATTCTGAGAAAGGAAAAATGTCTTAAATACTAAAATTAGTATAAATGACTTGCTGTAAAGGTCTCACCATGGGGGGGGGGGGGGGACAACAACACAGCACCATGGGGAAAAGGAATTCAAGTAAGAGATGGATAACTTGGGTGTGAATTTTTGAACTGTGTAATGAAGTCTAGGGCAAGTTCAGCTTGTACAACATGATGTCCTTACACCTTTTGGTTTTAGTATTACTAAAACCTGAAGAATAAAAGGCCACAGCATTTCTAGGTCTTTTTTTTGGTACTCTGAACGAGAAGGCAGGCGTGAGTGAACGGTGCTGTGTGACTGGTCCATGGAAAGTCCTTTCGATTTATTTCCTTAATTACTGCCACACAGAGTGCTACTGTTCCCCATTCTTCCTCACTCTAAACTTGGCTCTTCTTTGGGCCTTGGCCTTTAACACAGCTTCCACCTCGGCTACAGTGTTTTCAGCCTACACTTTCTCATTCCCAATCTCAGTACCAATCAACATCTAGTCCCTTTTGTTCATATTTCTATTATTTTAACATGATGTCAAGAAAATGGGACATATATATGCATATAGTCTTCCATTTGAATCTAGAAACCCAAAGTATTGCAAAAGATGAATGAAATTGTACTTTCAAAGAAATTAATCTTTCTTGTGGTTTAGATGCAACTTAAGCTTTAAGATGTAAACAGTTTGTTTAATTTGAATCTTAGTGTTAAGTTCTGCTCTCATGTCATACAGATAGAGTGGCTACATACATCAGGTTTGCAAAAAAAAAAAAATTCAGAATTGCTCTTCAGGTAATCCAAATTTAGCTTGAGATATCCCAGTTGTGAATCTCAAATTTAGAGAAATGTAGAGTTCCTAAGGAACAGATTGTTTTAATCATTGCATTTCAGAGTCACAAAATATTCAAAGTCATTTTTACCACTAGGATATGTTCCATAAGGAAATAAAATCTAAACTGAAGTACCATTCCTTCTGTTGCTAAGAGAAAAATGTTCTTAAAGGGCTTACCTAATAGAGTTGGATTTACAGACTACTTTCAAGCAGCTCACTCACAGCCATCATTGACTCCCATAACTTAATATAAAGAAAATTGGTTTCTTCACAGATTACAGTTGTAAGATTTATTAGGGACTAAAGCATGTTATCCCCATAAATAAGCCAGTTCTGGGTTAGATTCTCCAAGGCCAAAGGGCTCACGTGACATTTTTCGCTTGGGTATAGAATGGCCATTTGGGCTTACAGGATCATTGAGTCTACATTTCTAGTGGTTGACACTGATCCATTCAAAGCCTATAAAATATAGGAGATACCTCAGATGGCTTTAAACTTTTAAAATAAATAATTCAGACACCTTATAATTTTTTGCCCGCAGGCTCTCTGAAACTTAGTGAAAGCAAATTTGGTCAGTGCTTAAATAGGAAATAGTCAAATAAAGAATGGAGCAAGGGATGGCTGAAGTATCAGATGTCTTTTCTCTATATATTTTTATAATTTTCATGGAAGAATTTCCCTGATAGAGCTAGTATTGCTCTGCTGTGGGGAATACATTTTTCAGGTGGGAATTTTTAGTTCCTCGGTCAAAGTAATAATACAAAATAAAGGTGTTTTGGCACAACCTTTTTAAAGTTTGACTAAAGCAGCCTTTTAGGAACTATGGGAAGCATTTCTAAATATTACAGAAATGCGTATTTTTCACAAATTATATTTCAATATTTTCCATTTTCTCTTATTCTATTCATAAGTCTCAGAAGAGTAAGGAAATAAGTTAATGAATATTCCAGACACTTAATATATAAAAGTACGAATTGTAGGTACAATAAGTAGGTACTCACATACTTATGTGTATATATAGGTACAAATGTACTTCTTTAAGAGTTGGGTAAAATTTTCAGAAATTTCAGAATATACTACTTGAGATTCTCAAATTCTTTTTGCAAAGTTGTGGGATATAAATTTATTTATATAATGGTATTTGAGCTTTTATTTCATAGATCATCAGAGTGAGACAATTAGCTATGCATGTGTGTTATGTGACTGTAGGGTGAAATCAAGCAACATTAGTTACTTCCTGTTTTGCCTTTTACATTGCCTGCATCTGATAAACCAGAGATGACACAGAAGCAGTAGTATTAGATTTTTTTTAGTTGCTGCTCTTTCAATGTCATTTTTTGGTTATATTTTCAGTGTTTCTTAATCTTACATATCAATATTATAGGAATGACACAGTCAAATGACTACCTTGACCCTTGCAGTGGGTCAGGTCTGTTGTGGAGGTCTAATGGCAGTTGGCCGCTCATTCTCATGGTTCCCATCATCTATTGCCAGTCTTCCATCCCATCTCCAAACCTGATATTCTCCTGAGCTTCAAAATTCTTCTCCCTACCTCCCTCCTTCCCTCCTTAACTCCCTCCTTCCCTCCCTCCCTCCCTCCCTCCCTCCCTTCTTCCTTCCTTCCTTCCTTCCTTCCTTTGGTGGAATGAGCAGGCCATGCTAAGATGGCCACTGGCAACAGAAACTGTGATTGGATGGTTTCTGAAACCACATGACAGCAGAGTCTGCCCTGCAACAGGCTGTGATTGGATGGTTTCAGAAACCACATGACAGCGGAGTCTGCCCTACAACAGGCCGTGATTGGATGGCTTCAGAAACTGCCTGGCAAAAGGGTGTTATTGGCTAGGGACTAGACTGCCCCTTGACCGGATTGGCTGCCTTGGCTATATAAGATGCTGTAGCAACTGAAATAAACGAGTCTGCAGGTTGCTTGCCTCAGGCCTGCTTTCACCTGACTCCCGGGGTCTGTGTGGTGACTCTGCACCTCCTGCCCCCACCACGCTCCTCCTCCCAGAAACGAATCCACAGCAATTCTTCCTTGCCTCCTTTCTTTCTTTCTTTCTTTCTTTCTTTCTTTCTTTCTTTCTTTCTTTCTTTCTTTCTTTCTTATATAGTGATTCTTCCCATTATACCCACCCTCCCCCCACACTCCTACCCCTCTTCCCCCTCTCTCTCCCTTTCCCATTCTTATTTTTTACTAAGATCTATTTTCAGTTGACTTTATACACATATGATTAACTCTGTACTAAATAAAGAGGTCAAAAAATTGTATGAAAAAAAAAAAACACTGTTCCTCAACAGTCAAGACAAGGACTATTCAAAAACATTGCATCTCAAAGTGTTAATTTCACTTCTATAGATTACCTTTTAGGTGCTCTATTAGTTATCACAGATCAGGGAGAACAATGGTATTTGTTCTTTAGGGACTGGCTTATTTCATTAAATATGTTTTCCAGATTTATCTATTTTGTTGCAAATGACCAGATTTAATTTTTTTTTAACCATTGTGTAGTATTCCACAGAGAACATATCCCATAATTTCTCTATCCAGTCTTCAGTTGATGGGCATTTGGACTGATTCCATATCTTAGTTATTGTGAACTGAGCTGCATGAGTTTCAAATTTCTAGACCCAACTGCCTATTCAGCTATCTTAATATATGAGAAATACTTTAAAATCTACTTGTTTCACTACTCAGCTGGGAAATGTTGCTCATTGGCGTGCCCAAGCAAAAGTGGAGCATGGGTTTGGGAAACAGGCACCTGCCTCAGCGAACAGTGCTGCATCTTTCATAACCTTGAGTTTAACTAATCATGTTGCTTTTTCCGAAGTTTCCAGAGTTAGAAGTCTTAGGTAAATTATCAATTACTCCCGTACCTTCTACAATTATTCTCAACTGGTTTCCAAATCCTCCCAATTCTCTTTTCTCTATTTCACTGTATTTCATTATTTCATATGTGGCTAATTGCATCCTATCTGCTTGTTATCCATTCTGGTCCTCCTTACACACTGTTGAAACTGTTGTACTATACAAAAATACATTGGTATGCATTTCTCTTTTTTATCAGCATATATAACTCACCTGTCACCTCACACTGGTTTTCTAGTTACAATGAACCTTGTTTATCCAAAATATATTATGACCTGCTCTTTTTAGATTTATGTTTTTTGAAAGGCAGAGTTACAGAGGGAGGAGGAGAGACGAGAGAGAGAGAGAGCGAGCGCGAGCGAGAGAGAGCACTTTCATCTGCTGTTTCACTACCCAAATGGCAAGGCTGAAGCCAGGAGCCTGAAACTTCTTCTGAGTCTCCCACGTGGGTGCAGGGGCCCAAGGACTTGGGCCATTTTCCGCTGCTTTCCCAGGCGCACTAGCAGGGAGCTGTATTGCAAGTGGAGCAGCCAGGTCTCAATCCAGTGCCCTTATGGGATGCTGGCATCACATGCAGAAACTTAACCTGCTACACTGCAACACTGGCCCCATATTATACCCTTTGTGTCTTATGAATTAAGTTCCTTATGCCAGCAATGCTCTTCTCTTTCCAAGCTGAAAAATACATACTTAACTCAAATGCTGGCAAGGATTCTTCTATATCTGTTTGGAACCGCTATCACATTTTCTCATGCTTTTATGAGTAACGCTGATGGCATCATTTGGCAATTTCTTTGTATGTGCAGTATGTTAACACTTAGCATAGTCCCAGGAACATTATATTATAGGTATTTAGTAAATGTTGATAAAAGTAATAAAGAAGCTTAAAGTGGTATTACCATTAACTCATCATTAGTAGTAATTGTACAACTATCTCAAGACTTTCTCTAAGACATCAGGGGTTTGGTAATATTACCTTGCTCACATAGTCTACTCAATTTCTGATGTAAGTAGCAACAATATTTAGTGCTAGTGTTAAGCTATGGCTCCCTCACAAATCACATGTCCTCCTAGAAGGGCGATTGCTCAGAAGACTTCAGATGAGGGAGTTGGGTCTCGGCCAGTAACCCTGGCCACGCTACATACTCCATGATTTAGAGTAGTAGCAATCGATCAATGTGACCCTCCAGTCATAAGTGTCTATGTGTCAGAAATAGGAGTGTGGTAAAAGGAGAATTAAAAAAATAATAATTAGAGTCAACAATGATCAGAGTTGACCTGTTTAGGCCATACTGTCTCCTTCACTTAAAGCTTGCAAAGTCCTTGCCCTCTTCCTTTCAAATAGGATCAGAAGACACATAGGGAATCCTGTTCACACCTATGAATGTAAATGTACTCCGGTTGGTGAGACTTTGTCTTTCAGTATCCAGATTCTTTCAGAACTTTTCAAGATTGCAAAGAATAACCTCCTTCTTAGAGTCCCAAAGCTCGGCTTCCTATGCTGGTCCTTATTAAATCTCTGAACTCCCAGATTCAGGTTCCTGTCTTTTCTAGCCCTACCTTCCTCACTCCTGTTGACCTCCCAGGACATTGGGAATTTTGTCATCTTTAGTTTCTTCCTTCCTAAGCTTTATGCCTGTGCTGTTATGGGCTCCTCTGCTATCATACAAATTCTCAGGAAAATTGTTGTAGCCTATCTGCAGTTATCATCTTCTTTGTTTTTATTTCAGATTTATTTTGTTTATTTGAAAGGCAGAGTAAGAGAGCGAAAGGGAAGGACAGAGAAAGAGATCTTCCATCTGCTGGTTCACTCCTCAAGTGACTGCAAATGCTGGTGCTGAGTCAGGCCAAAGCCATCTGGGTCATTCATGTGGGTGGCAGCAGCCTAAGTATATGGACCATTATCCAATGCTTTCCTAGGTGCATTAGCAGGGAAATGGATCAGAAGTGGGGTAGCCAGGACTTGAATCAGCACTCTGATATGCGATGCTGGCATCCTAAGCGGCAGCTTAATCTGCTGCACCACAATACCAGGCCCTATAGTTATCTTTATGTAACTCTTCTCTCTGCCCTTCTGCAATAGACTGCTTCGAAAAGACTTTTTAACCTGATTGGATCCAAATAAAAAGGAAGGAATAAAGTATATTTGGCCAGCGCTGCGGCTCACTTGGCTAATCTTCTGCCTGCGGTGCCGGCTTCCTGGGTTCTAGTCCCGGTTGGGGCGCCGGATTCTGTCCCGGTTGCTCCTCTTCCAGTCTAGCTCTCTGCTGTGGCCCGGGAAGGCAGTAGAGGATGGCCCAAGTGCTTGGGCCCTGCACCCACATGGGAGACCAGGAGGAAGCACTTGACTCCTGGCTTCGGATCAGCGTAGTGCGCCGGCCGTAGTGGCCATTAGGGGGGTGAACCAATGGAAGGAAGACCTTTCTCTCTGTCTCTCTCTCACTGTCTAACTCTGCCTGTCAAAAAAAAAAAAAGTATATTTGATGGATCAGGGTCTGAAACACTCCCGATGATTTTGCTATTTCTTTGGTTTTAGGACGTTGACCACAGCATAAGCCATATATAATACTTGTCCCTTCAGATAGCAAATTTTGTTTAAACTATGATGTGTGTATTATTAAAGATGAGTACACAAAATAACAGATATCAAGGTATTTCATCTGTGTAGTGCAAGTGTGTATTTTTGCTTATTCCTCAATGAGGGGAAATTTATCCATCCTTCACTCATGGTCAATGCAACCCCAAAGGACCCATATCAATTGGGCTCCATGGACAGGCACGTGATCCAAGTCTTGCTAATCAGTGTTACATATCCCTGGATGGAACAAATGATTCCCATGTGGCATTTTACCCAAGTTTGCCAAATCTGACTTAGTTTTGAATTACTAAACTGATAGAAAGTCCTCTTGGAGTTATTAGGGTCATCAATACCACTGTATGATATTGACAATAAAGCTGACAAAGAAGAAAATAGAGTTAAGACATGGGGAGAAACAGTGCCCGATGAATTTACTGGAGCCCCTGGATTCAGCACATGATTTTCTCATGTGATGTAATAGATTCCTAATTGTTTTAAGCTGATTTGAATTGAGGTTTTGTTCCCTGTAAATAGAAGGAGTTAACTAGGTCAGTAATTTGAATATAGCTTTAAAATTTTTAAATAAGATTTTTTATTTATACACAAAACTTGTATGTATTTATGGGCCACCATGTGATAGCTAAACATATATGTAAATCACATAATGTTCAAATCAGGGTAAATGTTATCTGTTCAAAATTGATCACCTCTTTCATGTTGAAAACCTTCAAAATCCTTTTTTCTGAGACCCAACACCTACTGCCTCCCAGGATGACAATGGGAGGAAATGTGGAATTGCAATTGGAGTGGCACTGGAATCCAGCCATTCTGTCATGGAATGTAGGTACCCATGTGGCATCCTAATTTCTATGCAAAGTATCTTCTCCATTATTCCTTTTTTTCTTCTTGTTTTTAAAATGATCCATTACTGTTATTTATGGTCTCTGTACAGTGCAACAGAATACCAGGATTTCTCTAAGCCATAGTTACATGAGAAAAAAATATTCCAAATATAGCTTTGAGATGTTAAATTACTTTCTAATTGGTGTACTTACTATTCTTGTTGGAAACAATGTAAGATTTTAAATTCATTTTTTTCCCTCACATAATGAAAAGTCCTTCTGAGAAGGTGCTACATTGCTAACATGATAATTGGTTGTATCTTTAAAAATTTATTTATTTACTTATTTTTTTTCTTTCATTTGAAAGACAGAGCTCCCATCGGCTGGTTCACTCCCCAGATATCTACAACAGCTGAGCCAGGCTGCAGCCAGAAACTAGGAACTCAATCTGAGCTTCTCATTTGGGTTACTTGAGCCATCACCTACTGCTTGCAAATATCTGCATTATCAGGAAGGTGGACTCAGGAGCAGAGCTAAAGCTCAAACTCAGGCACTACCGATATGCCATGTGGGTATCCCAAGTGGCATCTCAACTGCTTTGCTACACACCCGTCCTCAACTTTTTTAAACATGGTAATCTCCAGATAACCTTAAAGACAGATAAGGTGTCTTGTTTTTTACTCAGGCTCTATGAATCATTCTAAACCCTATTACATTTTTTTCCCCTCTGTTTTCCATGATTGCATTGAGTATTTAAAGATGCTCTTGGAATGTTTACAAACAGAGGAAACTTGCCTAATCCATTTAAAATTTCACTGGGCTTGGTATAATGTACACCCTATCTCAGCTAAAGAAAGGGTGAACTAAAGGATTTCTGCCTTCTGTGCCTTGGGAATTTTCATCCCACTCTTTGACCCATCACTGAATTAGACGTGGCACCATGGCTATTCTTAAGTCAGCACTTGTCCTTTTAGATTTACAAGCCTGCTTTTTGCATTTCTCTGTTGTCTTATGGAAATATGGACTTGTCTCTGAGTAAATTTCCAGAATGAAGGGGAGCTTAGAAAACATCTCATTATCACAAAAACACGGTTTCTTATAAGCTCTATTCCATATGCAAATGCCCACTCATTTGAGTTTCTTTTCAATGTTTGGCATTTCAGTTTGTATACATCTACATATTTGTATATAAATTATTCTATGCAGTTGCACACTTGAGGAGAAACTATTATGGGGGTGGCAAACATTATGTTAAATAATTGTCATTTGAAAGTTTTTTTCCTTCTCAATTTTTTAAAAACACTGCCTTTACAGCTTAGGTAGCAGTGACGTTAAAGGTTCTACAGTTCAGAAGAGCCATGTAACTGAAATAATATATTTTATTCTTGAATAATTAAGGTTCATTGTAATTGGAGATTTCTGTAGAAACTATTCAGCGAATTTCCATAGTCTCTCTACCTTGTCTATTCAATTGGTGAGTTACTGTTTGCAAACTTCTCCAAGAGAGAGAAATGCACCTAACAGCTTGTGATTCAAATTATGCACATACAAGATTATATATTTATACACATAGAGAATTATTTGTGGTGGTACTTGTGTATGAAAATGATGCTTCCGGCCTCTGCTGACTACCTGATCACATCACATCACTGCTTAAAACCATGAGTGATGCTCTGCTGTCTGAAAGATCAGTTCCAACTCCCATGCACACTGACACGCCTTACCTCTTGCATTCTCTGATTCAAGTCCCACTATCATGTCTCAGGCTTTCGTGTGGTTTCAGGCTGATCGGCTCTATGCACAGGCTGTTCTCTGAGTCTACAATGTTCTTTCTGCCTGCTTTTGTCCATCCTAAGCTCAAGTCTCTATTTAAATGTGGCGTAACTTTTGAGTCTTTCTTGACTGCTCTCAGTAATCTTAGGTGTCCTTTTCCTGTCAGTTCCTGGTGCACTTGTGCCCTCCTATTATCATGGTCGGTAGAGTATGCGTATGGAGATACATTAACATGGTGGAGTAGGAGCTTTCTGCAGCCTTACTTTGTTAGCTAAAGGCAGGGTGGCTTTGATGAAGGTGTCATTTTTTCTTCACAATGGCTGGCATTACATTATGTAATGGACATACTTCCAAATCTCCAACTCTTTGACACAGCATACTTGCAACAAGCATAGTTTCGCAGTTTTATTGATGTGGATCCTTTGACCCCTTCGGAATCCATCATTTGTTTGTACTTAAAGGACCTTCCATCAAAGAATACTCTCCTTGGACCCATGACATGGAACAACAGGACAAATGCATTAATTATTTTTATATGAATTCAAGGATTTGGTCTAGGTGTAAGGCAGAACTATTTGAAGTGAGGTGATTGGAGGCAGGCTCTGGAACCAGTCTTTCTGTCTTGTACCCTAAAGTGAATGCCCTTGCTAATGCTAACAGCTGAGTCAGGACAGAATCCACACACAAGTGACTCCATTCTTTGCTTGATATACAACCACAGGAAACCTGAATTATCACAGTTGTCTGTTTTGTGGATCTCAGTGATGACTGGCCATTGGATACAGCTACCACATTTGCACACTGGTGTCTCTTATGTCCTTCCTCACCACTGCCTGGAGCATATTCAATTCAATCTTGGTCAATCCACGCAACAAGTGACCTCTCTTGAATGACCCAGGATACTAGAAAGCTTCCAGAAGGAAGGGTGGAACTGAAATACAGGGACCATAGCCTGTCCAGTGTCTAGCAATGATGTTGAGGGGAAAAAAGCCAGATTTGTGATGCTGGCTAGATGAAGTGATCCTAACATGTCAATAAGACTAGAAATGACCAGATAGGATCAGACACCTCTCACGATACAGAGCAAACTTGGAAACCCTGAGAATGATGTCTCTGCTCAACCTCTCAGTCTCACATGAGAAGGTGGTGGGATTGGTGGGAGAAGTCATTGCAATTTTGGAATAGGTCTGACTGCTAGGTATCAAAGAGTGATACCAACTAAGATCATCAGGCTGAATGTCTGCCTTCCCTGTCCTCATTTCTATTATTACAAGACCCACTGGGGTACAGACTACAGAGAGAAATAAGTCCTCATTGGTGGGAAGAGTATTGTATATATTTGTTCACTGACTTTTTGTTCTTTCATATGAATATCTTGGGGAAAATGCTTTGTATTTTCATTTTTGTATCTTCAGCATATAGCATAAAGCCCAGGTCTGCATTAAATGAATGAATGGTGAGTAAAGCAATGATAATGTATGCTTCCTTTTGATGAAAAATAGACATTTTATGGTCTAGCATTGTGGCACAGTGGGTTAATCTTCCATCTGTTGTGCCAGTTTGAGTCTTGCTGCTGCTCTTCTAATCTGGCTTTCTGCTGTGGCCTGGGAAAGCAGTAGAAGATGGCCCAAGTCCTTGAGCCCCTGCACCCACATGGGAGACCAGGAAGAAGCACCTGGCTCCTGGCTTTGGATCAGCATAGCTCCAGCCGTTGCGGCCATTTGTAGAGTGAACCAATGGATGGAAGGCCTTTCTCTCTGTCTCTCCCTCTCACTCTCTGTCACTGTACCTCTCAAATAAAATAAATAAAATCTTTAAAAAAAGAATTTCCTGGCTTCTGGCTTTGGATCTGCCCAGCTCTGGCCGTTGCAGCCAATTGTGGAGCAAACCAGCAGATGGAAGGGCTTTCTCTCTGTCTCTCCCTCTCACTGTCTGTAACTCTACCTCTCAAATAAATAAATAATAGGATCTTTGAAAAATATTAGAAAAAAGAAAAATAGACATTTTAAAGGATTGCTAGCCTGCTTATTTTTCTAAGGGTCTTCATTGAGTTCATAAGAAATGGTATTATGAAAAAAACTATGCATGGATTTCAAAGTTTTGGGCATCAAAATAATCTCATTTAGAAAAATCAATTTATTTACTTATATTCTATTCAAAAGGCACACGCACACACACACATACACATACTCACACAGAGAGAGAGAGGGAGAGAATGATTTTCTGTTGTTCCCCAAATGTCTGCAATGGCCCAGACTCAGCCTGGCTGAAACCAGGAGCCCAGAACTCAATCTGGGTCCCCTACATGGGTGGCAGGAACACAATGTACCTGATCTGTCTCCTGTTGCCTTCCAAGATGCATATCAGCAGGAAGTTGGAATGGAAGCAGAGAATCTGGGACTCCAACCAGGCACTCTGTAAAGAGATTCAAAGAAATTTATTTGAAAGGCAGAGTTGAGGGAGAGAGTGGGAGTGAAAGCGAGAGTGAGAGTGAGAGAGAGAGAGAGAGAGAGAGAGACTGGCCACAGAGGCCAGAGCAGGGCCAGACTGAAGCCAGGAACCAGGAGTTTCATCTGAGTCTCCCACAAAGGTGGTAGGAGCCTAGATGCTTGGGCCATCTGCTACCTCCTCCCTCTTTATCAGGGAGCTGAATTAGAAGTGGAGCACAGGACTCGAACCAGTGCTGAAAAGGGCTCTGGTATCACAAGTGGTAGCTTAAACCACTCATAACAATAGACCAGCAGAACCAGGCACTCTGATATGGGATGTGGGTGCCCTAAGCAGTCTTACCCACTGCACCAAATGCCTGTCTCAGTGAACTTATTTTTTTCACAAACTTTCTGAAGTACCCTCAGATTAAAATTACAATCCCTATGAACATGGCACTGTACATGTCCCTGTATGAATATATCCACCTCTAACTTTTGTTTGAAGCCCTCTTTGAAGTTGTAAACTGTCAAGATCCATGCGAGACACCATGAATGCCATTATTTTCAGCTTCCACTCGTTTTAGAAGAAAAGGAAACTTCCTTTCCTCACCTCCCACAGCCTGAAGAAAGTTTCCTTTTTGAGAACAAAATTACCATTTGTTTCAAGATTTTTCTCTGCAATTATAGCAATTTCCACATGTTTTTAAACTATTCTCAGCAAGAGAAAGATCAACATTATGTGCTATTGAAACTTAGGCCTAATCTGGCAGACTCAAGTTTAAAGGCATCATGGCTGAAACCAGTGAGATGGAAGAGTTTTCTTGCTTGCTCTTGCGTGTTGCCCACCTTGTAGATGGACTGAGAAGCAGGACAGACTGATCTGTTTGGAGTGCAGTTACTGCATAATGTGGACTCTGCAACGCACTACCCAGCAGCTCAACCCTTTCCTGAGGATAAGACAGCACACCATTCAGCTGAAGTTTTCCCTGTGTATTTTTAACGTTGCACAGGCTCTGGTTGGGAGGACAGTAAGGGGAGCATCCATCGCAATCAACCAGCTGTGGCTGCCAATTCTAGTTCCTGACAGGTAGCAAGCTGGATTCTTGGCTGTAAAGAATCTCAAGCAGTTTCGCTATGCTCCAGGGAGGGCAAATGTTTAGCCTAAGCAATTCAAAGAAGCATAATTGTGCTTCACAGTACACAGAAAGTCACCACATCTGTTTCATATTTTTGGCTTTTAGAACTGAACTAGAACAGAGAAATAAACATACAGCTTTGAATATAGAGTAAAAACAAGTTCATGGTGCACAGATGAGCATATTGTATGTAACTCAGTGAAAATTTCCTTAATGAGGGCTTCTTTTGGTAAAGTGAGAAATATTTCTGGTGTTAATCAAGGTTTTTTTAAAAAAAGATTTAATAGAAAATATTATCTATTTAGATGTCAAGGCAGCCTGTCATTCCCTCTTAAAATCTATTACCGCCAATTGTTGCGAAGCCGCACTGGCGTTCACGTGACCTATTGCAAATATTTGGGGTCTCATCTGCACTGCATTAGCCTGTCTAGTGGTAGTTATTTAAAAAAATAATTTGGATGTAGTAGGCTAAAAACATTCAAGGCAATGAATTAGAACTTCATTAACCACTTTCATCTTTTATTTTGGTTCAAATGTAAATGCAGTCATTTGATATGTAAGTGTATATAATATGTGATGACTGTCTTTTAAAAATGTAATCTAGAAGAAAATGCATCTTAATTTGAATGTAACACTGCTTTAAATATAATTTTAATATTCTTCAGCATCTGGAGTCTCAAAGAATGAGGTCATTTGAGGTTAAGAAACTTTTTGCTGCAGTAATAATAATACTAATAACATTCAGACTAGCAGTGAGAATGGCAAGTGCTTACGTGAAAGGATCAGATACTATGGAGAGAAGGGGAGAGAAGCGCACATATTCCGAGGTTTTATGTTTCTTGGGGGTTTATGTTATGATGCTTAAATGTTTCCTAGAGGGTCACACTTTTGAGATCTGACAGATGAAGAACCTGACAGGAAATAATTAGATCAAGCATCACGAGGTCTGCCTACGGTACTCAGATCTCTCTGACTGCTTTCCAGTTTACAATGACACATTTTGTGTTTGTTTCCTAATGTCATCCTGGTCATCTGTAAGTCCTACGAGGTCAAGGACTATGTCTGTTCTCTGTGGTGTGCCCAGGGACCTGCTTGGATATGAACAGCAGCTCTTTTTTGAACAGCTGAAAGTGTCTGGCCACTACTCGCAACCACCATAGGAGTAAATTGCTCTTAATCCTCCCTTTGTTGATTAGAAAAGCAGTGCACAGAGAAATTAAGTCACTTGCCAAAGTCACACAGCTATAAGGTAGCAGAAATAGGATTTAGGCCTAGGAAGTTTGTCTCTAGGTTCTTAGTTTTACTTATTAAATGCACTCTTGGCAAAGTAGGAAATACTATGATGCTACTATTTAAAAAGTCCTAATAGGGGGCTGGCGCCATGGCTGCTCACTTGGTTAATCCTCCGCCTGTGGCACCGGCATCCCATATGGGCGCTGGGTTCTAGTCCCGGTTGCTGCTCTTCCAGTCCAGCTCTCTGCTGTGGCCTGGGAAGGCAGTGAAGGATGGCCCAAGTGCTTGGGCCCCTGCACCTGCGTGGGAGACCAGGAGGAAGCACCTGGCTCCTGGCTTCGGATTGGCGTAGTGCCGGCCATGGCGGCCATTTGGGGAGTGAACCAATGGAAGGAAGACCTTTCTCTGTCTCTCTCTCACTGTCTGTAACTCTACCTGTCGAATAAATAAATAAAAAATCTTTAAAAAAAAAGTCCTAATAGACAAAATTAATTCCCTAGATGTTAAGGCAGTCCAACAATGCCCCTTCTCATAGTACTTACTTATTTAACAAAAATGTGTTGACTACTTCTGGTGCACCACTGTGCTAACCACTTTGTTAGATTACCTCGCTCAAAAATCTCACAGGAACTCAGGGTGTGTAGGTGTGAGTCTGCATGTGTGAGTGTGTGTGTGTGCATGCGTGTGTGTGTGTCTTATTCTCTGTGTCACAGAGGAGGAAACCGAGGCTCTGGAGGTAAAATGACTTGGTGCAGGTAACGTGTCATGCAGTGACAATCAGGATTGAAGGCAAAGCTTGTCCCACTCCCATGGTCATGGGCCAGAGCTCATGTCTCTTCCCCTTTCTGGTTAGTGATATAATAGGGATGGAACTCATCAGCTAACAACATGGTGACTCCCAGAAAGGTGTGACTCTCCCTGATTCTGGGCCTGCTTTCTTGCTATTTAACCATGTGGGCTTGGTGAGTAACCTGGGTCTGCCTTCTCTTTGCCTTGAAGGAGAAGGCTTGATTTAGGCTGACAGGAATTTAGTGTGACCCTGAAGTTATGGACCAAGAAGCTTCATGATCCTGTGCTGTAGCCAGAAGGAATAAATTATTCTGTTCCCTGCTTCTGTCACCTTAAATCTGTAAAGGAATTGTGTGCTATAAAAACTTGAAACCTGCTCCTCTATTGTTAACATATGATTTTTTATAGGTTGTCAGAGATTAGAAAGAGGGGCTGCATAGTTCAAGTGTTATTTTCAATCAGGTATCTATAACACGTTTTATATCAGAAACCTGACACGTAATTGTTAATTACAGAGCTCATGTAATCTTTCAAATGCAAATAGTCTGACTCAGATTTCAGTTTGTTTGGTACCAACTGATGATTAAAGAATGGTATAGCTTTATAGTTATTTTACTCCCATCTGTGTGCGCCAGGCAATCACCACTTACAGATGGTTGTGATTCAGAGACAGGTTGCCACATGCGAAAAAAGTATGTTTCAGTTATTTTAATAAGATTTATTGCAGTAGTCACAGTTAAATGCTTAGACCTTAATGATAATTGCTGCTAATCTTTCAAGAAAATGGTTAGAGTTTAATAAACCTCAAGAAGGATCTTTAGCTGTGAACTTCCGTAAAACTGCAAAGGTAAATTTTATGTTTATATCCTTATCGAATCAATTAGAGCATCATGTACACTTTTTTCCATGTGTCAGAAAATGAATTTTATACACACACATATTTGGGATCAGCTAAACACCTCTAGGTGCTATGAAAAATAATGGTTCTACTGGCATCAAATAATTCTGAACAAATGTACTAAAATAATTCCAATTAGCTTGAGTTTTTTTGTGATAAAATCTAGTGTATGATTTATCATTTTAGCCATTTTTGGTGGCAGTGGCTACACACACATTGCACCATCACCATTATCCATCTCTAGAACTCTTTCATCTTCTCAGATAGAAACCTTGCACCCATTAAACAATAACTCCCCATTTCCTCCTCATCCCAGCCCCCAAGAACATCTGTTCTACTTTCTATCTCCGAATTTACCTGTTGTGGGCATCTCATTACTGTCGTCTGTTTGTGTCCCTCCAGAGTTCATGTTGACACTTCATCAACAATACTAGCACTGGCGACTTCAGGAGGTCGTTGGGGGAGGTAGGACACATGTCTGTGCACATGTGTCTGTATATATATATATATATATATAATCTGAGCACACATATATGTACAAGTGTCTGCACACACATGTCTATACATATATCTATGTATACATGTATGTATATATGAGGGATCTTTTAGAACACTTGTGGAAAATGCATGTTACAAAAGAAATACGCATGGATTTCAAAAACAACTTGCACCTAAATAAGCATCTTTAAATTTCAGTTTCCATAAACGTTTTAGTCTCTTTCTGTATGTATGCATATAAACACATTACACACCCATGATATATGCTCATCAAACACACATAGAGTGGGAATAGTGCCCCCTGAAGGGGCTTGCGACTAGGAATTTGTTCCTTTTTGGATCCCCATCAACCAAGGCTGTAGCACAAAGGCATCGTCTTTACAGCTGAGGCAAAGTCCTCACCTTATAGTCTATTGGCATCTATAACGCGGACTTCACTGCCTCCAAAACCAAGCAGTAAATTTCTATTACATACAACCTACTCAGTCTAAAGTGTTGTGTTATGGTAGGAATGGACTAAAACACTCATATAAGTGGAGTCATAAAATATATGTCCTTTTGTGTCTTATCTCATTTTGCATGTAGTCACAGTTCATTCATATATCAGAATTTTAATCGTTTTTATGACTGAATAGCATTCCATTGTATGCATATACCACATTTTATTTATTGATTTATTTGTTGAGGGATATTAGGAGGGACACTGAAACCTTTTGGATATTGTGCACAATGTTGCCTTGAATATTTGGTGTACATGAGAGTTTGTGCTCTCAATTATTTTGAATATACACTAAAAAATGGAATGACTGACCACATTGTAACTTTATGAGGACATGGAAAACTTTTTCACAGTGGCTGTAACATTTTGAATTTCTGTCAGCAACCCATGATGGTTCCAACTCCTCAGCATCAGTGACAATATTTAGTATTTCCCACTTTTTTCTGTAATAACAGTACTGACAGGTGTTAACCTGGGGATTTTCAAACTTCAACAGATATTTTGAGCAATCTTATGAAAATTTAATTTACTAATTTTATGAAAATTGTCATAAAGTTGTAATTTTGAATGGTCCTAATTTGAACCATACCATTGTTTCTATTTGACTTATCTCCTTGACTGAATATTAAAGTTCCTTGACTTAAAACTGATGCCAATTAACGGTAAAACTACTGCTCAAACAGTACTCTATACTTTGTGTATCTGTGTGGGTGCAAACTGTTGAAACCTTTACTTAGTATATACTAAGTTGATCTTCTGTATATAAAGATAATTGAAAATGAATCTTGATGAAGAATGGGATGGGAGAGAGAGAGGGAGATGGGATAGTTGTTGTAGGTGGGAGGGAGGTTATGGGGGGAAAAGCCTCTATAATCCAAAAGTTGTACTTTGGAAATTTATATTAATTAAAGTTGAAAAAAAAAACTGAGCCAGGGGCTGGCCCCTTGGTGCAGTAGGTTAATCCTCCGCCTGTGGTGCCAGCATCCTATATGGGCGCTGGTTCTAGTCCTGGGTGCTCCCCTTCCAATCCAGCTCTCTGCTGTGGCCTGGAAAAGCAGTAGTGGATGGCCCAAGTCCTTGGGCCCCTGCTCCCACAAGGGAGATGGGGAAGCGGCACCTGGCTCCTGGCTTCAGATTGGTACAGCTCCGTCTGTTGTGGCCATTTGGGGAGTGAACCAGTAGTAGATGGAAGACCTTTGTCTCTCCCTATCACTGTGTCACTCTACCTCTCAAATAAATTAAATAAAGTCTTTAAAAAAATGATGCCAAATCACTTATAAATTATGTTTAGCCCTCTGTGAAAGATTAAATGGAAAAGTAGTTTTGTCTTAGTGTGTAAAATATGAACAACAATAAAATTCATAGGCATAGGAAGAAAGACAAAATAATATAGTTATAAGTTAGGGAGTATCTGTTGTTTGCTAGGTAGGATGCTGTGTTTTTGCTAAGTAGGTTGAAACACGATGTGTGTGTATATGTGTCTGTGTGTATGTATGAGATTATTTCAAAAAGTTCGTGGAAGTTGCATATTGTGATATGCACAATACACACATGCTCTCTGTCCATACAGCCTCTGCAATGGGTGCTCCATGGTTCTCAAAGTAGCATTTTTCATCCTTACCATAAATTAATAAGATTATCTTTAGGTACTCATATAAACCTTTTTTCACATTCAATTTTTTCATAAACTTATTGAAGTACCCTCATATGTATATACATACACAAACATATATGACACATGCATACTATGTGATACATACATGATAGTTTCTATAATCAGGAGACTACTGCAATGCAGACATGAGCAAATTAAATGAGATGTTCATGGTGGGTATCAAAACCTGGGACATCTCAGTTTTCTTTCGATCGCAGGATTTGCCTTTGTCAAGAATGCATGGATGTTCTAGGGCTGGACTACCAGACAGAAGTGGATCTACTTGAATAATCCAATTGTAGTAATTTCATTTTTTACCTAGAATCCAAATTTAACTGTTGATTTGAATAGAGTTTGTGTTTTTTAAAAGGTTTTCTGTGTTGTGTTCTATCTGGGGACTGGGTGTTGGGGAAGTATCCAACATTCAGAGAACTTGGCTTTTGTTTTGGGAGAAAAAAAATTAAAGGGTATTGAATTTTGATTGAAGATGGCTACAAACCATCCTTTAGACACTTTTTAAGGTTTACTGTTTCATTTCTTGTACTAAGCACCAACATTTTATCACCATATAATTCTAGGTTTATATGGCTTTGGAGCTTCAACTTTGGGTTCATGTCTGAAATAAAAGTCCTTAAATTATTTATTTGCAGTTTTAAGATGAAATAACTTGGTGGTATTTTTTTGCTGAATCAAGTTCAATATGCTTTATAGAGCTATTATGCGGGAAAACTCATTTAAGAATGTAGATTCAAATGAAATAATTCTTCTTTAAGATCTACAGTGTTGGTAGCATTTTCATGGGAACACACAATGTTTATTTATAAGTGAATTTGTGTATAATTGCACATAATGAGATATTAGCCCAAAAAAGTTCCACACCTCTTGTCAGAGCACTGTAAAATATGAAGTATGTCCTTGTCTCAAATAAATGATATTCCAAACTGTACAGAAATGCACTGTAGTTAGAATGTTGTACTCATATTTAAAATGCAACAAATGTAACCATTAGTGGAAGACTACATTGTCCAGAATGGCTGATATTCTCATTGTACTGGCAAATGCATGTTAGTGTGGGTAGTTGTAGAAATACGTGAATCATAATCTCTCTTCCAATGAATGAGTCATGGCTGGCAGGATAAAGGCGGGAGTTTCAAGTGCTCTTTCTTTAAGTGATGGAAAGTTTTCATCATTTTATATACTGTTCAATAACTCTGCCACTATTCCAGTGGATAAATGATATGAAAAATGACCATTCATCATTTAAAATCAATTGAGATATTTACAACTGATACTTTCCAACCATAGATATAAAAGTGCTTTCCAAAAATCAATTAATTTGCACAATATGCTACTGTAAGGTTAGTCTTATTATTACCATTTTATGGATAAATTCAAAGTAGGATAGGTTAATTAACCCATTGCAGAGTCCAAAGGGCTGGATGGCAAGGCAAAAATGGACTGAGCAGAACTTGAAGGCCAGGAACTCTGCTTTTAGCATGGATTTTAATTGATTTATATCAGTTTCTCCAGCCTAAAAAGCACAAGCAATAATTCTGAATTATCATGCAGTGATATAGTGTAGATTAAATAATTAATATTCTGAAGCCCTTTATAAATGTGAATTATTATTCCTCATTCTAGCCTCAGACCACTAAGTAGGCCAAGCCACCTTCCAGCGCTGGTGAGTAAAGTGTAAATTAATTGGTTAAGTGAGAAATTCATCTCACACATTTCCTGCTGAGAGATGAGTCTTCTCTTCTGATTGGAAATCTATTTATACACTGGGACATTTTACTCTGCTCCTTTAATGTTATGTGTTTGTGTTCAATTCCCTAATAAACTCAAAATTCATCTTAGAGAGGTGACATGTTCAAAATACAACACAAGATGTTCATGATTCTATTAGAATAGCCTCTTTTCCCTTTTATAGAAATACACTTTAGGGATAACATCATGTGACTAGCCAGATACTAGTTTGCTTTACTAATCTTTAACACACATTTGGAAGAATTGTTGAAGATTATATTTTCTCCAAAGAAATATCATTTCATAAAATTTATGAGAAAGAAAGAGAGAGAGAGACCCCATCAGCTACTCAAATGGTTCATTCATCAAATGCTACAATGGTTGGGAATGGGCCAGAGCTGGAGCCAGGAGTTGAGAATGCAACCCAGCTCCCCCACGTGGGTGGCAGGAACCCAATTACCTGAACCTTCCTGCAGCTGGCAGGAAGCTGGAGTCAGGAGTTGACGCTGGGAATTAGTTAATTCGATCCAGGTGCTGTGATGCAGGTTGCGTGCATCTTAACTGCTGAGTTAAATGCCTGCTCCCTCCAAGGAGTTATTCTTAGTTATCAAACTTTGTGCTTATGTTTGGTGCTTTCTCACCATGCATACTAAGGGTTTTAGAATATAGGAAATCTAGGAGTTGCTTTAATTAGTTAATTCGTTAAATAATGTATTTGAAAGGGAGAAAGACAAGGAGGGGAACAGATTAAGCAAGAGTGAGAGCTAGAGAGAGAATGAGGAACTTAATCTAGGTCTCACACGTGGATGGTAGGGACGTAGATACTTGTGCTATCCCCTACTGTCTCCTGGGGTGTGCATTTACAGGCACCTGGAATTAGGAGTGGGCTTGGACTCAAACACAGGCATATGATACGGGTGTGCACATTCCACGTGGCATCTTAATCACTGTGACAAATGTTCATTCCATCAGTTGTTTTATTGAGAGTGTTTTGGACCTAAATATTTGATCAGGAAAGTCATTGTTAGAGAGGGAGACCTGGAAGTTGAAACTTGTAAGGACTAAAACTACGTTAGTTTTATGCTTTCCCAGAGGCATTAAGAAATATATTTGAAGAATTCCTACTGTATTACGAATAGGTAATAAGAATAATTGTCCAGATTTGAATTTGTTCATTCAAGAAGTATCCATTTGGAAGCTATTGTAAGCTAAGAATGGTTGTAGATGCTGAGAATAAGAACAAGGACCCAGACCTCTACCACTTGGAGTTAAGGAATTTCTCTTCATTCTCAGATCAGTGAGTGCTTTTATTATGAAAGGGTATTGGATTTTGTCAAATGCTTTTTCTGAGATGATTTATTTTTGTCATTTATCTATTATGATGATATATTTTATGCTGATTGATTTTCACATGTTGAATGCATCTTTGCCGTCCTTAAATAAATCCTATACTGTCATTTTATAAAATCTTTTTTTTATAAGTTGTTGAATTTTGTTTGCTAGTGTTTTACTGAAGACTTGTGTCTCCATTCATGGGAACACTGATCTGTAGTTTTCTTGTAATGTCTTTGTTTTTTAATGCAGGGTAATTCTGGCTTCATAGGATGAATTGGGAAATATTACTTCTTTTTTTTTAAAATTAGGGAATAAAAAATTGTGAAGGATTGGTTATTGGTTAATTGTTCTTTAAATATTTGTGAGAAACATCTCTGATGAATTTTGGTCCTGGGATTGTCTTCGTGGGACGTTTTCTGATTACTAATACGATCTCTTGTTGCAGGTCTCCTCAGATATTTCATTGCTTCTAGAGTAAGTTTTGGTAGTTTGTGTGTGTCTGTTTTTTTTTTTTTTTTTTCTCCAGGCAGAGTTAGACAGAAAGAGAGAGACAGAGAGTTATAGACAGTGAGAGAGACAGAGAGAAAGGTCTTCCTTCCCTTGGTTCATTCCCCTAATGGCCGCTGCGCCAAACCGAAGCCAGGAGCCAGGTACTTCCTCTCGGTCTCCCATGTGGGTGCAGGGACCCAAGCACTTGGACCATCCTCCGTAGCCCTCCCAGGCGACAGCAGAGAGCTGGACTGGAAGAGGAACAACCTGGACTAGTACCCAGTGCCCCAACCGGGACTAGAACCCCGGGTGCTGGTGCTGCAGGCAGAGGATTAGCCAAGTGAGCCACGGCGCCGGCTGTGTCTGTTTCAATATTTGCCCTCTTCTAGGTTATCTGACTGTTGCCATACACTTATTCAAAATAGTCTCTAATCTTTTTTTTTTTTAAATTTAAGGTTAATGTAAAATTGCCTCTTTTGTTCCTTATTTTAGCAATTTGAAACTTTGCTATTTTGTTGAATTTTTAAAAATCTTTTCAGAAAAGCAATGTTTGTTTTACTGATTTTCTTATTGTTTTTCTAGTCTGTTTCCTCAAATGTTCTTGATAAACTGTCTACTTATCCTTTCAATTCTATTATGTTGCTTCATGTACTTTGGATTCCTTCATTAGTTGCATATGTTTATAATTGTTGTGTCTTTTTATTAATTGAGACATAATTTATCATTATAGCATGTTAAATTTATCTCTAGTAATAGTGTTTGTAGAAGTCTATTTTGTGTGATATTAATATAGCCACTCTAGTCCTCTTGTTCTTTTAAAATATTTTTTGCATGGTTTATCATTTTATATTCCTTAATTTCCAATCTATTTGTGTCGTTGGACTTAACGTGGACCTCTTGTAGGAAGTGTTTAGTTGGATCATTTATTGTCAAGTTAGTTCTGCCAATTTTTGCCTTTTAACTTGAGAGCTTAATCTGTTTATCTTTAATGTAATTGCTGGTAAGGTTTACATTTGCCGTTTTTCTATTTGTTCCTGTGTATCTTCTCTGTTCCTCCACCTCTGCTTTCTCTTGTGTTAAGTAAATGGTTTGTATTATACTGATTTAATTACATTGTTTCCTGTACTACGTTTTTAAATTATTCTCCTAGAAATAATAGGGAATTACAATTGACATTTTATTACAATCTAGTTCAGATCAATACAAACTTAATTAAAATAATGTAAAAATTTTCTCCTATTTGGTTACAGTCTCTCTTCCTCCTTTGTATTATTGTCAAACTTCTTAATAAATTATGTGCCTATGGATACAGATGAATAATTATTGTTTTATGGTGTTGTGTCATAACCACATACAAGAAAAACAATTATAGACAAAATATTATTATAATTCACATGTATTTAGATAGTTACTTTTACCAGTAATTTTTATTTCCTCATGAAAATTGGTTACTTTATAGTGCCTTTGATTTTAGCCTGAAAGGATCCCTTTTGTAATTCTTGTAGGTAAGGTTTATCAAAAACACTTATGATATTTCTCAGTATTTAATCTGGAAATGTCTTAATTTCTCCTTCTTTTCTAAATGAAAAGTTTTCTGGGCAGAGAATTCTTGGTTGATGATTTTGTGTTTCAGTACTTTGAACATGTCACAGTACAGCTTTCTGCTTTCATGAACTCTGAGGGCTAATTGGTTATAAACTTTTAAGTATCCCACTGTGTGAAAATTTACTGCTCTATTGCTGTTTTCAAAATTCTTTGTTATTACCTTTCAATATTTTCTAAGGTGTGGATCTCTATTGCTTTTCATATGCTCTTCCTAGGTTTCAAACCTTCCAAATCCTTTTGCCTGCAACTCTACATGAGCTCTTCTGATGCTCACACCTTCAGACTTGGCTACCATATGATCCAGCAACCCCAGTACTGGTTATATATCCAAAAGACATGAGATTATTGTATAGAAGCAATACTTGCTCCACCATGTTTATTGAAATACTATTCATAACACCAAAATATGGAATCAACCATGGTGTCCGTCACCAGATGAATGGATACAGATAATGTGGTATAAATACACACTCTCATACTATTCATCTGTTAAAAGGATAAAATCCTGTCATCTGTAACAAAATAATGTTGAGTGGAATAAACCAGCTGCAGAAAGATAAATACCCCATGTTCTTCCACATATGTGGAAACTAAAACAAGAAAACTTCAATATGAACACATAATTTTAACTACTAGATACTGAGAGGGATAGGAGGGTTAGAAGAACTATGGTAAAAGATAGGGGGAGCTGTGTGTATTTAATTAATTGTGCTAAATGTATCACATTAATGAGATATGCTAATGATATTGGAAATGAGGTGGGGCTTATTGACTGACAATTATATCATACCAATATAATACGTTAGTAAAGGGGAAACTGGGTAGGAGATGTATGGGAACTCTTTGAAGTCATTTATAATTTTTGTTTTGTGAATTTAAAAGTATTTTGAAATAATAAGCTTAAAAAAAACAGAAAAAGATCCGATTAGTGTTTGACCAAATATCTGGGCATCCCTTGGCTCATTCAAGATGACACAAAAATTAAATATTGCATCCTGACATTTAATCAATAGGTATTCTAATCAAGTGATAATAACTAGTCAACTAGTCCGCAGGAACTAGATAATGATGACTTTACATGACAAAGTAGCATAGTGATGGGAAATTCTGTCTTAGCTAATCAACTTCCATGCGTACGAACAGAACTAAAGTACTCATCCAAGCTTGAATGATAGTTCCCAAATAATGTAATGCAATGAAGGAAAAACAAGAGTGGAAGTATTGTTTCAAGACAACCCATTTGTAGCTGAAAAGGTAGGCTAAGAAATACATTATAAAAACAGTGGTATAAAACTTTTTGGCTATGAATAACTTGTATACTATTTAGTGTCTCCATCATCTCAAATGTGTGCACTAGCACATTATTAAGGTGTGCTTTATAAGGAGTTTATAGAGTATATCAATGCTTGTTAATTTATAACCTAAGTTTCCCTAAGAAGAGCTACGGCTAAGTTATTTTCCACTTCATTTGATACCATAATTTTAGGTGCTGTTTTTATTAGTGCTGCAATTCATTAAATTTGCCCTTATCAATCTAAGTTTCTTCTGTTTTAGTGCATGTGACAGAATTGAATTTCCAGCCTCAGGGTATTGAAAGGTGACAGCAAGTCTCTGCTGCACTTTTAAAATTTATTAGCTCTGTTTGAACGAGAACTACTAGATGCTTGGATTAGAAAAATTTAGGGTTTGCCAAGTTTCTTTATGAGCTTGAACGTAAACAAGGAAATCAATGTTACTTGTACAGAAAATTTAACTTTGTATTTCTGTAATTTTCCTCTTATCTTTTTTGAATTATAGAATAGTTACAGAGATATAGGTTATACTACATTGATTATGTCAGGTGAATGAGATACTTAATTTCATGAAAACGAAGTAGCTTTTTTCAGTTTATGACATCATTATTTGACTATCTGGTGATGTTTAACTGTGACTGAAAAATTAACTTCCACAGTAATGACCAAGAGGGTAAGACTGCCCTGCAGCCCCAGAAGACAGAAACCAGAGCAGCAAAGCCTAACCTCAAGGCTGGAAACCACCAGAATTCTGGATTTTGTTCTTGCTTGAGTTCCCAAGTGAGGATGTTCTTTATTCTTTCAATTTTCTTCTTTTTGGAATGGGAATATCTGTTCCATGCCTGCCTCTCGCTGGTATTTTACAACTATTTACAGATGGACAGACATTATGCACCAGGACACACCCAGAGTCTTCCCCACACCTGAGTTAGATGACCAGAATGGTCATTTTAGCTTAGCTTTAAATGAGTTTCTGGATTTGGTGTTAATGCTAGAATGGACTAAGACTTCTGAGGATGCTAAGGAGTGGTACGTGTGTCTCATATGTGGGATATATGTCAACTTAGGGGAGCTAGAGGTAAACTTCTCTTGGTTGAACAGAGCCTCTCCAAAATTCACGATCACCTGGAATCTCAGAATGTGATCTTAGAGACACAGTCTTTGTAGGCAGACTAGTTAAGATCTGGTTAGACTGACTTACTGTAGACTGCACAATGATTAGTGTCCTTGCAGAAAGGCCATGCAAAAACATGCAGACTCACAAACTCATAGGGATGAACATCGTGCAGAGATGGAGGCTTCCATCTGCTGTGTGCATAAACCACAAATGTCAAGCATTGCTGACACTAGCTGAAGCTGGAAGGGAGAAGAAGACTTCTTTCCTAGAGCCTTGGAGGAAGCCTAGCCCTACTGACACCTTAATTTCAGACTTCTAATCTCACCAACAGTGAGAAAATCAATTCCTATTATTTTAAGCCATCCAGTTGCAGTACATTGTGACAGCACTCCTGTGAACTAAGGCAGTATTTATGCTCAGTTTTGTAACCAGTAAAAAGAAGTTGGAGCTCACAAATCCTTTGAGAATACATAGATGCAACACAGTCGTGCAAATTTACATGCCAAATATAGCACTGGTGACTAAATCCACACTGTATTACTGCTGCCACATTGCCAGGTCTATATATGAGGGGTCTAAAAAGGCTCCTGGAAAACATGTATTTTGAAAAAAAACTGCATGAATTTCAAATTTTTGCACCAAAATGACTTATCTTTTAATCCCATTTTTATGTGAATCTTTTGAAATTCTCTTTTATAAAGACTACAAGCTTTCAGCTATTTAAGGAATTGTGTTATTATAGTGATTCAGGACCCAATTCAAAAACATTTTCCCAGAGCCAGCATTATGGCATAGCAGATTAAAGCCCATTCGTGATGCTGGCATCCCATATCTGAGTGCTGTTTTAAGTCCTGGATGCTTTGCTTCTGATGTAGCTTCCTGCTAATGCATCTGGGGAGGAAGCAGGAGATGCCCCAAGTACTTGGAACTCTGCCATCAGCATCGGAAACCAGGACGGAGCTCCAGGGTCCAGGCTTTGAGCTGGCCCAACTCTATGGTGACCATTTGGGAAGTAGGCCCATGTATAGAAATTCTCTCACTCTGTCTTTTCCTCTCTCTCTCTGTCTCTCTCAGTCTCTCTGCCTTTCAAATAAACAAATGAATCTTAAAAAAACCCAATTTCCCAAATATCCCTACCAAAATGCTCAGTAATTAAGTAACCTCCAAATATATCAAGCATTTCCTTGTCACCCAAATGTACCTACTCAATTTTCCACTGCTAAGTTCATTAGGTACCAATAATACTTGTTACATTTTTATGTGGTTCATACATAGTTCATTATTTTGTATACTTTATTTATTAATCAAAAACATATAGTAATAAACCTAAAAAGGAATATACATATATACATATATACGTACATACATATGAAAAAGTCATATGTCATTGAACATCTTCATAGGCAGAAAATCTAGTGGAGCTGATATGATTAAAAAAAGTTAACAATATTATGAAGCTAATGCACCAAAAACTTAATTTTTAGAGTGCTCATCCCTCTTTTTGCTTGGTGGTTTATCTCCATCATCATCTCACTTCAAGGAGTATAGGGCATCATTTCTTCCAAGATGCCTTCTATAAACTGCAATGCATGCAATTACTCTACAGCTAGTGCCTGGTTCCCAAGTTCCCTTTCAAATCTCTAATTGTGGTGAAAATAGTTGTTTATGTGATTGTCTTCTACACCTAACTGTGAGTCTCCAAAGATCTTTTGTCCCCAAGTCCTGGATATTATTTCTTTTAGAAAATATCTTTAATAGTAAATTGATGTGGCATAGTGGGATTGGCCTCTGTGGTACTGGTATCCCATGTGGGTGCTGGTTTGAATCCTGGCTTCTCCTCTTCCAATCTAGCTCTCTTCTATGGCCTGGGAGAGCAGTGGAGGAATGACCCAGGTGCTTGGACCCTTGCACCCATGTGGGAAACCTGGGGGAAGCTCCTGGGTTTGGATTGGCCCAGCTCTGGCTGTTGTGGCCATTTGGGAAGTGATCCAGTACATGGAAGATCATTCTTCTCTGTTTCTCCCTCTGTTTGTAACTCTACCTCTCAAATAAATAGATAGATAAAAATCTTAAAAAACCAGTAAATTTAAGTGCAGTAAACTGCATATATGTTAAATACACAATTGGACGAGTTTTGACATATGTATACACTCCCTGGTGTGGAGTATCACTGCAACAGTAGATTGAGCATGTCTACCACTCTCAAAAATTTCCTTATGTACATTGACAGGACTCAAATGAAGCTTGGTTAAAGAGGTTGATTCTAAAGAAATTGGGGACTTCTGTCTACACAAGGCAAGGGGTGTAATTTGTGGTGGCTAGATTGGGAGCACCAGGTGGGACATTGGGCTAACTTTCTAAGACTCATTCTGGCCTGTTCAAGTCTCCTCACTGCTCTCCATCTATTTCAGACATGATGTCTTGCATTTGACACCAATCGTAGCCTGTGTCTCAGTAAAAAGAAATAAAAATCAATATAATAGTTTGTTATTCTGAGTTGCACATTTTTCCCATAGTCTAATACCTTGAAATGGAAATGCACTTTGAAGTCAATACTGTGTCATAGCTCAATTAGCATTTTTCTTTATTAGTATATAAAGCATTGGTGAACCTTAATACCAGTTGTGTCATGTATTACACAACATCTTTTCCTTCACAGTTAGGAGATCAGAGACAAATGCTCACTGTATTTTCTTTTGGTTTCCAGTTCCTTTCTCAGCTGTGCTTGTTACACTAACATGTGTGTGTATGTGTGTGTGTGTGTTTGTTTTAAGATTTACTTATTTATTTGAAAGGCAGAGTGACAGAGAAATCAGAGAGATCAAGAGAGAAAGAGACCTCCCATTCCACTGGTTAACTCTCCAAATGGCCACACCAAGCGGAGTTCAGCCAGCCTGAAGCCAGGAGTGAGCAGTTTCATCCTGGTCTCCCACATGAATGGCAGGGATTGAAGCATTTGGACCATCTCTTGCTGCTTTTCCAGATACATTAGCAGGAAACTGGATTGCATGCATAGTAGCTTGGACTCAAACTGGCACTCTGATATGTGATGTCAATGTTACAAGCAGCAGCTTACCCCAGTGTGCCACAATGCCAGTCCTGGTTCACCACTTTTGTCCTGTCTCTCAAGTATTATTGTCAGGATGCAGGGGAAGTCAGTTGGAAAGACACATGAAAATAATGGAACCACTTCATGGTAGCATATTTGATATATCTACAAGATGTTCTTCTTTCTAAAGTGAAGTGATGATCGTATTTGAGACTCTATCATGTCATATATTTAGAGAAGGATGTGTTTCAGAGCCCCACCTAAGATATTCAAAATAAGTGAAGGCCTACTCAAAGCAGGGCATGGAGACCATGAAAAATACAAGTGCAAATCTGTTAGGTTCCACCTTGTCAGAGTGGATATATAGATCAGTAATTTTACATCATTATCGCTACCGACTATGTGCTTGGGGATGCTGCTCATTTGGATGCACTGATTTGAGGCGAGTGCCACACATTGTTGTAATTCAAATGAAAATTCACAGATAGAAGTGACATTGACCATTTGGCAGGTAGGCTTCCAGGGGATTTCAAGACAGACTGTATCATGTTCTGTTCATCACAGTATAGGGTCTTTTGACTTGATCTATCAGGTCAGAAACTTGCTTTTGTTGGACACTGAGCATAGTTCCATTTCTCAGGAGCAGACTTATATTAATAAAACACCTACAAGGCAATGAGAAATGTAATTATCAAATGGACTGACCTTTTCATGTTGGCATGAATAACACATTACCTCATTTTAGGGGGAGCTACATGGGAAACTGAATCATAATCAGAAGTCTATTTGATGGATACAGAATCCTTACAAGTGGAGTTAATTGTATGGTAAACAACAGGACAGAATCAGGACACCCTGTCTTCATGTCATGCTTGCTAAAAAACCAATCTGTGGCTCTAAACCTTCTTCATCAGTGCTGCAAAGTTGGGTAGTCTAAATTGTGCCTTCCTTAGGCTACTGTGTAATTGGTGATGCTTCAAGTTGACTCAATTGTCACCGAATGTTTTCTTAATTGCTGTTTTATGTACTTAAACTTTGATAGCATATGTCATACCGAATGCCTTAATTCACTCTTTTACTTGGAAAGCCTCTTCTACTGTGTATTTGTGACTGTGTAGGTTTAGAGATCTGCATGCATTTAAATGTTTACCATTGTAATTGTTTACTTTTCAGATCATGGTTTAACTATTGGGCAGGGGGAACACTTTATTATTTCTCTCTGTACTATTATAAGACACTACATTCCAGAGTGCCTGCCTCTTAATATTTTGGGTCCTTGAAAATAATTTTGAAATTTGAGTAGATCATCCTAAAAAATCCAAGGAGATAGAAAAGTGTAAAACATATTTGTTTGGCAGCTTCCTTGAAGCAAGTTTCAACGTTTTGGTACTATCAGGGTTGGCTTAAGAGTGAGCTATATAGATCAAGCCTTTCTTGTATGTCCGTTTCCCCCACTACAATTACTCCTACAGACTTATTAGTGTCTTTATCTTTCTTTTTTGTTTTACTTTTTTCTTGTATTAATAATTGAGAGTGATTCTCAATTCATGCAAATGAATATTACTACACAGATAAATGTAGCTGACATTCACTGAATGCTAATTTTATTATTCAGATTTAGCATGTGCATAAATTAAATTATGTTTTTCAAGTTTCTTTATACAATTGTTAAGGAATGAATACTTTGTAAGCTAAAGCCATTATCTTACTAACTTTGTTTTTACATTTCTTTATAAATATACCTATGAAGATTATTTGCCTTTGCTATTTCCCAGAAAGGAAGAATTATAAGTAGAAAGTTGACAATGAGAAGGATCTGAGTTCATTTGCATCAAATTATTGTTAAGGAGAAAATTACAAGTATTGTAATGTTAGGATTGTATGCAGTACATAATAATTATATTGTTATACTTTAAATATTCTGCTATTGGTCAGAATCATCAACTTTTGAGAGTATCTTTGAAGAAAAAAATTGACGTAGGTAGGAAGCAGAGGACAGACAATGAGAAATGTCACTGGAGAAGAAGTGGTAAGGGTGAGACTGGCTGTCTGTCCACGAAACCATACCCTCTTTTCCTCTTAGCTACATGATCTAAGCACATTTCCAGTCTTTCTGGCAGTCAGGTAGAGATCTACTCACTGCAATGTGAGCAGAAGGGACACGCTCTATTTTTAGAACTTGTAGAACTATTGGCAGGCAATCCTCCTTCTTTCTCTTTCCATCAACTTCACACAACTGGGCTCATGGCTTTCAAAAGCATATATTGGAGATACAGAGTTGCAGAAAGATCCTTACTCCTCAAATTGCTGCCTAAATGAGGGACCATTGTTGAACTTAATATACGAGATGTAAACTTATATTGCATTTGAGGCATGATACATTTCTGGGGTTTGCTCTTATAACTAGTATTACCATAACTAACACAAACAATTTCTTGATAATCTTTCTAACTTAGTATTTTATTCATAATTCATGAAGCCACACACAGCTTTAAAAATTCCATTGTGCTTTTCAAATTATCCTTGAAGGGCTTTACTGCTGTAACATACACAGTTGTTATTAGTAGGGATGTATTATTAATAGACAACAATGAAAAAAGAAATCTTTGACTTAATAAGTAAAGGAACTTATACATTTGATAGAGACCAAAGTCATAGGTTTTTATCTTTATTGTACATGTTGACTCTTAGAAAAAAGCAAACATTGTGAGAAGCTTGATGGTTTATTTAATGTTGGTGCTGTTTTTGGATTGTCTATGCTCAACAACTCATATTCATAATGTATACATTTTCTTCCCTTCTCTTCTTCCCTCCCATTCATAACTTGTGCCAGATAAGCACAGGATGGTTGTGACACAGCCTTCTAGAGAAAAACACATTTTCTTGCTACAGAGACTGAGTTTATCACTAAACAAATGACTCTGTCATTGAATGATTACATATGTCACATGCTGCATGTCAGATAGGAGAACTATGTGGCCCTAAGTGAGCATCTTATATAGAATTTCGGATAAAAAGGCATAAGAAGTATTAGGTCTTCTATGAGAAAGTCACACCACAGTTGAGAACTAAAGCATGAGTGTGAGCTATCAAGATAGAGGGGCTCAAGGAGTTAGAATGGCAGAATGACTAACGAGTGGAAGTCGTGTCTTGGCAAGGTATAAGGAGAAGCAGGAGGAGAGAGGCATTCCATCAGTCAGTGGCTCTTTGGGTATATTAACAACTTGGACTTTGTATCAACAGTCACAAGACACTGTATTTTTAAAATGAGTTGCTTGATCAGACTTGTATTTGAAAGTGATTGCTCTGTTTTCAATGAGGTGGTGATGCAAGAGGTGGAAGCAATGACATGTGCATCTATTGTAGCAGTGATGATAACAGCCCAGGTTAGAGATTAAGGTGAGTCAGATTTGGATGACACCAGTGTATTTTGAGGTCCGAGGATCCATTTGAATGATATATAGGAGAAAGCATTAGTAAAATTCTGTGATTTCTTGGATATGATCTGAAGGAAGAGTCAGGATGATTTCCTGGTTTCTGCTTGGGTCATTGTGTGGATGACATGATACTTCACCAAAATTGGAACTGTTGGCAGAAAAACAGAAAGAAATACACAAGTTTATTTTTGGGTATGTTAAATTTGGACCTATGAAATAGCCCAGTGGCTTAAGTAGTAAGTATACTATCTAATATTTAATTTGGTAGTTTGAATAAAGATCTGAGACTCTTAAGATAGGTCTGGGATATGGATAATAGAAATGAATGGATCATTAGAAATAATTTTGCCTGACTGTTATTTTATGGATGAGGGAAATTATTCCTAGGGCTCATATGTTTATAGAGTACTTTATTGTTTATATAACATTGTATATCATTTCATTTACTATGCACATATAGTCTTTAAAAAGTTTATGGAAAATGTATATTGTGGGAAACTTATGCATAGATTTAAAAATGTTTTTTGCACCAAGACAAGCATGTGCTAGCTTGTTATAATGAGTCTGAACATGATCTAGTTTGAGGGACTAAAAAGGACAATTTGAAAAGAGCCCCTGTCAGAGCAACATGAACTCTGCTAAAGTTGAAGCAATAACAAATATCAAAACTATGGTGAAGCTTGGGTGGAAGAATCATGAAATTACTGACAATTTACAAAATGTTGAAGATGAAGCCTGCAGCGGCAGACCATCCATATCAATATGGGAGGAAACATTAATCTTGTTCATATCTTCATTGATGAAGACTGAGGATTAACAGCAGAAACAGTAGCCAGCATTGTAGACATCTCAACTGGTTCAGCTTACACAGTTCTGACGAAAAATTCAATATGGAGCAAATGTTCTGTTCAGTGAGTCCCCAAATTGCTGCACTCAGATGAACTGCAGATAAGAGTAGAGCTTTCAGTGGAAATTTGAAAAGTCATATCAGAGCCTGACACGTGTCTTCAAAGAATTGAATCATGGATTTACCAGTAGAATCCTGAAGACAAAATATAATCAAAGCAATGGAAGTGGTCAAGTCCAAGCAAAAGCAAACTGGTCAAGAGGCAGAGTCATGGCAGTTTTATGGGATGCTCCAGGCCTTTTATTCGTTGATTTTCTGGAGGACAAAAGGATGATGACATCTATTTATTAAGAGAGAGTTTTGAGGCAGTTAGCCAAAGTTAGCAGAAAACCTCCCAGGAAGGCTTCACTAGAGTCCTCCACCACGGTAATGTTCCTTCCCATTCCTTTCGTGAATCAAGGGCAATTTTGCAGTAGGTTCAAAGGGAAATCTTTAGGCATACACTTTACTGTTCTGATTGGTCTTCTTCTGCTTCTTTTTTGTCCTTAATCTTAAAATTTTTTTACGGGGCATCCATTTTCTTTCAGGTGGTAAGACATAAAAGACTGTATTGATGTGGTTAAATTCCCAGAACTCTCCATTCTTTAGGAATGGACTAATGGCTGGTTTCTTTGCTTACAAAATTGTTTCAGACTCGATGGAGCTTATGTTGGGAAGTAAAATTTCCATCTTTTGTTTTGATCTTTTAATAATGAATGCAGAGAGACAGAGAAAAACACACAGAGTGAAACAGACAGAGACAGTTCTTATCTGCAGGTATAATTCCCAACTGCTAGGAGGTAGTAACTCAATGCAGGTCTCCCACATGGGGGCCAGGGACCCAGCTGCTTGAGCCATCATTGCTGCCTCCTGGGAAACATTATCAGGAAGGTGGTTGATGAGCAGAGTTGGGAGTAGAACTGAGTCACTCCAACATTGGAAGTAGGTATTGTAATTGGCATCTTACTGCTAGGCCAAATGCCTGACCCTGTTTATATTATCTTTGAATTGCATTTTTCCATGAACATTTTGAAATCCCATCCTATAACTTATCATAGGAGGAGTTACTATCTCCACGCTTAGAATTGAGAGGTCTAAGAATTGAGGTCAACCTTTTTAAGGCTTCTTACTACCTTGAAGATAATAAAATCTTCTGCAAAGAATTAGAGTAACTTACCCATTCATGACAGGTTAGGACAATGTAAGAACTAGGATAAAGGTTTTGCAGAGCCTGAAGGATCATTTCCATTGTGACCAACTTATCATGCAGACTGAGTGAAAATGCTGTGTGAAGCAAGACCAAAATGATGGGACTTGTTAACCTGCTCTTAATACTATGTATGAAACCTCACCCTTGATTCCTGAGACATGTCTAATAGAGAGTTCAATCCTCAGAACTACTTCTCCATTGGTGAGTAGAGAAAGGCATGAAAGAAGTTCAGGAACTTCCTTGCTCAAGAGAATAGCATTCTCTTTGTGACCCAAGGTTAATACATGGTTGGAGAGAAAGATTCTGGCAACATAACAATAACCATCACTTATGGATTTCAAGGCTTACTTTTCATATCTAACAACAGAATAAAGAATGGTATGTCTTTAGATCAACTATAAAAAGATGGGAAATTACTCTTTTACAAATTATTACTGTAAATGATAGCTGTGGGCTTTTTCTTCCCTAGTCCTTGGAATTAGGATAATTGTCCTATTGCTTGGGAGGAAGGGGATGAGTTAGGGATTCCCTTGAGAATTTCTTCTGCCCTTTGGTACCAAGATTGAGCAATACTCTTTTTATCTTTAAAGATCTATTTATTTGTTTGAAGGCAAAGTTACAGAGAAGCAGAGGCAGAGAAGGAGAGAGGGGTCTTCCATTCACTGGTTCACTCCTCAAATGGCCACAATGGCTGGAACTGGGCCGATCTGAAGACAGGAGCCTGGAGCTTCTTCTGGATCTTCCACGCAGGTGCGAGCAGCCCAAAGTCTTGGGCCATCCTCTACTGCTTTCCCAGGCCATAGCAGAGAGCTATATCAGAAATGGAGCAACCAGGACTTTAACTGGCACCTATATGGGATGCTGGCACTGCAGGTGGTAGCGTTACCTGCTATGCCATAGAGCTGGTGCCTTTTGAGCAATATTTTTGAGATTAATAGCTGCAATATAAACACTTTAATTGCATACTATCTTAAGCTATTTTGCATGGCTTCCTGTGCAGAAACAATTGTACTAGTGAATAATTTTGAATTTGTTAAAAAAATTAACAATCTTTCATTACTTTTTGATAACTCTGTTTCAGAATTTAAATTCATAACTCATGAACTGCTCAAGCATGGAACTATTAGCCTTAGAAGAGAAGCTAGGATACATTTTGCCTAATACTAGCACTGAAATTTATAATCTCAGAGAATCATGTTTAGGTTCTGACATATGGAAGAGAGAGTCTCTGTTAGAAACAAATTGAAGCATCTTGGAAAAGAAGTAGTTTAAGGGTACATTTGAAAAACTTCTATCATTCAGCAAGTACTAGGTACTGGAAGAAACATCTATAAGCTTCTTTTTAAATTTATTTTTTAAGGAATACAAATATCATAAGTACAGCTTTAGCAATATAGTGATTCTTCCCACCATTCCAGCCCTCCCACCCACATTCCCATCCTTCCTCCTCCTCCCTCTCCCCTTGCCAGTTCCTGTCTCCATTAAGATTCATTTTCAATTAACTTTGAACACAAAAGCCAATTCTATACTAAGTAAAGATTTCAACAATTTGAACACACAAACAAACCTGTTTTAGTACTAGTTTTACAATTAACTCTCAATACAACTCATTCAGGACAGAGGTCCCGCATGGGGAGTTAGTGCACAGTGACTCATGTTGTTAATTTAACAATTAACACTCTTATATAGGATGTCAGTGACCACCTGAGGCTCTTGACATGAACTGCTGAGGCTATGGAAGCCTTCTGAATACATAAACTCTGTCAGTATTTGGACAAGGCTATAAGCAAAGTGGAAGTTCTCTCCTCCCTTTAGAGAAAAGTATATCCTTCTTTGATGACCACTTCTTTTCCACTGGGGTCTCTCTCACAGAGATCCTTCAAGTAAAACATTTTTTTACCACAATGTCTTGGCTTTCCATGCCTGAAATGCTCTCATGGGCTTTTCAGCCAGACCAGGAAGCCTTAAGGGCTGATTCTGAGGTCAGAGTATTACTTAAAGCGATTGTAATTCTTTGTCTGCTGTGTGGACTGTGTAAGCTTTATATAATATGATAGCTATAGTGGCATGAGAGAGATATCTGTGCAAGATTCTGCTGAGAGAGTCTTTACTGGAGGCTACCAGACATTCTTCCAGTTTGAACATATGTGTTATATTTATTTGTGATTTAATGCTTCTAATATTAGCCTTGAACAAGTGACCCTAACAGATTAGCAAGTTCTTACATCTTTAGAACTGTCAGGGGATATTTGAAAAACAATTTCTGGGGTGGACGTTTTTGTCAGTTGTTAAGACCCTGATTGGGACATTCACATCCCATATTAGATAGTCTGAACTGGAGTCTCAGCTTCACTCTAGATTCCAGATTCCTGCTGATGCTCAACACATGAGACAGCTATGATGGCTTAAGTAATTTATTCTTGCCACCCACATAGGAGACCTGGATTGAGTTCCTTATTCCTGGCTTTGGCCTTAGTTGGGGGCTGTTGCAGGCATTTGTGGAGAGAATCAGAATATGGGAGCTCTTTCATTACTTCTGTCTTTCTCTATGCCTGTCAAATAAATAAATTAAGAAGAATTTTAAAACAAAACTCAACGTAGTTTCTCTTGCAACTCCCTTTTTCATTTTTTGAGCAAGAAAACATATCCTCTACCAATTAGCCTCATGTAATTTAGATTCATTGCATATTTCTCTGTTGTTTTTTGATCCTAATTTTACTAGAAATCATGTTCCTTACAAAATGAATATGAATACCATCATATTACATGTAAGTTTACGAGAACCATAAAAATTAACTTGACCTCATTATATTTCAAGCGCTTAGTAATTGCATAATGAAAGGCATGGAAATTTTAGAAAAAAAAGTTAAAAACAGCAAAAACTAATCCTGTAATTTTTAAGCCTATGGAATGATTCTTTTATGAAATCCATGAAGGTAAGATACTTAATTTAGGAAGAATTGTTAGTAAATCTTGCAGGTTATTTAAACTACAACTAGTCAGTCTCAGAGTCTGAAGCACCTCTATGATTTGCATGATTCCAGAAAAAGCATGCCTCCTTTAAATGTCTTTTTGGTAAGAAATTATCACAGAATTAAAGGAGTTAACAGAGGCATTAATATTTTAGTATGCAGTCTCAGACTTTGGTGAGCAAAATAATTACCCAGAAAATTTATAAAATTTAGAGATTTTGGGCTTAATCTCTACCCCACTTCCTAAGGGAGCTTCAGATTCTCTTGGCCTGGGATGGGGCAAAGATTTCTGCCTTTTTCAAAAGGGAGAATCCCCAAGTGATCATGATGCAAGTCATGATGGGAGGTGTTGGGATGTACTAAGTTAATTTCCTGGTAATTGGAATCTCTCTCTCTCTCTAAATATATATATATATATATATATATATATATATATATATCATAAGATTGATAGAATCCAGACTTCAAATAATATGCACTGTGTGATTCCTCTCTATGAAGCTAAAAACTGACCCAAGTTCATCTTTTTCCTTTTTGAAGTCAGAAGAGTGGTTGTCTTTGGTAGGGAACTGTGATTATAAAAAGCATGAAGTTGGGGTGAGGAAGTGTTGGCCTGCTTTCTCTTTAAATATGTTTTGCATTTGATTATTTCACTTGCCTCAAAGAACATGTACTGCTGTCGAAATCTGGAATTCAAGCAAAGAAATAGAACCAACTTAAGCCAAACAATCTAGGAATAATCACAGGTTTGAGAAATTATTTTTCAACATAGATCATTGACTTGCAGTGCATAATTGAAAAAGTGCAAAGTATATATAACGCAATTCTCATATTTGAAGTTTGAATAAGAAAATAAGTAGTTTCTTACTTGCAGATATTAAGCCCGAGTTGGAACAGAAGCAATGAGTATATCTTGGCTTTCTCCATGAGGGAGACTTTAGAGTTTGCAGAAAGTTATAGTGTCTTTGTCTGTGGACCTCAGAGACTGAAATACCACCAAATTATCCATAGAAAAACCCGAAGTCTACAAGTCTATGAAATCTGCATGTTTTTCAAGCATTTTTGTTGAACTTATGTTCTCCTTTCTGAATTTTAATCAGCAAAATGAACTGCCCAAGCTTCAAATCTTGACCTATGATTGATCTACCTTGTATTAACTAAGAGAAGTTTACACCATACACTATTTGTCTAATCTGGATGGAACCATCCATTTCCACAGTTTGTGCAATGATCAGGATTTATGGTATTCAACTTAAAAACCTTTAAGAGACTGACAGTTAACTCAATTGGATAACATATATAGGTTTAACAAAATAGAGTGGCAAGTGTTTTTCATCCTAAAGTCCATGCTCCATTCAAATTTATTTTGTAATACCATGGAAGCCAATTAAAACATTATAGATTGACTTAATATATTCTATTTTTCATTTTAATGGGCTCATGTGGTATTAATCACTGGGCATTACCCAGTGGGCATTTCATCCTTGTTTAGCATAGTCTCTGCATCTTGCAAAGTGATTGTCATTGGCCACTCACTGTGTATAATTCTCCTGGTCATTATAACAATCAGCTCCACTTTTTCGATTGCTTGCTGAAGAGACTTTCATCTAGGCTGTGGTCCAATGCTAGGATTAGGGAATAGTATAATTTTGTAGGATGAGTGTGTTGTTTCTTCATGATCAATCTCAAAATATTGAACAGACAATTGACTTTTGCCTCTGTTATTGAGATTTGGGCTCGTTATTTAACAGAGACTTTACCTCCAAAATGGAAAAATCCTTTAAAAATGTTAAAACGTATTACTCTAACTAAATGTTAATTAGCCTTATGTATTTCTTATGTATGTTAAAATGGTCCAACAACTCACTAAAACTTGATGGGTTTTCTCCTCAATTAAGCACTCAAAAATCTTATTGATTAATTTTTTAAAAAGCTAATGAATCAAAGAGTTGTTTAAGGCACAGGAAGTGAACTAAGCTGGTGGCCTTTCTGGGTCAGGCTTTAGTTCGTCAATAGCGTTACACATTTGCTATACTACATAAATAATAAATTACAGTGGGTGGCAAGTCCTGAGGGAGAAGAGAGCAGCAGGCGAGGAGTTCTGCACTTTGGCTGTACATTATCTCTAGCACATCACTTACATTGTGGTTTTTGAGAACTAGGTTTCTGGAGTGTTGCTTGCTAATGGATACCAACTAGAAGGTGAGAAATCTCTCTCTCTCTCTCTACTGTGGTCAGAGAAGGAAAAGACATTTGTTGAATAGTCAGGCACACATTCAGTTGTCGACTGACTGCCTACCTCAGGATTCATCAGAAGGAGGTGCACATTCCCCACTGGACAGACTTTCGTTTCATGCATGCATTCAAATGATTCCTAAGTAAAAATTAGGCGGCAAGAGGAGCTCTCCTGTGATGAGAAAAGAGCATAGACTTTGAATTCAGCAAAGACTTAGATTTAGATGTCAGTTTTGTAATGTATTTATGCTGGGAATGATCATATTTCCTAGTTGGTTGAAATGTAGACAATAATATCTCCCACTTACGGGATTCTTATGTGATTGAAGTTGGTGATGTCTGCTCACTTCCTCCCAGCCTTTCCTCTCCCCTTGCCTCATTTCCTCTCCCTTCGATTACCTTTCCTCCTTCCTTCCAAATGCTGTACGTTAAATTTGACTATAATGTGTTGCACTTTTTGGCCTACAAGAAACAAAGATAATAGAACTAAAAAAAGATTTTTGACATGATTCTATGTATTTTTTAGCACTATTAAAATCAGTACACCGTAGTGTGGCTCATTTGTTGGTAATACTGAAATGTACTCCATTGTTAGGAATAGCTCTTCAGATTGACTTAGTTACTGAGCATCAAAGTGCTGCATGTATTAACACAGCCAGTTTCTCTTCTGTGGCCAGCTTGGCAGTGTCCGCAAGGCACTGTATAATAATTATTAACAAATGGCAGCTTAACGGATTGAGTGCAAAAAGAAGGTGTAGGGAAGACACTTAAAACATTACTTTGAACCTGCCATCCAAATGTTTTGCAGAAAAAACATTCTACTGGCTGGGTTTTTCCATAGGGCTTGTAAGATATGTTGGCATTTTAGTCCAGGGCATATTAGCACCTTCCTGTTTTTATTACAGGCTTTTGGAGTTCGGGACATGCTTAGCTTTGATCCTGGTAGAACACATTAAATCTTACCAGTTCCACGTTGTGCTCTCTGGGGAAGAGGATTTTGTCAAGTTGCCAGTGTAAGAATATCTAAAAGAGAGGAGGCGGCAAGATGGCGGAATAGGCAGGAAGCACACTTAGTCCGGGGGGAGAGAAAGTTTAATATAAGTGGAGATACTGTAGTGTCAAGGAAGAGTAGGGGATGAAACAGCAGAGGAAACTCTTCCGGAACTAGTGATTCACAGTGGACCTGCGTGGAGAGCGTGGGAGCCCAAGTTCGGGACACCAGCGGCAGACTCAACGCACCAGCGCTGGAACGCGAGGTGAGCCGAACCTCCATAGCCCGAGATACCAGCAGGCAAGCGGAAAGAGGAGGCTAGAGGGAACGAGGCTTGAAACTCCGTGGGGAAAAGTTCACCAGGCTAACTAGAAGAGAGAGAAAAAAAAATAAAAAAAGTGACTGATACGGACACAAGTTTCTCTCTCTCCGCTCACCTCTCACAGGCGAGCAAGACAGAGCAGGCGCCATTTTGGACATACGTCATAAGCAGGGCGACCTCAGGTCTGCACCAGCCCTGAGCCTAGCAGAAAAACCTGACTCTGGGGGGAGGGGTGAAATAACAGGAGATTAGCATCTAACTTGGCAACCCAGTGGGAGACTGCAGGAGAATTGGAGCCCACACTGAGGGCAGCAGAGATTCCCTGTGTGGACCTTGGGAAAGAGCTTCCGATCTCTGGCTCCTGTGGGTATATCATTTGCCTGCTAACTACCTCCAATTACGTTCAGCTGTGCGGAATTACTTCCCTTTTAAATCAAAAAAAGAAAGAGAGATTTACCACACCTAACCTGGGAGTGTCATCCTTGACACACCCTCAACCCTGAGGAACCAAACACAGCTCTCAGTCCACACCCATCTCAAGCCTCTAAGGCTCCATTGAAAGCAGACAGTCCACTTAATATAGAGCCATAGTGTAACAAGAAAAAACACCACAGTGAAGAAACCAAATATCTCCAACATGCCAAACAACAAACGCAAAAACCAAGCTAACAAGAACAAGGAAGAAACTATGACGCCCCCAAATGAAAAAGACACCCCAATTCAAGATTATGAAGATGATGAGATCGAAGAAATGCAAGAAGCGGATCTCAAAAAATTGATAAGAACATTAAGAAGTTCTCAAAAACAAATTCTTGAACTACAGAAATCCTTCATGGACAAGATAGAAAATCTCTCTCGTGAAAGTGAAATATTAAGGAGGAATCAAAATGAAATGAAACAACTAGTGGAACAAGAAACTCTGATAGTGACTAGAAATCATAATGAAATGAAGAGTTCAATAGATCAAATGACAAACACATTAGAGAGCCTTAAAAACAGAATGGGCGAAGCAGAAGAGAGAATATCAGACTTAGAAGACAGAGAACAGGAAAGGAAACAGGCAAACCAAAGAAAAGAAGAAGAAATTAGAAATCTAAAAAATATTGTCAGGAATTTACAGGATACTATTAAAAAACCCAACATTCGTGTTCTAGGAGTTCCTGAAGGCATGGAGAGGGAGAAAGGATTAGAAGGCATTTTCAGTGAGATACTAGCAGAAAATTTCCCAGGTTTGGAGAAGGACAGAGGCATCTTAGTACAGGAAGCTTATAGAACCCCTAACAAACATGACCAAAAGAGATCCTCACCACGACATGTTGTAATCAAACTCACCACAGTGAAACATAAAGAAAAGATCCTAAAAGGTGCAAGAGAGAAACGTCGGATCACTCTTAGAGGATCTCCAATTAGACTCACAGCAGACTTCTCATCAGAAACCCTACAAGCTAGAAGGGAATGGCGAGACATAGCCCAGGTACTAAGAGAGAAAAACTGCCAGCCCAGAATACTATATCCTGCAAAGCTCTCATTTGTGAATGAAGGTGAAATTAAGACTTTTCATAGCAAACAGAAACTGAAAGAATTTGTTGCCACTCATCCTGCCCTGCAAAAGATGCTTAATGATGTGTTACACACAGAAACACAGAAACATGGTCACCAATATGAAAGAAGGTAAAGGAAGGAAACCTCCCAGCAAAAGATCACAGGAAGCTCAATTTCTCTTTGACATAGAATTAAACTCTGATGCTCTGTTAAAGCAATGTGTTAAAGTAATCTATATGTTCTCTTGATGTCTGTTAAATTCTAATTGTTCAAAAACAGCTGAATTTTTATTAAGAGCTATGGGCTATTTAAATATGTGCTTTTTTCAAAAATTTGAATATCTGCTGCTCATAAAACTAAAGCGTTGTTGGTTCTGTGTTTAGCTGTCCTCCTATAGGTTCCTATGGACTTTTTCCAGCCACTTTTATTGTATTCAGTACTTTGGGATGGCTCTGTAAACAGATGAAGCCAATAATGTATTAACAGTACCAACTGAGAGAAAGTATGGTTAACTGAGGTCACTAAAAAGAAAAAGCAATTCAAATCAATTGGCAATCTACAAAAAGAGTTAAAGATTTTAAAAGCTATTATTAAAATTGCTATATTGGTCTACTATGCTATGTTATATGTGTGTACATATTGTATGTCCACATGGGGAAATTTTATTAAGAGTTTTATTTTAAATGGCTTATAGATAAGATTGTCCATAAATTTAAGCTGCTAAAATCAATCAAAGATACATTTTAATTTGTGGGACCTGAATCTGTGTATCATATGTTTTAGACTTGTTGGTAGAAAGAAACTAAAAACATTTTAGATGGTTGTGCTTAAGTTTACTGGCTAAACAAACTACACCATGTTAGATATTTAAGAGGTGTTTTCAAATACATGATTCTTAAAATTTATAGAAGGCATTGGACCTTCTGGTAAATGTTTTCTTAAGTTGTTATCTAATGGTTGAAACGGTTTGCTAAGTATTCATGTGATATTGCTATTGTCAGCAAGTGATCTAGGACTTGCTCCCTCATTTCTCTATTCTAAGCCCAACTTGTTCTTTCATTTCTCTATTCTCTTCAAGGTAGGAAACTAATTCTATTATGAAGGAATCTGTAGGATGCACAATTTAATCTTTAGACCTTATAAAAGAGATGGCTAACATTTTTCTGCAATAGCATAGCCAAAATAAGAACTCAAATAATAATCTCATAGCTAGATTCACTTCGCCATCAGCGAAGTATACAGTAAGTAGAAAAAACCTCCCTTTCAGACCAAAGGGAAAGAAAGTTTTAAAGTGAGAATATAATTTTCCTCATGGGCATTGTCTACCTTAGAAAAACTACTACAGAACATGCCTGTGACTATAGACTTGTAGTTCAGGCCACCGAAGATTAGAGATGGGAAACGGGCACTCCCTTGACTTGCATCCTCTGGTCTGCTTTAACACAAACCAGGAGGAAAAGAAAGCTAGGCATCAGAAGCAATGGGTGGCAGGCCTATTAATGGCTGATCTGTACAGTGATCTGCCCTCAAGGAGACCCAACAGGCCAGTCCACTGCAGTGGCTTTCCATGAGGTAAGCCTGGGCTTCAGCAGAAGTCAGCTTGTGAAGAGCCCTGGCAGCTCTGCCAAGAGTTGGATCACTGGAAATGGACCTGCCCTGGAGTCGAAGGATGCCCAGGTCAGAGCCACAGATCTTATTGGCTCTAAGCTGAAAAGCCCTTCACTCAGCCCAACTTCCAAAGTGACCACTGCAGCTGAGGGGATGGTCAAGTAGGGTCAGCAACATTGCAGGCAGAACTGTAAATTTCTTGTTAGAGATGCCACCCGCCTTTACCTGGCCAGCTCTCCTCCCAGGCCAGCCAAGTAATGAAAGTCAACAGAGTGCCTTCCCCTAGGAGGTTCACACCTCCCTTAGGATATACCCCATGTGAAGAGATAGATAGGTCTGGGCCTCTGAATTTACAAGGCCTAAAGCCCACCAGATTATTATCAAGCCCCTTCTATCAGGTTCTATTTGCCTCTCAATCAGAAAACTTAATTGTAGCTTAGACAGCACCTTTCTTAGCTCCTCTAATAATGACTCTGTCCTTTGTTCTAGGCCCTGTCTAGTGCACTTGGGCCTCATTCCTTTGTAATCATAACCTCTACTCTACCACCAATGGCTCTACTCCCAACATGTGTGTACTGATGGTCCTCTTCCCCACTTAATGCTGTATAATTGTTCAAACCTGGTAAATGCCACTCTTAGGATCATTGGTTACTATCCTCACTCTGTCTTTTATGACCTTGTCTAAATATGATCAGAGTCGGTGAACTTGGAAGGCTTCCATAGCCTTGGCAACTCATGACGACAGCCTAGGATGGTTACTGGCGCCATAAACTAGAGTGTCAATTTGTTGGGTCAACAACAGGAGCCACTGTGCACTTGCTCCTCATGTGGGATCTCTGTCCTTAATGTGCTGTACATTGTGATTTAATGCTATAACTAGTACTCAAACAGTATGTTTCACTTTGTGTTTCTATGTGGGTGCAAACTGTTGAAATCTTTATACTAAATTGATCTTCTGTATATAAAGAGAATTGAAAATGAATCTTGATGCAAATGGAAGGGGAGAGGGAGCGGGAGGGGGGAGGGTTGCGGGTGGGAGGGAAGTTATTGGGGGGGGGAAGCCATTGTAATCCATAAGCTGTACACTGGAAATTTATATTCATTAAATAAAAGTTAAAAAAAAAAAGAATATCTAAAAGAAAATTAAATTGTGGTAAAGGAAACTCCAAAATCTGCATCTTTTTATAAAGCAAATGATGAAAATATGCATGGATGTATGTATTTTATACATGCATTTTATACTATGTAATGATAAATCAACTTGTTCTTTATAGTAAAAATTTTTTACAAACTTATTAAGAGCAAGTCTGTGGCTTTGGAATATTTACATCTAGGAGAAAGTATTTAGGCAAAAGAGAGGGTCTAGAAAATAAATAATTTGTGAACATCAGTCTGTGTCACAAAGCTCTTGTCTTTTATTAGGAATAACTTACTAAAATAGGAAAAACTGGTAATTTGAATGTGTTATACATCATAACAATGTATAAATGTTTTGAATGCTAAGCTTATCTCATTTTAAAAAGTCATCATGGGGGTCGGAGTTGTGGTGCAGTGGGCTAAGCTTGCAAACACCTGCACTCCATATCAGAGTGTTGGCTTGAATCCTGGCTAACCTACTTCCAATCCGGCTTCTTGCCTGGGAAGGCAGAGGATGATGGCTCAAGTGATTGGGTTCACTTATTTAGGAGATTTGGATGGAATTCCTGATTCCTGGCTCCTGTTTCTACCTGGGTCATCCCTGGTTTTTGCAACCATTTGGGGAGTTAACCAGTGGATGGAAGTTCCCATTCTCTCTCTCTCTCTCTCTCTCTCTCTCTCTCTTTCTGCTTGTGTCTCTCCCATCTCTGTTACTCTGCCTTTCAAATAAATAAATAAATAAATAAATCTTTAAAAATGAGAAGTATTAATCTATTTTATTCTGCAAATGCAGATTGATATTTCACTTGTTCAAGTTTGATATGTATCCTTTTATTAAAAAAATTGAATGATACTATACTTTCTGTCCCTGCAGAGATAGAAAGAAAGAGAGACAGACAGAGGGAGTGAGCTTCTGTCTGCTAATTCTCTCCCCAAATTACTACAATCCAGGAGCCCAGAACTCAATCCAAGACTCTCACGTGGGTGGTAGTAATGCACTTGCTTGAGACATTAATTGCTGCCTTGAAGAGTGAGCATTAGGGGAAGCGAGAGTCTGGAGCTGAAACTGGGTATGTAGGCACCCTGACATGGGATGCAGGTGTCATAACCGCTAGGCTGGATGCCTGCTCCATGGTTGCTTCTGAATCTGCATAGGTAGGGTGGAGAGCACAATGGAAGCTATCGTTCTTCTTTTTTGGAGATGTCTTAGTTGATTTTGAATATTTTGTGAAACAGAAAAGTAATCCTCTTCTATAAATATAACTAGCAATATGAAAAAGGGATATCATTTGAAATTTAAAGGTAAATATTCAAATTACATTAAATATTTCATTTAAGTAAAAAAAACCTCTGTATATATAGTTTTCAAATTGGAACAGCATTCATATGACTGGCAGAATTCCTCTTGTCTTTCTGAATTGAAAGAGTCTACTGAATCTTGGATGCAATATTCTTTTGAAACTTTACATACATATAATTACTTACTTTTCTCCCTAATACACTTCAGGGTGAAATGCTATTATTTTTTAAATTTTAATTTTTGATTGCTTTTTAAACAGATTCAGTAAAGAATGCATATACAATTCAAAGAAGAAGATAATGATTTTCCCTTCCTCCCCTTCCATCCACCCGTTCTTTTTTTATAAGATTTATTTATTTTACTTGAAAGTCAGAGTTACACAGAGAGGGAAGGAGAGGCAGAGAGAGAGGGAGAGAGAGAGCGAGAGAGAGAGAGAGAGAGGTTTTCCATCCGCTGGCTCACTACCCATTGTGGCTCAGTTGGCCACAATGGCCAGAGCTGTGCCAATCTGAAGCGAGGAGCCAGGAGCTTCTTCAGAGTCTCCCACGCAGGTGCAGGGGCCCAAGGACTTGGGCCATCTGCTACTGCTTTCCCAGGTCATAGCAGAGAGCTGGATCAGAAGTGGAGCAGCCAGGACTCGAACTGGTGCCCATATGGGAATCTGGCACCGCAGGTGGTGGCTTTACCTGCTATGCCACAGCGCCGGCCCCTCTCCCTTTCTTTTTTTAGTTTTTTAGATAACATATTTTAAAGTTACATACAGTAAAAGGCTTAATCCTTCATATTAAAAAAAAAGATTTTATTTATTTTAAAAGAATGACAAAGAGAAAAGTGGAGACAGAATGAGAGAGAGAGAGAGAGAGAGATATCTTCCATCTGCTAGCTCACTCCCCAACTCTACAATAGCCAGGGCTGAGCCAGGCTGGAGCAGGGAGCCAGGAACTCTGCCTGGGTCTCTCAAGTAGGTTGAGGCACCCAAGTTCTTGCCCCTATCTACCGTCTTCAGGGTGCAATTTGCAGGAAGTTGTATTGGAAGTGCAGAGTAGCTGAGACACGAATCCAGTACTCTGACGTGGGAAGAGTGCATCCCAAGCAGCCACTCAACCTGTTGAGCCACAACACCATCCCTGTATTATATTCTTAAGCAGGGTTTAACCTAAACTACACCAAACCAACCAAACCAAATCAAACCAACTAGGACCCTGAAAGATAATTTACTGTCTTACCTAAGATTGGATTTAATGGAGGTTGGACTGCATTGGGATTTTTCTGAGTAAAATGCTCACATCCTTACTTCCAGAGTAAGGTAGGGCAGCTCTTCATTGTGCAACTGTCTGTTCAGCACTGCAAGATTGTTAGGCTCTCTGTTCCTGCTCTTTTTTTTTTTTTTTTTTTTTGACAGGCAGAGAGGATAGTGAGAGAGAGAGAGAGACAGAGAGAAGGGTCTTCCTTTGTGCCGTTGGTTCACCCTCCAATGGCCGCTGTGGCCTGCACACCTCGCTGATCCGAAGCCAGGAGTCAGGTGCTTCTCCTGATCTCCTATGCGGGTGCAGGGCCCAAGCACTTGGGCCATCCTCCACTGCCTTCCCGGGCCATAGCAGAGAGCTGACCTGAAAGAGGGGCACCCGGGATAGAATCCGGCGCCCCAACCGGGATTAGAACCCGGTGTGCCGGCTCCGCAAGGCAGAGGATTAGCCTGTTAAGCCACGGCGCCGGCCCTTATATAGTCTAGATATTAACTTTGTGTCCGATGTATTTCCTCCTGTGCTGTAGGTTTTCTCTTCACTCTGTTGATCGTTTCATTTGCTATGCAAAATCTAGTTTGATGAAGTACCCTTGGTCTTTTTTTTTGCTTTTGTTTCTTAAGCTTTTTGTGTCTGATCCAGAAAATCCAACTTCTTGCACATCCCAATGTCCTGCAAAATTTTCCTCTAATAATTGTAAAGCTTCAGGTATTACTTTTATGTCTTTAATCCATTTTGAATTGATGTCTGGGAATGGTAAAAGATGGATGTCTAGTTTCATTCTTCTGCAGGTGGAAATCCAATTTTCCCCACACCATTTATTGAAAGACTATCCTGTGTCCAGCGGCCTGTCTTGGCACCTTTGTAAAAGATCAGTTGGCTGTAGGTTCTCCCTCTCCCTCTCCCTCTCCCTCTCCCTCTCCCTCTCCCTCTCCCTCTAGGGTTTCTATTTCTAGGGTTTCTATTCTGTTCCATTGATCTAAAGTTCTGTTTTCAGTGTCAATATCATGCTGCTTTAATTGCTGTGCTTTTGTTTTTTTTTATCTTTTTTATTTTTAATTTTTTTAATTTTTAATTTTTTTATTTAGTAAATATAAATTTCCAAAGTACAGTTTATGGATTACAATGGCTTCTCTGAAAGCTCATTTATTTGGTGCCTTTCCAATTTCTTGATGTAGGCACCTATTGATATAAACTTTCCTCTTAACACTGCTTTTGTTGTATCCCATAGGTTTTGGAATGTTGTGCTGTTATCCTCATTTACTTCCAGAAAGTTTTTGATTTCTCTTTTAATTTCTTCTATGACCCATTGTTCATTCAGGAGCATGTTGTTCAATCTCCATGTGTTTGCATGTGCTCTAGGGATTCCTGAGTTGCTAATTTCCAACTTCATTCCTTTATGGTCTGAGAAGCTGCATGGTATGATTCTAATTCTTTTGAATTTGCTGAGACTTGCTTTATGGCCTAGTATGTGGTCAATCCTAGAGAAGGTTCCATGTACTGCTGAGAAGAATGTAAATGCTATATGTGTAGGATTAAAAGTTCTGTAGATATCTGTTAGATCCAATTGGGCTATAGTGTCATTTAAATCTACTGTCTCCTTGTTGATCTTCTGTCCTGTTGATCTATTTCTGAGAGTGGAGTATTGAAGTCCCCCAGTACTATTGTATTGAAGTCCAAGTCTCCCTTTAAGTCCCTTAACAAATCTTTTAAATAAACCGGTGCCCTGTAATTAGGTGCATATACATTGAAATCGTTATATCTTCCTGTTGAATTGATCCCTTAATCATTATATAGTGCTCCTCTTTGTCTCTCTTAACAGTTTTTGTGTTAAAGTTTATGTTGTCCGATATTAAGATGGCTACGCCCGCTCTTTTTTCATTTCTGTTGACATGGTATATCTTTTTCCAGCCTTTCACTTTCAGCCTGTATGCATCTTTGTTGGAAAGATGTGTTTCTTGTAAGCAGCAAAGAGATGGGTATTGTTCCTTAATGCAATCAGCCAATCTGTGTCTTTTAGCTGGACAGTTCAGGCCATTAACGTTCACTGTGACTATTGATAAGTAGTAATTTTGCCTTGCCATTTGCCAAAGATATTTTCTAATATATTCTTTGAATTCCCTGTGATCTTTTGCTGTGAGGTTTCCTTCCTTTACCTTCTTTCATATTGATGACCGTGTTTCTGTGTATCTGTGTGTAACACATCATTAAGCATCTTTTGCAGGGCTGGACGAGTGGCAACAAATTCTTTCAATTTCTGTTTGCTATGAAAGGTCTTTCTTTCACCTTCATTCACAAATGAGAGCTTTGCAGGATATAATATTCTGGGCTGGCAGTTTTTCTCTCTTAGTACCTGGGCTATGTATTGACATTCCCTACTAGCTTGTAGGGTTTCTGATGAGAAGTCTGCTGTGAGTCTAATGGGAGATCCTCTGAGAGTAATCTGACGTTTCTCTCTTGCACAGTTTAGAATCTTTTCTTTGTTTCACTGTGGTGAGTTTAATTACAACGTGTTGTCGTGAGGATCTCTTTTAGTCATGTTTACTAGGGGTTCTATGAGTTTCCTGTACTAGGATGTCTCTTTCCTTCTCCTGACCTGGGAAGTTCTCTGCAGGTATCTCACTAAAAAGGCCTTCTAATCCTTTCTCTCTCTCCATGTCTTCAGGAACTCCTCAAACCCGAATGTTGGTTTTTTTAATAGTATCCTGTAGATTCCCAACAATATTTTTTAGATTTCTAATTTCCTCTTCTTTTTTTTTTTTTGGTTTGACTGTATACTTTCCTGTGCTCTGTCTTCTAAGTCCGATATTCTCTCTTCTGTTTCATTGACTCTGCTTTTAAGGCTCTCTAGTGTGTTTGTCATTTGATCTATTGAGTTCTTCATTTCATTTTGATTTCTCTTCACTATCACACTTTCCTGTTCTACTAGTCTCTGCGTTTCATTTTGATTCCTCCTTAAGATTTCATTTTCTCGAAGGAGATTTTCTATCCTGTCCAGTAAGGAATTCCGTAGCTCAAGCATTTGTTTTTGAAAACTTCTAATTGTTCTTATCGTAAATTTTTTGAAATCCGTATCTTGCATTTCTTCCATCTCATCATCTTCATAATCTTGGCTTGGGGTGTCTTGTTCATTTGGGGGTGTCATAATGTCTTCCTTGTTCTTGTTTCCTCGATTTTTGCGTTTGTTGCTTGGCATTGTAGAGATATTCTTCGGATTCTCCTTCCCTCGCTGTGGTGTTTTTTCTTGTTATACTATGACTGTATTAAGTGGACTGTCTGCTTTTGATGGAGCCTTAGAGGCTTGAGATGGGTGTGGCCTGAGAGCTCTGTTTGGTTCCTCAGGGTTAAGGTGTGCCTAAGGTGACACTCCCAGGTTAGGCCTGGTAAATCTCTCTTTCTTTTTTTGATTAAAAAGGGAAGCAATTCTGCACAGCTGAATGGAATTGGAGGTAGTTAGCAGGTGAATGATATACCCACAGGAGCCAGAGATTGGAAGCTCTTTCCCAAGGACCACACAGGGAATCTGTGTTGCCCTGAGTGTGGGCTCAAATTCTCCTGCAGTCTCCCACTGGGTTGCCAAGGTTACCGAATTGTAGGGTCTCTGGAGAGTACTCATGTGAATTCCGTGAGTTCTCTCCCCCACCGTCTCTTTTTTCACAGTCTCAGTTCATTAGCACCACACATTCACTAGGTCCTAATCTCCTGTTATTTCACCACCCCAGAGTCAGGTTTTTCTGCTTGGCTGAGGGCCGGTGCAGACCTGAGGTCGCCCTGCTTATGATGTATGTCCAAAATGGCGCCTGCTCTTTGTCTTGCCTGCCTTTGAGAGGTGAGTAGAGAGAGATAAACTAGTGTCCGTATAGGTCACTTTTTTTTTCCTCTCCTAGTTAGCCTGGTGAACTTTTCCCCACAGGGTTTCAAGCCTCGTTCCCTCTAGTCTCCTCTTTCCGCTTGCCCGCCGATGTATTGGGCTATTGAGGTTTGGCTCACCTCGCGTTCCAGCGCTGGTGTGTTGATTCTGCCGCTGGTGTCCTGAATTGTGGGCTCCCACACACTCCACGCAGGTCCACTGTGAATCACTAGTTCCGGAAGTTTCCTCTGCTGTTTCTTCCCCTACTCTTCCTTGGACCTGCAGTATCTCTACTTTTATTAAACTGTCTCTTCCTGGACTATCAGTGTGCTCCCTTCCTATTCCACCATCTTGCCGCTTTCCAGTCCAAATATGTGGCTTTGTAACATATTTTAAATTCATTTTATGCAATGCTTCTTGCTTTTTTCTTTTTGTTCAAGGTCACTTTTGCTATTCTGCACTTTTTGTGTTCCCATGAAGTTTTTATTGGTGGTGTTTTCTAGTTCTATGTGCCTTTATAAGATTTTGATATGCTGTATTTTCATTATGATACAGTTGAAGATATTTCCCATTTTTCTGGAGTTTTCTACTTTGACCTATAGGTTATTTGGAAGTGTATCATTTAATTTCTAAATATTTAGACTTCATTTTAGAAAACTTCCTGTTACTGATTTCTCATCTAATTCTTTTTTAGTAAGTCTAGTAGTTTTCTATCATTGCTATGATAGATTTTTAAACTGTAATCTAACAGCTTAAAGCAACAAACTATATTTTATTTAATTTTTGTGGTTTAAAAGTGTGAATTGCATCACATGGAGTTAAAATTAACGAGACAGCAATGTTGCACTCCCTTCTGGGGACTCTTGAGATAACCCATGTCCTTGTTCCTTCTAGTTTCTAGAGGATTCCCATTAATCTTTGGCACATGGGGTCTCTTCTTCCAGATTCAAGGCCAGCAACACCAGGCAGACTCATTCTCAAGTTGTTATCTCTCTGATTCTCTCTTCTGCCTCCTTCTTCCACTTTTAGGGACTCTGTGGGTTACACTGGGCCCACCCAGAAAATACGAGATGATCCCTGTGTTTTAAGGCAAGATGAGAACCTTAATTCCATATTCAACTTAAATTTCTATTTCCCAGGAAGTCTCCACAGGCTGCAGGGATTGGGATATAGGTGTCCTTTGGAATGCGTTATTCTGCCTACCACACTTGGAGAACATACTTTGTATGTTTTAGTCCTTCTGAATATTTGAGAGTTGTCTTCTGACCGGGAATGTCGTGAATTTTGTTGAGTGTTCCACGAGCACTGTCTTGAGGTATAATGTTTTAGAAAGTGTCAAGTCAAGTAGGTTATATCCTTATTGATTGATCTATTTATTTTGATAATTACTGAGGGAAGAATGTTGACATTCCCAAGCATAATAGAGAATTTTCTATTTCTCATTTTAGTTCCATATGATTTTGCTTCACATACTTTGAAGCTCTATTATTATATCCATATACTTTTAGTTTATCATGTCCTTTTGGTAAATTACTTTCTTTTGTCATTATGAAATATCCTTTATGCATGGTAATATCTCTTGTTCTCAAAGCTACTTTATCTGACAATAATGTAGCCACTTGTTTTCTTGTGATTAATTTTCCACCTTTTTACCCTATCTGTGTCATTATATTTAATGTTTCTTGTATATAGTATATAGTTGGGCCTTACATTTATCAGACAACTTTGCCTTTTAATTTAGATTTTTAGAAAAATTACATTTAGTAGAATGTACTATATTATTGGGCTAAAATCCATCATTTTGCTATTTTAAAAATGGATAATTTTTCATAGCAATTTTAGGTTCACAGTAAAATCCAGCAGAAAATCAGAGAGTTCCCATATTGCTCCCCAATCCTCTTCCCCACTGTCAACATTCAGTTCCACAGTGGTTACATTCAGTGACTCTATCTTATTTATTTATTTATTTTTTGGACAGGTAGAGTTATAGACAGTGAGAGAGAGAGACAGAGAGAAAGGTCTTCCTTCCGTTGATTTACTCCCCTAATGGCCACTACGGCTGGCGCTGCGCCAATGTGAAGCCAGGAGCTGGGTACTTCCTCCCGGTCTCCCATGTGGGTGCAGGGATCCAAGCACTTGGGCCATCCTTTGCTGCCCTCCCAGGCCACAGCAGAGAGCTGGACCGGAAGAGGAGCAACCGGGACTAGTAACTGGCGCCCCAACTGGGACTAGAACCTGGGGTGCCAGCGCTGCAGTTGGAAGATTAAACAAGTGAGCCAGGTACCAGCCCCCATTTTTCTTGAAATTTCATTATTATCATTTCAATGTCACTATGATCCATAATATCTCCTGTTCAGTTCCATTATTAGCGATTGTAAGGCCTAGAGTACTGAGAATTTCTTTAGTTCTGCTCCCTGCCTTGACCCAGCCTTCTGCAGTTCCAAACACCTGTGCTTCCAAGTGATCTCTTTCCTAACATTCCTTAGAAATACCTGATAAAAGCCCAAGGAAGAAGTGGCAGAGAGATTTTTTTTTTTGTCTTGATAGAGATTCTAAAGTCTCAAGCCATCTCTCTAATTTATGTTTAAAAATTAGTTAACATTTACGCCATTTTTTCTTCTTTGTCTTGCTTCTCTACCAACAATGTAAGCAGCCAAGGAATGGTCATTCCTTTCTGGATCATAGCTTGTTGACCTTCTTGGTCTTCTCAGCGCTCTAATGGACATAAACACATCTGTGATCTCGTGGGTAAGCTGACTCGCTGTTATTGTTAAGGTGCAAATAGTCTTCTCTTTCAAGTTTCTGCATGGTTTTTAATGTCCATGCTGAAGATCTCTGTTGAAAGAGGCCAACGGTGACACACCAGGAGATGAAGAACAATTAAACCTGTGTTGGTCTTTTCCCCAAGGGCATCTCACTGCCAACTACAGCACCTTGATTCTCCTGTTCTCTCTCCCTGTTCCCTCAGGAAACTGCTGCTGCAAGTGGTAGCACCTGCACAGTTCTCTGTTCTATGACATGTACCCAGATATCTTTTTAGTAATTTTATTTCCTCTGTTGGTTTCTCCTACTTATAATTAAGCATTTTGATAAAATATCAAGTGTTATCAGGATAGGCTTTAAAAATAAATGAATGTAGCATATATATTTGTTATGTATTTAATCACTGTTTTTTATTTTGTCCCTCATTTCCTTGTCTGTTAATAAAAATTAATACTAAATTGAGGTTATTCCCTTCCTTACCTTATAATTTATAGCTAAGGATGCTAAGAAGTTATTTAATAAATCCTGGTGTTTTTAATTTGATACCTCAGTTGAGAATTTTGTGAAGAGTTTGTCACTTTTATTGGATGGATTCATTCTAATCTGATACTCAACAGATGTAGAGTTTCCTTGAGACATGACCAAATGTTGCTTAACCATTGCAACTCTGCTATAACACACCACTGAAAAAATCACTGAAGGTTAATTGTTTTCTTATTGTTGCCTTTTAGTTAATAATGAAAAGCATAAGTTTGAAAAAAGCTAGAATTTCTCTTGAATGGCTCATGAGGTTCATAAAGTCTATACATCTTCCATTAATCTTGATCTTGGTTAATTGAATTTTTGTGCAGTCTCTCAGCAATTGAAACCAGTCACTTAGGTTTCCTACCACATCCTCCTATTGTCATGATGCCCTATGTTTTGAGCCATCCATTCTTCATCACTGTTCCATGTGACTATCCTAGTTCAACCTCTCATTACTTCTCATTTTACTTTTACTGGCTGCAATAGGTGACTGCCACATGATTTTATAAGCTTCAAAAAGACCCTCGTAACTGATATTTCCCTTGGTTCAGTTTTGTATCACAAAGAAGGCAGTTTTCAAAAGTTAAATAAACAGAGCATAGATGAATTTATCTAGAGCTATTGGGATGGAACTGCCTTTAGCTTTAGCTATCATTTATAAAGAAAGTAGCCTGGAGCGATAGTATGTTCAATAAGCAACTTGGGTTTTCAGAAAGATGTTGACAATGGGCGATTTGTAGGCAAAGGCAAGATTAGCTGTGAGATTCCAGGAACATAAACCCAGCAGACCTATTTATATTTGGGAAGAAGTTCTTCATTGTAACTTTCATTATCTGGGCATAAGTCGATCAGTCTGTGTACAAGTCAGGCAGTAGAAGCGGTGCCTTCCTCCCTCCAGAGCCACTCTTCTCTCCACTTTGTGCCCCTTAGCCACAACTCAATTTTTTTTCTACATCCATGGATTCCCTTGCCCTCTGGCTCCTGGTTTGGCACAACCAGCGAGGGACACAGGTGACCAGGACAGAGAGTTTATTCACCAGGTTTTGTCTTGCCAGCTCACTGGAGCACTGACCCTGTCCCTCTCCTTTGGTTCTTCTCTGGCCTCAGCAGTCTTAGGGGTGGCTGTAGTCTCACAAGCACTGCACTATATATCATTTGCTTCTCTTACTCCTTCTTGCACTTTTTACATAATTCCTCTCCTCAACTGTTCTCATTTGAGTCTGGTATCTGTTTCCCACTGGGACTAATGTAGGTGTTACTCAGAATATTCAGTATTCTGCAGGTGTAGGCAACAACTACTTAGGACTGAAGCTACTCTAAGCCATCAGTGAGGCAGCACCAGAGCCCACTATATGTGTCAGGGCTGATTATGCGGTGGCGAGTGTATTGTGCAAGTAACAGTAGGTAATGTGTCTCAATATTGACAAATTAAAAAAAAATAAGTGGATTCAGAAATTAAGTGCTACTCCAGCACTTCAATGTGCTTCCTAAGTAGCAGAGATGGTGATATGGCAGTCAGCCTGGTGGAGGACCCATAATCAGAGTAGCGATTATCATCGCCAGGCTTAGTAGCACATTTCTCTCCATTTGGTCCTCCTCATTCTTGTGAGACCAGCAAAATAAGCACTTTAGCATATACTTTCTAATCTAGGGTCAACTTTTAGTCATCAAGACATTTTGTTCTTGGACCCACGGGTATATTCCATTTCTAATAACAGAGAGAATATTTTCAAGCACAGAGTCGTGTAGTTATACCTTCACAAACTCTCCACCTGAAGACATGGGATGTATTTATCCCCTAACCCAGTGTATCTTCCTCTTTCAACACATTCGTTCTCCATTTGATTAACACTTTCATCAGATGCCATCCCATCTCTGCTGCCTGTGCTCTGCTCCCAAAGCCCAGCTCAGCCATTACCACATCTGAGAACCTTTCCCGGACAGAACCAGGCAGAATTGATCACTGTTTTCTGTGCTTGAAAGCACTTCTCATCCTGTATTGTGATTAATAGTGTATGTTTCTGTCACCATTGCTAGTTTTTGATTTCCTTGAAAACAGGGATCAAATCTTTTTCATCTTTATAACCTTAGGGATTACAGCATTGGGCAGAAAGGAACTCCATAAATATCTGTTGAACTGAATTCAATGAGTCCAGTTCCTGCAGGTTCAAGGCTGAGCATGTGGCAGAGCTGGAATTCAAACCCAGTTCTGTGCTCACTCCTGTTTTTAAGCACTTATCCAACCATAATGTGCTCCCTTTCTTAATTGTCTCACAGCAGCGTTTGTGCCAAAACATCCAAGTTAGTGTTAAATTTACCTTATCATTCAGGTAATGGATGATTTCTTATGTGGAGTCTCAAATCCAATTTACAGGTGGATTGATTAGTTTTGTGTTCTTTGTACAACAGCTTGTAATAACATAAAGAGTTCAAACATACCATTGAAGATATAATTTTCACAAAGCCTTTTTCCTATATATATATTTTTCATGGCAGAGAACAAGAGCAAAATGAGAGGCAGAGGTACATAAACTGTTCGTGTAGTCCTATAGAGAGCCTGATGTATAGTAATGGCTCCAGGTCATAAACGCGTCTCTGGGCACCCTTAACACTGTCAGATTATTACTGTGTTCTCCGATTCAGCTGGAAGTGTTCAAGGATCTTCCTGGTCTGAAAGGTCAGCTGCTTTTAGTTGTGCACTGGTAGAATACTAATATGTCCTTATTCAAATTACCTGCTACAGCACTTATTAAATTGATGGCTTTGTGCTCTAATTTAACACTGGTGTCGCTCAGAGGCGGGCTGCAGCGTACTCTGTGCTGAACTGGGTGGTAGCAAGGCAAAGTTCAAGCCAAAACTGTGGTTCGGGGCTGCATTTTCCCACTAAATTAGCAGTCAGATGCAGTGTATAATTAATTAGCACAACCCAGGGAAAGCTTGTCATTTAATAAGGATTTTTTATTTCCACATTACACAAACAGTGGGAATTGATCCATTAAGTGCCTGGCTATTAATGCTGTTTAATGTATGTCTGGTTGTTAAATTGAGATGTCTAGGTACATACGTTCAGAGTTTAAGAGCTCCTCACAGTTTGTTCACTGTTTACTAAGATTTTAGGTCATGTTCCACAGAACCAATAAGAGCTTCATTACTGAATTTGAACCTGGTTGAAACCTATATATGGTTTTAAGCTGATAATTTTAGCATGGTCACAGAAAAAAGTTTTCGTATATATCTTCATCTGTCGTGAAGTTCAGCAGTCTCCCTCCCCCAGTATTAAATACTGTATTGTGTTTGCAGCATTCTTTCACTTTCTTTTTTATATAATGCTTGCTTGCAGTTGCCTAAGGCTCAGAATAACTTTATCTTTGCAGCGTTTAACATATCACTGTGGAATTTCAGAGTTGGAAAGAACCTTATGAAGTACACAGAGCGAGACTTAAGCTGACCTGCCAAGATACCCCAAGTGCACAGAACCTTAACAGGAGTCTCAGAAGCATTTAAAAAGATGGACATTGCTTTCAGTCCCTAAGCTAATGTCTTGTTCCTAAAACATTTAAGGATAACACACTGTTTGGTCAGCTGGTTTATAGTTAAGAGGTGATTAACAAAAGAATTTTTGTAGAATAAGTATCATCAGAGCTATATGTAGATATGAGAGTGCTACGTGCTTTGTTCTCTTAGTTAATACAGAGAGGAAAACCAGACGCCTGAGTGAGAAATCACTCTAAGATGAAGATGACCTGTTTGAGCAGGTGCTGAGGCCCATTTACCACATGGAGAAATTATAGCATTTGTCAGTGTTCATCACAGTTAGTGAGATTAGTGCCTATATTAATTGTCAGATGTCAACGAAGTCGGTGATACACATGTGTGTGTGACTGCATATATACAAGCATATCAAAAAGCTGTGCTGGCATTTCTAATTTTTTAAAAATTATATAAACCATGAAAATTTTCCTCAGGTTTCCCTAGGGCAATCTTTATTTTTTATTATTCATTTATTTCTTATTTCTAAGGAATTTATTAATGCATTAGGTTCTTAGAGTCACAGCAAATGCATGATGATTACCACAACACAATTCTCATGTTATTGTGATATTAATACAAAGAGAAGATTCAAGATTCAATGTAGTGCACAGATACAATTCTAAGAATATAATGGTATTTTTCCTTCCTTCCTTCCTTCCTTCCTCCCTCCCTCCCTCCCTCCCTCCCTCCCTTCTCTCTCTCTCTCTCTCTTTCACTCTGTATAGTGGAGCATTAAGCCTTTGAATATAGTGTAAAGAAAAAAATATGCTATCCCTACAGAATCTGAAGCCTGCACTTAGTTAAAGGCTACCACTTGGGATCAATTTCCTTTACTTAAATATTTGCTTAACAGGGTTTTCACAAACTTTTTTGCCATAGTCTGAATGTTAACATCCTCCAGCCCCCAAATTCACATACTGGAACCTAATTCCAAAAGTGGTAACTATTAAGGGGTGGGGCCTTTGGACACTTTTATTAATGCTCTTATAAAAGGGTTTGAGGGTGTTGCCTTGTCCCTTTCTGCCAGGTGAGCACACAGCAAGAAGGTGCCATCTTCCAAGCACACAGCAGGCCCTGACTGGACCCTGAATCTACTGGCGCTTTGACCTGGAACCTTCCCAGCCTTCAGAACTGTGAGTAATAAATTTCTGTTGTTCACCTGGCATAGGGTATTTTATTATAGCAGTCTGAATGGTCCAAGGCAATGTGAAAAGTGGTCAGTAATTGCTGATGTAAATGTCTGTGGTGCAAAATGTTTTGGGACCAGTGCTACTGTGCTTCCTGCATGCTGCGGTGTGTTACAGCCAGGTTAATACCCTGCTTCTCTGTCTATACTGAGGTTGGTATTGCTAGGGTATGTCTAAATATGACATTAGACTTCTATCTTTTCATTTTCCTGCAGATTCATGAATGGTATAGAAAATGTGGGTGGCATTGAGGAAAACTGTGTTTATCTTAACAGGGGAGAAAGTTAGGAAAATATTTCACCAAGCTTAATCCACATAATGCCAACAAGTAATGGAGGGTGTGAGCAAATATAACTTTTGTATTTTTCTTTTTAAAAAAATATTATTTATTTATTTGAAAGTCAGAGTTACACAAAGCAAGGAGAGGCAGAGAGAGAGAGAGAGAGAGAGAGAGAGAGGTCCTCCATCCGATGGTTCACTCCCCAGTTGGCTGCAATGGCTGGAGCTGTGCCAATCTGAAGCCAGGAGCCAGGAGCTTCTTCCAGGTTTCCCACGTGGGTGCAGGGGCCCAAGGCCTTGAGCCATCTTTTACTGCTTTCCCAGGCCACAGCAGAGAGCTGGATTGGAAGTGGAGCAGCCGGGTCTTGAACCGGTGTCCATATGGGATGCTGGCACTTCAGGTCAGGGCATTAACCTGCCACACCACAGCGCCGGCCTCATGTTTTGTATTTTTGATTGAGATGTAAAATTTTTCATTCAGTAACAGTACTACTTTCATAGTACCATTGTCTTTTTCTCATTGCAAAATGTTTGTGATTATCTGCTCATCAGCAAACTGATTCATTAACTTATTATTAATTCTACATCTAAGAAGGGACTATTATGTGTCAATAACTCAACAAAATACAAATACATTGAGAAATTTCTTATTACTTTTTTGCTATGTAGTGCTCTTTTTATTTACATTATTTTAATAAACCATTTTCATCATCTACTAAATCTGTTTCATTTTGTGGTAGAATTAGTGCCAATAACCCAACATTTGGAGTTCTCTGTTCTGTCCAGGGTAGGTACATGGAGGGTGGCATTGATGATTTGATTGTGAGAAGTGTGTGATTTGTCATTTTCCCCTCTGGGAGGCTGATCATGGAAATCTGTGCTGAGAAATTTCCTCAGGTTGGGTTCTGAGTCTCTACAGTGGATAGAACCACCTACCCAATGTTGACCAGGTAGTCTGACTAGAATTAGGCTTGCTATGTTACTCAGTAGTATTTGGGTGTTTATTTCTGCCATATAACCTGCTTATCTTAATTTGTGTAATTATAAATTGTAAGTTTTTGAAGGAGAAAGGGGGGATACTCGTCAAGGTTACAAGGTTTCTGTTAGGAGAAATAAGTTTTACTGATCTATTCTACTGCATAGCTGATCATAGTTGATCATCTCTTTTTATGATACATTTTCCATGAAATTTCTGAAAAATATTTATTTATTTATTTGAAACTCAGAGTTAGAGAGAGAGAGGGTGCGTGCGTGAGAGAGAGGGAGAGACAGTGTGAGAGAGAGATATTCCATCTGCTGGTTCACTCCCCAGATGGCTAAAATGACTGGGACCAGGCCAGGCAGAAGCCAGGAGTCAGGAGCTTCATCTAGGCATCCAATGTGGGTGGAAGGGGCCCTAGACCTGGGGTCATATTCCACTACTTTTCCAATCATTAGCGGGGAGCTGGATCAGACCTGGAGCAGCTGGGGCATGAAGCAGCACCCATATGGGATGTCAGCATCGCAGGTGGCCGCTTTATATGCTATGCCACAATGCTTACCCCATCATCATATATTGTACATGTCGAAATCGCTGTGAGATCTTGAATGTCCTCAGCACAAAAAATTATGAGTAGGTGGGTACTGGATATTTTAATTATCTTGATTTAATTATTCAATAATGTATATGTACATATATACACATATATCAAAACATCTATCTCACAAACATACAGAATTACTATTTGTGAATTAAAAACAAAAATCAAATAAACATTCTGTCATAGTATTCTTCAAATAGGTCTTTGCATGTTTCTTGTCATTTTTCCTGAGAATTTTATACTTATATTGTTATAAAATCATTATCCACATTTCCAAATCTAAGTAGAGCAAAAAAAGTTCTTTAAACATATTTTCCTGAATTCATATATTCTGGTTATTTTCTGGTTATTTTTTGTGTTTTGCTTTACTTCAATACCTTGAATTTTCTTTGCACACAAATATATATCTATCAAAAATTATGTCTTCCTCTTGAATATAATACCTGAATAGCAAGCTTAAAATGCATATTCAAAAACATTTTAGCTGCTTTTAAAAATATTTGGTGGAATATCACAATTTGTCATATTTCTTAGAATATACTTGGGGAATTCATAAAACTCATGGAAATTGGAATTAAAAGATGAATATATTTTGGTGCAAAAATGTTCAAACCCATGCATAGTTTTTCTTTTGTAATATGTATTTGCACAAAGCTCTTGAGTACCCTTGTATATTAGAATAGCAGTTTGTAGACTAAAATTAAACTATGCTGTGACAATTTTACAGATTTTAGTTAACTAAAAAGTCCTACTTCCACAAACTCATGATTCTTTCTAAACCCCAAGAAGATTTTGATTTACCTAATAGTGTGGATAGCATCCCTAATTTGTAATAAGAGATCAAAGGAAAGAATGATAATCTTGTTTTTCTCTCAGTAGGGCAATTTCATGACTTTTTAAGCCAGATTTGGATAATTTAGATAAATATTGTGAATCTAAAAGAAGTGAATAAAACTCATGAATAAATATTATTCTGGGATATAAAATAAAATGCATTTCAAAATTAATTCTTAGCCATTGAATCCTTTTGGTATGTAGTAATTATTTAACAATTCAAAATTAAAATTTCTCTGATTCATAAGGAAAATCCAAAACTACTCTTCTGACCGTTTTTGCTGTTTTAATATCAATTTAATACAATTATTTTTAAGCTTACCTGTAAACATATGAAAGATGAATAGGAAATATTGATCAACTATTGATAGGTTAGTTGATAATGTTAGATTTGTAGTTATTTTAATGATTATCTTTGGAACAAAGGACACATTTAATCAGATATATAAGATAAATAATAAAAATATTTAAAATGAATTTTGAATTAAGGAATGTTGATGAACAAGGAAAATTCATCTATAAGTACTTAAATTCTTTAACTTCAAATTTAATTTAATTTTCCAAAGTGGAAAACACTTTTGAAAAGAAACAATACTAACAAACACACCATTATTTTGATTTGATTATGTTGAGGTTTGAAAATAATGGTTTTTATTTCTAAATCTCTATCCAAGGTGACATTAAAATATCAAAATATGATTTGTGTGTGTGTGTGTGTGTGTTTTGACAGGCAGAGTGGATAGTGAGAGAGAGAGACAGAGAGAAAGGTCTTCCTTTGTGCCGTTGGTTCACCCTCCAATGGCCGCTGCGGCTGGCGCATCTCGCTGATCCGAAGCCAGGAGCCAGGTGCTTCTCCTGGTCTCCCATGCGGGTGCAGGGCCCAATGACTTGGACCATCCTCCACTGCCTTCCTGGGCCATAGCAGAGAGCTGGCCTGGAAGAGGGGCAACCGGGATAGAATCCGGCGCCCTGACTGGGACTAGAACCTGGTGTGCCGGCACCGCAAGGTGGAGGATTAGCCTGTTAAGCCAAGGTGCCGGCCAATTTGTGTTTTAATACTATACATTGTACAGTTGAATAATTGATGACCTTTGTGATAGGGTCAAACTATATCTTATAAATGTCAACAAAATTAAGGGTTTAGAACATTCTAAAAGGAAATGTTTGTTATGCAATATCAAGTTCCTAAAAGCTTGTAAAACTCTCATAAGGTTAAGAAAGATTGCATCTAAGTATTCATGTAATATTGTTATTGTCAGCAAGCGATCTAGGACTTGCTCCCTCATTTCTCTATTCTAAGCCCAACTTGTTCTTTCATTTCTCTATTCTCTTCAAGGTAGGAAACTAATTCTATTATGAAGGAATCTGTAGGATGCACAATTTAATCTTTAGACCTTATAAAAGAGATGGCTAACATTTTTCTGTAATAGCATAGCCAAAATAAGAGCTTAAATAATAATCTCATAGCTAGATTGACTTTGCCATCAGCGAAGTAAACAGTAAGTAGAAAAAAACCTCCCTTTCAGACCAAAGGGAAAGAAAGTTTTAAAGTGAGAATATAATTTTCCTCATGGGCATTGTCTACCTTAGAAAAACTACTACAGAACATGCCTGTGACTATAGACTTGTAGTTCAGGCCACCGAAGATTAGAGATGGGACTTGGGCACTCCCTTGACTTGCATCCTCTGGTCTGCTTTAACACAAACCAGGAGGAAAAGAAAGCTAGGCATCAAAAGCAATGGGTGGCAGGCCTATTAATGGCTGATCTGTACAGTGATCTGCCCTGAAGGGGACCCAACAGGCCAGTCCACTGCAGTGGCTTTCAATGTGGTAAGCCTGGGCTTCAGCAGAAGTCAACTTGTGAAGAGCCCTGGCAGCTCTGCCAAGAGTTGGATCACTGGAAATGGACCTGCCCTGGAGTCGAAGGATGCCCAGGTCAGAGCCACAGATCTTATTGGCTCTAAGCTGAAAAGCCCTTCACTCGGTCCAGCTTCCAAAGTGACCTCTGCAGCTGAGGGGATGGCCAAGTAGGGTCAGCAACATTGCAGGCAGAACTGTAAATTTCTTGTTAGAGATGCCACCTGCCTTTACCTGGCCAGCTCTTCTCCCAGGCCAGCCAAGTAATGAAAGTCAACAGAGTGCCTTCCCCCAGGTGGTTCACACCTCCCTTAGGATGTACCCCATGTGAAGAGATAGATAGGTCTGGGCCTCTTAACTTACAAGGCCTAAAGCCCAACAGATTAGTACCAGGCCCCTTCTGTCAGGTTCTATTTACCTCTCAATCAGAAAACTTAATTGTAGCTTAGACAGCACCTTTCTTAGCTCCTCTAATAATGACTCTGTCCTTTGTTCTAGACCCTGTCTAGCGCACTTGGGCCTCATTCCTTTGTAAGCAAAACCTCTACTCTACCACCAATGGTTCTACTCCCAACCTGTGTGTACTGATGGTCCTCTTCCCCACTTAATGCTGTATAATTGTTCAGATCTGGTTAATGTCACTCTTAGGATCATTGGTTACTATCCTCACCCTGTCTTTTATGACCTTGTCTAAATATGATCAGAGTCGGGGAACTTGGAAGGCTTCCATAGCCTTGGCAACTCATGACGAGAGCCTAGGGTGGCTACTGGTGCCATAAACTAGAGTGTCAATTAGTTGGGTCAACAACAGGAGTCACTGTGCACTTGCTCCTCTTGTGTGATCTCTGTCCTTAATATGCTGTACGTTGTGATTTAATGCTATAACTAGTACTCAAGCAGTATGTTTCACTTTGTGTTTCTATGTGGGTGCAAACTGTTGAAATCTTTACTTAATATACATTAAATTGATCTTCTGTATATAAAGAGAGAAAAAAAAGAAAGGTTGCATCCTGTATGGCTTATTACACAATAATGTCTTAAGAAAGCAATTGGGAACTTATCAGTTATTGACTATCAAAAAATAGAAGAAGAAAATATAAATCCCACTTACAGAATGTATTAGAATGTTTGTGAAATTATTTGGTTAAAATGGCCAAATATGTTTCCATTCTATATTTGTTACACGAAGTTAACAGAGATTTCCACATTTTAAGAGCTTATTCTTTTGTGACTTTTTGTATTTTTCACACCTCTGACTCTTTTTCTAGTATGTATTTCCTAAAATATTTTGTCGAAATGTTTTTCACAATATCTTCTATAGAAGAATAAAAAGGAAATTATTTAATGCTTAAGAGGAAGAAAATGACTAAATGAACATGGTAGATCAATAAAATGAAATTTGATATCATCATTAATATCAAATAGAAGATCACAATTGGGGGGTAAAATCTTAAGTTGTAACATGGAACGTATCACTCTGACCCTGTTGTGCTCTCATTGTGTGCTGGGTATACGTTTCCATGCTCTGTCTGTCTCCATGTATGCGCATACATAAAACTTGAGTGAATAGATGATGAGATGAACAGTCTTCTAGATTTTTTTGCTTATTTTAATTTTCTACAGTTTACAAAATGAACATCTGTTTCCATCATCCAGGTAAAAAAATATTATCTTTTGTTAGAGTTGTTGCCCTTTAAGGATTATTGTCTTAGAAAATTCATTTCATCAGACTATCTGGCACTTTATTACAATAATAGCTGGAAAACTTGGATAAAGGGTTCATGAAAAATATGAAGGGGAAAGATGATTCTTTTTCCTTTTCTTACTTAGGTATTTGAATGAGATATATAGATGGGAGTGAGTGACAGAATGTTCCACAACAATTATTGCCCTCCTCCTCCCCAAAAAAGAAATCCGTCCAGGAAGCTTGTTCTGACCTATCTGAGGCTTCTGTTGAGAGTTCTGTACTCAGGATAATTCCCACAGAAGGCACTGAAATCAGCGTTAAAGGGTTTTGAATTACAGCTGATGAGCATGCAGGGCTGAGAAGAAACATTAATTTTTTTAAGTTCTGAATAGTGATGAAATTTCTAAGATAAGAGCTGCATTAACAGAAATTCACAGATACGTCCCTCTGTGCTGCACACACATAACAGAAGAGTGGAAAAGACATTGACCACACTCATTGTTTTTTTTCGATTTTGGCAGGATTTGAAATAAAAAAATACACGCTTAAAAATGTCTCTCAGTCATAGTACAATGTGAACAGTTATAACTATAGGCAAAATAATGTAATGCAATTTATTCTGTTCAATATAGGTATAAATAATCTCAACTGCAAATGTTTTATTAGTTGTTCAAAATGAGTGCGCTGGTAATTTATTTCATAGTTTTTGAAGTGCAAAATTAGACATGAATATACTTTCATTTTAAGCCAATATTTTATCCATGTCTGAATTAGCTGAACTGCATTTCTCAGTAAATATCTTTAGCCTGAAGGAAAATATATGGGAAAATTATTGTTGTAACACTTGTGGAATATTCTTGAAATATCCATTCTTTTCTTCTCTTAGGGTTTTGTCTTTAGAGTGCTAAGGATGCTAAAACTGTTTTTGTTAAAAAAAAAAAAAGCTGATGTGTTTGCTTTGCTTAATGGCCCTTCTCTTATTTTCAAAGCTTTGTGATTATGTTTCCTCTTTTTTCTATTATAGGCCATGCAATATGTGGCCTATAAAATCATTTCCATTGGGAGAGAGCTGCAAAAAAGTCATCATCCTTTAAAGATAACTAAGACTGAAAGCTAAATTTTAGGTCTCTTGATATCATATAATTTCTTGCTACAATGAAATGGCTCACATCAAAATTGTGGATTGTATTCACATTGTTTATTTTTGAGGCAAATTCTGTCAGTGAAAATTGAAACTTTGTCTTGAAAATTATACAAACACAAAAAGTTTTTTTTTAAACTCATCCACAGCCTTTTAGATAAACTTTTAAATAACTGTTTAAAATGGTTTTTAAAAAAAGTTTGAAGATTTCTGAATTGTTCATTGTTTTCTGAACAGCAGTTTGGACTAAATTCAGTAAGAATCCTGTATTTACTGGGGAAGGAGGGAGTGTGAGGCAGAAAACTTGTATTAGGATGTTTTTCAGACTCGTTGTCTAGAACAAGATACACTAGACTGTTTCAGACATCCTTCTAGTTATAATGCTTGAATGTCTTTAGATAAATTTACCAAATTTATTATATTTTACTAATTGCTTATTTATCATCCACAGATACATTAGTGAGAAGTGGATTTTAAATGACTTTCGTATGATAAGCTTTCCAATTAATTCTTCTCACATTGTTTTCCTGGTGACATTTGAACTTCTTTCATTATATAAAACACATCTGGAGTGAGGCATTGCTGAATAATCATGGATGTTAACACATTAAAGATTGGACCTCCGACATAGCCAAATATGTTCTAGTTTAAACAGTGACCTCCACTCAGGTTGTTTAATGTGAACTACATTTAGAAAGAACATAGAAGCATGTCTGTTCAGCCTGATTGGCTTGTGTTACAACTGGTCAGAGAGAAAGAAATCAAGTTGCAAACTCTCTCTCTCTTGTTTGATAAAAATGACTACAGTAAGTCATATTTTTCCTCCCATCTGCGATTTTTTTCCTTTTTGTTTGATATTACAAATATTGAAATAAGTAAATATTAAAAAGGATTATCTAAAATATATGTTAGATCATCTATTCTTCATAATTTACATTTACATCCTACGGTTCCTGGATTTCTTCTTTGGCATATTTCATAACAGAGAAAATGCTGATAAGATCTTGTTTAAATGGCTTGCTAATACAAGAAGCAGATCATTTTAAATGGACCTTACATCTCTACAGGATGTTAGAAATGAAGACATTACCTCAAAATGTAGGTAATTATTGCCTCCTCTTTTATCAGTGCTATTTTCTGAGATATTATCATAAGAGAGCACTTTAGTATTACGCAGGGCCGTGGAGTGGCAATAAATCAGTCCAGCGGAGTCATCATTGTCCAAGGCATCTGAACTACTGAAATGTTGTGGATCCTACCGAGAGTGTGAAATCACTTGACCCTTGGCATTAACCTTTGCTGAATGAATAGACACTGCTTTCCACATCGAGGAACAAAGTGGAAGACTATTGATTAAACACCACATGCACTTGATATTAAATACTGGCTGCACTCACCTCTTGCTTCTGTTCCAGAGCGAGAAACCCAGAGAGTTGCTGAGTCTCGGGAGAACGGATGTTTGTAATTCAGAGCAATGTTTTTTCTGCAAAGTACTTTTTTTTTCTCCTTTGATCAATAACTGGCAGCCATGATCAGCCATGAGTATGTATTGTCAATTCTGACCTGTGTATTTTATCACATAAGGTGACAGGTCACAGTGCTGTGACTAATATTTCAGTTCTAAGCATGAATTGTTTCCTGGCTTCAATCTCTGTTTGAAAAAGCATTTTCTTTTGTTTTATTTTTTGTTTAGAAATCATTGTTTTGGTAATTGATTTGTCTGCATTAGTAAAATGCATGGTTTTTCTAAAGTTCTTGGGTTTAACATTTTTTTCAGGTAGATGTTGAATTTTAATTTGACTTTTTGGGAAGAAATAATAAAATGAAATCAGGATTTATAAGTTATGTTAGTGGGAAAGAGAAACATTAAATTTCTCAAGTTGAAAAAAGTTGAAGCATTGGGAGACAGTGAAGCATAAAGAAAACGATAAAAGAATTAGATATTTTACAAGAAATCTTATGCTAATTATCTTCAGATCCATTGCATTTGCCTAAACTATTGACAACAGTTGAATAGTTTCTTTGTAGATCTAGTTTATCCAGGTGAATCTTGAAAGAGAAATCAATTTAATTGACGAAACTAGAGTGAAATTTAAAAAATTTAGCTGCAAATTAGAAAATTGTCTTCATTTCAAATTTAAATTGCTTTTGTGTGCTTGGCTTTATATAACTGCAATTAATTTATTGTAAAAAGACACATAACTGTTTCTTGGGTCTTTCTTTTTGCTCCAAGGTTTCATATTATTTTAGACTTAAGGTACTACACCAGCAAAACACTATAATTTTTCATTGTGTAAGATTTGTTTTTTTTTTAAGTTTATTTATTTCTTTTATTTGAAATGCAGATGACACGTAGATATAGGAAAAGAGGTCCTCCACCTGCTGGCCCACTCCACAAATGCCTAACAGGCGGGTCTGGGCCAGGCCAAAGCCAGTAGACAGGAATTCAGTCCAGGTCTTCTACGGGCAACAGGGCTTCAAGTCATCTCCCAGGGTGTGCATTCTCAGGAAACTAGATGATAAGCAGAGGCAGCACTCAACCTCAGGCATTCTGACATGGGACAAAGACCCCACAAGCTGGAGCCTAACCCTCTGTACCAAGATGATCACCCAGTCATCACTAAAGTTCTTGGTTAGCTTGTATTAATACCAAAACTACTGGGTCAGCTGGTTGTGAATCTGTTATGATTGAGCCAAGATCATTTCTGCCCTGAATAATAGAAACATCTTTACTTTAAAAATATAATTGTATAATTCAATACACATTTGCACAGGCTCACACAGTCTGCACAGTTTGTGGAAGGGAATATTTATTTGAAGACTGAAGTAAGTTGATAAAAATTAGACATGTTACTAAACTTAATGGTCAATCTTTTTGATTTGGGGCTTTCTACAGTATGTGTAGCTTCTAAAATCTTTCTTTGAAAGCTGCTTACTCTTGAAAAATAAGAAAAATATACTATTTAAACACTTGGTTATATGTCATATATTCTTTATTTCTAATGACACTAGTATATCAGTCATGTTTGTTCATTATTATCTCAAACACAGGCATACTGTATGTATGCAAGAAATGAAGTTGGTCTCTTGTGAATGCCTACAGGCAATTTATACAACTCATACAGTATCTACTTGCTTTGTGCATGCCAAACAGGATAAAGATAAATGTTTGCAAATGCTGAGATTTAAGGTTATATCTAATGAAACAAATGAAGTAGAATTTGTCCCTTAGAGATATCAAATAAATGTAACTATTAGGTATTTTTCAGTTCATGATCTTTTATACTTAATCGGAATAGAGAAGTGACAGAGTTAAGGTCACATGGTTATGTAGTGATACAGACGTGGTTAGCAGAGAGGCAGCACAGACCCTCTCACAATCACTTTGGAGTCTGTATTTGTCGTTCGTGTGGAAATTATTTCAAACTGAGATTGCTGAGGTACAATGCAATGACAAATAATTAGTGTTTTTACAGAGGTTTAGATTGCAAATTCACAATTGGAAGAAAGAAAAGGGATACAGGTAGAGGAAGAAGAAAAATAGGAAAATACTTGAGTCTGACAGATTTTCATGAAGAACCAGGTGAGAACCTCGAATGAGTTGTATGCAAAAATGGCTGTTTATGCTATTATAGGAGAAGAGTTACTCTTTTCATGCTCAAAAAAGTAGCTTCTCATTCACTTTTCTACTAGAATAAATTCCCCATCCTTAAGGAGTTGAGAACAGAGCTAGGTAGAGTGAAGAGTGACTTTCTACGGTTTATAGGAGTGATCTTATATTCACTAGTGAAACTCCGTTGGTTGTTACTGTATTAAAAACAGAAGAATGGGGTGTTTGGAAAGTAAGAGCTTGAAAATATTCTAATTAGGTAGATCATTCGAAATTGATCTTTTCTGAACAATGCTTTGAGGTGTTTCCCATTTGCTGACAAGTCACTGGAAACTTTAAACTGTTTCTGTCTAAAAAGGACAGCTCTTAAGGTTTCTGTAGGCTGAACATAACAAGCTGGAGCCCATAGGAATGTGGTGTTTTTAGCGAGAGTCTTTTGTTTCTTTGAATTAGCAGAAGACTTTGGAATTGACTACACATTGTGAAATCTCTGCTGGGGATCTACTAAGAACCCATGTCGTTTATCCGACACTGTAGAGTTTATCTTTTCACATTTGTCATTCCTCATAAAAGCTATCGACCAGAATTTTTGTGACTTTGACCAGCGGAAAACCTTGGCTGACATACTCAAGACTGACATGCGGTCTGTGGAAATAGAAACACTTTGACTCTGCCCCTGTGGCAAGAATGCCTTCCCGTTAGACAATCTGGCCAGATTCTTTATGGACCCGAGGCGAGGTACACGCATGGGGCACCACGTTTATATTTCTCCTGACCTTCCTGTTCCTCAGAGTCACACCCTAAGACTGCTGCTTGTGTAAAACCTTTCAGAACCATGCGTCATTGATCTTGCCTTAATCACACGGATCTGTTGGCTTCTCACTAAACTTTACTTAAGTGAAAACTAACCTTCTGTCCTGTTTGGGGCTGTGATTGACTGTGTGTCTTTTGAATGTTGTGAAGACGCTGGCTGTGGAACTGGAGCATCACTTTTTAAATGTCTTTAAAAGAAGGTAAGAAAAATGTGTATCCTCAACCACTACAGAGCAAGATAAAAAGAAAATAACAACAGTGCACATGGAGTTGACAATGTTGACCTTTAAAGAATCTTTCTAGAAAATCCCAATAGTTTGAAAATGACTTTTCTCTTTTTTACTTTTCCCAAATGTATTTGTTCCAAATTTAGTTTTTAAAGCAGGACTTTTGTGAGGGTGAACCTAATTCATGGACAGAAGTTTTCAACCATGTTGCATACATAAAAAGAGACTTCAAAAATTTGATGGGAAATGGAATTAGAAGATAAGTTTAATTGGCAGTGAAAAAGTTTAATTCCATGCATAGAGTGGTTTTTATAGAGGCATATTATGAAAAAACTAAGTGCAGATTTCAAAAACTTTTTTGCACTAAAATAAACATCTTTCAATCCCATTTCCCCATAAACAGTTTGAATTACCCTCATTTATTGATAATTTTCTAAATATTTTCATTACATAAATAATAAAGAGATGTAACTATTGTTTGTAATAATCATTGGATAGGTAAAGAAGAGAAATACAAAACAAGTGGCCATAGAGCACTGGAAGTTATAGGATCTGCCAGCTCTCTGCTATGGCCTGGGAAAGCAGTAGAAGATGGCCCAAATCCTTGGGCCCATGCACCCGCATGGGAGACCTGGAAGAAGCTCCTGGCTCCTGGCTCCTGGCTTTGGATCAGCGTAGCTCCGGCTGTTGCAGCCAATTGGAGAGTGAACCAGCAGATGGAAGACCGGCCCCCTCTCCCCCTGCCCCGCCTCTCCTTCTCTCTGTGTAACTCTAACTTTCAAATAAATAAATAAATCTTAAAACAAAAAGAGAGTTATAGGATCTGCAGGAAGGCATGAGTGGCATATGTGATCCAGGATAGGATGTTAGTAGCCTCTGCTCTCCTGCCAAACCCTTCCCATGCCACTCAGAATCTGTTGAGTGAATAAAGGAAGTTAAGCTTCATACACAATATACAAATAATAAACCACAGGAATGCATAACTATGAAAATATGGTAGGCGTCTTTTATGTGGACAGTGCTGATTCCAGATGCTAAGCTTTTACTGTGTTTGCCTATAATTTCATGATGTGAGGGTAGAATAAGTGCTTAGTAATATTTATTGTCCCCAGTCATTTCCCCTGTATACCCTATGCATGTAGCTAATTTTTCTTCAACTAATAGGTTATTCTTTGATGAAGAATGGTAATGGGAAGGGATAATTATCATCTAGTTGCTTAGGACTGTACTTTTGTGTATGCAAGGGCAGACCTCTTGCCCCACCTTTCAAAATAGCGTTCCTAAACATCAGAGCAGGAGCTGTGGAACAGGGCATGTGCGCTGACCCGGATTATTAGCACATCCATCTCTCCTGCAATGCTGTGAAATACTTGCCATTTTTCACACTACACGTCGTTTATGTGAACACACACACACACACACATTTAATGGCGAAGTTAATCAACAGTGTATCTTTGTTTAGGAATGAACATTTGCAATCATGATTTCCCTTTACACATATCCTAATTCTGAGATTAGTAATAATAAAATAGGTTGACTAAATATTTTTCAAAATCTTGATTTTTTTTACATTTTTCTCCTGATCCTTGTTTTCAAATGTGTTATAAAGGTTGTTGTTAAAAAAGCAAAACAAAACAAAAAAAACTGTCTTGCTAGGCATAAAAATGTTCTAGGTGGATGTAAATAAAAGCAGACTTTCTTCAGAATTATCTCTAAGTGAGTCCAATAAATAGGTTAAAGATTATGCAGGAATCAAAACAGTAGCTCTAATACACTGGCCCAAAGGAATTGTTTTAGTGGCAGATTAATCTTCTATACAGTCATCAACTGTGGCTCAACTTAAAGGAAAGAATTTGATCCCATAATGCAAGGAATAAGATCTGATACCTAGGGAAGAATGAAATACACTGAGACACAGTAGCTTAAAGTCTTCTTGGGAAAACGAACCTGATGATTGACTATAGCAAAGAGCTGTAATTCATCCAGTCCTATAGTGTTCAGGCTACCGTATTTAATATTTTGATTCCTTTTTTTTTTTTGACAGGCAGAGTGGATAGTGAGAGAGAGGCAGAGAGAAAGGTCTTCCTTTTTGCCGTTGGTTCACCCTCCAATGGCCGCTGCGGCTGGCGCATCTCGCTGATCCGAAGCCAGGAGCCAGGTGCTTCTCCTGGTCTCCCATGCGGGTGCAGGGCCCAAGGACTTGGGCCATCCTCCACTGCCTTCCCGGGCCATAGCAGAGAGCTAGCCTGGAAGAGGGGCAACCGGGATAGAATCTGGCGCCCCAACCGGGACTAGAATCCGGTGTGCCGGCGCCTCAAGGCGGAGGATTAGCCTGTTAAGCTACGGTGCCAGCCTATTTTGTGATTCTATCTATTTTTAGGCTTGACAAAATATTTCTTTCCTGATTTTTAGAATGGTCATGATTCTAAAATTAAGTTAACACATATTATTACATTTAGGTAATGTCATTATTTTTATCGTTTGTAAGGATTTATTTATTTATTTGAAAGTCAGAGTTACAAGAGAGAGAAGGAGAGGCAGAGAGAGCGAGTGGTCTTCCATCTGCTGGTTCACTCCCCATTTGGCCACAATGGCCAGAGTTGCGCCAATCTGAAGCCAGGAGCGAGCTTCCTCTGGGTCTTACATGTGGGGGCAGGGACCCAAGGACTTGGGCCTACTTCTACTGCTTTTCCAGGCCATAGCAGAGAGCTGAATCAGAAGTGGGATAGCTGGTAATAGAATGGGTGCCCACATGGGATGCCGGCACTGCAGGTGGTGGCTTTACCCACAATGCTACAGCACCGACCCACATTATCTATTTAGAATCAATGTGAAGAAATGTTCTTCCTAGTTTAAAGTATCTATTCTGGAAGACACTTCTGGATACACCATTATCATGAGAGCACTGACAAGGAAAATGAAACAGTTCCTGGCAAAGAAATTACCATAATATACTAAATGTAAAGAAATATATGATACTATCAACAAGCTGTAAAGAACTAGTTGAATAAAAACCTTGGGATTTTCTGTGGCAGACAGCCTTTGAGATGTGTTTGGGAGCCCATATGTAGGAAAGCAATTTTAATCTCACTCTCAATGGTGTTCTCATGTCCTTGGAGTGGCTATTCCATCCACTTAAGGAGACCCTTTAAAAGATGCTCAGTCTGCATTGTAGCTCAGATCTCACTTTATTATAAGTATTCTCTGTGATTCAGTGAGAACAAATGTTGAAAGGAAAGGTGCGTAAGCTTAAAAAAATTAGATATTTGAATACTTCCTCAATGTGTTTGAAGGGGCCCTGAAACTTCAAATAAATGGGGGAAAATGGTACCATATTGAACCTAGAAACTTGTTACCTTTAAAAAATACTTCCATGATTTTTAAATACTTTTGTTTGGTCCCTGAGTCATTAAGTGTTTTGGCCAGTGTAAAAATCTCTGTTTCAAAGACACTCATTGAAGCCATACTATATTACTACTAAAGAAAGCATGAAACATCAAGTAAAAATGTATTTGGCTATAGAATTTATTATCATAAACTACAATTTTTTTGTTAAGGTATGTTCCTTAAGGCACTAACAATATTTGTCTAAGGTGACTTTATTATTACTAATAAATCCTTGGTGAATTATTGTTGATGATAAATACCAGTTTTGATAGTGACCATAGCTTGGCCTTGGAGTCTGGTTTGCTTGCTTTCAAATTAACAAGTGTTCTTTGGTGCAGGGGATGAGAAATGTGACATTGACTTTGGAATTGTGATCAATAATCTTTGATCTGAGAATCCTTTGTCTTCCCTTTTTTTGCAGGTGATAAATGGTACAAGGAATATTTTCCATCTGCAATAAGGAATAGAAAGAATTTAGAGCAAGAGAAAGATAGCTCTCTAATCAGTCAATCTTGCTCTGTGGGTAAAGGATGAACAATAACAGCAGAAGTGTCCCTATTATAAAAGTTTATATGTGGAGAATAGTGTAGCCAGGGCTGAGTGTTTTAAAACATTAAAGGCAAAGCAAAAACTATACAAACTTCCTTTTAATGAACTCCATCTTACATGACCAAAATAGCAAGTCATAATTATCCATTTGGGTTGTCACTCTACAAAAATGTATTATTTAGTTGTGGATTGACTCTTTCAGGATGAAATGATAATATCAGCACATCATACACTACAAGAAGAGTGAATAAATATGAATGAGGAATTTGATGTGGAATTTTAGTTTGCATGTGATGATATGATAATTTACAGGATACACCTGTACATAATCTGTCTTCAAGATAATGAACTCACACTAATAGTCTATCTTAGTATTTGTATTTTGGCCCAATTTAAGGGTCCCTGTATATTTTTGACAGATCCCAACCATTTATTTTTAGTTCCTATGCAATTTGTAAGTGATTGCGCTGTGTTTTAATTTTCATCTTCTTGTTTAAAGAATAAACTTGTATCTTCCCTTGGAGATGTGCCACTGGCTAATAATGAAATATTCCAAATTCATTATGGATATCTTGAATTATGTTTGCATAAATAATCTGATTTGGGATCACATTAAGATGGTGGAGCAGGGAGAGAGCTTACTGCTCTAGTCTAGGAGAAGATAGTTTTAAAAAAGTGGAAAGTTGGCCGGCACCTCGGCTCAATAGGCTTATCCTCTGCCTGCGGCGCTGGCACCCCAGGTTCTAGTCCTGGTTGGGGCTCGGGATTCTGTCCCGTTTGCTCCTCTTCCAGTCCAGCTCTCTGCTGTGGCCAGGGAGTGCAGTGGAGGATGGCCCAAGTGCTTGGGCCCTGCACTAGCATGGGAGACCAGGAGAAGCACCTGGCTCCTGGCTTCGGATAAGTGCGGTGCACTGGCCACAGTGTGATGGCTGCTGCAGCCGTTGAGGAGTGAACCAACAGAATGGAAGATCTTTCTCTCTTCCTCTCTCTCTCTCACTGTCCACTTTGCCTGTCAAAAAAAAAAAAGTGGAAAGTGTGCAGTCTCAGGGAAGCGTTAGGGAGAAAATAGCAGATGAAACTCTATGCAAATTAGAAGGACACAGTGAACATATATGGAGGGAGTGGACACACACAATTCAGAGGACTCCAGTAACTGAGAGCCTGTGCACCAGCATTGGAAAGTGAGGTGAGACCAGACTGCAGCAGCCCAAGACACTGGCTCAAAAGCTGAGGAAGAGCCTAGAGGGAATTCAGCTTGGAGCACCGTGAGGGATAGTGTACCTGTCAAACTAGAGGAGAAAAAATTAAGGGGGAGGCACGATTCTCTCTCCCTGATCATCCTGCAGCAGCATCCTGTAACAAGCAGATAGAGAACAGGCACCATTTGGACAAATATAACAGTTATGCCAGCTTGTGTCTGCACCCAGCAGCCAGCCGAATGGAGACTCCTGAGTCTTGGGAGAATAGACAGGGGGCTGGGTGCTCATGACTGTAGGAGGCTTCTGTGCCAGGACTGTGAAAACATTGAGGCTGCAAGGGGGGACTCAGGGTGTGGCTGGGACTTTGGGTAGTCACTGTGGGAGACTCCATGCAATCAGTGCTCCCTGGTTACCTGGTGATGGACATTGAGAATTTGAGCTTACACTGAGGGCTGCACAGATCCTTTGTGTGGTCTTGTGACAGAGTGGATGAATAATATACCCACTGGGGCTGGTACCCAGGCACTGGTCTCCTTTGAGGAGAGGAGATCAGTTGAGTCTATGCCAACAGACAAGAACAAACCTCCTTGTGACAAAAAAAAAGAGAGAGAAGATTTATCATGCCAAACCTGCGTCTGTCAACTCAGACAAGCTCTTCACCCTGAAGAACTGAACAGAACTCCCAGGCCACACCTATCACATACCTCTAGGTATTCACTGAAAGCAGACACTCCACTAACTGGCAGATCAAGAAACTCCATAACAACAAAATAAATAACCCAGCTAAGAAAGAGGCATAGTTCAATGATAGAAGCCATCAGAGGAAAAAAAATCAACAAATAACTCCACAAATGCCTAAAAATAAATGCAGAAATTCAAGAAAAAAGAAAGACAGACACCAGGACTCTTCACCCCCAAACCAACACAACATTTCGATATTGGAATGTGAAGATGAAGAGGTTGAGGAAATGCCTGAAATGGAATTCAAAGTATTAATCATAGGATTATTCAAAAGCAGTCAGAAGCAAATCCATGAATTAAAGTAATCCATACATGACATGAATGAAAATTTTTCCCATGAAATTGAGATTTTAAAGAGAAATCAAAGTAAAATATTAGAAATGAAGTATTCAATAAATCAAATAAAAAATACAGTAGAAAGCCTTAACAACAGACTTGGTGATGCAGAAGAAAGAATATCTGAGCTAGAAGACAAAACATTGGAAATCTTCCTGTCAGACCCCCCACCAAAAAAAAAAAAAACAGCTGAGAAGTTAGAAAACTTAAAAACAGTGTTGGATTTTGTGGAATACTATGACCCAATATACAGTTCTTAGGAGTTCCTGAAGGTGTGGAATGAGAAATAGACTAGAAGGCATATTTATTGAAATAATTATGAAAAACTTCCCCAATTCAGAGAAAGGGACATCCAAGTACAGGAAGGACATAGAACTCCTAAAATACATGACCAGAAAGTATCTTCACCACTACACATTGTAGTCAACCTTTCAACAGAAAAGCATAAAGAAAAGATTCTAAAATGTACATGAGAGAAATGCCAGATTACTTTCAGAGATCTACAATTAGACTCACAGCTGACATATCAGAAACTCTACTGGTTAGGAGAGAATGGCAAGAAATAATAGAAATCTTAAGAGAAAAAAAAAAAAAACAGTCAACCCAGAATACTGTGCCCTGCAAAGCTCTTATTTGTGAATGAAGTTGAAATAGAGACCTTCTATAACAAAAAGACATTGAAAGAATTAGTCACCACACATCCAGCCTTACAAAAGATGCTTAAGGATGTGCTACATGCAGAAACATGGAAAAATAGGTATCAATATCAAATAATGTGAGTGCAGGGACTGGTGCTGTGGTACAGTGGGTTATAGCCCTGGCTTGCAGTACTGGCATTCCATATTGGTGCCATTTTGGGTACCAACTGCTCCACTTCTGATCCAGTTCCCTGCTAATGTGCCAAGTGATTGGGTCCCTGCACCCGTGTGGGAGACCTGGAAGAAGTTCCTAGCCCCTGACTTTGGCCTGACCCAACCCTGGTCATTGTGGCAATTTTGAGAGTGAACCAGCAGATGGAATACCAACCTTCTCTCTGTCTATACTCTCTTTGAATCTCTGTCTTTCAAATAAATAAAATGTATCTTTTTTTTAAAGAAAGGATGTGAAGGCAGAAAATCCCTCAAAAAAAGTACAAAAGAAATTCAAAGTAAACAATAGTAGTATTTATGGAAAAATGGCAGGACCAAGTCATTAGTTACCAATAGTCACTTTGAATGTAAATGGCCTCAACTCTCTAATTAAAAGATATAGACTGGCCGAATGGATTAAAAAACAAGACCCATCTATTTGATGCCTACAAGAAACACATCTCAACATCAAGGATACATGCAGACTGAAAATGAAAGGATGGAAAAACATATTCCATGTTAATGGAGAGCAAAAAAAGAGCAGGTGTAGCCATCTTAATATCAGACAAAATAGACTTTAACACAAAAACTTTTAAAAGAGATGAAGAAAGGCACTATGTAATGATTAAAGATTCAACTCAATAGGAAGATGTTACTATAATAAAGGTACATGCACCCAGTTACAGGGTGTCTGCCTAGTTAAAAGAAATATTAATGGGTCTAAAGGGAGACATACACTCCAATATGGGGGACTTCAACACCCTACTTTCAACAATGGAAAGATAAACTAGACATAAAATCCAAAAAAAGAAACAAAAGAGCTAATTGACACTATGGACTGTTATGAAAAGAGTTGCAGATTGGTGCCTCCTCACATGGGGCACCAAACTGTTAGGAAAAGAGTCACAGGATAGAGAAGACGCAGTGCACAAATTTACAGCCAGACTGAATTTATTTAGAGAAAATAAATCTGCAGAGGTCAGTGACCAACTGCCTGTGTGTACAAGATGGAGCGTGTGTCAGAAGGCCCTGACCCTCAGGTGCCAGGCCTTTTTAAGGAGGGCTAGGGCTGGGGTAGGGGAAGGGGGCAGCAGGAATTCCAGGAACTGGGTGGGGGGCTTTGGTACCTGGAAAATAATTTAGAGTGTGGTCTGAAGGCATTATGGTGTGAGACCCAACTGAGATTCAAGGGCAAGGAATACATTCCAAAGTTTATCTCCTTTGGGCAATGAGAGAGGATGGCTGAGGCTTGTGTCCTTGTTCCATCATGGATCAAAAATGGACCTACCTGCTATCTGCAGACCTTTTCACCTCAGAGTTGCAGAATACACTTTCTTCTCATCAGTACATGGAACTTTCTCTAGGACAGACCATGTGCTAGGCCAGAAAGCAAGTCCCAGGAAATTTAAAAAAATGGAAATCATACCATGCACCTTCTCTGATCACAGTGGATTGAAGCTCAAAACCAACTCAAGAATCTTTATATAATATGCAAACACATGGAGACTGAACAACATGCTCCTGAATGAAAATGGGTTCTAGTCTCGGTCGGGGCACCGATTCTGTCCCGGTTGCCCCTCTTCCAGGCCAGCTCTCTGCTGTGGCCAGGGAGTTCAGTGGAGGATGGCCCAAGTGCTTGGGCCCTGCACCCCATGGGAGACCAGGATAAGCACCTGGCTCCTGCCTTCGGATCAGCGCGGTGCGCTGGTCGTGGCGGCCATTGGAGGGTGAACCAATGGCAAAAAGGAAGACCTTTCTCTCTGTCTCTCTCTCTCACTGTCCACTCTGCCTGTCAAAAATAAGAAAAAAATGGGTTGTAGAAGAAATCAAAAGAGAAATAAAAAATTTCTGGAAACAAATGAAGATGACAATACATTATATCAAATATTTTTTTTTAATTTATTTTTTAAGGAATACATTTCATAAGTACAACTTTAGGAATATAATTATTCTTCCCACCATATCAGTCTTCCGACCCACACTCCCTCTCCTCTTCCCCTTCTCTCTCCCCTTGCCAGTCCCAATCTCCATTAAGATTCATTTTTCAATTAACAGTACACAGCAGTCTAACTCTATAGTAAGTAAAGATTTCATCATTTTGCGCACACACACACACATATACACAAACACACAAAACTGTTTGAGAACAGGTTTTATGGTTAACTATCACTACAACTCATTGAGGACAGAGTTCCTGCATGGGAGTTAGTGCACAGTGAATCTCGTTAACTTAACAATTAACACTCTTATGTATAATGCCAGTGACCACCCAAGGCTCTTGAAACGAGCTGCTTAGGCTATGGAAGCCTTTTGAAGTTTCTACACACACTGTTAATGTTTGCACAAAACCATAAGCAAAGTTGAAGTTCTCTTCTCCCTTTAGAGAAAAGTATATCATTCTCTGATGGCCACTTCTTTCCAATGATGTCTCACTCACAGAGATCCTTCATGTCGGACATTTTTTGCCACAGTGTCTTGGCATTCCATGCCTGAAATGCTCTCATGGGTCTTTCAGTCAGACCAGGAAGCCATACAGGCTGATTCTGAGGTCAGAGTGTTACTTAAAGCAATTGTCATTCTATGAGTTTGCTGTGTGGACTGCTTCCCATGTTGGACATTCTCTCCTTTTTAATTCTATTATTTTTTCTGGCACTTGATCCTAATTATATGATCATGTTAACACTTAATCCTATCTATATGTTCACTTTACCACTTAATATGATCATTGTAACATTTTTTTTTTAATTTTTTTTTAAATTTTATTTAATGAATATAAATTTCCAGTGTACAGCTTATGGATTACAGTGGCTTCCCCCTCCCATAACTTCCCTCCCACCCGCAACCCTCCCCTCTCCCGCTCCCACTCCCCTTCCATTTGCATCAAGATTCATTTTCAATTCTCTTTATATACAGAAGATCAATTTAGTATAAAGGTTTCAATAGTTTGCACTCACATAGACACACAAAGTGAAACATACTGTTTGAGTACTAGTTATAGCATCAAATCAAAATGTACAGCACATTAAGGACAGAGATCCCACATGAGGAGCAAGTGCACAGTGGCTCCTGTTGTTGACCCAACAAATTGACACTCTAGTTTATGGTGCCAGTAACCACCCTAGGCTGTCGTCATGAGTTGCCAAGGCTATGGAAGCCTTCCAAGTTTGCCGACTCTGATCATATTTAGACAAGGTCATAAAAGACAGGGTGAGGATAGTAACCAATGATCCTTAGAGTGGCATTAACCAGGTTTGAACAATTATACAGCATTAAGTGGGGAAGAGGACCATCAGTACACACAGGTTGGGAGTAGAGCCATTGGTGGTAGAGTAGAGGTTTTGCTTACAAAGGAATGAGGCCCAAGTGCACTAGACAGGGTCTAGAACAAAGGACAGAGTCATTATTAGAGGAGCTAAGAAAGGTGCTGTCTAAGCTACAATTAAGTTTTCTGATTGAGAGGCAAATAGAACCTGACAGAAGGGGCTTGATAATAATCTGGTGGGCTTTAGGCCTTGTAAGTTAAGAGGCCCAGACCTATCTATCTCTTCACATGGGTACATCCTAAGGGAGGTGTGAACCTCCTAGGGGAAGGTACTCTGTTGACTTTCATTACTTGGCTGGCCTGGGAGGAGAGCTGGCCAGGTAAAGGCAGGGGGCATCTCTAACAAGAAATGTACAGTTCTGCCTGCAATGTTGCTGACCCTACTTGGCTGTCCCCTCAGCTGCAGTGGTTACTTTGGAAGTTGGGCTGAGTGAAGGGCTTTTCAGCTTAGAGCCAATAAGATCAGTGGCTCTGACCTGGGCATCCTTCGACTCCAGGGCAGGTCCATTTCCAGTGATCCAACTCTTGGCAGAGCTGCCAGGGCTCTTCACAAGCTGACTTCTGCTGAAGCCCAGGCTTACCACATTGAAAGCCACTGCAGTGGACTGGCCTGTTGGGTCTCCTTGAGGGCAGATCACTGTACAGATCAGCCATTAATAGGCCTGCCACCCATTGCTTCTGATGCCTAGCTTTCTTTTCCTCCTGGTTTGTGTTAAAGCAGACCAGAGGATGCAAGTCAAGGGAGTGCCCGTGTCCCATCTCTAATCTTCGGTGGTCTGAACTACAAGTCTATAGTCACAGGCATGTCCTGTAGTAGTTTTTCTAAGGTAGACAATGCCCATGAGGAAAATTATATTCTCACTTTAACACTTTCTTTCCCTTTGGTCTGAAAGGGAGGTTTTTTCTACTTACTGTATACTTTTAGTTTCCTACCTTGAAGAGAATAGAGAAATGAAAGAACAAGTTGGGCTTAGAATAGAGAAATGAGGGAGCAAGTCCTAGATCGCTTGCTGACAATAGAAATATCACATGAATACTTAGCAAACCGTTTCAACCCTTAGATAACAACTTAAGAAAACATTTACCAGAAGGTCCAATGCCTTCTATAAATTTTAAGAATCATGTATTTGAAAACACCTCTTAAATATCTAACATGGTGTAGTTTGTTTAACCAGTAAACTTAAGCACAACCATCTAAAATGTTTTTAGTTTCTTTCTACCAACAAGTTTAAAACATATGATACACAGATTCAGGTCACACAAATTAAAACATATCTTTGATTGATTTTAGCAGCTTAAATTTATGGACAATCTTATCTATAAGCCATTTAAAATAAAACTCTTAATAAAATTTCCTCATGTGGACATACAATATGTACACACATATAATATAGCATAATAGGCCAATATAGCATTTTTAATAATAGCTTTTAAAATCTTTAACTCTTTTTGTAGATTGCCAATTGATTTGAATTGCTTTTTTAGTAACCTCAGTTAACCATACTTTCTCTCAGTTGGTACTGTTAATACATTATTGGCTTCATCTGTTTACAGAGCCATCCCAAAGTACTGAATACAATGGAAGTGGCTGGAAAAAGTCCATAGGAACCTATAGGAGGACAGCTACACACAGAACCAACAACGCTTTAGTTTTATGAGCAGCAAATCATATATAACTGTGGATGACAAAAGACTTTAAGTTGCCATGTTTAAAATTATAAACTCATAGACCAAATTTGATCTTGTTACAAGGTGATTATTCAAATCTTTGAAAATGAGCACATATTTACATAACCCATAGCTCTTAATAAGAATTCAGCTGTTTTTGAACAATTAGAATTTAACAGACATCAAGAGAACATAATAGATTACTTTAACACATTGCTTTAACACAGCATCAGAGTTTAATTCTATGTCAAAGAGAAATTGAGCTTCCTGTGAACTTTTGCTGTGAGGTTTCCTTCCTTTACCTTCTTTCATATTGGTGACCATGTTTCTGTGTTTCTGTGTGTAACACATCTTTAAGCATCTTTTGCAGGGCAGGATGAGTGGCAACAAATTCTTTCAGTTTCTGTTTGCTATGAAAAGTCTTAATTTCACCTTCATTCACAAATGAGAGCTTTGCAGGATATAATATTCTGGGCTGGCAGTTTTTCTCTTTTAGTACCTGGGCTATGTCTCGCCATTCCCTTCTAGCTTGTAGGGTTTCTGATGAGAAGTCTGCTGTGAGTCTAATTGGGGATCCTCTAAGAGTAATCCGACGTTTCTCTCTTGCACATTTTAGGATCTTTTCTTTCTGTTTCACTGTGGTGAGTTTGATTACAACATGTCGTGGTGAGGATCTCTTTTGGTCATGTTTATTAGGGGTTCTATAAGCTTCCTGTACTAAGATGCCTCTGTCCTTCTCCAAACCTGGGAAATTTTCTGCTAGTATCTCACTGAAAATGCCTTCTAATCCTTTCTCCCTCTCCATGCCTTCAGGAACTCCTAGAACGCGAATGTTGGGTTTTTTAATAGTATCCTGTAGATTCCCGACAATATTTTTTAGATTTCTAATTTCTTCTTCTTTTCTTTGGTTTGCCTGTTTCCTTTCCTGTTCTCTGTCTTCTAAGTCCGATATTCTCTCTTCTGCTTCGCCCATTCTGTTTTTAAGGCTCTCTAATGTGTTTGTCATTTGATCTATTGAATTCTTCATTTCATTATGATTTCTCGTCACTATGACAGTTTCATGTTCCACTAGTTGTTTCATTTCATTTTGATTCCTCAATATTTCATTTTCACAAGAGAGATTTTCTATCTTGTCCATTAAGGATTTCTGTAGTTCAAGAATTTGTTTTTGAGAACTTCTTAATGTTCTCATCAATTTTTTGAGATCTGCTTCTTGCATTTCTTCAATCTCATCATCTTCTTAATCTTGAATTGAGGTGTCTTTTTCATTTGGGGGCGTCATAGTGTCTTCCTTGTTCTTGTTACCTCGGTTTTTGCGTTTGTTGTTTGGCATGTTGGAGATATTTGGTTTCTTCACTGTGGTGTTTTTTCTTGTTACACTATGGCTCTATATTAAGTGGACTGTCTGCTTCTGGTGGAGCCTTAGAGGCTTGAGATGGGTGTGGACTGAGAGCTGTGTTTGGTTCCTCAGGGTTGAGGGTGTGTCAAAGATGACACTCCCAGGTTAGGCGTGGTAAATCTCTCTTTCTTTTTTTTTTTTTTTGATTCAAAAGGGACGTAATTCCACACAGCTGAACGTACTTTCAGGTAGTTAGCAGGCAAATGATATACCCACAGGAGCCAGAGATTAGAAGCTCTTTCCCAAGGACCACACAGGGAATCTCTGCTGCCCTCAGTGTGGGCTCCATTTCTCCTGCAGTCACCCACTGGGTTGCCAAGTTAGATGCTAATCTCCTGTTATTTCACCCCTCCCCCCAGAGTCAGGTTTTTCTGCTAGGCTCAGGGCCGGTGCAGACCTGAGGTCGCCCTGCTTATGACGTATCTCCAAAATGGCGCCTGCTCTTTGTCTTGCTCGCCTTTGAGAGGTGAGAGGAGAGAGAGAAACTCGTGTCCGTATTGGTCACTTTTTTTTTTTTTCCTCTCTCTCTTCTAGTTAGCCTGGTGAACTTTTCCCCATGGAGTTTCAAGCCTCGTTCCCTCTAGCCTCCTCTTTCCGCTTGCCCGCTGGTGTCTCAGGCTATGGAGGTTCGGCTCACCTCGCGTTCCAGCGCTGGTGCGTTGAGTCTGCCGCTGGTGTCCCGAACTTGGGCTCCCACGCTCTCCACGCAGGTCCACTTTGAATCACTAGTTCTGGAAGAGTTTCCTCTGCTGTTTCTTCCCCTACTCTTCCTTGACCCTGCAGTATCTCCACTTATATTAACATGTGTCTTGACGAACTATCAATGTGCTCCCTTCCTATTCCGCCATCTTGCCGCTCCTCGATCATTGTAACATTTAAGATGGCATTTTTACCTCCAGTTTTAATGGGATTTGGAGTCCCATGACAAGTATTTAAACTGTACCCTTAAAAGTACTTCTGTAGGAATATGTGTAGAACTATACAGCTTTACAAACTTCCTCCTCCTTCTCTTTACTCCCACTCTTATTTTTTGCTGAGATCTACATTCAATTGAATTTATACCCATATGATTAACTCTATGTTAAGTAAAGTGTTCAACAAATAGTATGAAGAAAAAAAAAAGATGAAAAAACAAAGAAAACAAAACTGTTCCTCGAGTTAAGACAAGGGCAACTCAAGTCATCCCTTCTTGAAGTGTCAATTTCACTTCTACAGATTTCATTTTAGGTGCTCTAATAATTCTCACAGATCAGGGAGAACATATATTTGTCCCTTTGGTACTGGCTTATTTCACTAAGTATGATGATTTTCAGATTCACCCGTTTTGTTGCAAATCACAGATTTCTTTCTTTTTTTTTTTTTTACCACTGTGTAGTAGTCCATAGTGTACATATCCCATAATTTCTTTAGCCAGTCTTCAATTGATTGGCATTTAGGTTGATTCCATGCCTTTGCTATTGCGAATTGAACTATAATAAACATGGAGGTGCAGATAGCTCTTTTGTTCACTGATTTCATTTCCCTTGGGTAAATTCCCAGGAGTGGGATAGCAAGTTATATGGTCTGTTTATATTCAGATTTTTGAGGTATCTCCATACGGTCTTCCATAGTGGCATTACCAGTTTACATTTCCACCAACAGTGTATTAAGGTATCTTTTCCCCCACATCCTCACCAGCATTTGTTGTTGATTTCTGCATTAAAGCCATTCTTTTTTTTTAAAACTTTTATTTAATGAATATAAATTTCCAAAGTACAGCTTATGGATTACAATGGCTCCCCCCCATAACTTCCCTCCCACCTGCAACCCTCCTCTTTCCTGCTCCCTCTCCCCTTCCATTCACATCAGGATTCATTTTCAATTCTCTTTATATAAAGAAGATCAGTTTAATATATTAAGTAAAGATTTCAACAGTTTGCACCCACATAGCAACACAAAGTGAAAAATACTGTTGGAGTACTAGTTATAGCATTAAATCACAGTGTACAGCACATTAAGGACAGAGATCCTACATGATACTTTAAAAAAATTGATTAATTTTCTATTCAATGTCCAATTTAAAACCAAGTTTTTAAAATTCATTTTCAATTATCTTTATATACAGAAGATCAATTCAGTATATACTAAGTAAAGATTTCATCAGTTTGCACCCACACAGAAACACAAAGTGTAAAAATACAGTTTCAGTACTAGTTATAGCATTACTTCACATTGGACAACACATTGAGGACAGATCCCACATGAGACGTAAGTACACAGTGACTCCTGTTGTTGACTTAACAATTTGACACTCTTGTTTATGGCATCAGTAATCTCCCTAGGCTCTAGTCATGAATTGCTAAGGCTATGGAAGCCTTTAGGGTTCGCCAACTTCGATCTTATTCCGACAGGGTCATAGTCAAAGTGGAAGTTCTCTCCTCCCTTCAGAGAAAGGTGCCTCCTTCTTTGATGGCCCCATTCTTTCCACTGGGGTCTCACTCGCAGAGATCTTTCATTTAGGTCTTCTTCTTTTTTTTTTTTTTTTTTTTTCCAGAGTGTCTTGGCTTTCCATGCCTACAATACTCTCATGGGCTCTTCAGCTTAAGGCATTCGGATATATGGAAGTCATTCTAATCGGGGTGAGGTGAAACTTCATTGTGGTTTTGATTTGCATGTCATGGATAGCTAGTGATCCTGAACATTTTTTCATGTGTCTGTTGGCTGTTCGGATTTCCTCCACTTTTGAAAAATGTTTGTTTAAGTCCTTTGCCTATCTCTCCACTGGGCTGTTTATTTTGTTGTTGTGGAGTTTCTTGATCTCTTTATAGATTCAGGTTATTAATCCTTTATCAGTTGCATAGTTTGCAAATAATTGCTCCCATTCTGTTGGTTTCTTCTTCACTTTTCTGTTTCTTTTGCCGGCAGAACCTTCTCAATTAGAGTAATCTCATTTGTTAATTTTGGCTTTGACTACCTCTGCCTCTGGGGTATTTTAAAAGAATTCTTTGTGCCAATGTCTTGCAAGGTTTCCCCAAAGTTTTATAATAATTTGATGGTATCAGGTCATAGATTTAGATCTTTAATCCATGTTGAGTGGATGTTTGTGTAAAGTATAAGATTGAGGTCTTGCTTCATACTTCTGCATGTGGAAATCCATTTTTCCCACTACCATTGTTAAATCCTTGCTCCAGGGCTTGGTTTTAGCTCCTTGGTCAAATATAAGTTGGCTGTAGATGTTTGGATTGATTTCTGGTGTTCTATTCTGTTCCATTGGTCTATCCATCTGTTTTTTTGTACCTGTACCATGCTGTTTTGATTATAACTGCCTTGTAGTATGTCTTGAAATCTGGTTTTGTTATGCTTCGGCTTTGTTTTTTATAGTATCAGACTGCTTTAGCAATTCGAGGTCTCTTGTGTTTCCATATGAGTTTTAGTATAATTTTTTTTGGATCTGAGAATGCTTTTGGTATTTTGATTGGTATCACATTGAATCTGTAAATTGCTTTCGGAAGAATGGACTTGGGCCATCCTCCACTGCACTCCCGGGCCACAGCAGAGAGTTGGCCTGGAAGAGGGGCAACCGGGACAGAATCTGGTGCCGCAACCAGGACAGAATCCGGTGCCCTGACTGGGACTAGAACTCCGTGTACCGGCGCCGCAAGGCAGAGGATTAGCCTCGTGAGCCACGGAGCCGGCAGATATTTTCAATCTCACCATTTGGGATGTTAAAGAATCCAAGATCATCTCATCTTCCAAAATGCATTATGTAAAAGAGAAAAAAATTAGTACGTAACATATGTGGCATTGACTTATGTAATCCATTTTGAGTATTTCTCTTTTTCATTGTTAATGTCTCCAGTTGACAACTGACTACTTAGGGTCAGTGCAATTCAGCAAAGGTGTTACAGTTTCCTTAAAAAGATGAGCATGTTAAATGCATATTCTTGAAGATAATCATAGATACAGAATGCATGGTTTTGGGTTTATTTATTTTTGCTGTAGAGTACAAAGTAACATAGATAATTAAGGTAACTATAGGAATATTCAAAGTGAAAAAATATTTGACTCTTTTGCATGACCTGATTAATCATTTCAAGTGATTTGAACTTTACTGAATTAGAATAATTTTCTATTTTGGTATATAGTGTAGATATGCCAAGTTTTACCACCTTAGGACAGAATATATAGTTTTAAGTCAAAGGAAATGGTAAATACCACTTCTCTTTCATAACTGGATTGGTAGAATATAGGTTCCAAGCCTCTAGGGTGCAGGAAAACAGAGCTTGCTTGTTGCTGCCATGTCGTATCCAGCAGACTTTTGAGTTTTCAGTTAAAGTTTCCGATTCCCATTTTCTCTATTAGCAGTAAGCTACACTCATGTAATATTTATTTACCCACTAATTAATTTCATGCTTGTTTGTAGGGCACTATATTAGATGAATTAAGAAAAGGAGAGTATTAAAAAATGAGCCAGATATGAATTTGCTATTAACTTAGACCATACAATGGAGAGGAAATAAATTCCCTAAAGTGGAACAGACAAAGTGCCATTTGAGAAGTCATTATTGATGGGTAGGTACTGAGAAATATCAAAGAGGTGTCATTTGAATTTATTTTTGAAGGTTAGGTAGGGTTGGAGCATATTGGAACAGAAGAATGATCACGCCAGGCACAGGCCTCTACCAGTCTATAAACAAAGGGTATGTAATTATGAATGTGCTGGATGGAAGAGTGAAGAGGATGAAACTTCTTTTGAACATGTTCTATATGTTGAGAAATGTGCTTTTCAAAACCCATCTCCTTTAATGGTGAAGATAATCTTTTAAATTTGGTAGTATTAGCCCCAATTAAAAATAAAAATACACTTCAGTGTGTGCTGGTTCCTCAAACTATTTTTAATAGTCCTAATTCACCTATCAACTTTGTCACGTATAGGATGAGTATCCCATATCTGAAATGCCTGAGATGAAAAATGTTTTGCTTTTCAGTGCTTTTTTTGGGGGAGGGGTGTAGAATATTTAAATTGACTTTACCAGTTGAACACTCTTATCTGAAAGTGCAAAATGCAAAATGTTTAAAATTGGGAAATGTTTTTAGTTCCATGTCATTGTTCAAAATTGTTCAGATTTCAGACCAATTGGATTTTGTACTTTTGGATTAGAGTTGCCTGACTGGCACTCTGCTCACACGATCATTATTTTGTTTTCTTTTCATGAGGCATGATAGGGTTAACAGTGTGTCTGATGTCCGTGGTCTGACATAAATCACACTGATGGTAAGGCGAACCTTTCTCAGAAGAACATTTCAAATGCACTGCAACATCTAGGACCTGAAGTGCCTATGCAATCCTTTATGAATTCTGCCCAATATGGTGCCAGCTTTGCTTAATTTTACCACCAAAGAAGAAAGAAGGAACTGCTGGCACTGTGGCTCAACAGGCTAATCCTCCGCCTTGCGGTGCCGGCACACCAGGTTCTAGTCCCAGTCAGGGCACCAGATTCTGTCCCGGTTGCCCCTCTTCCAGGCCAACTCTCTGCTGTGGCCCGGGAGTGCAGTGGAGGATGGCCCAAGTGCTTGGGCCCTGCACCCCATGGGAGACCAGGAGAAGCACCTGGCTCCCGGCTTCGGATCAGCGCGGTACCCAGGCCGCAGTGCGCCGGCCGCGGCGGCCATTGGAGGGTGAACCAACGGCAAAGGAAGAGCTTCCTCTCTGTCTCTGTCTCTCACTATCCACTCTACCTGTCAAAAATAAAAAAATAAATAGATAAATAAAAAAGAAAGAAAAAGAAAAAAAAAAGAAGAAAAAAAAAAAAGAAGAAAGAAGGAACTGACCTCAAAGCTTTCCCCTTCTCTAAGGGAAATTATAAAAGTGGCCAAAATATTGTATCCAAGAACCAGAATATACATAGTTAATAAGGAATCCTTGGACTATTTTGTAACTCGCAAGCCCTAAATGCCTATCACATTGCTTATCTCAAAAGAATCAACATTGAATCTATTCAACAAATGGTATAATCATTCATTTTTTAAAGTCCTGTAATGATCTGAAATTCAAATCAAATCTCTCTTTTTTAATGAACAAGGCAATGATTTTTTTTAAAAATTAAGTTTTTTTAAATTTTTTTTTTTTTTAATTTTGGGCGTGAGAGAGCTTCCATCACTGGTTCACTTCCAAAATGCTGCCCCTGCTGGGAACTTAATCCAGGTCTCCCACATGGGTGGAAGGAAACCAATTTCTTGAGCCATAAAATTTGCTCCCATGGTCTGCATTGGTGAGAAACTGGAGTCAGGAATTGGAGCCTGAAATCAAAAACAGGAACTCTGCTGCCAGATGTGGCTGTATTAACTCCAAAACTAAATGCCTGCTCCCCAAGGAAATATTTTTTGAATATATATATGTATATATTTATTTATTTTACAGATAGAGTAAGACAGTGAGAGAGAGAGAGAAAAAGAAAGGTCTTCCTTCCGTTGGTTCACCCCCTAAATGGCCGCTATGGCCGGAGCCACGCCGATCTGAAGCCAGGAGCCACATGCTTCCTCCTGGTCTCCCATGCAGGTGCAGGGGTCCAAGCACTTGGGCCATCCTCTGCTGCCCTCCGGGCCACAGCAGAGAGCTGGACTGGAAGAGGAGCAACCGGGACTAGAATCCGGTACCCATATGGGATGCCGGTGCCTCAGACGGAGGATTAACCAAGTGAGCCATGGCTCTGGCCCCAGGAAATATTTTGTGAGCACACATGTTGTTCTCCCAATGTCACTCCCTGATGTGGTTTGTGATGTTTGTATCCCACAAAACTCCTGTTGAAATTTATTTGCCAATGTAACAGTATAGCGAGGTACTCCTAATGTTTAGGTCACAAACCTTCTCCCTCATCCCAAAAAGGGCTCTTGGAAGTGGGCTCTTGTTCCTTTTGCTTCCTGGCTGTGAGGACCCAGGTTTCCTCCCCTCCAGAGAACTGAGCCTGCAAAGTTCCTTCAGAGACGCGCAGAATGGTCTTAAGAGACATCAGACCCGGTGTCTTGACCTTAGATTCCCCAGCTTCAGAAGGCACTCCAATAAATTTTTATTCTTTACATACATGGCTGCCTGTGGCATTCTGTTACAGGAGGACAACACCGACTAGGATCTTCCCCTACTGCACTATTCCTGCTGCATCGCAATCCTGAGAGCAGGCAGTGGGGCAGGAATGTGAGCGTAGACAATGTTGCTGTGGCCAGGTGCTATGGGAATGTAGGGATCTAAATGTCAGGTTCAGGTAGCTGTGACCCCATTCTACCTTACCTCCTAAAAATATTTTGTCAGCATGGTCTTTAGGCAGTGAATATGGTGTGGATATGTGCTTTAAATACATTGAAATCTAGAAGGCTGGGACCAGCTTAGTAGCAACTGAAATAAAAGACAGGAAAAAATAATGCAGTAAAGATAAAGCAAGAATGCAACCAAACTTGACAAAGGGCTAGATGTGAAGGGTAAGGGAAAGGGAAGTCTGTGATAATTTAAGGGTCTGAAGCCCAATACTAGGAGGATGATAGTATTGCAATTACTGTTAGAGATCCAAGAGCGAACTAGGCTCGGGCAGATAAGGAGGTGTTTTGTTTTGTTTTTTTTTTTTTTTTTTGGTGTGGCTATAGAAGTCTTGGTAGGGCATCTAGATTATTTCAGCCTTAAATAATTGGGAAATTGAGACTAGAACTCTTGGAGAGAGCTTGGAGCTAAGGCTACATACATAGGGGTTTCCAAAAACTCATGGAGAATGGAATTAAAAGATAAAGTTTAATTTGATGCAAAGATTTTAAAATTCCCATGTAGTTTTTTATTATATGCATTTCCATGAACCTTTTGAAGACCTCTTGTATTTGTGAGTCAAATGTTACTGGTGTTAGTTGGAGGTATGAAGTTGCCCCAAGGATAAAATTGTGTGTGTGTTTTGTGTGTGTGTTTGTGTGTGTGTGTGAGAGAGAGAGAGAGAGAGAGAGAGAGAGAGAGAGAGAAAGGTTGAAGACTTCCTAATTGCAATATTTTATAGTAAGATCTAAATGTCAATTTGAAATATTAAAATTAACGACAAACTTTCAAAAATATTTGCTATGATATATTACAGCAGCTATTTGCATTTCAATATATTGCCCATTTTATCCTAACATACACAAACATAAGTCTGTAGGATGAGCAATTTATGATGTTGTATAGAACAAATGTTTGATAATACAAGTCAACAAATCAATAGAATTTACAATGGAACCCACTAAGTGTTATATAATGCAAAAATTTGTTAGTTGCTTTATTAAACCAGTGATTGCAAATTAGCGATGAAGTTTCTAATTACTAAAGTCATTTTAAACACTGAAAGACTTCTGAACAAGTTGTATGTATATTAATATATATGTTTTTGAATTAAACAGTTCAAAGATAAAAACTGGTGAAACAGTATTTATTCATCTAAATGAAACACATGCTTAACCATTTCTTGCTGTTATTCTAAAAAAAAATTGCATCTGGGCTGAGAATTTTTATTTCACTTTGTGGCAGTGTGATGTGAATTAATAAAGTAGATAATCAACTTCTGAGACTCCAGTGTTACTGGACTAACAAAGACTTATAATGTGCACGTTTTCAGTAGTTCCAGTGTCATTTTTCACAGTGATCTACAGTAAAAAAGAAGGCGGCCACTTATTTATGAATTGCTTTTAATTTATAGTATCCTTTCTTCTTCATATTTTTCCTCCCACATTTCTCTCATCTGAAGAGCTTATGGATTTATCTTGTGTCTGTCATTTTTCTTCACATGATTTAAAAATAATTAATTGCAGCACTCAGCAATGATTCATGCTTTCTACTGACGTAATTAATGATACACATCAATTTTCCTTCTTAATTGAAGGAGTCACTACAAACTTTTCATTAAATATGTTGAAAGGGCAGACTGTTGTAGTTCAATGACCTTTGGGAATCTAAAGTGGAACTTTACTATGTGACAACTTTCAGGGAAATTGATGCTTCATAAGGAAAGAAAAATGATAAGCTACATTGTAAAATCACCAGGAAAGGTTTTACAGAAAATTTGGCAACTGTCTTAAGTATGATTCAAACTACACTTGGCTGGAGAATAAGGTTAACTGCTCACCATGTCTGAAAAGAAAGCATTTTTTCACAGAAAATGTTAAAGTATTTGGCTACTAATAAAGCTGAAATAAAGAATAGGATGAGATTAGTTGAAAAGCAAGCATGTTTATAGATATCCTAGCATATACATATGAAAAAATGAATAAAATTGATGTTGTCAGTCAATTTGGAATTTTTAAAATTTAGGTAAACACTCACACTCCTTTCAAAGACTCAAGGTCTTTATTTTAGTGACTAACATTGTTGCACAGACAGATGACATGGATACATGTTTGAAAGACAGTATAGAAGAACAAAGAAATCTATCTATTTATTAAACTGTGAAGGCAGAGTGAAATGTATTCTAGCCCTTTTAAAAATATATCTTAGTCGCAACTCTTTCCTGTGTGTTTTATTGGAATTTAGAATTTAATTTGACATTTAACAAAGCAATAGTTAACTCTTTCTCTATATCCAGCTTGGGTAAAAGAACAAATAGGACTCATATGTGACAAGGTTTAAATTATAATATTTTTTTAAAAAGCAACAGTGTGTGCCTCATGTGTTGCAAACTTGATTTTAGCATTTGATGGTACTCCGGTCAGCTGCCTATTAAAAGTGTGATCAGGTACTTTAGACTGTGACTAGCTGTGTCAACAGAAGGAAAGTGGAGGATTAGTCTCTATGGCAACGACAAAGTATCCCTGTTTGTAGACAGACAAATTCTGCTACATCTGAAACTGATTGACAGGTCTATTCCTTTGCAACTGACCCATAGAAATTAGCAAGTAAAAGTTATTATACTGGGTTGTATTGAAGGGTTCTCAATATCTTAAAGTGCTCTTGTAAGTTTTTCTGCAGCATTTGCATGAGAAACCTGGCAGGAATTGTTCTGAGGTTTATATCTATGGTTTGATAGATTCTTTGTGGGGGAGTATTGCTGGTGAGAATAACTTAATTTTCAGTTCTCTGTATGACAGAATTGTTGGAGCATGGATTGAGGGGGGAAAACACACATCAAAGACCCAAAGCTGAATAATATGCCACATTTCAAAATCACAAGACCTTGTAAGAATATTATAAATGAATATATTTTGAAACCACTCTCAAGAAAAAAAATTACTCAAATTAAACAGGAATTATAATTGTAGGAATAAGTTAACATACCTTTTATTTAAGGCTACTGTAAGAAACACTGAGTTCAAATAAAAAACTTATTTAATACAGTAAGAATCATATTTATTTCAGCAAAGGAAATATTTTTTCTTCGTGTTACAGTTATTGTGGTAAAGTAAAACATTTATCATGAAACAAATTAGTATCTGCCTTTAAGATAATTTTAAAACTTTATTTCAGATCATGTGCATTTTGAGAAGGAAGAAATTAATTTCCTTGCTATATTTGGTTTTCTCAAATTTTACTCATTCTAAAATACATTTAGTGCATTTAAAATGAGTAGCATTGGATCTGCTGCGTGTTAACTTTATATTCATAATTGCATATATTTATTATAATTACATATCTTTATTTATATAATATATAGTTTCACATATTTATTATGATCACATACATTTAGAAGTAAAAATAATCAATGATAGGGTCAAGTAAATGCCTTACATTTTTAATTTAAACATGTTTTCTTAATCATCTATCTCTGTAATGTATGTTATTTATTCCTTAGGAATTATTTGCCTGAGAGCAGAGTTTCTTTGTTTTGTATGTGCTTAGTTTGATTACTTTTACAAACCAAACCCAAAACTAGTACAAAATAAAGCAAAAATCCATTGAGGAAAATGAAACCAGAGGTAAAAGGGAATTATAACTAAAATGACTTTTGGCTGCCAAAGTTTGAGGTTCAGTTGACTACACTTGAGTGTATTCATCCTGATAACTTTTGTAAATTGATTATGAATTAAAAAGAAAACCCAGGAATAATATTTCTTACTTTTGAAGTATTCTTTAAGGTAATGTGTTCTTTCTCTTAAAAAGAAAGCATAAAGAAGCCCTGAACTTCAGGGTCCTGGATTTCATTATAGGCTCAGACAGCAAAATTCATCTGCATGGACGACCATGCTCTTCTCTATCTCCAGTCTCCCAAGACACCTGGACTTATCCATATGGTTGGAATATTTGACCTTTTCCATTCGTGAGTCTAATGGAGCTACAATACAATAGGCTATTTCTTTAGAAATTAACATCTTGCATTTCAAATATAAATGCACACATTGTTGAACCCTTTCTTTAGTTAAAAAATGAGAAAGTAGATCTATTTTTGGGTCAGAGGAATGAAACATTTCAATACAACTCTTTTATGTAAATTACCATTATTTAATACAGAGTTACAGCTTTTAAAAAATTCCCATTTTTTCCTCAACTTCCCATATACTGATATTTTTCCTGGAAAATACAATGATTATGCAATGTGTATGCTAATACTACTTCTGGGTTTTTGAAGAGGATGTTTTGTGTATCATAATAAGGATATGATCAAATTAAAGAGTAATTTTCAGTCTGTTTACAGCTGAGACAGTATTGCCTTTCAGTTGTTAACTGTTATTTTGGGGGGAGTCACTAGAGGAGCGCAATTCTTGTTTCCATCCTTATCTTTTTCAATAGGCACAGAGAAGTTTCATTTTAAAAGCCATACTTGTGACTTTAAGACTCGTGTAAAAGTAAAGTAAATAACACTTGCAAATCCAATATTTACATTCTAAAATTCTAAATGAAACTCCGGTCATCACAATTTAGCCTCAAAGCATTTTGGTGTAATCATCTCTGATCAGTTCTCTATTTGAAAATTTTGCAATTTGAAATAGAACGCTGTAATTTTATGCTATAACTCCATTATCTGTTCTTACAGATATAGGCTAACTGAAGTTTTCTATGCAATTTGCATCACTGCCCAGTTGTGTGTAGATGTTTGCTCTCTGAACCTAGCATCTCATTTCTGTGGTGTTCCAGGTATGGATGCCACACTGTGGTTCTGCTGAAATCACCTGTAATGTAATCCTTCAAAGAAGAGCTCATAATTCTCGGGTATTTTATCAATTTCCTCTTCTGCTGTAAATTCACATGGAATGTATAGGAGTACATATTCTAAATATCCATGGTGTTGCTATTTTTAATAATTCTATAATAGTTAACCCAAAAACATGATTTCTTTTTAAAAAGTGAAAATCATTTCTGCTAAGATTTGGAGTATAAGAAGATAATTAAATAATTTTATATAGTTAATTGCTCTGAAAGTGTATATTTTCCATGCTATGAAGTTGTTTATTTATGTTATAATTTGATTTTAAAATCATGTAATTAACAAAATGAAAGTCTTATGTGGGTTTCATTAATGACATCATTTAACTATATAGCATGTGTAGCTTTCATTACTATCAATTGTTTTCTCAATTCAAGGAAGAGCAATTTTGATTTTGAATTTCTTATTATTCTTGTTTTTAAGGCTTGTAAAATTGCAGACAGCATATTTAAGGGAATTTATGGTGAGCTCACATCTTTTTATCTTCACAAAGCTTGGGGTAAAGAAAAAAAGGCTTGCAATTTGATAAGACAAGGTGGACTTTCATATTCAAAGGGTTGGGCCTTAGAGTGCATTGGGTTGACTGATAATTTTGCCTACAGATTGCAGCCTTGGGCTCCTGTGGGGTTTACTGTCAGACTGGGTTGCACCTGGCTACCTTTTCAAGTTTCCTGAAAACAGAGATGGGGAGCTTGTGATGTTGGTAAGGTACCAGCAGAACACAAGCAGTGTTGGTATGGCCAATCCATAATTGCTGCTTGAAACACAAGGGAGAACACTTCCCCCTTTTAATATTATAGAGATTAAAGTGCTTTGTAAGAAAGAAGATCTACAATTTGAAACAAGGCATGTAAGTTAAAGCTGCCTTGGGCAGCTTTAAATTATGTAATTCACACTTGCACCAGATGCTGCTGGAGGAATTCCTTGGTTTCTCATTAACATGGAGCAGTCCCCTTGGACTTCACACATAGTGGCCACTCACAAGCACATACACATTCATGCAAATGCCAGGAACGACGAACTGCATGCTTCCAACTGTACAAGTTCCAACAGAGGAGAGTTAAGAAAATGATTCGTTTCAAGGAGACGAGCTGCCATTAAACACCTGTCATCCTTTGCTCAGGGTGCTTGGTGAAAGCCTCAGTGTTCTTGGTTGGAATGGATGTCCTTAATCAACTTGGCTAATTGTTTAGTGATGTCATTTTAGGAGTTTATTCAAAATCCACTTAGGAAGATGCTACTTAGACATGGATAATGTGAATTTTCTTTCCTGGAGAAACTCAGGGGGATAAAATGCTAATTTCTGTTGATAGCTTTTGATGTAAGAATGCTTAGATTTATAGAATGATAGCATCACTGTTCACATAAAGATTTATATTAATAAATATTTTGGTTTGTTTTTCAATTATAAATGAATTCCTCTTTCTCTTTGCCTGAGTTTGTGGAGAGATCTTCCGTTTTTCCTTTTATTCGCTCACTTAGTTTTTCACATGGTCATCCCATGAATTCTTTGAGTAGGAAGTTTTGAGGGGTCCTGACTTTCCAATCGCAGTGCAGACTTAGAATTTTCCTGGCTAGTGTCAAATCCCTTATGTTTTTGTCCAGAAGTACGGAACTCCTTTTCTCTTTCCCAAAGCAAAAGAATGGAACAACCTGGAGACTGAATTCAACCTATCGCAAATATGTTTATGACTACACTATGACTTCTTCTATGTAGTCAAAATCAATAATGTAAGGCCGCTGAAACATCTGTATTTGTTTGCATTTTTAGCTTGCATCTATTACCTAGCTACCTGCTGCTCAGCCTGTACATTTTTTACTCATTCGCCTTTCTTTCTCTTTGGTTCTCTCTACAAAATAATTTTCACTTTGGTCATAGTAATACACTAACTGTATAGCTTTGTGAGTGGATATTAAAGTTATTTTGCTTTGAAAGAGAAGGTACTCACTATGGGGGCAAGGATAGCAATTTCTTAAGGATGGCCATGGGCCAGTTGTGACTCTGCTTATTATGAATAATGCAACTTTGACTAAGCTGCAAAATATATTCACCCTTGCAATATGTAAAATTTGTAAAAGTCAAACATAACTGTAGTAGTTATTTAAAAAGTACCTTTTCCAAAGGAGAAATATTTGGAAATAGAAATTTTATCATGATAAGGTATGGGGTTGACAGATGTAGTAGCATCCAGTCCAATACGAACTGAAGTTTTTTTCAGTAAACATTTATAAAAAATAATAATTTTTAATTCTTCTTCATCCTCCTCCTCATCACCACCTAATTAGTTCCTAAATATACACATCACTGTGTAAGGGAGATACGGCTTCTCTTGCAGCATTTTACTCTTTTTAAATATAAATAAAGGGCATTCAAATGAATAGACATACTGGCAAAAATAATTTGATGCCTCATGAAAGCATATATATTTCTTTCTCTCTGTCTCTCTCTTTTCCTCGCTCTCTTTCTCCTTCTCTCTCCCTCTCTCTCTCGTACTCACACACACACACATAGTTTGTCTATATTTGTCAGTAGAAGTAATTATTGTTAATGCATTAGACTTAGGAGGATTTGGATTAGTGCCTTGTAAGTGGTCAAGCTTTCTTTAAGGAAAAGTGTCTCAGGCAATTTTTGTAGGAAAAACAGATTTCTAGGAATTAAGGATTTGGTTAATGGGATATAATGAAGATTTACCTAAGAGTAGTATCTTTTCTTAGAAGTTAGATTATGACAAGTATAAATTAGAGCCAACCTTGTATACCAAAAATTCAGAAGCATCTATAATTTTAAAAAATTTGATAAGAGAAGGGATAATTTATGAAAAGGAGGTTTTAAAAAATCATGTTTGCACAACGATTCCATAACTTGATCAAATTCTTTAGAAATACTCTTTCTGACATGTCGATGAACCCATTGATGAATTGAATTGTTCCATGAAGAGACATAATTCTACACTTAAAGAAATTCAAATAGAGAGCATATTACTGAAGTTTAGCTTCAAGAAATCATTCTGTCCTATGCAAATAATTTCTCTTGTTATCTTCCTAACATCATTCAAATGTACTTTTGTAAATTATACTCTTCCTGGAACTATTAAAATAATCTACGAATTCTGATTCTAGTTACAGCTGTCACTTAATGTATTCCTGATAAATTGTCACACTTGAAACTTTGTTCTTTTTCTCAGTTTAAAATTGCACAATGTTAGTGAAATGTTTAGACAAGCAACCTTATGAAGGAAGAAGTGTAGGTTAAAATAAACGTAACATTATATAATTTTGTGTTGTCTCTGCAAATAGTTTAAAAATAAGAGAATAAAATTACTCATTTGACATTTCAAAGCATTGAAACAAGCCTTGATCATACCTATAGTTATCATGAACTCCCACGATCCACCTTGGGAGAAAAAATCTTTACCTAGTAGTTGGAATTCATCATTTACTGATTATAACAGCTGTATTTCCTAATTTGAAGTACCTTGTTAACCCCTAATTTTTTCTGTTGGAACATAGTTTTATAATTTTCTCATGCTTTGTACGTAGATCTACCAAATTTAGAATATAGACTGAAAATATATTGCCAAACTCGAGAACTGTGAGGTGTATAATTGCTATAAATATTCACATAAATGGAAAAGTTCAGTACTCTTCTGAATTTTTAAACACTGGGATAACTGGTACATGTGGTTTAAAAATTAGAATTTGAGTTTGAACTTTCGAGTACTTAGATGGCTTTCCTTCCATCAACATACATCACTTTTGGTTTTTCTGAGGGTTCTTTCGATTATGAATGTGATGTATTTACAGTATGTATTGCTATTTCAAATGTATCTAAAATATTAGGAGCTTCTTTCATCTGTATTACAGTACATACTCAGGGATTTCTGAATATATCCTAAAGCCTTAATACCTGCATCTTCTCTCAGGTAGATATTTATTAATGCAATTCAACCTAGCAACACTCAAAGTCTGTAGTGTTCATGCACCCTGTGGCTGTGCAGTATGTGGCTTGCATTCAGAGAAACCTGATGTCTGGGTGTCAGAGAGCATGTGTTCAAAGGTGCCCCACAAGTGGTTGTTAACAGTGTTAATAAATGAGGACTATAATTAAATGCAGTAAAGAGTTAAATAAAGCTAGAAATCAAACGGATTTTAGTTTCTCTACTCATGGTTCTCAAAAATACGATTATAATTTAAACTGCTTTCTCATTTGATATATTTTTTGGGTACAAAAAGATTTCTTTGTATGCGTTTGGAAATCTGGGAAGTGGATTGGAAACATCTGGGAAACCACAGATTTTAGAAACGGTAAGTGATGCTGGCAGTTTCCCGGGAAAGGAGAGTAAGGATCGCAGTCAGCAGGCCTCACGCTCCTGTTCCTCCTGGTCATAGGGGTGAGCTGCAGGAGAATCTGAAATGTGATCAGGAGAAACACCCATGCACGATTTATCCCCTGGTGCAGCTTCCCGGGCGCCCCACACTGTCACAGAGCCGACTGCACAGGCTGGCTGCCTCACCAAGCCTCCGTCTCCTCGGGCACCCGTGTTCCAGAGCGATTCAGTGCTTGCGCATCACGAGGTCTCAGTGGTCATTTGCAATGTGTGAGAGGCAAATTGCATCAGGGATTAGAATCCCAACCCTGAAAGGAAAGCAGGAAAGAACAAAACAAACAAACAAATACCAAAACCCAAAACCTCAAACAACCTCACAGTCACTATATTTTTCAGAAAGCAAAAATTATAATGAAATGAGATATGAGTAATAGTTATATGGTGTAAGGGCACTTTGGGACTAAAATGTGAATTGAGTCTAAATGGACAACGGGGACTCTTGACAAGATGTGAGTTCAGATATTCTTGGTCGAGGACAAATTGTTTTCTGGGATTGATCTTGATTATAAATGCAGATTTTGATGAAAATGTGTTCAAATATTGCATATTTTTATTTTCACATATTTAGATAGCAATGAAACTTTTTATCCATAGGTAATTTTACTAATGCAAGGTTTTGTAATTTTGCTGTCATATGCCCAACCCTAGGAGAAACTGTAATTTAAGAATGAAACGCCATTCGTTTTTAAGGTTTCAGTTCTGAAAATGCTTGCTTTGTTATTGTTTCCCAAAATTCTCAGGGAATGAAAGGTGATATTACTGAAAGTTTCCAGTTTACATAGAAGAATTTTCATAGTTTATGTTTTTGTTTCATTGTATCGGCTGACATTATGATTTGAATATTTCTGAATCTTCCATTCTTGCAATAAGTTCAAAATTTCAGAGATGGAAATTCCAAATTTTCTAATATGCACACACTTGGTGCCTTCCTGAGATTAGACTATCTGGCCAAAATTTCCATGTACTATGCAATAAATCCATTCTCTCTCAAAGTATATTCTGAATGTAAAAATGAAAATAGACATTTATATGCAGCCTGAACTGGAAAAAGGTGCTGATACTGTAATTAATATTGTACCATAATATCTTTTTAATCTATCATGCTGGCTTCTGCCCTTTATGCTATGTCAGAAAGGAGTGTAATGTATGAGGGTGTCTGAGCATCAGCTTGGATTTGGTGGAAAGCGAAGCATCATGACATTTAACGTGATTAAGCTAGATATGGATTCAAGTTTATTAGCTTTTACACAGATGAATGTAAAACCAATGATGATAAAACTTCAACTATTTGTGAAGTGATTGATTCCTGGGTTATTTTAAACCTCAATTTGAATAAAAGCATTTGGTTTTCTTTAAGAATGAACAGGATTCTCTGACTTTGTAATGTTTCCTAGGAAGGTAAACCACAATATTAAAACATCAGGAGATCCAAAATTTTAGGAGAAAAAGGGGAGATCACATTATAAAATCAGAAACGAATTGATATAAATCTGATTTAAAACAGCTGTTTCTGGGATTAGTGCAGAGTGCCTTTTCAAGTCCTGAGAAAGACATGTCTTCCTTTTTTCAGACCAGAAGGGGGCACTAGTGGTCCATTTTTAATAACAGCTTATCTTTTGTTATATGACATTTGATCATAAATAAATACAGTTTCTATTTAACTCTAAGGCAATTGAATGAAAAATCAAGAACGTAAATATCTATCGTTAGGTTAAAAAGTTAAAATAATTAAAAGTTTGTATGCAAATGTAATCATCTGTGTCTTTCTATCATTTAAAGATATATAAAATTAAGAAGTTCTATTGTAGCCAGGCATAACAGTACCAATTCTTATTGCTTAATGCTCAGGCTAATGACTGTAGGGATGGGGTAGATTAATTTTACACACACACACACACAATTTGGTGAACTATGTTTTAATTTCAGTACTCCCCAAAGCACTGAAAGTAGTCAGCACTCAAAGTGAAGGTGCTTTCCTATTTGTAAAACTTGTCATATCAGTATTTATTTTCAGTGTGAATTGTGACTTGAAATAAATGAACATAATACAGTATGCCATAGTTTTCCATTTGATGAAATATATGCACACTTGATGGGATGACTGCTCTTTACATCTATCTAGAAACGCATTGAAGGTTACCACCTACAGTGGTGATTCTGCTCATTTGCTGGCAACTCTCTATGTACAGGTTATGGTCTTAGAACAAATGTCACTGGACAATGTGGTCTTCCAACCCCACAAACTGAGTAAGTGAGGGAGTTCAGAGATGCAACAGGAGAGGAGCTAACTGTTCCCATTCTAGTTTTAGAAGGCAGGGCTGCGAGTACCTTAAGAAAGAAGACAGATGAAAGCTGGCAGGCTTCCATTTTCAGAAAGTGCAGTTTTCTGAATTTAGCAAAAGTTCCTCCTCCCCCAGAGCTCCCTGTGTAAGTGTTGGGATGTTGAGACATGCATCATGTTTTACATTTCACTTTAAGTTTTGCAGAAAATCATATGGCTAAGTAGTACTTGTATTATAATGGAAAAAGGTGTGAGGAAAACCCTCCAAAAACGAAATCCACTTGTCAGTTTGAATTTGACATGTTTTATTACATAGTAAAACCTGTCAGCTAAAATTTTGAAGATTTACACCTAAGTTGTGACTGAAAACAGGTAATTGTCCTTTCAAAACAGGTATTTTGAGTATATAAATGGAAATTTTGGTAGCTGTGTGCTTGTAGAGTTATCTATTTTGCTTGCAAAGTGAATTTAAAAATGTTAAGAAATGTTTCTGGCATTTAGAACATACTGGGAATAGCATAAGAGAATAAGAACTCAGGAAACCTGCATTTTAACAAAAGTTTACAGACTTATATTTGAATTTTGGCCAATCAACTCACAATGACATTAGTTCATATTAAACTTTTCTAATTTTCAATAATACTATTTAATTACTATGTAATAAAAAATTTAAGAATGCATTTTTATTTGATTTGATATTAATAAGAAACAAAACATTATCACCAATGCTAAAATGTTTTCTAGATTTTAAATATATAATTTGACACAGAAAAAATATTTTCCCATTTGGAATCCATTTTTTCTGTCAAGCTGAAGGTGATGTGTTGAGTTTCTGGATCTTAACAGCCGAGTCTGGGAGTTCTTTTAATATAAAAAAAAAATGAGGCTAGGAAAAATATTTTCTTGCTATAGTGGGACCACCAAATTTCTTTTGGGTCTCTTGTTTTAAAAGACTATCATTACATTGCTCTCTCTCTTGAACTATGTGTGTGTGTGTGTGTGAGAGAGAGAGAGAGAGAGAGATAGAGAGAGATGCTGGGAAGAAATAATCAAGGTTAGAAAGAAAGGGTGAAAGGCTTAAAAAAAGGAAGGAAAGAAAAAAGTGTACATCAGAAGGGAAAATAAAAGTGGAGAAAGATAAGGAGAGAGAAAGTCTTGGAGAGCTGTGCACATTTTGCTGAGTCAACATTGGTGGCTTTTGGTACTGACAGGAACAGTGTGATCCTGGCATCAGCTTCCACGCAGCACACTCAGCTTTCAGAACAACACGATTGCAAGAATCTGTGTGACTCAGAGGATAGTTCTGGCATGGAGTTTGTGAGAAAAGCAAGTTTTGCTTTTGTATTGCTCTTCAAGTATAAAAGAAAATTCCGTTTCTGCCAACATAGATAAAAAGCTATCCAATTATTACAACGCCAGCTTTCTCTTTACAAATATCAAATGTAATTAAAGCAAAGAGCTAAATATTATAGAGAAAATAAGGGGGAAACTTTGGCTGTTGGGAATTGGCTTGGTATGGGCTTTGTGGATGGATGGCAGTTGCTAAATTGTACCAACTCTGTTTTACGTTTTTCAGCAGCCTTCAAGGCTGAATTGTTGGTTGGCCTGTTCTTCGGCATTAGAGGAAGCCATGAAAGAATGTATCATCTGCTCAAATATTTTTCCCACCTGGTAATTTTTCATCAGCCTCTTCTACAACCAGGCTATTTTGGCTGTGAATAGTCACAGAATAAGAACTTCTCATCCAACATTGTGTGTGTCTGGACTGATTAGTGATTCTCATTGGCTTGGTCTATATTCATCTGGCCTCTCCCTAAATGGCTGTGACTAATTTGTGTGTGTGTGTGCGCGTGTGCGTGTTTCTTTTACTGGTGTTTGCTATTGCTTAGCTTACCCTATTTTCCTTCAATGCCTACTTAAATGCTTTCTTATCTTATCCTTAAGCAAAATGTCAAATTCTTGGCAGACAAAACATTGTACTTCCTTGAATAAAAGCAAGGCAGTATCCATTCCAGTTCTGTATCTACTCAAGTGCTAGTGTGCATCCTTCAGACCTTCAGTAAATACTGAGCATTCATGTGAAATATTGCATTGTTACCAACAGCAGCAGAGAGTTGATCGTATATGTATGTATTTGAGGATATGTCAAAATGTTTTTTGGAAAGAAAGAATTAAAAGGTAAGTTAATTTTAGTGCAAACTTGTTTGAAATTCCATGCATAACTTTTATAATTATTCATAATATGCATTTTCCATGAACATTTGAGACCACTCATATTTGGTGATTATTATTATTTTTTATTTTATTTTTTTATTTTTTTTAATTTTTTGACAGGCAGAGTGGATAGTGAGAGAGAGAGACAAAGAGAAAGGTCTTCCTTTTTGCCGTTGGTTCACCCTCCAATGGCCGCTGCGGTAGGCGCGCTGCGGCCGGCGCACCGCGCTGTTCCGATGGCAGGAGCCAGGTGCTTCTCCTGGTCTCCCATGGGGTGCAGGGCCCAAGCACTTGGGCCATCCTCCACTGCACTCCCTGGCCACAGCAGAGAGCTGGCCTGGAAGAGGGGCAACCGGGACAGGATCGGTGCCCCGACCGGGACTAGAACCCGGTGTGCCGGCACCGCAAGGCGGAGGATTAGCCTGTTAAGCCACGGTGCTGGCCACATTCCTCTCTTTTTAAAGGATTTATTTAAAAGGCAGAGTTACAGAGAGGCAGAGAGAGAAAGAGAGGTCTTCCATCGTCTCATTCCCTCCCCAAACAGCTGAAATAGCCAGAGCTGACCCGATCCGAAACCAGGAGCCAGGAGCTTCCTCCAGGTCTTCCACAGGGTTGAAGGGGCCCAGGCATTTGGGCCATCGTCTACTGCTTTCCCAGGCTGTAGCAGAGAGCTGGATCAGAAGTGGAGCAGCTGAATGGGTGCCCATATGGGATCCCAGCACTGCAGGTGGTGGCTTTACCTTTTATGCCACAGCACTGGCCCCTTTCTCTTTTCTTACACAATCCCAGCTGTTGCCTCTACATTGGTATGCCTGGAAGTGACCATTAGGAAAGTAAAATTATGCAACCTCCAAATGCCTGTAAAACTACACCTATGTCCTGAGATGAAAAACAACTAGATTGAGTTAAAAGCAAATAATCACCTAGAATGGTTTGTGTGGTATAATGATTTTCCACATTTAAAGTATTTATGGGAGAAAAATACAATGGAAACTGGTAATAACAGCAGTCAGAGGAAAGGAATTGGTGGGGGATGGGGAGCAGAATAATTTAACGTGCACACCTTGTTAAAAGTCACAGAACAGTGATCAAGTTGGAAAACAGGCAGAAGCTAGGAGTTTTGCTTTTCTCTTTCATCCTTATGTGATTGCAAGGAAAGGTAAATGAGATTTTATACCTTGTTTATACTTTACATGCATCCTGTAAATACGTACAGAAATTATGTGTTAAAAATCTTTTAGAATCAAAGAGTACAGAGTTGCTTAGGACACAAGAAGAAAATTACAGAGTTGATTCATTATTAGTGGCTAGTCTACATTACCTGATCAACAGCAGTATCACACCCCTTTCTCCTTTTATGTCACCTTGGATTCTGTCTCTTACAATGACCACGGACCTTCATCGCGATGCCCTGTAGCTCAATGCACAGGGCTGCTGCCACTTATGATGATGGGCAGGGATATGAGGCGGGGCAAAGGAGAGTGCGTGGATTCGTCCCAGCCAACTCAGAGTTTAAGCTTCCTCAACAAAATGGGAACAGCGGTTTTCGTTTCTTTCCTTTGCTTGGCAGTTTTTGAAGAGCAGCAAAGTAGAAGAACTTATGCTTAGGAACTGAGACATTAATGAAGAAAATATTGGGATAGTAATTAAAGCCAGTGGTGATTTTTGGGACGGGATTGGGGCAAGGGAGTTTTATTATATTTTCACTAGAACAAAAATAAATCCAGTATTCACACTAAACAAAGAGGGAACAAATTTTCAAAAATTACCCTGATAGCTAAAAATTTTGTGAAATTTCACTTTCCTTTAAATTCAAGTACCATTTAATATGTTGAATTTGCTACTTGGAATTTTTTTCTTAATACATCAAGAGGTTACTCTACAGATATGTACAACTAAAATAACAGAAAGGTATATATCAATAGGCTTAAAATACCTCTGGTGCTTCATTCAAGTTTTAATGCCTTGCTAACTTTATAATGCATAACTTTTGCCTTCTATCTTCTTTGTTTTACCTCCTAGATCCCTGTTTTCCCAGAGGTGCAGAAGATCTTTGATCTTCTCAACAGAAAAGATTTTGCCTATCTTATTTTTCAGAAATCCTCTTCTCCCCCAGTATTCATAATTCAAAAGCCCCCTGATGTGACTGTGTCAGTCCCATAAACTCTGGCAGTATCCCTAGTCATTACTAGATGTAGTTTATTTTGTTCAGCTTTGCCTCCCCAGATTTGTTGGGACAATTACAACTAGTCTCCCCTTGCACAGAGATATCATCTCTTACCTCTCCTTGGTCATCATCTCCTCTTCCGATAAGGATTCTAAATATGAGTAGAAGTCATCTTCAGTGCCTATAAATTGGAATCCCGATGGATGACTCCTCCAGAAATATCAGTGAAGGGAAAATGCATTTCTGGGTATCCCAGTTTTCCATAATGTAACACATAGTTGGTGCAGTTACTGCTTTGGTACACTTTTCCTTGTGTAACTGATCATGTAGGAGCATATTTTCCATGTGCATTTTGGTTTGCAGGCTGAGCATGTGTGAGATGTGTGAGTGCGATTGTTTTTTATGAGTTCAAAAGAGTCCAAGAGCCTGCTCCAGCAAGATTGTGATATTAAGTAGATTAAACACAATAAAATATATATCAACCAAGAGATCATTATGTGTGTTTCTGCTCATATATTTCTTATTTACAGACCTATAAGTTTTTGGTTAATAATATACTGAATTCCCACATTTGCTCAGCATTTCTGAGAAATGTACTATAAATATCCTCCTCTGAAAGATCTAAAGAGCACATTCAGGTTTTCATGGAAGTGTAAGTAGGATACTAAAATGGAACTTTTTCCAGCTTCTTATTTCTACCTAAGATCCCATGGTCAGGGACAGAATAAACAACACATATTACACATTTGAATGCAAGGTGCCAGACTTCTATGTGAGATATTCTGTGAGGTTGGAAACATGTATTTTCAGCATGAGTCCACACTCAGCTCTCTGTTATGCAAGATGTGGTTGAAAAGGGTGGTGAAGACTTTTTTGAATCCAGGAGATTTCTTCAGCAGGAGTTGCCAGGGTGGGAATGGGAAAGAATAGGGATCATAGAGTTTTACAAATTCAGAAAGAAAAAGACATCATTGGACAGAGGATACAGAGACACAAACAATAAAAGCGACTAGAGTTTCATCTCCATTATTTGTGGAGATAATACAGATTTATACAAAAATGAGACATAATTTTGAACTTTTCAGGGTAGTGAAAAAAAAGCAGGGTGACAATTTAAGCATGTGGGGAAGAGGCAATTCTCCTGGTGGGATAGTAAGCTAGCACCGTTATTTTGGATTGCAATTCAGTAACTACCAGTAAACTTTTCTAAGTAGCTATACCAGGGAACCTTGCAATTCTGCTTCTGAGTATATCCTACAACTATACTGTCCAGTATGGTAGCTAAAAGTCACACATAGTCAAATGTAACTTTACACACATATTAGAGCTAAATAAAATGAAAAGTTCAGTTCCTTAGTCATACTATATTTAATTTAAATGCTCACTACAAAACACCAAACACTTCCATCACAGAAAGTTATATTGAACAGTATGATTCTTCCCATGTGCACAAGGAGAAGTCTAAAAGTTGTTCATTTCAGCCATCTTTATAGCAACAATCTCTTGTCAATTAGTGGTGGAATGGAAAAATAATTGCGGTACATCCACACAATAGATTACTATATGCCAATTAAATAAATTAAAAGTATCTTTAATGATATTATATTAGTGACATTATATTAATGACATTATATTAGTGAAAAAAGCAACTTCTAGAATATTATATAGAGTAGGATCCTATTCAGATATGTTCTGTGTGTGTTTGTGCCTCTCTCTACATATTCCTGTAATACAGAGCTGATTTACAGCTGGTGATAGTGTAGAAATGGCATAAATGACAGGGAAATTAAAAATTGAAATGTGGGGGCCGGTGCTGTGGCATAGTGGGTGCAGCGCCAGGATCCCGTATGGACGCCGATTCAAGACCTGGTGACTCCACATCTAATCTAGCTCTATGCTATTGCCCTGGGAAAGCAGTAGAAGATGGCCCAAGGCCTTGGGCCCCTGTACATGCATGGGAGGGAGACCAGAAGAAGCTCCTGGTTCCTGGCTTTGGATCGGTGCAGCTCCGGCTGTTGCGGCCATCTGGGGAGTGAACCAGTGGATGGAACACCCCCCCGCCCCCGCCTCTCCTTCTCTCTGTGTAACTCTTTCAAACAAATAAATAAATCTTTAATAATAAAAAATCAAAATGTGTAGACTACAAAATAGAGGATCAAAACTTTGTGATGGTTCTTCTAGGTATATCACTTATGTAATACAGTGTACTCCCTAAAAAGAATAAGCAAAATATTAGAAATTCAGGTTGTATTTCATGATAACATGTATTTGACTTTTGTTATGTGTATGTTTCTACTCTTTCCTATTAGATTAAAATTATTCTTTAAGGTCATGTGTACTTTCTGTTTTTGTATCTTTCTCCAAATTGGGGAACTTCTCAGCTATTATTTCATTGAATAGGTTTTCTAAGACACTCCTTTTTACCATTCCTTTGAGAACTCCCAAAACTCAAGTATTGGTTTTGATACTATCTCAGAGATCCTGAACACTCTTTTATTGTCTTTTTAATATTTTCTTCTTCTTTTTTTCTGGTTGAGATATTTCAAAAGACCTGTCTTCAAGGTCAGATATTCTTTCTTCTGCTAAACCTAGTCTTGCTATTATGACTTGCAGCTACGTTTTCCTTTATTTGACCTACTGAGTTTTTCATTTCTAATACTTTTGTTTGATTCTCTCTCTCTTTTTTTTTTTACAGGCAGAGTTAGACAGTGAGAGAGAGAGAGACAGAAAGGTCTTCCTTTTTCCATTGGTTCACCCCCCAAGTGGCTGCTGTGGCCGGCGCGCTGCGCCGATCCGAAGCCAGGAGCCAGGTGCTTCCTCCTGGTCTCCCATGCGGGTGCAGGGCCCAAGCACTTGGGCCATCCTCCATTGCCTTCCTGGGCCACAGCAGAGAGGGGACTGGAAGAGGAGCTACTGGGACAGTATCCGGCGTCCCAACTGGGACTAGAACCCGGGGTGCTGGTGCTGCAGGCAGAGGATTAGCCTAGTGAGCAGCGGCGCTGGCCTGTTTGATTCTTTTTTTAATATCTCTATCTATTTGCTGAATTTTTCATTCATATCTTGCATTGATTTCCTAATTTGGTTTGTTTTTGTATATTGTCTTGTTATCTCTTTGAGTAACCTTATAATCATTCTTTCAAATTCTTTATGAAGCACTTTATCAATCTCCCTTTCTTCATGGTTTGACACTGAAGCATTTGTTTGTTCCTTTGTTGTGTCGTATTGCCTAGAGAAATTTCAGCTGTTTGTTTTTATATACAAAGAAATTCCAAAAGCACAGTTTCCTTCTCTTTCTTTCTTTCTTCTTCTTCCTCCCTCCCTCATTCCCTCCCTTCCTTCCTTCTTTCCTTCCTTCCTTCCATCTTTGCTTCCTTCCTTCCTTCCTTTCTCTTTCTTTCTTTCTTTTTCTTTCTCTGTCTTTAATTTTTATTTATGTATTTCAAAGGCAGAGTTACAGATATTGGAAATAGGGAAAGAGAGAGGGAAAAAGAGGGGGAAGAGAGAGAGAGAGAGGGAGGGAGAGAGAGTCTTCCATCTGCGAATTTACTCCTCAAATAGTTGCAACAGCTTGTGTTAGGTCAGGCCAAAGCTAGGAGCATGCAACTCCATCTGAGTCTCTCCTATGGGCTGCGAAAGCCCAAGAACTTGTTCTATTTTCTGTTGTTTTTCCAGGGGCATTAGAAGGGAGCTAGATTGGAAGTGAAACAACTGGGACACGAACCCATGATCATATGTGATCGTGTTATCTCAGGCAGTGTTAACTGACAGCCTCAGATAAATCTCAGTTCCTTATTGATCTTTGTTTTAATCCAGCATGTGCTGGATAATCCTGATACTCTTTGGAATCAATATTATTGAGCTATAGCTCCTATTAAATGGCATTAATTTTTATGACACAGTTTTTTAGTTATTACAAGTGCATTGTTCCCTGTAATTTGCATCACGTGTAGGTCTATAATCTTTGTCTTTGGCCTGTATTTCATGTCATATACAGAAGTTATCAAAAATAGACAAAAAGTAAAAACTGAAAGTGAAAAAAATCATCTACAAGAATGCAGAGAAGACAATCTTTGTGAATTTATGTTGTACAAAGATTTCCTAGAAAGAAAAAAGAAACATCATTAAGGAAAATATTAGCAAATTGGACTTCATCAAATTAATGAAGCTTTACTCCTCACTAGTCACCATTAAGAAAATTAAAAGGAAAGTCACAGAAAAATATTTAAAAGATAGGAATCTAGCAAAGGATTTTATATAGACTGTACAAAGATTTCTTACAACTCAAAGCAAACAAGCTAACTAGAAATAAGCAAAACTTCAAAAAGACATCTTAGAAGATGCACACATTGCCAATGAATACATGAAACAATGCTTATCATCACTGGTCAACAGAGAAGCGCTGGTTAGTTTCATAATGGGGAACAATCCTGTATCTAGTAGAGTAAAGTAAAAATGACTGATAAGTGTGAGAAATGATGCAAAATAACAAAAACTCCCTTGCTACCTGCTGGGAACACAGAATTGTGCAGAGGGGTTTTTCAGTTTTTCATGGAGTTAAATATATTCCGACTTTGATAACTGGGGTATTTTCTCTTAGGCATTTTACAGAAGAGAAAACCTATGTCCTCACAAAGGCTTGCCCACAAATATTCACAGTAACTTTATTGAAACAACCTAAATGTTCTTCAACAAAATGCTTCAGAGTACCAAATTTCAATAAGGGACAATACTTAATTCTTTTGACATTTTTTATTGCTCGTGGTCATAAAAATCAGGCAAAAATCATGAGTGACTGAACCTGATGTCATTTTGTTATCAACAATACTTGTTTTATTTTATCAATCAGGAATGGAGTGGGGTTAAAACAGAAACATTTATTTAAAGAACTTGCTATTTTTTGCATTTCAATTAAACAAAATACAATTATTCAATACAGACTGACTTTCTGAAGATGATTTTATTTACAATTATGTCAACAGAATTAATTATTTTCTAGTGTATAAATACTAATATATAATTTATAGTGGCTCCATAGCAGGTGCTCAAGACATTTTTCCATTAGATGGAAAAAAAGATGAATAGTATTACTTTTAAAAATGTATCGATATGATAATGACACCAATAGTAACCATATATGTGTTTATTTATGTCAGTAAGAATTATAGGGAGTTATCAATTATAATTTGTTTTACAAAAACAAAATGAATTTTTTGGAAAATTATTTTGGCCAATAATTATTTTTTGTTCTTACACTTTACTGTCTATTGTCTAAAACTAGCCATATTTGTTTCTCAAAATGTCTTTAAATTTATTTATGCTGAGTGCTTCTATTATTGTACCTTTCACTGTCTTAACCTCTCATGACCTACAAAATGCATCAAGAAAATAAACCCAGAAAAAGAGCAGATAGGCAATATTCCTTGTTTGGACTCATTTTCACATATAAAAGTGTAACCACGTTGTTTTCTGTCTCAGAATTAGTTACAAAGATGCATTCATTGTGTAAAATTGTTGCTTCATGATTTTGAACCTGAGACAAAAAGCAACTTTCAATCCTTGATTATAGCTTCTCAAAATACACAGTGTAATTAATGTTGAAAGAGTGATTGTATTCTAAGGCCTTGTTTCACACCCATTCAAACTTTCTCCTGCTTTTAACAACTGAGATTTTAGGCACATTTTTCAGAACAAATGTGAATTTTGTGGTAGACAGTGAAAAATAAAAGACATTATCAATGCATATAAATTATTTCACATACATTATGTTTGAATTTTCAACATTTTAAAAATGCCTCACTGTTTCATGTTGACTATTCAGGAGATGTTTTCTGTTTATTTCATCTCAATAGTTTCCTTTCATCTTAAATCTTTTATTCCAGGTAAGTATATATAGGTTATTTCCTTCTTATATGTTGTTATGCATTATTTACTTAGTCTAGTCTGTCTCCTGGAAAATTAACTCTGCGAAGAGGACCCTTTTGTGTTCCTGCACATAGTAGACCTTCAAAATATATGGACTGATTGAGTAAATTGATGAACAAATAAGTAAATCACTCTATGTCAGACTTTACAAAAACTAGGATGTATAAAATTTATATCATTTGATAACAGTTTTCATAATGGTTTTCAAATAAAAAATATCAACAATAGACATGACAAATATTTTTCTCATTTCTTTTTGTTTCAAAATATTGACTCATAAACAAAAAAAGAAAAAAATGTGGAAAGGTACTTTTGGAGTGATCCCAAAATTAGAGTCTAGCTTCAGAAGGCTTGGATTTCGAGTATGACAAGTTCTTTTCCAGTTACTCTCCCAATAGTAAGTAGTGTATATTTGTATTGATTTAGCCAAGTCTTGTGCTGGTTCTGGGAAAACAATGATAACTAAGGCCATCATTCAACACTGAGTGTTTTAGATAAATATGTTTAGACAGAATATTTGGTATGATCAATCACCCCACAATAATTTAATTCTTTGAGAACTGGGACTGGTTTGTTTTACTTACAGCTATGCCTGAATTGCTACAGCAGTCTCTGACACATAGTAGGTGTTCAATCACAGAATTAATAATCAAGGGCTAAATCGATAATGATTAAATTAGCACCGATTCATCAAGTGGGTGCTTAATAATTGGATTTACAGAAGAGAGTCCATTGGGTCTGACTGGAGCAGCAGTCATGAGCTGGAAACCGCAGGTAGGCAATATACTGGGACAGCTTTCAGACAACAGGCTGCAGGCAGGCTAGATGAAAGCTGAGGTATATAGGTTTGCCCAGGTCGGGAAGACTCAGGAAAACAAAAGCTCAGGTCGCCAAGCAAGAAGTCAAAGAGAGTTTAACCACAGTCGTCAAGACAAGTAAAAGTCTGAATTCCAAGACATGGAAGTATCTGGTCTAGAAACAAAAAATTGGAGGACAGTCAGACAAACTTGACTCTGAAATGCTGTCTCTTGGTGAACAACTTTACTTCTGTGACATGCCATGGGTATGGGTTTTATGTTGATGTCTGTAAGTAAAATGAGGAGTCTGGTCAAGAGCAGGTCAAGCAGCAATTCCTGAAGGTGGGTTTTAGCACAGTGAGTATATTCATGTAATTATTGAGTTGTTCCCCTTTTTGATACAATTATATTAATATAACTTTTTTGTTTTGTTTTGTTTTTTTCTGATTTTTTATTTGTACAAGGTGAGTAGATTTCATGTTTTTCATATGTTCAGACTTAAGAGCATAATGATACTTCCCAACCTACCCTCCCTCTCGCCCACATTCCTGCCAACTCTCCTCCTTCCTTTCTTTTTTTTTCTTTTAATTTTTACAATGACATACTTTCGTTTTATGTTTCCTTGAAGTCAATGATTATTAATAATGAGCACAAAGCATTCAGGATTAACAAAAGAATCTCATGTCAGTAAAACTCATATTAGAATTCCTAAGTGATTTTCTTATCCATTTGTGTTCACTGGGGAAGAGAAAGAGACAGAAATTTTGTATTGCACTGATAAAAGTGGGGACCATGGAAGAGGGACTGCTGGTCCCTCTTTCACATGTCGATACTATGTATAAGAGATTACCCTTGATAATCATGACCATGAAAGACTTTTCAATCCATAAAATTCTATGGATGCCCAAATTAGGCTATTGTCCATTAAGCAATTCCATTCATTTTAAAAGAGTAGACATTGTGCCTGGAGGTGAAATTTAGGGGTGTAGAATTTAATATATATATATATATATATATAATAATAAATTTCTTAAGACATCAATATTTGCTCAGATTTCTTACAGCTCTGTTTCATCAGATTACTATATAACAATTTGTGACCACACAAATTCTAACCATTGCATAATTATTCTCTCTAAATGTTGGTTTCAAATTAATTAGACCAAGTTTAGATGAGATAAATTGAATAAAGAAACCTGAAACGTTTTTAAAATTTCCAAATTACAACAAATGAATTTTTAATTTTTAAATGGTTTTCCCTGATTTTCTTGTAATTTCTCTAAAATAATAATATATAAATTACTATTTTTTCTTTTAAAATATACTATGTTTGCAATTAGTCAATAATGTGGACAAGATATCTGATCCATGGAATGAACAAATTTGAAGCCCTATTGAAAGTGAGCAGAATCAGAATCTTCAAAGTGTTGTAATAGACATTTCTAAATTTTCAAGTCAAAGATCCCTTCCAATGAAAAAACTGGGATAGTTCTAGGTTTTGATTACAGAAGGCGTGGTGTGGAGCATACTATAAATTCACTAACTTTAAAAGATATTTAATTCTTTTTGCAAGCCATCCATTCTTTTAGTTCCCACTTGTTGTTGTTGTTGTTTTTAATCTAGTGTTTGACTATGATTTCCATTGGTTGATGGGCCCATAGTTTAGAAAGTGCTACTCTAATCCAGTAGCTCTGACAACAGACAATATCTCAGAAGCATGTTGAGAGTACTTAAGAAGTATAGTCTTTGCTCTTCCCAATGTGCATTAATTAAAGTGCCTACTTGTGGAACCCTAAAGTGATTGTGTAGATGTTACCCATTTAAGATGGCTGTTTGAATCCACTAGGGAACTTTTCAGGATTTGTTAATAGATAGATGCACCCTGTCTTTATTCTCCCTCCCCTGTCCTGTTCCTCCTCCCCCAACATGCCAGCTCCCGAAATCCTCACTCACCAGTTATCTTGGGGTATTAATTAATCATAATTTTCTTTAACCAATTTTGTATCACAATAAAACCAAATTTGTGCTAGTCAATGAGTAATGGAGCTCTAAGTTTCTGGTTTTAAGTATTGCCTTGTTTCCATTTCAATATCACATAAGGTTTCTAAGATGTGTGGCAGAGATTTTTTTTTTCATTTGTTTTAGATTTATGTATTTGAAAGGCAGCATAAAAGAGAGGGAGAGAGAGAGAGAGAAAGAGAGGGGGGAGAGATAAGGGGAGAGAAGAGAAGAGGAGACAGGAGAGAAGAGGAGAGGGGAGGGGAGGGCAGGGAAGGGGAGGGGAGGGGAGGGGAGGGGAGGAAAGAGAGAACTTTCATCTGTTGGTTTACTCCCCAAATGCACACAGCAGCTGGGACTGGGTCAGGCTGAAGCCAGGAATCAGGAACTCAATCCAGGTCTCCTACATGGGTTTCATGGAAAGACTTTGGCCATCATCTATTGTCTCCCAGGCACATTATTAGCAGGAGGCTGAATCAGAAGCAAAGGCAAGACCTGAGCCCAAGCACTCCAACACGTAATGCAAGCATCCCGAGAAATGTCTTAATCCTCTCTGTCACAACAGCCCAGTTGGAAGAGCAATGTTAGCATAAATCTTTAGCATTTTATCTGAGAAAAAATAATGAAGAATCTTAGTGTTTTGAAAAATTAGCTTATAACCCAGGAAAGAAGTCAGAGGTGTAAATATAAATTTGATAGGCATCAATATCTGCTTCAAACTTTGAGTACATGAAGCTTGTAAGTGTCCAAAAGCTAGTAAAGCAAGAAGAAAGTCTTGAGAAGCCTTGGGGGTTAGCATTTAAGGAGAGCCAAGAATCAGAAGCTCCAGATAAGCTATATTGAGAGAGGTAGGCAGGGAAGCAGAAGAGAATTCTATGAGCTAGTAGAAAAGTTAATCCTAAGAAACAAAAAATAACATGCATATTGGTATTGAAAATATGTATAAGAAGAGAAAGAAAGTCTATGGGATTTGTCAAACCTCTGTAGCAGCAGTTTCTGTGGGGTAGTAGAAATAAACAGAAAAAGTAAACAGAAAATTGTGGCTTAAGGAGTAGCTTGGGGATTTTTAAAAAAACTGTAGAGAAAGCACAGACTTTTTTTCCCCCTAAGGACTTTTCTTTCAAAGGTGAGGGTGATATAGGGTGGTAGCTAAGGGTGGTTGTTAGTTTTAAGACCAAATGAGTAGATTGAGAAATAATCAGAAGTGGCAGTAAAGGGATTAAAAGTATGTATCTTAGAGCCAGATTGAAAAAGTTGGAATCCTGGTTCTGCTACTTTATGCATCCCTGGATTTTTGATGGTCCACCTTTCTTCTTTTCTAGTATATGTTGAAGATATCTGTTTCCCTATAAGCATAACTTCAGCATCATCTCCACAATTTCTCTATGCTTTCTACCTATTTTCATTATAATTCACTTGACAATGTTTTCTGATTTCCCTTGAGATTTCTCTTGGACCTAAAGATTTTATGGAAGATATTTTCTTTCTTTTTAAAAAAGATATATTTATTTGAAAGGCAGAGTGAAATAGAAAGAGAGAGAGGAGGAGGAGGAGGAAAAGGAGAGAGCTGCTGGTTCACTCCCCATATGGCTTCAATGTCCTCAGAAGCCAGGAAATTCATCTGGGTCTCCCTCATGAGACCCCAAGAACTCTCTGCTTTTCCCAGCTGCATCAGCAGGGAGCTGGATCAGAGCAGTTGGGACAATTTTTAAATATTTGGAGATTTTTTAGCTTAAAAATTCTGTATTTCTATCTTTATTTTTCTGTAGGATCATACAGCTTCCTCTGAATGATTGGAATACTTGGTGATATTTTGAGACATGTTTTTTGGTGCCTCACACAGTGAGTGCTGTTAAATGTCACATATGCCTTTGGAAGACTATATTCAGAACTTGTTGATTCCATGTCAATGAAGTCAAGTTATCTATCTTTTAGTGTTTTCTGATGAAAAATTCTGTCATTTGTTTTTGAAAAGTTCATTTTTTTTTCTTTTCTGTTGGTAGATTTCTTTTTAAACTGCTTGCATGTTTTAGCTATTATCCCATTGTTTTCTGGCCTTCATCATCTCTGTTGGAAAGTCAACAAAGAATGCTTTGGATACTCAAGTTGTGACTGTCTTGGTTGACTGCCAATGCCTTGAGCAGCTATTATTTTAAAGTTTCTATTCTCTTTTATTGGTTTTATTGACTGGGGAATTTGTTGTGTATGGTCCTGTTCAGTCATAACTAGAAGTGGTATTCCTAATGTGCATTTTTACAGACTTTGTATTTTTGTATAAGCATTAATCAGCATGTCAGAATATTCCCTTAAGCAGAGTAATTCCATTTGCAGGAGCTGAAAGAGCAGCTTAACTGATGCTAAGAGCATCCTTAAAGTTGCCAAAAGGCCTGATATTTCATACATGGGGAAGGAAATATAGTGTTCACAAACAACATGATCTCACAGTAAAAAGAATTGTATTAAATGTAGTTTATTGGCATTCACCAGTTCACTCCCCAAATGCCTGCAACAGCCAAGTTGAAGCCAGGATCCAGGAACTCCATCTGACTCTTCTATAGGAGTTGTAGCAACCCCAGGACTTGGGCCGTTTTCTGTTGCCTCCCAGGCACATTAGCAGGAAGCTGAATTGGAAGAACAGAGTCTCTGGGATTTGAACTGACACTCTGATAGGGAATGCAGGTGACCCAAGGAGGGCTTAACCCACAGCACCACTACACCTTCTCTACTTCCTTTTATTCAATATATAAAAATTCTCTCATTCTCTTATTTCTACATTTATTTGTTCCTATTTGACAAAATATGATGGCAAATATTTATAGAGCACAATATTCTTTTATGGTACATGTATACATTTTGGAATGATTATATCAGGCTAATTAATATGTAGTTCTCTGTTAGGACTGACTTCCTTTTTCTCTAACGATTAATTTTTTCTTAGCTTGAAATTCATTTTTCTATCTTTTTTTCATTCTGTTTTGAAATCCAGGGTGATTGTTAAGAATAATCACTTCCCCCTAAAGTGTTACTATTTGGTTCACACCACCTCAGAACGTAGCCTCTGCTACTAATAATATTTATTAGAGAAATCTTGTATTGAGTTCCCACTATTTTATAGAAGTGATTCATGCCTTCTCAGGATTATAAACTCCTTAACAACAAAGGTTGTTAAATTTTCTAACACTCAAGCTCTTAGAAAGAAGCAGTAATGCATATTGGGAGATTACAAGAGATTTTCATAAACACTTTTGTGCCTAGGCGTGGGCAAGAGTCTATGACAGGATGAGGCAATGTCCTGAGAATCATAACGAATGGGTAGGTGGGTAGGTTCTGTACCCTAGGCTATGCTTGTGGCATCAAGGAGAGGGGCAGGTTCCCAGGACCCATGCAGAGATGACTGCCTAATAGTAACTATACATAGTCACATAGAGAACAGCCAGAGTAAGTCCTCCAATTGTATTCTTCTCTTCTGTGATGTTCTCCTGTACAAATTAACCAAGATGCCAACCCCATCCACTCAATCTAATAGGGACGCAAGTGTTAGGCACATCGTTCTCAAGTGGCCATCAGGAGTGGGGCTCACTGTGATCCTCCTTCATTGCCGAGTCCCTTCCTGCTTCAGCGTGGTATAGGGCTTCTGTGATTTTTAAAAGATTTATTAATTCTTTGAAGGAATTACATAGATAGAGAAGGAGAGGGAGAGGGAGAGGGAAAAGGAAAGGGAGAAGGAGAGGGAGAAGGAGAGGGAGAGAGAGAGGGAGAGGGAGAGAAAGAGAGGTCTTCATCTGCTGGTTCACTCTCCAGCTGGCTGTCAATGGCTGGAGCTGAGCACTTCCAAAGTCAGGAGCCAGGAGTTTTCTCTGAGTCTCTCACGTGGGTGCAGGGGCCCAAGGACTTGAGCCATCTTCTACTGCCTTCCCAGGCCATTACAGAGAGCTGGATTGGAAGTGGAGCAGCTGGGACTTGAATGGGCACCCATATGGGATGCTGGCACTTCAGGCAGCAGCTTAACCCGCCACACCACAGTGCCAGCCCCAGGGCTTCTATGATTTTTAAACGTTAGTAGGAATTTCCTTTTGTTAATTCATTGTATTCAAAGAACAAAAAAATAAATACCTGATTTTGCAGCTGTCCAAAAGTGAAGCAATAAATTCATTTTCACTGTGCACTTACTCCCCATGTAGGATCTCTGTCCTTAATATGTTGTACTATGTGAATTAATGGTATAACTAGTACTCAAACAGTACTTTATACTTTGTGTTTCTGTGTGGGTGCAAACTGTTGAAATCTTTACTTAGTATATACTAAATTGATCTTCTGTATATAAAGATAATTGAAGATGAATCTTGATGAAGAATGGGATGGGAGAGGGTGTGAGAGATGGGATGGTTGCGGGTGGGAGGGTGGTTATGGGGGGAAAAGCCACCATAATCCGAAAGTTGTACTTTGGAAATTTGTATTTATTAAATAAAAGTTAAAAAATGAAAAATAAATAAATAAATAAACAAGTGAAGTTTAAAAAAAAGAATTATTTATTTCTTCTCATGATTTATGGGTTGATTTAAAAATGTTTAATAGAACTTCCACTTTGACTATGACCCTATTGGAATAAGATCAAAGTCGGCGAACCCTAAAGGCTTCCATAGCCTTGGCAACTCACGACTAGAGCCTAGGGAGATTACTGACGCCATAAACAAGAGTGTCAAATTGTTAAGTCAACAACAGGAGTCACTGTGTACTTACATCTCATATGGGATCTGTCCTTAATGTGTTGTCTAATGTGAAGTGATGCTATAACTAGTACTAAAACAGTATTTTTCACTATGTGTTTCTGTGTGGGTGCAAACTGATGAAATCTTTACTTAGTATATACTGAATTGATCTTCTGTATATAAAGATAATTGAAAATGAAAAAAAAAAACCTGGTGTTAAATTGGAAATTGCATAGAAAATTAATTAATTTTTAAAAAATATCATGTAGGATCTCTGTCTTTAATGTGCTGTACACTGTTATTTAATGCTATAACTAGTATTCCAACAGTATTTTTCACTTTGTGTTGCTATGTGGGGCAAACTGTTGAAATCTTTGCTTAATATATACTGAACTGATCTTCTGTATATAAAGAGAATTGAAAATGAATCTTGATGTGAATGGAAAGGGAGAGGGAGCGGGAAAGGGGAGGGTTGCGGGTAGGAGGGAAGTTATTGGGTGGGGGGGGAAGCCATTGTAACCCATACGCTGTACTTTGGAAATTTATATTCATTAAATAAAAGTAAAAAAAATGTTTAATATTAGCATACACTGCAATTTATGAATCAATTTAATGTATGAGAGTATTTCAAATGGTTTATCGAAAAACAGAATTTAAAGTATGAGTTTAGGATTGTGTATTTGGCTTAGTAGTTTAAGCCACTTAGAATGTCTGAGTCCTGTGTCTGAGAGCCTGGGTTTCATTCTAGACTCTGGCTCCTGATTCTAGCTTCCTGCCGATGCAGACCTTGGGAGGCAGCAGGTGATGACTTTAGTAGTTGGGAGACCTGGGTTGAATTCCTTTCTCTTGGATCAGGCCACGAGCTAAGCACTAGCTTTTGTGGGTATTTGGAGAATGAATGCATATGGATGGAACTCTTTGCCTTTGCAATAAATAAATTAATTTAAATATTTAAAAAATGAATTTATTTTGGTACCAAAGTTTTGAAACCCATGTACCATTTTTCATAACACTGGTTTTTCAGGTTATTTTTGCATCCCAAATATGTTTACATCTAAATAAACTCATAAATTTAATTCTATTGTTCCACAAAGTTTTTGAAGTTTTAGTCTATGTCATTTTACTGCAGTGCAGCTTTTCTGTGAGTTTCACTATAAATAACTCTCCTTAGCCATATTTCATATTATTTTCAAAATATTTTTTCTACTCTGTTTTGATTTTTGTTGATGATAAATACAAGACTAATGTCTTACAAATCTCACTCCTTTTTCATAAGCTCCACAGATTCCTCTTGGCTCCTAGATAGCAAGCTGTTTTGAAACATGCATACATAAAAATACAGATCTCTACACTGATACACTGGGCAATAGCGTACTTCACATCCGTTAACATTCACCCTGTAATTTTTGTATTTTATTTGTTTAATTTTATAGAAATTTGTTCTATTAGTAAACATTTAAGTAAATTGAATTTCAGTTTTTTTTTATCTATTTGTAGTATTTTTTATCTATTTGCAAGAATATTTATCACAGTTTTTGTATTGTGAATGATGGACAGATAATGCCTTTATTGAATTCTGATAAACAATTGCACTTTCAATATCCCCTGGTGCTGTTAGAGGATGAACTTATTGCTATTAGCCCTTGTCATTACCATCTTTCCACATACGGCTACCTATGGATTCCACCAGGATTCTCTCCTGCTTCTAATTCTGCTGTTTGTGTGGTCTGAATCTACTCTTTCAGTTTTAATCATATTGTTTCATTTTAATGTGATACACACATACAATGTGATACATTTGGATGAATCCTATCTGAATGGCGTTACATGGGTAATCTCCTCCTTCCCCCTATAGTCTCTTCACGTTTTTTTTCCCCTTTACAAAGCGCACCCATTTGTGTTGACTTCCTGTTAAAGAAAATATTCCCTCCTGATGTTTTCTCATCAACAGATAGCCTCCTCAGTTTGCATAATTTTAATTCATCCTGCTATTTTTGTGTATTTAAATATTTTATAGTTAGTGCCTGTCAAAATAAATTTGCAGTATTCTTCCAATGTCAGTCACATCTTGTGAAAATTTTAGCTCACAAGGAAGGTTAAGAAAAGCCACAAAGATTTATTCTTTTCTGCTCTTTGCATCATGTATAGAAGGTTAGCATGCTGCTTTATCCCAGCCTGAAGTAACAGACTTGATATAGCCTGATGCTTGGTTCATTTTAAATAGATATTCTACTTAATATCAAGGTTGAGAAACTCCTGCCAAGTCTAATAGGCATACATGCTTTCAGGTAAATAGAGCTCATAACTTTACAGCCCAGAACAGCAGGGGTTGAGTCAACTAAATTTTTTATTATAGTCATTTAGAAATTCATTTAAATATTGCTCATCAGCATCCATTGATCTCACCATTTTTCATACAAGCTGAGAGGCAAGGATACACATAGTCTTATAATGCATTCAAATCTATCAAATTGTTTATGCAAAATTTCATGGTACAATATGATGATTCCATTTTATGGTTTGTTTTAAGCTGTAGCAGTACTGAAGTAAATTCCATTCCACATAGACTGATGCATCTTGTTTAGTTCTAGTTCCTTGAGGTTGATTGTGGTAATGAATTTCTCCCTTATTGATCCACAAGTTAATCCTTTCAAAGTCAATAAGTTTATGTACATAATAATACAAATACACATTTCTGTTGTTTCTGGCTCAGTACATTTTTGCAGAAAGAAGTGGTTTTTCTGCTTAGTGAATGAAAATATGGTAAGTGTTCATCTCTACTGAGCAAATGAAGTTAGGAATGATAAAACTTCAGGTTAATCTATCCTATTTACATTCTGTGATACAAATATGAAGTTTTGAACAAATCATATCTTATGTTGCTTAAAAATGTTATACCTTCTATGATTTTTCACTTGAAGGCTCATGAGAATTTCTACTGAGTTTTATGCCTCTTTGTGAATTTAGCTTGTATAGATTAATACAGAGTTCTTGTTCACCCAGAAACTTTGTTCACCTAAACACTTATAGCCTGTCATAAATGTCAATGTTTTTAAAGGAGCACGTATCAAAGAAAATGTAGAACTACCTGCTGGTGTCTATAGATCTCTTTGATCAGAAATCTTATTACATTAAAAATACAGAACATAGGGCTATTTTTTTGGTTTCTGTAAAGAATTGAACTTTAATCCCTTCACAGCAATGTTGAGAATAGTTTAATTAAAAGATGGTTAAGTTAGACCATTAAAGATTCTGAGACATTAGCTTCATTGTGATATATGAGGAACTTCAAAAAATTAATTGAAAGATGTAGTTATATCAATGGGAAAAGTTTTGAAATCCATGCATACTGTTTCATTACATGCATTTAAATCATTCCATTTTCATTAAGATTTGTTTTTAATTAACTTTATATACAGAAGACCAACTCTATACTAAGTAGAGATTTCCACTGTTTGCACCCACACAGACACACAAAGTATAAAGTACTGGTTGAAGATGGGTTTTACCATTAATTCTCCTTTTTTTTTTTTTTTTTTTTTGACAGAGTTAGTGAGAGAGAGAGAGACAGAGAGAAAGGTCTTTCTTTTTCCGTTGGTTCACCCCCCAAGTAGCTGCTATGGCTGATGTATTGCGGCCGGCGCGCTGCGCTGATCCGAAGCCAGGAGCCAGGTGTTCCTCCTGGTCTCCCATGCGGGTGCAGGGCCCAAGGACCTGGGCCATCCTCCACTGCACTCCTGGGCCACAGCAGGGAGCTGGACTGGAAGAGGAGCAACCAGGACAGAATCTGGCACCCTGACTGGGACTAGAACCTGGGGTGCTGGCGCTGCAGGTGGAGGATTAGCCTAGTGAGCTGTGGCGCTGGCCACCATTAATTCTCAAAGTACACGTCATTAAGGACAAAGGTTCAACATGGGGAGTAAGTGCACAGTGACTCCTATTGTTGATTTAACAATTAACACTCTTATTTTTTATGTCAGTGACCACCCGAGGCTCTTGACATGAGCTGCCAAGGCTATGGAAGCCTTTTGAGTCCACAAACTCCGCCGGTATTTAGATAGGGCTATATGCAAAGTGAAAGTTTTCTCCTCCCTTCAGAGAAAAGTGAGAAATACAAATAATCTAGTTCTTGAAATGGTGAATATACAAAGATGATCCAATACCGTTAATGTTTGTACCAAAAATAAACCTCCTTTGAAGTCTTATGTGGCCACTTCACTTTCTGTTCGAGGTGGATTCACCAAGAAGGAGGTACTGGAGTAGAATTCTGTGTAGCTTGTATTCACTATTAACTCAAGTTACCTAACTACAGATTCTACAATTATCCATTTCTTTGTTTCTCTTGCCTACCACAGTGCTATGAGTTTCATGAGCACCTGCTTAAAGTTGGTGAGGTGAATCTGGTGTTTTATAGCTCACTGTATAAAATGTATGTATTTATGAAATTCTCTGGTCTATTTTACCAAAAAAGTGTGACTAGACCCTCCCAGCTACAAGTATGAGTCAGTTGTGGCTTGAAGTGTAGACCACAGATTATAAAATGTAGGTTCTGGTCATGCCTCTGTAAGCTCAGTGAAGCTACTTCATCTCTCCTAATCTTAGATAATGACACATAAAATGGGAAATATCATATCTATCTCTGAGTTTGTTGTGAGAATTAACTGAGTTGATAGTGTATTGGAAATGTCCAATTAAGTGCCTAGTGTAGAAAATTCATAAATGGAAATGAAATGAGCTGTTGACGTTAGAAGGTGTTCAATTCCATGTTAAAGAGTTGGATGGTATTTGAAAATTGCTGTACAACTCTCTTAGGATTTACTCAATGCACCATATTTATGTTTTTTAAGAAATATTTACTTATTTATTTAAAAGTTTGAGTTGGAGAGAGAGAGAGAGAGAGAGAGAGAGAGAGAGAGAGAGAGAGGTCTTTTTTTTTATTAACTTTTATTTAATGAATATAAATTTCCAGTGTACAGCTTATGGATTACAATGGCTTCCCCCTCCCATAACTTCCCTCCCACCCGCAACCCTCCCCTCTCCCGCTCCCTTTCCCCTTCCATTTGCATCAAGATTCATTTCCAATTCTCTTTATATACAGAAGATCAATTTAGTATAAAGATTTCAACAGTTTGCACCCACATAGAAACACAAAGTGAAACATACTATTTGAGTACTAGTTATAGCATTAAATCACAATGTACAGCACATTAAGGACAGAGATCCCACATGAGGAGCAAGTGCACAGTGGCTCCTGTTGTTGACCCAACAAATTGACACTCTAGTTTATGGTGCCAGTAACCATCCTAGGCTGTCGTCAGGAGTTGCCAAGGCTATGGAAGCCTTCCAAGTTTGCCGACTCTGATCATATTTAGACAAGGTCATAAAAGACAGAGTGAGGATAGAGAGAGGTCTTTTACTCGTTGGTTCACTCCCCAGTTGGCTGCAATGTTCAGGGCTGGGTTGGCCATTCTTTCAGGTCTCCCATGTGGGTATCAGGTGCCCAAGCACTTGGACCATCTTCTGTTGTTTTTCCCAGGCCATTATTAAAAAAAAAAAAACAGTGCAGCAGCCAGGACAAGAACTGGTGCCGGTATTAGATTCAATGTTGCAGGGGGTGGCTTTACCAGCTATGTGACAATGTTGGTTCCAGTTCTTTATAAGAAGTGAGGCGTAATGCTCTTCTAGACTTTGTGTTTTTTCCATGTTTGCTGGCCTTGATTGCCTTGTGAATTCACTTGTCCTTGGCTAGAGATATGCAGACATCCAGAGGTCTCTCAGCCAGCAGAAGTTCTCTAGTTTGATCCTAGGGCTGTGAATGTGCCCACCATGATGTTTGTCTTCAGTTTGTGGTACTTATTGTAATTCAGTTGTGAATTACAATACTGACTTCAGTTGTGGAGTTCATAGGCATCTCTAGGACAGGAGCCAAACCATTTTATTTTCATAAAATCCATGAAGTTACAGCATTTGGCAGTGGTATAAGCTACACCACAGAGAAGTTAACTGGCTGGACATTTTCTATTCGCCCCTGAAGGGTCGCTTCTACCTATGTTTACTTTTCCCTGTGCTGTTGCATCTCCTGGGTTCTCATGACCTCTGGCATCCAGTAGAGATTTTCCAATGGAAGGCTGTGTAGAAGATTGATAAGTAAGGAAGTAAATGGGCAGGATATTTATTCCATCTCTTTCTCGCCTGCAGGGTTAAAGATTAGCAGAGAGTGGGTCCTTTTAATAAGGTTCCCACTGCTGTTGGCCACATCCTACTAGGTCTGGTGACACCTCTCTCCAAGCTGTACTGGCTTCCTATTTTGTGGTTATTTGGATCCTTAACCCTTTGTTTTGGTTTCCTAACCTGCTCAAATCTTTATAAGTTGTCTTTTCATGAAACTTCAGTTAATTTTCATTGTGAATTTGAATTTCCTAGGCCTGACTATTGGATTCAGACTATGCCTTTGGTAATCAATAAATACTAATATTCCTAAACTATTCCTTGACTACTCTTGTATACTAAAGCTTTACGCTCTATCTAGCAAAGTTGTCATAGCCCTTCAATGAAGTTTTCTGTTATACTTGTAAATATGCAGTTGAGTTTTGTGTATGTATACTTCTTACTTGATTATTATATATTAATAAAACCGAAAAATATGCTAGCATTTAGGTCTCATTTGCTCTTCACTTGGAGGAGTATATTTGCAAATGTTAAAATACTGGAAATCAAATTTAATTACACATTGAAATGAGCAATGTTATGTCAGATTTGGCATGAACAAGTGTTTGCTCCTGATTTTAGAAAAAAATAGATCTTTGTAGAGGTGTTAAGAATATCTGACTCTGTGATTACCCAATTTCAGAATTGAAAGTTTAGCTTCAAGTTTTAGGCTTTTTATTAAACTTTATTCAAATGTAAAGCCTTTTTCTTTTGGCTTTTAGGTTTATGCTTGAAATGACTACTTCTGTACATGGTTGCTTTATGTTTGATCTAGAAAATGGAGAAAAAGATGCATCATTAGGATGTTAAATGTACATATATTAGTGAGTAAAATATGGAGTGAGGATGCCCTTCAATATCTATATATGTTGACAAAAGCCTATGATGTGAATTTATATTGTATTCATGACAAGGTCATCAACAGACATGATAAGAATTTATGAGAAAATGGGATAGACAGAAGAAATAAATTGCTGGTTGGAACAAAATATTATGCTTTTGTTTAAGGTGAGGATACTCCATTGTTTTTTTTTTTAACTCTCATTTCAATAGGATTGTTCTGAAATGACAGGTGATTATTTGACAAAGAAATTCTGGTCTCAAGCAGAATGATCTAGCACCACATTTTGAAGTCAATGACATTTAATGTTCTATTTTACAATTACATATCGTATCATTAAAGCTGTAATAGTTCTTTATCCTGTGTTGTCTTGGTCCATGCTGACAATAAAAGGATAAATACAGAGCATACTGGGGTTCCTCTGCTAATACCACTAACACGACACATGTCATCTCATGATAAATTGGCTCTGTGTCTGTTCAATTTCAAACCTAAAGCTCTGGAGGCAGAAGTGTTAGGAAGCGGGCATAATTCTGGCGAACAGAGGCCTCAGATGCACAAAATTAGTGTGCATGGAACAGATAACAGAGAAAGAGACCCACGGTGAAAGGAAGTTTGCACAGGTTTGTAGACTTCCTGGGGTTTAGGTAGTATTGGCAGATGTTAGGTAGGGAAAAAACATCTGTAAGCATGATAATGAGCGTTCCCAGAATCTGAAGTGACAACTGTATCCAGCACAAATGCTGTCATGTTGCCCTATTTGCATACCAATTAAATTTTAAAATAAAGAAACAAATATTGGGTTACTGAATTTGTTTGACAAATAATCTGCAGGGCTTACTCCATACAACTGGGTCAGGCATGGTAGCTGTTTGACAGATGTTGTATCTATGAAAGATTTAAGCAAAAAAAAGTATACAGATTGTTACCACCCACAGTTTTATAAGTAGGAATCTGAAGCTGGTTAGAGATCGTTTGATACCCTGAGGCAGCCACTATGGAACGCTCATTCTCTGTATTTTTCTAACGCATTCAATAGGCGATATTTCATATTTAGTTTCTGAAGTAGGACATTTTATAAAAAAATACAGTTGTGTATAAATTTAACTTAGTGCTCCACTATCTCTATTTTAAATTAAATTTAAATTAAGTATCTGAATTTTCTTTTTAAAAAAGGAATAATGCCAATCTTCATAGTTGCCAGAATCCATGGGCATGATTATATTCAAGAAAGCCATCAGGACTCTTCCCTAAGAGTTTGGAGAGATGGAAAACAATTATCTTCATTCCATGCTTTGCTCACTAATAGATGTACCCTGATGATGCAGCTCTTACTCTGTTTTCTAGATCAAACATGAAGCAAACATGTAGAGATAGTAATTTCAAGCATAAACCTCATTTTGGCTACTTTCAGGCGTGCTTCATGATTTCTGAATTTTGAGATGTGATGTATACATTTGTAGTAGAACATGCGTGTCTAAAGGAGAAGTGTCTTGTTTACTGGATGAGACATATTTAATAGAAGGAGATTCAACATAGATTTCAGTTAAAAATGTTAAGATATGTGCTAGGTGCCATGCACTATGTTAAGTCTTAGTGATACAAACATGAATTCGACATAGTCCAGGGTCTTAAGAACTTTATAGCCTTATTTGGAAAACAAACACAGATTATTGCAATACAATCAATATGCACAAGAGGAAAGTAACACACCTTAAATCTTCCAGGAGTTTACATGTGAAAATTCTTCTGGGAAATTGGAGACCAATGTATCCGTGTTTTACACAATGGGATGTTTTTTTCCCCCTGAAATGTGTGCAAATCAAACATTGGAATTGTATTTCCATTGATTAACTCTTCAGAGGCACATCTTACTGTCATTTCATGTTCTTTTCATTTGGTTTCTTTTCTTTTCTTTTTTTTTTATTTAGTAAATATAAATTTCCAAAGTACAGTTTATGGATTACAATGGCTTCCCTCTCCCACTCGCACCCCTCCCATCTCCCACTCCCTCTCCATTCCATTCACATCAAGATTCATTTTCAGAAAGAAAATGAAGCAGAAGAAGCCGCTATAACACCTGACATAGGAGGCAATGAAAGTGGAAAGGGTAGAAAGCTAATGAGAGAGTTGAGTGCATGGTGAACAAAGGGTATATTTAGGGTAGCAAGAAGTAGGTTAGTTATAAACATTTTTGATCATGTTGCTGTTATAATGAACAAGGGTCACCCTGAATCTCATTTTTCATGAGGTAGTAGAAGATCTCGAGAATAAAGATGTGTTGCTGGCGCCGCGGCTCACTAGGCTAATCCTCTGCCTGTGGCGCCGGCACACCGGGTTCTAGTCCCACTTGGGGCGCTGGTTCTGTCCCGGTTGCTCCTTTTCCAGTCCAGCTCTCTGATGTGGCCTGTGAAGGCAGTGGAGGATGGCCCAAGTCTTTGGGCCCTGCACCCGCATAGGAGACCAGGAGGAAGCGCCTTACTCCAGGCTTTGAATCGGTGCAGCGCGCCGGCTGTGGCGGTCATCTTGGGGGTGAACCAACGGAAAAGGAAGACCTTTCTCTCTATTTCTGTCTCTGTCTCTGTCTCTCTCTCTCACTGCCTAACGCTGCCTGTCAAAAAAAAAAAAAAAAGTAAAGCTAGACAAATAAAAGAGTTATCTGTACCCCCATGTTTATTGCAGCTCAATTCATAATAGCTAAGACATGGAATCAACTTAAATGCCCATCAACTGAAGATTGGATAAAAAAAATTATGAGATGTGTACACTATTGACTACTACACAGAAGTAAAAAAAATGAGATCCAGTCATTTGCAACAAAATAGATGAATATGGAAAACATCATACTTAGTGAAATAAGCTAGTCCCAAAGGGACAAATACCAAATTTTCTCCACGATCTGTTATAACTAATAGAGCACCTAAAATGAAATCTGTAGAAGTGAAATTGACACTTTGAGAAGCAATGACTTGAGTAGCCCTTGTCTTGACTGTCAAGGAACAGTTTTTTTTTTTTTTTCCCCTTAATGGAGAATGGGACTGGGAATGGGAGAGGGAGGAAGCAGAGGGTGGGAGGGTGGGTATGATGGAAAGAATCACTATATTCCTAAAGTTGTACTTATGAAATTTGTACTCAATTAAATAAATGGTTTCTTTGGGAAAAACAAAAAAATGAAGCTGTCGACAATGATTGGATCCCAAGTTGGGGAAACTTGCATGCAGGCTAAGGAAAGAATTTAAAGTCACTGAAGGATGTGAAACAGGGCAGTAATCTGACAGCTTTTTCAAAGAAGGCCTTGGGACTGGTAAGATTTGTGTGAGCACAGCACTTGGGAAACAATGGTGAAAAGGAAGGGAACCCCTGGTATTTAACAGATTCTATGGGAACAATGATTCAGGAAGAGTTTGGGAACTATTTGAGAACACACAGTTATGAAAAAGTCAAAAGGGCTGGGAGGGAGGAGTGCCCACTGTAGCACGAAGGTAACTAATTGCATTAAAGACTTGTTGAATAAGAGAAAAAAATCATTTCTTGTTTTTAACTTTGAATTTTGAGCAAAATTATCAGTCAGTCTGTGAGATAAAGCAGGGTCAAGAAGAGAAGGCCATATACACACATCTAGCAGCAACAAATGGAGTAGCGCAAGGACAGTGTTCTCTACATGTCCACTCACTGAGTTTCAGGTTTCATACTTGCTTCATTGTGAGTTTCTGTACTTGAAAATGGATGTGATTTAGGGTGGGAGAATTTTTTAATTATAGAGAGGCATGATAAGGAAGTCTGAAATGGTTTTCAGTACATTTTATTTTAACTGAAAATACTAATAAGCTCCTAATTTCTAAGGTGTGGCATTGATGATTCTTTTTAATCAGTATCAATTATTTTAAAGATTTATTTATTTGAAAAGCAGAGCAAGAAAGATAGATAGATAGAGGAGAAAGATCTTCTATCTATTAGTTCATTCCTCAACTACCTACAACAACCAGGGCCAAGCCAAAGCCAGGAGATAGGAATTCCTTCTGGGTCTCTGTGTGGATGGCAGGAATCTGAGGCATTAGGGTGGATTTTTAGAAACCATATGAGGTGAAAGTCAAAGACTTATTTTACATAGATGTTACATCTCATTCAGCCAGAGTGCCTCATATTTGACCTCTTTGGTGAACTGCTGTTTCATTATGTGGGTTTACGGAGAGCGTAACCTTGTGTTGAATGGACAGAGGGGATGATCGAGATTTATAGAAGGTACATGGGATAATGAAATATTTAAAATGCAAATGGAGGAAATACTCTTCTCTGAACTTCAATGTATTGAATGTGTTCAAGTCTACTTGGCACAGGGAAGCCAAGTAGGAAATTACGTGTTTAAGGATGGCAAACTACCCAGTCACCTGGAACATCATATCACTTACCAATGCAGGAGAGAAATTGAAAATGCCCCGAGTAAAGGCAAGCAGAACGGTAATGTGCCAACCCGACCCATCTGAGAAAGAAATGGAGAAAATGTGGGGTTGTCAAATTTTATATCAAGACAATAATGTTTCACAATATACATATACACTTTTTATTCAGTGCAGGAAGAGATCATTCCAGCTGCCTGAAGAAACAAAGGGGCAAGCTGGGGCGCAGTGTCAGTTGTGTGCTATAATGATGGGATGCCTATCTTTGGAGTGAAACTGAGCAACTGAAAAGTTAGGGTCAGCGTCATTAGCTATGACCACTTAATCAGATTAGCCTTTTGGCAAAAACTATTAGAATTTTAAATCTTCCAAGAAGCACAGAGACTCCCATTTTTTCACAAGGAAACTTACTTATAGGCTTAAGAGGATGAGAAGATGACACCCCATAAAGGAAGCAGAGAATCTAGTCTTTCATGAGATGAAGCTGTGTACTTCTAATAGGAAGCCTCAGTGATAAGCCCAGTACTAATGTGGTGTGTGTGCTGTATCTTCTAGGGTCTCTGGCCAACATGAGCAGCATTAGCAATCTATGCTTCCCAACTTCTGTTTTGGTTTTCTAGTTCAACAAAACCCCATTTTCCTGAATTCTCCTTACAACCTCAAGAAATGTATCTTTTAAGTTCATTTTTGAGTATCTGTCCATTCCTGAACTATCTTAAAAATGTTCTCTGGTCGGATGTGGGGAAAAGGGACACTAACCCACTGTTGGTGGGAATGCAAACTGGGAAAGCCACTATGGAAGTCAGTCTGGAGATTCCTCAGAAACCTGAATATAACCCTACCATACAACCCAGCCATACCACTCCTTGGAATTTACCCAAAGGAAATTAAATTGGCAAACAAAAAAGCTGTCTGCACAGTAATGTTTATTGCAGCTCAATTCACAATAGCTAAGACCTGGAACCAACCCACATGCCCATCAACAGTAGACTGGATAAAGAAATTATGGGACATGTACTCTATAGAATACTACACAGCAGTCAAAAACAATGAAATCCAGTCATTTGCAACAAGATGGAGGAATCTGGAAAACATCATGCTGAGTGAATTAAGCCAGTCCCAAAGGGACAAATATCATATGTTCTCCCTGATCGGCGACAACTAACTGAGCACCAAAGGGGAAACCTGTTGAAGTGAAATGGACACTATGAGAAATGGTGACTTAATCAGCTCATGTCCTGACTGTTGATGTACAGTGTAATACTTTATCCATTTTAGTATTTTTTTGGTTCTAGTGCTATTGGTTGAACTCTGTAATTAAAACACAATTATTCTTAGGTGTTTAAATTTTAACTGAAAAGTGATCCCTGTTAGGAATTTGGAAAACATTATGCTGGGTGAAATAAGCCAGTCCCAAAGGGACAAATATCATCTGTTCTCCCTGATCGGTGACAACTAACCAAGCACCAAAAAGGAAACCTGTTAAAGTGAAATGAACACTATGAGAAACGGTGACCAGATCAGCCCTTGCCCTGACTGTTGACGAACAACTTAATACGTTATCCCTCTTAGTATTTTTTTGTTTGTTTGTTCTACTTAATACTTTTGGTTGAATACTGTAACCAATACACAGTTATTCTTAAGTGTTGAAACTTAACTGAAAAGTGATCATTGTTAAATATAAGAGTGGGAATAAGAGAGGGAAGAGATGTGCAATTTGGGACATGCTCAAGCTGACTTGCCCCAAATAGTAGAGTTAGAAACACACCAGGGGATTCTAATACAATCACATCAAGGTGGCATGTACCAATGCCATCTCACTAGTCCAAATGATCAATTTGATCAATTTCTGTTCACAATTGATCATAATGACAGGACTAAGAGCCAAAGGGATCACATAAACAAGACTAGTGTCTGAAAATACTAACGATAGAATAAAAAAGGGAGAGAACGATCCAACATGGGAAGCGGGATACACATCAGACTCATAGAATGGCGGATGCCCTAAACAACACTCTGGCCTCAGAGTCAGCCCTTAGGGCATGCAGATCTGGCTGAAAAGCCCATGAGAGTATTTCAGGCATGGAAAGCCAAGAGACTCTGGCAAAAAAACAAAAAACAAAAAACAAACAAACAAAAAAAACACCTAAATGAAAGATCTCCATGAGTGAGATCCCAGTGGAAAGAACGGGTCATCAAAGAAGGAGGTACCTTTCTCTGAAGGGAGGACAGAACTTCCACTTTGACAATGACCTTGTCTAAAGATGATAAGAGTCGGTGAACTCAAAAGGCTTCCATAGCCTTGGCAACTCATGACAAGAGCCTAGGGTGATTACTGAGGCCATAAACAAGAGTGTCAATTTGTTAAGTCAACAACAAGAGTCACTGTGCACTCACTCCTCATGTAGGATCTTGGTCCTTAATATGCTGTACATTGTGATTTAATGCTATAACTAGTACTCAAACAGTATTTTTCACTTTGTGTTTCTGTGTGGGTGCAAACTGTTGAAATCTTTATTTAATATACACTAAACTGATCTTCTGTATATAAAGAGAATTGAAAATGAATCTTGATGTGAATGGAAGGGGAGAGGGAGCGGGAAAGGGGAGGGTTGCGGGTGGGAGGGAAGTTATGGGAGGGGGAAGCCATTGCAATCCATAAGCTGTACTTTGGAAATTTATATTCATTAAATAAAAGTTAAAAAAAAATGTTCTCTGGTCAGATGTGTCATTTGTGCTAGCTATAAATTGCCTAACAGGTTTGCATGTTGTGAAAATAATGCAAGACTTACTCATTTCATGTAAAGTTTCTGTTGTATCCATATAAACTCATACTTATGTACATTTTGAATTTCTATTTATGAAAAGTTATCAAATTAATTCTTTGTTCTCTTAAGGTATCAACAATAAACACGCACTGTTTCACCAGAAAAATATTATATCAGTGCATACGTAAAAAATAAAATATGGAGCAAATACTTACTTACTGAATTAGCCACTACAATTCACTACCATAAATTTGCTACTATGAGTTCAATACTTTCCTTTCATTTTTTATTAGCTTAATTTCTCTCCAATATAAGTGACTTAATTTTTATATGTTATTTATTTACCTTAAAGCTTAATCAGTTGGATAAGATAGATATTTGTATTTTTTGGTCTGTGTTAATTTCCTACTAGTGTACAATGTATAGTTCAATCTGTACCTTAAACTCTCCTGTCATTTTTGCACTGATTTTCTGATTTATACACTTAAAGTTTGGCCCATTTTTTATTTCTTATCTTTGGGGTAACCAATATGTGTATTAGGAATCTACATGATATTGTTTAAAAGCCAAGTTTATATTTATAATTCATTCTTTTTTTTAATTTAAACTTTTATTTAATGAATACAAATTTCCAAAGTACAGCTTATGGATTACAATGGCTTCCCCCCCCCCCCCAATAACTTCCCTCCCACCCGCAACCCTCCCCTTTCCCGCTCCCTCTCCCCTTCCATTCACATCGAGATTCATTTTCATTTCTCTTGTATACAGAAGATCATTTTAGTGTATATTAAGTAAAGATTTCAACAGTTTGCCCCCATATAGCACGCAAAGTGAAAAATACTGTTTGAGTACTAGTTATAGCATTAAATCACAATGTACAGCATATTAAGGACCGAGATCCTACATGAGGAGTGAGTGCACAGTGACTCTTGTTGTTGACTTAACAAATTGACACTCTTGTTTATGGCCTCAGTAATCACCCTAGGCTCTTGTCATGAGTTGCCAAGGCTATGGAAGCCTTTTGAGTTCACTGACTCTTATCATCTTTAGACAAGGTCATTGTCAAAGTGGAAGTTCTGTCCTCCCTTCAGAGAAAGGTACCTCCTTCTTTGATGACCCGTTCTTTCCACTGGGATCTCACTCGTGGAGATCTTTCATTTAGGTGTTTTTTTTTTTTTTTTTTTTTTTTTTTTTTTTTTTTTTTTTTTTTTTTTTTTTTTTTTGCCAGAGTCTCTTGGCTTTCCATGCCTGAAATACTCTCATGGGCTTTTCAGCCAGATCCGAATGCCCTTAATGGCTGACTCTGAGGCCAGAGTGCTGTTTAGGACATCTGCCATTCTATGAGTCTGCTGTGTATCCCACTTCCCATGTTGGATCGTTCTCTCCCTTTTTTGTTCTATTGGTTAGTATTTTCAGACACTAGTCTTGTTTATGTGATCCCTTTGGCTCTTAGTCCTATCATTATGATCAATTATGAACTGAAATTGATTACTTGGACTTGCGAGATGGTATTGGTACATGCCTCCTTGATGGGATTATATAATTCATTCTTTATAACTATTCTCCACAATTCAACAAGTTGTGATAAATGCTGTATAATCAAAACAACAATGAAGATAATTATCTGTTACTTCAAAGTTCCCACATGCTTCCTTGTATTCACATAAGTTTACCTATTTGTTAATGGTCATATTTTTTAGTGAGTTAATTTTTTATGGCTAATGCTATGTAATTGCTGAAAGATTAACTGGGAAAATGTTTTTCCTAATATTTATGAAATAGATAAAGTTAGACAACAATAATCAGTTTTGTCCTGCTTGTTGGAAAATAAAAAGGTACAATGTCCATTACAAATGTCTATTACAAAGGTAGTGAAACTGGCAATGTTAAATATTGCTGGTGGAAAAGTATACTCATAAAATTTTTGGGGGGAGTGATATGTTATAATCGTTAAAACATCAGCTTCATTAACTATGAATTCCACTTTCAAAGAAAGTATTGGAGAAATGCATGGGTATTAAAGTATAAGAATATCTGTAATGATATTTTTGTAATACTTGAAATTATTACAAAATGAATATTCAATATTATTCAATCTATTAAGTGCATTGGTGTGCTTATATAATGGGATATCATGTGGCTATCAACTACTTCTGAATATGTAACTGTCATTGTATATTGTGATTTTAATATATAAGATTTGGATTGACTCCCTGGCTGATAAGTACTCCCCTTCTCTCAGGGATGGGCAAACTTCCAAAAGTTCTGTCTCTGCCACACTTATTGATTGGTATTTCTAAAAAAAACTTCTATAATCAAGTTTTTTTGTAATAATCACACTTTCAAAAAAGACCAGTTATATCTGTGGATGATATGGAATGACTAGAAGATTTGGATGCCTCAGTATAAAATTTTTATGCCAAAAGCAATTTTTAAATATAAGATTTTTATAAAGTTCACATAAAATTTGTGGATAGCTTTGTAACAAGTACAATGGAGAGTGAAAATTAAAGGTCTTATAATGAAGAGTAATATCATTTATTTCAAAACCATTTTAAGAGCACAAGCCTTGAACAGGAAGTCTAAACCAGTTAAAATTTCTTTAATGGTTCAAGTAGAAGACATTTTTATATTTCTGGATAATTGATCTTGATAATAACCCTCAGACTTTAATTTATGGATATACAGACACAAAGTACATATTTGATATAACCCTTGGTTGGCATTGGTCTTCAAAGACATGTGGATAAATCTTCAAAAATCTGTCAAGGCAACAAGAATGCTGAACATAAACTCCATTACACACGTGACATACTCACATTAGAATTATTTGAAATGTTTCTTCAGTTCCAGCCTATCATTTCCTAATGGAATTTTCTTTGTGAGTTCTCGATTTCATCCTTCTGTATATTTACAGCTAATGATACAGACACTGTTGACTCGTTTCAGTTAAGATCATTTTAAAATATTTCAAAACACCAACTATTTATTTTATTTCCATGTTAGATTACAGAGTAAAGAAGTCTGTTTTATTTCAAGACATGCATTATGTTCACACACACACACAAAATCACCGAAGATAAACACTCAATTACCCTAGAATCTAAATTTTTGAAGGTGGAAAATGTGTTATTTTTTTCACTGTGAGCACTTTTCCTAAAACGTATTTGATCAATAAGTACTGGTTATGAAGGAACATCACACATTGAGGGAAATTGACCCAATTAATAAAAACGACAATAAAATTTTTTACGCTTAAATCTTCCTTTTGCACCATTCCAAGTCAACTTGCTATCACTAAATAACTCTGCTCTTTGTCGACATTCTTATGGGTACTCTAAAATGCAGTTAGTTTCAAAACCTTGATCATGGCTGACCTTTTTGATTAAATAATTCCTGAATTAGCTCATCCTTTGGGACGACTTTCTATTACAATTCAAAGGCCCTGTTTAATGTTGTTTGGGAGTGTTATTTGATGTGTGTTCTTCATTCTAACCACACCATGGATCTTTGAAGACAGATTTAGAGGACCTGAAAGAGCAATTTATTTCCTGAGGCATACTCTCCAGAAATGCTATTTGTTTAGTGATTGTTTTTTCAATATGAAGTGTTGAGTTTCTAACCATAACACATTATAAAAAGAGACTTTCTAATGGTGAAACCCTGAAAGATATCTTCAAATGATGATTTGATTTTGTGTGTGTGTGTGCTAGCCAAGGCTTGGATGGTTACTGTGAGGGACAGGTCTGCACTCATCCCTGAGCTTCCTCCATGGATGGAGGAACTCCACTCGCTATGCTCCAGGCATCTGATATACACTTCTGTTCCTTGTAGGCTATCATATGTTTCTACACTGTCATATCATCATGGGAAGGATACAAATGGCATGCGAGACTTTCTAAGGATTGTAGTTTTGTGATGAGACTAAACAAAACTCTAAGGTAGAAACCTAAAGATTATCACATAAATCCTAAATTACCAAAACATTATTTAAGAGTGTTCAGCATATCAGGTATGTTGTCTCTCTCTTTGAAGCTCACTGGTTTCTATTATCTCAGGAAAATTGTTGATAGATAGATACAAACATTGGTAGAGTTCTTCTTAATAAGTTTAACATGTTTTTATGTTCAAGAATGTTCAACAAAGATACAAGTTGAGATTTTGCTTAATTAATTGTTTCTCTTTTATTCCTATGACTTGGAGAAATTATTTGTGTGTACCCTAAATTTTAAAAACATTTAAAAAGTCAGAAAATTTCTTATTTTCTGCTCTCCTAAAGGCACAGTGATTAAAATGTCCTTCAGTGTATGACCTTTCACAACAACCCCAAAGCAAATACGATGTCCGAGAAATTTACTGCAAGTTAATTGGTCTGTTCCCATGCATGTTTCATGATTGCAGCTTTTGCTGCATCCTTGGTTGAAAGTTCTGCGAGAAGCATCACAGTGACACCAACTTCCCATCAGATCTACTTCTCAGGGTTTACAGAATATACCCCACGAAGGTCATTCAACTGTTGAGGATGCACATTAAAATTTTGGCTGGCCCACAAGATTGGTTTTTAAACCTTTCTGGAATTTCTGTAGGATATTTAAACTATGCAATCTGTTTTATTTAGGATGGATTTCTTAAATAAAGTAGCTTGAATTAAAATAAATACTGGAGGTCATCAATTCTATAGAAATCAAGCACTTTGACTCTCCAAAGTGTCACTGTAGAAGAAAAATGTCATCAGAGACCAAATTACTGACCAGTGAAGAAAAACAGTTAGCTAGAAAAATCCTTTCTGACACTATAAGAAAGCATACTTTTTGCTTTATCTCCATAGAAGAGGCCAGAAATTTCTGTAAACCATGGCTTTTGGTTTGCCATCTTAAAATGGAGATTTAATTTTCCCCATGATCAATAAGCATTTTGTAATCACTATAAATCATAAAAAAGTAGTAAAAAATCAACCATGTTAATTTCCCTGACAAATAGTTCATAACAAAAATGTATCTGTTTATAGACTTCAAATTAAGTATTTCATTGCTAAAATAAGAGCTACTCATAGTTGGTTAATGTAAATGTGGTATGATTTATTCTGAGAGGTTTTTTATTTCAATTAGAAAAATGATATTTGAAAAATTCTCTTATCTATTGATTGTATCCTGGGATATTTCTGAAAATAAGCACACTACTATTTCATAGAAGATGCAAATTTCTGCTTCAATTCTCAAGATGCTATTAAAATAGCTGTCTTCTTGATATTATTTCTTCATCTTTTATCTTCAACCCCATTGCCAATTCCTATAACCCCTACCCATTAAGAGTGCCAGTTTTGGAGAATTGATTCCCTGGAGTCAGCATGTGGCATGTTGATTATTTTAATATAGCTAGAAAGAAATGCCAAGCTTTCTAGGGGTTTTAGTTCTTACACAGAATGTTATCTACACATCAAAATTCCTTAAAGGGATGGCTGCATAATTTATGGGTCCACAGCAAAACAAAAATCAAGGCCTATTATTAAAAAGAGCACTAAGAATTTTGAGATGATGACAACAGAACATTAAACCAAGCACAGAGCCCTTCTAACTTAGGGGCCTTTTGTGATTGCACAGCTCAAGGTCCAGGATGTCACCCTGTTTAAGGGACATCTTAGTTATTTTTTTTCCTTTATTCTTTAAGTCATTGAGAAACCTCTGTTCCTTCCTGTGCCATAGATGGTGAGCTTCTATCTCTCCTCTTCCTTCCTTAGTTTGCACCTGTATTTGCCTTTCTATCAGTGTTTGAGTCATGTGCTGCTTTTAACCTACCCAGCAGTATCTTCTCAGACCAGTGGTTCCAAGACAGTTCTTAGTTTCACCATATCTTTTTTTTTCTTTGCCTTCTTGCTAGGCTGGCTTGTGGGATCTTATTCTGACACCCTGCTCTCTGTCCTTGATGCAACATTCTTCATTGGCCCAGGACTGTGAAGTGCTCTGTTGGTGCCTGGGATAAGTCAGTGTCTAAAACTGGACAGCAGCACCTTATCCATTAGGACTCCGTATGCATTCTTAATTTCCAGATGTGGACAGTCTCTGAAGTTAGGACCTCCCTTCCACCTTTGGAAACTGGAGGACACAGTAACTCAATGGCTTAAAGGAGAACGGAGTCCCTTTTCAGCATTTTGAAAAGTCTTAAGAAAAACTTAACGTTTTTGTGTTTGAGTCAGTTTTCCATCACTATAATGAAATACCAGAGCCTGAGTATTTTATAAGGAAAAGGGGTTTATTTAGCTCACAATTCTGGAGGTTCAAGGGCATGGTATCAGCATTGTTTTTCTCTGAGGGAGCTCTCCCTGAAGATGGTGTCATAGTTGTGAGAGTTTGTACATGAGGGAGACATCATGTAGTGAGACAGGAAGCTAGGGGGTGGGACTCAGAGGTCAAGTTTTCTCTTGCTTTTCTTTTACCTTTTAACCTTTTAACCTTTTATTTTAGGTATACAAACATTATGTACTTCATAAATACAAATTTTGGAACATCATGATTCTTCCCATCCTCCTACCCTCCCACCCTTCTTTCTCCTTCCTTTCCTATTCCCATTCTTATTTTTACTAAGAGCTATTTTCAATTAACTTTATACACATAAGATTAACCATATACTAAGTAAAGAGTTCAAGAAATACTATGAAAAAAAAAAAAAACTGTTCTTCAACAGTACCGACAAGGGTTGTTCCAAGTCATCACATCTCAAAGTGTCAATTTCACTTCTAGGTACTCTGTTAATTACCATAGACCAGGGGGTCCCCAATGTTTTCTAAAAATTTGATGGTATCAAGTCATAGATTTAGGTCTTTATCCATTTTGAATGGATTTTTGTGTAAGGTGTATTGTGGGGGTCTTGCTTCATACATCTGCTTGTGTAGAAAACTTTTCCCAGCACCATTTGTTGAAGAGACTGCCCTTGCTCCAAGGGACTGATTTTAGTTCCTTTGTCAGAGATGAGATATAGAAAACTGATCCTGAAATTCATATGGAAACACAGGAGACCGCAAATAGCTAAAGTGACCTTATACAATAAAAACAAAACTGGAGGCACCACAATATCAGATTTCAAGACACACTGCAGGGCAGTTATAATCAGAACAGCTTGGTACTGGCATAAAACCAGATAGATAGACCAAAGGAACAGAATAGGAACCAATCCATGCATCTACAAGTTTACTTTTTAATAACAGCTCTCCTGTGAGAACTAACCAGGGATCTAAGGAGGCTACCTTAATCACTTTTGAGGGCAATGCCCCCAATAACTTGATTGTACCCCATCACTCCTACCTCTTAAGGGCCCCCCTACTTCTCACTTTGCCACATTGAGGACCAAGCTCCCAACAGGTGGCCCTTGAGGGGCACACTCACAAGCCAATCCCCAAAAAGACAAATACCATATGCTTTCTCTAATTTGTGGTAGCTAACATATAGAGTACAAAAAGTATAATATATATGAGTGAAATCGGCATCTTGAGATTTTATTTTTGTTTATAGTCCTTGTCTACATTCTTGTGGAATAGTGGTCTTTCTGCTTCATACTTGTTGAAAAGAGGAGGGAAGGAGGGAGAGTGGGAAGTATGTTATGTGTTTCAAATTATATATATGCTGTACTTGAAATCTGTTCTCTTTATATAAAAATATTAATTAATTAATTAATTAATTAATTTAAGGTCAGAATCTTCCTAGAGAGAGCACGCGAGTGAGAGTGAGAGCTACAGTGGCCAGGACTGGGCCAGGCTGAAGCCAGGAACCAGGAGCTTCATCTCGATCTCTTGCACTTGGGCTGTCTTCTGCTGCTTTCCCAGGCCATTAGCAGGGGGCTGGATTGGAAGTGGAACAGCTGGGATAGGAATCGACATCCATATGGGAGGCCAGTGTCTTAGGCAGCAACTTTACTGACTATAGCACAACACTAGCCACCAAACCTTAGCAATCTGACTTCTTTTTGTCTCACTCCCAAGCCCTGTCTGGATCCTTGAAACTCTGTGGATCAACAGATAATCTTCAGGGATGGGAAGGGCAGCCCAATAGAAGGAAGAGAAAAGAGATGTTTAAAAAAGTATTTTCAAATTAAAGGCATTTTTACGATCAAAGTACTTCAGTTCCTCAAGCACATGACCCAAACCAGTAAAGCAAAGAAACTAGAGAATATGTTAAGATTCTTAACAATTTGAGTCCTCCTAATTGATATGTGTTGTCATCCTGATATTAGTGCCAGGATCTGAGCCAAACGGGAGTGAGAGCATCCATGTTTCCTCCTGACTTTTATGTTTCCAAAAATACTCTAGTATTTCTTTTTTTTTTTTTAATTTCAAAGATATTTTATTCAAAATTCTCCATCTAGGAGAAAGATATACAATAATGTTTACACATGCTTTAATAACTTATTTCACTGTACAACTTACACTCTATACAACAGTACAATAAACCAGCCAAAAAAAACAGTCAGCACTTAAATAGGAATTCACTGTGTAAAAAGCATCAAGGATGGGACATTACAAGGTGGCATCTACACATTTTTCCACGACTAAACTATAATACATTAGTCATCTTGCTCAATGTGTATCTAAAAAAAAATCAAGATGTCTACATATATCATGATATGAAAGCTATTATGACTTTTCAGAATAGGATGCTTCTTTTTTGTTAAATTTGGTGAGTAAGAGCAGAAGGACTCTATCACTTTTATCTTTTTCTTATAAATAAATACATTTTCCCTTTTGTGTTACTTCCTCAGTTTTAAATAAAAATACTTACTTGTGCTCGTGTATATACCATTATGTTAACCCTGCTCTAAGCACAAATTATAATCATCAGTTAATTTACAGCTAGCAAAATGGTCCAAACACATTAATGAGACAAAAGAAACAGATCACTTAGTTCTGCCAAAGTAGCACCTAGAAAAATAGCACTTTAGTAAAGTTTCTCCTGCCATTCTTTCTCCAATGCAGGAAACATGACAACAATTTTAAAAATATGGGCAGAACATTAAAGACAGAGATCCTACAGAATTTTTTTTTTTCAAATTAATTAATTTTCTATGCCATTTCCATTTTAACACCAGGTTATTTTTTTTTTTTCATTTCCAATTCTCTTTATATACAGAAGATCACTTCAGTATATAATTAGCAAAGACCTCATCAGTCTGCGCCCACACAGAACGCAAAGTATAAAAATACCGTTTCAGTACCAGTCGTAGCATCACTTGGCTTTAGACGACACATTAGGGACAGATCCCATATGGGGTGTAAGTACACAGTGACTCCTGTTGCTGATTTAACAATTTGACACTCCTGTTCATGGCGTCAGTAATCTCCCTAGGCTCTAGTCATGAGTTGCCAGGGCTATGGAAGCCTTTAGAGTTCGCTGACTTTAATGTGCTGTACATTGCTATTTAATGCTATAATTAGTAATCCAATGGTAGTTTTTTCACTTGATGTTGCTATATGGGCAAAAAGTTGAAATCTTTACCTAATATATACTAAACTGATCTTCTGTATACAAAGAGAATTGAAAATGAATCTTTACATGAATGGAAGGGGAAAGGGAGCGGGAAAGGGGAGGGTAGCGGGCGGGAGGGAAGTTATGGGAGGGGGGAAGCCATTGTAACCCATAAGCTATACTTTGGAAATCTATATTCATTAAATAAAAGTTTAATAAAAAAAAAAAAAAAAAAAAATATGGGCAGAAATATAAGAACAAAGAAGACAATAAACTGCTCTCTGTTCCTAAAAAGGGAATGTGGAAGTCAGCATATTCTTTAACACATCTGTCCATCTGTGCGTCTGTCAGTGAGCACCCCAGTCTCAGGGCCCAAGTGCGCCCCCTCTGCCTGGGTGTGGAGGCAGGGCCCTGGGGCACCGCCGACTCCCCCTAGAGCCTGGCTTCCTGTGTGGCTTCAGGAACCAAGCCCGGTTCCCAGGCTCTGTGCCTTCCTGGTCCTGGGCCTGCCTGTGTCCTGGCTCCCTTCCCCTGCCCCTTGCACCACTGTCCCAGGCAAAAGGAAATGTAAAGGAATGTCAGGTACATCCTTAAATTGGATATCCCTTTTCTTCAATATGCTTTCTTGGGATGTAGACTTATGTTTACAGTTATAATAACTATTCTTGGTGTATTTTAAAGATATAATAACCGGATATAAACTTGACCACAACTACTGTTTTTTGAAACTTATGATTTATGGTTTACATGTATCAAAGTCAAGTCTGAGTTGGCTTTTTCAGATAGAATACCAGTTGACTTTCCATCTTTTGGTGTTCCTAAGTATGTGCGATTACTATAATACTTTTGCAGTCAGCTAAAAATTAGAGCTTTTTAAAAATCATTTCAGAAAGGAAGATAGTTTAAACAGACTAAGCTTTAGAGAGAAACTATTGATCAAGCAGATTTTCAATCTGAATGAATTATTAGATCCTGTTTTGTAGACTTAGTCCTTAGGATTTGGACTATGTAGAAATGTCAAGCAGTTATTTATAGTCCCTGATTATGATGAACCACAGTCAGCGTATTTTTCTGTTTTTTTATCGTTGTCAGTATCCTATATAGTTGAACTTTGTCCAAGAAAATATAGGAAATTTGATTTTTATGTTTTAATAGTTGTTGACAATTTTAAAGTTAATTTTCATTATTTTAAGCCAAATTGAAATGTGTACCTTCTGTGCCTTTTTTTCCTTGGAAAATATAAGTATTCGGAAGAAGTTCAGATTTCACTGGTCAGTCATTTCCATCTGGTTTTCACTCAAAATCTTACCATGTACCTGATTTGGCAATCATTGTAACTTTAAAATACTCTAGTATTTCTAAGGTACATTCTTGACTCCTACCAATAATCTCATAAATTAAGGCAGTAACAATCACTTTTTATTACAGAGGGAACTAAGCCTATGACTTCTCTGATAATTTCAAGGTCATAGAATGAAGTTGTGGAAATTTGATGTGAACTCAGAATTCTTAAGTGCTTAGTAAGGAATTTTTTCATATCAAGGTGATGTTTGTCACACTTGCCACTGATAATGTCTATTTCTAAGTTATTTCTAGGTTCATTGTCATGTAAGCCCCCGACTTCATTTACTGCTTTCCTCTTTGTTGCCTACTCATCTTGTCTGTGATAATCCTTCAGTTTATAGCAGTGTAATATTTTTGATGGATTATTTTTCAAGCATTTGAGGTTAGTTCTTTGATACTTATCATTTTAATAGTAGGCAAGATCACATGCTAAAAATCAATTGTTATAATTTTTAGTTTGGTCAATAACTGTGATTTCCAAATGTGGCTGAGTACTACAAATCAGCTCTCTGAATTGGGCTTGATAGTTATTTGCCCTGAGCTGCTCTGTTAGCATTGAATATCATCCCACACTTGAAGATCTTGAGATTGCACAGTTGCCTAGTTACTGGCTTTTTTTTCACTGCTTTCCATTTAAACCAATGACTAAATGAACAATTAGGACTTGGGTTGTATGAGAGATGTGTTTTATTTGGCATGGACCCTAATGATCAGATAATGAACAGCTTCATTCCTATCAAGAGGATATTCTACAGCATGCTTTCATTTCTTAATGCTGACCCTCACTCAGAGAGGCAGGCTGCTCTAATCACGATAGTTAATGACGAATAAGTGGCCATTTGTCACATTTTCATTCTTTATCTGAGGCCTTAGCCAACCTCCAGCATAAAGGATTCAAACTATGATGAAATGCTTTCACAGGTAATGATGAGAGAGATGATGAGAATTTTCAGGGCAGGGTTCATGCTCCATATGTTCTCTGTAGTAATCATGGTGAAAAATGGTAGTTTGGTTCTGAAATGCTACCATTTGATTCACTGGGCAATTATTGACCACTCTAGGTGTAAGACTAGAAAGAGAAATGGAAATCAAGGCATGAATTTCTGCCTCGAAAAACTTACTTTGTAGTATGAAGTCAAGTTCACTTAGGAATTTAGGAGACAGCGTTGTCATAAAGTGGGTTAATCTGCTCCTTGCTTGCAATGTTGGCACCTATATTAGGGTGCTGCTTTGAGTCCTGGCTATTCTGCTTCCAATCCATCACCCTGTTAGGGTGCCTAGGAATCAATTGATGGTGGTTGAAATACTTAATTTGTATTACCCATATGGGAGACCTGGATAGAGATTCTGGCTCATGGCTGTGGCTTGGCCCCCACCCAGCTATTGTGGCCCTTTTGAGAGTAAATCAGCAGATGGAAGATCTCTCTCTCTCTCTCTCTCTCTCTCTCTCTCTCTCTGAGTCTGTGTCTTTCCCTTTAAAATAAAAAAAAATTAAAAATTTAATTTAGGGTCTGCTGCTGTGGTGTAATGGGTTATGCAGCCATCTGTGATGTTGGCATCCATATTGGCACCAGTTCATGCCCCTGCTCCACTTCTGATCCAGTTCTCAGCTAATGGCCTGGGAAAGCAGTGGAAGATGGCCCCTGCTACCAACATGGGAGACCTGGAAGAAGCTCTTGGTTCCTGACTCCTGGCTTCTGCTTGACCCAGCTCCAGCCATTGTGGCCATTTGTGGAGCGAAACAGCAAATGGAAGATCTCTCTTCCATCTGTACAACTCTGCTTTTGAAAGAAATAAATAAGTCTTTAAAAATAACATAACTTAAATGTCTTGATTATTTTATTATGTAATATATGTGTATCAAACATCAAAATGTAATAAAAATTATAAAGAAATAGCTAAGACAAACTCAATTGCCATACTTGTGTACAGAATATGTCATATGCTCACAGGAAATATTAGAAGTCTACAAAAGTTGTGAAGACCTTTCATTTTTTTATGTACCCTTGGCTTGTGCATACTTGACATTGAATATAAATATAACCCAACATTTGAAAAGTTCACAGTTAAATTGTGGGAGTTCATTAACAATATGATTAAAGTTGATTTGCTACGTTTAAATTTCCATAATCCATTTACAAGGTTTATCCATTTAAAATCTCTAAATTAGTAGTTTTCTCTGCTTCTATTATTCAGGTCATTGCACCTTAGATAAGCTAAGTGTTTAAGTGTTCCCTGTAAAGAAAGCAAACAAAATTTAAATATCTGACATAGGAAGGTCAAAACAAGGAAAGTTATCATCAGTGCCCTGGATAGAATCTTCTGTTTTTATTAGAAGCTAATGTTCTATAAATTATCATATAAATATTCCATAATTTATTGGAGAGAATTTTTCTAAGAACTGAAATATTTAAAAATTAAAAGCTATATAATTTTCATCTGGAGTTTCTATGCCATATAATCTAGATCCATCCTTATTCTATATCATACAAATTAAGTTTAAAATGAAAATAACTTTGTTTTAATGTCTTCAGCATTGGTAATGTCATATGCCAAAATAATCTCAAATGACCTAAGTTTTGGATAATTCAACTCTATTTAGAATTAAAATATTTACTTTTTAAGGAGATATTTCACAAGACTTCATTAGTTCAGTAGTAATTATATATGTGGTGATGAAAGAAAGAAAGATGAAGTAGAAAGTGAATAACCCCAAGTGGAAATCAAAAATCACTGTGTCTAAACTCAAAACATTTATCATCAAATCTTAATCTCTCCAAAAGAGTTTTGGTAATGAGATGGGAAATCATAGTCCATAACTTGTAAGGACTTTTGATTCTGTAAAGAGATGTTTATGTACTCATTGCCCACTGGATGTGTCAAATACAAATGAAAGCATGAAATGTAGCAGTAAAGCTAATCTGCCAACATAAACAGCTTCAGTGGTTGGCAGAACATGGAAGGTCCATAACTGAGGTACCCCAGAAGCAATGCGAATGGCGACGAGTGGAGAATAACACTCCTACTGATGGAAATGGGAGTGGGATGATTCAGGGACCATGCCAGAGATGAGGTGGCATCACACTGCAATGGCTTTCTCAGGATGGCAGAAGTCAAATGTAGAGGTACCCACCCTGTAGGAGTGAAGTACATACTGAAAACTGCTTGACTGGGCACTGAGGCACTGGGGGACAAGAGCTGAAGTGTTGGAAAGTACAAATATATTAGAACCTGTGCATGGAAAAACGCAGAATGTGAAGTTAATAGTAAAATCCTTCAAGTCTTTTCTGTGACTAAATATCCAATATTTTACTCTTTGTGTTGTGCTAAAATCTGTAGATATAAGGAAAGAGGAAGGCAAGAAGGTCCCATTCTTCAGTAACTTTGCTGGGTAGGTGTTTTAGATGCTGTGGGGGTTAAGAGTGGAGTGGACTGTGCAGATGATTGCATACATTTGGTTGAAGGAGATCAAGACTATGATTTGGAAGCTATATTTAGAAACTGATCTACAAAATAAGGCAGACTAAAGATTTCAGCGGTTGGCCGGCGCCGTGGCTCAATAGGCTAATCCTCCGCCTGTGGCGCCGGCACACAGGGTTCTAGTCCCGACTGGGGCGCTGAATTCTGTCCTGGTTGCTCCTCTTCCTGTCCAGCTCTCTGCTGTGGCCCGGGAGTGCAGTGGAGGATGATCTAAGTCCGTGGGCCCTGCACTCGCATGGGAGACCAGGAGAAGCACCTGGCTCCTGTCTTTGGATCAGCATGGTGCACCGGCAACAGCGCACCAGCTGCAGTGGCCATTGCGGGGTGAACCAACAGAAAACGAAGACCTTTCTCTCTGTCTCTCTCTCTCTCACTGTCCACTCTGCCTGTCAAAAAAAAAAAAAAAAAAAAAAAAAAAGATTTCAGCAGTATACCCTCCAATGTCAACCTTCTCAATTTTATTCAGTTCTGAAAAGAATTCTCTTAAAAGAAGAAAAGGAAACATCCACATATATCTAAGTGGAATGAAGCCTTTTTTTTTCCCCCTTTAGGAATCCCAAGTTACCATTGTAATTTCATTTAAGTGAAGATACTTCTGACATGGAGTAGTCACTAGAATGATTTATTTCTTTAATATGCACAACTGCATTCACTAATGAGGGCAGAGGCATGGTGCCAGATCATGAAAGCACCAGTGTTCCTGCCCCTCTCAGGAGATTGGCTCAGTAGTTCAGGATCACAGCAAGTGAAAATATGGGAAACCAAGGGATGAGCATGATGGAGAGAAGGGAAAAGAGAGCTTATGCTAAAATTGAAGAATGAAATACATAGTTATGAAATTGAGAGTTATTCTTAACAGTTGAAGAGTGAGGAAGTGTGGCAAACAAATTATGGCTCTCAAATTCTGCTGTTGCATTATTTAAGTGATTTAATATCCTTAGAGAGAGCAGACCAAATCCTAGGAAATCCTAGAAGGTTCCTACAATTATTTAATCTCTCTGCTTTAAGGTTGGGATGTATGACTATAAGAATGTCTATCCCCTGAGTGAATTACACATTACCAGGCAAAAGTGAAGGGATTTTTTTGGTGATGTAGTTATGATTCCGCTAATCTCTTGGCTTTGAGTCAGTGGGAAGAGAGATTACCTGTGTGAGGCTGAGCCCTTTAAGAAGGTGCCTAGAAGTTGGTGTTGTGCTCTACTACTGGTTTGGCAGAAGCAAGACACGGTCAGTTATACAGCTGCAAAGAAAGAATCCTGCCAGTAACCACATGAGCTTGGAAGAGGATACTGAACCCCAAATGAGACCACAGCCCTGGCTGACATCTTGACTTCTTCCTTCGGAGATCAGTAAGCAAAATCCAGATGTTTGAATTACAACAACTGAGAAAATAAATGGCTGTTTGTTTTAAGTTGATAAGTTTGTGGTAATTTGTTACATTGTAATAAAATCAATATACTCCTTCTTGGATAAATATTCTGAGGACAGTACAGAGGGCATAATATGTCTGGAAAATACTTCTATTAAAAATAAATGAAAATTCACTTGACAGTGCTACATGGATTAGTCAACCTCAAAATGTTCACACTATAGACTTCCTTCCCCTATGTCTGGCTCCTTTTCTTGAGAGCTTGGTGAACTTCAAGTCAGAGAACATCATCAAATGACCATGTGATATTTGATTTTCACTGGGAAATTATCACCAGTTTTCCAAATGAAGACAATAGGCTATTTTGAGTAGAAATGGACTCATATTGGCTGACAGAATCTATTAGGTAGCTGCCCCTTTTGAACTATAAATGTGTAACTTTTACTTTTGTCTGAAAATGTTTGCCTTACATTGCATTGAGGAATGTGACCAGAAACTGAATCAAGCATATACTCAAAAACTACTGGTCATTAGTTGTGTGCAGGTATAATTTGTGTACTCTCCCAATTTTCTTCTTGATTGTAGGGGTAATAAAAATTTGTTTTTGAAAACTATGAGAAAATTAACAGACTACTATGACCAGAGTAGGCCTTCTTTTGGGAAGGAAGAGAAAAGAAAGCTGTTATTGTATCCTAAATTTATTTTATTTGTTAACAAGGGAAGGGGGGATCTCCCACATGTTAGTTCACTTTTTAAATCCTCACAATGGCTGTACAGGGCCAGGCCATAGCCAGGAACTCAATCTGGCTCCACCAGGTGTGTGGCAGAAATACAAGGACCTAAGCCATTTCCTGTTGCCTTTCAGGGTACACAACATGAAACCAGAATCTGGAGTGGAGCCAGGATTCAAACCCAAGCATTCCAATATGGGTTGCAGTTATCCCAAATGATGTCTTAGTTGCTGTGCCAAAGGCCCTCCCCCAAAGTTTTTTTTTTTTTTTCTATCAGTAAAATAACATTGGAGTTAAAAGAGCTAGTTCAGTGTATCAGTTGAAATGTTTATTTGTCCATAAATGTGGTGGGGAAGCATACTTCCTGAACACTGGATTTGAAGACCATTGCCTCACAGAAACCATAAGGAATGCAAAAGGGAACAGCGTCACTGAAAGCTGGAGTCAGAGACTAAGAGGAGAGAGAGAAGCATCGAGTAGGGAGGGCAGAGCAGAGAGGAAGGAAAGAAGAGAAGAGTGAGCAAGGAAGAAATGAACCAGTTTCCCCCCTTGAACATGTTTTCTATTACTGCCTGAAGAGGAAAAGTAAGAAGTTTTAGCATTACTCCTTGGGCTCTTTGTATTTGACTTAAAAATTTGGAATTCCTGATAATGGGCTATGTTTTTAAATTCTTAAATGTTTTGATATAAAGTTGTCCTTTTCTGGTCATTAGGATTTTATGAGCCTCAAAAACATGGAGTCAATAAATAAAATTTCAAGTCTTACTGTTCAGCTATAGATTATTAGTATGTATCAGATATCACAAGACAGAATGCTGCAAGATTTTCTATAAACTGCCTACAAATAATGCATATTTCATCATACTTAGCAGAATTTTAAGAGTCCGGCAACAGTCATCTCTACCTTGGTAATTATCTGCACTCCTAACTTAGTCCATCTGTGCTGCTACAACAGGATATCTGAGACTGGATCGTTCAGAACAAGCAGTCATTTCCTGCTCTTGGTTCTGGAGCCTGAGTTAAGATCCAAGCACTAGCAGTTTAGTTGTTTGTGAGGGCTGCTCTCCACTTCCAAGTTAGTGCCCTGAGTGTTAGATTATCTGGAGGTGAGGAGTGCTGTGTGCTCACGTGGTAGAAAGCAGAAAGGAAAAGGGGGGATAAAAACCCCATTTGTAAGGATCTTGACCCTATTCTTCAGCGATGTGTGATCCTGGCCTTGTCACCCTCTAGAAGCTCCACTTCTTAAGGCTATCACCACTGGAACACCCAAATCTTGGAGAGGACATAGTTCAAAAGCAAGTGACGTACCACTCTCAGGTAATCTTCAAATTTCCAGGCCTATCACCTGTGAGCTTAGTATCTGGCCAGTTCATCACAGGACACATACAAATGCCTTTCTCTGGAAAAATGACACTAGGGACTATTGAAGCTGAAGTCATCATCTAATTTGCCCACAGTGGGGAATAGAATGATTCTCACCCTACCTTTTCAGTTGCCTGAGTAAATATCTATTTAAGCAAAAGTGGACTCTGGAGCGAAGAAGTTATGGAGCAAGGTGAAGATTTCTCACCAGTGCTCCAAGTCCACAGTGAGTGATTTCCTTCTTCCTTGTCTCCTACACTGTCCCAAAGCAAGTAATGCATAATTGAGTATTTTTCATCCTTACAGAGAATTAAGATTCACAGGTAATTTTTACTGAGATTATGTCATTTTGTATACATTATGACACCGTGGCTCAATAGGCTAATCCTCCACCTGCGGTGCTGGCAAACTGGGTTTTAGTCCCGGTCAGGGAACCAGATCTGTCCCGGTTGCCCCTCTTCCAGTCCAGCTGTGGCCTGGGAGTGCAGTGGAGGATGGCCCAAGTGCTTGGGCCCTGCACCCACATGGGAGACCAAGAGAAGCACCTGGTTCCTGGCTTTGTATCAGCATGGTGCACCGGCCGCAGCGGCCATTGGAGGGTGAACCAACAGTAAAGGAAGACCTTTCTTTCTGTCTCTCTCTCTCTCTCACTGTCCACTCTGCCCGTCAGAAAAAAAGAAAGAAAAAAAAAAGAATGAGTTTGTACATTTAGTCAGCTTTATTTACCTTCAAGCTTAAAGATTTGTTTTTATTTGAAAGGCAGAGTTGAGAGAGAGAGAGAGAAAGAGAGAGAGAGAGTTCTTCCATCAGCTGGTTCACTCCCCTAATGGCCACAGTGGTCAGGGCTGAGCTAGACGGAACCCAGGAGCCAGGAGCTTCATCTGCGTCTCCCATGTGGGTGTCAAGGGCCCAAGCAATTGGGTCATCCTCTGCTGCCTTCCCAGGTGCGTTAGCAGGAAGCTGCATCAGAATTAAAGCAGACAGGACTCAAACTGCCAGTCATACAGATGCCAGCCTCAGAGACTGTGACTTAACCCATTTCATCTCAATACGGGCCCCTGTTTTCAAGCTTTTTGACTCTTCATTGGCCTTTTATTGTAATCCAGAGTTGACCAACTATGGCTTTTGAGTCATTCTAAATTTTCTTGAGAATACTTTCTTGAGAATTTCCATTCTACTGAACCAAAAGTCAAAGATGTTTCTACTCCATAATTTTTAAAATTATATATGGCCGGCGCCGTGGCTCACTAGGCTAATCCTCCGCCTTGCGGCGCCGGCACACCGGGTTCTAGTCCCGGTCGGGGCACCGGATTCTATCCCGGTTGCCCCTCTTCCAGGCCAGCTCTCTGCTGTGGCCCGGGAGTGCAGTGGAGGATGGCCCAGGTCCTTGGGCCCTGCACCCCATGGGAGACCAGGAGAAGGACCTGGCTCCTGCCATCGGATCAGCGCGGTGCGCCGGCTGCAGCACGCCAACCGCGGCTGCCATTGGAGAGTGAACCAGCGGCAAAAAGGAAGACCTTTCTCTCTGTCTCTCTCTCTCACTGTCCACTCTGCCTGTCAAAAAAAAATTTTTTTTATTTAAGGCATACAAATTGCATGCATTTCATATATACAGATTTAGAAGCATATGATTCTTCCCACCCTACCCTCCCTTCTGCCCATGCTCCCCCTCCTTCTTCCTCCTCTCTCCTATTCCCACACTTAATTTTTATACAAATATTTACTTTCAGTTTAGTTTATACTTAACACTACAGTAAGTAAAAAGTTCAACAAATAATATAAGCAAAAAAATTGTTTCTCAACAATAGAGACAAGAGCTATAAATAATCATTGAATCTCAAAATGTCAATTACACTCCTATACATGATATTTTAGATGCTCTATTAGTTACCACAGATCAGGGAAAACATATGGTATTTGTCTTTTTGGGACTGACTAATTTCACTAAGTATAGTGGTTTCCAGTTGCATCCATCAAATTGCAAAAGACAAGATTTCATTTTATTTTTTACCAATGAGTAGTATTCCATAATGTATATATGCCCTAATTTCTTTATGCAGTCATTGGCTGATGGCCACCTGCTCTCCCATAACTTTATCCTGAAGGTATAGAGACCTTTCCTTCAGGCTGTTAATTTTATCATCAAAATGCTAGTTATTTATTGTTCTGCAGATACCAATAGTTCTAGTCCAGAAGATCAATGATAACAAGGGTGCCAAATTCAGTAGGAGACTAAAGATGAAGCAATTCATTGATATTGAAGGGAGAAGCCCAGGCCTCTGACCACAGAGTGTTCATTATAACTTCTTTGCTTGTCTACACTTTTTTTTTTTTTTAAGAACTTCTTTATCTCTGCCTTAGCTGGTTTCATAGACAAGGCCAAGGCATGAACTAATCATTAACTCTTTCTCTGACAATACAAGTGTAACTTCTTTTAATGAAAGTCAATTCCCTATACCTCCACCCTGACTCTACCCAACATCTTTGCCATGTAAAATCATAGCTCTTAGGTCACAATCCTTCAGGACACCATTATGTAGGCAAATATTTCTAAGACATCTCTTTGTTACTGGGGAACACTAGCTAGGTTGTTAATACACCTACAACTATTGTAGCTTGGTTACCCAGACCCAATCAGCTTTCAAATTCTATTTTTTTTAAAAAAGTTTTTCAAAGTGATAAAAAGGATTTACTAGATTTAGTACACATTTGTAGGTCAGTGTGAAAGGTGCCAATGTTCTTTAGCATTTCATGAATGACTTGATTGGATGCATGGAATCCCAGGTCATTAAAAACATGCATTGAGGCTGATATTGTGGTGAAGTGTATTAATCTGCCACCATCTGTAACACAGGCATCCCATATGGCACTGGTTCAAGTCCTGGCTGCTCCACTTCTAATCCACCTCCTTGCTAAAGTGCAGGTTAGGGAAACATCTTAAAATAACTATTTATTGTTATTAATTAATAACAAGGCAAAACAGAAAACATGAAGATCTATGAATTCATCTAATTATTATTTATTTATTGAAAGGCAGAGTGACAGTGAGAAAGAAAGACACTTGCACATGCACACATAGAGAGGAAGAGAGAGAGGGAGAGAGGGAGAAAGAGAAAGAGAGAGAGAGAGAGAGAGGGAGAATGTCTTCCATTTGGTGGTTCACTCCTCAAATGGCTGCAACAGTGAGGGCTCAGCGAAGTTGAAGCTGGGGTCCAGGAACTCCATCTGGGTCTCCCTCATGAGTGGCAATGGCTCAAATACTTGGGCCATCGTTCACTGCCTTCTTAGAAGCATTACCAGGAAGCAATCAGAAGCAGGGCAGTCTGGGGTCTCACTCACTGTTCAAAGGGATGCCAGCATCACAAGGGGTGACTTAATCTGCTGTGCATAATGCAGGCCCTGAATTTTACTTATAGGCCAATATGTGTTCTCCAAAATAGTGAATATACTGTTGCAAAATGCTGTTAAAAAGAGTAAAGCCAAGGTGTAGTACAGAAGTTAAGCTGCCACTTGGGTTGTCTGCATTTCATGTTGGAATGAGTTGTTTGAGTCCTGGCTCTACTTCCAAACTGCCTTCTTGCTAATGTGCACCCTGGGAGGCCACAGGAGATGGCTCAGGTAGTTAGATCACTACCACCCATGTGGAAGACACAGATGGAGTTCAGGGCCCCTGATTCAGCCTGGCCCAGGCTTGGTTGTTGCAGACATTTGGGGAAGGGAACCAATGGACAGAAGATCTCTCTTTCTTTCTTTTTTCTCTGTCACCCTTTCAAATAAATAAAAATGTGTAAATAAGACTTTAAACAAGAATAAGGTCTCCTATGTAAATATAAAATTTGTGTGTACATATGTTTGTGATGCATGTGTGCTGTTGTGAGTGTAGAGTCAGGCAGGGAGGCCAGACCTACAACTGTTGCATTGGTTAGTGGGGACTTACTAAGTATTTTTAAAATCCAACACCGTTTAAAAAATTTTGAAATAACAATTGTACTATATATGATACAACGGTGTAAGAGACACAGGAGATTCCTAAATTACTAAGAAAATAACAAAAGTAAGATTAATTTAATGTTTATGTAGCAAATTATACTTTAAATTATAACACACTTGTATATGTATGTATCTATCCTTTATTTTTAGTTGAATCCTCACAACTCCATCAGAAAAGGAAGGTAGAAATTATTCCTCTTTGTAGGACCAAGTGTAGACTCAGAGAGACTCAGCTATTTGTTTTGGCCTTGAAACTAGTGGTGCACAAGAACACACTTGTCTTTCCAAAACATTTTTTAGGATGCCTCAGAGTGGCATCCAAGTATAAAGAAAGGGTTGATTTGATTTTCTGTGTTGAATGTATGCATATTTAAGTGGATGTGTATACTACACAATACAAAACAAAATATTGAAGTATATCATATCCACATAACACAAATCACCACATCATAATGTAACAATGATTTAATCAAATGTTAATTTAATTTGCTTATTCTAAGAGGAACATTCAGAAACTGATATTCATCAGAGATAAGCATAGAAAGTGTGCTAACATTCTGAAAACATTTCTAAGAAAAATTATCTTGAAGAAATGGAAAAATGTTTTATTATTAAAGAGCAGGCTCCAATGAGGTAGACACCATTTCTTCCTTGTTGAAAAGTGGTTTTTGGGGCTGGTGCTGTGGCATAGCAGGTAAAGCCACTGCTTGCCACTCTTGCATCCCATACTGGCACCAGTTCGAGTCCCAGCTGCTCTACGTCTGATCCAGCTCCCTGCTAATGGCCTGGAAAGATGACCCAAGTGCTTGGGCCCCTGGAGCTGTGTGGGAGATCTAGAGGCTCCTTATTTTGGATCTCTCCAGCTCCAGCCATTGCAGCCATTTGGGGAAAAAGTGGAAGATCTCTCTCTGTCTCTCCTCTCTCTCTGTAACTCTACCTTTCAAATAAGTAAATATTAAAAAAGAAAAATGGTTCTTTTTATACAGTAATCACTGCATAATTTCTTGTTGGATAATAAATGAATGCTTAGCCTGGAAAAGACAATATAATTTCTGTCAGTATTTATTTGAAAGAAAGATACTTAGTTTGTTTCAGAGGATGCTATTAGAAATAAGAATTGAAAGTTATATTGAGATGAATTTTAGCGGTATTTATATAAGGAAGGCATTTCTCGTGGTAAGTGCTTTTTTGAGGCTTCTTGAGTATTTGGGACTTTACTTCTACAGAAACTGTCTTTTGATTTTAAGTTTCTATATTTCAGCTTAAGTACCAAGAGGTTTTCACAGGTAAAAAATGAGTCATATATATCTGATATTTTTCCTGCTAAAACTGGGATCATTATCAAAGCTCCTAAAATGGTTTCCAATGGATTTTCTGAGTTGAGAAATAAGCTGCTTAAGGAATACGCAAGGGTGGGTGAGGGTAAGAAGTGAGTGAACATAGAAATCCCAAAACGCTCAAAAATTAAGAAAACGTTGATTTGTTTTTTATTTGTTAAAGTTGGGGAGAGTGAGACATCGTCCATCTTCTGGTTCACTCCCCACATGTCCACAACAGCTGGGGCTGGGTGAGGTGGAAGCCAGCGGTGTGGGACTACGCCAGGGTCTCCCATGTAGGTGGCAGGGCCCCAGATACTGGAGCCATCACTTGCTGTCTTCCAGGGTGTGCATTAGCAGAAGGCTGGCTCAGAGGCAAAGGAGTCGGAACTCCAACCAGACACTCTGATACAATGTAGGCATCCTAAGTGACATCTTAACTGCTGTGCTAAATGCCCACTTGTAAATTTTTTTTAATTCTAAATTTTTCACAGTCTAGGTATGATTTTTCTGCTTTTTTTTCTCTAAAATTTTATGTGAAACAGTCGGGGGAAAGGGACAGTAACTAGATGACAGCTTCTAATTTGGGTCAGAGTGATGATGAGTAACATGCACAGCAGGTAAGAAGCTCTGCTTACTGTGAGGGAACAAGGCATTTAAGATATATTAGTAGAAGTTCAACTGAACTTTCATTTTCCTTGTTTATGGGCAAAAGTTATTGAACTTTTTTTTAAAAGAAGTATGGAATTTTTTTTTAAGATTTATTTATTTATTTTTTAACTTTTATTTAGTGAATACAAATTTCCAAAGTACAGTTTATGGATTACAATGGCTTCCCCCCGCCATAACTTCCCTCCCACTCGCTCCCTTCCCATCTCCCGCTCCCTCTCCCATTCCATTCACATCAAGATTCATTTTCAATTCTCTTTATATACAGAAGATCGATTTAGTATATATTAAGTAAAGATTTCATCAGTTTGCACCCACACAGAAACACAAAGTGTAAAATACTGTTTCAGTACTAGTTATAGCATTACTTCACATTGGACAACACATTAAGGACAGATCCCACATGAGACATAAGTACACAGTGACTCCTGTTGTTGACTTAACAATTTGACACTCTTGTTTATGGCGTCAGTAATCTCCCCAGACTCTAGTCATGAGTTTCCAAGGCTATGGAAGCCTTTTGAGTTCGCCGATTTCGATCTTGAAATCCAAATGGCAGACAGACACAGGAAAAAATGTTCAAGATCACTAGCAATCAGGGAAATGCAAATCAAAACCACAAGGAGGTTTCACCTCACCCTGGTTAGAATGGCTCACATTCAGAAATCTACCAACAATAGATGCTGGAGAGGATGTGGGGAAAAAGGAACACTAACCCACTGTTGGTAGGAATGCAAACTGGTTAAGCCACTATGGAAGTCAGTCTGGAGATTTCTCAGAAACCTGAATATAACCCTACCATACAACCCAGCCATCCCACTCCTTGGAATTTACCCAAAGGAAATTAAATTGGCAAACAAAAAAGCTGTCTGCACAGTAATGTTTATTGCAGCTCAATTCACAATAGCTAAGACCTGGAAGATTTATTTTTTGAAAGTCAGAGTTACAGAGATGGAGATCCCTCATCCACTGGTTCAATCCACAGATGGTTGCAACCGCCAGGACAGGGAGCCAGAAGCTTCATCTGGACCCCTATATGGGTACAGGGCCCAAATACCTGGGCCATCCCAGGCCATTCGCAGGGAGCTGGACCAGAAATGGAGCAGCAGGGACACAAACCAGAACCCAAGTGGGATGCAGACAATGCAGGCAGTGGCCTTACCTGCTACGCTACAACACTGGCCCCCTTTAAACTCTTTTAATGTGTCCAGAATTCCTAAATGGGAAAAATCTTAGAGGAGGTAAATTAAGAATATGATAGATTTGAAGGTCACCAAGAGAATACATTTTTAAAATTTTGGCTTGTTTTAAAGTAAGTGGACTGCTTTATTTTCTTTGGTGAAAGGTTTATTTTTAAGTGTATATCAAACCAAATGTATTATGTTGCAAGTTAGTCATCACTTAAATAATTTATTAAGGCCAAATATATACAAATGCAAGTTTAAAAGTAATAAGAAATTTAAACAATATGCTCATGGATGGATATATACACTATTGATTTTTTTAACATATTTAAAAATTCATAGATTAATGAATAATAATTTACATGTGAAAAATATGACCAGAGGGCTGATTTTATGGAATAATAAAATTTTTATTGTGAATATTCCATTGTAACTTTGTAAAGATAAATGGCTTCTGACTTCTTTTTCTTTTTTTTTTTTTTTTTATGACAGGCAGAGTTAGACAGTGAGAGAGAGTAAGACAGAGAGAGAAAGGTCTTCCTTTTTCTGTTGGTTCATCCCCCAAGTGGCCTCCATGGCCGGCGTGCTGCGGCTGGTGCACTGCGCTGATCCGAAGCCAGGAGCCAGGTGCCTCCTCCTGGTCTGCCATGCTGGTACAGGGCCCAAGCACTTGGGCCATCCTCCACTGCCTTCCCGGGTCACAGCAGGGAGATGGACTGGAAGAGGAGCAACTGGGACAGAATCTGGCGCCCCGACCGGGACTAGAACCCAGGGTTCTGGCGCCGCAGGTGCAGGATTAGCCTAGTGAGTCATGGCGCCGGCCCTGACTTATTTTTCTAGAACATATTACATAGTAATTAGTCAATTACTTTTTGATCAAATGAGTTTACAGTTAAGGATTCAGAACAGTTCAATTTTGTGAAAAGTATTTCATAAATACATCCCATGCCAAAAAGTAGCATGTTAAATATGAAATATGAGCAAAGCACTTTTGAATAAATTTGAGTGAAAGTTTATAAAAGCAGTCAAAATCATCACTTCATTGTTTTAGTTGAAGTCTCAGCTCACCTGCTTGATAGGGAAATGTAATCTATTTAGAACAAATTCAGGAAAGCACATCTTATTGCCTTGCCTACATTAATAGATCAAGGGAGGCTTCCTGAGCCTGGGCACGGCATCAGGAGCGAATGCCTAGCTATGAGCTCTGGAGTGGCGTTGTGTGTCAGGAGAATGACAGATGACTCCTCTCTTGTCCAGTTGATAGCATGGCAATCTTTTCACTTGGCCTCCATCTAAAAAATGGAGATATTGTGAATGTCATCTTGCTTTCTGTGTATGAAATACTTTACAGGATATTGAAGCGTGCTTTTCAGGTGTATGATGTTCTACAAGTGATCAATAATTAAGATACTGGCTCATTTTTTGTTATAAATCAAGGAGGAAGAATTCCAGGAAAGAAATTAGGCAAAGTGCCATGCTGTCAGAGCTTCTGGCAGTGGCAAGATAAACTTTCCTGCCATAGGGTGTGATGAACTCCATACAGCAACCATGAGAGGAACTCAAGATTATTGTTTTTTAATTTTTAATTTTTTTAACCTAGAAACATTTTATTTAGGGTATACAAGCTCCATGCATTTCCTATATACAAATTTTGGAACATAATGATTCTTCCTACCTTTCCTTCCCACCCACCTGCACTCCCACCCTTCCTCCTCCTCCCTCTCATATTCCCATTCTTATTTTTTATTAAGATCTATTTAGGGCTCCCTGACCCTGCCGGATGTTGAGAGCTCTGGCTTAAAAGAAGAACCAGGCACCTACTGTAAGTCGTGCTAGATCTAGAGAACAGAGCATGAGGGTCCCCATGGGACCTTTGGTTTAGTAGGGACTACAGAAACTGGAAATGCCTGCATGACACCTCACAATGAATGGATCTATGACTGGAGGAGGCACTGATGCTCTTTCTGTTTGAAGGTACAGTGGATCACGGAAAGATTTCCAGGGAAGGGCCTGGTGCAGAACTCTTCAATACAGAGCTACAGTTTGCACTAGGAAGTAGTAGAATCCCCAAGGAGGCAATAATGTGTCTCAGGAAAGTGTCAGGTGGATGACTCTTGAATTTTCATGTAGTCTACCTTGAGCATTTGCTGACTGATGACTCCTTGCATCTGTACTTTTACTTGGGTCATTCTTCCCTGTCTCTCAAATTTCAAAGTTTCTTGATTGCACAATGAATTCCTGATTTAGCTTTTAGTGTTTTCTACAATCTAACAATAACTCATAAACCTTAAAATTCAATGAAAAGGAAGTACTCCATAGACATGGCAACATTTGTACTTTCTTGTAAATGCATTTTGGTCATCAACTATCTTTATCTGCAAATATAATTTAAGATAAAACCAAACTTCTACCTTGTTAATAAGTTCTTTATTATTTTTTAAAAATTTAGTTTTTAACGGATTCAATAATGTTCATAGATAAAATTCTAAGAATATAATGATATTCCCTACCTCCTTTTCTTCCTTCTTACCTTTCTCTTCCTTCCTCCTTTTTTCTTCCTCTCTCTTTCTTTTTCTCTCTCCTCTTTCTTTATATTTTAGTTTTTGCGATAGCATATTTTAAATTTACATTACAATAAAAAGACTTAATGCTTCATCAAACAAGAAGTTAAACAAGTAAAAAGCAAAGAGACCACCAGTTATAAGAGGCACCAGTTATAAACAGTAATTGAATGGAAAAATGAACATTTCACTCATACACAGTAACTTCTAACATAATCACAGATCATTAAAACTATAGTAGTATAACATTCCTAACCACTGATTTGACAAAGGTATAAAATAAAGTTTTGCAAAACTATACTTGCAGCAAACTGATTCACAAAGCATTATTTATTTTTTATTTTGGTTTTGTGTCTTAGTTTTATTTAGTTTTTGTTTGAATTTTAGCTCCTGTATATAACAGAGAACATGAGATATTTGTCTTTTTGTGTCCAGCTTATCTCCCTCACTGTGAAGTCTTCCAGTTGAATCCATTTTGATATAAATGGTAAAATTTCATTCTTTTTTATAGATAAATAATATTCTATTGTGTATATATACCACATTCTCTGCATCCATTCTTCCACTTCTTGGTGGAAGGTTTTCCTTCCAGGTCTAAAGGTGCTTTTTTTTCTATAACATTAGTTTGCCTCACATTACCTTTTAATGAAACAATTTCACTGACAGAAGATATTCGATAGAATTATTTAACCTGAAGAGAAACCACAGCTTCTTCAAAAACAGCTGAGAATGATATGTTGTGTGCCACAAACATGCTTTGACCTCATGATCCTTACATATACAAAATTCAAACATATGTTTTAACTCTGTCTCAAGTATTGGCTAACTCATTCAGAAGAACATAATGCATCCATTTAACAATACTCATTCCAAACTATAATGTGACACCTTGCAATTTATTACCCTATGTATGTTTTTCTTGGCTTCTCCACCTAGGTTTATATAAACTCTACAAGAAAAGGAGCTTCCTCTTCCCCAACCCCTGTCTCCTGCTTGCCTTTTCCTCTTTATTCCTTCCCTTCCTTTTGACCTTTCTTCTATTCTCTGTCAAACTGTTCATCCTTTCCATGTTTAGTCAGTTAGCATTATGTGGTAGCAGTTAAGACATTGCTTGGGATGACCCTAACCCATGTTGGAGCTCCTGGGTTCAAGTCCTGGCTCCTTTCCCAATTCCAGCTGTTAATGTGCACCCTGGTAGGCAGCAAGTGATATCTCAAGTAGTTGGGTCCTTGGCACCCATGATGAAGACCTGGATTGCATTATTGGCGTCATCCTGGCCCAATCCTGTCCATTGCTGGCATTTGGGGAGTGGACCAGTAGATAAGAGTTCTGTCTCTCTCTGTGTGTCTCCCTGCCTCTCATGTGAATGAATGAATGAATTAAAAAGAAGTTAATAACCAGAATCTACAGAGATCAAGAAACTCCACAACAATAAAACAAACAACCCACATAAGAGATGGGCCAAGGACCTAAATAGACATTTTTCAAAAGAGGAAATCCAAATGGCCACAGGCACATGAAAAAATGTTCAGGATCACTATCCATTAAGGAAATGCAAATCAAAACAACAATGAGGTTTCACCTCACCCTGGTTAGAATGGCTTACATACAGAATTCAGCTAACAACAGATGCTGGCAAGGATGTGTGGAAAAAGGCACACTAATCCACTGTTGGTGGGAATACAAACTGGTAAAGCCTCTTTGGAAGACAGTGTGGAGAGTCCTCAGAAACCTGAATATAGCACTACCACAGGACCAGTCATCCCACTCCTCAGAATTTACCCAAGGGAAGTTAAATTGGCAAATAAAAGAGCTATCTGCACCTCAATGTTTACTGCAGCTCAATTCACAATAGCTAAGACATAGAATCAACCTAAATGCCCATCAACAGCAGACTGGATAAAGAAATTATGGGATATATACTCTACTATGCAGCAGTAAAAAACAATGAAATCTGGTCATTTGCAACAAAATGGAGGAATCTGGAAAACATCAAGCTGAGTGAAATAAGCCAGTCCCAAAGGGACAAATGTTATATGTTCTCCCTGATATGTGACAACTAACTGAGCACCTAAAAGGAAACCTGTAGAAGTGAAACTGACATTATGAGAAGCAATGACTTGATCAGCCCTTGTCCTGTTGAGGAACAGCTTACTATTTGATTCTTTTTAGTATTTTCTTTTTCTACTTAACACCATTGGTTGAACTCCTTAATTAATACAGAATTATTCTTAGGTGTTTAAATTCAACTGAAAATTGATTCCTGTTAAAAGTAAGAGTGAGGCTGGCACTGAGGCTCAAAAGGCTAATCCTCTGCCTGCAGTGCCGGCACCCCAGGTCTTAGTCCCGGTCGGGGTGTTGGATTCTGTCCCGGTTGCCCCTCTTCCAGGCCAGCTCTCTGTTGTGGCCTGGGAGTGCAGTGGAGGATGGCCCAAGTCCTTGGGCCCTGCACCCGCATGGGAGACCAGAGAAGCACCTGGCTCCTGGCTTCAGACTGGCATGAAGTGCCAGCAGTAGCACGCTGGCTGCAGTGGCCACTGGGAGGTGAACCAATGGAAAAAAGGAAAACCTTTCTCTCTGTCTCTCTCTATCACTGTCCACTCTGCCTGTCAAAAAAAAAAAAATGAGTGGGGATAAGAGAGGGAGGAGATGTACAGTTCAGCACACACTCACTCAGACTTAGCCCTAATGGTAAAGGTAGAAACGTGCCTTGGGACTCCAAATCCCATTAAGTTGGCAGGTACCAATGCTGTCTTACTAGTTAAAGTGATCAGTTTCAGTTCATAACTGATCATAGAGATAGGGTTAATTGTCAAATGGATCACGTAAATAAGACCAATGTCTGCTAATAATGCAACATGGGAAGTGAGAGACACAGCAGACTCATAGAATGGCAGATGCCCTAAACAGCTCTCTGGCCTCAGAATCAGCCCTTAAGGCAGTCAGATCTGGCTAAAAAGCCCATGAGAGTTTCTTAGGCTTGGAAAGCCATGACAATGTGGCAAAACAGGACCTACATGAAAGATCTCTGTGAGTGAGATCCCAGTGGAAAGAATGGGCCATCAAAGAAGGAGGTATCTTTCTCTGAAGGGAGGAGAGAACTCCCACTTTGATTATGGCCTTGTCTAAATAAGGTTGGAGTTTATGAATTTAAGAGGCTTCCATTGCCTTGGCAGCTCATGACAAGAGCCTCGGGTGATTACTGGCGTCATAAATAAGAGTGTTAAATAAACAACAGGAGTCACTGTGCACTTACTCTCCATGTAGGATCTCTGTCCTTAATGTGTTGTACTATGAGAATTAATGGTAAAACTAGTCTTCAAACAGTACTTTATACTTTGTGTGTCTATGTGTCTACAAACTGTTGAAATCTTTACTTAGTATAGAGTTGACCTTCTGTATATAAAGATAATTAAAAATGAATCTTAATGAAGAATGGGATGGGAGAGGAAGTAGAAGATAGGATGGTTTACAGGTGGGAGGGAGGTTATGTGGGGAAGAACCACTTTAATACAAAAATTGTACTTTTGAAATTTATCTTTATTAAATAAAAGTTTTCTAAAAAAATAAGTTCACTATGTGTGAAACATTGAATGTGAAGAAATATCCAGGATATGTTCAAAGAGCAAAAGAAGAGCAAATTAGGCAGTTTTGTAAGAAATCTTAAATTTTATATTAAAAGCAGTATAGTGGGAGAAATTCAGCACAGAGGCTAAGAAGTCCCTTGGAACATCTGCATCCTATATTGAGAGTGCCTCTGTTCCAGTCCTGACTGCTCCTGATTGCAGCTTCCTGCTAACGCCTCCCCTGGGAGCCAACAGATGATGGCCCAACTAGTTGAGTTAATGCTGCCCATGCAGGAGACTCACATTGAGTTTCAAGCTCATTGAACTGCTTCTCAGGTAAGCAGTCTCTTTAAAGAACTATACCTCTCCACTGTCTCCTTCATCACAAGTAAATAAAGCTTTCTCAAGCAACTCCCTCTTGAGGCTGATTATTTGGCAACACTTCAAGGGAACAGATTCCTTGATTCCTTTGCTATTTAAAAAGCTTCCAAATGGAATTAAGTAAGTTGGGCTTCAGAATCTTTAATAAAGCGGCTTAATATTGATAAGAAAAATCAGAAAGGGGTCCCATTGTGGCACACAAGGTATGGGTGCCTGTATAGGTGCGGGTCATGTCACAGCTGTTCCACCTGTGACCAGACTCCCTGCTAATGGCTGGGAAAAAGCAGCAGAAGATGTGCCAAGTGTTTAGGCTCTTGCCATCCATGTGGGAGACACAGATAAAGCTCCAGGCATGATGCTGCCAGTTGTGGCCAACTGGGGAGTGAACCAGAGCATGGAAGATCTCTCTGTGTATGTCTTTCCCTCTTTCTCTGTAACAATAACTTTCAAATAAATAAACAAGTCTTAAAACAGGAAAAATTAGAAAAAAAAAGCACAACAAGGAATATAACAGACTAATACCTATTAGTAAAATATACTTAATAAGAATCTTAGCATTTCAGTATATTTTTAACATGCTGTTAAATGTAACTATCTGGAATTCATAGCAGTCATGCAAAGATGGTTTAATATTGGAAAGTCAGTTACTATAATATGAAAGGATATATTACACTATATTACCATTCTCCAAAGATACTGAAAATTCAGTATCACATTTTATTAAAATGATCCTTAGCAACATAATACTAAATTGATCTCAACTCATCACAAATAACATAGTAATCACAAGAAATATTTCTATTGAAGACACAAACAAGACATAGCTATTCAAATTATTGCTATTAGCATTTTGTTTTTCATGGAGTGTTAGTTAAAGCAACTGAAAAAGAGGGAAAAAGTAGACTTTAAATATCTATGGTTCCTAGTGGAAAAATCATAACTGACCCTATGGGCTGGAATTGTAGAAGAGAAGAATTACTATGGTTCAAATGGCTGTGTAATGAGAGATTAGTCATTTCTTTGTATCTGATTTCTCACTATATAAAGAGGTGATTGTGAGAGAAAGGAGTGGAGTACATTTCTGAACTGAGAGATTTGGGGTAGAAGTGGAAGCAAGACTGGATTCCTTTACCAACCTCCCTCTTACTCTATACGAAAACCAGGGCCTAAATAATATATAGTATTTCCACTAGGTTTTATATTATTGGGCCCACTTAATATTTTTACTTTAATAAAAATGGATTTCAAAGTGTTGTTTGATGAATTAGTTGATATCAGTCTTAAGAATTTTTTGTTGTCCATTTGTAGAGGCAAATTGGTGTTAAAGGTCAAATGGGATAAAATGTCCAATAGTGATGAAAAGATTTTGTTTAATCAGATAAACTGGCTTATGTGATCCTAATGACAGTCATTAACACAACCTATTTTTTAAAAAAGATATTTTAGAGAGTACTTCGCACATTGAAGGAGATCTAGAAAGCAGACTTTTTTTTTTTTTTTTTATTTAAGACCTTTATTAGCAGGTGCTTGCAGTTTGTTGACTTTTTTGAAAAAATCAAGTTGTAAACTTTTATTACAAATTAAAAATGAAGTTCTTAAAAATCTCAACTTGACCAGATATGAAACAATTTAAAAACCTTTAAAGGTGTATTGAGAAAAACCAGGCTTTTTTAAAAAACACGTTTGTCGTTACCAAAAAGAGACATCTTTAGGTAAAAATAATAAAAACCCCTTGCTGCATAGATAATGCAGATAGTTCTAGTAATCTGGTCAACGGGCAAAAAGCAAGCACTTAAGGTCTTCAGCTCCAATCTTTTGTTCATTTCTTATTGCTGGAATTTCATATTCATTTCTTCTTGTTGGATGACCGGATGATGGTAGAGATGTTAAGCCGGCATTTACTCAGCCCCGCCCTGCTCAGCCTCGGGAGCGGACGAATTCTCAGCTGGTGGATCGGCTGCTTTTGTCTCTTTGCCATCTTGTGGTTTAGGGTTATCTGGGCGTCTGCGTCGGTAATTGAAGTTGCGGCGGTACCGACGCTGAGGTGGCTGCTGACCCTGGGTCTCATCTCCTTGGTTTTCCTTATCTTCTTCATTGCCGTCCTCTCTAGGCTGTCTTTGGCGAGGAGGACCTCTGCGGAATCGTGGTCTATAACCCCGATACATATTCTGTCTCACTGGTCTACCTTGTTCTCCTGCACCCTGGTTGTCAGCACCTTCCATCACTTCTCCCTGCACAGGAGGGTTGGAATACTGTGGTCGACGCCCATATGGTCTCCGCATGTAGTAAGGTGGGAACCTTCGCCTGCGGTAGGGCCGGCGTTGTTGGGCCTGGCCTTCGGGAGCGCTCTCCGACCCCTCATTCTTTTCCCCACTCTCACTGTTCTGGTAATTCTGCTGGTAATTGCGTGGAGGACCCCTACGACGTGGGTAGCGTCTATAATGGTTATGGTCTGCTGCATATTTACTGCCTTGCACTGGAACTCCACCAGGACCTGTAACATTTGCTGCCTCCGCACCCTTTTCTCCTTCAACAACATCAAACTCCACAGTCTCTCCATCTCCTACACTGCGAAGGTACTTCCTGGGGTTATTCTTCTTTATGGCAGTCTGGTGTACAAATACATCTTCCTTGGTGTCATTCCTGTTGATGAAACCATATCCGTTCCTTACATTGAACCATTTTACTGTTCCCAAAACCTTCGTTGCGATGACCTTCTTGTCCCCGCCGGCGGGCGCCGCCGATGTGAGGCCGCCCGGGCCACCGCTCCCTGCGCCGCTGCCCGTGGTGCCGGGCTTGGTTTCGGCGGCGCTGAGGGCGGGGGCGGCGGGGGGGGCGGCGGGCGGCTGCTGGGTCTCGGCCTCGCTGCTCATGGTTGCGGTGATGGTGACTGGGGCCGGCTGCGGCAGCTGCGGCTCCTCCCGGGGTGTGATGGTAACTAGGCCGGCGGCGGCGGTGGGGCTGCTCAGGGCTCTCTGGGGTCCGCTCTCCGCTCCCGCTACCGATCGAACTAGCGAGAATGAAAGCAGACTTTTTAAAATGAGTTTAGAAAAATACTTTTTCTGTAAAATCAGTTTAATGTTTTATGAACTTTTAATTCAGAAAATAGTCATATGTTTTTAATAGTGAATTTGGGTGTTGGTGCATTCAAAGCCTACATGTGAAAGGGAAGAAACAGATAAACTAAAAGTTGTTGAATTTTAGGAAAGGAAATTATTTTTCACTTTTAATTTAAGAGGAACAGCTCCTTTGTTGTTTTGTTTCCAGAATGTAATTTGTCCTTTGCCAAAGAGAATCAACAGTGAATCCAAATCAGAAGATGAATGTAGAAAACATGTTCTAGTCAAACACCATTTAAAAAGATGGCAAGAAAAATATAAATCTATATGGCAAAAGAGAATGGGTAGGAGCTGCCGTTGTGGCAAAGTGGGTTAAACTGTCTCTTGCAGCGCCAGCATCCCATAGGAGCACCTGTTCCAGTCCTGGCTGCCCCACTTCTGACTCAGCTCCCTGCTAACATGACTGGGAAAGCAGCAGAAGATGGCCCAAGTCCTTGGGTCTCTGCACTCATGTGAGAGACCTGGATGAAGCTCCTGGCTTGCAGGTTCGGGCTGGTCCAGCCCTGGCCGTTGACTTTTCTTCTTTCTCTCCTTCTCTTTCTCTGAAACTCTGCCTCTCAAATAAATAAAATAATAAATCTTAAAAAAACAAAGTAGGTAGTGGTAAGGAAAACAAAATAGCAGATAATGATGATAACACAATATTTAAAAATATAAGTAAAATGGACAGGTCATTAGCAGACTTGAACAATCTGAATTTTAGTTCACAATCTGTAGTGAGGATCTATCAACAAATGATCTGATTTATCCGATGGAATTGACATCAACCACATAACTAGAATATAGGACATAATGGTGGTGGGGTGAAAATGGGAGGGATGTTGAAAAATGGTTAATAAAAAACAATTTGGCCACTTGCTTCATGCCTCTATCCTGCAGTCCATCCAACCAATGGAATGCTCCCTCCTCCAGCAAGGGGCTGCACTTTAGTTTTGGGGAGGGTGAATTAGAAGGATTCTTGCCCTACAGACAACAGGCACCATTTGAACATGGAGATGTACTTAAGCCATGGATTTGTGTCTTCTCAGGACAAGCTGGCAGCAGAAACAAGAGAAAGGCTATTAAGATATTGGTCTCAGAGGGTTGCAGGTGGGAGGGAAGTTATGGGGGGGAGCCATTGTAATCCATAAACTGTACTTTGGAAATTTATATTTATTAAATAAAAGTTAAATAAATACATTAAAAAAAGATATCAGTCTCTCTACATTTAGTAATCCCACATACTGAAGCCCCTTTTACTTAGTGTGTCATTGTAGTCAACTCCATGGATACGGAATGGAGTTGCCAATGATCACCAGATATGTAAGAAAGCTTCTTACATGAAAGAAAAAGACAGGGGCTGGTATTGTGCAGTGAGCTAAACTGCTGCCTTCAATGCCGACATTCCATATCAGAGCGCTGGTGGCAGCCCTGACTGCTCTGTTTCCTGTTTAGCTCCCTGAAAATGTGCCTGGGAAAGCAGAAGAGAATAGCTCAAGTTCTCTGGTCCTTGCCACCCATGTGGGAGACTGGATGGATCTCTGGGTTCCTAGCATTGTCCTGGATAAGCCCAGGCTGTTTTAGCCATTTGGGGAGTGAAAGATGGAAGATTCTCTCGCTCTCTCTCTCTCTGCTTCAAATAAATAAGAAACTCTCCTTAAAAATTAAAAAAAAGACTATTATTGGTTATTTTCACATATTTATGACTGAGTGAAAGATGTCAGGTAATAAGTAGTACTTAATACATGATTCTATTTATATGTTGTTCAAAAACAGGCACAATTAATCTGTTGATTGTGAAGTCATATTACTGTTTACTGTTGGGGATGTTGACTGAGTGCGGGAGTGCAGGAGGAAGTCTTGGGTAGTACATATTGATTTGGATTATGTTATATATGTGCACATGTATACATAAGAAACATTCACCAAGATATCTAACTTAAATTGTGTGTACTTTACTGCATTTAAACCAAAACTCAACAAGCAAAGAATAAAACAAAGAGAGAAATGCAAAGTAAACTAGACTGTCCTTCCGGGACCCCTGTCATAGCCTTTCAAGCTACTAAGCAACATTCTGGTCATGTTCCCTTCAGGAACCTGGTGGGATCGCTGCTCTCCCACCTTTTGCAGTATCACACAGGCATGTGACTTTCTGTGACTCACAAAATGTAAGTAGAAGTGTTGCAAGTTGCTTCCAGGTGGATGTTAGCACAGCCAGTATGTGAACTGCCATGCTGCCTCCCTCCTGCTAAAATGCTGGAGTCCTTGGAGAATGGGGGATCAGTGTTCTTGGCCTCTTTAGATACAGTTTTTTTAAGTTAAAAATGTAAAACACGTGTAAATGCTGTACATTCTTATGGGGAACTATGTGATGTTTTGCTACACATATATAATGTATAATATCCCAACAGGGTAAACATATTTATTTGTTCAAGCATTTGTTTACAGTGAACACATCCCCAAATCCTATCTTCTAGCTTTTATTTAGAGATAAACATACAGGAAATGAACCCTATCGATCTTTACTGTGAAACAGAAGCCCAGAACTTCTTACTCCTATAACCTAGTATCCATCTATCATTCCCAACACTGTGCTTCCTATTTATGTCCTCAGCCTCTGGTAACGACAGTCATATTTTAAACTACCCTCTTGTTAACAATGTTTGGAACCAAGTACCCAAAGACTACCCTCCTTCAACTTGCAGCATCAGTGAGGAAGCAACATCTGTAGTTTTAAACCACCGTCTTTGATTATACTGCAATACAATGTAGCTCATTTTAACTGATACTAGAGTCTGACTTATTTTATTTATTTGAAAGAGTTAGAGAGAGAGAGAGAGAGAGAGAGAGAGAGAAAGCTTGTGCTTGTGAGAGAAATCTTCCATCTGCTGATTCACTCCCCAAATGACCAGAATGGCCAGGGTTGGGCCAAATGGAAGCCGGGATTCAAGAGCTTCATCTGGGTCTCTCACATGGGTGCAGGTTCCCAAGCTCTTGAGCCATCTTCCACTGCTTTCCCAGGCGTATTAGCAAGGAGCTGCAATGGAAGTGGAGCTGCTGGACTCTAACCAGTGCCCATAAGGGATGCCTGTGCTGCAGGTGGCTGCTTAACACAGTGTCACAACTCTGGTCCCTAGAGTTTAACTTTTAAAAGGAGAGCAAAAGGACTATGTATTATGTTTTATTGAAGAAAGTAAATATAAATATATAAAAACTGAAAAATTGGGAGTCAGAATATAAACCTGATTTAGCAGTACATGAGAAGGTCAAAAAGTTCATGGAAAATGGAATTAAGGGATTAGGTTTATTTTGGTGCAAAAAATTTTAAAGCCTTTGCATAGGTTTATTGTAACATATATTTTCTTAGAATTTTTTGAAGACTCCTTGGGTAAATTAAATACTGGTGGAAACATCTAAGACAGTCAAAGTGAATTTCTCCTGGAAAGTGAGAAGCCAGGGTAGAAAGGGTGAACCTGGGTGTGTGGGGCAATGTTATTTTCCATGATGAGCTGTGATGAACTCTTAGATCAATTAAATTCTGTAAATGCATGACTTTATTATTTCCTCTACGTGTAGTATATACAGTAGTAAACACTGTAAATAAATTTTTAAGAAACTGAATATTTAAATCCATGCTCTTCATTTTCTGCTGTATCTGAATCACAATGGTAAGAAAGTTCTATTATTTGTGCTAGTTGACTTACCAGAAGGTGGTTTAAAAAATGGCATTAAATTGAGAGACAAAGGTCAAAGACAAGCAGTGCCTTAGCTGTTAAAACGTATATCATGAAGCACACATCCTTAACGGCATACAGTGGCAGTCCATGGGGAATGATGAGGAGTGCCTTTAGTTTGTCTCTGTGACTTATGACTGTGACATGGCACTATTACATTTTGGTTTTTAGCATTTTTAAAGAGGAAGTAATAGTTATGAGAGATGAAGAACTCAGAATTAAGTACTGTAGTTATACACAGAAGGGTAATTTGGTTTTGATGTATTGGCCTGGGCCTGTTAACTAATAATACCAAATTTTAAGTAGCATCTCACCACTATGAAAAAGAGGTAGCATCATTATTAATGTCTAAACTATAGTGTGTTTCACACAGGATTATGGTAAAGGTCAGGCCATGTTTCTCTGAATTAAAAGCTATTCTGAGCTATCGCATTGCTAATCAACTCAGACCTAAGGTGCATAGCTCAGTTATAATGAGGCACAATGAATTTAAATAAACTGCAAGATACTGTATAGTGATTTATATGTGCACTGTGGTATCCTTTTAACTCATTAGCAATGAATGATACTATGTGTTTGCAACTGTTTTTTGCTGTATAACTATTTTTTAATCACAATATTTCTTAGTAAAAGTGCCTTCTGCTCCCATTTTCTTTTGGTATCTGTAAAGGGAGAGGCCAAGGGTGCTCCTGGCATGGACCCAAACATGAGTCAAAGCAGAAAGAAGCTGTCAAATATTCACTCAAATAAATTTCATAAATTAACAATTTGTAACTGTGTTCACATGTTTATGTGTTCATGGTATAGAATTGCCATGGGAATTGGAGAAAAAGAATTGCAGGTTATATGCAGTTTTCTGAATTCCATTTTAGACTTACCCTTGCAGGGGAATTTTTTTAAAAATTCATTGAATGCTTCAGAACATTTTTAAAAAACAACAACAGAAAGAAATAAAAAACGAAAAACCAAAACTTAGCCAGAAACTACTTTGCTTAATAATTCAAGGGAGTCTTATTTACAGTCTTTCATCCTCTTATGCAGACGTATCCCTAGGCTTGATTTATGTAGCCAGATTCACGCAAACTGCTGGTTTTTAATTTCATTTGGTAAAATGCTTTTGTTTGTTTGTTTGTTTGTTTTTTCATTTCAAGATTAGAGCACATCTTAAGCACAAATGATCAAGCATTAATTTAAAAAAGGGTATTCACGGAATCGATGAAATTCTCTTTGTAGATGGCTCAGTTAGCATTCATTTTTTTTTTGTGGTGACTGAAGGAGGCTGGTTGTAACATCCTGGGCATCTTATGTGTCCTGACACTTCAGAAGCCTATCCAGGTATTATATTTGTCTTCAGTTACATTCTTCACATTCTTCACACTTGAAATGACTTCTCTAGCCCTGGAATTCAGTTCATTTTTACCAAGCCCTTGTACTGAAATCAGGTTTCCTTCTTGGGGCCCAATTGCTTTTAAGTTTCATTATCCATTACATGTATTTCCTACATTGGTTTTTCTCAGTGAGATTTTACATAGATACACTTTATCTTTTACTTGTTAATTATGGAATAATGGGGCAGATATTGCTAACTACTTTGAAATGTTTATTCACCTTTCCTTCCTTTTGGTAATAGAATTGAAGTCTACCCAGTTAAATCTCACCCAATTGCAAGCTACATTTCTCAGTTGCCTCTGAAGCCAGTTGTGATGGGTTGAACAGAGTCCCCTCAAAATTAACAAGTTGAAGTCCAAACTCTCAGCAACTCAGGATGTGATCATAGTCATATTTAGGGATAGGGAGTATACAGGGGTAATTTAGGTCGGAAGAGTTGACATGAGCTCTAATTCGATATGACTGCTGTCCTTCTAAGAGTGGATTATGACATAGACACACACCCAGGGTCATGCCCAGGAGAAGACAGGGAGCCAGCAGTCATCTACAAGCCAAGGAGGGAAGCCTCAGAAGCAATCAGTCTGGCCAGCACTTTGACCTCAGATTTCTGGGCACCAGAATCATGAGAAAGTAAACTTCTGTCACTGATGCTGCATCGTGTATGGTGCTTTGTTGTGATAGCTCTTGCAAACTGATATACTAGGAATTGACATGATATCGCCTTGAGTCAATGAGGTCGAAGAAGAAGTGATATGCATAGCTTTAGGGTCACTTTCATTTTCAAAATGTTTGCTTATTTGAAAGGCAGAGTGACAGGGAGAGAGGGAAAGACAGAGATGGGGAGAGGTCTTCCATCTTAGGACTCACACCCCAAATGGCTGCAAAATTGGGGATAGGCCAGGCCAAAGCCAGGAGCTGGAGACTAAGTTTGGATCTCTCATGTGGGTGGCAGAGACCCAAGCATTCATCATCCATTACCTTGAAAGGCACGTAAGCAGGAAGCTGGATTGGAAGTGGAATAGCCAGACCTCAAATTAGCAATCTGGCATGGGGTGTGAGTGTCCTCAGTAGAACACACAGGGCTCAACACTAAGTTATTATCTTAAAATACAAGATAGAATCTGCTGGGTTGCGGCTTTTCCCTTCTTATAGGCTGGAACCCTTATATAGTGGGGGCTCATGTTGAGTGTCCCAATAAAGATAGCACCTAGGGTGTGCTAGGCAAAAGATGAAAGGAACCTAGGTACCTGAATGACCTTGTAGAGAAGAACCATCTAGCTAGTTAGGACCACATCTGGACTATCCCTTAATCCAATCATCCACATCTGGACTGCTTATCTAATTTAATCAACAGTTTGACTTCTACTCCGAGTAATAAAATATATAATGGAGTGAGCAAACCATGCAAAGGAATTCTATATTATTCACTTATATTCTGTACAAAATACAGTTATAAATGAGGGGTCTTAAAGGAGTTAATGGAAAACATCTATTATGCAAACACTGCATGGATTTGAAATAATTTTTGCACAAAAATAAACTAGCCTTTTAAAATATTTATTTTCATTTATTTGAAAAGGAGAGAGGAGAAAGCAGAGAGAGGGATTTTCTATCTGTTGGTTCACACTCCCTATATCAGCAACAGTTGGGGCTAAGCCAGGTTCAAGGCAGGAGCCTGGAAATCAATCTGTCTCCCAGGTGCTTGATAGGGATCCAAGCACTTGAGCCATTACCTGCTTACTCCTAGGCTGTGCATTAGTAGGAGGCTGAAATTGGGAATGGAGTTGGGAGTTCAGCTGAGGCTCTCCAGTATGGGATGCATTGTCTCAAGTGGTGTCTTAACCCCTGTGACAAATGCCTTCCCTCAAAGTAATCTTCTAATTTCCTTTTCCCATGGTATTTTTGCATTTAGCATAATAAATTATAGATATCTATAACTTAAACATATAAAATGATATTATCAATAGAGTGTTGATTGTATGATACACTATGACACAATCTCATTTTCACTATATTTCATTTATATTTCTAGCAATGATAGATTTGAAATAAGCTCTGCCTTTCCTTTCTTGATGACTACTAACAGGCCTATAAAAGCTATGGTTAAAATCACTTTGATCTCTGCTGAAGTTCATACAAGAGACTGCAGATATTACCTAATCATTGCTGTAAATCAGACAGATGGTGTCTTTCCATTGCCTATGCATCGTCCCTATTCTAGAAGACCTCTCTAAAGTTTCTTGGATTACATCCTACTTTTATCATTACCATTAACATTTCACCAATGCTTTCTATGAAGGTGGAACATATGGAATCTTAACCACATGATTATTGATTTTCTACATGTTCATATCCGATCATATGATATGAATTTGTTTTTACAGGTATTGGTGGCCATCAGAAATGAGTTTGGTGGAATGAATACCCACTCTTTCTTCTACTAGTTTCTTTCTTTCTTTCTTTCTTTCTTTCTTTCTTTATTTATTTTTATTTTTGACAGGCAGAGTGAACAGTGAGAGAGAGACAGAGAGAAAGGTCTTCCTTTTGCCGTTGGTTCACCCTCCAATGGCCGCTGCGGTAGGCGCGCTGCGGCCGGTGCACCGCGCTGTTCCGATGGCAGGAGCCAGGTGCTTCTCCTGGTCTCCCATGGGGTGCAGAGCCCAAACACTTGGGCCATCCTCCACTGCACTCCCTGGCCACAGCAGAGAGCTGGCCTGGAAGAGGGGCAACCGGGACAGGATCGGTGCCCCGACCGGGACTAGAACCCGGTGTGCCGGCGCCGCAAGGCGGAGGATTAGCCTGTTGAGCCACGGCGCCGGCCTCTTCTACTAGTTTCTAAGCATTCTGGGTAATTTCTAGTAATTTTAAAGAACTTTAACTAGTATACAAGTCTCTTTTAAAAATATTTTCATGATGAGAGAGTCCAGCTTTCATCCTCCTCTAGTTTTATACAACTTGCCACTCCTTTTTATCATCTGTTGTTTATTGAATAGGTTTGTTTGAAAACTAAGATTTGTGACAACCAGAAAGAATGGAATGAAATGGTGCATCAAATGCCACTCCTAGCCGTTTGGAGCTTCTTTCCATTTTGATGTACATGAAATAGCTTGTAAGCAGAGTAGCTTCACAAACATGTGCAGAACTGGAATACTATTGGGAACTAAAAGATGGGCAGTTTCTTGCATTCTTAAAAAAAGAGGGATAATCATATGGTTTTTCTTCTGCAGTCTGTTAATGTGGTGTATCACGTTGATTGTTTTGCGAACATTGAACCATCCCTGCATACCAGGGATAAATCGCACTTGGTCTGGGTGGATGATCTTTCTGATGTGTTGTTGCATTCTATTAGCCTCGGCAACTCATGACTAGAGCCTAGGGAGATTACTGACGCCATAAACAAGAGTGTCAAATTGTTAAATCAACAACAGGAGTCACTGTGTACTTACGTCTCATGTGGGATTTGTCCTTAATGTGTTGTCCAATGTGAAGTAATGCTATAACTAGTACTGAAACAGTATTTTTACACTTTGTGTTTCTGTGTGGGTGCAAACTGATGAAATCTTTACTGAATCGTTAGTATATACTGAATCAATCTTCTGTATATAAAGATAATTGAAAATGAAAAAAAAACTTGGTGTTAAATTGGAAATTGCATAGAAAATTAATCAATTTTTTAAAAAATATCATGTAGGATCTCTGTCCTTAATGTGCTGTACATTGTGATTTAATGCTATAACCAGTACTCCAACAATATTTTTCACTTTGTGTTGCTATGTGAGGGCAAACTGTTGAAATCTTTACTTAATATATACTAAACTGATCTTCTGTATATAAAGAGAATTGAAAATGAATCTTAATGTGAATGGAAGGGGAGAGGGAGTGAAAAAGGGGAGGGTTGTGGGTGGGAGGGAAGTTATGGAGGGGGGAAAGCCATTGTAATCCATAAGCTGTACTTTGGAAATTTATATTCATTATATAAAAGTTTAAAAAAAAAAGAGGGATAAGTTTAGCCTGGCTGAATGGTGGTAATTCCATCTACTCACTCTTGCATTAAGTAATTAACCCAATGGAAGTCTGTGATCTGCTTTGAAGTCTTGAGCTTCAAAGGGCTCCCCGTGAGCCTAGTTCCTAAAAGTGGGAAAAAATGTGTGCATTTTACTCTTAATTTTTCTTTTCAAATTAATGAAATGTGTTGAGCATCAGTAGGATTTTGAGATTGCCATAATTTCAGATGTACTACCGGGAGGGTAGTGCTTCAAGATCTTCGCACACAGTGTCCTTGTCCATGTCCTCACTCAGTAAGGTAAGTAAATCATTCTTAGGATTTTTCCAGGCACTTTCTCTATCTGGTCATCTGATGATTGTTTCATTCTAGAAAACTAATTGAGATTGTTATGGGATTTGATATGTATGAACAAGCATGTATTCTTTGGGTTTTAAGCAGGAATTGCAAGTGCCAATTAGCAAACACAGATGGTCTGGTCACATGCACCACCCTCTTTCCTAATCCTACCCCCGTCCCCTGCCCTGTACTTTGCCACTAGTTCACCACAAAGTTTAGTCCAGTCTCTCTGCCTTATTTTGGTAGTCAAATAATTGAGTCTTCCTTGTCTATTTAACATGCACTGTGCAACTTTGGCAATTCCAGATCTTGTGTTAGTGGAGAAGATAAGACATGATTAGGATAAGTGTTGTTCTTTCTCTCTAAGAACTTACAAATGATTAACGTTATTACAATTTTTTTTTTGATTTAGAGAAACTTGAAGGAGAGTTTAAAATAAAATTTATAAACCCATTTAATTTATATGTGAATTTATCCACAAATTTGTACTTTCTGGAGGCCCCCAGATGATGATGTTAATCTGAAAGTTTCTGGAATAGAACTTATGAAAATTTATCCTGACAGCCAGGCTTACATGATAGCTGAGTAAGGGTAAAGGGCAATAATACAATATTTTACTTAGCGGTGTCTTCTCCACCAGGGTTATAGGCAGACTGAAATATCTTATGTAGATATATGTTACTTTGTTATTTTGTTTTAAAATTTTATTTAAATTATGTAAGTTTTATGTATTCATATATACAGATTCAGGAACATATTCGTACACTACTCTCCTTCCACCCATGTGCCAACCCTTCTTTATCCTCCCTCTTCCATTCCCACTCTTAATTTTTACAAAGATCTATTTTCAGTTTACTTAATGATCGTAAGGTTAACCCTACACTAAATAAGAGATCACCAAATAGTATAAAAAAGTATTTTCTTAACAGAAGAGACAAGGGCTGTAAACAATCATCAAATCGTAGAATGTCCATTTTACTCCAATATATTACATTTTAGCTGCTCTATTAGTTACCCCTGATCAGGGAAAACACATGACAGGCTTATTTCATTAAGTGTAATGCAGGATTCCTTTTTTTATAGTTGAGTAGTACTCCAAGATGTATATATACCATAATTTCTTTACCCAGTCTTCAGTTGACGGACATCCATTACCTTTGCTCTCACTTTCTTTTGCTCAGCACGTCACTGACATCTTAATATGAAACAGTGCATTGGGGTTGACATTGTAGCACAGTGTGTTAAGCCATTGTCTGCAACAGTGGCATCCCATAAGGGCATTGGTTTGAGTCCTGGCTACTCCACTTCTGATCCAGCTCCCTGATAATGTGCCTAGGAAAGCAGCAGGAGTTGACCCACATTCTTGGACCTCTGCACCTCCTGGGGAGATTCAGATTAGTTCCTGGTTCCTGGCTTTGACCTGCCTTGGCCCCAGCAGTTGTGGCCATTTGGGGAGTGAACCAGCAGATGAAAAACTTCTCTCTTTTTCTCTCTCTCTCTCTCTCTTTCAAATAAATGAATAAATCTTAAAAAAAAAAAAACCACAGAAATAGTGCATCAGATTCACCTCTGAAACACAGGAGAAGTAGGTACCATGGGAACTTTGGAAGGAGTAGAGGGAGTAGAGGAAAAAACTGACAGCACAGTTGTTGAAAGATTTCTGCAGAGCTAAATAATTTGCATAAACTGAATGCTCACAGAAACCAAACACATTAACATTGCATGTAAAAATAGAGGAGGGTTGTGGTAAAAGATGACTGACTGACTGGGTGGCAGATCTAAGGCTTCCAGAAGAATGTATCTCAATGTACTTTTCCTCTTTTCTTTTTAAGATTATATCCAGGAGCCAGGAGCTTCTTCTGGGTCTCCCATGTGGGTACAGGGGATCAGCACTTGAGCCATCTTCTGCTGCTTTCCCAGGCCATAGCAGAGAGCTGGATTGGAAGTGGAGCCTCTGGGACTCAAATCAGTGCCCATATGGGATGCTGGCACTGCAGGTGGTGGCTTTACCTGCTTTGCCACAGCACCGGCCCCTCCTTTTGATTTTTCTTTTGGTATATCTGGTTCCTAATAATCTATCAAAACAAACATGTTTTCACTATTCTAAATAGCTACTGGATATTTTCCTTTCTGTCTCTCTCCTCTTTCTCATGTAATCACTATCCAGCATTTCTTCCAAAGATGAAATATGTTTAGCGGGTTGTGAGTGTGTGACCTGAAGAAATTCCATCTGACAGGACTGTTAGCCTAAGGAAGGACAGTGCCTGTGTCGGGCTGATGCAGAGGGCTTGGCCACAGCCTTGCTTTTGGTTGCCTTCACCTTGTCATTCATGGCTCAGCACCCTGCATCTTTTTTGTGAGGCCTTCCTTGGCCACTTAAGGTTCAGCAGCTGTCGCTCACATGCTGCCATTCTCACAGATTGACTCTGTCCCCTGACCGTATCGTTTATTGGCCCTAACACATTAATACCTGAAATGATTATTTCTTTAACTTATTGACTGCTTTGTTAACTATTTTCTTCTATTAGCAAATCAGTTCCATGAAATAATGGATATTGTCTACATTGTTCAGCGTTATTTATCCTGTGCCTAAATTATGCCTGATGCATGGTGTACTCTCAATAATGAAGAAAACTTCATATGACATTCATTATTTACCTAAATGTATTAACGCATCTCTCCCCCCCCATTTTGCCATGAATTAATTTCACTGTTATCTGCATTCCACATCCTGTATTCCCACTGAAAATTTATTCTTCTTTCTTCTTAAATTAAATCTTCTAAATTCTAGCTGAGGAATGAATACTTGTTTGTGATTGTGTTTATTTTCCATTTTGTGTTTGTGACCTGGGCCCTTGAGAAAATGTAAGAAAGCTAGAATATGTCTTATTATGAACAATTTATTTCAAAAATATGAAGGTTGCATAAGGAGCAGGGCTTTATCAAAACTTAATTTGTAGGATGAAAGGAGTTGACGAGTTCCACCACCAACTCATATATGCAATATAAAAAGATTAGCCCCCATGAGAGGTCCTTCTAAGATGTACTTTCTGGTTTTGTTTACTACAACCACAGGCATTCTCTTTGCTTTGTTCTGTAGGTTGCTTAATATATCATTTGGTTCTACATGTTTCTTTCTCCTGATATTTCTTTTATACTGTCAGACCCTGCCACGTCCATTCAAATCTAAAATTGTCTGAAACTATCTAAGTCACAACAAATCTGCTGTGTGAATAAAATCTTTATGGAGAGCTGTGAGGTTTCCAAGGCACATGCATAATAGAAATTCAATATCACTTCATTTGAGTACAGGCAGAACTACCAATAGCTGCATTTCACAGAGACCCACAAATTGTGCCATGAAAAGAATGATTACGACAGGATGCCAGGCCTGTGTGTGGGAGCCTGGCAAATGCATTCCACGTCAGCTGTGTGAATCACCTCAGGGTGGTGATAGGAGAGAGGGGTGCTCTCCAATTCAAAGTTGTATTAGAAGGCCCTAATATCAATCAATTTTGATTTGTAATAGCATATTCCTCTTAGTGGAAAAATTAAATTCAAATAGAAAAAATGGTAATCTGCACAAGCGGCTTTAAAATGGAGAATTTGACATTAGCGCCTTTAAATGTAGTGCTAACAAAGTAGTTAGAAAAAAAAGCTTATTAATAGAAAATATAATAGATTATCTTTTGAAGCTTAAGAATTGTTAAGTAGTTGTCTCCAAGACAAAAATTAAACCAGGAAGAATATTCTGACCCCTGAGAATATGAATTAATGAAATTAATCAAATTATATTTTAATCAATATTTTTGCTATTGGAGCTAATTTGTTGAGCAAATATTTTTACTTAATATCTATATTATAGTAACAATTTAACATCAAAAATCTAAATTTAATATTTTAGCAGACAACTTATAGGTGAAACAATAATGGAGATATTCATTAGTTGACTTGAGCATAATTTTCTAAAATTTTACCTGAAAACTAAAATACACTTTATAAAACTTAACAATATTAAAAATCAAATTAGGCCAGCGCCACAGCTCACTTGGCTACTCCTCCGCCTGCAGCACCGGGACACCAGGTTCTAGTCCCAGTTGGGGTGCCAGATCCTAGTCCCGGTTCCTCCTCTTCCAGTCCAGCTCTCTGCTGTGGCCCAGGAGGGCAGTGGAGGATGGCCCAAGTACTTGGGTCCCTGCACCCGCATGGGAGACCTGGAGGAAGCACCTGGCTCCTGGCTTCGGATCGGCGTAGCGCCAGCCATAGCGGCCATTAGGGGAGTGAACCAAATGAAGGAAGACCTTTCTGTCTCTCTCTCACTGTCTATAACTCTACCTGTCAAATAAAAAAAATCAAATTAAAGTTTAGGAGTCTTTAATCATTACAGTTTTTTTTAATTCAGCATATGTGTCCATATTATGTTTGATTTTGATAAGTAGAACATCTTTATTTGATAGGATCACTCATTATTTTTAATTTCTAAAAGAGAACTTGTAATAATATTTGGTGATAGAATAATAATTGATTATAATCTCCATCCCAAGTCAAGTTTCCCAATGACCTTGAAATAGTGATCATTTCTATGAGATTAGGGTGTCACCCGGTCAAGATGGTTTTAGACATAATTGAATACAAGATAGAAATGCTATCTTCTCCTTTATTTAAATGTGATTCTATAAGCATCATATGTAAAACTACCTAAGAAAACAAACTGGTTCCATTGTGTCAACCAGATCTCTCGTCATCCACTTCAAATTTACATGGTGAAATTCTGAACCCCGAGCTGGAGCCTTTGGGAGGTAATTAGAACATGAGGGCAGAGCCCTTGCTAGTGGGTTAAGAATCTTTATCAAATATGATGGCGCAGGGATAAGGTGCAGTCTATGAAGTAGGTAACAGGATCTCACCAGTCAGCATATCTGCTGGGGCCTTGATTTTGGACTTTCCAGTCTCATGTGAGAGACAACTGTTTATGTAAAGTTGATAGTTTATGGCATTTTGATATAGCAGCTTGACTGAGCAGTACAGTCAAAATTATGTTTTACCAAAAAAAAGAAGAAATATTCCTATAACATATCTTTTAAAAATGTTGAATATGAATGCAAGATTCTAACTGTATATGCAGTAAATTGCCTTACCATGCATAGCACTTTATTCTTTTGTTATTTATTTATTTATTTTTAAGATTTATTAATTTACTTGAAAGGCAGAGTAACAGAGAGAGAGAGAGCGCAAGATTTTCCATCGCTGGTTCACTCCCCAAGGCTGCAATGGCCAGAGCTGGGCAGATCCGAAACCAGGAGCTTCTTCTGGGCCTCCCACATGGGTACAAGGGCCAAAGCACTCGGGGCATCCTCTGCTGCTTACTCAGAGAGCTGGATTGGAAGTGTAGCAGCCAGGACTCAAACCAGCGCCCATATGGGATGCCCGTGTTGCAGGGAAACAACCTCACCACTATCCCACAGTGCTGTCCCCATGTTCTTACTCAATACTTTATACTTATTCACCAGTATTCCTCAACACCAAGAGGGTAATCTGTATGTGCAGTGACCTAAATGATAATGACAGCTGACTCTTAGTGAATATGTAGGTTTTCTAAACAATGAGAGGTGATATTACATAAGTGTTTAAGGTTTAAGCTCTGTTCAAATCCAAATTCTATCATTGCTTGTAAAGTTGCGGGATGTTGGGGAGGGATGGAGCCTCAGACATGGCTTCTGTAAAACAAAGACCATAATAAGAGGGATGAGATGAATTAACACCTTAAGCTATCTAGATCACCATTTGGCACGCAATAAGTACTTAATTTTTTTGATTAGTATTACTTGAGTGAGAGTTCGAGTTTTTTATTTTATTTTATTTTTTTGCTTTTTCCTAATAGCTATGGGAGAAAATATTTGACATAATTATTTTGTAAAGTGAAGGAAATAAGGAAAGTAAAGTTAAAATATTTTATGCAAGTTTCCCCAAGTCTCATAGCCAGGGGCATGGCTGTAAATGCTCAAGTCTGTGATCTTTTGGCTGTTTTGCTCTGTCTGCAAATGGACCTTGAGACCCTGAACCATTTATTGCATTGCTAGAAAATAATGCAAACAACAACTATGGCAATAATAGTAGAGGAGAGAAGTGAGTTTCTGACAAGCAGAGCTCAATCTTCCCATAAGAATGAGATTGCTTCTGTCTCTGTCTTACAGATGAGGAGCCTCAGGTCTGGAGGGGATTCCTCAGTGTTGCGGGCTGGCAAGTGGCAGAGGGGCAAATGCCCCTTCAGCATGCCCATGTGTCCTCTGGTAAAGCTCCCATTCGCCCAGAAGAGAGGCAGCTCCTGGTTCTCTACCCACTTACCCAGCACTGATGAGCTCTTGCTCAGTCTCACCAAGCAACAGCACCATCTTCCTGATTGCTTTTTATGAACCCTGCTGCTTCTCCAGCCTTCCACTGCCTGGTACAATGGGCACATCTTCTGTTCCTCTGCTGAGCTGGGACTCTTTGAGTAGCCCTTTCCATTGGTGACTTGGGTCCCCACCGCGAAGCTGCCTATGGTGGAAATAAGAGAACTTCCTTTGTATTTTTCTCACTGTTGGCACTACTTGCAGGCCTGAGGGAATGTTACTGTGTCCTATGGCTTCCCAAGGTCTACTTTCATCTTTCACTTAGGATCTGGTCATGCATCCAGGGACTTTGCTGGCAGGGGACTGGTCAAGAGCTACCATACTGCCTTGAGAGTGCTGTCTTGTCTGGGCCTACAGAACGAAGTACTGATTTAAGATGATCATGTTTGGATCTAAGACTTTCCTCCATTCACTCCCCATTTACCAGATATGCCTAGCTATAGCTGAGCCACAGAGTGGATATAATTACATTCTTTCCCAGGATTCTCCTCTGCATACTTGCAAATGGAAATTTGCTAGACTATCTAGTTAAACATGCTAAAAGTGACCAATAGAATCAAGTATAGTTAAACATCCTAAAAATGACCAATGGAAGCCAGCAATTCAAGCTGAGAACTTCATCACTGAAACATGAGGAATTAATGGTAATGATATAGTGCCTTTTTCGAGTTTCATATTTCTTTCTTAAAGTTTTGTTTCTTTTTTATTTTTATTTATTTTTATTTTTTTGCCAGGCAGAGTGGATAGTGAGAGAGAAAGAGGCAGAGAGAAAGGTCTTCCTTTTTGCCGTTGGTTCACCCTCCAATGGCCGCTGCGGCTGGCGCATCTCGCTGATCCAAAGCCAGGAGCCAGGTCCTTCTCCTGGTCTCCCATGCAGGTGCAGGGCCCAAGCACTTGGGCCATCCTCCACTGCCTTCCTGGGCCATAGCAGAGATCTGGCCTGGAAGAGGGGCAACCGGGATAGAATCCGGCGCCCCAACCGGGACTAGAACCCGGTGTGCCGGCGCCACAAGGCGGAGGATTAGCCTGTTAAGCCACGGCGCCGGCCATTGTTTCTTTTTTATTTATTTGAAAGGGAGAGGGAGAGGAGGAGGGAGAGAGACATAAAGAGAGGGGGAGAGAGACAGAAGCAGAGAGAGACAAAGTGAGAGCTTTCATCCACTGGTTTGCTCCCTAAATGAGCTCAACATCTGGGGCTAAGCCAAACCCTAGCCAGGAGACTCAAACTTCATCTGGGTCTTTTACATGAGCGGCAGGGATCCAAGTACTAGATTCTACCTCATGCAGTGTGCATTACTAGGAAGTTGGGTCAGAAGCAGAATGGAGACTCGAACACAGGTACCGTAATATGGGCTGTGTGTGTCCCGAGTGGCGTCTCAGCTACTGCACCAAAGGCCTGTCCCAGAGCTCTTTATTTCTTAACTGTTTCAAATTACAGATTAACTATGCTGTTTCTTGATCAGTACTCTTAAACTATATTACAGCTTATGGCATATTGACACACAAGCCAAAATGTAATATGAATGCACAAATATTGTTCATGTATTTGGGAAAGTGGTTATAGTATCTGGTATTTTATGAAATATTATTTGTGTGTTCTTACTTAACAGTTATGTACATAATCACAAAACAGTATAAATACATATGATCTATCTATGTTTAGTTTTTAAATCAATATATATTCAGAAATGTATGCATTTATACTAAATATGAGGATATCTAAAAGGTTCAAGAAAAATAAGCTGAAAGATACATTTAGGTAACTGTTTGTACTAGAAATTACGACCCTTGTGTCCCATATGAGAAAAGCTGGATTCAATCCTTGATTTTGGCTCTTGATTCTCACTTCCTGCTGATGCAGGCCTTGATGGGCAGCAGGCGATGGCTCCAGTACTTGAGTTCCTGCCACCTACGAGTGGGACCTGAATTGTGTTCCCAGCTCCCGGCTCAGCACTGACTCCACATGCCTAGTTGTTGTGGACGTTTGAGAAGGTCACTAGCAGATGAGAGCTCTGTTTGTATCTCTCTTTCTTTCAAATAAATAAATCAAAATTTAAGAAAAGATATTTTAGTTCAAAAATTGAAATCCATTCAAAGATTTTTTTTCATAATATTAACTTTTGAAGACACCCCAGCCCATGTGCATACATGTGTGTGGGCGAGTGTGGCAAAAGTTGCTGATTAAGCAATATACGATTAAACATCAAGGTTAAGTTTGAAGTGGAGAATCTGGCTTCCCAATTTATATATCCATATATACATCTCAATCTTTTACAGTTTATTTTCTTTCTTTCTTATGGCACTTAGTTATTCTGATCCTTAGGAATTCATATTTTTGGTGTCAACTTTTCTCTGGGTGGATTAAATTGATTTCCTTTGGTTCAGGTGAGGCTGACCACAGCCCTCTGTCTTGAGATTGACATGTCTGTTAGACCTGCCCAACGAATATGCTGTATTCCCCTGGCCACTATTTTGATTGATGGAAGACTGGGTCTATAGCAAAAAGAATGGCAGTCAAAACTCTGGACTTTTTCTTGAGCTATTTGTAGCATTATGAAGTCCTATAGAACCACTGTGCCCCTCCATTGTTACCATGCAGGAAGTGAAAGAGAGAGAGAGACGCCTTGAGGACACTGCTTTCCTGTCATTGTGATCTACCTAGAAACTTCTTGGTGACATAAATTGATTCCTTTGCTTCTTTGCTTAAGACAGTGAGTGGAATTGGGAATTTATTTTATTTACAAACAACAACAACAAGAAATCATGGGGCCTGCTTTGTGCCATAGTGGGTCAAGACACCACTTACGATGCCAGTATCCTATATGGACACAAGCAACCCAAGTAGAAATGCTGGTTCAAACCCTGGTTGCTCCAGCTCCCATGTGTCTTCCTGTTAATGTGCCTGTTAATGTGCAGAGGACACTCCAAAGACTTGGGTCCCTCCCTCCCAAATAAGAGACCAGATGGATTTCCTGGCTCCTGGCTTCAGCTTGGGCCAGATCAGCGTGCTGAAGCCATTTGGGTAGTGGAACAGTAGCTGGAAGTTTTCTCTCTCACTCGCACTTTCTCTTTCCCTCCCTCTCTCTGATGCTTTGCCTTTCAAATCAATCAATCAATCAATCTAAAAAAAATCTTGACTGAGAGAGAAGACTAGTTTGGGAATTTAAAAATAAATCTTAGTAACGTGACTTAAAGGAAAATTTTGAATTCCAATCTGAAAGTTATATTTGATGTTTAGTCTCAAAATGTTTTTATTGTTTGTTGTTTTCATCTAAATATTACTCAGGATAATATACCTTTGTAACTAGATGTAATAACGGTTTCATTGATATTATTCCTTTTCTCTGTCTCCATCTCCTTCAAAATCTCTTGCCTGTATTACACAACAAGTATAAAAGAGGTCATCACTCATGAAAATGAAGGACTATCTTTTACGTTCCTTTTTTTTTTTTTTAATTAGATTTTTAGCAAACTATCCATGTAGACAGAAAGAAACTAAATGTTCTGTTGGGATGTTACTTTTTAAAATCTCCCCTCATTTTTATCATTGTTGTTGTTGATGTCAAACTGCTGCTTATTTGTCTAATAAAGCATTGCTTGCCAAAGCTCTGGACATCAGGTGAGTCTGACTCCAGAGACAGTTCACTGCTCCCCGCTTAGGTCTGCCTTTACAGATTGGGGAATTTAGCACACTGAGCTGCATTAAATAATCTGCAATTATGACATTTGAAATATTTGAGGGCTACAATTTGACATTTAATTATTTTAAAAGCTTCCAAATCATGATTTTGTACATATTCTTGATTTCTATGATGTCATCTGAAAATACTGTATTTGGAAATGTCTGGTTTGTCTCTTGTTGTTGAAACAGTAGATATTTCTAAACATCCTAAGTCACTCTGCTGGAAAAGGTCAGCTCATGCTTTCTCTCATGATTAAGATTTTTAATTGAACGAATTGAATGCAGATGTACTCACACTACATCAAGAAAATAATTGATAAGATAGTGGTTTAAATTCTAAATAAAGTTTGCTGAAATGGCAAGTTCTTTGAAACATTAAATATTTTATAAAAATACTTTGCTTTATTTTAATATGTATGTGTAATGATTTTATCTGTTCTTATAAAAAGTAATAGATCTAGGCCGGCGCCGTGGCTCAACAGGCTAATCCTCCGCCTTGCGGCGCCGGCACACCGGGTTCTAGTCCCGGTTGGGGCACCGATCCTGTCCCGGTTGCCCCTCTTCCAGGCCAGCTCTCTGCTGTGGCCAGGGAGTGCAGTGGAGGATGGCCCAAGTGTTTGGGCTCTGCACCCCATGGGAGATCAGGAGAAGCACCTGGCTCCTGCCATCGGAACAGCGCGGTGCGCTGGCCGCAGCGCGCTACCGCGGCGGCCATTAGAGGGTGAACCAACGGCAAAGGAAGACCTTTCTCTCTGTCTCTCTCTCTCTCTCACTGTCCACTCTGCCTGTCAAAAAAAAAAAAAAAAATCAAAAAAAAAAAAAAGTAATAGATCTAAAGGGAGATTCTTTTTATTTACTTGAAAGGCAGAGTTACAAAGAGGAAGAGAGAGAGACAGGCACAGAGAGATTTTCCGTCTACTGGTTCACTCCCCAGATGGCTGAAATGTCCAGCACAGAGCCAAGTCAAAGCCAGGAGCTGAGAGTTTCACTGGGGTTTCCTAAGCACTTGGGCCATTTTCTGCTGCTTTCCCAGGTGCATTAATAGGAAGCTGGATTGGAAAGAGTATCTGGGACTCGCAACAACACTCATACCAGATGTAGATGGCACAGGTGGTGGTCTAACCTGCTTTGCCATAATGCTGGCCCCTAAAGAGAAGTTTTGTTTATTTAATATTGGAGAATTTTTCAAGCATAGAATGTGAGTCAGGAATTTTAAAAGTATTATACTTTCAGCCAGTGCTGCGGCTCAATAGGCTAATCCTCTGCCTGTGGTGCTGGCACACCAGGTTCTAGTCCCTATTGGGGTGCCGGATTCTGTCCTGTTCGCTCCTCTTCCTGTTCAGCTCTCTGCTGTGGCCCAGGAGTGCAGTGAAGGATGGCCCAGGTCCTTGAGCCCTGCACCTGCATGGGAGACCAGGAGAAGCACCTGGCTTCTGGCTTCGGATCAGCGCGGTGTGCCGGCCACAGCGCGCTGGCTGCAGTGGCCATTGGGGGGTGAAACAACGGAAAAGGAAGACCTTTCTCTCTGTCTCTCTCTCTCACTTTCCACTCTGCCTGTCAAAAATGAAAAAAAAAATAATATTATACTTTCTTTTCAGCAACTTAGTGTTGATTAGAATAATGAGAAATAATATCAGTTGCAGTATCCATGCTATCTGTGTATATGAAAGAAAAGAAATCATTGTACTGGTGTCCAAGAGATGTGCAGTTCAGGAGAGAATATTTAGGAATAGCAGACTATAATGAATTATGCCACAAGATAAATTATGAACACCAAAACATGGTGTCTTCTAAAAATTAATGGAAATGTATATTATGAAAGAACTATGTATGCATGGATTACAAGTTGTTTTGCACCAAAATCAGCTTATCTTTTAATTTCATGTTCCACCAGCCTTTTGAAGTTCTTTTGTATATTGTATTGACAGTGCCAAAGGGAACCAGAAGAAGGAGATGTTGCTTCCAACTGGGAATACAATTAGCAAAATCTGTCCATGCAGGTAGTAGTGGAAATGTATTACACATTAGGGTAAAGGTGTTTTGAAAGCCTCAGAAATGTGGGAAGCCCGAAAGAGATACTTAATAGAGAGTGGTTTTAGCCCACTGAAGGATAAAACAATTGGAAACTGACATAGAAAGTTGGCATACATCTGAGATGGGAAGTTGTATGATGGGATATGTAAAAAATTAATCTGTCTGTGGGTATATGAATAGAAACAGAGAGGAACTGCCTGGAGGTGGGAGTTTTCTTTGGTGATTATTTCAATAAATTAAAGAATTAGAAGGGATAATGTAAGGAGAATGCAGAGAATAAATGGTAGACTCATTATTATAATGGTAGAGCTTCTGTGATTTTCTGGCTCACAAATATGGAAGGGAAATAGTAGAAAATATATTTTAAAACCATGCCCAATATTATCAAGTTTAGTGCGCTATAGAATGATGATGGTGAAGCTATGGCTACAGCTAACTTCACACCTCTTAAAAGTTTGACTACCATGGATATGCTTAGGCTTAGGTGGTCAGCATCTGAATTTGTGACATTTCTTTCAACAGGAAGCCGTGGTATGGACAGGTCCAAGCAAAAGTGCTTGGATAAACATGATGTAATTTGGACAGTAGAATAGGTCAGGCCTATAGAAGGGTATAAGTTAATAAGTATGTAAGTAAATAAAAAAGCAATTGTTCAACAAGGTAAGAAGAACATTAGTTTCCTTGATCATAGCAGAAAAACAATTATCATATAAATATACAGTTACAAATTAATGAAAGATTACTGAATCATGAATTATTAATGTGGTTCTTAAAACTGTCACTAAAAATGCTTTCACTCTATTGTGTGATATTTATTTTCTCTTTATTGTGTAACACAGTAATTATATAATTATTATTGAAGAATTATTTCATTTTAAAGCATGAAAGAGTTAAATTCTTAAAAATGCTCTGGGTTAAATTTCATAAGGATATTCTGATCACAAAGGATACTTTCTAACAAAACTTGAGGAATTTCTCTTGGGGTCTTTTTACACCCAAAGCAAAATTATTTTTTTCATTTGATTTTTTTCTAATCTTTTTTAACTATTAAAAAACTTATCTAATGACTTTAATTTAAAAATGGTGACTTCCTATTGGTTTTTAATGACAATGTCAGTTTTAGAATAGTTCCTGGTTTCTTAAAAGAAGACAAAGGTTAATGAATCCTGTAAGAGCAAAGTAAATGAGTTTTGCTGGGTTTTTAACAAGTAGAAGGTTCTGAACTATAGAATAGTTGTGTGTATGTGTGAGAGACAGACTGTAATGTGTGTGTGTGTGTGTGTGTGAATCCTTGGAAGCCACGAACATCTGGCATACAGTAAAGCTAGTGGAGCTATGGGGTGTGTTTATAAGCTAACTTTATTTGCCTGATGGATACATACATTTATTTCAGCATGTCTTTGAGTTTCAGTTTGTATGTTTGATGATTTTCTTATGTGAGGAAAAGTGGAAGACACGGTGAAGGACAATCTGTTTTTTTGCAGTCTTAATTTGACAATTTAAAATCCCGTCAAAAATATTGGAATCAAATAATAGATGCCCTCGTTACACTTCGTCAATGGATCAGATTATCAGCTATTCTATCAGAGTGTTATGTTGCTATGATATAGAGCACACTGTTTGAAGACTGCCTCAAGGGCTGGTGTTGTGCAATGGGTTAAGCTGTTGCGTGCAATGCTGGCATTCAATCCCACACTGAAGTGCAGATTCGTGTCTCAGCTACTCCATTTCTGATCCAGCTCCCTGTTAATGTGCCTGGGAAGACAGTGGAAGATGTCCAAGTGCTTGAGCCCCTGATATCCATGAGGGAGACGCAGTTGAAGTTCTTGGCTTCTGGCTTCAGCCTGGCTCATACTTGACTGTTGTGGCCATTTAGGGAGTAGCAAGCAGATGGAAAATATCATTCTCTCTATCTCTCTCTCATTCTGCCTTTCAAATAAGTTAATAAGTAAGTAAATAAATATGTATTTAAAAAGGAAAAAAAAGAATTATATCAAAGTCTTAATTTTCTCCTTGGGTTTAACTCTCTGAGCCAGCTCTGATTATATTATGGACAGGCATGAACTTTTTCCATGAGTCTACCATTTCCCACTGGACAATTGACATGTGAAGGAGTGTTCAAAGTGGCCTGGCCCTAGAAATGCAGTAAGAGCAGAAGACAAGAAAAGGGCAGGTAATTCTTTCCCAAGAAAAACTCAGATTCTAATTGGATTGTGAGGACCAGGATAAGAGGGGGTCAGCTGCAGAACTCAGCATAATGCAACATTTCTGTCACACTGGCGCATTACCAAAATGTGGATTTGTATAATGTGCCTGCTTGGGAAACTTCGGTGAACAGAATACAGAGGAGATTTTACGTCTCATTGAAGGATTGAGTTTAAACAGGTGTTTCATATCCAAGAGGGAAGAGTCACCTTTATTGTTCACTTATTATGAAGCAGCCAGACCAATTCTGTCTCTATCAACTACAGGAAATAGGTACACTGGCCTCAATTTAAAAATAAGAAAGGAGCCCAGAACACTTAATTTCCTAAAGTCATGAAATTAAGTGGTAGACGTGGATTTAAGCACATCAGTCAGATTGAAAAAGCAATAATTTCTACCACAGCACAGCCGCATCCAGAGGCTTGTAGACTGTTATGAGCACATGTCATTCAGCAAAAATCCCCAAGAACAGAAACTTGGGAGGTACAATGTTGTGGCACTAAATTCTGCCACTTAATAGAGACCTTAGACTGACACCTTAAACGGTAAGCCTTTGTGTAGTGATCATCTATCTGTCTCATCAATTATTGTGAGGATTGAGATAATACATACAAAGCACAGTGACTGAGATGCAGTAACTCTTAAAATGTTTTCTCTTATCATTATTATCACCCTCATTATTTATAATATGATATTCTTAATATCATATGATATTATTCCTTATGATATATTCCTTATGATAAGGAAAGACATTTAGCCTTTTAAAATGTGTAACTGGAACAGAGGGCCATGGCTCTAAGGGCAAGGAATACTGTAAGCATAAATTTAAGGATATAAGACATAGGAGACACCTGGTATATAAAAACTGTACTGTTGGGTTGAAGATTACTTTTAAAACTGAGCTGGCTTGTTTCCAGATTACTTAGATTGTTTCCGTGTTTTCCAGAATTATACATTAAATTAGATGCATATTCTTATTATTGAGTTATTTTCACATGAAGAAATACATTTAATGGTCTTTGTCATTAAAACACATTTAGGCCATATACATTATATTCTGTTTTAAGTAATGCTACCTTGCAATCATGTATCAATTTTACAATTATAAACAAGCTATGCAATTAAACTCTAAGATTCAGTAATTGCAAACTTTCCTGCACATACCCGAGCTCCTAAAGAAGTAATGCACTTGCAGTAATAACTACTATATTGTGTGTTCGTTTTCTGCTGTTCGGCAAAGGGAAGGAGTGGGGAAATAATTTCACACTGCATATAATGCATCTGATATGAAGGAAACTTGAAAATTATTTAGTTACAGATTTCTCTGACCAGGCTTGCAAAGTAGCATATATTATGTTAATGGGCCAGAATTTGAAAATGAATTTGAATATTAAATGCACTAAGTTTGGGTTCTGACATGAAAGCAGGCATCCTTGATAAACAATTTACAAACAGGTTCTTGTTAACTCTTTCATTACTACTGCTCACAATCAAGCTTCGTGCTTAAACATTGCAGGCTCTTTTTTTTTTTTTTTTGTTCATCACCTAAAATTCTATAATATTGAAATCTAATTATGGGGGGCACACAATGAAGTCCTTTTATGGTATTAGAATTTTAGCTGTAGTCTATGTTTGGTTATATCACATGGAGTTCAGTGAAAAATAGTTGCTTATTCATTGAAAGTTATGCGTAGAAAAAGAAATGAGCAGCATCAATCACTGTTTTAATGGTATACTATATTTCCTAGCTTTCATTTGTAAACTAACACATTGGAGTTGGCATATATTGGAAAGCATACCACCAAGCCACCTTTATGTATTCAACCAAAATACCTTGTGTACAAGCCCAAGCAGAGATCATAGATTTACCATTGGTGGATTTATCATATTTATATCTACAGAAAATGAATAGTTAATAGCAAACCATCCCACCAAAGCGTATTTTTATTGAAAGAGCAAAGCATTACAGTATACCGGATGTTTTAGGTCATTTATTTTGTTTTTGCTCTGGGTCATTTTACAAAAGCACTTCTGCTCTCTAGCGTTAAAATGAGAGCCACTCTACTCCCCAGATATTACCCAGCAGCACTTGGGGGCTCTTAATGATTAATACCATCACCGTCCAGCCACAAACCTTTCTGCCGCAGATAATGCCAGGCAGCAAGCGCGCCTGACACTTTTAATGTATAATTAAGTAGGAAAAGTCAGCACTCAGTATGCAAATTTTTCAAAATGATAAATGATGCCATACAGCAGTAGGGATTGATTTGGTGTAAATGAAACTAATTAAGGAAATGTCAAACATAATTAATAAAACAGGTTTAAGCTGCAAAACATTGTCAATTGAATGAATGAGGTGGCATTGGCTCCCATTGTTTCTGCTTTATTTAGGGCTTGTGTTTAGCTTGTACTCTGTTCCTAAATGCACTTTCGCCACCTCACACCCTCCACTACCAATTCCCAGAGAGGGGGAAAATAAATTTGCTTGTCTCTCCACTGACTGCAGAAATTAATTGCAGAAATCTTGTCCCATCCAAGTGTTACATTCACTCACAGGACATTAACATAACTAATTTGAAAGAGCCCAAATGACTGCATAATAGAGCACTGTCAGTATGCCTGACAGTCTTTGGTCATACCAAATTAGCTTGGTTTTCTAATTGAAATTTTTTTTCTTTGGACTTTTTATAATTTTTTTCCTCAGCTATTCATTTTTGATAAGAACAAAGGTTTTATAATTTACAAAAGAGTGCTTGACCTATAATTACTAGGAGGAAATTAGGGGAGGTAGAAAAGTCAGATTTAGTCCTGGTAATGATGCTAGAGACCTTGCTCCCTCTAGGGAGCCCGAAGAATAATGGAATCTTCTATTTTTACGGGCGACCTGTGCACTGGTGCTGACTCTAACTGTGAATCCACTTTACTTTGCAGATCACTTGCTTAACACTAAAAGTGCCAGCAGAGTGGCAGTCCATTACTCCAAATGTCATTCAAGCTAGTGCCATTTCCACATGCCCTTCCCTCTCAAAGAGGGAACTCAAGAATGTTTGCCCATCCCTTTATCACGTCCTTGTAAATTTTCCATGTAGAATTCCACGCGACTCAATTTGTGAGCCATTTGGGTAAATAAGGGTAGAGGAGGTAAGAGGTGTGTCAAAGCTAAGAAATTTCAAGAATGATTGATTGATTTGTTTGAAAAGGAATCAAAAAAGTCTTGATTTTAGAATTTTGTCACTTGCAAGCAATGGATGTCATTCTATCATATCTGGTATGGTTTTCAAACTAAGGAGTATATATGATTTTATATTTGTCTTTATTCCTTCTGTATTATCTTCATTTTTTTCTGTAAGGAAGTACTACTCCATTTATTTTAATTAATTAATTAATTATTTATTTATTTATAGTAGTCTGATAAAGAAAAATACATTTGGTGGAATCATCTATCTTGGCATTAATACTTACTCTAAAGCTATAGTAATCAAGAGAGTATGACATTGGCAAACAGAAAAGCCATATGATTAATGAAACAGAAAAGAGAATAAATACACAAGTATTAAATTTGGTTTTTCAAAACTAGAAAGCAATTAAAGAAGAAAGTATCACATTTTCCACAAATTGTTTGGAAAAAATTATGATCCACAGGTAAACAAACCAAAAAAAAAGAACAACAAAGAACAATTGAGCTTCAGTCATACCTTGTACAAACAATTCACTCAAAATGGACCATGGTTCTATATGTAAAACATGAAACTACTGGGGTAGGCATTTGATCTAATGATTAACACCTTTTTGGGGATGTCTGCATCCCTCATAGGAGTGCAGAGTTTGACTCCTGGCTCTGATCCTGATTCTATCTTGCTAAAAGCAGAAAATGGTGGCTCATGTGATTGGGACTTGACCACCCCTGTGGGGGCCTTCACTGACTTCTCTGCCTCTGACTTTGACCTTCCCAGTCCTGGCTGCTGTGGGTATTTGGGGAGTGAGTCAACAGCACATGGGAGCTACCAGAAATACACACCAATATTCTAAACCACAGTTAAAGTCTGCACATAACAAAAATAAATAAATGAACATTTTTAAAAGTAAAGAAAAAGCAAAAGCAAAATTGTAAAGCCTTTATGAAAAAATATTGTGGCTTATGTTAGTTAAGGACATTTTTTTCTTAAGATTTGCTTATTTATTTGAAAGGTAGAGTTACAGAGAGGGAGAAGGAGAGACAGAGAGAGAGAGCGAGTGAGAGAGAGAGAGAGATCTTCCAAATGGCTGAAACGGCCAGGGCTATGTCAGTCTGATGCAAGGAGCCAGGAGCTTCTTCCAGGTCTCCCACATGAGTGCAGGAGCCCAAGGTCTTGGGCCATTTTTCATTACTTTTCCAGGCACATTGGCAAAGAGCTGGATCAGAAGAGGAGCTTTCAGAACCTGAACTAGAACTTATATGTGATGCTGACACCACAGGCCATGGACGAATGTGTTGAGCCATAGCATTGGCTCCTACTTAAAGAATTCTTCAATATAACATCAAGTGTATGATTCATAAGAGTAAAAATTATATTTTATAAAAATAAAAATAAAAAAAAACCACTTTCTCTGTGAAAGATATTGTTAAGAAAATCAGGACAAACTGTAGATTAGGTGAAATGATTTCCAAACTACATCTACAATAAATGAAATAGAACATATGAAGAACTCTAAAAGTTCAACTATCAAAAACAATGTGTAAAAAATTTTGTCAGAGAAGAAGTGGATAAGGGGACAGTGTACTTACCAAAATAGAGGAGAAAAAGCAAATGGGGTGGGGCCACACTTTCTCTCTCCCCAATCCTCCTGCAAAGGTGTCTTTTAACAAGCTTACACAGAGCAGGTGCCATTTTGGACATATACCAGCTGTGCCGGTTTGTGTCTGTGCCCAGCAACCAGCCAAGCAGAGACTCCTGAATCTGGTGGGGAGAATAGACAGGGGTTGGGTGCTTGTGACTGTGGGAAGCTTGTGTGCCAGAACTGTGAAAACACTGAGGCTGTGTGGGAGGACTCAGGGTGTGGCTGGGACATTGGGCAGTCACTGTGCTAGGCTCCACACAATCAGGACTCCCTGGTTACCTGGCAAGAGACATTTCTGGGGGACCTTAGCTTATACTGAGGACTGCACAGATCCTTTGTGTGGTCCTTGTGGCAGAGTGGGATGAATAATACACTCACTGACAGTAGTGCCCAGGCACTGGTCTCCTTCAAAGAGAGGAGCTCAGTTGAGTCTAGGTGAACAGAAAGGAAGAAACATTCCCATTAATAAAGTAGAAAAAAAAGGAGATTTACTATGCCAAACCTGGGTGTGTTGCCTCTGACACAACCTTCACCCTGGAGCACTGAACAGAGCTCCCTGGCTACTTCCACCACACTCCTCTAGTTATTCCCTGAAAGCAGGCACTCTACTAATACAATCAGACATAGTCCAGAGATAAAAAACATCACAGTGAAAAATCAAAGAAGAAATCAATGAGTATCCCCACAAATGCTGAATAACAAACACACCAATCCAAGAAACAAGAACAAGGAAGAAAATGACACCCCTCAAAAAACACAACACCTCAATACTAGATTGTGAAGATGATGAGATTGAAGAAATGCCAGAAATGGAATTCAAAACACTGATCATAAGATTACTTAGAAGTAATCAGAAGCAAGTGCATGAACAAATGAAATCCATAAATTACATGAAAGAAAATTTCTCCCATAAAATTGAGATCTTAAAGAGAATTCAAAATGAATCTTGGAAATGAAGAATTCAATAGAACAAATGAGAAATACAGTGCAAATCCTTAAAACAGAATTGGTGAAGCAGAAAAGAAAATATTGGACTTAGAAGACAAAGCACAGGAAATTATACAGTCAGACCAAACCCAAGAAGAAGAAATTAGAAAACTAAAAAACACTGTTGGGAATGTAGAGTATATTATCAAACAATGCAGCATATGAGTTCCAGGAGTTCTTGACAATATGAAAAGAGGAAGAATTAAAACGCCTTTTAGTGAAATAATAACAGAAAATTTCTCCAATTTGGAGAAAGAAACGGGCATCCAAGTGCAGGAAGCACATAGAACTGGTAATAGATATGACTAGAAAAGATCTTCACCATGACACATTGTAATCAAACTCTCCACAGTAAAACATAAAGAAGATTCTAAAATGTGCATGAGTGAAATGCCAGATTACTTTCTGAGGATCTTCAATTAGACTCACAGCAGAATTCTTATCAGAAATCCTACAGGCTATGAGAGAATGGCAAGATACAGTCCAAGTCCTAAGAGAAAAAACTGTAAACCCAGAATACTATACCCTGCAAAGCTCTCATTTTGAATGAAGGTGAAATAAAGATCTTCCATGACAAACAGAAACTGAAAGAATTTTTCACCACCTGTCCATCCCAGTAGAAGATTCTTAAGGACGTTCTACACATAGAAACATAGAAACAGGTATGAAGGTAAAGGAAGGAAAGCTCCCATGTAAAAGTACAAAGGAAATCCAAAGTAAAAAATAGGAACATTTATGGAAAACTGGTAGGGCAAAGTCTTACTTATCAAGAGTCATCTTGAATGTTAATGTCTTCAACTCTCCAGTTAAAAGATACAGACTAGCTGAATGGATTAAGAAACAAAACCCATCTATTTGCTGCCTACAAGAAACACATCTCACCAATAAAGATGCATGCAGACTGAAAGTGAAAGGATGGAAAAAGATATTCCATGCTAACAGAAACCAAAAAAAGAGCTGGTGTAGCCACCTTACTATCAGACAAAATAGACTTTAACACAAAAATTGTTGCTAAAGACAAATAAGGACACTATGTAATGATTAAAGGGTCAATTCAGCAGAAAAATGTGATTATCTTAAATGTATATGCACCTATTTACACGGCACCTGGCTATTTAAAGAAATGTATTTAAAGGGAGACATAGGCTCAAAAGCAATAGTAATGGGGGACTTCAATTCTCCACTTTCAGCAATGGACAGATTGACTAGACAGAAAATCAGTAAGGAAACAACAGAGTTAATTGACACTATAGACCAAATGGACCAAACAGATTTCTACAGAAATTTTCATCCTATAGTTGTAGCATACACACTCTTCTTACCTGTGCATGGAACCTTCCCTAGGATTGACCACATGCTAGGCCATAAAACAAGTCTCAGCAAATACAAAAAAATTGCAATCATACCATGCATCTTCTCAGACCACAATAGAATGAAGGTAGAAATCAGCAACTCAGGAATCTCTAGAACATATGCAAACACATGGAGACTGAACAACATGCTCCTGAATGAACAGTGGTTCATAGAAGAAATCAAAAGAGAAATAAAAAAATTTCTGGAAACCAATGAAGATGACAACACAGCATATCACAACATACAGATACAGCAAAAGCAGTGTTAAGAGGAAAGTTTATAGCAATTGGTGCCTATATCAAGAAATTGGAAAGGCACCAAATAAATGAGCTATCAATGCATCTCAAGGATCTAGAAAAATAATAGAAAACCAAACCCAAAACTGGTAGGAGAAAATAAATAATTAGAGTATAAATCAACAAAATTGAATCCAAGAAAACAATGCAAAATATCAACAAAACTAAGAGCTGGTTTTTTGAAAAAAAAAAAAAATGAAATTGACACACTGCCCAACTAGCCAAAAACAGGAGAAGACCCAAATCAATAAAATCATAGATGAAAAAGGAAAAGTATCAACAGACACCACAGAAATAAAAAGAATGATCAGAAATTACTACGAAGAGCTGTAAGCCAACAAAATGGGAAATGACAGATTCCTGGACACATACAATCTACCTAAATTGAATCATGAAGACATATAAAACATTAACAGACCCATTACCCAAGACAATAATTGAATCAATAATAAAGACCCTCTCAAGAAAGAAAAGCCAAGGACCAGATGAATTCTACAAGAATTCTACTGTTGAATTCTACAAGACATTTAAAGAAGAACTAACTCCAATTCTTCTCAAGTTACTCAAAACAATTGCAAGAGTGGGTGTCCTCCTGAATTCTTTCTTTGAAGCCAGCATCACCTTAATTCCTAAACCTGAAAAAGACACAACAGAGAAAGAGAACTGCAGACCAATTTCCCTGATGAACATAGACACAAAAATCCTCAACAATATTCTAGCCAATTGACCAACAACACATCAGGAAGATCACTCACCCAGACCAACTGGGATATATCCCTGGTATGCAAGGATGGTTCAACAATCATAAATCAATCTATGTGACACACCACAATAATAAACTGAAGTACAAAAACCATATGATTATCTCAATATATGCAGAGAGCATTTGATAAAATGCAAAGTCCTTTTATGATGAAAACTCTAAGCAAATTGAGTGTAGAAGAAACATTCCTCAATGCAATCGAGGGAACTTATGACAAACTCATGGCCAGTGTCTTACTGAATGGCACAAATTTGGAAGCATTTCCACTGAGATTCAGAACCAGACAAAGATTCCCACTCTCACCATTGCTATTCAAATAGTCCTGGAAGTTTTAGCCAGAGCCATTAAAAAAGAAAAAGAAATCAAAGGGATTCAAATTGGGAATGAGGAAGTCAAACTATGGCTTTTTGCAGATGACATGATTCTATATATAGAGGATCCAAAAGACTCCACCAAGAGAGTTTTGGAGCTCATAGAAGAGCTTGGTAAAGTAGTAGGATGTAAAATCAGTACACAAAAATCAACAGCCTTTGTCTACACAGACAATGCCACGGTTGAGAAAGAAATTCTAAGACCAATCTCATTCACAATAGCTACTGATAAAATCAAATACCTTGGAATGTCAAAGATCTCTACAATAAGAATTACAAAACATTAAAGAAAGAAATAGAAGAAGATAGAAAAAATGGAAAAATCTTCCATGTTCATGGATTGGAAGAATCAATATCATCAAAATGTCCATTCTTCCAAAAGCAATCTACAAATTCAATGTAATATCAATCAAAATACCAGACACTCTTCTCAGATCTAGAAAAAATGATGCTGAAATTCATATGGAGGCACAGGAGACCTCGAATAGCCAAAGCAATCTTATACAACAAAAACAAAGCAGGATGCATGATAATACTAGATTTTAAAACATACTATACAGCAGTTATAATCAAAACAGCCTGGTATTGGTACAAAAACAGATGGATAGACTAATGGAACAGAATAGAATGCTAGAAATCAATCCAAGCATCTACAACCAACTTGTATTTAACTAAGGAGCTAAAATCAATCTCTGGAGCAAGGACAGTCTCTTCAACAAATGGTGCTGGGAAAACTGGATGTCCACATGCAAGAGTATGACGTAGGACCCAAACCTTATACCTTATATGAAAATCCATTCAAAACGGATTGAAGACATGAATCTATTACCTGATACCATCAAGTTACTACAGAACACTGGGGTAATCCTGCAAGATATTGACAGGCAAAGAGTTCTTGGTGAAGACCCCCGAGGCATAGACAATCAAAGTCAAAAATAAAAAATGGGATTACATCAAGTTTAGAAGCTTCTGTACTGCCAAAGAAACCCCCAGAAAGTGAAGAGGAGACTGACAGAATGGAAGAAAATATTTGCAAACAATGCAACTGATAAAGATTTAATAATCAGAATATATAAAGAGATCAAGAACTCCAGAACAACAAAGCAAACAACCCAATTAAGAAATAGGCCAAGGACTTAAACAGACATTTTTTTTTTAAAGGGGAAATCCAAATGGCCATCAGACATGATTGCTCAGGATCACTAGCCATCAGGGAAATGCAAGTCAAAACCACAATGAGGTTTCACCTCACCCCAATCAGAATAGCTTTCATACAGAAACAACAAACAACATATTCTTGCAAGGATGTGGGGAAAAAAAGTACCCTAATACACTATTGGTGGGAATGTAGACTGTAAAGCCACTACCATAACAGTATGGAGATACCTCAAAAATATGAATATAGACCTACCAAATGACCCAGCCATCTCACTCCTTTTTTACCCAAGAGAAATGAAATCAGCAAATAAAAGAGCTATCTGCACCTCATGTTTATTGTAGCTCAATTCATAATAGCTAAGACATGGAATCTACCTAAATACCTATCAACTGAAGACTGCATTAAGAAATTATAAGGTATGTGCTCTGTCAAATACTATACAGTGGAAAAAATGAAATTTGGTCATTTGCAACAAAATGAATGAATCTGGAAAATATCATAATTAGTGAATTAAGCCAGTCTAAAAGCCAGTTATCTGTGATAACTGATAGAGCACCTAAAAGGAAATCTGTAGAAGTGAAATTGATTATTTGAGAAGCAATGACTTGAACAGTTCTGGTCTTGACTGTCAGAGAACAGTTTTTTCTTTTCTTAATGGAGAATGGGACTGGGAATGGGAGAGGGAGAAGGAGGTAGAGTGGGAGGTCAGGTATGATGGGAAGAATCACTATATTCCTAAAGTTGTACTTATGAAATTTGTACTCATTAAATAAATGTTTCTTTGGGAAAAAAAAATTGGTGAGAGAACTTCAACAACACTGCAATTAGAGATGTAGTGATGAAAATGGAAATAAGCCCCACCCAATAATTATTAAGGAAATGCAAATTAATATCATGATATCACCTCACATGTTTGTTATTGCAGAACAAATTACTGACAAGTATAAGATATGGCAAGAATACCCACAAAACGGAGAAAATACATTGCTGGTAGGAATGTAAATGCTGTAACCACTCATAACATATTTTTGGAAGTTTCATATAAAGTTAAAATACACTTAACCACATGATCCAGTCACCCTACTCCTGAGGATAAATCCTAGAGTACTGAAAACCTATGTTCATACAGATATTTATCTGTACAAAATGTACAAAAAGCCAATTGTGTTCATATTTTCCAAAAACAATGAAAACAAGAAAACAGCTGGATATTTTAATTGGTGAATAAGCAATTTGTGTATAACCTTACAATGGGATACCACTCTGCATTTAAAAAGAGCTTACTGCTGATATGTGGAACAACTTGGATGCATCTAGAAGGTATTAGACTGTGAGGGAGGAATCAGTTTTGGAAGGCTGTGTACTGCAGGATTAAATTTATATGACATTTCTGAAAAGGAAGTTAGTAAGTATAATGTTAGAGATCACTTGAATGGCTACTAGAGGCAAGGGCTAACTGAGGAAGTGACTGTAAAAGGAGTGCACATGGAGGGTCTTTGTGGTGGAACAACTCTATACCTAGATAGTGATAATGATTTTATAAATCCAAACATGTGATGAGATTTTCTGAACTGTACAACAACATAAAAACTGTACAACAAAACAAAAGTCAATATTATTGCATGACTTTTAAAAATTATTTTATTTATTTATTTGAAAGTCAGAGTTACACACAGAGAGAAGGAGAGGCAGTGTTGGCTGTAACGGCTGGAGCTTGGCTGATCTGAAGCCAGGAGCTGGGAGCTTCCTCTGGGTCTCCCACGCAGGTGCAGGGGCCCAAGTCTTTGGGCCGTCCTAAACTGCTTTTCCAGGCCAAAACAGAGAACTGGATTTGAAGTGGAGCAGCTGGCACTTGAGCAAGTGCCCATCTGGGATGCTGGCCATTCAGGAGGCGGCTTTACCTGCTACACCACAGCACCAGTCCCTGTATGATAATTCTAAAACAAAAATTAAATCAGTATGGACTGAATTAATTTTCACTTTGTTCTTCATTCAAATCTATTATTGCATTATTATTGGTTATTTATTTATTTATTGCTCAAATTAATTTACTTTTAACTATTGGAAGTTCTTTTAGATTAATTTTCATTGGCATATTTATGACACTTTCATTAATGTGATTCTAACATTCACTGAACAGTTGGAAAAACTTCAATAAACTGTATAAGTGTTCATCATTTGAAAATTTATAAATTATTCTGATTACTGAATTCTATTAGAGGTGGCATCTAGTTGTTTCAAATTAGTTTCTAATAGGTCACTCCTTATCATAGATTTTCTTGCCAAGGTATAAACTTCAGCTTTGTAATAATTAATTCATGTTTTTCATTTTAAAAGTGTATATATATACATATATATATATATACACATACACATACATACACATATGCATATATATCCAATTTTCTACTTTAACATGGAGAACTATCTTTTAAATGATTGTTTTCTCACTTACTGTTCTATCTATGCAGGTAGACAGTTGTTTGAGATCTAATGAAATCTATTACTGACAACTACTTAACATCATTTGATTAATTTATCAAAAGCAGAAAATAAATATCTTTGTACTTACTACCAAGAATTGATACCAATATTTTAAAGCATAATTTAGAACTACATAATTCATGTGGTTAGTATTAATTTGGGTAATTAAATCATTATTTCCTTTACTTAGTGGAATACTAAATGGTATACCTGCTAAAAAATTAGGTTTAAAAATAAAACATTTAAAACAATTTTACAGAAAATGATCTTATACAATATTTACAAAACAGTAATAAAATTTCTATGTGCTCTTGGGACCTTATTCTTTATGGAACAGTATAAATAATTTTAGTTATAATCACAATGTATTTAGACTTACAAATGGATTTCTGTGGCTCACTTTTGAAATATTGGCCAATCTGTGCTTAATATTTTAGTTTTCCTAGAAGAAGGTGGAAAACCATTAGAGTTACATTTGTTTTTTAAATTTAATTTTCTTTAATTTTTAGTGGGTTTAATATGATTTGTAAATATAAGTCTAAGAACATGATAGTCCCTTTCTCCCTTCCTCCCTCCCTCCATCACACCATCTTTCCTCTTACTTTTCATTCTTTCTGGTTTTTTTAAGTTTTTGAAGTAACATATTTTACATTTTCATTGCAGTTAAAGGCTTAATACTTCAATGAATAAAAAGTTTAACAAGTAAAAAGCAAAAAGACCCTTGTTTAGTTGGAATATAGACAATGGCTACAAACAAAGATTAAATGGAAGAATGATCATTTCACCCATATACATGATTTTTTTTGTCAATTATTCACTCACAATTTCTTTCAATGAAATAGAAACCATAATAATGCAACATCTAAATATTCCCTATGTGGTTACAAGACAATTATTAAATTCATTTAGACTTTAAGCCATTTCCTTTCAGCACTTCATGCACAGAAACAATTTTATGCAGATTACAATGCAAGTAATTAATTATTCATTACATTTTTATTGTATTAGAAAGTTAGAATTATGGAGAGAGAGAGAGAGAGAGAGAGACAGAGAAACAGGAGAGACAGAGAGAAAGATAGCTTCCATCCACTGGTTCACTCTAAGATGTCTGCAACAGCCAGCAGAAGTCCAACCTGAAGACAGGAATCAGGAGTTTCATCTGAGTCTCCAACATGGGTGGCAGGGGACCAAACACTTGGGCTATCTTCTGCTGCTTTCCCAGACACATTAGCAGGGATCTGCATTGTAAGTGGTGCAGCCAGGACTTAAACTGGTGCCCATAAGGAATGCTGACAGCACAGGTGGTGGCTTTATCCATCCACCACAATGCCAGCCCCTGGCATAGCTCTTATTAGTGATTAAAAAAAATTCATAGAGTAACTTTTGTTTGGGTTGTGATCAATGAGAAAGGACTGGTAGTGGTTTCAAGACCAACAGAGCAAACTTTCCTAAGGATCTTAGGGCTGTTCCTGGCTGAAAACCTTCCAGAGTAGCTACAATGTGGACTGTGCAAGCGTGATCTTTCCAATATGAATTTCTGCCCTGGGAATTGCTCTTCAAGTGCTCCAATTTTTTTTTTTTTTAGATACAACTACTCAATGTGTAACTTTCCATTCACTGAAGTTCCACATGAATTTACCATTAATGGAGTCTCCTGGTGATTTTTCCAAGTCTCAGAGAATTGAGTGTCCCCATCTAGACTAACATTGATGCTCAATAGAGATCAGGCACAGAAGAATAAATCTTTATACAATCATTTCCATTATAATGTTTTCTGAATTGGAATGAGGTGATGAAATCAGTTTATTTTTTTTTTCAAACATCATCAACAAGCAGCTACTGAGGAACAATGGCCCATATGTCAGGAATAATGCACAAATACCGTTAGAGACACACTAGAGAAATAGATAAACTATGAGCTTTAGGAATCAATTGGGCAAGCAATTTCTCTCTCTCTCTCTCTTCCTTGGATTCCATGATATTGGAACATATCTACCAAGTTACCAAACTCATTACATCAAATATGAGATGGAAGAAAGATATAATTCCTAACCACAAGAAGACTGAAAAAGCATTGCAGTAAGGCAGCAATTCTATGATGAATGTTAACAGAAACATTACACGTGCTGGAAGGGAGTGAAAATGGATTAATTTTGCTGCTATTTAACCTACATTGTTTTATAAAAGACACAACTGCTCTGTAGGGGAAATGGCAGCTTCCCAGCTTGCAAATGGAAGAGCTAAGGCATAGAAACCTTCAGAAAGTAGCTGAGCCTCAAACTGTGAGTGAGCAGCAGATTTGGGCTTTTATTTTTGTTCCTTTCTTTCAGCTCTTAAGCCTTTGCATTTCCATTGCATCCATTAGAAAGGAGGATAAAGTTGGAAGTTGGCAAGGGGACAAACTTCCTGTGTGGTGTCAGGTTGAATCAAGAAAGAGTTTTGCATTGAAAAATTTCACATAGTTTGAATCCACATTTAAGACAGGCACAGAATGAGGAGTCCCTTTAGTAGTAGAGGCTCCGAGGCAAGCACACACAGTCACTCAGAATATTTTTCTTCTAAGTTTTAAAATATTTAGAGAATGAATCCATAATTAAATTTGTATACAAATAGCAACAAAGTAATTTACTATATAAAGAATGAGCTACTTCACATTATTTCATAAGTAGAGAATGAATTACAATAAAACAAAATCACAAATGAAATATTTGACTCTAAAAAGGAATCTTTTTTTATTTTCAGCAAGAGCTAGCTAGGGAAATGATAGGTTGACTTCCCAAAGTTTCTTTGTCTGTATTTTGGATAAGCAATTGAAGAGCTGCTTGCTTGAAAATACTCTTGGTGGTTGTATTTATCCTTGATTATATTTTTTCAAAAAATATAATGTGGCTATTTTCTTATTTTATTGCTGTAGCTAGAACTCTTAACATTGGATCTACCCTCTTATCTGAATGTTAAATGCACAATACAGCATTGCTACCTGGAGGCACAGTGTACAGCGAATCTGTAGAAGCTGTTCATCTTGAGTAACTGAAACTTTATACCCTTTGAATGGCAATCCTCCTTGCCCCTGAAAACAGCATTACATTCTCTATGCCCGTGAGTTTCACTGTTTGAGACACTTCATGTGAATGGAATTATTTGCCCTATTTGCCCTAAATATTTGCCCATCTGTGTCTTATTTTTACTTGGCATAGTATCCTCAAGTTTCATTTATGTTGTTATATATGACAGCACCTCCTTTCTTCTAAAGGCTGCACAATATTCCATTGGATGCACATATCACATTTTGTTTATCCATCCATCTGTGGATGGTCATTTAGGTTATTTTACATCTGGACTTCAGTGAACAATGCTGCAACGAACATGGAAGTACAAATATCTCTTTGAGAATCTGCTTTTAATTCTTTCAGATGTATACCTGAGGTGGGACTGCTGGATCACATGATAATCTTATTTTTAATTTTTTGGAGGAACCGACCTACGTTTCTCCACAATGATTGTACCGTTTTACAGTTTTACTTACAATGCATAAGAGTTCCAATTCTCCACGTTCTTATCAGCACTGGCTACTTTTGTTATTGTTTTGTATTATCCATCCTCACAGATGTGAGGTGGTATCTCATTGTGCTTTTGATTTGCATTTTCCTGATGTTTAATGTCATGGAGCATATTTGCACCTTCTGGATGTCTATATATCTTTGGAGAAAAAAATATCTACTTGAGTGCTTTGCCCATTTTTAAAAATCAGTTTCTAATTTGTCCTAGTGATTTCTTATGCATTCTAAGCATTAAGTAACCATTTATCAGATATATGCTTTGCAAATAGTCTTTCCCATTCTGCATGTTAATTTTTTTTTACTTTTTTGATTATTTTCTTTGCTGTGTAGGTGCATTTAGTTTGATGTATTTCCACTTGTCTAGTTTTGCATTACAAGCGATGCATGAGAAATTTTTGCCAAAGCAATGTCATAAAGTCATTTTTTTCTTCAGGATTTTTAGTTTCATTCTTTTTGTTGAAATCATTAATAGTTTTTTGATGACTTTTGTGTGTACAGTACTAAATATGGGTTAAATTTCATTTTTTTCTATGTGAAAATCCAGTTTTTGCAACACACAGTTGTGGAGAAAACCTGCACTTTCCTTTGTGTATTCTTGTTAACCATATATTACAATGAGACTGTTTTTCACTGGACCTGCACTAGACACAATTCTTATGTTTTATACTTGTTTTAGGTATCATTTTTCCTACTTCCTTTGATATTTACCACTTGTCTTCCTTTAAAACAATTTCTTGATGAATCTAGTTTCTCATTTTACATGAATACATCAATCTAATGAGAAAAGCAACATCTCACTCATCACTTTGATAAAGACAACTGATGAATGTGTGAAGTTTTAGGAGTTTGAATTTGGTGCCATAATCAATGAATGTATCATTAACAAGGAGACTTTTTTATTTCCCTTAGAAATCAAAAGATCAATATCAAAATCTTAAATTTTTTTTCTATAAACTGTATATGAGAGACAGAGGCAGAGAAATGGAGAGGGACAGACAACACTCCCATGCACTCATTCACTCCCCAAATGCCTGCAATCATTCCTGGTGGAGGCTGAAGTTGGGAGCAGGGAATATGTGCAAATCTCCCACATGGGTTGCAGTAAACCAATTACTTGAGACATCTCTGCTGTCTCCCAGTGTCTGCCCTAGCAGAATGCCAAAATCAGGAATCAAATGCAGACATTCTGATGTAGAATTCAGGCATTTTAACTGCTGGACCTAATACCAAATTTAATATTAGAGAATTTTTTTTTACCTAGAAGCCTTTTATTTAAGGTATACAAACTTCATGCATTTCATATTTACAAATTTAAGAACATAGTGACTCTTCCTACCTTACCCTCCCATCCACACACATTACCACCATTTTTCCTCCTTCCTCTCCTATTCACATTATTTTTTATAAGATCTATTTTCAATTAACTTTATACACATAAGATTAACCCTACACTAAGTAAAGAGTTCAGCAAATAGTATGAAAATAAACAAAAGCTATTCCTCAACAGTGGAGGCAAGTGCTGTTCAAAATCATCACATCTCAATATGTCAATTTCATTTCTGTAGATTACCTTTTAGGTACTCTTCTAGTTACCACAGACCAGGGAGAACATATGGTATTTGTATTTTTGGGACTGGCTTATTTCAGTATATAAATATAATGGTTTCCAGTTGTATCCATTTTGTTGCAAATGACAGCATTTCATTTTTTTATTACAGTGTAATATTCCATGCTGTTTGTGTACCATAATTTATCCAGTTTTTAGTTGATGGATGTCTGGGTTGTTTCCATATCTTAACTATTGTGAAGTGAACTGCAGTAAACATGGGGGTACAGATAGCTCTTTTATATGCTAATTTAATTTTCTTTGGGTAAATTTCCTAGAATGTGATGGATCATATGGTGGGTCTATATTCAGATTTCTGAGGTATCTCCATAATGTGTTCCACAATGGCTGTAAAGTTTACATTCCAGCAACAGTGATTAGGGTACCTTTTCCCTCACATCCTCACCAACATTTGTTGCTTGTTCAATTTTGTATGAAAGACATTCTAATTGGGGTGAGGTGAAAATTCATTGCAGTTTTGATTTGCATTTCCCTGATGGCTAGTGATCCTGAGAATTTTTTCAAGTGTCTGTTGGGCATTTGAATTTCCTTTCTTGAAAAATGCCTGCTCTAGTCCTTTACTCATTTTTTAACTTTATGGTTTGCTTTGTTGTTGTTGAGATTCTTGAGCTCTTTATAGATTCTGGATATTAATCCTTTATCAATCACATAGTTTTCAAATATTTTCTCCCATTCTGTTTGTTGCCTCTTCACTTTGTTTAGTAGTTTTTGTAGGTTTTTTTGTTTTTTGTTTTTTTTCAGTACAGAAGCTCTGCAATTTGATGTAATCACATTTGTCAATTTTGGATTTGATTGCCTGTTTTTCTAGGATCTTTTCTAAGAAATCTTTGCCTATACCAATGTCTTACAGGTTTTCCTCAATGTTCTCTAATAATTTGATGGTATTGGGTCACAGATTTAGGTCTTTGATTCATTTTGAGTGGATTTTTGTGTAAGGTGTAAGGTATGGGTCTTGCTTCATATTTCTGCATGCAGAGATACAGTTTTCCCATCACCATTTGTTGAAGAGACTGTCCTTGTTCCATGGATTGATTTAGCTCCCTTGTCAAAGACAAGTTGGTTGTAGATGCATATATTGATTTCTGATGTTTCTATTCTGTTCTATTGGTCTACCCATTTTTTTTTTTTCTGCCAGTACCAGGCTGTTTTGATTATAACTACCCTGTAGTATGTCTTGATATCTGATATCTGGTATTATGATGCCTCCTGCTTTTTTTAATTGTGTAAGGTTGTCTTAGCTATTCAGGGTCTCTTGTGTTTTCATGTGAATTTCAGCATCATTTTTTTTCTAGATCTGAGAAGAGTATCCTTAGTATTTTGATTGGAATCACATTGGATCTGTAAATTGCTTTTGGATGTACAGGTATTTTGATATTATTGATTCTTCTCTTCCAATCCATGAACATGAAATATTTTTCCATTTTTTTGTGTCTTTTATTTCTTTTTAAAAAATATGTATTATTTACTTGAGAGGCAGAGTTATAGAGAGGCAGAGGCAGAGTGAGAAATAGAGAACAAGAGAGTGAGAGTGAGAGTGAGAGCGAGAGCAAGAGAGATGTCTTCCATCCACTGGTTCACTCCCCAGATGGTTGTAATGGCCAGAGCTGGAGCGATCTGAAGCCAGGAGGCAGGAGCTTCTTCCAAGTCTCCCACATGGGTGCAGAGGCCCAAAAACTTGGGTCATTTTCTACTGCATTCCCAGGCCATAGCAGAGAGCTAGATCAAAATTGGAGCAGTCAGGACTTGAATAGGTGCCCATGTGGGATGCTGGTATTGCAGGCGATGGCTTTACCCCCTACGCCACAGTGCCAGCCCCTAATTTCTTTCTTTAATGTTTTGTAATTTTTATCAAGGAGATATTTGCAATCTATGATTAAATTTATTCCAGGTTTCTAATTTTTTTTTTTTTTGACAGGCAGAGTGGACAGTGAGAGAGAGAGAGAGAGAGAGAGAGAGAGAGAAAGGTCTTCCTTTTTTCAATTGGTTCACCCCCCAGTGGCCACTCCGGCTGTGCACTGGGGCCGGCGCACAGCTCTGATCCAAAGCCAGGAGCCAGGTGCTTCTCCTGGTCTCCCGTGTGGGTGCAGGACCCAAGGACTTGGGCCATCCTCCACTGCACTCCTGGGCCACAGCAGAGTTTTTGGTAGCTATTGTAAATGGAATCACTCTCAGAAGTTCTTTCTCAACCATGGCATTGCCTGTATATACAAAGGCTATTGATTTTTGTGTGTTGATTTTATATCCTGCCTCTTTACCAAACTCTTTCATGAGTTCCAGTAGTCTCTTAGCGGAATTTTTTGGATCCCCTATATATAGAATCATGTCACCTGCAAATAGGGATAGCTTGACTTGCTTCTTCTTAATTTGTATCCCTTTGATTTATTTTTCTTGCCTAATTGCTTTGGCTAAAACTTCTAGGACTATACTGAGTAATAATGGTGAGAGGCATCCTTGTCTGGTTCCAGCTCTTAGTGGGAATGCTTTCAACTTTTCCCCACTCAATAAGATACTGGCAATGGGTTTGTCATAAATTGCCTTGATTGTGTTGAGGAATGTTCCTTCTATGCCCAATTTGTTTAAGGGTTTAATCATGAAAGGATATTGTGTTTTATCAAATGCTTTCTCTGCATCTATTGAGCTCATCATATAGATTTTTTTCTTCAGTTTGTATATGTAATAAATTACATTGATTGATTTGCAAATGTAGAGCCCTCTTGCATACTAGGGATAAATACCACTTGGTTGTGATGAATGATCTGTCTGATGTGTTGCTGATTTGATTGGGTAATATTTTGTTTAGGATTTTTGTATCTCTGTTCATCAAAAAAATTGGCCTACAGTTCTATTTCTCTGTTACATCTTCTTATAGTTTAGGAATTAAGGTGATGCTGGCTTCATAGAAGTAGTTTGGGAGGATTCCCTCACTTTCAATTGTTTTAAAAAACTTGAGAATTGGAATTAGTTCTTCTTTATATTTTTTAAAGATTTATTTATTTATCTGAAAAGTAGAGTTACAGAGAAGCAGAGGCAGAGAGAGAAGCCTTCCATCCGCTGGTTCACCCCCCCCAAATGACTGCATCTTCCAAAGTTAAGCCGATCTGAAGCCAGGATCCTGGAGCTTCTTCCAGGTCTCTCACAGGAGTGTAGGGGCCCAAGGACTTGGGCCATCTTCTACTGCTTTCCTAGGCTATATCAGAGAACTGGATCTGAAGGTGCAGCCAGGAGTCAAACCAGTGCTCATGCAGGATGCCAGTACTGCAGGTGGCAGCTTTACCTACTACACTACAGAACCAGCCCCTAGTTCTTCTTTACATGTCATGTAGAATTGAGCAGTGAAGCTGACTGGTCCTGGGTTTTTCTTTGTTGGGAGGGTCCTTACTACTGATTCAGCTTCTATCTTTGTTATTGGTCTGTTCAGGTTTCCTGTGTCTTCAAAGTTCAATTTTGGTAGGTTGTGTGTGTCCAGGAATCTATCCATTTCTTCTAGGTTTCCCTATTTTTTGGCATATAACGCATTGTAGTAATTCCTGATGAGTTTTTATTTCTGTGATATCTGTTGTTACGTTTCCTTTTTCATCTCTGATTTTGTTGATTTTGGGTCTTTTTTCTCTCTCCCTCCCTCCCTCTCTCTCTCTGGCTTGGTTAGTTGGGCCAATGTTGTACCATTTCTTTAATTTTTTCAAGAAGCCAGTTCTTCATTTCACTAGTCTTTTATAATTTTTTGTTTCAACTTTTTTTTATTCTATTATTTTAAATATTTCTTTCCTCCTACTGATTTTGGGTATGGTTTGTTGTTGTTTTTCTAGGTCCTTGAGATGCATTGATAGCTCATGTATTTGGTGCCTTTCCAATTTCTTGATGTAGGTTCCAAATGCTACAAATTTTCTTAACACTGCTTTTGGAGTGTCCCATAAGTTTTAATATGATGTACTGTTGTTTCCAGAAATTTCTTGATTTCTCTTTTGATTTCTTCTATGACCTGCCATTCATTCAGGGGCATGTTGTTTAGTCTCCATGTGTTTGCATATGTTTTAGAGATTCTTGAGTTGTTGATTTCCAGATTTCCAGATTCACTCTGTTGTGGTCAGAAAAGATGTATGGCATGATTTTGATTTTTTTGAATTTTCTGAGACTTGCTTTATGGCCTAGTATATGGTCTATCCTAGAGAACGTTCCATGAGCTGATAGTAAGAATGTGTATTCTTCAATTGTGGGGTGAAAATTCTGTAGATATCAGTTAGGTCCATTTGGTCCATAGTGTTCAATAACTCTGTTGTTTCATTGTTGATTTTCCATCTAGTTGATCTGTCCATTGATAAAACAGGCTTTCGAAATCCCCTTTTTCTATTGTACTGGAGTCTATATCTCCCTTTAAGTCCATAGACATTTCTTTTCAATAGTCAGACACCTAGTAATTGGGTATGTGTACATTTATTATAGTTACATCTTCCTGTTGAATTGATCCCTTAATCATTACATAGTGCCCTTCTTTGTCTCTTTTAACAGTTTTTATGTTAAAGTCTATTTTGTCTGATATTAGGATGGCAACACCTGCCCTTTTTTGCTTTCCATTAGCATGGAAACCTCTTGGTTCCTGGGGTCCTGTGTTAGTGCTCATGTTGTGTGTCCACACCTTCCATGTAGAGCCACATTGTCCTTCTTCTTTCTATGGAGTTTCCACTTCAGTTTTCAGTTTTCTCCCTAACTCTTCCCTAAGATTGCACTCAATCAACTTTTTAAAAACGACCTTCTCCTGGCCTAGAGCAGGAAGCTCCTTCCTTATTCCACCATCTTGGACTCTCCTAATATTACAGAATCTTTTAATATAATGCCACACTAACTAATTCAATAAGGAAATTACATGTACTAATTTAATAGATGTCCAAAACTAATTGCTAAATTACTACTTTTTTCCTTCCTTCCTTCCTTCCTTCCTTCCTTCCTTCCTTCCTTCCTTCCTTCCTTCTTTCCTTATTTCCTTCCTCCCTCCCTCCCTCCCCTCCTTCCTTCCTTCTTTCCTCCCTCCCTCCCTCCCACCCTTCCTTCAATCCTTCCTTCCTTCCTTCCTTCCTTCTTTCCTTCCTTCCTCCCATCCATCTTTTTTGTTTTATTTTTGAGATGGTATATTTTTAATTAACCCATGTTTTTGAAAATGAGAAGATTTCATCCTTTTTTTATAGCTAAAAATCTTTGTATTTTGTATATGTACCACATTTTCTTTCTCTGTTCCATATGTTGATTCCATTTCTTGGCTACTGTGAATAGTGCTGCAATAAACACAGGAGAGCAACTATCTCTTGGACACATGGATCTCCTTACCTTTGGATACATAGTCAATAGTGGGTTTGGTAGTTCATATTTCTTTTTTTCTTTCCTTTTGGAAGGAAGCTTCATACTGTTCTCCATAATGGTTGTACATTCCATTTCACAGTGTATGAGAGTTTTCAATTTTCTACATCCTCACCAACACTTGCTATAGCCATTCTACCTGGGGTGAAATGATATCTCCTTGTGGTTTTGATTTATATTTTCCTGGTGATTAGTGACACTGAACATTTTGTCATGTACTTGTTTGCTATTTGTATTATCATTTTTGATATATGTCTACCCAGGTCATTTGCCCATTTTTATTAGATTCTTTTTTTTTCTCTTTTGCTTTGAATTGCTTTAATTCCTTATATTCTCTGGATATTAATCTCTTGCTAAATGAATATCTTGAAAATATTTTCTCCCACCCTGTGGATTACCTCTTCACTCTGTTGATTGTTTCCTTAGCAATGCAGATGGTTTTTAGTTTTTTTTTTTTTTTAAAGTCATGAATTCATGATTTGACTACCTGTGGTCTTTGATTATGGGCATCAGGAATTTAATCAATGTGTGTCATGACTGAACCCTTTTTCTCATCAGTTTCAACTTCAAAGACTGGTCACTGTTGGGAGTACATCCACTTTACAGGGTACCAAGGCTCCTCAGATACAATACTGATCTCTGCACATTAAGAACTGACACAGGAGGCTGGCACCATGGCTCACTAGGCTAATCCTCCACCTGCGGCGCCAGCACACCGGGTTCTAGTCCCGGTCAGGGCGCCGCATTCTGTCCCGGTTGCTCCTCTTCCAGGCCAGCTCTCTGCTGCGGCCCAGGAGTGCATTGGTGGATGGCCCAAGTCCTTAGGCCTTGCACCCGCATGGGAGACCAGGAGAAGCACCTGGCTCCTGGCTTTGGATCAGCGCCTGCCGCAGCGGCCATTGGGGGTTGAACCAACGGAAAAGGAAGACCTTTCTCTCTGTCTCTCTCTCACTGTCTACTCTGCCTGTCAAAAAAAAAAAGAACTGACACAGGAAACATCTATCAAACTGTACCGCTGAGTTCTCTCTTCAACTGGTGTGCACATACATACACATATACATACACATATGTACATGCCATTCTCTACACATGTGTCATAGTTAGCATAATTATTTTGACAATGAAAATAGCCATAATTTCAGTAGTAACCCCAAATGACATTGTTTAGTACAACTCGTTCTGAGCCTCAGTCTAGATCTATTTTTCTGCTTAATGCAGCAGATGCTAGAAAATTTAATTATTCTCTGTACGTTTTTCAATGGTTACTATCATACCCAAACACATTAGAGATTATAACCTATAATAGTCTGTGATATATTTAAAAATAACCAGAAGAGGTTAAATATTCCCAACATATAGAAATGATAAATGTTTGAAAAGATGGAAATGCTGATTACTCTGATTTGATCAATACATATTATATACTTGTATCAAATTCTCATACTGTACCCCATGAATATTATTATTACATGTAAATTAAAATTATAATTAAGAGGAAATGATAATAAAATACAACAATTATTTAAAACGGTATCTGCAAGGTAAAATTAGCAAACATTTCTGATTATATTGAATTAATTCTATTTCAGAGTACATAATGTAGTTTATCTATTAAAAGGAGCATATTTTTAAAAATTCTCTTCATGTATACAAAGAAAAGAAGAACCTAAGGTACCAGACAACCTGATGAGGATTTCACAGACATTATGGCCATTGTGAGGATAATGAACATATGAAGATTCTCATATTCAGATGTTAGTTTTAAAAATAGAATCCATAACTTTTGAGAAAATAAATAAAACATTTCCAAGATCCTGGGGATGATAAATTAATATTCATATATGATGTTTGTCAAACTCTGTGAGAAAAATTATACATTGATAGTTTTGCCAGCGTCATTATATCTGCATCCTTGGTTGACAATTGTTTTCCAGTTGTTTGAATTCTGCAGGTATACTGGAAGAAATAATGGTCTAGTATTCTCCAGAACTTGAGAAGATACTTGCAAGTACTTTCCTGTTTATTCTTTTTGGATTTAACAGTAAAACAAATTATATAATTCTCCTAGAGAGCATTTATAATATTATAATAGAAGGCATTTTCCAAACATTTACAAGAAAAAAACAGGGGAAAAAAAAGATGTCCACTAAATAGTGCTTTAAATGTCATTGCAAGTAGACACCATGGCAGAGGTCAAATAGGCGGTTCTATTGGTGTTTTTTTCTTTTTCTTTTTTCAAAAAACTGCTCAGCCAAAAGCTCTGTGATAGCTAAAAAAATTGTAAGAGGAAGGGCTCTTGGGTCCAGGACTCTTTGAGGAAATAGACTAACCCAATAATGTACTGAGCCCCATCATAAATTAATTACTTAGGGCTTATGAGGTTTTATGCTGGACAGAATCATTTTGGGGATGAGAATTGTTTATATAAAGAAATGTATTAAAATCAGATAATGGGCAAGAAAACAATGAGTTTTGGTAAAACTGAAATGGTAAGTACACTTAGTAACTTAAAAATTGAACAGGCTATAGAGATTCAGTTGAGATGACTGTATCCTAATGTTATCACTTCTCACTCTCTGATTAGTAAGTCAATCGATTGCTTATTTATTAAGGATCCCTGTGCCCAAATGTCTAATAATTAAACCAGGCAATGTAGAATAAAACAGGCTTACACCAGTTGAGGGAGGACATGAGACAGGATAAAATTAAGGAAAACAATGTTAACATAGAAGTGTATAATTTTGTTATAAATAATAACATATTTAGTTTTATAGCATGGGCAGAGAACAAATACCTTAAAAATAACTTTTCATGTATATTTTAAAATATTTTCTATATAAAATACTGAAAATGTATGCTTAGCCAATTTAAGTGATAACACAGGCACAACCTTCCTTTTTTTAAAGATTTTATTTATTTGTTTGAGAGGCAGAGTTATAGACAGTAAGAGGGACATATAGAAAGGTCTTCTATCTACTGGTTCACTCCCCAAATGGCCACTGATTCGAAGCCAGGAGTCAGGAGCTACACAGGTGCAGAGGCCCAAGCACTTGGGCCTTCTTCCACTGCTTTCCCAGCCCATAGCAGAGAGCTAGATTGGAAGAGGAGCAACTGGGACTAGATCTGGCACCCACATGGGATGCCAGCGCCACAGGTGGAGTTAACCCAACAGTAATGGCCCCAAGGCACGACCTTATTAATGTCCCTTATGAACTTCAACAGGAAAGTTCATGGCAAGTTAGACAGCAGGCCTAAGTCAAAACCTCTTCGAAGTGACAATGTCTGCTAACTGAATTTGGGTTAATCTGCTCATTATAGATAAAATTTGGGGATTGGACACTGATTAAAAGGCAGAATAAAAAGATTGTTCTTTGACTCCTCTTTTTTATTTTGAAGATTTATTTATTTACTTGACAGAGTTACACAGAGAGAGAAGGAGAGGCAGAGGCAGAGGCAGAGGGGGAGAGAGAGAGAGAAAGAGAGAGAGAGGTCTTCCATCCATTGGTTCACTGCCCAAGTGGCCACAACAACCAGAGCTATGCTAATCCAAAGCCAGGAGTCAGGTGCTTCCTCCTGGTCTCCTATGCAGGTGCCCATTGGGCCATCTTCTTTTTTTTTATTATTATTATTTTATTTTATTTTATTTTTTTTGACAGGCAGAGTGGACAGTAGAGGGAGATTTGCCGTTGGTTCACCCTCCAATGTTGGGCCATCTTCTACTGCTTTCCCAGGCCATAACAGAGAGCTGGGTCGGAAGTGGAGCAGCTGGGACTCGAATTGGCACCCATATGGGATGCTAGTGCTACAGCAGGTGGCTTTACATGCTACAGCACAGCACGCGCCCTTCACTCCTCTTTTAATTACTGAAATCCTTATTTTATTACTTTCTGGGCTAAGCAAGACTGATATGAAAAACAAACAAAAAACATTATAATTAAAAAACTGTGTGTATATACTTCCTCTCTGCTTAACATATTTATGGTATAGTCACATAATGTTCAGAAATAGATGTCCGTTATCTATTTTGCTGGAATTCTGCTATGTTTTCTGTTGGATTTGTAGAGGATAGTTCTCATAAATCCAGTTTAAACAGTGCCTGGCCCAGTACAAAAAGACATGTGCAATGTACATTTTTTATAATGATGTTAAAATGTGCAGTTGCAAAGGTGGGCTGTGGTTACATAATCTTTTTACTCCTTGTTCAATGAATAATTCAAATAGTAGCCTTCACACTCCTCATAAGATGGAGAAGATGTATCTATTCCGGAGTCTTGTTTTCTATTATTGAGTTGCAAGGAGTTATTGCAAATTCAGTGTCTCTGGGGTCTTGTTACAGGGGCCAGCTTCAAGTTTCCTTCGTGAACGTGAGAGGATATGCCAGGAGAAACTTCAGAAAAGAACCAGAGTGAAAAAGCAGCCTTGCTTTTGGGGGCAGTGGCCACATATACAGGAAGTGTTCACATGTTTCGGAAACCCGTGTGCATGGAGCGGGTAGTAGGTGTCTCTCTGCTTATTTTGTGCTTTACAAACAGAACTAAACATTGAACTTCCTCTATGGGTACTATTTGGAAATAAAAAATCTTGCACACAAAAGTAGGACTGGCAGATTTTAAAATGATGCATTTTATGTATGATTGCAATATGGACTAGACATCTATTAGATACTTATAATTAAGATGTTGTATGAGCATCTCAAAAAATGTTGTGTATTTATGGGGAAAAAACAAAGACAAAAATGTCAACTGAAAGGTAAAGATGTAAGTATCCAAGTGGAAACACCTGTTGGAAAACAGCAAAGTAAACCATTCATTAGGTTTTGAACTATTAAACACGGTAGCTACTAGATTCAAAAAATGTTATCTTGGAAGTAAACTACTTTTACACTTAGTGGAAAATTTCACTCCAAACATGTAAAAATAAATACAACAAGCCTCTTTCCCATGTTTCTAAAATATATGAAGTGTTTTGTGAAAGCAAATAATACGAAACTTTAATAACTAATTTCCTATAATCATGGACAAACAGCTTACTGTGTTTTTTGTTTGTTTGTTTGTTTGTTTGCCAATTTTTAGATTTGATGAAACCCATCATTTTCAACACTGCTAATTTTCCTACTTCAAGTTGTGCCTGGAAAGTCCTAGGTGAACATTCTCAAAAATGCTGCTCTGTGCACCATTCTGAATAATACTTTTTATCAGAAATCTGATGACAAAGACAGCCCAAACAGGAAAAACAATAGAAAAGTTCATGATGTATAAAATGAATTCAGAAGAATTTTGCTTCAAAATGCCAAGGGTTATAAGTCAAATATTTGCAGTGCATATTACTATTTATTACCTTATATTGGCTGAAATGTGTCTTTCTGACAGCCGTGGGTAAATCATGCTACATATATCATAAACTATGAGTGCTGGTCCTTTTCTGAAGATGCTACTTAGGGTGTGAACTCATGGGCGTTAGTTGCATCCCCACTGCCATCAGCTCCCTTAAGACCACTACTTCTGCAGAGCCCTACTACAGCTGAATCAGAGAAGAAAAGGTATTCAGAGAAAACATATTCAAAAGGTTGATAGTTCGTCCAGTTTTTAGTGCACAGACTGACAGCTAACTACAAATTGAGAAATGTATGTTTCACTTCCAGCAAATTTACTGGGTGAAAACCTCATTTTTTCATTTCATTTGAATATGTTCACTGCTTCTCAGAATATGCAACTTTATAGTGAGCATATTTTTTATTCCTGAAGGCTCATTATTTTACAGTGAGGTTACCGAACCTAGACCACGTAGTGCAGATTACCCAGCATAATATTAATCAAAATATACATGGCAAATGGGATTCCAAACAGTGCAAAATAGGCATCTGCTTTTTAACAGAGGGTAAAAAAAAGTGCATTTAGCCTCTTTATTAAAAGGTATTATGGGCAATTTATTTTTAAGCCATCTCTCTAACACTATTAACAAGCATATAATTTAATGTAGTCTCAAGCAACTTGACTTTTACTGTTTCCTTCAAAACATTAATTTGTAAAAGCAAGCTGATGCAAAAGATGCCTTTGACCCTGAGAAAAGATTCAAATCATTAAAAATAAGTTAAATGATCTTTAGACACACATAACTGTTACTTTGGGGCTTAAAAAATAACGTATTTTCTGTTGCCGTATGATGTGATGTTTCATAGGGTAAAACAAAACCAGTGCTGTTTCTAATGGGATAGTTTATGTCCTTTGAATAAGCCACACTAGCTTTGTAAGATTTGCTTAAATTTGAAATGAGTTGCTAGATGCCTAAATATGTTTTAGAGACTTATTTTATTTATTTGAAAGACAGAGTTACAGAGATGAGAAAGAGAGAGAGAGAGAGAGAGAAAGCGAGTTCTTCCATCCACAGGTTTACTCCCCAAATGGCTGCAATGGCTGGAGCTGAGCAGATCCAAGCCAGGAACCAGTAGCTTCTTCCGGGTCTGCCACATAGGTACAGGGTCCCATGCCTCCTTCCCTAATTCTGCAGTAGTCCTGAAAACTAACTGCTTTATAAGTACAGTACCTGTGAAAGCCAAGAGCCTAGGCCGGCACCACGGCTCAATAGGCTAATCCTCCTGCCTGCGGCGCCAGCACACCTGGTTCTAGTCCCAGTCGGGATGCCAGATTCTGTCCCTGTTGCTCCTATTCCAGTCCAGCTCTCTGCTGTGGCCCGGGAATGCAGTGGAGGATGGCCCAATGGGCCCTGAACCCACATAGGAGACCAGGAGAAGCACCTGGCTCCTGCCATCGGATCGGCACAGTGCGCTGGCTGCAACACGCCAACCATAGCGGCCACTTGGGTGGAGAACCAACAGAAAAAGAAAGACCTTTCTCTCTGTCTCTCTCTCTCTCACTGTCCACTCTGCCTGGCAAAAAAAAAAGAAGAAGAAGAAGAAGAAGAAAGCCAGGAGCCTAAGTAGTCACTTAAAGGACTGGAAGTGGTTTGGAAATCCTTTAAATCCTTCTCCAGAAAATTTTTACATTTTAACTTGTTTAGCACACCCATGAAAGTCTCCGTCCTCAGAATTCCTCTGTGTGTACATCCTTATCTTCAAACATCAGTTAGGGAAGACCAGCAACAATTGTTTAGCATCACCACTGCCTGAGGCAGCTATACCAATTGGCACCAACATGCACCTGATAATTAACAAAATTTTAAGCAGAATATGGAAGAATGAATTGTACATAAATAGCTTTTTTTAAACTTTTATTTAATGAATATAAATTTCCAGTGTACAGCTTATGGATTACAATGGCTTCCCCCTCCCATAACTTCCCTCCCACCCACAACCCTCACCTCTCCCGCTCCCTCTCCCCTTCCATTCACATCAAGATTCATCTTCAATTCTCTTTATATACAGAAGATCAATTTAGTATAAAGATTTCAACAGTTTGCACCCACATAGAAACACAAAGTGAAACATACTGTTTGAGTACTAGTTATAGCATTAAATCACAATGTACAGCACATTAAGGACAGAGATCCCACATGAGGAGCAAGTGCACAGTGGCTCCTGTTGTTGACCCAACAAATTGACACTCTAGTTTATGGTGCCAGTAACCACCCTAGGCTGTCGTCATGAGTTGCCAAGGCTATGGAAGCCTTCCAAGTTTGCCGACTCTGATCATATTTAGACGAGGTCATAAAAGACAGAGTGAGGATAGTAACCAATGATCCTAAGAGTGGCATTTACCAGGTTTGAACAATTATACAGCATTAAGTGGGGAAGAGGACCATCAGTACACACAGGTTGGGAGTAGAGCCATTGGTGGTAGAGTAGAGGTTATGATTACAAAGGAATGAGGCCCAAGTATGTTAGACAGGGTCTAGAACAAAGGACAGAGTCATTATTAGAGGAGCTAAGAAAGGTGCTGTCTAAGCTACAATTAAGTTTTCTGATTGAGAGGCAAATAGAACCTGATAGAAGGGGCTTGATAATAATCTGTTGGGCTTTAGGCCTTGTAAGTTAAGAGGCCCAGACCTATCTATCTCTTCACATGGGGTATATCCTAAGGGAGGTGTGAACCTCCTAGGGGAAGGCACTCTGTTGACTTTCATTACTTGGCTGGCCTGGGGGGAGAGCTGGCCAGGTAAAGGCAGGGGGCATCTCTAACAAGAAATTTACAGTTCTGCCTGCAATGTTGCTGACCCTGCTTGGCCATCCCCTCAGCTGCAGTGGTCACTTTGGAAGTTGGGCTGAGTGAAGGGCTTTTCAGCTTAGAGCCAATAAGATCTGTGGCTCTGACCTGGGCATCCTTTGACTCCAGGGCAGGTCCATTTCCAGTGATCCAACTCTTGGCAGAGCTGCCAGGGCTCTTCACAAGCTGACTTCTGCTGAAGCCCAGGCTTACCACATTGAAAGCCACTGCAGTGGACTGGCCTGTTGGGTCTCCTTGAGGGCAGATCACTGTACACATCAGCCATTAATAAGCCTGCCACCCATTGCTTCTGATGCCTAGCTTTCTTTTCCTCCTGGTTTGTGTTAAAGAAGACCAGAGGATGCAAGTCAAGAGAGTGCCCAAGTCCCATCTCTAATCTTCGGTGGCCTGAACTACAAGTCTATAGTCACAGGCATGTTCTGTAGTAGTTTTTCTAAGGTAAGCAATGCCCATGAGGAAAATTATATTCTCACTTTAAAACTTTCTTTCCCTTTGGTCTGAAAGGGAGGTCTTTTCTACTTACTGTATACTTCGCTGATGGCGAAGTGAATCTAGCTATGAGATTATTATTTAAGTTCTTATTTTGGCTATGCTATTACAGAAAAATGTTAGCCGTCTCTTTTATAAGGTCTAAAGATTAAATTGTGTGTCCTACAGATTCCTTTATAATAGAATTAGTTTCCTACCTTGAAGAGAATAGAGAAATGAAAGAACAAGTTGGGCTTAGAATAGAGAAATGAGGGAGCAAGTCCTAGATCGCTTGCTGACAATAGCAATATTACATGAATACTTAGCAAACAGTTTCAACCATTAGATAACAACTTAAGAAAACATTTACCAGAAGGTCCAATGTCTTCTATAAATTTTAAGAATCATGTGTTTGAAAACACCTCTTAAATATCTAACATGGTGTAGTTTGTTTAACCAGTAAACTTAAGCACAACCATATAAAATGTTTTTAGTTTCTTTCTACCAACAAGTTTAAAACATATGATACACAGATTCAGGTCACACAAAGTAAAATTTTTCTTTGATTTTAGCAGCTTAAATTTATGGACAATCTTATCTATAGCCATTTAAAATAAAACTCTTAATAAAATTTCCCCATGTGGACATACAATATGTACACACATATAACATAGCATAATAGACCAATATAGCAATTTTAATAATAGCTTTTAAAATCTTTAACTCTTTTTGTAGATTGCCAATTGATTTAAATTGCTTTTTGTTTTTAGTAACCTCAGTTAACCATACTTTCTCTCAGTTGGTACTGTTAATACATTATTGCCTTCATCTGTTTACAGAGCCATCCCAAAGTACTGAATACAATAGAAGTGGCTGGAAAAAGTCCATAGGAACCTATAGGAGGACAGCTAAATATAGAACCAACAACACTTTAGTTTTATGAGCAGCAAATCATATATAACTATGGATGACAAAAGACTTTAAGTCGCCATGTTTAAAATTATAAACTCATCAACCAACAAGAGGCACTTGCTTACTTCACAGTATTTTTGAAAGCACCTGTAGGATTTTACAAGTATTTAACCCTTTAGGCCTCTGGGGCTTTCTCATTAAGATAACTATCATGTCTAGTAACACAAAATCATTAGACTTTTTAATTCTCAAACATTTGTATTAATAGCATTTTCCATCATAGAAACTTAAAGTTTGGTACCACATCACATCTTGACAGTACTTCTAATATAATCTAAATAGCCTGATTAGTTGGTGTCTCTATAAGATGAGAGACATAGGTCCTTCGATTTTTTCAGTAAGCTAGAAAAACTCCCAGCCCAGAATATTATATCCTGCAAAGCTCTCATTTGTGAAATTAAGACTTTTCATAGCAAACAGAAACTGAAAGAATTTGTTGCTACTCATCCTGCCCTGCAAAAGATGCTTAAAGATGTGCTACACAGCCGGCGCCGCGGCTCACTAGGCTAATCATCCGCCTTGCGGCGCCGGCACACCGGGTTCTAGTCCCGGTTGGGGAACCGATCCTGTCCCGGTTGCCCCTCTTCCAGGCCAGCTCTCTGCTGTGGCCCGGGAGTGCAGTGGAGGATGGCCCAAGTGCTTGGGCCCTGCACCCCATGGGAGACCAGGATAAGTCCCTGGCTCCTGCCATCGGATCAGCGCGGGGCGCCGGATGCAGCGCGCTACCGCGGCGGCCATTGGAGGGTGAACCAATGGCAAAAGGAAGACCTTTCTCTCTGTCTCTCTCTCTACTGTCCACTCTGCCTGTCAAAAAAAAAAAAAAAAAAGATGTGTTACACACAGAAACACAGAAACATGGTCACCAATATGAAAGAAGGTAAAGGAAGGAAACCTCACAGCAAAAGATCACAGGAAGCTCAATTTCTCTTTGACATAGAATTAAACTTTGATGCTCTGTTAAAGCAATGTGTTAAAGTAATCTATTATGTTCTCTTGATGTCTGTTAAATTCTAATTGTTCAAAAACAGCTGAATTTTTATTAAGAGCTATGGGTTATTTAAATATGTGCTTATTTTCAAAGATTTGAATAATCACCTTGTAACAATGATCAAATTTGGTCTATGTTATGTCATGATTTTAAGGAATCTTATTTCAACCAGATATTTTGGATTTTGAGCCTTCGTGGCATTCTTGACAGGCATTCAAAAAATCAAAGTTCCAAACAATCTGGTCTCTAAAATTTCCAGTAAATCTTGGACTTTGGTTTTTCCAGTTTGGGCCCAACTGAAAAAAATCGAAGGACATAAATAGCTTTGTAAAGTCCCTAACATTCTTGGGAATCTAGAAGTCTTCTACAGTGTACAAGGCTGTGCATGTGCTTAGGAAAGAGCTGAAATGCACTGATCCATCTCCTCTACTGATTTTGAGGCTCTGTGATAGCAGGAAGTGATGACTAAAGTCGACTTATAAACGTCCTGCCGTAGATTTAAAGATATATCATTGAACACAAAGAGAGTCCCTTGGCAAGGTTGGGAAACTCATATATACAAAATATTTAAGGAAATGGGCAACAATAATTAGCTTGCCACTAAGCTAATCAAGGAGAGAACTTAGTGGACCAAAGTAAAAAAGAACATAGAATTTGAATTATTGTAGGATAGTCACTAAACAAACAACAGCAACCTGAAACCCTGGGTGAGGGCAGGGGTGTTAGATCACATTTTTAGGGTTGTTACATTACTCATTTTATTTGATATCTGGTACTCAATAAAGAAAATACACAATTTTCAAAGTAACAGAAGGCCCATACAATGGAAATAGTCAATAGAAGTTGTTTTGAGAAAGTACAAATATCAGGCTTTACAACAATTATAAATTACCCATTTATAAACATTAGAATTAATTGTGTCATATATACTAGTATGAGATGTCAGTGGGCAAGGATATTTGGGAACTTGTATTACTACCTCACAAATTTTGTTTTGCAAATGTGAAATTAGTGATGAAATATTTATATAAAAGAGAAAAAAACTTCCCAATAAACATGATCTATGTAAAAACAAATACTGAATGATGTATCAATAGAAAATAGCAATGAGGCATAAATAATAAAAGTAATCAAGTAAGAATTTTGAAGCTGAAAGGTATGAGACTTGAAAAGAAAAATTCACTAGAAGGTTTCAAGAGCAGATTTGTGTTGACAAAACACATAATCACTGAATGTGAAGAATAGTTAACTGAAAATATTCAATATGAAACACACAGATAAAATAATGAAGAAAAGATACCAGAGATTCAGAGATGTTAGATTAATACCAAGCATCTGTTTTTTTAAAGATTTATTTATTATTTATTTGAAAAGCAGAGTTACAGTGAGGCAGAGAAAAAGAGAGAGAGAAAGAATCTTCTACCTGCTGCTTTGCTTCCTGAATGGCTGCAATGGCTGGAGCTGGGCTTATCCAAAGTCAGGAGCCAGGAGCTTCTTCCAAGTCTTCCACAATGGGTGCAGAGGCCCAAGCACTTAGACCATCTTCTGCAGAGGGCTGGATCAGAAGTGGAGCAGCCAGTTCTGGAACGGGTGCCCATATGGGATGCTGACACTGTAGGCAGTGACATTACCTGCTATGCCACATTGCTGGCCCCAACACCATCAAGCATTCTAATACATACATAATGGGAATTAAAGAAGCAGAGGAGAGGGTGAGAGTGACAAAAGGAATACTCTAGAAGCACTAAAACTTTCCAAATTTGCTTGAAAATTTGAATCGATACATTCAAGAGTTTTGAAGGATTGCAAGTAAGTTAAGCTCCAAGTCACACCTAAACACATCACAATTTAACTGTCCAAACTGAAGACATAAAGAAGCTTTTGAAAGCAGCCAGAGAATAATCATTCATCACTTGAAGTTATCTTAAAAAATATTGACATGGGATTTCTTATCAGAAACCACAGGGCTCAAAAGCAGTGAAATTACCTACTTAAATGCTGACAGAAAGGGATTTTCAATTAAAAATTCTGCATCCAGTAACATTATTTCTAAAAATTCTAGGATACATTAAAATATTCCCAAATATACCAAAGCTAAGAGTAGTTATCACTGAAGACTCACTCTGCAAAAAATACTAAGGAGGATCTTTCACTTTGAAGTGAAAGAGCAATAGATACTGGAATGCAGACAATGAGCAAGTTACAGTTAAGGCAACCACATAGGTAACTACCAGGACAGTCCTGATGTACTTTACAACTCTAACCTTCTATATGATTTTAAAAAGAACTTTATAAGTCAATACTTCTAAAACAATGCTCATTACATTAGATGTTCTGTGTCCCTGACATTTAAATACAAATTTTAGTGTTAGGCTAACAATTTCCACAGAAAAGCTAACTTGAGGTTTTGTTTAAAATTGCTGTGAATCTGTAGATCAGTTTGAGAAGGAGTCTCATCTTAAGAACGCTCAGTCTTCTAGGAACTTAAGATATCTTCCTGCTTGTTTAGATCTTTAATTTCTCCAGTCACTGTTTTACTTTCCTTTTTTAGAGTAAAAGTTTTGGTCCACTTTTGTCAAATTTATTCAAAGTGTTTTATTTATTTATTTTTTAAAATTTATTTAACAGGTAAAGTTATAGACAGTGAGAGATAAAGGTCTTCCTTCCATTGGTTCACTCCCCTAATGGCCGCCACAGCTGGTGCCAGGAGCCAGGTGCCTCTTCCTGGTCTTCCATGTGGGTGCAGGGGCCCAAACACTTGGGCCACCCTCCACTGCCCTCCTGGGCCACAGCAGAGAGCTGGACTGGAAGAGGAGCAACAGGGAGTAGAACTGGCGCCCAAATGGGATGCCGGCGCCACAGGTGGAGGATTAGTCAAGTGAGCCAGGGCGCTAGCCCCAGGTGTTTTATTCTTTTGTTATTATAAGTGGAATAGTTTTGTGATTTTTTCTTATTGTTCACTGATGCAACTGATTCAGAACCGTTATATAGAAATAAATTCCCATACTGTTTAGGAAACTTGAATGGTTAGTTTGGCTTTAGACTCATTGAATTTATAGTTGCCATGATTAAGGCTGCTAGAGTTGGAAAGGTTTTGGCCAAGCTGTAGTTTTGGAAGGGGAGGTCTGAGATACACAGCTTTGTAAATATTTCAAAAATACATTTTTGTGAAGGTTGATAGAGATTTATTAGAAGACTTTGAGTCTGAGAACCAGGAAATGCACAGAAATTCAACTCAGATTCCGGGGAAATGCAGTTGATCCTTACCAGACTTCTATAAGGATTTTGTGAAATGACCTATGAGAACCATGATGTCATTTGCCAAAATGTTTTTATGGGGATTTTGGTTTTGAAATTTTGCTACCTTCAAAATAAAGAGTCTTACTTCATTAAATATCAAAATGAACTGAATGTCCAATTTGTATTTTCAGCTTCTCACATAATCCAACAACAGCAGCTGTCTATTGAAATTAACTTTTATGTAGAAATAAAGTTTATATTTAGTTTTATTTGTGCCATTTACTAAAATTGGTTTTTAGAAAATGAGTGTTATTTTGCATGAAAAATTAGAATGAGATCATAATTTTGTCAGCATTGTCTTTATGGTTTAGGTGGATAAAAATCTATTTTCACAGCATAAAAATTAAACATATGCATTTTGTGTGTATAAGATCTTGTATCTATGATAAAGGTCTGAAAAAGCTCCAAATATCCAAAACTTAGAAACCAATTGTATATACAGTTGGTTCAATTAACTTAATGTAGGCCCTTAAGACTAGTATTTTCATTTTGGAATTGTTGATTGTGTCTTTGCTATTCTATATTCAGTTTCTCACTCAACATCTACATTTACATATTTAAAGAAATTGCCAAATTAACATCTGTAATATTGACTTCCTGACCTGCCCCTATGAACTGTGCTGTTCTCACAATGTCCCATCCCAGGTCGTAACTACTCCTTCCTTCTAGGTCCTTAATCATTCCTGACTCTACCTCTGCAATTACCACTACCATTGTCATGGCTCTACCTCCAAAATTTAATGATCAGAAATGTATGACATGGGTATTATGATTATTCCAAGTTTAGATCAATAAAGATATTTTAATAATATTTGTAGTACTTACTAAGATGGTGCTTCAAAAAGTTCATGGACAATGGGATTAACAGATAAGCTTATTTCATTGCTAATGTTTTGAAATTTATGCATAGTTTTCTTTTTTTAATTTTTATTTATTAAATATAAATTTCCAAAGTACAGTTTATGGATTACAATGGCTTCCCCCCCATAATTTCCCTCCCACTTGCACCCCTCCCATCTCCCGCTCCCTTTCCCATTCCATTCCCATCGATTCATTTTCAATTATCTTTATATACAGAAGATCAATTTAGTATAAATTAAGTAAAGATTTCAACAGTTTCATGCATACTTTTCATTATATTCATTTTCCAACCCCTCATATGCTTGGATTCTCATATATTTTAACCAAAATGAACTTTCCTTTTAATTCCATTTTACATGAACTTTTTGAAGTACCCTCATACATACCACACACTCTTCAAATCATTTTATATTAGACCAAATCGTTCTCCTATTAATCATGTGTGGTGGGTACAATTCTTATTTCTATCTTACATGTGGAAAAACTAAAGCACATTTGGTTAAGTATCTTGTTCAAATTCTCATAAGGAAGTGTAGGAACGAAGTTTAAATGTACACATGGTATGTTGATGTACAGTAAGTGCCTTGCAATTCTAACAAGGGAGTTTTAGCAAAAAGTAAAGTGAAATGGTTCATAATTAGCAGACACTAAGATAGTGTCTTTCTTTCTTTTTTTATTAAGTGAACATTTATCTGCCATTATGTGCCAGACATTAATTAAGAACTATTACTTCAGCTGGTTTTTCACCCATAGGAAGATTATAACCCTGTAGAATAAAAGAGAATGAATGAAGATATCATCATAAAATATTTGAATATGAAAATATTTATAACTACATGTAAGCACAGAGAGAGTTACAATGTTACAACAACCACCTGTGATCCACAAATCAATGTTTGTAGAACTAAAGCAATCAAAACATTCACACAGGCAGCAGTATATTCTGTTCTTACTTCTCACTTTCTTCTCTGTGGGAAAGTTTTAAATCTAAGCTAATAGAAAGAGGATCTTTCTGGTGCTTACTCTAATTGTTGATTTTTTAGAAACATTTTATTTTCTTTCATGCTTTGAATCACAAATACTGCATCTACATGATATGTATGGTAGGTAATGTAATTAAATAAAAATGGGTTTGGAACTAAATAAAATAAAATACAGCTTTAGATATTTTAGGGGTATATGAATACATTGCATTATTCTTACAGAACATTTTCCAGATAAAAGACAGTTTGTAAATTTTATAGCTGTAACAGTGTTTTATGAAACATTAAATATATTAAATGTAGCAGGCTATTTAACCAAAGTCCTTCCTCTTTTTTCACTGCAACAAGATACATACAGAGAAAAATAATACTTGATAAGAGGTTTGGCTCTTAAGTAGTTACAGATTTTAGAAAAAAGTCAGATATTAAATTCTCAACTCTGTTATATTCATGGCTTCTAATATTTTTCCCAATTATTGATATCTACCTCTTTTTATTTCTTGAACTATCAAATATCCAGCAATAAAAATAAGAGACATTATTGTATTTTCTGTAATGAAGTTAATTTTAGCAGTAATTAAATCTTGCTGCTTGAATACTTCTTTTGAAATGGACAAGGTTTTCGTAAAGATGTGAAAGAACAGTCTGGTGGAATAAAGTGCATCTGTTCTCTATGTAAATTGTAAAATAGAAAATATTTTATTTCATGGCATTAATGTCACAGGTCAAAGTCAAGAGTTTATTGCCAATTCAGAGGAAATTCTCTTTTCAATGACATATAGCATGACCTTCAACTCCTAGTAGTTGTAGAACGGTTAAGGTCAACTGTTCGTACATTCAGAAAATCCAAATGATGTACATGACAAATGATAGAGGCCATTGTAACTGATTCCTAGGGCAAGCACAGTCAAATATTGCACTGTGGGATGAAAGGTTACTGACCTTGTGATATTATGTCTGACACTAATCATTACTTCCCAATTGAACTATTTGAAAGGATAGTCAATATTTTGTTTGTTATACTTCTCCCTCTAGTTCATATGACTTGGAAAGGCACTGCTACTTCCTTGCATCTCATTAAATGCTACCATGCTATTTCTGTTGGGATTCCATCAATTTAACATAAGGCTTAATGAAGAACACAGTATTTTCATTTTTTTTTCTGTACAGTTTTTATTTCCTTTTGCTTTGCTTTTGTCAGATTCTTTTTTGTCTCATACAATGGAAAAAAGTAGCCCTCAATAAGAGTTAAAACAATAGTATTAATAGTTTACTTCATCATTTGCAAAGATAAATAAATACTGAGTGTCCATTCTTTATGTTCTTACACCTCATACTATTATGGCTTTTTTCCTAATTCTTTTTTTTTTTTTTTTTTTTTTGCCAGGCAGAGTGAAAAGTGAGAGAGAGAGACAGAGAGAAATGTGTTCCCTTTCCATTGGTTCACCCTCCAATGGCCACTGCGGCCAGCGCGCTGTGGACAGAGCACTGCGCTGTTCCGAAGGCAGGAGCCAGGTGCTTCTCCTGGTCTCCCATGGGATGCAGGGCCCAAGGACTTGGGCCATCCTCCACTGCACTCCTGGGGCACAGCAGAGAGCTGGACTGGAAGAGGAGCAACCGGGACAGAATCCAGCGCCCCTACTGGGACTAGAACCCAGTGTGCTGGCACCGCAGGTGGAGGATTAGCCTATTGAGCCGCGGCGCCGGCTCTAATTCTTTTTGAAAACCTCCGTAAACAGGGTTTTAGAAATACATAAGGGGCTGGTGTTGGAGCTGTGGCGTTGTGGGTAAAAGCCACCGCCTGTGGAATGGAATCCCATATGGGCACCAGTTCAGGTCCTTGCTCCTCCACTTCTGGTCCAGCTCCCTGGGAAAGCAGGGGAAGATGATCCAAGTGCTTGGTCCCCTACAACCATGTGGGAGACCTGGAAGATGCTCCTGGTTTCTGGCTTTGGTCCAGCCCAGCTTTGGCCCTTGTTGCCATTTAGGGAGTGAACCAGCAAATGTAAGATATCTCTCTCTCTCTCTCTCTCTCTCTGCCTCTATTTCTCTCTCTGTAACTTCGTCTTTCAAAAAAAAAAATAGTTTCTTTTAAGAAAAAGAAATACTTAACCTGTCTTGCCTCTGAAATGCATTCCATTTTTGTGTTCTGTATCCCTTCCAGTGGATGTGTTAATTCTCAGTTGACATGTTCTCATCCATTGCCCCTTGCCACTGTCATCCAGTCATTCAATTGCTAATTAACAATTGCTACTTGCAGATTTTCTAGTATAGAGGAGTCCTGGATCAAGGCTGTTGTACTATTTCACTATATGCCCATTCATTATAGTACTTCCAATTTTCTATACATTAAATCTTTTTACTTCTTAGCAACACATACGCATTCGTCTGCTACTCTTCTAGTGTAAGCCACAGTCTAAATTTCTCTGCACTAGCATTGCATTAGCAATTATCATTTGATATATTTTAGGCAATCAGAAATCTGAGAGAAAGAAGCACTACATAAATTAATTTGTTCAATTTCAAAACTCTCTGTAGAACAAAGCCTATAATATAATTGCTTTATTCAATCCATGATTTGTTTTCTCCTATTCATGATTCTAGGGATCTATTCAACATGACACAAAGCAGTAAACTTGAGTTACCTAGAGTACCAAGAAACCTTGAAAAAATGGGCCAAGTCTGAGTGAATTATCTGAAAGAATCTAGAAATTTTAGTTGTTATATCTTCCATTACCTAACATTGTTCACTCATTTTTACTAGTAATACCTTTCTTGTTTTTATAGCTAATTCCATGTCTGTTACAACTACTTTTCTTATACTTTGTTTCCATTACTGTAGGATTGCTGTTTCTATTCACCTTATCTCTGAAGCAACAATGAGACAGTTTTTCTATTTTGAAAATTGGTGATGATTTTCAAATTATTTGAAATGTGGGAATAAATATCATTAGGACTATTTCAGATAACGTTAGCCTGAAAGCCACAACAATATGTACATCATCACTAGCTAGGTCCAGAAAAGCATAGCCTACCGAGGGGCATTTGACACAGAGTTAAATTGCCACTTGGGAGGCATGCATCCCACATGGGAGGGTCTGGATGAAGTTTCCGTTCTGCTCCACATCCAGTTTCCTGCTACTTTGCAACCTGCATGGCAGCAAGTTATGGCTCAAGTATTTAGGTACTTGTGACCCGCATGAGAGACTTGGACTGACTAGGATCCTGGCTTTAGCCTGCTCCAGCTCCAGCAGCTGCAGGCATTTGGGGGGGTGAATCGGTGAATGGAAAAAATTTTTTTCTTTCTCTATTTCTATAGATATTTTAATTTCTATTGGACATTTTGACTTTCCCAAGCTGTGTTCATGATTTTTGTTTCATTCACATACTTGTGTACAAATACTCATTTTTTTCTCTTTTCTGTACTGCAGTCTATTCTTGATGGTGGGGACACTGGCCAAATATAGAGAGAATTTTTTTTAAATAACGTAAAAGCTTATTTATGAGAGTATGATAAAAACCAAAATGAATGAAAAGCAATGTTTCCTAAGACAACTTATAAGAAAGGAATGGCGCATGCCTGGCTCCTTTCTTAAGACTAATGGTCCAAAAATACAAGTATCAAGGCCAAGAAATAACAAATACTATCATTTTATTTGAGAGGCAGGGAAATAGACACAGATAGAGATGGAGAGAGATAAACAGAGGGAACTCCTAGGTGATTTCTCAGTTTTCATAATCTCATGAGACAATTCTTGTAATAAGTTATAAAATTATACACACACACATTTATTTTTGGTTCTATTTCTCTGGATGACCCAATTACAAGAACTATACTAGTGTGTATAGTGTATATATCCAGGGAGTATTTCAAGTTACAAATATGAAAATTGAAACCTAAAACATTTAGTTATCACTGTTAGGCCATAAAATAAATGTGTTATAAATCTGGAAATTAAACCTGAAGTATTTTTTTCCTAGACTGGTACTCTAGTGTCCAGGATATCATATTACTTTCCCAGTTTCGGTTGAGCAAATTGTTCTTTGGCCAAGTTTTCTTACAAATGCCTATTTTGTTTTTACATGAAAATTATAAAATAATTCTTCAATTTTGAGTATGTATGTTTGTCAGTCATATAGTAATTATTTTTATGCCTGCAAAAATTTTATTTACTTATGTATTTGAAGACAGACAGAGAGAGAGGAGGAGGGAGGGAAGAAGGGAAGGAGGGAGGGAGAGAGAGAGAGAGAGAGAGATCATTTCCATCTGCTGCTTCACTCCCTAAATAGCCTCAACAGATGGAAATTGACCAGGCCAAAGCCAGGAGCCCAGACCTCCATCTGGGTTTCCAACATAGGTAGCAGGGACTCAAGTTCTTGAAATCATCAGCAGGAAACTAGATCAGAGTGGATTAGCTAGGATATGAAGCAGGCACTCAGATAAGGAATGTGGAAGGCCCCAGGGGTGGCTTAATCTGCTGAGCCACAGTGCTCATACCAACCCCATTTTTGAGATAGATAATCTGAGTTTTTTGGGAATTTTACCAGATATTTTACATATCAAATTGTAGAGCATAAATTTTTAGGGAACTATCAACTTTTCTTAACCTGAATTTTCATGCTGCAAGTAATGAAACAAGGTTGAAAGTGGGAAATAATTTATGCAAGTTATTAAGGAGAAGTAACCATTGAACTTAGGTAAATTCTGTGTGCTATGGCTCTCCCAGTTTCATGAGCTTTGATTTGATTTGATCCAACAAAGGAAGGTGTCAAAGCTTTGGTAAACTGTAATTCACATGAGTTGCATCCATAACAGCCGGTTAGTCAGAAAGAAGAGGTATTGTTCAAGGATGCTACAATGTAGCACCTTTCCACTTGAATTAATCATTTTCAGAAAATAAGGCTAAAAGTACAGTTAAGAAGCAACAAGGGCAAAAGAGATTTACTGCAGATCAAAATGGACTAGTAATTCTTTGTTCATCCTCATAAAAATCATGCAGTGCAACAAGGGGAAGAATTTAAAGGGGCATTTAGAAGGCCAGTGGCAATGGTATATCATAGTAAAGAAGAAAGAATGAGAGCATATCAGGTGAACCATCGCACCAAAGAAGAAGGAGGTGCCCGCTGTCCTCCTCTGAGCTTGTCTTAGTCATTATGAGGAACTTGTCTATATAACAGAGGATGCTTCTCCCTGTAGGAAAATAAAAACATTTTGAAAGAGACAACGTAAAATATTTTGTGTGCTATTCTTTATGTAGATATGTCTATGTTTCTATTGCCAGAATTAGAACAGACACTGTATTTGTGGTATTTGGTAAAATATTTAAATTTTTATTGACAACAAAGATATGTTTAGATGAAAACGATTACATTGTAACTCTTGAAAAACAAGAATACTATCAGTATTTTCATTCCTATGGACATTTTGACTTCCCTGAGTTGTGTTCATGATTTTTGTTCCATTCACTTTCTTATGCATAAATATTTATTAAGTCTCTTCTCTGTCCTGGGCTCTGTTCTAGATGGTGGGAATGTAGGTTATTAAGACAAATTTTGCCCCTGACCTTGAAAACTTGTATTTTCATGGTAGGATGACAAACGATGAATGGCTGAATAAACATAGTATTTCCAAAGTCAAGTAAAATAACTAAAATCAGACTGAAAAGAGTAAGATTTTAATAGGCGCTAATTTCTATAGAGGGATCTGGGAGCATCATCTTGATAAGGGGACTCCGGAGTGAGAAGTAGTCAGGCACGGAGAGATCTCATTATTCTCTTTTAAGAGCTCTGGGAGGAATTTTGACCCTTGTTAATGTACCTATTTTATAAAATAGGAGTGAGACAGGAGAATAAATGACTACTCAAGGGGGCACTCTAGGAGCATAACTAAGAGGAAATCTGGGCTTCACACCATTTTTGTTATGTGACAAATACAAGACCAATGAAGACTTGCAGTACATATGGATCAATGAAGTAAATGGAAAAATACAGGTGCCCATTAATCTGGTGGGATAAATATTTTTTTTTCTTTAGTATGTTTGGATTTGTTTCATGTAGCTCATATTTGTTTGTTCATTTTGATCTCATGGTTTAGAATTCTAATTTCTGTGAATATAGAAAAAGACTTTTAATAGACTTACTTAAACACATATGTATATTTGAAAGTAATATTTTATTAATAAATGAATTTCAAAAATAATTTATATTAACAAAGACATGTGGTAAAATATGTATATTTTTTAAATTATTGTTGTTGTCCAGAGCCTTGTGTCCATTGTGTAAACTTCTATATTTTGAGAATCCCCACAAAAGATGAAACAACAAGATACTCCATTTTCCAACATCACTTCTGATTTTTCTTGACCAATCAGTTGCATCACTCTGGAGTCTGAATTAGGAAGTAGCAAACTCAAGAGCAAGGGTGAGAATCTATTTCTATGGTAGGTAGCATTCAATGGGCGACACCAGTCAGATGCCAGGCGTAGCAAAGGAAGAAGCCTTGAGCAGGTGCCTGTGCCCAGTTCAGTGAGCAGCAGTGCAAGGGTAGCATCTGATGTGTTGTTTGACCAGCTGTCTGCTCTTAGGTTGGGCTTAGCGCTATGACTTTAACTGCTGCCCAGCTCTTGCCCAGCTTTTTTGGTTTTCCCATTTCTGAATGTTAGCCTGTCACATAATTTTGCAAGTAACTCAAATGTAATATTGATAAATATCTCCCTTGGTTATATAGATCATAAGTGATTTTTTTATTGCTTGCAGCATTAAAATCATTGCTAGATACAGTTTCTCTGAAGAAAAAAATGTATTTCACAGATATCAGTTTTATTAGATATCTCAGTTGGGGATAGGGCGGAAGAAGTTTGTTGTGTGAAATTTTAAATTTCTCCCCAGGTAATTCTGTCAAATTTTGCCCTTGTTTAGAACCTCTGGATTAAGACAGCTTTATATTATTTTAAATGTCATGGAGTTGGTGACTGAGTCTGAAAACAAAGGGGAAAAGTCTAGAGACCATTTGGTTAAATCTTGGCATTTGTGGGCACAAGATGGTGAACATTATGGAAATGCAATTTGAGAAAAATAATCCAGGGAAATGGAGATTCCAGGAAGATGCCATGTGTGAAAACAAAAGCAATCACAGCTAGAAATTAATTTTAAATACAGAGAAAAATATGAGGATAAAATATTTCTTTAAAAAACTTTTAAAAGAATATTTATATTATATTTTTGTGAAAATATATTGAACACAATAAGGCAAAATTCTTTAACAATTCTTTCATTGATTTAAAGTCTATAATTCAGCCTCAGATTGAGAGAGAATAATAAAGGCTTTCAATATATTAAAAGAGAATGAGAAAACAAATAATAACTCCTTTCTCCAATGGGAGGAGTGTAAAAGAAACTACAAGCCGTATTCTGTATGATGATATGCCCCAAACTTCTAAACAGAAATAACTGTAATAAGAATAGTGTCAAAGTGAGAAATAGCTTATGCTTTTTTAATGATTTGCTACTTAGGAAAGGTAGTGACTTTGGGGTGTGTAGTGTGTTGGAAAAAAATTATTTGATGAAAATAATTGTGAATCAGAGCTTGAATTAAATACAGCAGTATGCACTAAATCTCACAAAACCCCAGAGGGCGATATGGATTTTACTTTTCAAGACATATAAGCTCAAATTTCACTATCATATATGTGCTTCCTTCAGCATAGCATGAGACACAGTCTTTGGCTTGCTCCATCTGCTTACTGTGACTATAACACCACATGGCATAAGAGTTTACTTCAAGAAGCTGACATAATTAAGCCACCTGAACTCCCTGGACTGAGATCTCAGCTTTGTTTAGTTCTCCTACTTATGTTGGAAAAACTACATATTCATATGACATTGCAACATTCTCATTTCTACTCTTCCACTTTTCTTTACTTATTACATTTCTGGTACTGGATGATGGTGAATTTGTCACTCAGTATGTAAGAAAGGGACTTCAAAAAGTTCAAGGAAAATGCAAGGTGCCATTTTGGTGTAGAGCTTTTGAGATCCATACATACATGGATCTAAAACAGTTAATGAAATCTACGTGCTAGGAAAAAGCTATTCAGGGATTTTAAAAAGTTTTCGCACCAAAATAAACTTTTGATTCAATTCTCTTCTCCCATGAGCTTTTTGAAGTATTGCCTGGAATTAGTAATTCATCTTTTAAGATTTCTAAAGCATGATCATACATATAGCCTTATTTTAAAAATTGCAAAATACAAGCACTTTGCTATTAATAAGTTTAGTAAAAATGATCCCACAAAAAACTACAAATACAGCAATCTCCCCTAATACAGGATGGACATGTTCTAAAATCTCCAGTTGATTCCTGCAACATTGGATTATAGCAAACTCTATATAGTATGGTTCTCTCTATACATACATACATATGTCTGATAAAGCTCAAGTTATAAGTTAGGGATAGGAAGAGAGGAACAACAGCTAATGTTCAAATATAGCAACTATAACAATGTACTATAAAATTGCCAGCTGTACATCTCTTACCATTGGGGCCATTAAGAAATGGCATTTGGAGATTCGAAGATGGTGGATTAGGGAAAAACATACCGTGCTAGGCTAGGGATAAATAGCTTAAAAAAGTGTAGTATGTGCACTCTCAGGGGATAATTGGAGGGAAAACTACCCCGGAAATCCTACAAGAGGAACGGGAATGCCATGGACCCGTATGTGGGGTGCAGCTGTGCAACAAGAACAGGAACACAATGCCTAAATATAGCAGCCAAGAGCTGGAGCTGGACTGGAGCCCTGGGGGCTAGCGGCTGCTAGCAGTTGCCGATGGACCCAGTGGAAGCAAAGGGACCACATTTATCTTGCCCCAACTTCCCCACAACAGCACCTACTTCTCGGCTGAGAAAGGGCCCGTGCCATTTTGGGTTTGGGCAGGAGCTGCAGAAGGCTATGTGGGCACACATATAGCAACTGGTGGAGACAGGATGCCATCTTCCAGGCAGACCTGGCAGCAGTGGCAGGGAGAGAACAACACTCGGCCAGTGGCTCTTGTGTGTGATTCATAGATTCTGGTGGAGGGAAGAGTCCTCAGTCCCTCTGACTTTGAGCCTGGCTGGGAGGTGGCTGGGCAACCATGTTGGATGGTGAAGCACCTGCAGCAGCCTCCCAGGATCAAAACACCTGGGCCGAGCTGGCTCAAAGAACATCTGCCTCTCTGCTGCCCAGACAAGCTGACAGAACAGAATGAAATCTACGCACCCAGCAACTGTGGGAGCCTTGTGTGCTGAGACTGTGGGGACTCAGTGTTGCATGAGAGAGTGCAGGTCATAGCTGGCTGTCTGGGCAATCACTGGCTGTGGCTCCACACGTTCAGAGCTTGTTGGCTGCCTAGGGCAGGTCATTGCAGCAGGAACCATGCTCACAAGGAGGACTGTGCAGATCATTTGTGCAGTTCATACAGGGGTGAATATGAGTGTTGAACACACTGGGGTAACACCTGGGTATTGCTCAGCTTGGAAGAGAGGAGGTGAAGGGGTGATTACACCAACAGAGGTGATGATTTCCCCCCTTCTGTTAACAAGAGATCTATCACGCCCAACATGCGTGTTACCCTGGACACTCGCCCCACTCTGGAGCACTAGCCAGAGCTCCCTGGCCACACCCACCACACACCTCTTGGTGTTCACTGAAAGTGCAGACATTTAACTAACCCATAGGCTTAGCTCAAAGATAAAAGCCATCAGAGTAGCAAAACAACAATCAACTCCACAAATGCCTAAAACAAATGCAAAAATTCAAGAAACAAGAATAAAAATGACTCCATGATCCCCCTTTCCCCCCAAAAGTAACAAAACAACATTTTAATATTAGAATGTGAAGATGAAGAGATTGAGGAAATGTCAAACACAGAATTCAAAAAATTAATCATCGGTTTACTCAAAAGCAATCGGAAGCAAATCCACAGACTACAAAAAACCATGCATGAACTGAATGAGAATTTTTCCCGTGAAATTTAGATTTCAAAGAGAAATCAAAATTAAATACTAGAAATGAAAAATTGAATCATTCAAATAAGAAATGCAGTGGAAGATCCTAACAGAAGATGACTGTCTAAACTAGAAGACCAATCTTTGGAAATCTTGCTATCAGAACCAAAAAAGAAGAAAATAGAAAACTTAAAAAATATATACATTTATGGGATACTATCAAATGACCCAACATATGGTCTTAGGAGTTCCTGAAGGTTCAGGTGTGGAATGAGAGAATGGACTAGAAGGTATATTTAGTGAAATAATTACAGAAGATTTCTCTAATATGGAGAAAGGAAGGAATGTCAAAATAGAACATCTAACAGACATGAACAGAAAAGATTTTCACCATGACACATTGTAGTCAAACTTTCCACAGTAAAGCATAAAGAAAAGGTGCTAAAATGTGCATGAGAGAAACATGAGATTACTCTCAGAGGATCTCCAATTAGACTCACAGCTGAATTCTCATCAGAAACCCTACAGAACAGAATGGGGAGATATAGTCCAAGTCTTAAAAGAAAAAAAAAAAAAACCTGTCAGCCCAGAATACTATACCTGGCATAGCTCTCATTTATGAATGAAGATGAAATAAAAACCTTCCATAACAAACAGAAATTGAAAGAATTTGTCCTGAACTCTGAATGATAAAATTAAATTACTTGTAAACCAAATGTCTGCAGCTTTTTTTTTACAGGCAGAGTGGACAGTGAGAGAGAGAGAGAGACAGAGAGAAAGGTCTTCTTTTGCCATTGGTTCACCCTCCAATGGCCGCCACAGCCAGTGCGGTGCGGCCGGAGCACCGCGCTTATCCGAAAGCAGGAGCCAGGTGCTTCTCCTGGTCTCTCTTGGGTGCAGGGCCCAAGGACTTGGGCCATCCTCCACTGCACTCCTGGGGCACAGCAGAGAGCTGGCCTGGAAGAGGGGCTACCGGGATAGAATCCAGCGCCCTGACTGGGACTAGAACCCAGTGTGCTGGCGCCGCAGGGGAAGGATTAGCCTATTGAGCCGCAGCGCCAGCCCATCTGTAGCTTTTTTTTTTAAAAAAAGATTTATTATTTATTTGAAAGTCAGAATTACACAGAGAGAGGAGAGGCAGAGAGAGAGAGAGAGAGGTCTTTCATCCGATGGTTCATTCTCCAATTGCACTGATCTGAAGCCAGGAGCTTCCTCCAGGTCTCCTACGTGGGTGCAGGGGCCCAAGTACCTGGGCCATCTTCCGCCACTTTCCCAGGCCACAGCAGAGAGCTGGATGGGAAGAGGAGCAGTCAGGACTAGAACTGGAGCCTATATGGGATGCTGGCGCTTCAGGCCAGGGTGTTAACCCACTGCACCACAGCGCAGGCCCCTGCAAGGTTTTTTTTAATCTTATAGTTACATGTCACCCATGAAATGGCATAATTTGTGTAACCTAGATAATTGTACAACATGTGCACCCCTTAAGAGACCCAGCCTCTCAGGCACTGCTCTCTCCATTTAAATGCCTATGTTTTGTGTAACTACTTGTGTTCCAGTTTACAGAAGCGTTCTGAAAAAACCTAAGAAATGGTCACACCATTTTAATTTCCTCTCAGGGAGTGCCCTGTTGATTCTTTTTGTTTGTATATTATATATATATACATATATATATATAATTTTTATTTCTTTATTTGAGTCAGAGTGTAGTCATACAGTTATACATAGACACAGACCTCACCCGCTGGTTCATTTCTCAAATGCCCAGAATGAGTAGGGCTGGACTGAGCTGAAGCTGTGAGTCTGGGATCTTTCCAGGTATCCCACTTGGGTGGCAGGAATGCAAACCTTGAGCCCTCACCACTGTGTCTCAGGATGGGCACTGGCAGGAAGCAGGAGTCAGGAGCTGCAGTCAGCCATCAAACTCAGGTACTCTAATGAAGGACAAGGGCACCTTAACTGGCGTATTAACTGTTGGTTAATATGAACAGTTCTCCATCAATGTGTACATTTTGACATGTTTGAATACATAGCTGAGTAGGCACTACAAGAGTCTCAGTTTTCGGAGTATGAAACTATTTGTCTTTGGATCCATGTTTCATGTTGATCAACACCAGGGTCTGCAGATAGAGCTAGGTGACGATAATCAGTTAGAAACAATCTTGTCATCACCTACCCAGCTACATTGGCAAAGTTTGATTGTTATAAGGGGATGGATGATTAGGGGGTAATGGCTATGAATGCTGCTAAATGTCCTACAGTACACTGGGCGACCTCTAGAACAATTATTTTGTTCCAAATGCCAACATGACAATGTTGAGAAACCCTGGATTAAACATTTGCGAGGTGGTGTTATCTATTTTTTTCTCTCTGTGCTTTCATCAGCAGACAATAAGTGCGGTGCATCATATCATAATGTATTTTAATAGAAGTTTTGTTAAAACTTTTTAATTTAATGTTATTGGCAATTAATAGCAATTTCAATATTCCTTTGATTTTAAAAGACATTTCTCATTATATGAATACCATTAGATATCTGTTTATTGAGCTCAAATGCCATTCCAATATACTATATCCAACATACACTATCAAAAAAATTCATCTGAGTTCCAGAAGTGTTCCAAATATGCATAGATTGACTAAAGATTCAAATATGATTCAATTAATTATTTTTATCATATGCATTATATTTTGATTTACAGAAATCTGTACATTATTGGAAAATGAATTGCTTTACAACTTATTACAATTTTCAATTGCTTTTTCAAAGAACATTTTTTAATTTCAAATAAGAATTCTGAGGTTTTTTTAGTACTATAACTGAATCAAAATAATTATAATCTAGGTTTATGTTATATTGCCTCTACTAAAATTTAGATAATATGCTGTGTTCGTACATGTGTATGCAATAACATACACACAATAAGCTATTTTATCATGTAAGACTGATACAATAATTTCATTTCACTTTAGTTTTTGAGTTATAGAATTAAAATGCTGACTTGTGATTACAAAACTTCAACTTTTGAATTTAAGTCCCCTACACAAATGAGTTTGATTTAAAATATTTATTGAGGGGCCGGCACTGTTGCGCAGCAGGTAAAGCCATCGCCTGCGGTGCTGGCATCCAATATGGGCACCGGTTTGAGTCCCGGCTGCTTCACTTCCAATCCAGCTCTCTGCTGTGGCCTGGGAAAGCAGTGGAAGATGGCCCAAGTCCCTGGGCCCCTGCACCCATGTAGGAGACCAGGAAGAAGCTCCTGGCTCCTGGCTTCGGGTCAGCACAGCTCCAGCTGTTGTGGCCAATTAGGGAGTAAACCAGCCGTTGGAAGACCTCTCTCTATGCTTCTGCCTCTCCTTCTCTCTCTGTGTAATTCCAACTTTCAAATAAATAAATAAATCTTTAAAAGAAATAAAATATTTATTGAGCACTTTGCTTGTATGGAGTGTTGTATAACATTGTATCTCTACATACAATTTACTTAGTTATTCTCATCAAAGACAGGAATGATTAATTTGGGGTGTCTTCATTAGAATTTTGTAAACCATAACAATGCCGCTTCCATCCTAACAAAAGAAAAGCCAATGATCTATCAAATCACAAGTGAGTGGAAGGCATTCAAGGGCTAATATCACAGAGAACCAAATGAGCTGACTCCTCAAGGGTGATCAGAACCTCCAAAAAGAGAAGATTCCCGCAAACTATTTAACCTTTGACGGAGCAGGGGAGAAAGAAAGAGCCACCACAAATAGAACAGAATAGTGAATAAGTGAACAGAAGAAAATAATAAGCATTCAATTTCTTAAAAGCAGAGTGTGGATTACTAACATGTCAGGATATCATTCTTGGAAGCTCCAGGTACAAGAGGCGTTCACTTTCACTTGTTCTTCTCTGCAGGATTCCACTGGATGCTAAGGAGGGAGGTGGAGAGCAGTGGAAGCCAGAGAAAGCACTACTTGGTGATGCACAGGCACACAATTCTGCCCACTTTCTAGAACCTTCTATGTCAAGGCAGAAGTTTTAAGTGCATGTGGCTGTGGAGGGGTCAGGAGAGACTCCTACCCACTAGATCCAGGAAGATGTCCTGTTTTCCTAAGGAAATAGTAGAAACAAATGCAGCAGGAGCACACAGGATTTGCCTAAAACTAAGAGAAATGAGAAAAGCTTAGCCTCCATTGCTAGTTTTGCCTCAGTTACGAAGCAACAGCAATGTGCCACTGACGGAGGAAAAAACTGTGGGAAAAGATCTTGTCTATAGTATGGGAATGGCTTGTCTTCTGCAAACTGGACATAGAGCAAGGATGCTGAGAAAAACTCTGGCACCCGGGAGAGGCATACACTAAATACCAGAAACCACTGCTAAAAGAGTTTAAAGTCCCTGGTACACTTTGCCAATACTGAAGGAAGACATTTGTGAGAACAAACCCCAAGTCTAGTTCAACGACTGACTACATTAAATCAGCCACTCACACCGATAACTTTACCAATGAGAAGGAATATCCTCACTTGGGCAATAAATCCTTTTTACTTCTGTCTCTCCTGATCTTCCACAACATTTTTTAACATAAGAACAGAAATATAAGATACACACAGGGGCTGGCATGTCCTAGTGAGGTCAGCTGCCGCCTGCAATGCCAGCATTCCAAATTGGAGCCCTGTTTTGAGTCCCTGCTGCTCCTCTTCCAATTTCAGAAAAGCAGCAGCAGATAGCTGAAGTGGGATTCCTGAACGGAGTTCTTCACTCTTGGTTTAGGCCTGGCCCAGTCCTGGGCCATTATGAATATTTGGGAGTGAATGAGCAGATAGACAATCTCTTTCCCTCTCTATCCCTCCCTCTCTGTCACTCTGCTTTTCAAATAAATATAATTAATCTTTTTTTTAAAAGGCACACACAGACAAAAATAATAAATTAAAAGTGTCAAGAGATCTAGCAGTCAAACGAAACAGATCCGCAGATGATATTTATTGTTCCTTCTTTGTGTCAAACATTGTGATATACCTAAGTTATCACTATGGTATAATTTAATAGTATTATATTATCAGCATTGTCTATGTTACATCCATTTTATATATCAAATGATATAAAAATTTGAAACATTTCCAATTCACATAACTAGCATATGCTAAAACTAGGATTTAGATACATGCCATTTGGATATCCAAGTCCAAATCATAACACTGTATTTATTATATGTTTCCAAATATTGCAATAAAAATGGGAGTAATTGCATGCAGAAATTTATTTAATAATTATTTTTCCTTGTACTTACAGCAAAATATAGGACCATCCTTTCTCTTTCCTTTAATAAACATTTATTTATTTATTTGAAAGACAGAGTTTCAGAGGAGAGGCAGAGTCAGAGAGAGATATTCCATCTGCTAGTTTACTCCCCAAATGGCCACAATGGTCAGGGCTGGACTAGGCCAAATCCAGGAACTAGGAGATCCATCTGGGTCTCCCAAGTGGGTGCATGGGCCAAAGCACTTGGCTCACTTTCCGCTGCTTTCCCAGGTACATTTGCAGGGAGCTGGATTGGAAGTGGAGCAGCAGGGACTTGAATCAGCACTCATATGGGATGCCAATGCTGCAGGCAGCGGTTTTACCCACTATGACATAACACTGGCCCCAGATCATTCTTTTTCTACAAATAAAATTAAGAGAATAGAGTGGAGAACAATTTTCTATAAGTTATTCTATTTGTTTCTGTATCAGAGCTCAAATTTTATTACTTAAAAATCTTTTTAATCTTATGAAATTATGTTTACATGGGTTATTTTACTGAATAACATTATTTTGATATAGAGTAGAATAGTTCTGTGAGGAGGAATCTTGTATTGGAGAATCTGCTAGGAACATTACTTTTTTTTTAAAAAAAGATTTATTTATTTGAAAGTCAGAGTTACACAGAGAGAGGAGAGGCAGAGAGAGAGAGAGAGAGAGAGTTAGAGAGAGACAGAGGTTTCTATCCACTGGTTCGCTCCTTAGATGGCCCCAATGGTCAGAACTGCACTGATCTGAAACCAGGAGCCAGGAGCTTCCTCTGGGTCTTCCATGTGGGTGCAGGAGCCCAAGACTTGGGCCATCTTCTATTGCTTTCTTAGGCCATAGCAGAGAGCTGAATCAGAAGTGGAGCAGCCGGGACTCAAACTAGTGCCCATATGGAATGCTGACACTGCAGGTGGCGGCCTTACCCGCTTCGCCACAGCGCCAGCCCCGGGAAAATTACTTTTAAGTCTTCATGCTTTCCAAGGCAGCAGGTTCCAATATGGGAATATTGTTTCAGTTGAACAGGAGTTGAATCATCCAGGCAAATCTTTCCTCTCCACCCTACCACAAGGCTGGGTATACAGTCTTCTTCTCATAAAAGAAGCTATAAAAAAGGGAACCCTTGAAAAGGTACAACAAATTTGGAGAAAGGTGAAGGCAAACAAGACCAAATTTTTAAATCCTTCTAAATTAGCATATGTTGTTGGTATAGAAGATTAACCAAAGGACTGGAGGAATTCAAATTATTTATACTTAGTTGTTTAGAAGGCATTTGGGGAAGAGGGGTCTTTTCCTTTTTGCACGGCTATAGCAAGTTACTGCAGACTGGGGTTTTATTAACAGTAGAAATGTATTTCTTACGGTCAGAGATTAGGAAGTCCAAGGGCAAAATGCCACATTTGGAGTTTGCTGAGGGCCTTCTTGCTGCGTCCTCATGCGATGGAGAGCAGAAGGGCAGACTGGGGAAAGGACTTACTCTTTTTATAGGGTTGCTTCCCATGCAGGAGGGCACTCTTCTAAAGGCCCTGTCTCTTAATACCCTCACTTTGGGTTTATGTTCCAGTACACACACTTGCAAGGAATACTTTCAGTTGAACAACATGCAGATTCAGTTGTGTAATTTATTTTTCGCTGAGACTTTTTTTTTTCCCAGAGAAACCTCTTATTTAACGAGTACAAATTTTATAAGTACAACTTTAGGAATATAGTGATTCTTCCAACCAAACCTGCCCTCCCACCCAGCTCCTCCTCTCTCTCCCATTCCCCATCCCAGTCCCATTCTCCATTAAGATTCATTTTCAATTAATTTTACAAACAGAAGACCAACTCTATAGTAAGTAAAGGTTTCAACAATTTGCACACATATGCACAAAAACAACTTGTTTAAGAACAAGTTTTACAGTTAATTCTTTTTTATAGAAAGCTTTTATTTAATAAATATAAATTTCATAAGTATAACTTTTGGATTATTGTGGTTCTTCCCCCATACCCTCTTCCCACCCCTAAACCATCCCACCTCCTACTCCCTCCCCCATCCCATTCTTCATTAAGATTAATTTTTAATTATCTTTATATACAGAATATCAACTTAGTATACACTAAGTAAAGATTTCAACAATTTGCACCCACACAGACACACAAAGTATAAAGTACTGTTTGAAGGCTACTTTTACCATTAATTCTCATAGTAGAACACATTAAAGACAGAGGTCCTACATGGGGAGCAAGTGAACAGTAACTCCTGTTTTTGATTTAGCAATTGACACCCTTATTCATGATGACAGTGATTTCCTGAGGCTCTTGTCATGAGCTGGCAAGGCTATGGGAGCCTCTTGAGTCCACAAACTCCCTCTGTATTTAGACAGGGCCATAATCAAAGTGGAAGTTCTCTCCTCCCTTCAGAGAAAAGTACATCCTTCTTTGATGGCCCCTTCTTTCTACCAGGATCTCACTCACAGAGATCTTTCATGTAGGTCATTTTTTGCCATAGTGTTTTGGCTCTCCATGCGTGAAACACTCTCATGAGCTTTTTGCTGAGACACTTATGCCAGGCATGAAGTACAATTAGTACATGGAAAATTTCAGCCTTTATTATTATTATTATTATTATTATAGGACCAAGAAACAAGGTGCTGAATTCTATCATTTACAGCCTGGGTACAAGATTTTATGTTCTTTCACATCCTAATTTGTTGGTATTTTAGTCATGATAAATGTAAGAGAATCATACGTTCAAGAGAACATATCAGTTGTACACATTGTTAGATGTCTGAAAAATATTCCTCGATTACTTCCTATATTGCCAGGGATTCCTATTCCAAACTCTAAAATATGAACATGGTTGGTTTAGCCATTCAATGATTTTCACCTTTGATATACAAAAGAGTAAGGTACTAGCCATATATAGCTGTAGCTTTGCACATTTGAAATGTATCTAATTCAAGTTGAGATATGCTGCAAGTACCAAATATTGAAGATCTAGTACAAACATAATGCAAGGTATTTTGTTAGTACTTCAGGTAGTCTCATATATTGAAATAATATTTTGGATATGTCATGCTAATTAAATGTATTATTAAAATGCAATTTATTTATTTTGACATTTTTGATGAAGATTATACATGTTGCTTGCATTATATTTTTACTGGATTTACTGGATGGCAGGTAGGTAGATACAAATTCTTCAAGTTTCTGCATCTGTGAAATACTTTAGTTTCCCTCAATTTTTGAAAGGAGAGACATTAAAAGAAGTCCTCAGGCAAAAGCAAATGATAACAGTTTGAAATATAAATCTGCACAAAGCTCCAAAAGTCACCAAGACTATTGTGAATTTAACCATGTTGTAGGCTACTGGGTCAATACACAAAAAACCTTTTTTGATTCTGTGTCTGCACAAGGACAACTGGACATTGAAACAAAGAATGCACTACTTACAATTAACACCAAAATCACATGCTTATACATAAATCTAACAAAATATGTGCAATATCTCGCTAAAAATTATAAAATACAGATAAAAGAAGTCAAAGAAGATGTGAGCAAATGGAAAGAGGCTTGTGTGTGGATTTGGAAAATTCAAAATTGTGTAAATGCCACTTTTCTCCAAAACACCTATAGATCCATGCAGTATCAAACTAAGCAATATTTTGAGACATTGTCAAGTAAGTTCTAAAATTTATTATGAAAGACAAAAGAACTAGAAGATTAAAAAGAAAAAGAAAAAAATTGTAGAATGCACACTACTTAATTCTAAGGCATATGTGAGGCTGGTAATGTAGTCAATGCAGTATTGAAGAAATGACTAATGGGTAGATCAATGGAACAGAATGGAGTCTAGAAATTGACCTAGAAAATACAGTTAGTTGATTTTTGACAAAGAAATAAACATAATTCAGGATCATCATTTCAACAAATGGTACTAGAACTCTATGATCTTTAATATGTGAAAAACAAAACAAAAACTTTGATAGGAACCAAAAATTAACTCCGAATGGATTATATACCTAAGTCTAACACAAATAAATAAAAAAATATATAAAAGTAGGAAAGAATACTTTTGATCTTGTCTTAGAGAAAAATTTCTTAGATAACATTAAAACAAACAAAAAAACCCACGTGACACATTTAAAAGAAGCTAGTAAGGTAAATTTTATCAAAATTAAGTATATAAGCCTTTGAAAGTCACTGTTTAGAGGCCAGTCCACTGGAGTGGGTTTCAATGTGGTAAGCCTGGGCTTCAGCAGAAGTCAACTTGTGAAGAGCCCTGGCAGCTCTGCCAAGAGTTGGATCACTGGAAATGGACCTGCTCTGGAGTCGAAGGATGCCCAGGTCAGAGCCACAGATCTTATTGGCTCTAAGCTGAAAAGCCCTTCACTCAGCCCAACTTCCAAAGTGACCACTGCAGCCGAGGGGATGGTCAAGTAGGGTCAGCAACATTGCAGGCAGAACTGTAAATTTCTTGTTAGAGATGCCACCTGCCTTTACCTGGCCAGCTCTCCTCCCAGGCCAGCCAAGTAATGAAAGTCAACAGAGTGCCTTCCCCCAGGTGGTTCACACCTCCCTTAGGATATACCCCATGTGAAGAGATAGGTAGCTCTGGGCCTCTTAACTTACAAGGCCTAAAGCCCAACAGATTATTATCAAGCCCCTTCTATCAGGTTCTATTTGCCTCTCAATCAGAAAACTTAATTGTAGCTTAGACAGCACCTTTCTTAGCTCCTCTAATACTGACTCTGTCCTTTGTTCTAGGCCCTGTCTAGTGCACTTGGGCCTCATTCCTTTGTAATCATAACCTCTACTCTACCACCAATGGCTCTACTCCCAACCTGTGTGTACTGATGGTCCTCTTCCCCACTTAATGCTGTATAATTGTTCAGACCTGGTTAATGCCACTCTTAGGATCATTGGTTACTATCCTCACCCTGTCTTTTATGACCTTGTCTAAATATGATCAGAGTCGGCAAACTTGGAAGGCTTCCATAGCCTTGGCAACTCTTGACGAGAGCCTAGGGTGGTTACTGGCACCATAAACTAGAGTGTCAATTTGTTGGGTCAACAACAGGAGTCATTGTGCACTTGCTCCTCATGTGTGATCTCTGTCCTTAATGTGCTGTACATTGTGATTTAATGCTATAACTAGTACTCAAAGAGTATGTTTCACTTTGTGTTTCTATGTGGGTGCAAACTGTTGAAATCTTTACTTAATATATACTAAATTGATCTTCTGTATATAAAGAGAATTGAAAATGAACCTTGATGTGAATGGAAGGGGAGAGGGAGCAGGAGATGGGAGGGTTGTGGGTGGGAGGGAAGTTATGGGAGGGGGAATCCATTGTAATCCATAAGATGTACATTGGAAATTTATATTCATTAAATAAAAGTTAAAAAAAGTCACTGTTTAGAAAATGAAAAGACAAACCACAGATTGGTTAAAAATAATGCAAATATTTATGTCTGTATAAGAGCTCTATCATTAATATATAAAGAAATCTCAGAACTCAATAAAAAAACAAATATTCCAGACACAAATATGTTCAAATGATTTAAACACATATTCAAAGAAGATATACATATGGAAACAACCACAAGAAAGATGTTCAACATCACTCACCACCAAGGAGTTGCAAGTTAAAGACAGACTGCATTGAATGGAAAAAATAAGTGTAAAATAGAAACCAACTAAACTAAGCATGAGAATGTAGAGCAAATAGAAATTTCCAAATTGGTGATTAAAATGCAAATGATGCAACCAATTTTCAAAATTGTTTCCTGAACAATTACCATAGCTTCACCATGACTTAACAATAACGTGAGGAAACCTCATGTTTACAAAATATGTATGTACAAGTATTTAAAAATTTTATTTGATAGTCACACAAGCATACAAATACATTTAATCCAACATTATTCAAAAGGGTTAAAAATGATGGAACAGATTTCTGTTTGCAACTATGATAGATAAAAACTATTGGACTTAACACTTAACCTTCCATCATAAACAACTTAAAAACAGGAAAAAAAAGTGCAACTATTTTCAGACATTGGAAAATGAAAATAAAAATGCTGTCCCTGAGAAAAGGAAAACAAAGATGTTGAGTACTAATATCACTCAGGTTTTCTAACTGGTGGCAGTTTTTAGACCACAGTCACTGTGAGGCAAATGCATGTAGAGTCTGATGGGTTTGCTGAGTTAAGGAGCTGGACATTAGAGTTCAGGGAAACTGAGGCAGGTATTTTCAGCAAATAGTTGAAAAAAAATACTTATGTAGGGAAGAGCTACAGATTTGTGCATGAGATGTCCTGTCCTTCAGTGTTTTCTAAGTATTAGGCTGTGTATAAATAGGTCAAAACGCTATCACACTGTGTAACCAATGACCAGTGTCCAATTTGAAGTGAGCAATATAGGTTTTCATTTTATAATCCACTTCTGGATGTAGGCTTTGCTCCAAGCTAAAGGCAAGATCTCAGATGCACATTCTGTACCAAACTAATAAGCTCTGTCTAGCCATTTCCCAATTACTCTCCTACAACATGCTGTTAAGCAAACTTGTTTGATTTAAAACAATTGATCAGGGGCCGATGCTGTGGCTTTGCGGGTAGGGCAGCCACCTGCAGTGCTGGCATCCCTTATGGGCACTGATCTGAGTACTGGATGCTCCATTTCCGATTCAGCTCTCTGTGATGGCCTGGGAGGGCAGTAGAGGGTGGCCCAAGTCCTCATGTAGGAGACCTGGAGGAAGCTCTTGGCTCTTGGCTTTGGGTCAGCACAGCTCTGGCTGTTGTGGTCATTTGGGGAGTGGTCCAGCAGAATGGAAAACCTCTCTCTCTGGCTCTAACTCTCTGTAACTCTGTCTTTCAAAAAATAAAATAATTCTTAAAAAACATACACAACTTTGAATAGAAGACATGGGACGCAATATTTTTCATCAGGGGTTAGGCTATAAATTTTAGAAAGGTCAACAAAAACATGAGAATAAAACAATTAAAAAATTGAGTTCATTGAAATAAAAACTTTCTGCTTGATCAGACACTGTCAACAGCTTGAAAATAGAAGATATACTTTGAGAGAAAATATTTGCAAATCATGTACCTGACAAACATAAAGAATTTCTAGTACCCAACCCTAAGAAAACAAATGACCCAATTAAACATATCTGTAAAGACCTGAACAGATATTTCACCAGAGAATACAAATATGAAAAGTAACTGCATAAAATACATTCAAATTAAGAAAGTTCAAATTAAAACCACAATAGGATACTACCACATCTATTAGAATGCTTGAAGTAAAAAGAAATACCAGTAGTGTCAACTGTTATGAAGATATGGAGCAACTGTGCATTGCTGGTAAGAATGCTAATATGGCATATTCAGTATTGAAAATGGATTTGGTAGTTTCTAGTAAGTTAAAACATGTATATGCCACATGAGTCAACGATATCACTTGCTATTGTTTAGATTCTGTTTGTTTCCCTTGGGTGCATGTGTTGGAAGCTCATTTCCAGTGGGTTGATGGGAGGTGATGGATATGATGAGGTCACTGGGGGCACTGCTTTCCTGCTTGTCCATTGGAGTGAGTTAGCTCCCACATCAGTGAGTTGTTAGAAAAGTGTGACTGGTGCTCTCTGTGCTCTGCCTTCCTGTTTTACCAGGTGATCTCTTCCACGTGTGCTCCTGTTACTGTAATGTCATCAGCTGGAGTCCCACCAAGCAGAGCAGAGACTGTGCCAAGTGCTGAACCTCCGGAACTATGAGGCAATACAATTGTTTTATTTACACATTATCCACCAACAGTTTGTTATAATAGACAACAGACAAATACCACGTTTGTAGGCGCAGTTTTAATAACAAGTCCTGAAGGAATGCTCACATCTTGACATCCAGGTCAGGAAACGCCAGCACAGGAAGCCCCTGCTTCAAGCTCATCCAGGGTGGCACTGTCCTGAGTTCACTGTTCTATTGTTTCTCCTAAACAATAGAACATTCTGTGTCATTTCTGAACTTTGCCTGTCTTTTCATTTTGAAAAGTCTCAAACTTGCAGAAAAGTATAAAAATAGTACAATGATCCTTTGAATGTGCTTCATCTAGATTCCCAGTTGCTGTTAACATTTTACCACATTTTCTTTACATCTCACTAGACGGGTATATATTATATATATATATATATATATATGTATATGTTGTATACATATTGTATTTACTGAGTTTTAAAAATAAATGGCAGTGATTTTGAACAATTAAAAAATAAATTCTCTTCCAAAACACAATTTTTTTAAAAAGATTTTATTTATTTATTTGACAGGTAGAGTTACAGACAGTGAGAGAGAGACAGTGAGAAAGGTCTTCCTTCCATTGGTTCACTCTCCAAATGGCCACAATGACTGGAGCTACGCTGATCTGAAGCTAGGAGCCAGGTGCTTCTTCCTTGTCTCCCATGCAGGTGCAGGGGCCCACGCACTTGGGCCATCTCTACTGCTATCCCATGCCACAGCAGAGAGCTGGACTGGAAGAGGAGCAACTGGGACTACAACCTGGTGCCCATATGGGATGCCTGCACTGCAGGCAGAGGATTAACCTAGTGCACCATGGTGCTGGCTCCCAAAACACAAATTTAAAAACAAAATTATTACAAATTCAAGGCAGAGAGTTCAGAGTATTAACACCCAAGCATGAACCCCGCTTTGAGTGTGGGACTTAGTGTGGCTCCACTGGTAGACACCTGTGAAGCCTGTCAAAATTTCAATTCATGATTTTAAAAAGGCATATTGACCTGCTCCTTTAAGTAACTTTCTCTTTTCCATTGGCTAGGAGGTGAAGAGGACATGATCAGCTACTTTTTAAAGATATATGTTTATTTGAAATGCAACTACAGAGAGAGAGAAGAGAGAGAGAGAGAGAAAGAGAGGTTCTTCCATCTGCTGGTTCACTCCCCACACTCCCCAAACGTCCACAATAGACTGGGTTGGGCCAGCCTGAAGTCAGGTTCAGTCTGCCACATGGGTGGCCGGGCACCAAGTGACTTGAGTCATCATTCACTACTTTCCTACATGCATTAGTAGACAGCTGGATTGGAAGTGATGCCAACTGGCACTCACATGGGATGTTGGCATTGCAGGAGACAGCTAAACCCGTTGTGTCACACTGCCAACTCTGATCAGCTACCTGGACCCCAAAACAGCAATCAGATTGAAGTTGATAGAGCTCCACTATAATTAGGAAATCTCTTATCTATGGACTTTAGGTGAATGAGAAATAACCATTTGTATTGTTTCAGTCTCTGCATTTTTGGATATTTTGTGATAAAAGTTCAACTTGTTCTCAACTACTATATTTTTGATGGCTTATGTTTACTAAATTCCAAACCAGCTGAGAATATGCCAGGTGGTGAAGAGAGGGTTTGAAAAGAGAGGGAAATGTATCTTAGGATAAAAATATCCCTAGAGACTTGAGGAGAGTAAAAAAAGCATATAAGCTATACAATTAATAATTTTTTGTGATGGCTTCTTTAATCTGAATACTGGACACCCCAAAATGCACTGTAATAGCATAAGTGGCAAAACCAAGAGACTAACAGGATTGAGAAGGGAGGTTCTGTGAGAGGTGGTTTCAATTTATGACTGTGAGCACTCCTGCCATCTTGGAGGGAAGCACAATTGAATGAATAGAATTGACTTTTTCATATTTAAATGAAGTAGGGGAATGTAAGTTATTGACTGAAAGAAAATAAAAGTGATTTTTACTGGCATACCTTGATTTATGGCCTTTGACTGATAATTACTACATTTATAAAATCTTTCATTTTTTTCTTAAAAATGTTAACTCAAAACAAATCCTTGGAAAAATGTGCAAATTCATTTTTGGAAAACGTTGTTATATTTAGCTTTATGATATACCTATAAACTGTTTTAAGGACTTATTTGGTCCTACTCATACTTGAATATGATAATGTAACTCTTAGTAAAAAGAATACTGTAACCTATTAACATATTGTTTTACATGTCTTTTGCTTCTCTTGTTCATCAAGTTATAACAAAACTAACTGTTGAATAAATTTCCACATATATTTATTTATTCAACATATATTTAAGGATCACCAATCATGTGCCTGCTACATTCTGATGCAGATTTTCTAGTTCTCTTTTTTAAATGGAAACATATTTTGTATTTTTCCTGACAAAAGTATCTATGAGCAATATTTGATAAGATTGCAACATGAAATTTTGGGTGTCTGTTAAATTACCAGTAAGTTCCTGTTTACCTTGGGTAATATGTGAGTGTTGCTGGGAAAAAAAATTAGGTTCCTACACTCCAAGTTAGATCTATCACTCACCTTTGACACAGTAGACAGTGATACATTGTTAGATCTTCCAGAAACGTGAGTTGGAATTTCTGAGACAGCATTAAATTGGCTTGAAATGTAATTATCTCTGTCAGCAGACACAGCATACTGTATTGGGTAGCAGCTCATCAGAAACAGTTACTGTAAACCGTGTGGTCCCTCAGGGCGCTATTCTTGTCCCTCTATTTTTATATTTATACGCTTCCTCTGGCAGTATCATTAATAGATCTGGATTTGATTATCACATCTATGCCAGCATTATTCAGATTTACAAACTGGTTCTTCTAGAATCAAGTCATATGACTTCCCAACCCCCTTCCTGCTTAATTAAGGCTTAGAATTGAGTGATGGGGGAAGTTTCCTAAAAAACAATGTTCACAAAGAAGCATTCATTTTGACCTATTTAAATTATTGTATGGATTTTTTTCTACTTTGTGTTTTCTTCAGCAAGATTGTGTGACTTCAATTGAAAACTTATTTTAAAGACACTACATATTCCTACTTGGCAGCATTCTAAATTTTATGTGGAATAGTACAGCCACAAAAGTTTTCACTATATTATTAATGGAAGCTGTACAGAATTACGATTTCTTTACACTGAAATTCTATAATTTTTGAACGAAATGCAGAGTTATGTAAATCCAGTGGGATTATCCACTTCTATCACATTATAATAGAGTCACTAATAGAAATGTCCCTACAGCAAATTTTATCATTCTCAAGATTTGAAGTGATTACGAAAGTGTGATGAGTAATATAATGTGTTTTTAAAAATAATCTTACAGTGAAATTCTATGGAGGTTCTATTTGGCTTACAAAGCCACCTTTCAATTCTGAAGAACAATCTTCAAGGCCTCAACCCTTCTTTGTAGCTGTAGTTCTCAATTTCTTTGTTTGTATTTATAAATGTGTGAACTCTATGCATCCATCAAACTGGATTATTAGGTTACTTTCTAACTGAAGAGAAGCAGAGATTTCCTTATTCTGAATTTTGTGTTAACCTTATTTTTTTCCACCCTAAGAAATAGTATTAAATTAGTGTCTCTCTGTTAGTTTCATTTGAGGCCACAAAGACGCTAACTGCAGGAAGGATCAGATCTTCCCTTGTCCTAAGGTGAGGTGTTTTCTTATCTCTGCCGCACATGCCCAGAGATAATGAGTTCATTTAACTACAGCCCCCCCCCCCTTTTTTTTTTGACAGGCAGAGTTAGACAGTGAGAGAGAGAGAGTCAGAGAGAAAGGTCTTCCTTCCATTGGTTCACCCCACAAATGGCTGCTATGGCCAGCGCTGTGCCGATCTGAAGCCAGGAGCCAGGTGCCTCTTCCTGATCTCCCGTGTGGGTGCAGGGCCCAAGCACCTGGGCCATCCTCCACTGCACTCCTGGGGCACAGCAGAGAGCTGGACTGGAAGAGGAGCAACCGGGACAGAATCCGGCGCCCCGACCGGGACTAGAACCCGGAGCGCTGGCGCCACAGGCGGAGGATTAGCCTAGTGAGCCGTGGCACCGGCCTTTACTACAGCCTTATCACCCACATCCAAGCTATGATAATATAAGTTTGAATATTGAAGTGTGGGAGATGCTTTGAAGAGAATTTCAAGTGTGCTTTGGTCCTCACCCCTTTCATGGAACACCTAGATCAAGTGAAGGAGCACTCCCAAAAAAATCCTCAATGGGTTTAGCATATGTTTTTTTTTTTTTTAATTTTTGACAGGCAGAGTGGACAGTGAGAGAGGGAGACAGAGAGAAAGGTCTTCCTTTGCCTCTGGTTCACCCTCCAATGGCCACTGCGGCCAGTGTGCTGCGGCCGGCCCACCGCGCTGATCCGATGGCAGGAGCCAGGTGCTTATCCTGGTCTCCCATGGGTGCAGGGCCCAAGCACTTGGGCCATCCTCCACTGCACTCCCTGGCCACAGCAGAGAGCTGGCCTGGAAGAGGGGCAACCGGGACAGAATCCGGTGCCCAGACCGGGACTAGAACTTGGTGTGCTGGCGCCGCTAGGCGGAGGATTAGCCTATTGAGCCGCGGCGCGGGCCATAGCGTATGTTTTTTTTTTAATCTGAAAGATCTCATGACTCATTGCTCACTTGCTCATACTTCAAAAGAGAAGAGAATGTGACTGAAGGGGGCCCTTTCTGCTGATTTAATTCAGAGAAGTAATTATGTTTGCATGAGCTTCAATTTCAGAGACTGAGAGATGCAAAGTGGTATTTCTCGGGGAGCTGATGTGGACCAAACGAACAGTATCCAACCTTGTGCAGCTTTAAAATAAATTGCACTCAAGACGCCTGTATGGAAGTATGCAACTGTCTCACACAGATGTGGAGGGCTGGGTCATTGTACACAGCCAGCTAGTGGGAACATTGTAGGAGCAATGGCTGAAGAGCCACAGCAGAAGTATCTCTGTACACAGAATCATCCAACAAGAAAGAGAAGAACAGTGACTCAGCAGTCATCCAAGGGGACCAATGCCACATTATTATGCCACTGTCTGAGAAATACTGAGTTCTTTATTCCTAATTTTTTTTCCTGCTAGTTTAAATCGGAGGGTAGTTTGAAACTTTATTTAGGGGGAGTGAAAGGTGGATCCACATAGTAAGTTGCCTAAAGCTAGAAAACACACTTATTTCTTTCTTCTCCCCAGTGAAGTCCATCTCAACTGATAAATATGCTACATTCTATGATCTCTGCCTGCATGGATCAAAATTCAGCCGCCCACGTGAACTTTCAAACTGAAGTCACTTTTTTTTTTTTGACTCTGTGATAAGTAATCTCCCATTACTAGAAACTTGCAAGAGTCTTTTCACATCCATCCTGCTGGCTTCACTTCACGCCCTGAACTGCTCAAAGAAAGTAACAACAATGAAATATGCAGATAGAAGTCTACTGAGTGCACTGAAGGAATCAGAGTGCTACTGGACTTAAAATAAGAAGACCCAATTAGATGCAGTATTCTCTGAGGAAGAGACCTTAAGGTGAGGAGGGAAGAATGGATAGACGTTAGCCACCAGAAAACAGAAACATTGCATGAGGAATTTATAATTGCTAAAGAAAGCAGAGTACAAAGAATGAAATGCTAGAGAGGAAAGCATGGGCATGATGGTAATCTTCTAATCCTTGTGTTACAAAGCTTAGAACTGCTCAATGTCTATTTTCTGGCGTTTGGTAACCAATTGCTTAAGATTTAGCCAAGCATCTTACTACTTGGAATACATAATAGATGTTCCATTCTTCTTACTTGCTATGCATGGTTTTTGATAAAGTGCAGAGCAATGTGGCATGAGGAAGTGTGGGACACTATGTCAGAGACATATCTCTAGTGGTTAGGCTGTACTACGATGTTTCTCTCCATCTCTGCCCTGCTGTTTGGAATGTGGTTGGGTTGGTGAGCATCTGAGATCATGTAAGTAAGAATGGATCCTAAGGAATAGCAAAGCAAAAGCATAGAGAGCACCAGGATCCACTGATACAGGCAGCAGTGTTGCCATTTCAATACAAAACTGGCCTTCCCAGATTTAGACATTAGGAAGGAATTTCTTTCTATTTAGTTGAAGTCACTCTTATGTTGGAATGTATTTCTCATAGCTTACTTGGTAAAACACCATGCTAAGGGATTTTCACTATTTTATGGGCAAGCACTAAAATGTTTTATGTAGATGAAATACAAATAATAAACACTGGAGAATGGAATAGGGAGAAGGTAAAAGAAGCCTGAAGATAGCATTTTTTATATGAATGAGTGATTTGTACAGGAAAATGAGGAATATAATTTTACAAAAGGAATAGGAAGTGTACACTTAAATAATTGGAGGAAACTTCAAGAAGTAGAATGTGGCCAGACATAAGGAAAGGAAGACAGACTTAGTAAAACTCTGCTGCATGGCAGAGGATGGGGAGGTAAGAAGCAAGGCTTCAGTGTGGAGGAGTGATGGGGATGAGGCAGCAAGGTTAAACTGAGGGCACACAAATTTAACATCCGAAAGTTAGGCAAAATGAAATGGATTTGTCCATAAAATCCGTGATGAATCATGATGGCAGTACTGATAGGATAATCATCTTTAAGCAGGCAATTGAGAAAATTGGCCTGGTAGAATTATGCAGTAACTGCTTCCATCCTGTAGGCTCATTAACCCAAGAGGAAAACCCAATACAGTATATGCAAATGCTGGGTGAAGGTATAACTTCTATAAAGTGTAATTTGTATGAAAACTCAATGTTATTCATATTAATAAGAGGATCAACACTGGCACCCACTTCTGGGCAAAACTTGAGAGAATTACAAATTCCTGACTTCTGCAAGGCTGGGGCAGGGTGTGTGCTCTAAGTCATCCCATGACACCCTCAGTTCCATACTCATTTTCTATGTCTTCATGTGCTGTCTATTGAAAGTATTTTACATGAGATTATATATTCAAAAATTTCATGACAAATGGAGTTAAAATTTAATTGTATGTTGCTACAAAATAATTTTTAGGGGCCAGCGCTGTGGCATAGCGGGTTAAAGCCGTTGCCTATAGTGTGGTATCCTATATGGGAGCTGATTCGAATCCCAGCTGCTCCACTTCTGATTCAGCTCTCTGCTATGTTCTGGGAAAGCAGTAGAAGATGGCCCAAGTGCTTGGGCCCCCTGCACCTACATGGGAGACCTGGAAGAAGCTTCAGGCTCCTGGCTTCGGGTTGGCCCAGCTTCGGCTGTTGCAGCCATCTGGGGAGTGAACCAGTGGATGGAAGAGTGCTCTCTCTCTCTCTCTCTCTCTCTCTCTCTCTCTGCCTCTCTGTAACTCTGCCTTTCATATAAATAAATAAGTATATATATATATATATAAATTTAAAATCTGCTCATATGAGGATTTGAAAAATTATTCCCAGGTTTCAAAAATTCTTTTAATTTCATTTTCCATGAACATTTTGAAGAACTTTCACAACCATATATCATTCCCGTTGGTTATGAATGAGAAACCCAATGTATCTGAGGAAGGAGAGATGGAAGATGACTGAAGAGTAGCTGAAGGATTATTTTTGGCTATTTTGAAGCTTCTAATTCTTTTTCTAAAATGGGGTGCATTCGTAAGTGTGACTTCAGCAATAAGCTATAATTTAAATGACGAGAACAAAGATTGGCTTAGATAGAGCTGAGTTTTGTTTTGAGTCTCCCATTGCCTGCATAATAATAATAAAAATGTTTCATCTACTCCATCTAGTCGTTTTTGAGACTGTGAATATAGTATTTTAACTTTGACCTTAATTCTAGTCAACTCTTCTGTTGACTCTAACCCTGTGCTTTGGACCTTTCTTTGGTTCTCCCTACATCTTTTATATTAGCATAGTGACAGAATCTTAAAAGTAAGGAGATATTTTAATCATTTATCTACCCAGCAATCCCACTCCCCGTTTTGTGATTTTCCAATCTTTAGTTCTACTTTATCTGTTGGATCAATAATTATTTTCTAAATTGATCACAGATATACTAAGAATTTTTAAAACTTCAAGTAACATAGATGAAAGTCAGATATGTAGTGTGGTATTCTATTTAAACTGCCAAATATTTCTTCACATAATGATAGTTAAGTTACAGCTGTCCTTAGTTTGCTCACTGTTATTTTGGTTTCCTCTTCCTGCTTCTTTAGATGCTAGGATTGTATGTAGAATGTAAAATATGGGTATTTTGTATTTGTTTTATTGATAATACTTTGTACAAAATATTACACAATAATTTAGAGAATATACAATAGCAACTCATAGTGATTAGCCAGTCAAAAGAGAATATCTAGTGTAGCTTATTTAGAGGAAATAAAATGTCAAATGTTTTTATAAAGACTAAATTTGTGGTTTACGGACCCTTTCAGGACAGGATATTGGGAGTGATATTCCAAACTAGAAGTTTATGGTCACTTTCAAATTTGGGAAATTCATGTATTGGCTATAAACTAGTTTATATCTAACTAGAAATGATTTCACAGGGAGGCAAAGATAAACTCTGGATTTTGAAAAATTATTGAGGAGAATTTTGTAATTTTAAAGTAAAAGTTAAGGAAAACTAGAACTTTAGAGAACATTTGGAAACATTTGATTATTTCACTTTGTTGACCTGTTCCACACTTCGTTGACTTGTTTCAATTACCTTTATTATTATTATTATTATTAATTTTATTTGAAAGGCAAAGAAACAGATCAAAGAGATCTTTCATGGACATGGTCCCTCCCTAAGTGCATGCAACAACCAGGGCTGGGCCAGCTGAAACTAGGAGCCTGGGACTCAATCTGGGTTTCGTACATGGTGGCAGAGACCCAGTGATGTGAGCATTAGCAGAAACTGAATCATACGGAGAGTTACCAAGACTTGAACAGGTGCTGTGCTGTGGAATGTGGGCATCCCAAGCCATGACTTAACAGTTGAGCCAAAGTGTACCCCACCTTGCAGACTTATTGATTCTCAATGTTGTTTTCCGTCTTAAATGTTTACTTATAAACTATTGTTCTGATTATTTTATTTCATAAAAGCCTTTTTAAAAAATCCTGTATATATATATGTATGTATGTGTATATATATATACACATATACATATATATATATATATATATATATATATATATATATTTGTGTGGGTGGGCTGGTGGGTATGCCCTATGTGGGTTGCCAAAATGAGCATTTTCCTCCCACAGCCTGGGAAGAGTGTACTCAATCATTAGTATTTACATAGTACTTGCTTCCCTGGAATTCTAAGAGCAGAGGGATTCTGTTCTAAAGTCATTGGTAAGACAGTTTGTTTCTCTATGAACATACTGAAATTATGCACTGGGCAAATTAGTGAATTTTACCAAATATGTCTCAAGGACAAATATAGTAATTTTCACAGCGAATGTTTTTCATCTCTCAGGAAATCTATGTTTGTCATGAAATGACAAGTTTTTTTGGAGGGCTGAGGGAATGGGGTGGTTGCCTTTGAAAACTGATTTTGAATTTAATTAAATAACAAGGCAAACCTGAAAAATATTTCACGTTTAATGAAAATACTTAAGCATGATCTTTTGGTGGAACGCAAGTGAAATAAACTTTAGCACGTCTTCTGAAGAAACAGATTTTCCTTTCCCACTGCACCAAGATCATTGTAAACTATAACTTTAAACTTTTAAATTATGAAAAATATCTCATCTTTGGAAGTTCATGTGAATTTATACCATTAAACTAGTCTTATATTGTCGTAACTGAGAACTAATGTGCTTTTATAAGATGATAACTTTACTATTTTTCTGTGCAGTAATGCCAAAAAATAATCAGATTTAAAATACAACTTGACATATAGAGTAAATTGGCATAAAAGATTTCATGTTTGTGTCTTTCCTGCTATATTTTTCTTAAGGTTGAAGTGAATAAAATACTAGCTGGAGAAGTAACTAAGATTTTCTGCCTACTTAAAAGTATATAAATAATACAAAATCCAATATGTACAGATGACCTAAATTCTTCCTAAATCTCACCATTAGCTGTCTGAACAGACCCAGATCTCTAATCTGGTTATTAAATCGTAGTGAAGGTTAACTTTGTGAAAGCAATGTGCTAATTATATGGTAATATTGCAGAACCATGAACTGAGAAATACTTGAAAACAATAGCTAAAACAGGGTTTTCATAATTCTTTCACTAAGAAGTGTTATTTCTGATGGAAATTAAAAATAAACAACACCAACTAAAATAGCAGCAAGTCCATGGTGAAGTCTGGGAGGAAAGGAGAGAGAGGGAGAGAGAGGGAGAGAGAGGGAGAGAGAGGGAGAGAGAGAGAGAGAGAGAGAGAGAGAGAGAGAGAGAGAGTTCCCAACTACTGGTTCAATCCTCAAATGTTTACGCCAGGCTGGAGCCAGGAGCCTGGTCTACCACGTGGGTGGGAGAGAGGCATGTACTGGAGCTATCACCTGCTGCCTTCCAGGCATACATTAAACAGGAACCGGTGTTGGGAGTGGAGCCAGGACGCGACCCTGTGCATTCGGAAATGGGAATGGGATGTGGGTGTTTGAAGCAGAGCTGTAACCCCTATGTCAAACTTGTGTACTAAAGCTCTCATTTTCTTTCCATATTTTTGGTCTCTATGCATTCCTTTCCACTTATTTGAATGAACTTTATAAGAAATCTTTAATAATTCACTGCTGTTGGAGCTACCTGTTTGCTTTCACTTTTGTCCCATTCCTTGTTTATGGGACACCTGACTCAGGGATAACCCCATCTTTCTTTAGGCTACAGATAAGTGGATATTGGTAGTTAGTTAATGTTTGTCATCATGATGTCAATTCATGTTTTAAGCCCACATGTGATAAGAAAATGTAATTAAAATGCTATTCTTAACATGGAAAGTAAAGGGTAAAAAGATCCCAGCATTCTTCTCATAAAGCTGCTATGTTGTCAACCAGAAATTGTGTTATACATTGTTCTTCTAGCACATCCGTGTGTAACAGAGTTTAAATTGACAAGAAAGATTTTATAAATTGACTTGGTTCATCATCAACTTTTAAAAAAAATATTTATTTATTTGAAAGGCAGAGTTACACAGAGGCAGAGGCTGAGAGAGAGAGAGAGAGGTCTTCCATCCACTGGTTCACTCCCCAGATGTCCACAATGGCCAGAGCTGTGCTGATCTGAAGCCAGGAGTCAGAAGCTTCTTCTGCGTCTCCCATGTGGGTAGAGGGGCCCAAACACTTGGGCCATCTTCTACTGCTTTCCCAGGCCACAGCAGAGAGCTGCATCAGAAGTGGAGCAACTGGGACTCGAACCAGCACCATGTGGGATACTGGCACTGCAGGTGGTGGCACAGCACTGGCCCACATCATCAACTTTCAACTGAGGGTCTGAATGACAGCTTAACCAAAGGAAAATAGCATTACCTAGAGTTAAGAGGAGTCATGATAATAATAATTCTCTTTATACAAGACAATATTAGGACAATCGACCACAAATACATTGTTACATGTTTTCTCTCACTGATCCACTATCATGTCTAACTATCTGCTATACAACTAATGTTTCCCATGTAAACGTGATTGATCATGATTGACAAAATTCCACAGTGGTTGCTTCAATAATTTATAAACTAATTCATTATTATATGCCTAGCTATTGGTAGGATTTCACATTTTCACCTGGAGGATATTTGAGATTCTGCATAACCCAGGTTTATTTTCTGTGTATTGTAAAAGGCAGGATGTTTCCTTTAATAACCTGAAATTTTAATAAGGACCTAAGAAATAGTTGAAAAAGTGAGTGAACTTGTATTTAAATTAGGTCTTTGAGAGCTTGGAGATTCTAACTTGGTGAACTCTAATTAAATCCCTTAAGGCCACTGGGTCTCCCTCACTAGTTCTTGGTAGTGAAAAGAAGGTCTTCAAAAAGAGTCCCTTGGCAGTACACGAGTGGAGGGGGAAAATTCCTACAACCCTTCACTGTAGCCTTTTATAAAGCCCGAATTCCAGAAGGAGTATCAGACAAGAACAATAGAGACAGAGACCTGAGAACTGGGAAAGCCAGAAAAGTAGAAGAAAAAGAATTTGGAAAGAACAATAACTCAAGAAGAAATTGCTCATTCAGACTGTAGGATGGATGTAAAACAAGACGAAAGAGCAAATGAGATATTCGAGGGCTGGTAATGACATAGCAAATCTTAGTTGGCACATTTCGCAATTAACATTTCCAGTAAGAAATGCTCAAATACAAAACTGACATTTTTTTTTTTTTTTAGTTCTGACATTCTAGTGGCTTTTTCCTCAGGGCAGGTTTTCCATATAAACATCTAAGCTTAACGTTTTTTTTCCAACTATATTTCAGTACTCACTTATGTGGCTGCATTTAACTGTAGGAGCAAAACAGGTATTGAATCTACCCAAGGCCAAAAGGAAAGAAATAACAGGTGGTCAAAATGTGGAACTTGAACTTGACCATTCTCAGTTGTTTGCCTATTTGACAACACAGATATGAAACCAAGAAACTTTTGAGTGGGTGCTTTTATTTTTTAATTTTGCCAGTGTACTAGAAGGTCGAAATGGGCAAAGATTTAGCAGTGTTTTCATTCAAAAGTTATATTTATTGACATTTTGAAAGTTACAATTAAATCTCCTTATCCATTATGCACTGGGTGCCTGCCAACCATCTCTTCTAAGAAACAGAAATGTCATCCTTGCCAATTGTGTCCTCCCACTCCCAAACATTCAGTTTGTGTCAAATTTTCTAGTTTCTTTGTCAAGATGCATGTCAGCCCCTTCCATTCAATCCAGTCTCATCCTTACTGCCTTTTTGCATTCCCACCCTTTTCATTTCATAGATTAAAAGAAACCAAGGATCTGCCAGTGGTGGCCAAGTATCCACAGGGGTTCCTCACCCTATAGATTCCCATGAAAGCAGATAGCAAACTCATTGAGGAAGAGAGGCACGCTGCTTGGTTCCCGTTAGTCTACTCCTATGCTGTGGCCACATGGACCCATGCACTCTTTCATATCTGATTGATATGTGATGCCCTAACCTGAACAAATGTTCTACAAAGTAGGAGACAGGTAGGAAAACTTGGAATTGTTACTTTTGTAGTTTGCTCTACTTTTTATTTCAAAAACGCTTTTAAAGACCTATGAATGCTATTTAGATCACTTGTATGTCTAAATGGAAATACTGATTCTTGATGCTGTGAATAAACCCTAACCCCAAAGGCATATTGAGCTACTGGGTGCTAACTTTATTCTCAAGTACAAGTTCCAAAAAGTTTTATTTACTTTTTGAACTCTTTACGAGGATGAAAGTATGGTAGTACTTTTGTGGTCTACCACTTAAGTGGCTTCATCTTTTCTTGGGGAAAAATATGAAAGTAACAAGCAAAATATAGAGGAGGTTTTAGCTTGTTCTCTGATCAAAAGGGTCATTTATTGATCTGGTGCTTAAAAGGAAGAGATCTGTTTTTGGGAAAGTCATTGTACTATCTAGAGTTTGAACTCTTCTTTCATTATGTATGAAAGCATAATAAGTCTACATTTTTCTTTCTGCAGGATAAAAATTCAGTTAAAATACCCCATCATCAAAGTGATCACCTGAGAGCTGTGGTACATTTGCAAAACTAAAAATAACCCATTCTTTTTAATTAAAGTGCTGGAGATTACTGAGTAGTCTCAACTAAAGATTATTTATTCCAAATTATAGTTTCACATAACAGTACTTTTGTTTCCTCCCATATTTGAAAGAGAAAATGAAATGAAATTATAATCAATCATCTATTAACTAGAATCTCAGGTGAAAATATTTATTGCTTTTATTATGTTAATCTCTATTTGCAAAATAACGAAAATACTATTTATCATGTACTCTTCAGTGTTTAAAGCACACAGGGTTTGTGATGTATCAACTTATTTTCCATATCACTTGTGCTCTGTCATTTTAGTTGTCTTTTCATTTTAGATTTAATATATTGATATTGAATTAGACATGGGAAATCATGGATTTGAAGCCATAATCTGAACAAAGAATCTATGCCAGCTAATAATACATTTGACTATCAGTGGCAGGAAACCTAACTATAGTGACTAAAAGCGAGTTTTATTTGCTGTTCCTTGTTTCAGGAAGTCTACAAGGAGGCTCTGCAGGGTTGCTGCATGCAGCGATGATAGAATTAAAGGACCAGCCCATCTACCCCTCTGTCTTTTCTTCTGCAGTGTGTTGCTTCTGTCTCGATTTACTGGTCACTTTACTCTGGGTAGGTGGCTGCTGAAACTGGTGAATAAATACTTGTGACACCTCCAGGCATCCTATCTACACTCCAGAGAAAATGGTTGGAGATGATCCATCTACCAAGCCAGCCCCATCTATTTTTCTTCATCATTATAACAAAGCTTTTCCAAAGCCACTCCAGCTAGAGCTGGGACAGGTGGAATTGCTGGCTTCCTGAAAGTTTGGAAAATTTGGCAACAGTGTTTTAACTAAGTAAGACCAGTCATAGTCCATTGCCTGACTATTAGCATACCACTGACTCTAACCCAAAGGTAGTTCTCTTTGCAAGGAAAAGAGAAGCAAGAGCATGTTATTTGGGAGAAATGAATTATGGCACACAGTCTCTTTTAAATATATAGATTAATAAGAAACAAAGATAGCATTTGGAATTAAATAACTATTCAGAAATGTTTCCATGTCTAGGACAGAGAATGTTAAATAGGGGATTTGCTTTGTTTGCAATCTCAATCGATGTAGTAATTCTGACAATACTACAAGCAATGTAATAATTCTGATATTAACCAAATGGCTTTACTTGTCAATTTCCCTAATGTGGCCTGAGGTGAGGATTAAGTACCAATGATGATTGATTTCAGACGTGCAAACCTAAAGCGTGAACATTACAGGCAGGCAGGTTAAGAAAAGATGTGGAAAATAAACAAAATACTACGTTTTTATCTCTGCTTCATATGAGCCATGGTGTTTCTAGGCTGGTGTAACTACTCAACACACAGTGCAAAACGAGCCAAGTCAGCGAGAAGAGGTTTGCTGCTTGCCTTCCCACTGTCTCATCTTGCTCACTGGTCGAAGTGTTCCCTGGGAATTAAATCTCCATCACCTGCAGTTGTGTCATCCAGCCACTTGGCATGCCAACCTGCTTGGATGCAGAACGAAGTTTGCCATATCCCATGCCCTGTGATGTAATCTGTAAGTAGAGGAACAGGGTGGAAACCCAGGCATGTAGTAGTCTGCCTCTTTGTGTGGCAGAAGCGAAAGGAGAGAGTGTTTGGGTCGGGCCCAGTCGTAACAGCGCAGTGCGGGCTGGGGGGACTGCAGGAATCTAGACAAGATATTTACATTTCTGTTTGATACATAGACCAAAAGAATTGGAGATTTAGAAATTAATTCATTTCTGGAGTCGAGATTAACTCTAGGTGCAAAAGAGCCTCATGCCAGATCCAGTTGCATTGTAATTTCTACAAAAGCTTTAAGGCAGCATAGGTCTTTGCAACTTTCATTATAAACCGTATTTAGGTGAACGGTGTGCTGCACTGGGTAGGAGCTGGGCTTCGGTCTCCCAAGCAATGGGACTTGAATCTGGGCTGTGCAGTTGTTTATCTTTGCCGACTTTAGCGAGTTATTTTTCCACTCAGCCTTAATTATTTTTGTCATCTAAAAAAGAAAACAGCAATGATATCTTTCTTTTGGGATTTGGGGGAGGATGCTATCTCATAACGTGTTTAATTGCTTTGATACAAATTTACTCCTCATATCTAACTGCTGTATTCGCTTCAGTCTCCCTTAGACATTCTTAGGAGCTTTACTTGTCAGGTGGACCTTCAATTAGCAGTCCTGAGGCCATAAAGGGTTGAGCATTCCTATGTTTTACCCTGTGCCCTAGTCCATGGAGGTTAGAATGGGCCACAGGACTCCTGGACCAATTTCAGTTTTAGAAATGCTAAGTATTGAACACATTTTGCTTCCCCCAAGGAAGAGGCTCAGGTAACATATGAGGAAGTTGAAATAACACCACACCCACCACTTTCCAGAGCAGCTAATTTAAGATCTTGAGCAATCTGGGAGGATCTGTCTCAATGCCTTCTTGTATGAACCCACATCTCACTGTTTACTCAAAGGTTTCCTGAGAATAGAATTTTACCCAAGACCGATGACAGTGGGAACTTAGAAGACGGCTACAGAGATCTAATTAAAAAGGTGATTTCCTAACATATGGAGCTCCTATGTGAAATCAAGACAATGTGTCGTGCTGACCCTGTAAATTCTTACGACATTAGGCTTAAATCTTAACTGTTAAACACCTTCCAAATATTTAACTCTCCCACAAATAAACCTACTCCGTGCCACACTCTATCTGTTGATTTTTGTCCCAGTTGGACTGACTCTAGGGACTGTATCGCTGAGACCTGTGCATTAAGTGGTACATATGTTGAATAAACAGCCAGACAGCTACCAACTGTCAAGTTGCTTTACCAGAGCATTAAAAAAAAGCACATATGCCATGTTGAAAATCAAATGAAAAACAAAAGTTTATAATAGAACCAGGAAATGTTTCAGGTAAAACGCAGCCACATGCTTATGTGCATAATTATTGTTGAAAATAACATTGGAAATTTCTGGGAGGAAAAATGATAATCTCAAAATGATCTCAAATGTAGCATTAGCTAATGACATCTCCTCTGATGACTCATAATTCATTAGTGAGCGAATAGATTGAGAGCAGGACAAACTCTGTTAATACAAGCAGAGGCTGGAAATGTGCTCAGTGAGGAAACACAGGTTTGGTTTTCTCACAAGCACCAGATGGAAATAGAGGGACAGGTTGTTCTTTACAGGTATGGATGAAACAACTGAGCACACCAGCTTTTCTGGCAAGGGAGCTGGAAGTATTTATAGTTTTCCATCTTGTTGCCACCAGCATTGCTCTCCTATTATGGAGCAACATTGACTATACATCCCAGGTGGCCACCTGCTAAGTAGAAAGAATCCCGGTCACCAGCAACTGAATTGCAGAGGAAACATAATAGCCTTAGTATTTTAAAGTATGTTTTGACTTATTGGGGGAAAGAAATGATCTCCTTGTAATCATGAGAGTTTCAGTTCAGGTGCTCTGGAAACAGATACCAAGATGGACTGACAAGTGTAATAGACCTTCTGGAGGTAATATGCATTGAAGATAAATGGTAGGGAGCAGAGGAGAACAAAGCAACCACTGCTAAGTATGATACAGGTCTGACCCCTGTGGAAGGAGGGGACAGGGGAAGGAGAATGAATGGAAGGAGTCTCGGTGTACAAAGCTACTCTGAAGAAGTTTCCACCAGTCTGGAGAAGAGGTGCAGGGCAAAGATTGCCCAGCAGAGGAGTCCATGACAGCCACAGATGGCCAGGCTCTAAAACTTCCTACCTGGTATCCTTGACAGGAGCAGCCCAGGGAAAATGTGTTGTCATGAAACACCGGGATGGATTCCAAAGCACTACATTGAGAAGTCGCTCCCTGGGGCTCTGTGGCAAATTGTCACATGAAAGGAGAATTGAGCAGGCTACAGCACTGTGGCTGGCATAGGAGGCTTTTTACACGTGGCGTTGGAGCAGACGCTTACATAAGAACAGCTTCTTAGGCTGGTGTTGTACTGTAGTGGGTTACATCACAGCCTGCAGCTCCAATGACCCACACTGGAGCACTGCTCTGAGTCCAGCCTGCTCTGCTTCCAATCCAGCTCCATGCCAGTGTTTCTGGGGAGGCAATGAAAGGTGGATCAAACACTTGGGTCTCTGTCACCCACGTGGGAGACCTGGATGGAGTTCCTGGCTCCTGGCTTCGGCTTGGCCCAGCCCCAGCCGTTGAAACCATTTGGGTGGTGAATCTGCAAATGGAAGGTTTTTCTGTCTCCCGTCTCTGTCTCTGTCTCTCTGCCTTTCAAATAAATAAAATTAATCTCTAAAAATGTTAACATTTAACTATATGTTATGCATTAACTGCGGTGAATTATTTTTTAATTAACTAATTTTTAAATTGAAAAATAAAAATTGTATCTAACATGAAGTACATGATGCTTTGATTATGTACACATTGTGGGATGGCTATAGTAAGCTAATTAACATGTATATTACATCGTTTATTAAATTTTTTTAAGTGAGGACACTTAAAAATCTGTCCCCCCAAATTCTAACTTTGGCTTTTTCTTTCTGAGAATTTTTTTTTCTACTTTTTTTTTTTTTTGACAGGCAGAGTGGACAGTGAGAGAGAGACAGAGAGAAAGGTCTTCCTGTTTGCCATTAGTTCACCCTCCAATGGCCGCCGCGGTAGCGCGCCGTGGCCAGTGCACCGCGCTGATCCGATGGCAGGAGCCAGGTGCTTCTCCTGGTCTCCCATGGGGTGCAGGGCCCAAGCACTTGGGCCATCCTCCACTGCACTCCCTGGCCACAGCAGAGAGCTGGCCTGGAAGATGGGCAACCGGGACAGGATAGGTGCCCCGACCGGGACTAGAACCCGGTGTGCCGGCGCCGCAAGGCGGAGGATTAGCCTAGTGAGCTGCGGCGCCGGCTCGAGAATTTTTTTTTTTTTTTCTATTTGAGAGGCAGAGGGAGAGAAAGAGACCATGAACTCCCATCTGTTTGTTCATTCCCCTGCCCTGGACCAGAGCTGGAAGATGGGAATTCAAACCAGGTCTCTACATGGGTATTAAGAACCCAGTTACTTAGGTCATCACTGACCCCTCCTGATAGTGGCATTATCAGGAATCTGGACTAAGGGATTGGACTCAGATATCAAACTCAGTTACTCTGATAAGGGATGTGGCATATTAACCTTTAGGCTAAACACCCACCCCAATATGTTGCTACGAATTATAACTACAATGTTTTTTTGGACTCATTCCTCCTACATAACTAAACTTTTGTATCCTTTGACAACCATCTCTTCACTCAACCACCCACTGGTAACCACCATTCTACTCTCTGGTACCTTTAGATCATGCAGAATTAGCCTTTGTGATCCTGGCTTATTTCGCTTAAACTGACTTCCAGTTCCATCCACTGTGAGTCGAAGGGTTTCCTTATTTTGAAGGATGGACAGTATTCCATAGTGGGTATATACTACATTGTTTTCTTTTCAAATTCATTTCTTGATGGCACTTAGATTTTGTCTCTTGGCTCTTGTGGGTAATGTATAGCACATTTTAACTGAGGTCCATTTCATGGGATTGGTGAGAAGACTGGGTAGAGAGAGGTACAACCACAAACACAACCATAGGGTGTGGGTCCGGAGCAATCTATTTTGTAAACTTTGATATTAATAAAAAAGATAAGTGCATAAAATTAAATTAACTACACAATCATAGACTTATGTTTTCAGGTAGTTTTGAAAAAGCATATATGCTGATTAGGATATATGCATATATCTATCAATTTTCCAAAGCTCAGTATGACTCTAAATCAATATTACATATATATATATGATTGAACTCCAAAATAGCTTACTAATAAGAGAAAAACACATTTCACTCTTCTTTCAATAGTCCCATTAGCAGAATTAACATGACTTTCAATGAACTTATATAATCTTTTGTATAAAATTTCCTTTACAAACCAGAGTGAGACTAATACCATGTTCTTATACACTGATGAAAATGTTGGTTTTAGTTAATTCTCTATAAGCTAAATAATTTTCTATAAACTAAATAATTCAGAAAAATATATTACTCAGCATTACCAAAATAAGTTTATTATTCTCTAAGTGTTCTTAAGTGGGGTACTTTATTATTTTTAAACTTTATACATTTATTTTATTTATTGAAAGGTAATGAGACGGAGAGGGAGAGAGAAGAGTGGCTGATGGAGAAAGATGCCTCATCCACTATTCCATTTTCCAGTTCCTGCAACACCAGGGACAGGGCCAGTCTAAAACTAAGAGCCTGGTATTTTATCTAGGTCTCCCTTATGGTGACAGGGACTCAATCATTCGAGTCATCACTTGCTGCCTCCTATGAAACTGGAGCAGAGCTAGGACTTGAACCCAGGCACTCTGATATGGATGTGAGTGTTCCAGGCATCATTCTGACCACTAAGCTAAATGTGTGAACCTAACAGACATTTTTTACAAAGCATTTATTTTATATGCTTTACAATTCAACACATTGCGCTACCCTGTGGTATACAGAGATGTGTAAGTGGTGCTTTCCTTGATGAATAAACCACACATTCTGAATTTTATCACTCAAGCTAAGATTTATGAGTTTGATATGAAAATGAATGGGAGTTCATGTAGGTTGTAACAGAGAGATTCATAGTATCAGAAATAGAATGGTGCTCCACCCAGAATAATTTAGTTGCTATACCACCTACACTCTTTGTATCTGTCACCTAACAACTCAAGAATTTATATGCCATTGATTTAATACCTGTGCACTTCTTGGCTTGTCATCTGTACTTCAAATTATAATGAGTTCCATCTTTTTTGTGTTCACTGAGTGATTTAAACATGAAGTTCTTCGTAAACAACTGATTCCTACAGGTATGGGTCTAAGTTCACATAGAGATCAGGTTGCAATGCATCCTTACTTAAACAAAGAATTTGGAATAACCAATCTTGTTTAGCATCTTCCTTGAATAACTCCAGCAAAATAAGAGTGAGCTGCTCTCTGCAGTCAACCAAGAAGCCCATGCATTTCAGAAATACTCTGGAGTAATAGGAACTGAATGCATCAGAAATCACCCAACTGAGAATGCTTTAATATTTACCCAGATCAACTTTAATGCATGCTTCATATTTCCTCTCTTTGTGGATAACAATTATGTTACTCCTGGTGTCTAGTACAATATGACCTCCGTATTGAGGACTTCAGTAACTTACTTTAAGTAAGAAATAAATGATAAGTTAGTCTTAATGTGTGACCAATCCAGAGTTAATCCATCCCAAAGGACATCTAAAAGGCATTTGTTACATGATCTTTGAGAATAACCTCCTGTTACTTCAGAAAAGGGGAGAATGCCCCAAATATCTGGTGTATATTACACTGCCTACCATGATATCCACTCATTTAAACTGATTTCATGTAATATAGTCCAGATTAGGTGTTTGTGGTGCTACATTGGACCTCTCCACTACTTATTTATTAAAACTCTTCTCTGTAATTTTTAAAGGTTTAAGACTTCTTATCTATAAAGTATACAGATTTAAAAACCTATATACTATCAAAGAGAAGATCCAGTCAAGTGGGGGGCGTTTCTCATGGAGGGATTTTGATATAAGTATGGGACATTTAATGCTCTGGAGTTCATGGAAGCATTTTATGTTATGCTTCTTTATCTCCAAAGGCAAGCATTTGTGGCACAAATACTTGTGCATTTGTGTGTTATTTTTTTCTGTGAGAGTCTCTGCCATAGAAAATAGTTTTTGAGCAGTAGTAGTGGGAATAAAATCAAGTTGCAGCTGAGATTGGGATACACATTTCTGGTTCAAAGCAAATGATCATACAAGGTCTATCTGTGTGGTGGTATTACATCAATTTGTACATTTAAGGGAAAAATTAAACTTTTAATATACAACTCCCTGGGTTCTTTCCTGTGGCCAGTCTGAACTATAGGGATTTATCAAGGCTGCCTGTGGGAGTTTGGAGAATGGGTGTGTGATATATTTCAATGAATAACAAGTCTGCAGGTCCACATCGTAGTTCTGTAGAGAAGCTTTTAAGAGCAAGCTGCAGGGCTTTCTTCCTATGCCAGGGCTCCAGCAAGAAATTTAGGACAAGAAAAAGCTAGCCATGGAGAGAATTTCATGGATTTTCATTTCTGTCATGTTAATGTAAAATGAAACAAGTATATCAAAATAATGGGTATACACCAGGTGATGCAAACAGCATACTGTCCCACGGGCTACCCTAGAAACCTTTCAACTCCTTAAAAACTCCATCAGTAATATATTAAGAGGATATTTTCCAACTTGTATATTTCTCTAAAATACTATTTTTGGCTTTGGTTGTTTTGCTCTTGCTGTTGGTGTTGTTGATTTTCCCCCAACCTAAAAGTTTTTGCAAGGTTCTTACTGCTTACATACCTTTGCTGGTGTGGTAGAACCATACTTACTGTTCTTTGGTAGTTTGAGAATACACTATGCTGCAATATAATGTTTCTGAGAACAGAGACCCTTTTCCAGCTAGCAAGATTCTTTAAAAATTTTAGGGACATTTCCATCATCATATTGATACATTTTATGTACTTTGTCAAAATCAGGCAGGGATATTTCCATTTCTGCCTGCTCTTTCTCAGCCACCCCCTGGGTTTGCTTTGTTCCCTAAACTATCAACACTGAACAGTGTCTGAGCATGAGATAGGAATGGTCTAGTCACCTGGGAGTCTAAACCTCCTCCATTCATTTTCAAAACAGGATCACAAAAACTGTGCTACTGGTTGTTCCACATGAGGACTCGATTTCCTAGTTCTTAGATAATATTACAGACCATTTCTCTACATATTCAGCTGTCAGCTATTGTTACTTTTTACAATCCAGAAGAATATGCTAATTATACTGACACATAATGCAATATGCTTAAGAACATGCCACTCAAAAGTGTGGCCCTCCAGAGAATTCTACCTTCAAGAAACTTCATCTATAAGAAAATATCTCCTTTGAGATAAAGGCAATTCTTTTGTAATAACAGAGGGGAAGGCTAAAATGTGATTTATAGCACACCATCACACACTACAGTGTGATTTAACTGTTGTATGAAAACATATAGATTTAGGCTTAACTTAAACAGATCACACACACACACACACAGAAAATACTAGATGACTTCTAATTATAAAAGTTCTCTAAGAAATTACGACGTAAATGCATAGACTGCAAAGAAAGCTATTGTTATTTACTGTTAAGTATTAATAATCTAATTTCTATATAAATCTGTAATTTTCCACATATTAAGTAAAAGAACTAAAATGGCTTTGTGGATATTTTTATAATAATATTTTCTGTTATAAAAAAGGCACTGCCAGACACCACCATCTGTCGTGTAGACTGACAGTGTACAAATCTGATGTCTTCCTGTGACTCCCTATCTTATATAATTGGAGGTTTCAGCATAGACTGATGCCTCATTCCCACCTAAAGACAACCCAAGCTTGAGTTTGCAGGGATATTTTAATCATTTCTCTGCTATGTGCTGATAAGACCAGCACTCTGTATAGTTAAAAGCTGTAAATGTGTCTATTGAGAGAGTGTTAAAAATTCTCCTCTGAGCTTCTGGCCATCATCCAGAATTATTACCATAATACCTTCTAAAATGAGACAGAAAACATAATGCATTATAATTGATAAATGTTTCATTTGTACTTACTTTATTTTGAAAATTTGAAATGCTCAAAATGTCTTGGCTATATCAACATGAGGAGAGATGCATTTTGTTTTTTTTTTTTATTTTTGATGAGAAGAAACTTGTCACTGAAAGCTGTTTAGGTTAAGGTTTGAATGCTTGCCTGCTGTAGCTTAAAAAAAGTTCAAGGACATTAAAGGTATTATATTAACTGAGATGTGTGTTTGTCTTTTGTGTGTGTATATCGGTATGTGTATGTCTGTGTGTGTGTGTGTGTATGTCTCTCTGTGTATGATTGTTTATCTGTATATCTTTGTGTATCTGCGTGTGTGCAGGAGTACATGTAATTGTCAGAGACCTAGTCAATGTCTTTAGATTATTAAATGACTTCTGTAGTTATTTATTTAAAACATAACACCTTCAATAAAAGAGAAATCATAGTTACAACTGTTAATTGGAGATAATGTCTGTGTAACTGAGCTTTGTCAAAGGGTAATGACCCCCTGCTGTGAAGCCCTGGAAAAGTTGTCAGGAAGCCAACCCATTTGTTTCCAAAGCAGAGGCACAGGTTCTTTGACATGGTTCCATTAAAATGACTTTATTTTGTTGCACTCTCTAAAAGAAGCCTAACCATTCTGGACACTATCATCAATGCATTTCTGTCATACTTCCTCCAAATACATTTTTGGGTTGGATTTTTGTTCCTATTGTATGTGCCATTTAGCACCTTTGCTGCTGTTGAGTGGCTGATTCATGAAATACAGAGTTAGTCCCATTAATTCTAGGAAATGCCAAAAGTATTGAACATACTATTAAGGTATGCCATGCAACCCAATATCATAATCAATGCTCTGTACTTCATCTTGGCTGAAAAATAGCCGTCATTTATTAAATTTTTTTCTTATTTGTGAGGTGGAGAGACAGAAACAAGAGAGAGACAGAGAGTTCCTATTCATTGGTTCACTCCTCAAATTTTCTCAAGTGCAGTAGGGCACGGGTGCAGGAAGAGGCCAAACTTGGAAGCTGAGAACTCAATCCAGATCTCCCACATGGATTGTGTGAACCCGATTACTTGAGCCATCACTTCTGCTTTCCACGGTATTATCAGGAAGCTGCAATCAGGAGTATGAGCCATGTAATAGACTCAGTTATTTCCATGTGGGACACATGCATTTTAACTTGTGCCTTAACCAGTAGGCAAGGTGTCCATTATGCTAGGAAAATTACAAAGAAATAGAAGAAATAGTGGAAAGTCTTCCTTCTCTTCCTTTCCCCAGTCCTTACACACATCATTTGATCTAATGCCTTAAATGGCATTTGGGTAATCTATAAAATTTTACTTTTAATAGAGTTCTTTTGGGATGACTGAGAATTTTATCAATAGAAATGAAAGATCTAAGAGTTAATCTAAAGGATCATATGGCTGTGCAACCTTAGTTGGGGAAAGAGGAGACATTAAATGTTAAAGTATGTATAATGTGACGATTGGAGCTTGGGGGTGCTGAAAACCAACTTTGCCTGTCTCAGTGCCCTTCAGAAAAGCTTAGTGGTGCCACTGAACCGATTGTATCACAATAGTGGAGATGGACAATGGCAGCAATTCTAACTCTGGCTTCAGGGAAACACTTTTATCATATTTTGAAGATATCAATGTTATTTTTCTGTTCCAATCTCTGTGCTTTTGATGAAATTGTTTTAGAATAGGACCTTGGTATCAACATTAATTTTGGGAAGTCTGAAAAATTTCATGGAAAATGGATATTATGAAAAAAATTTTGCATGCATATCAATTTTTTGTACCAAAATATATTTATCTTTTAATTCCACTTTAATTTTTGAAGTCCTTTCTTACACATATGTTTAAGTTCCCCAACTGCTTCTAGCACATAAGTAATTTTCCAACTTGAGTGTGTCTCAGAGTCACATGGAGGACATGTAGGGACAATGTGCTCTACTCCACACCTGCAACAGAGTTCTTCTGACCCAGCAAGTCTCAGGAGGAGCCAGAGCATTTGCATCAATAATACATTTCCAGGTGACACTAATATTGTACCTGACTATGTAGGAAGCCTAATTTTTCTTGTCTTCAAAGGCTTCCATTTATCTGCAAATATCAGGGTTTCATTCTTTTTCTTTTAAGTAACACAATTTCATGCATACAAATCTGGGAACATGGTGATTCTTCCCCCTCTATGTCCCTCCCACCCATACACCCCCCCTTCTTCATCTTCCCTCTTCCTTTCCAATTCTTATTTTTTACAGAGAACAATTTTCAATTAATTTTATACTCATAAGATTAACCCTATACTAAGAAGAGAGTTCACTGAATAGTATGAAGAAAAAAAGAAAAAGAAAAAAACAAGCAAACAAGTAAAACATTGTTCCTTGACAGTCAAGACAAGGGCTGTTCAAAATCATTGCATCTCAAAATGTCAATTTTGCTTCTATAGATTATATCTTAAGTATGCTATTAGTTATCATAGATCTTTTTATTTGTCTTTTTGTGACTGGCTTATGTCATTAAGTGTAATGATTTCAAGTTGCATCCATTTTGTTGCAAATTACAGGATTTCATTTTTTACTGTTATGTAGTATTCCATAGTGTAAATATATCATAATTTATTTATCCAGTCTTCAGTTGATGGACACCTGTACTGATTCCTTATCTTAGCCATTGTAAATTGAGCTGAAATGACCATGGGGATACAGATCACTCTCTCATCTGCTGATTTCATTTCCTTTGGATAAATTCTTGAGAGTGAGATGGCTGGGTCACATGGAAAGTGTGTATTGAAATCAGCTTTCTGAGATATCTCCAAACTGTTTTCCACAGTGTCTGTACTAGTTTACATTCCTACCAACACTGGAATAAGGTAATCTTCTCCCAATATCCTCCTCAGCTTTTGTTGTTCCTTGATTTCTGTATGAAAACCATTCTAATGGAGGGGAGTCAAAACATTATTGTGGTTTTGATTTGCATTTCATTGATGGCTAGTGATCTTGAGTATCTTTTTATATGTCTATTGTCCATTTTAATTTCTTCTCTTGAAAAATATCTGTCCAGGTCTTTTGCCCTTTTCTTGACGAGGTTGTTTGCTTTGTAGTTGTTGAGTTTCCTGAATTCTTTGTAGTTTCTGGATGTTAATCCTTTATCAGTTGCATAGTTTGAAAATATTTTCTCCCATTCTATTAGTTGCCTCTTAACTGTGCTGAGTGTTTCCTTTGCAGCACAGAAGCTTCTCAGTTTGATGTAATCCTATTTCTTAATTTTGGCTTTGATGGACTGTGCTTCTGGGATCTTTTCCAAGAAGTCTTCCCCTATGCCAATGCCTTGTAGGGTTTCCCTAATATTGCCTAGTAATTTTATAGCATTACATCATATATTTAGGTCTGTGGTCCATTGTGAGTGGATTTTTATGTAAGGTATAAGGTAGAGGTTCTGTTTCATACTTCTGCATATGGAAATCCAGTTTCCCAGCACCATTTGTTGAAGAGACTGCCTTGTCTCTATTGGTTGATCTTCTCTCCTTTGCCAAAGATAAGTTGGTTGTAGATGCATGAATTAATTTCTGGAGGTTCTATTCTGCTTTATTAGTCTACATGTCTGTTTTTGTACCAGTACCAGGTTGTTTTGATTATAACTTCCTTGAGGTATGTCTTGAGAACTGGTATTGTGATGCCTCCAGGTTTGTTTTTATTGTTTAAGATTGCGTTAGCTATTCAAGGTCTCTTGTGTTTCCATATGAAGTTTAACTTCACTTTTTCTAGGTTTCAGAAGAATGTTATTGGTATTTTAATTGGTATAGCATTGAATCTGTAAACTGTTTTCAGTTGTGTGGACATTTTGATGATGTTGATTCTCCCAATACATGAACATGGAAGATTTTTCCACTTTTTTATGCCTTCTATTTCTTTCTTTAATGTTTTGTAATTTTCATCATTGAGATCTTTGATATTCCTGGTTAAACTTACCCCAAGATGTTTAAATCTTTCTGTGGCTATTGTGAACGGGCTTGATCATAGGAGTTCTTTCTCAGCTATGGCATTGTCTGTGTAAATAAAGGCTATTCATTTTTGTGTTGATTTTATATCCTGCTACTTTTCCAAACTCTTTTATGAGTCCCAGTAGTCTCTTCACAGAGTCTTTTACGTTCCCTAGACATAGAATCATGTCATCAGCAAATAGGGATAGTTTGACTTCCTCTTTCCCTATTTGTATCTCTTTGATTTCTTTTTCTTGCTTGATGGCTCTGGATAAAAGTTTCAGGATTATATTAAATAGCAATGGTAAAAGTGGGCATGCTTGTTAGTTCTGGATCTTAATGGGAATGACTTCAAATTTTCCCCATTCAGTAAGATATGGGTTTGTTATAATTTGCTTTGAGGGGCCGATGATGTGGCTCACTTGCTTAATCCTCTACCTGAGGCACCGGCATCCCATATGGATGCTGGGTTCTAGTCCCGGTTGCTCCTCTTCTAGTCCAGCTCTCTGCTGTGGTCCGGGAAAGCAGTGGAGGATGGCCCAAGTGCTTGGGCCCCTGCACCTGCATGGGAGACCGGGAAGAAGCACCTGGCTCCTGGCTTAGGATCAGCACGGCACCAGCCATAGTGGCCATTTGGGGAGTAAACCACTGGAAGGAAGACCTTTTTCCTCTCTCTCGCTGTCTACAACTCTACCTGTCAAATAAATAAATTAAAAAAAAAATTTGCTTTGATTATCTTGAGTAATGTTCCTCCTATACCCAATTTGCATAAGGTTTTCATAATCAGAGGGTGTTGATTTTTGCCAAATGCCTTCTCTGTATCTATTGAGATAAATATATCATTTTTGTTCTTCAGTTTGTTAATGTGATATATCACATTTTTGATTTTTTAGATGTTGAACTATCCCTGCATACCAGGGATAAATCCCACTTGTTCTGGGTGACTTATCTTTCTGAAGTGTTGTTGGATTCTATTGGCTGGTATTTTGTTGAGTATTTTTGCATCTATGTTCATCAGGGATGTTGGTCTATAATTCTATTTCTCTGTTTTATCCTTTTCTGGCTTAGGAAGTAAGGTGATGCAGGATTCACAGAAGGAGTTTGAGGGGATTCCCTCCATTTCAATTTTTTTAAATAGCTTGAGAAGAATTGGAATGAGTTCTTGTTTAAGTGTCTGGTAGAATTCAGCAGTGAAGCCATCAGAACCTGGGCTTTCCTTTGTTGGAAGGGTCTTTATTACTGATTCAATCTCCATCATGGTTATTGATCTGTTTAGGTGTTTTATGTCTTCTTGACTCAATTTAGGTAGGTTGTATGTGTCCAGGAATCTATCCATTTCTTCTAGGTTCCCCAGTTTGCTAGCATACAGTTTTTTTTTTAAGATTTTTTTAATTTATTTATTCGAAAGTCAGAGAGTTACACACAGAGAAGAGAGGCAGAGAGAGAGAGAGATCTTCCATCCAATGGTTCACTTCCTAACTGGCCGCAATGGCTGGAGCTGCGCTGATCCGAAGCCAGGTGCCAGGAGCTTCTTCTGGGTCTCCCATGTGGGTGCAGGGGCCCAAAGACTTGGGCCATATTATACTGCTTTCCCAGGCACAGCAGAGAGCTGGATCAGAAGAGGAGCAGCCGGGATTAGAACCGTAGCCCATATGGGATGCTGACGCTTCAGGCCAGGGCATTAACCTGCTGCACCACAGTGCCAGCCCCAGCATGCAGTTTTTTTTTGTATTAATTCCAGATGATTATTTTTATTTCTGTGGTATCTGTTGTTATATTTCCTTTTTCATCTTATTGATTTTGGTCACACCTTTTTTTGTTTGTTTCATTGGGCCAATGGTGCATCAATTTTGTTTATTTTTCAGAAACCAATTCATCATTTTGGTGACTTTTGTATTTTTTGTTTCAATTTTCCTTATTTCTTCTCTAATTTTAATTATTTCTTTCCTCTTACTAATTTGGGGTTTGGTTTGTTATTTATGTCTTAAGTCCTTAAATGCATTGAGAGCTCATTTGTTTGGTGGCTTTCCAGTTTCTTGATGTAGGCTCCAATTGCTATAAACTTCCCTCTTAACACTGCTTTTGCTGTATCCCATGTTTTAGTATGATGTATTGTCATCTTTATTTTCTTCAAGAATTTTTTTTTTCTCTTTTGATTTTTTTCTATGACCAACTGTTCGTTTAGGAGCATGTTGTTCAGTCTCCATGTGTTTGCATATATTTTTGAGATTCTTAAGTTGTTTGTTTTGAGCTTTAGTCCATTGTGATCAGAGAAAGTGCTGTCATGATTTTGATTTTTTTTTGCTTGTTTGTTTTCTGAGACTTGCTTTATGGCCTAGTAGATGGTCTATCCTAGAGAAAATTCCATGCACTGCTGAGATTAATGTGTATTCTGCAACTTTGGTATAAAAAGTTCTGTGTATATCAAGTAGGTCCATTTGTTCCATAGTGTCAATTATCTCTGTTATTTCTTTGTTGATTTTCTGTCCATAGAATTTAACAACATATCAGAAAGATTATTTACCTGGACCAAGTGAGTCTGAACTTAGAATGGTTATTACCAGAGGCTTCATAGGGTGAAAGGAAGGGAGACAGAGAAGGTGGGATAAGAGATGGAGAATAAGAGTTAGTAGGCTCCCAAATCGCAAAGGATAAGAATGTAAGTCTTGCCCAGTTTGATTAATTTATATGTCTGCATATATTGAAGTATTTCATTTCACTTCATGAAAATATTCAAGGAGTACATGTTATTCAAAACTGTAAATAATAAAGAGGCATAAGTAGAAGGCTATTTAAATGACGTCATATAAATCCATTCTTCATTCCTGATGACTTTCAAAGGAAGAAGAGGGAAGAGCAAACAGCATCATTGAGGATGACTAGAAATAAAGTTTGGTTGGGTTTTCCCAGTGTATATCCCATTTTTGTGGTATTCTTTCCATTGATTTCATATTCATTTCAGACTTTCTATTCCTTTGGTTTACTTAGAATATTTTTAATCCTAAACACATAACTTTTTAAAAAACAAGATTTTTCAGTGTATACTCATAGAACATTTACTAATCAACAGGACCCCATCATAGGTATGCATAGTATCTCACTTAATTTTCACTTTGCTTTATTATGATCCACATTTTTCTTTTAAGGTAACATAGCTAACAGGTGCTTGAATTGTAATTGGTATATAGGCAAACTGACTCCAGTGCTTGAGTTATCAATAATTTATCTTTCCTGCCTCTGCATACATAACTATTTACAAATATATTCTCATAACTGTGTGGGGGTAGATGTGTCGCTGGTTATTATTGAATTATTTCTGATGACAGAATGGTGATGAAACAGCTTCCATTTATTGAGTGCCTACTTAGGCCATGCCAGTATTATGCACTATTATTACATTCCCAAAGGATTAAATGATGACACAAATGGTGAAATCAGTGTTTGAACTCAGGCCTCCTCTAGAGTTCTCATATTCTCCCCCTAAAATGAGTTACTCAGTTTCCTTATAACACTTCAGCTTCTGGTTCAAATTTCGGAGAAAATTTAACTGCACTTTCAGAAACATCTCCGTTAATTCTGGTAAATTCAATTTTTGCCTGAGAATGTCTAGTATAATTTCTGTTACTGACAATTTAAAAAGCCTTGACCAAAGTGGCGCTCACGCTGGTTTGTGAACATAAGGTTCCTATGGCTTGGAGATGTGAAAAGTTTGAATTATTTAACTAAAACCAACCAGCCAATCTATGAACCATAGGGGCATGAAAGTCGCTGGGTCTACTGATGGCTTTCAGGCTTGTTTTCTTTCTGCTACAACAATCTACTCCTCTCTTCTGGTTTTGTGCCTTTTCTTAGATCCCTTGTCAGAGGAGGCGTGAGAAGACCACAGTGCAGACCATAAATCCTTAAAATTTGTTTCCACACAGCATTTCTGAGAACTGGTCCAATTAGTTTTATGAGCAGATAGAGGCAAGGGTAGCTGCTAGTGCATTTCAAGAGCTGCTTGTAGCCCTCCAGGAACCATTGTCTGGACCTCGCATGGTTGTTGTTAGAGATAAATGAGATAAAAGATGCAAAGTGCCTGGCACAGGGGAAGCACACGGCTCAATAAATGGTAGCTATTACTGGTAGTCTCCTGATGGCAACAGGAGCAGGCAAAGTGAACGGGCGAGCAGATCTCAACACTAATGACTCAGATGACTCCCAGCTTTCAAAGATGTCATTTGAGTCCCAGTAAGCATTTGGCTTGTATGTAAAGGAAAATGAACATTTAAAAAACCTAATATCAGTCATTTTCACATTCTTTTGTCTATAAGATTTATCAAATCAGATCAACAAGTTCAACTCAATTCCACTTTCACATTCTGAGTGTATTTTAAAGTACAGGGTTGTGCAGGTTCACATTAAAGATAGCTGTTTCCAGGAATTTAGTACCAAGAAACATTTGCACAAACACTTGGAGGGGTGGGACTATATAAAAACTGCAAAGGCATAGAAGAGAGATTTATTTTTCTATTTGTAAGTTTGTCATTCCTGCCTTTCTTCTTATAGCTATTCTCTCTCTCTGTTGCTAGACAAATTAACTTCTTAATTTCTTTATTGAAAATAATTCATTCAAAAATTGGGGACACATTTTATGAGCTACTGGATTGTATAGGTAAATTTAAGATAAGTCATTTACAACAGTAAGTACTACTTACCTGCAACTGCTTGCATCACACTGCTTTACTTGCTTGATATTGATATTTGCTACATTTTTAAGGTTAGGCCTAATTATGTTCTTGAATTTAAATAATTCATCTGCTCATCAGATGCACACGTCCAACTGAAGTCGACTGCCTGTGAATCCCCCTGGTGAATGGCAGTCCTTACAAAATGCTTGTTATTGATTTTAGCTAAAAATCATGTCATTTCCCTATATTGTTTACACTTTGACCTTTATTGTGTCACCTATTTATCTTGATCATACTGTTGTGCATCTTCATGCTTGAGACTCACAGTTTCTAACATGGGTTCAATGTGTAACCTCTTTACAAAAATTTAGATGTTACAAATCCACCTCAGAGAAAATTTGAAAAAGTAGGGCAAATATTAAACGTACATTTATGAATCTAACTATTATTATGTTTTAGTGCACTTTATTCCAATTATTTACAAAGGCTTAAAAAATGTACTCAACACCAAGCAGATCCACATATTTTGTTTCAAGAAGTACTTATTTCAAGGAACGGTTTTTATTCTTCAAAAGTCTTTACATTTAATACTGTAAAAACAGCCAGATATTTTATCCAGTGGATCAGTGATGATGTTCTAAAACTCTTCCCTAGTATAACAAGTTGGATTGCTTCTTATTTTCTTAGTGCAATGCTATGCCTTAGTGTATTTAAATTTTTCTGTACTTTGGCTAGCTTCCTTTGGCTGATTCCTGGGACTGGGAATGTATTTGATAATATATTTGGCAACTTGCTTTCTATAAGAATTGTGCTAATATTTGTTGTCATCAGGAATAAAAGGGAGAGTGAATTCATTGCATTTCTCCTAGCACTGTGGACATTTATTTACTTACTTAGTTTTTTTTTGTCCCATATGTCAGATGATATTCATTTCAGCTTACATTTTCTGGCTACTAAAATGTTTGAATATTTCAAAATATATATTTGATAACAATTTTTGAAATGTTGATTACATGTTTAAGCTTTGACCATTGACCTTTCATATTTTTAATGAGTTCTCTAACAGAGGATTGAATATTTTGTTTATACACTTAAAAGTCTAACCAAGTTTTTATTGCAAAATCATATTTGCTGAAAAAACAATCAGATAGTTGAAGCTTTTTGTTTTTTACATTCACATTTTGAAATTTATAGTAACATTTATTGATATTTTCCTTTGTGTATTCTTTACATATGCAAAGCATAGACACCAGTCATCAGAGGTATGATAAATACCCATATAATTTTCCTCATGTTTTGCTTTGACTTACCCAGTGATCAAGCTTTTTCATGTAGCTGGAATTTGTTTCTGCACATGGCATGAGGTGAGTATATTTGAGTTTTAAATAATTTATTATGCTGTGACCCAGCTGCCTGATTTCCTTTAGAAGTTGCCAAGTGCCCAGTGAAGGAAGAATGCTCTTATATTTTGTGTTCGTTGAGATAACATCTGCTACTTCATTAAGTATGCCAAAATCTTTTAATGAGAAAGTCATGCATTACTTAAGGTTGCATGCAAAAAGTTGAATTAATTCTTTAAGATTAGAGAGATTTAATTTAATAAAGTATTAATTCGATGTTCTTCATGTTGCATTACTTATCGCAAGAGTACACCTTAGCAAAATAATGTAGGTACTTTTTTATTTTCAGAAGCATTTCAGCCTACAAATGTTAATGAACAACTTTAATCTTTTATGCAAACTTGGATATAAAATCTGACTTTGAATTTTATCTCAGAGACTGATGAGCAGTGCAATCCTGTGCCAAGTTCAAACTTCTGAGTCTCTGTTTTCTCTGTAGGCAATGGGGGTAAACATTGTTAAAACACCAGATGACCTGATAAACAAGAGAAATCATGATGGTGTTATTTTCTTTCCATTTTTAAATGGTAGAATCTGGTGACCATCTGAACTGGTGAAAGATGATTAACGTTCCTGGAAATATCCATACCGCCAAGTTTTGACCTTGAAATAAGTCTCATCTAAAATTTGAATACAGTTATTTCTGATCTTCAGGGAATTTAAACAACATATTGAAATTATATTGCTGTTACTATGTTGTACACTCTCTAAGCTTTCCTATGTTCGACTACATGCTAAGAAGAGATAATTCATTTCAAAACTTCCCCAGGGCAGAAATAATGGTAAGCGTTTGAGCTTCAAAGGATGTGACTCCTCAGATGAGGGCTGAGGGCTGAGTAAAAGTAAATAGAAAGAAAGAGAGTAGTAATTAAATAAAATATGAAGCTCAAATATGTAATTATAATATTTGCCTTCAATTCTACCTGGCATTTTTATTTAGCTTTCTAAATGCTATATATTTGAGAGATGTGATAAGGACTCCTGTAATAATCTATACTACTTATCACTCATAATAGCTGACACACTTAATATAACTATACTATCACATATTTCTCATGGTCCAGTTATCTTTTTTTTATAATTTGTAGCCTCTTAAACTGGGCACTATATAGGAGAGTTTAAGTTCAAGAGTTTAATGCCCTGGAGTTGAAGGATGCCCAGGTCAGAACCACAGATCTTGCTGGCTCTTCACTCAGCCCAGCTTCCAAATTAACCATTGCTGTGGAAGGGACAGCCAAGTAGGGTCAACATTACCAGCAGAACTGTTAATTTCCTGTTAGAGATGCCACCTACCTTTACCTGGCCAGCTCTCCTCCCAGGCCAGCTAAGTAATGGAAGTCAACAGGGTGCCTTCCCAAGGAGGTTCACACCTCCCTTAGGATGTATCCCATGTGAAGAGATAGATAGGTCTGGGCCTCATAACTGACAAATCCTTAAAGCCAACCTGGTTATTATCAGGCCCCTTCTGTCATGTTCTATTTGCCTTTCAATAAGAAAACTTATTTGTGTTTAGACAGCAGCTTTCTTAGGTCCTCTAATAATGACTCTGTCCTTTGTTCTGGACCTTGTCTAGCCCACTTGGGCCTCATTCCTTTGTAATCATAGCCTCTACTGTAAAATCAATGGCTCTACTCCCGATGTGCGTGTACTGATGGATCTCTTCCCCACTTAATGTTTTATGATTGTTCAGCATTTGTCTACAGACAAACCCCTCTACCTGCCAGAGACAAGTGGTCCTCTCTCTCAGCCTTGGTTGGGATCAGTTTCAAACCACATCCATCAAACAATCTCCATAAGGGTCCAGAGACCCCCTTCTATTTCCTCTCCTTTATGAAATCCTCTCATTGCTTGGTTAACATCACTCTTAGGATCATTAGTTGCTATTCTCACCCTGTCTTTTATACTACTATGGATGTTTAAGTGTTTACAGTAGGTGATAACGGAACAAACCAAGGCCTTCAGCAACCAAGTGGTCAACCAAATGCTGCTACAGGGATATACTTGGCTCCCCACCCAGGAGACAGCGGCTTAAGACATCACCCCATGTCAGCAGGAAGTAGCTCTAAAGGCAGATCATCATCCCTCTACCCTTCCTGGACTTTTGGGGCTAATGAGAGCCCATACAACTCTTAGTTTATAAAAAAAACAAAAGGGGGGAAATGTTAGTAAAATGGCACAGTCATATCTATGGTGTGATCTACACTTTGACACCATCCTAGGCTCTAGCCCCTGCCACCATGGCTAGAAACCAGGTGACCCCATAGCCCAACCACAGGTGTTCAGCTCCACCCCCATCCTAGTGGGATTTGCTGATCTTACCTCTCTGCCCCCCCGCCCAAAGTTTTAAGAGGACCTGTTCCTGAACATGTGGCACTCTCTCTCTCTCTGTTTTTAACCTTTCTCTCGCTCTCTCTCCTAATCTCTCTCTTATGCTAACATTCTCCCTCTTTTCCCTCTTCGCCCCTTCCCTCTGGTCTATTGGGTTTCCCTATCAATAAACCTTTTCCCTTAAAAAGATTTAGATCTTGAACTTCTCTACACTGATCCAAATGATTACAAGGAATCACTATAAGTGCTTTACAAATACAGAATTCAGTACTCATATTTACATTGTAGCATATATTACCTTTGTAGCATAAGATTATAATTATTATTCTCAAAAATATTATGGGACGTTGCTATAGGCCATATTGCTGTAGAAATTTGGATGAAGATTTGACAGGCTGGGTATTGGGGGTAGAAAAGAACATAAGGTAGGGGCTGGTGCTGTGCCACAATTGGTTAAACTGCTATCTGTAACACAGGCATCCAATATAGGCATTGGTTCATGTCCCAGATGCTCCACTTCTGATCCAGCACACTGCTAATATGTCTGGGAAAGCAGAGGAAGATGATCCAAGTCCTTGGAGTCCTGAACCTCCATGGTAGACCTGGATGAAGCTCCCAGCTCCTGGCTTTTACCTGGCCCAGCCCCAGATGTTGTGTCCAGTTGGGGAATAAACTAGTTGATTAAAGATCTCTCTCTCTCTCTCTCTCTCTCTCTCTCTCTCTCTCTCATTGTATCTCTCTGTAACCTTACCTTTTAAATAAAAAAAAATAAGTCTTAAAAAAATATACAACAGAGGAAGCTTGAAAAACAACAAGGCAAATGAGATGAGTTAGCTCAGTCATTTAAAAGGAAGATCCTAAGATAAGGATTATGGTAGTAGAATTGTATTTGAAAACTGCAAGTTCATTGAAGTCAGGAGAAAAAACAGAAGCTAGGCCAGGAAATTTGTAGAGCAATTTAATGCCTTGTGTTCCAACATTTGTCACTATTGCATGAGTTACTAAGAAATACTGCAGGTGGTTTAGCAGGTGTGTTCATTCAATACACAGATTTTCGAGAAGTGTGAAAAGAATGAATCACACCTTGTGGAGAGAAATTAGAAAAAAATATATTTCCCTAGATACCCCTCCCCATCTCAAAATCCTTATTGGTCAAATCCCATGGAGAGTTCTTAACCCCAAACAATTGCATTGCATCAGCTGGCCCCTCAGGACCACTCAGGGAAAGAGATCCTCTGTACTAGGGCATACTTTTTTTATTTTATTTTATTTTATTTTATTTTATTTTATTTTATTTTATTTTTGACAGGCAGAGTGGACAGTGAGAGACAAAGAGAAAGGTCTTCCTTTTGCCGTTGGTTCACCCTCCAATGGCCTCCGCGGTAGGCGCGCTGCGGCTGGCGCACCGAGCTGATCCGATGGCAGGAGCCAGGTGCTTATCCTGGTCTCCCATGGGGTGCAGGGCCCAAGGACTTGGGCCATCCTCCTCTGTACTCCCTGGCCACAGCAGAGAGCTGGCCTGGAAGAGGGGCAACCGGGACAGGATCAGTGCCCCGACCGGGACTAGAACCCGGTGTGCCGGCGCCGCAAGGCGGAGGATTAACCTAGTGAGCCGCGGCGCCGGCCTGACTAGGGCACACTTTTTAATTTTTTTAAAAATGTTTATAAGATGAGCAAATTTCATGTATTTGATATATACAGATGTAAGACCATAATGATATTTCTCACCCTATCCTCCCTCCCACCCTTAGGGATGTTGTTAATAACATAAGTTCAGGGGTTAGCTCTGTGGCATTGAAGGCTAAGCCACCACCTGCACTGATGACATCTCATATGGGAGCCAGTTTGAACCCCAGCTACTTCACTTCTGATGCAGCTCCTTGCTAACATGCCTAAGAAAGCAGTGGAAGATGGTCCAAGTACTGGGGCTCGTGCATCCATGTGGGAGACCAGGAAGAAGCTTCTGGTTCCTTGCTTCGATTTTCTTACTTATAAAATTGGTAAGAGACTTCCTTAAATCATTGAGGTGTTTCTAGGATCATACAAAATGATCAATGTCTATCCTTTCAAAATGTAAATTATAATTTTTAGAAATGTAAAACACTTCTTTTCCTTGACTTCTTCATATTAATTCTAACACATCTAAAAAAATCAGTAAAGCTTAATTTCATAACACTTAATATAAATAAAAATATTGTGGAAAATATGCAGATAACTTTTTTTCATTTTAGTCATCAGTGGCATTGTGAAATTATCATCTTGGCCCAACTTTAAAATATTAACCAGGTACCTTATAATTACTTGTCAATGTGCTTGCTATATGCTTTACTTAAAGTAATTTGATGAAGGGCTTTTGCTAATTCTAATACTGAATTTCATGCCTTATATTAAAGTCTATAAACAAAAATTACAAAAAAGTACTTAAGTTATTGCATTGTTTTAATACTGTGATTGAATAGCATTTGTATTTGAGATTTGTAAGCAGCAAATTTAAGTGATGTGCTCATGAAAATGAAATATTAAAAACAGCTTATGAAAATCTCCCATCTGGCAGTTACAATTGATCAGAAATCTACTCTTCAGCATTATTTTTAAAATAGCATGAGTTTTTAATTAAAACAGGTCATTCGATTTATTAATGGAAGTAAAACATCCCCACTGATCAGGTTTAACTTGAAAGAGTGGTTTTCTAAAACCATTTTATGGATTGAATGATACAGTTTTCAATAAAGAAGAGTTATAAAAGATGTCATACATTTATTTGCTATCAATCTTTTTTGTGTTCTCTGTAATTTTCAAATTTAACTGTGAAGATATTTCTACTTGCTTAAGAATGTTTGATAAATTCATGATCTTGTATTATTACTTTATTTAAAAGCTGAACTAGCTACAAAGGATCTAACACAATACTCTTTTATAAACTGTATTAATGAAAGGAACACTTTATATAAGTTAAATTAAACAAAGTTGGCATAGGCAAAAAATAAACAGATTATTAAGCTTAAAATTGCTCACTTAAAAATAAAATATGTTAAACATTTTACCTAAAAATGCTCAAAGGCTGATTCAGTTGCTATTTTCATTACATACATTGTGTCATTTAGTACTTTAAAAAGCCCCATTCTTCAGGAAAGAATGTTTCAGTTCAGGGAGTTGCACTCCAGCTCATAGGCACCTCAGCACTGCTCCACTAAGGAACCTAAGACCCCTGCTTGTCCTGGCTGGGGTGGAGGTGGGGGTGGAAGGCTTCTAAGGTAGCTCTTTCCTGGAAGCCCTGCACCTGAATCATTTGCTGCTATAATTCCAAGACATAGTTACTTGTCAAAGTAAATTATTAAAACTACAAATTGATAAATTATGAAAATAGTAAACCACAGATTCTTTGACATGTTAACGATTTGGGTAAAAGCTACTTTCTCTGATTTTCACACTGGCTAGCCATCATGCCAAATTGTTAGATCACAAAGTTGGTGGTTTCTTCATGTGTTTTGCTACATGATATTATTGCTTATGTATTAAATGTGATTTTTCTTATTGCAAGTAAAATCTTAAAATTCATAGAAAGGACATTTGTGATTAAGCCCTCTAGATTTTTGGCTGTGAGTGAGCAGACTTGGAAGATGTTTCTAGTACACACTTAGTGGGTGATAGAAACACACAAATTCACCCATAATTGAAAGCCAGTGGATTTATTTATGAATCCTATTATTGAATATATATATATATGTGTTATATATTATATATGATGAATATAATTATTCCTAAAATTTGAGTTAATTCAGAAGACATGTGCTTTATGTTTTTCTATTGCTTTAGACTCTTATTTTCATTTTATAAGTTTTGGAATAAAGGTGTTTGGAGGATCTTTCAGGTTAAGCCTGTCTCTTCCACCAGTACCTTATATACACATGAATACTCTCTCTTGTTCAAGTTTTTAAAGTCAGGTTCTCCAACATGAGAATGGAGGAGTGGGAGGGTGAAGATCGATAGCACCAGCAGCTCAGCTCTGTCTCTTTGTGAAACCATGAACCCTAAGTGTTGTTTTTCAGCCTATACATGATGATTTGTATCTCCGTTTGTAATGCTGACTTATGTCTTTATTAGTTTACCAATAGCATTGTACAAAATTATCTTTATTTTCAGTCTAAGCATTCTATCTCTACTTCTGTCTCTCACCTTTTCAACAAATAAGTCGTATGAACACTGATGTAAGTTTCTTTCCAAATGAATTCCTTAATGTTGAGTTTTTAGTTATTTATTTACAGATGCTCTGAGTTTTAACAAAAATAATTTATTGGAATTGTAAACATGCATGCAAAACACCATGAATTTCAAACGTGTAAGGAAGTCAAGGAAAAGAGAAAATAAAAAGAGAAAAGCAAAATTAAGCCAGGGGTGAGATTAGTACATAAAATATTTGCCCTAATGTCCTATATACTTGCTAAAAGTAGATCACTTATTTGACTCCAAGCTTTCTAGAAACCAATCAAAAGAAGGAAATATGATAAACATCTCTAAGGTAAAAGGAAATGAGTTGTTTTGAAGAAGTATATTAATTATTCATGAAACCAAGGTCAGGGAACAAATTTTTTATATTTGTATTTCGTGAGAAAGAAAAAATTAAAAACATATTTATCACAGAGTAAGAAGTTTCATAGACTAGTCTTGTATAACCTTCTTAAATATTGGAAGATATTATCTTGCTGTGATACAATGCAGCAAACAGCATTTCCACATGAGGGGAACAAGTATAATATGTGATCCAGCCATTCCCTCCACCCATTCCCAGAGGGTCCAGCTGGAGCAAGGAGAGATTCCAGAATACCTATAAAAGTGAGCAGTAACACTGGCCATCAAATGGCCTCAAAGCTGTAACTTAGCCTACTTTAAATATTTCACTTAAGTTCACATTCCCCTGATGCTTTTTGAAAACTGATGGCATTGCTACTCCCCAATACAAGGTTCTTCTTTCCGTTATAAGCTTTGGCAAGGAAATCTCACAACCTGGGAAAAGAAATGCCAGGTAGAAGAGTGCAGAGGACAACTTTTTACACATCTCTACAGCCTCAAGGCTACTTGTGAAAACCAGGGGTAGGTAATAGGCTTGGATACAACATTGCTTTTTATGAGAGTTCTAACTGTACTCGAATTTAAGCATCAATTTTAATGTAGGCAAGTTCACCCTTATAAAGAGGGATAAAGCTACCAATCTTGATGGAAAGGTAAGGACAAGAAGATAAATTGAATTAGAGGAAGACCATGGCCAATAGCTAGTGTTGAACAAATAGTTGCTGTATCTAGGATTGGACTACAAGCACTGTACAACATAAAAGATGACATTTTAGCAAATTGTCTAATTACTGCCACAAATATTTTAGTGGCAGAATGTCAGTGCTATAGTTCTCAGAAACACTATGTTAGTAAATAATTAAATTGTTAGGAACACATTCCTTTTTTCCAGGAGCTACATTTTAATTTTGAGGAGAGATAGATACTGGTTTGAAGAGTCATTTTTAAAATTATATTGACTTTACTTGCAGAAATTTATTCTAAATTCTATAATGAATGGGCTACATATTCTTGATAATCCTCCCTAAATACTTTTTCTGTAGGTTGAGATTTTAATGATATTAATCAATGATAACTTTAAGATTATATTTCCTGATATAGTATCTTTTAGTCATTCTGGTGAATTTTCATCCATGCAATATCTTAAGTTGTTTTTTTGTGGTTTTCTTTCTTCTTTGCCCATCATATCCCACAAGATCTTGGGATATTTTAGCTTTATCCTTGTAAAATATGCATTCATATCTTTTTGCTTCTTGCTCCTCAGTTCTCATTTCTGTTAATATTATTTAATTTAATTTTAATACTTTTAACTTTTAATTTTGTTATCTAAAGTTGTGCTATAATTTCAATATGATCTTCAGTCTACTAATTTCCATTATATGATTTAAATTAATAGAATTCAACCCCATCCTGTATAATATAGAAATTATTTGGTCTTTTTAAACCATCTATGTTTTTTGGCTTTGTGATTTCAGTTTTTAAAACTTTTCTTATTTAAAAATGTCTTTGTTCAAAAGTGATGATATAGACATTGAGTTCATTGGGAATTAATTGGCCAAGTATTCGCAGCTTCCCCTTTTGGGCATGTGATGTTGCCTCACCTGTAGACTCTGTTGTAGGTGCAGTAAGGGGCATGGAGGTAGTTCTCTCCAGCGAATTCTTTGCAAAAGGGTCACTTCTGAATCTTACCAGCACAGAATTTTCTAATCATATTCCCCTCTGGCTTGGTGCCTGATAGTGTTTAAGAGGATGACAACCCCATCAGAACCTGGATCACTGAGTCAGTTCAAGGAACAGAGACCCGGGCTGGCCTACAATGCACACATGTATGTATCATGACCCATTCTTATGGTAAGACAGAACACAACTCAAAATAGACTGAACAGGTGGTGCTTGGATTTGACATTTTCTGGATGGTGCTAGAAATACTTGAGATTTCAGCACACTCTGCAAGTGCACCCCCTTGAACTCTGCAGACTCATTTACAATTTCTGGATGTTATTTCCCCACCTTCCATAACGTTTTGCACCAAACAGTATGCACTTACAATTGTCTGCAGAGGACTACCCTTGCACTACTGGAATCACTTTGTTTTTAGGAGCAAACAAACCAGCGATTGACTGGCTCAAGAAATCCAAGCTTCCCTACACCCAGAGACGATAACCTTAAAATAAACTTAGATTCCAAAATCCCTTTGCCAGATCAGTCTAAAGCTCTCCTCTGTTTGTCCTCACCTGAAATCTCACCCCTACTCTTGTATTTCCCTTTCCGGTGGTATGCTCTCCTGACTCCCTCATGATTTCCCCATGGGCATTCCTCCCTAATAAACTATTTGCATATGTGGCTCATGGTAGAGTTTATTTCTGGAAAACCCTACCTAAGACTGAAAATGGAACATGTAAATATAGTTTCATAATAATGCTTAAGGGGATATGCTTGATTAGATTTTAGCTTACCATGGTTTATGAGAGGACATCAAACCACAGGATGTTGTATTTCTGCATTTAACCATTTGAAACAGGACTTTTGTCATGTTTAATACACTGTTCACTATCATATCATAACATGTTGCTGCCTAATTTTTCTTAAATGTGTTAAAATAATATATCCTGACCAGAAAAGGTACACTTGATATGTAAAAGGATAGCTGTAGAAAAAAAATGGGTATTGTATGAACCAAGTTTTGCTAAGAGAAAAATATCTCTAAGCGAGATTTTTATTTTGAGCATACAAGCATACCTCAAAAATACACAGTAAAATTTTAATCTTGGGTAATTCAAGAGTAGCATAGCTGGGGAAGAAGTGTTAGCTAATAACATTTTAATGCCTCTGTATTATTTATCATGATACAGCAAGTGCTAATTTCTTTCACAATTGTAAGTGATAATGCACAGAAAGGAATTTTTCAAAAAAGAGAAATGAGGAAGGAAAATAAATAAATAAATAAATAAATCTACCTCTTTTGCTTAGGAGGCACCATTATGATAAATTTATTCTCTTCCGGGCTAGGTATGTCTATTTTTCTCTAAGGTTTCTATTTTGGCTTTTAAAATTTTTTTTATTAATATAAAGAGAACAGATTTCATGTATTTCCTAGCTACAGTTCTAAGAAGATAACCATACTTTCCTCCCTCCTTTAAATCCCCTCCTTCTTGCCTTTCTTTTTTTCCTTTAATTTTTACAGTAACTTTTTTGTATTTCATATTTGCAGTTCTAAGAACATAATGCTACTTCGCACCTTAACCTCCATTCCTCATTACTTCCACCCTCCCTCCTCCTTCTTTTCTTATTTTTCTTTTAATTTTTACAATGTCATACTTTCAGTTTTCTTTATAATCACAAGTTTAGCCCTCTGCTAAATAAGTAATTCAACAAGTAGCTAGTAGAAAAAGCACTGTTCTTCATGAGGTTATAAAAGGACTATAAATAATAACCAAATCTCAAAGACTTCCTGGTGGAGTGTATGAGAAAGTCCCATTTCAGATCTTATTTTTGTGTAGCACCAACAAATTTAAAAGTAAAGTGGAACTCGCTATACAAAGATGGCCAAGTCAATTTCTATTTTCCATGTCACTAGGTGGAGATTACCCTTGTACTCCATAAATCCACCTTCAAAGAAACAAAGAATGCAGAGATTGCCCGAGTGTTATTTTGTAGACCTCACTAATGCTCGCTGGCACCTCTGGGTCTCATGTTCTCTGGATATGCATGAGCATTACAATTTTCCATTCCCATAAAGCAGGCAAGGGCAGGCACTTACTCTGGTTACTGACCTGTGAGTCGCATTGGTTAGCATTATTTCCAAATGAACAAATAATACGCTTTCTGTTGTTGCTGTCTATTATCACAGCATAAACTGTGGTGCCTGAAAACAACTACCCAGTGCACCTAAGCTGTCTTCATAATGCTTTGATCCCAATTTTCAGAGGCAGTCAGATATTTTCTAAGTTGGAGATACGATTTTAGAATTACCTGTCAGGAGAAATTTTCAATTCCATATAATTTCATCTGTTAACCAATGTACTTTTCTATAACATTGATCTAGAGTCATCTCTTGACCTCAATTACTTGGCTATATTGTGCGAATTACTCAGTTTCCACCAGCATAATGAATGTATGCCTGCCTGTGTCTCATGGTTATAGGAATGAAATTAAACAATTCTTGTAACCTAGTGTTTTATTCATAGCGTGTGGTTAAAAACTGTTAGTCACATTTTTGGAAGATGCTATGAAGAATTGTGAAGAATTTTGGAAGATGTGAAAGAATTCTAAGTGAACTGGTTTGTAGAGAGAAAGCATTAAGACAAAAAGAAGAGGACTGTTAATCATAACAGCAATATCTATTGGCCCTTATTTGATGAACTGTGTCCATAGAGGTTCTGGAGTTTTGTTGGAAAGGAGTATGTCTCCTTTAGAATCAAAGATGTTTAATTGAGTTTATCAAATTTATTACTTCAGGCTAGAAATGATAAGGATTTCTTTCAAACATCTCAAAGCATTCCATTTCACTGATTCCCATTTAATGCTCTTTTATTTTAAACATATTGAAATATAACTGTCTCCCAGTTTGAACTTCTTGTGCTTCATCTTTTACTACACAGGGGTTCATCTCTAAGGTAGGTAAGTATTGTTCTCTCATCTGCCAATTTTCTGCTTCTTGTCCAAGACAGCAACTATCAAGAGTGATCTAAGCAGAGAGCAGAAATACTGGCATATATATTCTCTCATGGAAAATTATATAGGTAGAAACAGAGACCAGAAAAATGTCAGTAGCTCTGCTTAGTGGAAATTGGAGTGGTTCATGAAGCATTCACTTACGTACCACATGGAAGAGTCATGGGGTTAGGACAGCTACCACTTCCATAAGCTGAGCTACTTCAATCCATTGAGGTGGCATGTACTAATGCCATGTCACTAGTCCAAGTGATCAATTTCAGTTCATAATTGATCATAATGATAGGGTTAAGAGTCAAGGGGATCACATAAACAAGACTAGTTTCTGCTAATACTAACTGATAGGATTAAAAAGGAGAGAACGATCCAACACGGGAAGCAGGATACACAGCAGACTCACAGAATGGCAGATGTCCTAAACAGCACTCTGGCCTCAGAATCAGCCCCTAAGGCATGTGGATCTGGCTCAAGAGCCCATGAGAGTATTTTAGGCATGGAAAGCCAAGACACTCTGGCAAAAAAAAAATAAACCTAAATGAAAGATCTTTGCGAGTGAGATCCCAGTGGAAAGAATGGGCCAACAAGAAGGAGGTGCCTTTCTCTGAAGGGAGGAGAGAACTTCCACTTTGACTATGACCTTGTCTAAATAAGATTGGAGTTGGTAAACTCAAAAGGCTTCCATAGCCTTGGCAACTCATGACTAGAGCCTAGGGTGATTACTGACACCATAAACAAGAGTGTCAAATTGTTAAGTCAACAACAGGAGTCACTGTGTACTTACTCCCCATGTAGGATCTCTATCCCTAATGTGTTGTACAATGTGAATTAATGCTATAACTGGTACTCAAACAGTACTTTACACTTGGTGTTTCTGTGTGCGTGCCAACTGTTGAAATCTTTACTTAATATATATTAAATTTATCTTCTGTATATAAAGATAATTGAAAATGAATCTTGATGTGAATGGAATGGGAGAGGGAGCAGGAGATGGGAGGGTTACAGGTGGGAGGGAACTTATTGGGAGGGAAAAGCCACTGTAATCCAAAAGCTGTACTTTGGATATTTATTTTAATAAATAAAAGTTAAAAAATAAAAAATAAAGAATTGAACAAACATGAATTGAATTTATAATAAGAGGTAGCCATTGATGCGGAACCCAAATGTAATGTGTGCTCTCAGATTTTTCAACTGAATGAATTTTTAGACAATGTATTTGTACTACAACACAGTGTGAGTATGCAAGAGTACATCTGACATAGCATGAGAAAGGTGCTTGCCTCAGTGTCGAGAGTCTCGGGATAGTTTTTCAAGAATAAAAGTTATAGTTTGGAGTCAAAATGGTTAATAAATGTGGCTAAGCCTAAAAGGGCATAGCGGTCAAGACTCTTATTTTTGTGACTAACAGTAAGTGCTTAGTAGCTGCAGCATCTAGGAACTCTAGTGCTAGTCTCAGGTCCCACAATATCCAGGGGCTCAGACCATGTTATCAGGAATGACCTGGAAGATGAAACTGTTCTTTCCACAGACTCAGTATGTTCATAGATTCAGGGGAAATGTCAAGGAACTGAGCTTCAGGCACCTTGATTTTGAGACACCAGTTCTATTTTCAGATGAGGAACTTATTGGGAGAGTTGAGTTTACAAATTCAGTTCCAGGAAATGTTCTAGGATATAGATATGTGTTTGTGAGTTGTTACAAATAGTACAAGGGGCCAGAGTGCTGTTTAGGGCATTTGCCATTCTATGAGTCTGCTGTGTTTCCTGCTTCCCATGCAGGATCATTCTCTCCTTTTTAATTCTATTGGTTAGTATTAGCAGACACTAGTCTTATTTATGTGATCCTTTGACTCTTAATCCTATCATTATGATCAATTGTGAACTGAAACTGATAACTTTGACTATTGAGATGGCATTGGTACATGCCACCTTGATGGGATTGAATTGGAATCCCCTAGCACGTTTTTCTAGCTCTGCCATTAGAGGTAAGTCCGAGTGAGCATGTGCCAAACTGTACATCTCTTTCCTCTCTTATTCTCACTCTTATATTTAACAGGGATCGCTTTTCAGTTAAATTTAGACGCCTAAGAATAATTGTGTGTTAAATAGAAGTGACGATGGAGAGAAAAAGAGAAGAGGTCCAAAGAACAAGTTCCTGGGGTTCCTACATGCAGGGGTTGAGGAGATAAGAGATCAGTGAAGGAAGTGAGAATGAACTGCAATGTTCGTAGAATAAAAATCAAGAGAATATGGTCTTAGATGCAGACATATGTAAGCATGAAGAGTGGAGAGAATTAAAAAGGGGCAATTGACATAGGCCACCCCCTCAGCCTGTACCTCTGCCTAATCATCATTCTCTCCTGTGTTTGAGGAGGGAGCATACATAGTCCTTGGAACAGCCATCCTTCTCTCTCCTGTACTTCCTCAGCCTCGCAGTCCTGAACAAAAACAGTTGGAATTATACACAGGTTGGCCTTTATTTGCTAAGTAAGGGAACAGACAAATGAACAGTACCTTTGAAAAATAAGTAATCAGTTAGTGTTTTATTTCCTTTCTTCCTAAATCATCATATCCAAGTTTCATGAGGTTGAATGGGGACCAAAATTCTCTGAAAGATAAGAAAGTATCCTCCTTGTCACAACCTCCCTATCCCACTTCCTTGACTACAGGTACTCCCGGCTGGTTCTGTATCTGCTTGCAAAATTATTCATTGTGAAGTTACCTAATAAGAACTTTTGGAAAAAGACTGATGTCTTACTCAACTGCTTTCACCACAATACAGCCTTGTAACCTAACATAGTATACAGAAGGACATGGCATGTATTCTGTGAACCGATGTCTGGTGATCAGGAGAGCTGAATGCTGTGGTTGGATAGGTCACTAGCAAGAATTCAAGTATGGGGAAAAGTAAGCTTTGAATTGACACAGTAGCTCTGAAACGAATCCTCCACACCAGCGCAAGATCTGCTTGTTGAACTCTAAAATGCATGAAAGTGATTCAGCAACTTAAAAGCACTGTACCAATAATATGACTGTCTACTTATCTTCTTATGTCAAAGATCAGCCAGCGTCATAGGAACATCCTCTTCCATTCTGAGTACCTTGTTGAAGATTCTTATCTTTAGCATCTTGCATCTCTATATGTCTTGGTGACTGTGTCTGGTTGCTTTGGAGTGATTTGTTGACTGTATGTAGAACATGTTTTTCTTCTCTGAGCACCCATTGGCCTAATTGTCACTAGATGGCAGAAAGAGATTCTACTTCTGTGGGAAAATAAGAGTTCATTTGGCATTCATGAAGGGCACAAAAAACTTCCCACGAACAATGTTTACAGGCTTTCTTTATTTTGACATTTCTTCTGAACACATTAATATTTTTGGAAATTCCCTGTTAGGTTCCCTGCAGGGGTATGCTGCAAAGTGATCTTGCCTCACACAGAAGAAAGGGTGGCTTTCGTTATGCTTTTTGCTTTTCGGTTTATAATTTTAGAACCCAGTTCTGCTTGATTTAAGGGAGAGGGTGAGGAGTGGGAAGAGAGTGATGTTAAACACTAAGAAAAATTGGGAAGCAGTCTCTCATTGCTAGAGCTTTGACACTAATATTTCACCTGGGTCAGAGATACCTTTAATGTTATTCACTCTCTTTAGGGTAAAGATAGTCAACAGTCAAGTTGTCAGATGTAAATATATTGCAAAACTCTATGTGAATTTCTGTACTGGGGAGAGAATTCTTTTTATATTCCCACATCCCTTCTTTTTCCAAATTACTTATTGCTTCAGAACACTGTTAATGACTGAGGTAGTACTTATTTTAAAAGTCAAATCTGTGTATGCATAGCTGTTAATATGTCACTTGGGATACCCGCAGCATGAATTGGAGATCCTGTGTTTTGAGTTCCAGCTCTACTTCCCACCTGGCTTGCTGTGAAGGTACACCCTGCGAGGTAGTGGTGATGGCTCAAGTACCTAGGTCACTTCCACTCATATGGGAGATTCCAGATTGAGTTCCTGCATCCTATCTTTGGCCTGGTCCAGCTCTGAGTGTTGTGGGCATTTGGAAAATGAACCAGCAGATGAAAACGTTCTTTCTCTCAATAAATAAAATTTTTTTAAAAATCTAAAAAAAATCCCACCCACCAAACAGATGGTATAGGCACTATATGAACAATGCTTTTTTACTCTGCAAATCATACTGAACTTTAGTTGCTTTGTACACCTTCTAAGTACAGCTTTCCTTAAAAATAACTGAAGAGGAATGGCTTAACTCAGAGAACATTATAAGATATTGAGACTAAGATTATAAAGAAAAGATTATGACATAGCATGAGTTTTGGTATATCTTTGAAAACACTTAAAAATCGTACTTTTTAAAAATTATTGCTGTTCCTCTTGGAAAACACTTTTAGCTCCATTAGGATTATATCTAGCCCACTGAAAGAACAATTTCAGCATTATATTTACTTTCTTGAAATGCAATTTTACAGTATATGTTTCATGTAGTTGTGGGTATGGGAATTCCAAAGCCATAGGAAGAAATGCTTGGTGAATTCATTTGCATACCAATACCCAGAATGCTTTTCCAGCTCACTGCTATTTAATCTAAGTCAGCTGGTGTCAGAGCCCGGGGAACAAACTGAACAATTTTGACACGCTTCTTTGTGCATGTACTGAGTTCTTTTTCCGCACCAAGTACACAATGAAAACTCAAAATTTCATATCTAGCTTGATTGTTTTCTATAAAGACATGAATATCTTTTAATCTCCTTTTTTCTGTTTGACTTTCATTTAACTCTTCATGTGAAATGTTATTCTCATTAGTATTGTAATAAAATTCTGATGGATCAAGGAGTCCAGAATTACAGACTACTTGAAGTATAGGTTAACTTGAATAACTCTTGACAGAGTACAAGTGAGAAAATTGGATAAAACATTCTTTTATTTGGAAAAAGGCTGAGTGGGAGAGAGTGGACTACACTGAGAAATGTGCTTGTGAGTTGGACAGAGTGTTATGGAGTGTAGTGCTAAGATGAGTGACAAAGAGAAGACAAGTGTGGTCCTTTGATAATATTAACGTTACTGTTAATCGATCAAGATGTGCTGATGTGATGGCATTGCACTTATGCTTTCCTAAAGGTCCTTATTTTTTAATGACACGCATGGAAGTGTTTACAAACCACATGTTATGACATCCAGGATTTGCCTTAAAGTAACATGGCATAGGGGATAAATGATTGAGAAACAGACAAAATTTAATGGCTGGTGTGGACAATTATTGTGTTTGAACAATGAGTGCATGGAGATTGTTCACACTTGTTCTGTCTGCTTTTCTAGCTATTGACAATGTTCTGTAATAAAAAGGTTTAAAAAAGAGAAATGAAATAAATCTAGGGACCTAAGAATTTGAGTTCAGTCTATACCTTCCTCCTTCTCCCTCCCACAATTATTTTAGAATTATATTCTTAAGTACTTATCAGACATATCTTGTGAAAGAAAATTATTTTGCCAATTAAAATATAAGAAAAATAAATCTTTGCAAATTTATCTTGATTTATATCACCTTCCTACCTGTTTCCATGTGTGGTTATTCTATTTTCAATGTGTAAACAATGTTCTCTCTTTTTAAATCTGATTCAGACTGTTAGGACATTCCTTAGGGTCAGGTGTAGTGATGCAGAGGGTTAAGCCATCGCTCATGACACCAACATCTCACATAGGGTGCCAGTTTGAGTCCTGATTGATCTGCTTCTTCAGCAGATGTGCTAATGTGCCTGGGAAGCTCAAGTGTTTGGATCCCTGCCACCCTTGTGGGAGACCCAGACAGACTTCTGGGCTCTGGGCTTCAGCCTGGCTCAGCTCTGCCATTTGGGAGGTGAATGACTGGATTGAAGATATCTCTATCTCTGTCTCAGTCTTACTCTTTTTCTATATTTCTCCCTCTCCTTTTGTCACTTTGCCTTTCAAATAGATAAATCAGTAAATAAATCTTTTTTTTTTTTTGACAGGCAGAGTTAGACAGTGAGAGAGAGAGAGAGACAGAGAGAGAGAGAGTTATAGACAGTGAAAGAGAGACAGAGAGAAAGATCTTCCTTCCGTTGGTTCACTCTCCTAATGGCCGCTATGGCCGGAGCTGCGCCGATCCGAAGCCAGGAGCCGGGTACTTTCTCCCAGTCTCCCATGCAGGTGCAGGGACCCAAGCACTTGGCCCATCCTTCGCTGCCCTCCTGGGCCACAGCAGAGAGCTGGCCTGGAAGAGGAGCAACCAGGACTAGTACCCAGCGTCCCAACCGGGACTAGAACCTGAGGTGCTGGAGCCGCAGGCAGAAAATTAGTCAAATGAGCCACGGTGCCGGCCGGCCAGTAAATAAATCTTTTAAGAGCTCTTTTATTTATAAAATTATCTTTGATCTTCCTTACTTCCCCTTCTTATCACTCTCGTCTCCTCTTCCTAGGATTCTTAAAAAGATTGTCTATAATGTCTCTATTCTCTTCCTACCTTACCATTATAGCTTAAAAACACCTGTGAATTTAAAGAAGAAAATGTTATTAATATGAACATCTAGGTACCAATTACCTATTACAAAATAAAACTTTGCTAAAAACTTTCTTAAAAGTTCAAAAAAAATTTTGTTTCTTAAAAAATAACTTTCTTAAAAATTTTTACACGTTTTTCCTTAATGCTATCCACCTTGTGCTATATTGTATTACACATAATACAATAAGGCAGAAACTATATTGAATATTTTTTCTTTTTCATGTAGCATTCTTTATTGAGTTATCACTCTGCATATATTTCTAAACAATAATTTTCAGTTTTACCTGCTTGACAGTATTTTATACATTGAGTCATAATATATTCTGTGCTGTGATTTTTTTTTCCATCAAACTATGTTTTTGAGATTGATACATCTTGATTGGTGTACCATTTTTTTCCCCAACGGTTTATTTTTCAACATAGTATTCCATCATATTCTTATACCTCAATATATTGATTTGTTTTGCTTTTAGAATACATTTATTTTTAGGTTTTGTGTTTTTAAACAACAATGTTGAGCACATGCAAATCCTAGTGTATACATAAAGAGATCATGTGCAAAAGTTATTCTAGGAAGTTATTCCAGGATATTTCTGGGTTACAGAACATAACATCTTTTACTTTATTGGGTAAAGGTAGATTGTGTATAAAGAGTGCTCCATAACCACAGTGCTTACATGCTTGTGTGTTCTGGTGGCTCCATGCTCCTGTTGACACTTGTATTTTCAAAAAGACATAATTTGTGTTTATATGGTGGGCTGATCCAATAAATATCAAAAGAACTTATTAAATCTCATTGATTAATAATAAGGTTGAACATCTTCTATGTTTTGTTGGACAATCAGGTTCCAAAATGTTTGAACTGTCTCTTCAAGATGTCTAACATTTTCTGTTTTATTTATTTATTTTTAAAGATTGACTTATTTATTTGAAAGGTGGAGTGACACAGAGAGCAGAAGGACAAAGAAAAATATCTTCCATCCACTGATTCACACCCCAAATGCCCTCAATTGCCAAGGCTGAGCCAGGCAGAAGCCAGGGGCTAGAAACTCCATCCTGGTCTCTCACATGGATGGCAAGGGTGTTAATATTTGGATCATCATGATTGTTTTCCCATGTGTATTATTAGGAAGCTGGCTCAGAAGCAGAGCACTGGGGACTTGAATGAGTACTCCAATATTGAATACAGCATCACAGAGAGAGAGAGAGAGAGAGAGAGAGAGAGAGAGAGTGCTCTCATCCCCCGGTTCATTCCCCAAATGCTTTCAAATGCTCCGACCGGGCCAGGTTGAAGCCAAGTGCCAGGATCTCAGTCTGCCTCTGCCATGTAAGAGGAGGGGATTCAAGCACATGCGTCATCCACTGTCTCTCAAGGTCTGTTGGGCAGGAAGCTGGAATTGAAAACTTGAACTGGTATCAAAACCAGGTGCTCCGATATGAGACACGGATATCTTAACCAATGTTTTAACCACTAGGCTGAATACCTGCCGCTCCCTGCCCAGTTTCTCATCTGTTGGGGCCATATGGACCACACCAGTCTTCTCCGAAAATGTCAAGTGCCCTCTTGCCACAGTGCATCTGCCCTTGCTTCTCTCCTCTGGCTGGGACACATTCCACTGACGTGTTTGTGTAAATTGCTGCTGTTTTCTACATATTTCTGGTCAAATGTCACCTTAATTGAAAGACTCTATTTGATCTCTATATAAAACAGTAAATTGTGCTGTCACACTTAGTCCTCTTTCTTCAGCTCTAATTTTCTGTTCATCTCCTATTTATGTATTTGTGTTGCCTCACCATTCCACTCCCCAGTATAATATGGTTAATGAGAGCATCGACCTTAGTGTTCGGTTCATTTTTGTAACCTCAATGCTTAGTATTTACAAACCACTCAGTAAGTTGCTTTTAAGTGAATGAGCTGTCATTAGATTTAGAAGAGATGTGGCATGGTGCTTAAGTACAGGGATGTTGATTCAGTCTGCCTGTGTCTGAAATTACTTCATCTCTCAGTAGTTCATTTAACTTGTATTTAGCCTGAGGACCACAGTTCTTACTCATAGTATTGCCAAATATCAAAAAGATATTACACAGAAAACCCCTGTTGAAGTACCAATTCTGGTGCATGAGACATAGTAAACACTCAATAAATGCTTAACCCTTTGTTATTATTAGCAGCTGAAATCAATGTAATTTATGAATTTCATCATTTATTTAGGACATATTTACTGAATTTGCTATCTGCCAGACATTTTGCTGAAGACTCTGTTACAATGATTAATAGTATACAAATATGCCTTGGAAGCTCCTTTAAGGGATCAGAGTTTGAAGACATATTTATCATTTAAATAATTTTAAATTAACTTGCCATTTATTATCAAGTGTCCAACACTCAAATACATTTTTGAAGAATAGAATTTTCCCCTTTTTACTTTATACATGTGTAAATACTAATTCAACTTTCCAAGAGGGCTTAGCAAGTTGATATTTATTAAAAATCTCTAACTCTGTCAAAATTCTCCCTTCAGCTCATGTGCTATTGATCTTCAACTCAATGAAGAGAAGTATAAAAATCTTCTATTAATTGTACTCCCACTCCCAAATCTGTGACTTACAAGCATAGGAAGCAGCTGATGATGGATTCAAGATACTGCCCCTTTATCATTTATCTTACTTTAAATGTGATCCATCGTTGCAAGTTGTTTGGCTTCTGAATGGAAGCAGCTATGAGTAAATGTATTTTCTGGTTTAAAATAACTTGTACAGAAGTGTTCAAAAACTATTCACATCCCTCACCCTCCAGTTCCTACCCCTGATCTCAAGCATGTGTTCAGATAAGCACCAGTCAGCACTTTCTGGAGTCAAAGCATTCTTTAGCATTTTCTGTTCTTTTTTAATTCCGAAAGATCCTTGAAAATGCTGTCACGTGCTGCCTGATCCCTTGTTGATCACCTCATTAGTTCTGCTGGTTGGTTGGTGCTGAATGATATTTTCTGTGTTCAGCAGTCTGTCATTTAATACTAATTTCCTCCATGTTGGAAAATAAATTATTAAATAGCAAGCCAAAGGGCTATCTGTAAGTAGTTCTGATATATTTTCCAGAAAATTAGCAATACACCTGGTCTTAAGAGTAGTCCTTATAATGTAGAAATGGTTAAATAGCTTCCTCCTACTTCCCAGAAGAAAATATTCCCACCAGTTCCTAGTTAGAGTCTAAAATACACACTTAGAAAATTCCTTTGTATCCTGAAAATTCTTTAGTCTTATTGGGTTCTATATTCAAATAAAAATTACAACGAATGAGTATAACTTCAGTTTTTTTTTTATTACTCTTTCACTCCAGTTCCTGAGACACTTGATATCCCTTCAGAAATACGTTCTGGGTTCCTAGAGGGTAGAATATTGTGTGAGGGTGGCATATTGTAGGAGATGAAAAACATTGCACTTGGGACTTATGAGGACACTAAAGGTAAGAGTCACAAAGTTTATACTTTTCCCTGTCAACTTTCATGAGAAAATGAATTTAAATCTGTGAATAGTTTAATAAAATGTGGTTACAATTCAAAAATTTAGGGATAGAAAATTATTTTTGAAGTAACTGCATTTTCATTGCTACTCATACAAGTCTTAATATAGGACAGAATATTTGAAGAAATTAATTTAGTCTCATTCAGTTCTTCCTTTGACAACAAAGGCCCCTTAATTTCCAAATGCATTTCCAAGTAAGTGTGCAGGCGAGTTACCAACTTTCAACTGAACATACTCTTCGTTATATGTACAGCTGGGGTGTTGCCAGTGTCAGTGTATAAATAGTCCCATCTAAATGGTGTCATACATTTCCATCAGCTTGAACCAAGGAGATACCATGACTTTCACAACCTACTTTCCCCGTAAACTGTGTTTGCACAAGTAGGTTTCAATTTTCCCCGGGGCAGATTTTATGAGGAATGCCTCATCCTTGTTTTTAAATGACAAAGCTTAACATTGCGATTAGCAAGCTAAGTATATTGCTAATGACCAAAAGGACCAACTCCAAGATATGATCTGTGGATAATACACCATTTGAACCAGGAAGAGAAATTAGGCTCAAGGCTGAGAAAGAGGGTGGTATCTCTCAGTGCACCTATACTAACTTGGTGCTTCTGGAAGTATAGGTATCCTCAGAGAAAAACAAAAAGGAGTTAAATACTTCTTTAAATGTACTGGAAAATGTATTTATCAGAACTATTATAAGAACTGATTTGTTGAGAGAATTGATAGTGAAACAAAAATGATCTTGGGAAAATTATTTTTAAAACAAATCAGGACGAATTTCAATTGATATAAGTGCAAAATGTTATATTTCAAGGTGAAAACAATGATGCAAGTACAGAAGTAGAGAAATAAACAAAAATGATTGGAAAATAATAGATTTGGGTGCTCTGTAATCAAAGGTTCATGTGTTTAGGGTAATAGTTGGCAAAAACAACCTAGTTTTTTTATGAATTTTCAGAAATTTGAGAATTTAGGGACATTTTTGAAAAGATAATTGGGTGTGTTGGGCAAGAAGTAGAAGTAGAACTTCTTGATTTTCAGAAAGAAAAAAAAATCCATGATGTTTCCTTCCATCTGTACCCATAGCTAAGAGAATAGGATATCAGGAGCAATGTGTAAGAAAATCCTTTGAGGCATAGATATATTTATTTTAGATGGAAAACCAAGACTATATTTCATGTTTTTGGTATAATTTATACTTATTTTTCCCTTTAAGAGTACTAGAAATCAGGTTGCTTTAAAAAAGGGTTATTATATACAAAACAAATATTAGCTCACTTGTTTTTTAATATAGTAAAATTTGCAATTATACAACACATTGAATAGGATCATCATAAATGACTCGTGAATAGCCACATGGCAAATCTCCTATTTGATGTGCACATGATCTTATCGTAGGTCACTGAGTCACACTTTCAGATGGGCCCCTACCTTTTTGCTGTTCTCTGTGGGCCACAGCTCTCATCAAGCAATGCTCCCTGGACAGCTGGCTCTGCCATGAACCATCTGGAGTCTCTGCTCCCTAGTGGTGCCTATTACAGAAAACTTTCAAGTCCTTAACTTCACCTTTAGGGAATCTATATATCATTCAACGAGACATCTCACAGCACATTTGTGGGATGATATTGGCCAAAAGTAAATAAAAGTGTTTGGGGGAATACTAACAGTATTATTTGAAGAGAAATTATAACCATATCAAAATTAATTATTGAGAACAAGAAATACCAAGAAAAAAAAATTACCAATTTCTTCTCAAGGAAGAAATAGCAAGCACCAATTAAACAATTACTATTTGCTAGTCTCTGCTCCCAGGACTTTAAATGCACTATTTCAACAACACCAGAAGTAATTATTTATGGTTACAAATTAGGAATTTGAGGTTTTTTTGTAGCTTAAGAAACTCCCTAGGATATAGCAATAAGTGCTATATGCTCAGAAAAGTCTGCCTACTTTTTATTTTTTCAACTTGTGTTTGTTGAGAAGATGCTGTGTTTAGCATACCATTTTGCATATAGAGGATAATGAGATTTATAGGCCATGTATGTTAGAATAAAGTATTCATGCTTTACTAGATCAGATGAATATGTGAACAAACTTCTGCAGTAGAATATAACAAAATCTAAAATAGAACTGTATATATAGTTCTTTTGGGGCAAACAGGAAAATAAACATTTTTCCCTTAAGGAAGGAGAGAAATATTTCACAGTAGAGGTGAATTGCAAACTGGGTTACAAAGAATGATTGGATTCTACTAAAAGAACTTGGATAATTCAGCTTGAATATTTTGTTCTCTACAATTTGAAAAAAATCCAGAAGCTATCATTTCAAAGAAATTACTGCTGTTCATGATAACAGAAGAAAAAGCAAGAAAGTAGGAGCACGAACAGAGGATAGGAGGGAAAGAGAAACCAGAGAATGAAAGAAGAGAGTGGTGACAGAAATAGAGAAAGAGGAGTGGGACCTCAAAGAAGGTATCTGCAAGAGAAATACAGTAGTGGAACAGGATTGCAGATGAAATTAGAAACAATTAATGAAACAAAAGTCAGATGTAGAAGAGAAGGAAAGGGATCAGAGGACTGGAGGTGAAATAGAAACACATAAAGAAATGAAAGGAGAAACTTGTATCAGCAGGTAGTAGAAACTCTAGAAGACATTATTGCCCTGGCATTTGGGGCTATTATAAAAATGTGCAAGTTCTGAAGATGATTTTCATGAGATATTTTCTCATAAAAACAGGAAATCTTGCTGTTAGTAGGTAGAGCCAAGAATGCCCATGTATTTGCTTTGCAAAGGCATCTGCAAAGACAGGAGAGAAAGCCAAGGGGAGTCGTCACTGGTAGCTTGCAGGTGTCTTATTTTCTTGTTATGTGTCTGAGCTATTGTGTGGAAGCAAAGATTAATGATACTGATTTACATTCTGAAAATAAAACTAGATTCTTGTGGAGAGTAAATGTTTTAGTCTTTTTTACAACCAAAGCTCACGATCTTTCCTTAAAATTTATTTATTTGAGAGGCAAAGAGATAGATACAGAGAAAACAGAGATAGAGACAGAAGAAATGGGGGAAAAGGATGGGGAGAGGGAGAGGGAGAAGCAGGGAGAGAGAGGGGATTCTCATATCTACATGTTCACCCCACAGATGTCTGCAATGGCTGGAGCAAGGCCATACTGAAACCAGGAACTCAATCAAAGTTTTCCATGAGGGTGGGTGGCAGGGCCCCACTGCTTGAGCCATCACCTGTTGCCTTCCATGGAGCACTTTGGCAAGAAGCTGCAATGTAGGGAACAGTCAGGATTCAAACCCAAGTTTTCTGACATGGAATATGGACATCCCAAACAGTATATGCACTGCTAGGCCAGACATTTACCCCGTTTTATTATTTTTGAAAAAGGTATGCAGTTTATAGCTCAGGACATTATTTTATCTTTAAAAATCCTGATTGTTGACTCCCGTTATGAGTAGTCGATGTGCCTTCAGAAAATATAAAGGGCATCTTTAAGGAAATGATTACATGGGACTTGGATGCTTTGTGAAAATTCCATTTCTATTTCTATAGAAATGCTGTGTTGCAATCCCACTCCCACCCACTGCTTTTGTTGCTGCTGATGGTGCTGTCCTGATGTCTTTAAGTGTGTGTGTGTCTGTGTGTGTGTGTGTTGCTGTTGTTATTGCTATTGTCACACTGGAGACTTTGGAGTGTGGTAGACTTTCTGACTACCACTATAAACTCTTGCAGCACATAACAAACAGCCGATCAGAGAAATAGCAAACATTGTCTACACTCTGTGCACTTGGCAGGGATTTTTCATATTGTACATTATTGACTCTGCTGTGTGATAGCACAACAGAGCCTTTGTAAAGCTCTCGGCAGACCTATTTGTACACCACGACTCAACTAAATACCCTTCCCCCTGCTGGTGTTCTTCCACAGACTCAAAGAGAAAGTGATTCGCCAAAATAAAAGAAGTATGGATCAACAATGCTCAGAGCACAGGATGCTGTAAAGGCAAAATAAGCCTTTACATGGCTCACATTAAGTATCATTATTTTCAGTTGAATGGAAAAGGAAGGTTAGCCCAAAATGAAGCAAAAAGATACTAGACTCTAGCAGGTCAAGGTAACCAGAATCTGGTTTACATACACCTGAGCTTGATGCTTTATATATGTCGTGTTGAGGGTCATGGGCTCTGGGGCTGTCTGTACCAGCGATTTCCCTTATCAACTGTTTGGATCAAAACTTCAAAGGATAAACATCAAAAGGCCCATCAACCTGTGGTGACTTTTTAAATGGATTACTGAAAATTTAAATGATGTGGCTATACATACTATACAATAAGAAGAGCAGATGTAAAAGTCAATAACAAAAAAAGTGAAGGTGAATGAATGAATGTTATTTTCCTTTAGAGTTATCTCATCTAAACTCATGATTCATTATCTAAAGCAGTTAATTTCCTAGGAAGGGAGATGCAGTTAGAATTTCTCAACAAACAACATTTAGGTTGGCAGTAGATCTTATACAATTGGTTCTTTACTTCCTTCTGCAAATTACTCTGAAACATTTAGGTCTTCCTGAATTCATTTAGAATTCATCAGTCCTATTATGCCTGTACTTTTATAAGGACACTTGGTTGATATGACATTCTAGCATTAAGTGGACATGGAATGTGTTCTCTGTTATCAGATTGTTCCAACAAGAATTTGCCTCCAATCTGACATTTGTATTCATATTAAAAGGTCTGGTATTTGAATTCACTCATATTCAGTCATGACATGTTCAACAGCATGACTTTAAAAATAACATAAAATGCATAAAAATAATAAGGCAAAGGGATACTAGCAGAATGTGAGGCTCCAGTTAATGTCACACTAACCTGAGGATATAGGAAATGTCAATTTTCAGTGGTTAAGGAAGACCACAGCTGTGTGTGCAGACCCAGGAAAAAATGATTATGTAAAAGAGTGATGATCTTTTATTTGCTATTTGTTCACTTCTTGGCTAACTATATAAAAGATTAGGAAGAAACAGGGAGAGTTACTTCTTGGCACTTAGAACACTGAAGTAAATCCTACGGCAGAATATAGACAAAAAAGCAATACTGATTTTGATTTTGTGTAATGAAGGTTTATCAGTTACACACTTAATGAGTGGCATTATTTTGATGAAGGAGGGGCAGGTACTTGTATTCTTTTCCACTACAGATAAAAATCTATTTTCTGTTTTAGGTTTCTTCCACTAATGATCTATCCAGTTGATAGCTGATTTGTTGTCTCTGTATGCTGTAAAGAGATATTCTGAGTATAAACATTTAATTGGATTATTATAAAACAAAAACAGTTCGATAGATTATATGGAAATTGCTGAGATGGTAAAAAACAACAGAGACATGACATGATTTGTAGTCCAACTTTCAAATTTTATAGCTATGACAAAACACTTATTGGAACCAAATTGTATTGAGTACAGTTGAAATACAGAAGCTTTTACGAGATACCAAAAGCCCATTTTTGAATCTGAGCTCTTAATTAGTTTTATCTAGATGTTCTGGAATTTTAAGGGAGCTAGGAGATTAAGAGTATGGCATGGTTTTTCAAAGGCCATTAGAATTAGTAAATAGAGTATGCAGAGCTTGGATAGCCTTGGATGACTTCTCGAATAGAAGTAAATCTTGTAAAATAGCAGGCATTTTAAATATTTGAGAAAAATGGACTCTCTTTTACACATGTATGGAAAATTTTGCACCTTGTAACCTTCTTGAAATTCAAAAGATAGATTGATATGATCAGCCCTCCTGAGAAGTTCAACTGAGAAGGAAGCTGTTGACTCTTTTTTGATATAATGTTTTTAAATGTTATTTGGTCATGGTGTCATTTTATTACCAATTAATACACAGGGAAACTTGCATTTCAGACAATATAATCTAAGCATATCAACAGGCAGCAAAGTAACTACATTTAAAATATAATCTGACCTACTGAGTGTTTAATGGTATACATTATTATCTTGTTTCATATTTACTGCAAATCTACCTGGTAGGTAGTCTCATACTAATTCTTAAGGATCTTGGATCCCTGACAATCTGATAAAATCTTAGCCACCTAGCAGACAAGGCGTAAAATGGGTAATGAGATAGGTGATGCAAAATTCTGTACCATGGAAACTTTTTTCTCTACTTTTTTAGGGTCTGTCCCTAAGATTCACTCCAGTGGGGACCAGTGTATGGCACAAAACCAATTGTCAATCAAATTGATGACCCTCCCCCTGCTCAGCCAGTCCCAGGGACTCCTCCTGAGTCCGAAGTGCAGACTGGGAACTCAACAGAAGCATGGCAGGAATTATTAAGCTGAGAATGTAAAACCCAGCATTTCTGCAGCTTCCTTGTAGTTTTGGCACTCCTGGACTTAACAATCTTCTTGACTACGGAGGGATGTTGGGCACTCCAACTAATACTAAGCAGACCAGGACACATGGCTATCTACTGTTTACAGTGAGGTATACAAACACAGGACTAGTTGACATAAAAGAGAACGATCAATTGCAGAAGGTAGAATTTTGCTGTAAAACTCTTAAGAACAATGATGTAATTTCCTTTTCTTCTGGTGTTACAATGTCTCATCAGATTTCAAACAATTTTTCTTCTCGAAAAATTCATAGTAGCTCTCAATTCCATCCTATCACCCACTCATAAGCAAACTGAAAGTATTTGTTGAGGCAAAGTATCATAGTGTTTTTATAAAAATTTACATGTGTAAAACTGTACTACCATTTTTGTTACACTTTCTTTTTATGTGTATATCTAGCCCCATTGCCCTCATAGGCCTGGTGGACTTATCATGTGATTTTGCCTGCCTGATGATACTTACAAACACACTTTATGCCACTGTAAAGCAAAACTAACTGTAAACACAACGTAGGAAGGAGGTTTTCACAAACAGGAAGAAATGTCAAACATTTAGAGTTCAGGAAAATGGTTTTTTTTTTTTTTTTGGCATGGGAAGTAGAATAACAAAGATTGAAAATTTAAGAAAGAAATAAAATGCAGTATATATTTACTATACTATATGCATATTAGCTATTTTAAAGTTCTTGATCTCATTAGGAGATTGCTCATGGTAATGTCAGAACAGTAGGACAAGCATCACAAAGAAGAAAAAACTAAAGATGATGGCAGAAGAGACAATTTTCATTATAGAAATTCAGAGACACTGCAGGTATGTAGTTGTTATAAAATGTTGGTAGTCTGTTGAGGATGTGACATTGTTCAAAAGGAAAAGTGAATAGGCAAAGCAATACACAAATATGAAAATTTCAGGCATTCTCTCTTCTTGCAGCCTAAGGTTTATTGTGAGAGTTAACAGAAAATCATAAAATTGCAATATAAGATGAAATTGTATGGAGGCCAAAATGGATGGCATGAATTCTTTGGGAAGGAAACCATGATGAAGCTTTTGGGAGCAGGTGCTGGTTTTACTAGATATTGGAAAATAATTTGAATATGCATAGAGAAGAGAGAGATGTCACTGTTAGAAGAAGGAAGAATAGTGACACAAGCCGAGGGAGCATGCTTGGTACCTTAGTAAATAGATTTAAGAAGGAGGAAATCCAAGTAAAAGAGAAAGAAGGTGAGAAATAATTCAAGACACTTAGCAAGACAAGTGGATGGAGTACTTCAGAGGGCTTTCTGTGAAATGGGGCAAGAACACTGAATTAGCTAAATAGCATGAGGGTGATGAGGAAAGAGGAGTAGAGAGATTCAGGCCACTTACTCTGAGAAGGATGACAGAAAAGTTGCAGAAATTGTACTGTAGGAGACTGATGTTTCAGAATGTTCAAACATAGGATTCAAGACATGGTAAGGCTGGGAATGAAGATAAACTTGAAAGAGTAGATAGATAAAAATTTCAAATCAATACATATCTTTGACCAAAGAATAAAGCATACCTAAGAGTAAAGAGTATTTCATTTACTAGATTGTCTCTGAATTATTTTGCATTACTTTTTCTTTTTTCTTTTTTTAAGACAGGCAGAGTTAGACTGAGAGAGAGAGACAGAGAGAAAGGTCTTTCTTTTTCCATTGGTTCACACCCGAAGTGGCCGCTATGGCTGGCGTGTTGAGGCCGGTGCTCTGCGCCAATCCGAAGCCAGGAGCCAGGTGCTTCCTCCAGGTCTCCCATGCGGGTGCAGAGACCCAAGCACTTGGGACCTCCTCCACTGCACTCCCAGGCCACAGCAGAGAACTGGACTGGAAGAGGAGCTACCGGGACAGAACCAGCGTCCCAACCGGGACTAGAACTCGGTGTGCTGGTGCTGCAGGAGGAGGATTAGCCTAGTGAGCCGCGGCGCCGGCCACATTACATTTTCTATTTCGTTCCTTTAAAAACTTTTATTTCCTGTTATTTGATTTAGAGAGTAAAAGGCATACAACTTCACTCATAATGTCTAACTTTTCAATTTTAAAATAAAAAAATTCTGAATATTCTGTTTTCTATTTAAAATGTGTGAACATTCCTCTTTCCCAAATCATCTAACTTTGGATTTATTTTTTTTTAAAAAAACCTATATACATGTATTTATTTGAAAGGCAGAGCTATGTGGAGAGGATGAAGAAGGGGGGAGAGAGACAGTCAATGAGATCTTCCACCCATTATTTCATTTTCTTTTTTTTTAAATTTTTATTTAATGAACATAAATTTCCAAAGTACAGCTTATGGATTACAATGGCTTCCCCCCCACCAAACTTCCCTCCCACTCACAACCCTCCCCTTTCCCGCTCCCTCTCCCCTTCCATTCACATCACGATTCATTTTCAATTCTCTTTATATACAGAAGATCAGTTTAGTATATATTAAGTAAAGATTTCAACAGTTTGCCCCCACATAGTAACACAAAGTGAAAAATACTGTTTGAGTACTAGTTATAGCATTAAATCACAATGTACAGCATATTAAGGACAGAGATCCTACATGAGGAGTGAGTGCACAGTGACTCCTGTTGTTGATTTAACAATTTGACACTCTTGTTCATGGCATCAGTAATCTCCCTAGGCTCTAGTCATTAGTTGCCAAGGCTATGGAAGCCTTTAGGGTTCGCTGACTTCGATCTTATTTGGACAGGGTCATAGTCAAAGTGGAAGTTCTCTCCTCCCTTCAGAGAAAGGCACCTCCTTCTTTGACGGCCCCATTTTTTCATTGGGATCTCACTTGCAGAGATCTTTCATTTAGGTTATTTTTATTTTTATTTTTATTTATTTATTTATTTTTTGCCAGAGTGTCTTGGCTTTCCATGCCTAAAATACTCTCATGGGCTCTTCAGCCAGATCCGAATGCCTTAAGGGCTGATTCTGAGGCCAGAGTACTATTTAGGACATCTGCTATTCTATGGGTCTGCTGTGTCTCCCACTTCCCATGTTGGATCGTTCTCTCCCTTTTTGATTCTATCAGTTAGTATTAGCAGACACTTGTCTTGTTTGTGTGATTCCTTTGACTCTTAGACCTATCAGTGTGATCAATTGTGAACTGAAGATGATCACTTGGACTAGTGAGATGGCATTGGTACATGCCACCTTGATGGGATTGTATTGGAATCCCCTGGCACGTTTCTAACTCCACCATTTGGGGCAGGTCCGATTGAGCATGTCCCAAATTGTACATCTCCTCCCTCTCTTTTTCCCACTCTTGTATTTAACAGGGATCACTTTTCAATTAAAATTTAAACACCTAAGAATAATTGTGTGTTAATTACAGAGTTCAACCACCAGTACTAGAACAAAAACAATACTAAAATGGATAAAGTATTACATTGTACATCAACAGTCAGGACAAGAGCTGATCAAGTCACTGTTTCTCATAGTGTCCATTTCACTTCAACAGGTTTACCCTTTGGTGCTCAGTTTGTTGTCACCAATCAGGGAAAACATATGATATTTGTCCCTTTGGGACTGACTTAATTCACTCAGCATGATGTTTTCCAGATTGCTCTATCTTGTTGCAAATGACCGGATTTCATTGTTTTTGACTTCTGTATAGTATTCTATAGAGTACATGTCCCATAATTTCTTTATCCAGTCTACTGTTGATGGGCATTTGGGTTTGTTCCACCCATTATTTCATCTCCGAATGCTCTTAACAGCAGTGTTGGGCCAGGCTAAAGCCACAAGCTTGGAACTCCATCCAGGTCTCCCATGTAGGTAGCAAGAACTCAAGTACTAGAGCCTTCATCTTCTGCTTCCCAGGTGCATTAGCAGGGAGTGTGATTGGAAGCTGAGTAACAGGGACTCGGGTCAGCACTACCGTGTATGGGATGCCAGTGTCCCAAGAGATGATTTAATCTGCTTTGAACAGTGAGCCCCTTAAATGAGCTTTAATAAAATTTTCAGGTTCAATTTCATTCCCTATTACAAAATGATTTTTTGTAATTAAATAACCCAAAGCATAGTTTAGTTCAAAGAACTACTTACCAATGAAGACCCATTTAATACAACTTCATACATATAGCCAGTAAAATTGCAATTGTTGTTATTACTCTGGAGAAAAGAATTAGCAACACATTTTGAGTCTTAAAATAGTCAGATCAATTGATCCAGACACTGCAATTAAACTAATTTTCTTAAAATGATTTTATGGTAAATTCTATTACAGTGTTACTATAATCATTAAAAATTAGAAAAATTCTAAATAGGAGAATGGTAAAATAATCCAATTCATAAAATGGAATGTTAAGTACCAATTTAAAAACTTTTTCAAATGCTATAAAATGATATGGGTAATATTAATCATATGCAGTACAGTGTAAAAAGGGAAGAAATGAAAAAAAAATCTATATTTAGTGATTTCCACAGAGTGAGTATTAAGTGTATGAGAAATTGATCAAAACTAGTCATTTTATCTTGTTTTATTTTTTGCTGATTGTACCTTAGTGATTTGTTTGTACTTTCCTCTTTGCACCTGCCTTCATTTTATAAATTTCTATTACATGTATAAATTACTTTAAGAACTGTAGAAATTTTTAAAAAATTAAATGATGGGAATACAATAACACTAAAGATACAAATTGGTAAAATTTGGTAATCCAAATTCCTGTATAAGTTATGCACAGATATGACAATAGTGACATTTTTCATTGCAGCTTATTATAGAGAAAGTGATTACAACCAGAAATAAGAAAATGTTGAAGCTTCAATATGTAACCTCAGAAAAAACTGATGATACAAACAAAGGGGAAATTAAATTATTTTTCCAGGAAGGGCATTAGGAGTTTTTTGCTTGCTTGCTTGTTTGTTTTTTAAACAGGTGTTAGGTTTGCTACTGAAGTGCCTTGTTCACCACCAGATGCTTCTCTTTAGTTTTTATAAAGAATGTGATTGTTCACCTCTGAAAAATTAACCGCTGTTTGGCTAGTGTGCAAATGCTAAATCAAACACCTGCTTTCAAGACACGCACAGTTAATAGTCTGCCTACTCTAATCCATCTGACGCTACATGTTGCATTTTTTGGAGGAGGTATAATAAAAGAAATCACCTCTAAGTAATGAGAGGATGTGGGATTTCTTTTTCTCTCATTTTTTAAGGACACAGCCACATGTCTAATTAAAAAATTCTTTGTAGCCCTTGTGTTCAACTCCCAATGTTTGCTTCTGTTTGCTTCTTTTCTTTCTTCTTCTTTTTGTTCCCGACTTGTTCTATTTTCAGTTAGAATGCATCACCACCACAGGCACCAACAAGTAACTTCTCTGGTGACTTTATTCTGAGACATGTCTATTTCTCAGCAGGAAATTTTTTCCCTTCTATTTAATAGGGTGCATCTCAGGTAGGTTTTGCCAAGACCTCAACTGTGTGTTCAGAGATAGACATAGATAGATGACAGACTGGCAGACAGATAGATGCAAGATGGATAGAAGATTGACCTGTCTATATAGAGATGATTTGACATCTATCTACCTACCTGTCTATCCATCCATCATCTATTTATATATCCATATATATATATATATACACATATGCACATGCATAAACACATACATACATAAAAATCATGTTATCTTGCCAACTCTGGAAAAAGATATTGATATGTTAACATTACTTAAATCAAAGGTACAATAAGTTGTTTTTTCACCTTTAGTGAAATTTCAGGAGCTTGAGAAAACATAGTGTATGTTTAGGTATGAAACAACAAGAGCTTTCTCCATTCATCAGAAGTTTGTTGAGAGCATGGTTGCCAGTAGAACACAGAACCTGTGGAGCAGACAAAGATTAATTATACCTGTACTCATGCAGCAATGTTTGTGTTCCAAACAAATTATATTTGCTTGTGTTTAAACGATGCATAAATCTGATGCGTGCAGATGAACGTGTGTTCAGGATGAGTGAGCACACTTGTTTGAATGTCATATTTATCCCTGTATTTTGTCAGAAAATTAACTTCTTTGGAGTTTGTGCCTGAGCTGAGCATATGGTTGTTGATCTCTGGAGATGACAGCCTATCTGAGCAATAGCTCCTTATGGCTCCAGCTCTCCTCGGCTGGCAGATGCTTTGGGCTTTTCTACAATTAAGTGGAGATCATCACTGTTTTCTTTGAGCACTGCTGTGCCTTGTACTCTGAAGTGTTTTGTTAATCACTGTCTGCCTTCGACAGAAGCTGCCAAAGCTTTCATTAAGTTTGAATTTTGAGATGTCATGCTCGAATGATGGAATTTCATCCTTTTTCTGCATGAATGGAATTGGCTATGGAAAGGTGCCAGAAAAAAAATCATGTCACTGAAGTACACTTGCTTTATATTTTGGAGATAAAACAAAAGGCAGTTGGAGGAGGGGGTCTCCCAACAATTTGTCAACTCTGAAGCACGTAGTTTCCTAGGTGATATAATTGTTGGGTGCTCACCCTTATTAGCAGGAACTGTTCCTCTATTGCACTGTATATCAACAATCCGTCATTTTCTTGTTCACAAAGTGAACTTTAAATCTCCTCGCTTACTGGCCCCAAGACCTTTCATGGCATTTGAAATCGACTCTCAGCGTGTGGAAACAGAAGTAGAAGAGGCACGGAAGAAGAGCAATTTCTTTATAACTTGTTTGTCTAATTGGGGGCAGGAGAAGATATTGGTAGTAAAGGGGAAAACACCACTTTTTGCCCTTCAAAATAATTGGTTGAAGTTGTGTTGAGACTGAAACGCATCTGTTGACTATTTAATGATTTGCTGCAGGAAACTAAGTGTTATGGAAAATATAGTTTGAAAAGACATTACCCATTACTCTTGGCAAATCTAATTGTTTCAGTTGAACAAGTAAAAGTAAGAAGTCTTGAAGAGAAAAAAATACTTGAGTAATTAGCTCTGGTGCCTAATCACTTGAGTCACAAAGCATTTGGAAATTTATTAAACTGATATATAAAGTCTTATATGTGCAAATCTGACATTTCCTACTCTTCAACTTCAAAGGCAATATTGTTTTATATCCACTTTGTGGTTCAATTTATTTTACGGAACAACATATGTGATGGATAATTCATGGAAACGTTTTAATAGTAACATACAAGATAAAATTCAAACCTATCACTTAGCAGCAGGAAGAAGATTGGCTACTTTGATGAGAGTAACTCTGTAGCCTCCTTACTTGTGGATGAATACAACATACATTTCCCATAAGGTCAGGAAGAGATTTTATAGCACGCTGAATACAGAGCCCATGCTTAAAGACAATTGTAATGAATCTGCATTTTGGAAGCACCCAAGAAACATGTTGATCAAGAATTCTGAGACAAAATACCAGGTAATGTGTTTTGAAGGGAATGTAATGACAAAGAAAGTAGGATTAGTTCTGTACTCTAGAAAAATCCAGTAGAAAACTTCAGAAAAACTGTTGCATTATAAGAGAAACCAGTTGCAGTATAATAGAAGATGAGACTCAGATGATTTGAGATAGCAGCTAGAAGGGAACTTTCTTACAATTGTGTGTGTGTGTATGTGAATATAAATTCCAGTTTTCATCTTTTTTCCTATGTTTAGACAGAGAAGACCTTCACCTGAGAAGAACTGACTCACATGGTGAGATCCTCCTACCCAACTTATCTCCTCCACTTGGCTTTGATGAACCACTTTTAGAAAGAAAAGAGTGTGGAGTCACAAATCCCATTGAAGCAGTTAATGTTTCTGACTCCAGTCTTTCAGTAGGAATCTGTTCATTACATTTAGCTCACTCTCTCCTAAACGAGATACAAGATTGAAAAGAGGAGACCATTTTATTAGTATCAAAGAGAAACTGAACTAGGATGTTATACAGCATTTCTTATCTGGCTTGCCTGGAGTGCTTAATCCTTGTGCATTCCTGATATTCCAGACACAGGATGATAGTGTGCTGTGACACAAGATCTTAGAAACTAAGGGGAAAAGGTCAATCTTGCTCTATTTGACTGGTTGGACATTCATGTTGATCCTCATACTTTCTCAGGGGATGGTGTAGAGATCATTGAAAAAACACAAAACTGCAAGATCTCTGTTCATAGATTTGAGAAATGTGGCCTATGGTAAAGATAAATAAACTCTTGGAACTTTATTATGTATATCCCAAAGAGCATTGCAACTAATATAAGTTGAATGTGAAGGTTATTGAAAGCCTAAAGTACTGCATAATGGTTAAGTAACTGCATTTAACCACGAACCTCAAGATCTAGTACTTTATTCATAGATTCTCTATACTCCAAGTTTATAGGAGTGTCTAGTATATCAAAAAGACCAAACAGATGTTCTTCTCATCAACTTTCTACAATGATATTGAAGCACATCTATGCATTTGTGTGTTACTTGCCTGCGTGTATATCTTTGGGGAATACATTCTTTGACATATGATAGCTCTTTGATATATTCCTACTCACCTTTAGGATTCGTGTATGTATTTACAACATGTAAGTCATTTGCTCAATCTGGAATAAATCTAATTATCTTAATGTTTATTTTTACTAAATGATTTTTAAATTGGTTTAAGTGGTATTTGAAATGCAAAAATACTGGAATAACTTATTTGCCAAATAATTTAAAATGACCTAACCATGTTCAAAATGGTAGATATTTTTTTTCTAAAAAATTTTATCTACTTAAAAATGTATATATCTAGCTTCATAAAGTGAATACAGGAAGAAAGATAAGTTATTTATAATTTTAAATGCACTGTATTTTCAAAAATAGGTAATGACTCCTCATTGTATATAATATAAGAAGTAAACATAAGAAAATACACAGTGAGGGTAAACCAACATAATCTCAACTGAGAGATAACCATTTACAGATGTTGGCATAGGTCCCTGAACTTACGTATTTTGTTTTATATAATCATGGCTATCTCAATTTTTGTATAATACTAAAACCTATCTTTCTATTTAATATTTTATCATATGTATATGTTAAGATTCTAACACATTGTTATATGTGTATACTATGTACTATTTTACATACATATTATTGTCATGTATACTTATATATACTATATATTCTTGTTTATTTTCTGTTATTGTTAGGCAGTGGATCTTTTTCCAGCATTTTACTGTAAAATGTAAATATAAAAATTCATATAAAATTAGTATCATTTTCTTATGTTGTATTTTGAGAAATGCTGCCTGAAAGTTCAGTTGTTGATTTTTTTTAAGATTTATTTATTTATTTGAAAGTCAGAGTTACACAGAGAGAGGAGAGGCAGAGAGAGAGAGAGAGAGAGAGAGAGAGAGAGGTCTTCCATCTGATGGCTCACTCCACAATTGGCTGCAATGTCTGGAGCTGTGCCGATCCGAAGCCAGGATCCAGGAGCTTCTTCCGGGTCTCCCATGCGGGTGCAGGGGCCCAAACACTTGGGCCATATTATACTGCTTTCCCAGGCCATAGCAGAGAGCTGGATAGGAAGAGGAGCAGCCAGGTCTAGAACCAGCGCCCGTGTGGGATGCTGGTGCTTCAGGCCAAGGCGTTAACCGGCTGTGCCACAGCGCCAGCCCCAGTTATTGATTTTTTTAAAAAGATTTCTTCTTGAAAGGCAGAGTTACAGAGGGGCAAAGGCAGAGAGATGAAGAGAGATCTTCCATCTGCTGGCTCACTCCTCAGATGGAACCAGGAGCCTCTTCCGGGTCTTCTACGTAGGTTTAGGGACCCGAAGACTTGGGCCATCTGCTGCTGCTTTCCCAGTCCATAGCAGAGAGCTGGATTGGAAGTGGAGCAGCCAGGACTTGAACCAGCGCTTATGTGGGATACTGGCACTACAGGTGGCAGCTTTGTCTGCTATACCACAGCACTACCCCAAGGTTTTGATATATCAGGTCAAATTCTATATTTGGATTTCGATTTAAAACTAGATAGGGGTATCAATTTCACATCAATGGAATCAGAGCTCACTGAAATTCTGATTAAGGGGGGAAAACCTGGTGAATTTTTTTTTTTTAATTTTCTTGTTACACACACACAGATGCATAGAGTGGCACATGCACATGGTCACTTGTAAGTTAGGAAATGGAGAAAAAACATTTTGCTCAAAGGTATCTAAAACTTTGTTTTCTTTCTGAAAGAACTCCAGATGGAAGTGCTGAAGTGCATCGTCTTGTTGGCCGTTTACACTCTCGAGAGCCACTGTCTTTCAGGTGCTCCCTGACCTTCAATCCCCTCTGTTCAGGGCCTCTCCCCTCTCCTCCCCATTCCCACTGCCACGCTGACTTGGGAACATCACCAGAGCAATTTTGAGAAATGCGCACCGGCCATGGCGGCCATTGGAGGGTGAACCAACTGCAAAGGAAGACCTTTCTCTCTGTCTCTCTCTCTCACTATCCACTCTGCCTGTCAAAAAAATAAAAAATAAAAATAAAAAAAGAAATGCATTTCCATTTGGTACAATTTCACTAGCATAACGAATCTCTTGACTTATTTTGTGGTGGTTGTTTTATTTTGTTGTTTTGGCTATCCATTTCATAAGGTCTCTAAAATAGATTAAGTTACATTAAACAGTTGCTCGACGGGCTGACACTGTGGCACAGCAGGTTATACAGCCGTCTGCAATGCTGACATCCCATATCTGAGCACCAGTGGGAGTCTCAGCTGCTCCACTTCAAGTTAAGCTCCCTACTGATGCTCCTGAGAAAGCAGCAGAAGCTGGCCCAAGTCCATGGGCTCCTGCCACCCATCAGTGAGATCTAGAGGGAGTTCCAGTCTCTAGTCTTCCTGCTGGACCAGCTCTGCCTCCTGCAGCCATCTGAGGAGTGAACCTGCAGATGGAAGACCTCTTTCTTTGTCATTCCACATTTCAAATAAACATTTTTTAAAAAATAAACTTTTTTTAAAAAATAAAAGAAGCATTGCATAAAGTGCCTAGTGCATAACAAATGCTTAATAAGGTTTTTATTTTTTTCCTCATGTTACCAGTGAACTGGCAAAGCAGTAGTATAACGCTACTAAACTGATTAAGGGATCCATAATAAATGCCCAGCACATGCTAAATGTGTATTTGCTAGAGGAAAGAGAAAAAAAAATCAAAAATTTAGGACAATCATCTTCAGGGAGATAATCTATTTAAGGGAAAGCATCCATTTCTTCCTAGAGAAGATTATTGAGAATTTTTCTGGAAAAGATATTACTAAAACAGTTATCATAAGTTATGACAATATAATTTTATTAAGTGGAATTAAGATATAAAAGTAGGTTTTTAAGTAGATTGCTGTCTTCATACTTTATTTTTTAACAGAACATTTTTTATCTGTAACACAATGTCACCAGTTTAAGTGCCAAAAACCTTTGAAGCATTAAAAATATCTTCTGAAAAATACTTGAATTAATCTAAAATACAAAATTGTCTTTAATTGTGATCATATTTTTGACACACATATTTTTGAATATTTCAGAATAATAATTTTTAAGAATTGATGTCTTTATTTGGTCAGCATACCAAGAGATGATGCTGTGGTATGCACTCTGTTGGAAATGCTGATGTCTCTGAAATGCTCTCATGGGTTTTTCAGGCAGACCAGATGACTTGGGCTGATTCTGAGGTCAGAGTGCTACTTTAAGCGATTGTCTTTCTATGAGTCTTCTGTAAGCTGTGTGGACAGTTTCCCATGTTGGAACATTCACACCTTTTTAATTCCATCTATTATTATTGCCAAACAATTTATTTGTATGATCATCTTAACAATCCTATCCATATGATCATTTTAATGCTAATCCTATTCTTATGATCACTTTAACATGTTCCATTTATATAAATAAAACTAATTTTTTTTAAAAAAAATAAAGAGAGTAATGAGGGTGGGGATTTGTGACACTGGATAAGCCACTACTTGAGACTGAGTGCCTACATTTGAGTCTCAGCTCTACTATCCATTTCAACTTCCTTTTAATGCACACCCTGTGAGGCAGTAGGTGATGGCTCACGCAGATGTTTCTCTGTCATCCATGTGGAAACCTGTATGTAATTTCTGGTCCTTTTTCCCTCTTGGCCTGATTCAGTTTTTGTGGGCATTTGAGGATTGAACTATCAGAGGGAGATCTCTCTAGCTCTCACTCTCTCTTCATGTCTTTCAAATAATCAAAAAAAGAACAAAAAATTATAAAATAGAGCATTGGATAGCAAGTCCTTAAGAAAACAGACTTCTGTCATGAAATCAGTAATATTTCTATAAAATTTGTCGTATTTTTTCTGTATAATCATCATATTAAAATTTTTTAACCATCAATTTGAAAAAATTTTTAATTTTGGTCATTACCACTGGCATTGCATATCATTTACATCATATATTTTTTTTGACAGGCAGAGTGGAAAGTGAGAGAGAGAGAGACAGAGAGAAAGGTCTTATTTTGCCTTTGGTTCACCCTCCAATGGCGCACCGCGCTGATCAGATGGCAGGAGCCAGGTGCTTCTCCTGGTCTCCCATGGGGTGCAGGGCCCAAGCACTTGAGCCATCCTCCACTGCACTCCCTGGCCACAGCAGAGAGCTGGCCTGGAAGAGGGGCAACCGGGACAGAACCGGTGCCCCGACCGGGACTAGAACCCGGTGTGCCGGCGCTGCAAGGCAGAGGATTAGCCTAGTGAGCCGCGGCGCCGGCCCATTTACATCATATATTACATGCCTCCTCTCATACACAGAAATTTAAAAAGAAGTGGATTGAGTGAACATGATAATACTCTGAATAAAACTAAATCCAACCAGTTAAAGGGTAACAGAAGGACATATTTTGGATTTTCCATCAGGTGTATCTGAATATTCTCTCCTTAACAGGCTCACTTTGTACTACTCATATATATTATTGTAAACCAATGTGGGTGCTTCTCTCTTGCAAATGCTTTTCAGAATTAGGCCTTTTATAGCTAGAGTAATTGGGCATGTTCTCAAAAGATCTTTACGTAATTATCTCCCTTCAAAGCAGGCTGGAAGTTTTGAATCATCAGGACTCAGGTATCATCCACACATACTTGGACAGACAGATAAGGCAGATTTGGTTTTGAATTTTTCTTGAATATATTGCATGTCTATCTTTTAAAAAACACATGTGTTTATGGTCACACATGTGAATTAAGCTAAATTTCACTCGGTTTTTAGTGGTGCTTTTCTTCTTCGCTGTTTGTCTTAACTGAGCTCTTAGAATCATTGTTACACCTCTTGTTCTCCCCACCCCCCTTGCATATTCTGTCCCAGAATGAGGATACACCTGTGGATTCCATCAAGATTTCTTTACAGTTCATTTCCAAGGCAACAATTTTTGTTGTATTCTATGTTATCTATTATATCCCATTGTCATCTTAATGGTTTCCAAGGAAAAACTTACATATATTCTACCTTGAAAGGAGTTGTTCCATGGGAAAAATGCATCAAATGATCATAATGTAATAATTTAATGTGTTTTACCTTCTGCTTTCTGGAAAATATAAACTCTAGTCAGCAAAAATGTAGTTATAAATATGTGTTATAAAGAATGCAATGAGAAAGATTTAGCTGGATTTCAACTGCTGACATTCAAAAAGAGGATTTCATATTTGGTCGCTAATATTGCAATCAAGGCAATTGTTTAGAAAGAAAAATTTTCAGATTCTTTGAGCCTAAGAGATTGATGTTCTGGGATTTTTGTAAGACATAAAGAAAATACCCTTACTTGCCATTGAAATTTTCCATGAAGTTGGAGGAAATTAGATGGTAGGGGCTGGTAATTTCTTGTTTTGGGATAGGGTTATTGGGAGCTATGAAGAACAGGAATGCTGAAAAAAGAAAGAAGTGGCAGCAACTCCTGTCTTGGATTTGGAGAGAGGAAGGAAGGTCCCAGAAGGTACATGGGTCAGGGAGGGCAGAGTTCGTGTCACATGAATGCAGTGGCTCTTTGTGGTCAAGAAACTAGGAGCCCTGAGCTCTGCTAATGCCATGTGGTCAACACTGAGACCCAGATGACGGTAAGGCTGGACAGGCTGCCAGAGGAGCGACGACTTCCCAGTATCCCACCAGCACCTTTCTCAGACCCACATACATCCAAGCCTTTTATCCAGATGGTTCTCAGTGCTTCTGAGTGGTTTGTGGATTATCCACCAGCCCCGTTCTGGTGATTCTGGCTTGGCCATGTGCCTTTATTTAGATTGCAGGCTCTGGCAGAAGTGGCCCCAGCTGTCAGGTGCGATCTTAGGAATGGTCCCACTGGCTCCTCTACTCCTCTGCTGTCATGGGAATCTCATGTGCTGAGTAGCAGCTATTCTCATAATAATAATAATAAGATACATGAAAAAGACTTGAATTTTACAATTGAAGAAGCCAGTGGTGATTTCACCCAAGAGCCTGATTACTTCTCTGCTTCTGTAAGATCCTAGAAACTTCTGCTTTGCTGTACATCTCAGCTTACAAAGAGAAACATGGAATGGAGAGGCTAAGAAAAAGAAAGTAATTATTCACAATAGAACAAACACACCGTAAATAGACAACTGAAATCATTGCTTAGTTTTGGCATTAAAAATGAGCCTTTTATGTTCTTCTTTGCATGGTTACGGGGGAACTGAAATACTAGAAGGGTTCTAGACAGAATAAAGGTGTTCTCTCCACATTATCGAGTGTTAAACTGAACTGAGGCTAGTTCAGATGATGGATAGTGGTTTCAAGAAAGAAGTAGAATGCAAGTGGAGTTATGAGGAATACATAGAAATTGATGAGTGGGCTAGATTGTGGTTTTGTTATCCTTGATATACATTTGGTGCTGAGATGATGCCCTGTGGTTGTTTTCAGGGAAGGAAAATTATCATTTCCCTGAGAAACAAAGTCAGTTTCACAATCAGTATTGAATACAAGGGAAAACAGTATTTTCTAGGAGAGAAAAGCTAAGCGAGAAAATGCAAATGAATGTAACTTTGTTTTAACTTAAGCTTCCTGTAGCTCTTTAATAAGCTTTTTTAAGATAAACTATTCTAGTGAAAGATAAAATGTAACCAAGAAACAAACATTTTAACTGTATTAATTTTCTGAGGAAGCACTACCAGTGGAATTTTTTATACTTAAGAGTATGCTGTTCTAGCTAAGTAAATCTCTAATAATTCAGCTGTCATTCTTCCAATTATTTCTGTTTACTCTTGCTGAATCACAGAGGATATTGATATTCTTTGGGAATTTGTAAAATATATACACTGGTAAACAGAAACATATGTCTTGAAAATTTGTGTGTACCTATTTTTCAATCAGCAAATACATATTTATGGATTGGATGGAGTTGTAGATGCATTCTCTCATTTTGTATCTTGCAACATAATTGATTCTTAGTTTGTCACCTTTTATACTTATTAGGGACTGAATTTTTTGTGTGCTTCAAAATTCATGACTACAATCTTAATTTCCAACATGATACAAAAAAGATCTGAGACCTAAGAGAGGTAATTAGGTCATCAGGGGAGGGCTCTTGTGAATGTGATTAGTGCCCTTATAAGAAGAGACAGGAGAAAAGTGATTTTTACCCTTGCTATGTGATGGGGAAAAACACCAGACATTTGCAAAGCAGATAGGGCCCTCACCTGACACAAGAGATGCTGATGCTCTGATCTTGGGTTTTTCAACCTCTAGTGCTATCAAAGTTAACGCTCCTAGTTAACTCATCTAATCTATAGTATTCCATCATAGCAATTCCATTGGACAAAAACAATAAAGTTTCCATGTGTTTTTATTTATTGTAAATATTTAGTAAAGGAATTTCTTCGGTTCCTCTTGATGGCCAAATCAAAGCAAAATGCAAAGATAAATTTATCTCAGGATGATTGATTTGCAGTCTGTCTCTGATGATTTTTAAAAAGTCAAAATACAGATATATATTTGTACTAAATATTATCAATATTAACATATATTGTCCCTCCAGGCTTTGGAATTTTACTTTTTACAGGCTTTTTTTTTTTTACAGTTCAGTGAAATATTTCCATTCAGATAATAGTGACAATAGCAGTTTGAACCAGATTAGAAATACATGTGATTTCTCTGTCAGAGAATGCCTCAGAGGTTCTAAGATTACAGATTGTGTGCATAGATTTTTAGTAAGAAATCTTTGCTATTTCTATCCTTGAGAATCATGATGAGTTTATCCTAGACTTTATGTATGTTCGCTGACATTGACGTTACTCCAAAGATGCTGCAATGATTTACAAAACTATTCCTGTGATAAAGGACCAGCAACAGTAAAACTATTTGTTTTTAATTGTTCAGTTAACATTTTTTAGCATGGGTTTTGAAAATCTTCACCTATTTTCTGGCCCTGTTGACCAAAATTAAATTTCTTTTTTTTTTAATTAAAATTTTATTTAATGAATATACATTTCCAAAGTACAGCTTATGGGTTACAATGGCTTCCCCCTTCCAAAATTTCCCTCCCACCCACAACCCTCCCCTTTCCCGCTCCCTTTCCCCTTCCAATCACATCATGATTCATTTTCAATTATCTTTATATACAGAAGATCAGTTTAGTATATATTAGGTAACAATTTCAACAGTTTGCCCCCATATAGTAACACAAAGTGAAAAAAAATACTGTTGGAGTACTAGTTATAGCATTGAATAAGAGTGTACAGTACATTAAAGACAGAGATCTTACATAATATTTTTTTTAAAAAATTAATTAATTTCTATGCCATCTCCAATTTAACACCAGGTTTTTCCTTTTTTCATTTCCAATTATCATTATATACAGAAGATCGATTCAGTATATAATTAGTAAAGATCTCTTCAGTTTGTACCCACGCAGAAACACAAAGTGTAAAAATACTGTTTCAGTACTAGTTATAGCATCACTGCACATTAGACAACACATTAGGGACAGATCCCACATGGGATGTAAGTACACAGTGACTCCTGTTGCTGATTTAACAATTTGACACTCCTGTTCATGGCGTCAGTAATCTCCCTAGGCTCTAGTCATGAGTTGCCAGGAAGTTGCTATGGAAGCCTTTAGAGTTTGCTGACTTTGATCTTATTCCGATAGGGTCATAGTCAAAGTGGAAGTTCTCTCCTCCCTTCAGAGAAAGGTACCTCCTTCTTTGATGGCCTGTTCTTTCACTGGGATCTCACTCACAGAGATCTTTCATTTAGATCTTCTTCTTTTTTTCTTTTCCATGGTTTCTTGGCTTTCCATGCCTACAATACTCTCATGGACATCTTTTATTAGTTAGAATTATATTTCTTAAGATACATACAATCCTTAAGGCACATACAATCCTCCCTCCAAAACAACAGTATTAATGTAACTCCAATGACAGAAATTTCACATGCTCTTTCTGAATTTAGTCTTCCTTGGACATGTGTGTGCCGTGTAATTTTCTGAGATCCATTACCTGTAGTTATTGTGCCAGCTCAGTATGGACAGCTCCCAATCCCGCCCAGGGGGAGTTGTGTCCTGGCCCTGTGGACTTAGCCTTCCTGTGACAGACACACTGGAGTGGTTCTGTCTACTTCTGTCTACTAGGTTGCAGTGTCCTCGTTATGTAGCATGGCACGCCCTCCCTGCAAAATCCCCACTACATGCTCTTTTGAAGGAGCATTGCCACGGTGCTACACTGGAGCGCTGCTCTCAATCTTATGTTAATTTTTTCAAGGGCCTTAGTAAGTCATTTTCAAAAGGTTTCCATTGTCGTGATTTCTTTAATTCGGAATGGACATCAAGTCAAACTAAATATTCAAGAACTTTTAATAACCATTTTAGAATTTTCCAATTTTTTTTCACAAATTACTTTTTTTTTTTTTTTTTTTTTTGACAGACAGACTGGACAGTGAGAGAGAGACAGAGAGAAAGGTCTTCCTTTGCCATTGGTTCACCCTCCAATGGCTGCCACGGCCGGCGCACTGCACTGATCCGAAGCTAGGAGCCAGGTGCTTCTCCTGGTTTCCCATGGGGTGCAGGGCCCAAGCAATTGGGCCATCCTCCACTGCACTCCCGGGCCACATCAGAGAGCTGGCCTGGAAGAGGAGTGACCGGGACAGAATCCGGCGCCCCGACCGGGACTAGAACCCAGTGTGCCGGCACCGCTAGGCGGAGGATTAGCCTGTTGAGCCACGGTGCAGGCCTAATTTTTTTTTCACAAATTACTTTTTGCTAACTTATGCAAGGTTTAAAAAGTTAGCTCACTATAACTTCATCACCATGACAGTTACTTGTTAACTATTCAAAACAAGTTCAAGTTGTCTTATGGATATGGTAGTATCACAGGCAAAGTTAGCCGGATCACCTGGAAACAGACATGTTAAACGCACACACACTCACACGAACCATGAAACTTCTACATAGATCAACATATTGACTATTAATTGATTAAACTAATCAATCAGAACTTTAACATGAGTCATATTCAGGCTCCAATTTTTAATAAAATAATTTTAGTTTTCTTTCCATTCTTGTAAGGCACATTGCATTTCAGTGATATTGTTCCTCAGGTCCATTTCCAATCTTTGTCACTGCTCTGAAATAAATACTGTTCAGTTCCTTTAGGAGTGGAACACAAAGGCAGGGAAATGCACATGAAAATACTCAAAGCACAGACAAACCTGCAGTTAGTACTGGGAGTCTCTGAAACTCCATTAGATGTAACAGAAAAGGAGGGAGTTACTGAAAAAAAATCTTGGCATCTGGATGCCATTCCTTTATCTTTCAGTTTATTTGCACCATTATTTCATATATTCCCTTTACATGTACATGGAGCATCTGAAGTATGATTTTTCTGTTATTTCCATTCCTGTATCTAAATCTTAAGGAGCAGTTCAATGGCTATATTATTAATGTTAACATATTTGAAACTTTCATCTATTATTCATTCTGATAGATGCATTCTCATTATTGCACAAATCAAAATGAACTTGAGTTTAGCTGCCTTAAGATTTAGTGTTTATCTTTGTGGGTGTGTGTATGCATGCCTGTGTGTTGGTGTGCATGAGTGTGAACATGTAGAAATGCACAGACTCCTTACGAAATATCATATTGGGTGGGTGAAATCTATTTAGAAATTTCATGCATAGATTATTGGTCTGATTGTGGAGATATCTGAAGCAGAAAAGACGTTAGCTCAACATAATGAATATGTCTGCCAGCCATTTCTATAATGACTTGCTGCAGTTTTTATTGTCTGACAAACCGTATGCTGTGCTGTACTGTGGGCTTTCTTGTTCGACATAATCAAAAATGATGCAATGTGTCCCTAGAAGTCTAGCTGGATGCGAGGAAGGCAGCAGAGTGCTGCTTCTGCCAGTTCAGTTGCAGATTCTGTCGAACTCATTCTGCAGGTGATAAATGCTCAATTACCATCATTTATAAAGGCATTGTTCATGATCTATTGTAGAGATTTTATTCAGAGATAGAGCTTTTAGATCCATTTACACACCTAATTTTTTTATCCATGTGATATGAACCACCAGGTATTTATGAAACTTTTGAAATAAAAGTATTTACCTATACCTGTACTGCCCTGTAGAATTTAGTTTCAGTTTTTGAATTTATAACTATTTCAAGTAATATCATTTTTTAAAAAAAACCACTCATCAGTGAAAAATTATTTCAAAAGATAAAAGGTTCCAGTTAGTTGGTAGTTAAATTCATCAATATTACATAAAAATTTAGACTTAATATGAGTGATCATTTTCAATTTAGCACTTCCATAGATGTAAAAAGATCCACGATTAGTTTTAATAAGAAGGTATTAATATAAGGTCTATAAAGCATGCTGGGCAGGAGTCTTGTACAATAGAACTGTGTGGTATGTATATTCACTTTGGTGATAAATGCTTCACTCCTTCTTTAGAGGATTATTAGAAGCATTCTCTGGAGGAATAAAATGGTGGAAGTCACACATTTAATAGCTCAGGTACAAAGAGTCAGATTGTGCCAGTTGGCAAAAGTTAGCAGGAAGCTGTCACAATAAATGGCAGCAGCTGCTCATAGTTCTAAAGAGTATGTCCCAGTCAGAACTGAAAACTGATGGCATCTACATTAATACTACCTTAATGGCCCATCTGCTGCTCCGTAGGGTCCCTAGCTGCTGTATGGAGTCATAGGCATTTGACAGGCAGTCTCTGTATGCCAGACGCACATCGTGCCAAATGTTTTAGGCTGCTTCATCTCGTTCTGATCTGTCAAATTCCCCCTACTCATTTATCAGGCAAAGAGTTATGAGGGTTTTTCTTTTCTACACATCATTGGCTTTCTGCATTGGGGCAGCAAAGAACTTGGAAGGCAAACTCTTCTGGTTAATATTTTTTTTTCTAATTGATGATGCAAGGCAAAGTTGTCTGATATACTGTATTGTGGCATGTAGGTTAACAAAGCGCTGCGACAAGCAAGTCCCGTGGAGAAATCAATTGAGTGCATTTTTAAATGCAGTTCTGAATAAATATGTCTCTCTGAATGTATTGGCAGAAATCTCATGTGTTTCTATAGAGCTTTATTAAATGGGAAAATATTACAAGAGTTTACTTTTGGATTTTTGAGATAGAAAAATACAGTTTTACTGGAACACTGCTAAAGTATTTTGGTAGGAAATGGAAAGTTAACATTTAAGAACACCTCAAACTTCCATTACAAAATGGAATAAATCTTACACAGTAGGGTGAAATGCAAATATAAACAACATTGTGTCTTGTAGCAGTTAATTAAATTATATAGAAATAATATTGTTTGATGTTGAGAATAAACTACTAGTTATATTAAATATTCTGAATCGTCAGGACAGAGCAATTCACACATCACTGAGTAAATAACTAATGACAAATATGTAACCACATTTATAATACTGCTTATATAAAAATTTGGAAACACTACTTCATTTGATACAAATCTCCAGACGATAAGGTCAAGCATTTCTCTTGAGTTAAAAGATTGTTGTCTTTTTCATTGTGGGGACAAGCCGCAAATCCTAGTCCCCTTCTGATGAAGGCAGTTGACAGAGAAGCCTCTTCCCGCTGGATGTCTTTAAGCTTCCTGATACTTTAAACATTTCTAAAGTCTAATTTTTCCATATTTGTAAAAGTTCGTTGGTCAGTATAAAGTGTATACATTTTCCTTGGTGGTCATTATCTTTCTCAGTTGCATAAAAATAAAAGACTTTTTGATCTCACCTGATTGTTTGAAGACTTTAAAATAGAAGGAAAATAAAATATACCCACAATCCTCAATTTGGGTATAAATAAACCAAACAAATCACAAGTAATGGTGTTCAAATAAGAGTGTGGGTGGGGCAGATTTACTTTATCTCAAGTATCTGCAGGTTTTCCAATCTCAATCAGCAACAAAAATATTAATAATAATTTTAAAAGTGACTGTTGAAATAAGTTGTTAGGTCATCTAATAAAACTAACTTGCCTTGAAGTACAGGCCATGTGTAAGTGATGGAGTTTAATGCAAGTGTGGCTGAGTGTGCACACACATGTGTATCTGTGCACGTGGTTAGAGAAATGGAGTTTATACTTAGATTATTATTGATATTCTTAATTTCTGTGGGTCTCTGCTTTTTCAATATACATTAAAATATACAACAGTCAACAAGGAAGTTTAATACATTTTTTTTTAAAAAAGCTTAAGCTTTCTTAAATTATTTCTGCATTCAAACAGATCAATTGCATTGACTATCACCATTCTTCCAGTAGAATTAAAATCTCAATTAAGCATTGAAACCAATTTGTACTCATGCTAATGTATTATTGTAACAACACACGTTAGAAGTCTTATCTGACAGTACCACTGAGGATTAGATGAGAAGAGTCAGTTATGGACTAGTCCTGTTGTTTTCGTACATCCTTGTGGATCATTGATTTCCACTGGTGTTTGGGAATTGCCTAGAATAAAACATCCACTTGTTTTTGAATATTTAGAATGTGCTACATGCTACTATAAGCACTAAATCTATGATGAAAATACGGTTTGTGTTAAAAAATACACAGAAATTGAGATGTACTCGTATGATGCAACACATTCTCATGTACAATTATAGACCCTGTGACCCAGGGTCACAGATAAGACTGGACTGGACCCATGTCTGTGAGAAGCCAAGGTTATACTGCATCATTGTAATACAAAATATTCTATACTCTAGTGATACCCAAAGAAAGTCAGACTGAGTGGAAGAAGTAGGGTGTCTTGAGAAGGAGCTCAGCATAAAAGGAGACTAGCAAACATAGTGAGCCAGGGGCGTGTCTTGTGCATCAGTGAGGAGTGAGTTCTCACCACAGAATGTTGATGACAGCAGAGCTTATACAGCTGCAGACATCTCTTTGACACTTCTTGTAGGTTCTTGGGAAATGAGTTTGGGATTATTAGAGCTACAGATTCGGGTGACGTAGGCATCTTTGCTGAGCAGTAGTCATGTATGTAACATGAAAAGATGGACACAGAGCTTCTCGTCAGGAGGGGAGTGTCACTGACATTGAATGTTCAGTGTATATAACACGAGTTGGCTTCAGCAATCACATATGAGCTAGCACTGAAGTATCTGACCAAGTTCATTTTTCTTCCTGGATAAAACAATGTCCAGTGATGAGAATGTTTTGTGGAGACAGGAAAGCAGATAATGAGATTTAGAAAGTTGTAGAGGAAAAGGGAAGTTGAATTAAAGTTAAATAAATGAAGGTACTACAGAAATTTGGGGTATTAATGTAAATTGTCTCTATTTGCACAAAAAGGCATATAAATATAAATCTTACACAAATAGCATTCATAGATAGATAGATAGATAGATAGATTTATTTATTTGAAAGACAGAGTTACAGAGATAGAGACACACACACAGAAAAAGATCTTCCATCAATTGTTTCACTCCCCAAGAGGCCTCAGTTGTGGATGCTTGGCCAGATTAAAGCCAGGGTCCTGGAATGCCTTATGTCTCCCATGTAGATGTTAGCAACCTGAGCACTTGGATCATGAACTGGATTAGAAGCAGAGCAGTCAGGACCCCAAACATTGCCCATATAGGATGCTAGCATTGCAGTTGATGGCTTGATCCAATGTGCTACAATGCTGGCTACTGCAATCATAGTTTTGGTTCTTGTTGTCGAATGAGTTCTTCAATTTTCACTACGCTACCAGAGATAAGGAAGATGGACATTTTCATTCCACATGGAAATGACTAGCCTTGGAAGAAATTCAAATCAATGGGCAGTCTTTAACATGACTATTATTTGGAATGTAAATATTTTATTGGATTTTTCCAGAATTGTATCTAAGGCTTGGAACAAATGCAATATTTTTCTAGAAAAAAAGAAAGAAAACACAGAAACCAGAACAGTTGGAAACAGAACAAACCAATTAAAGATCATTCCCCATGATGTGTATAGTTTAACGTGAGCATTTTCTATAGGGGTTTTTGATGCAGCGTTTTGCACAGGAGTTTTCTGTTTTTTTGTTTTGCTTTGTTTTGTTTTATTTTGTTTTTTCCTTTGATTCCTTACAGGAAAGGTACATCTACATAAATCTTTCAACTCTTTTGTTGTGACTATAAGCTTTTGTTACCTATATGATGCAATACATTTTCTTACAGAATAATGAAGTGATAGAAAAATAATGGTTCACTTTTCCCAGGTAGATGTGTTGACAAGATCCAATTCTGATGGCTTTTACTGAGTCAAAGAATTTTCAGAAGTGTACTGATTTTTTTCTGAAAACATAAGCTTGAGAATGAAAGAATAAATGTGAAGAAGAGAAGTAAAAGAGTTGGCCTTAACAAGAAAAAAAAACGTTTTGAAAGAAAAAGCTTTCAGTATTCTTAAAGGAGACAACAATAATATGAATAGAACAGTAAGGTATGCTATATTGTTCTCCTACCCTCTTCTGGTTCTTCTACTAAGATCTTGCCTACCCATTTGCTCCTAAAAACCCAGCTTTCTCTTTCAGCCTTGGTCCATGTAGGTTCCCCATATAGCAGGCTGTAATTTGAGAACATAGGTAAATTTTGCCAATCTCTGCTCTTGAGTTTCAGTGTATGTGTATGTATTTATTTTGATGATAATCATTTATAAAAGTTTAATCAAATAAACTAGTTCTTACTGTGCAACAAGCCAATATATTATCTTTCCTAGGTAATCTGCTATAATAGTGAAACCAATAAATATGTAATTGAAATAAGAATTCCATGGAGGCAGGACATCTGCAGTGTCATATTAGTTTTAGCCTCTCTAACTGCCATTTTAAAAAAAAATATGTTCTTGGTAATGGAAATTTGGCTTCTCTTTAGAAGAGTCCTGGGGCCTACTCAGTCAATGACTTGATTTGTTAAAATCATTGTGTTTCCATTCTTCTTACCAACTGATTGATCTAAAGACAGGGAGTTAGAGTGATTCTTCTATGAACATTTTTATTAAATAAATCAAGCATAGTTCAGCAGAGGGTGGGAAAGAACTGGTGTTGTTGATGTCACTAGCTTATTGAAAACCAAACCTGAAAAAAACCACCCATATCTAGAAATCATGTTATGGTAGATAGTAAACTGCTTTACTATTTAAGCTAATTTTTATTGGAGCAATCAGTTGCTAAGGACTGAAATTATTCTATCTGATGCAGTATCTTTTCTTTAAGAGTTAAGACAAAATATTGTAAGTTGCTTTCAGTATTTAAGTCTAGTCAGAGAAAAATTTGCATAAGAGGGGACGCTGAGGAAAGTAGGTTGGAACTAAAATGCAAGACTCTAAATTCCCGTGTTATGTGCTTTTGATCTATGTCACATTCACAAAACAGGAGGACAGGAGGAGACTGAAGCTTTGTATCAGGAAGTTTGAAATAATTAGAGAAGCTTGATCTCGTAGAACTATATATATATATATATATATATATATATATATATATACATATATATATATATATATAATCTATTGGAGGAAAATTATTTAAAATGAGGAAATGAATTAGGAATCTGAGTACAAAGCAATGAATATTATAATAGCACTGGTGATGAAAAGGAAAGGATAGAGTGAAGGGAGTTTAAAAATCAATTGACAAACTTAGAGAATGACTAAATACAGGGATTGAAAAAAAAAATGGATGCAATCACGATGGCTATGAGTTTGAGCCTGATGTCACAGACTGAATGCTTGTTTCTTCACAAAATTCATCCGTGGAATCCTAACCCTCAATGTGATAGTATCAGAAAGGGGAGACATGGGCACGTCATTATGTTGTAAGGGTGGAATCTTCATCAATGGAATTAGTGCTCTTGTGAAAAAAGAAACCCCAGAGAACAGGCCTGCCTCTTTCTCTCATGTGAGGACCCAATGTGAACTTGGTAGTTAGGATGTGCGAGAGGGCCTCTTTACAACCCAACTGAGCTGGCACACAGATTTCAGAATCTCAGCCTTTACTACTATAAGAAACCAGTCAAATTGTTAAGTCAGCAGCTGGAGTCACTGTGTACTTACATCCCATGTGGGATCTGTCCTTAATGTGTTGTCTAATGTGAAGGATGCTATAACTAGTACTAAAACAGTATTTTTACACTTTGTGTTTCTGTGTGGGTGCAAACTGATGAGGTCTTTACTAATTATATACTGGATCGATCTTCTGTATATAAAGATAATTGGAAATGAAAAAAAAAAACCTGGTGTTAAATTGGAAATGGCATAGAAAATTAATTTTAAAAAATATTATGTAGGATATCTGTCTTTAATGTGCTGTACACTGTTATTTAAAGCTATAACTAGTACTCCAACAGTATTTTTTTCACTTTGTGTTGCTATATGGGGGCAAACTGTTGAAATCTTTACCTAATATATACTAAACTGATCTTCTATATATAAAGAGAATTGAAAATGAATCATGATGTGATTGGAAGGGGAGAGGGAGCGGGAAAGGGGAGGGTTTCGGGTGGGAGGGAAGTTATGGGAGGGGGGAAGCCATTGTAACCCATAAGCTGTACTTTGGAAATTTATATTCATTAAATAAAAGTTTAATAAATGAAAAAAAAAAAAGAAAGAAACCAATTTCCGTGGCTTACAAGGTAACAAACCTATAGCATTTGGTTGTAGAAGTCCAAGCTGGCCATCATATTGAGTAAACAAAAGAAAAGACCCATTAATGGAAAATGAGTCAATCAGGGAAACAAGGTAACTCTGAGAGCTTAAAGACAAATTGAGTTTAAGATAATAGTGGGGAATGCAGCAGAACAAAATACATGTTGTGGTCCTGGAAATTCAGGACTGTATTTTCAGATGAGAATTTCACATTGATGCTGCTGTATTTTTGGATATAAAGCAACATTTTAATGCATAAATGGCTCGTTTCTTACTATATGTAGTGTAAGTTTCAGAAGAAACTCATATTTGTTTAGCAGTAATAGACATTTAACTCCTACACCTTAAATTGTAGTTCCCATTTATTATATGGGAGCTAATTTGATCTTAAGTAGGTGATAATAGATATCAAACTCTTAAAATAGACTGATTATTATGTCAACATTTTGACTTAAAATATTCCTAGAAACTGAAGGAATGGAGAAAGGAAGATATATTGGAGATAAAGGTTTGATTTAATTTTATTTTTTTAATGGTGATGATGGAAGTATGCATGTAATGGGTGGGATCATACCATTTGAGAAAAAAAACCCCTCATTTTAATAACTAACATTGGTAAATATAATAAATTCTTCTTTTGATAAGAAAAAATAGACACATCTTTTCTCTCTACTTAATGATATCAGTTATAATAAGCAAGCATTACAGTACCATGCTCTCCTATATAGAGAAGCCATAGTAGATGGATCTGAGATGACAGGCATCAGAATAAAAATAGTAATGGGTCTGAAAAATGAGATGCTAAAACTTCTGGTTACAATATCAAGTTTTGGTAAGGATCCAAGAAAGACAATAAAAGCATCATCAGTATATCTGTATGATAACATAGAAAGGACAGTTGAAAAGAAATTGGTCAGGGCCGGCGCCATGGCTCACTTGGTTAATCCTCCACCTGCGGCGCCATCATCCCATATGGGTGCTTGGTTCAAGTCCCGGCTGCTCCTCTTCCACTCCAGCTCTCGACTGTGGTCCAGGAAGCCAGTGGAGGATGGCCTAAGTGCTTGGGCCCCTGCACCTGCATGGGAGACCAGGAGGAAGCACCTGGATTCTGGCTTTGGATCAGCACAGCACCAGGCATAGCGGCCATTTGAGGAATGAACCAATGCAAGAAAGACCTTCATCTCTGTCTCTCTCTCTCTCACTGTCTAACTCTGTCAAATAAAAAAAAAAAAGAAAAAAGAAAAAAAAAAAGAAGTTGGTCATCATTTTCACATGGTCCAATTGCTAATGTGTTGGAGAAACTCAACAGTGTTTACCAATTCACTGGCATGGATCATATCTGCATGTGATGGACAAAGGATTAGGGAATAAATTTTAGTGTTTGAGAGCCAGAATTGCATTCATACTTGTCTGGCTGAGAACACTGTCTCACTAAGTTCTTCATCTACTTAATCAGAATAGTTCATTCTCTGACTAACTTTCAGAATTGTGGAAAATATTTTAAAGATCCATCTGTTTTAAAAAACAAAAGTTTTTACATATCAGCAAATTAAAATAACTGTCCTTGATAGAATAAAAGTATCATTGATTATTTCTATTAAAAAAAATGCATCCTGGCTGGCACCATGGCTCACTAGGCTAATCCTCTGCCTGCAGTGTCAGCACCCCGGGTTCTAGACCCAGCGGGGTGCCAATTCTGTCCCAGTTGCTCCTCTTCCAGTCAGCTCTCTGCTGTGGCCCTGGAGGGTAGTGGAGGATGGCCCAAGTGCCTGGGCCCTGCACCCGCATGGGGGACCAGGAGGAAGCACCTGGCTCCTGGCTTCGAATCGGCACAGCACACTGGCCATAGCGGCCATTAGGGGAGTGAACCAATGGAGGGAAGACCTTTCTCTCTGTCTCTCTCTTTCTCTCACTGTCTAACTCTGTCTGTCAAAACAAAAACAAAAACAAAAACAAAAACAAAAACAACCCAAAAAAACAAAAAACAAAAAAAATGCATCCTGCCAATCCAAGTATCAAGCTACTAAAGGGAGAAGGACTTCTGTCATTCAGAAGTAACCCAAACAAAAAAGGATTTTATGTTGGATTATAGCTTTAAAATTTGCTTTGTCCATTGCTTTTTTAAGCCTTTAGGAACTCAGGTGGTATAAATATTATTCCTTCTTTGCTCATTTTCAACTTTCATCATTTCCTACACTTTTTATTTATTTGATTATGTCATTTCATTTTCTTAATTGTTTTCCCGATTATGTCATTTCATTTTCTTAATTGTTTTCCCACATATTTTCAATATTCTTTATTATTTCCAGGGATGTACTGAATAGCAATGGTAAAAGTGCACATCCTTGTTTGGTTCCGGATCTAAGGGGGAGTGCTTCCAATATTTCCCCTTTCAATAAGATGCTAGCTTGGGCCGGCGCCATGGCTCAAAAGGCTAATCCTCCGCCTTGCGGTGCCGGCATACCAGGTTCTAGTCCTGGTCGGGGCGCCGGATTCTGTCCCAGTTGCCCCTCTTCCAGGCCAGCTCTCTGCTGTGGCCTGGGGAGTACAGAGGAGGATGGCCCAAGTGCTTGGGCCCTGCACCCCATGGGAGACCAGGATAAGCACCTGGCTCCTGCCTTTGGATCAGCGTGGTGCACCGGCCGCAGCATGCCAGCCGCAGCGGCCATTGGAGGGTGAACCAACAGCACAAGGAAGACCTTTCTCTCTCTCTCTCTCTCTCTCTCTCTCTCACTGTCCACTCTGCCTGTCAAAAAAAAAAAAAAAGATGTTAGCCATGGGTGTGTCATAAATTGCTTGATTGTGTTGAAGAATGTTCCTTCTATACCCAATTTGCTTATGGTTTTCATCATGAAAATATGTTGTATTTTATCAAATGCTTTCTCTGCATCTATTGCAATGATCATAGGGTTTTTGTTCTTCAGTTTGTTAATGTGATGTATCAGATTGATTGGTTGCACATATTGAACCATTCCTGCATACCAGGGATAAATCCAGCTTGGTCCAGGTGCATGATCTTTCTGATGTGTTGTGGAATTTGAATAGTTAGTATTCTGTTGATGATTTTTTGCATCCATGTTCATCACAGTTATTGGCCTATTGTTCTCTTTTTTCTCTATTATATCTTTTTCTGGTTTAGGAATTAAGTTGATTCTGGCTTCATAGAAGGATATGGGTGATCCTGTGCTTGTCTGGGAGACTGCCTGCCTAGTCCATGCAGGAGGGTAAGAGGGCATGGCACACCAAGCCTCCTAGGAAAGACCTTGGTCAGGGGCTCAGCACACTGAGACCCACACATCACCTGACTGCTGGCAGGCAGCAGGGATCCCAGGTACATTTCCTCCACCCCCACTTCCTGTTGAGGGCCTTGTAATTGTCAACTAGGTAAACCTGCTCTTGGGTGTGGCCCAGACCCATAAGACCACCTGTAATGCATAGGCTACGTGTCCTTCAAGCTGATTGGAGAAGCATAGAGGCACCAGTATTGGCTTTATTCAATAGAGTTAGTGTTGCTACCCCAAACTAGCTACTCCCCTTTGCCTGCCCCATAAAAGCTTGTGCCTGATTGTTAATAAACAGACATGTTCACCGGCAGTGTCTCCAGTGCTTCTTGTCAAAGAACACTGTTGCCCTACTATCCCGAAAGTGTGGGCCTTGCAGAATGAGCCAACAGAAGGATATTAGGAGGACTTCCCCCTCCTTTCAATTGTTTTAACTAGCTTGAAAAGAATTGGAGTTAGTTCTTTTTTAAGTGTCTGGTAGAATTCAGCAGTGGAGCCATCTGGTCCCGGACTTCTCTTGGTTGGGAAGGCCCTTATTATGACTCAATCTCCATCTTTGTTTCTCATCTGTTTAGGTATTCTATGTCTTCATGAATTCATCAATTTTGGCAGATTGTATGTGTCTGGGAATCTAATCGTTTCTTCTAGCTTTCCCAATTTGTTGGCATATAGCTCTTTGTAGTAATTCCTGATAATTCTTTCTATTTCTGTGATATCTGTTCTTACATTTCCTTTTTCACATCTGATTTTTGCTGATTTGTAACTTCTTTTTTTTTTTTTTGCCCAGTTGGTTCAAAGTTGGATAAATTTTGTTTATTTTTTCAAAAAAACAACTCTTCATTTCACAGACCTTTTGTATTGTTCTTTTGGTTTCAATTTTATTTCTTCTCTAATTTTAATTATTTCTTTCCTATTAATTTGAGGTTTGGCTTATTATTGTTTTTCTTGGTTTTTGAGGTGCACTGATAGTTCATTTATATGATAACTTTTCAATTTCTTCATGTAAGCACCAATTGCTATAAAATCCCCTCTTAACACTTCTTTTGTTGTATACTGTAAGTTTTGATATAATGTATTTTGATATAATAATCATTCTTTTCCAGAATTCTTTTTGATTTCTCTTTTGATATTTTCTATGACTCCCTGTTCATTCAAGAGCATGTTGCTCAGTGTCCATATGTTTGAATGTGTTCTAGAGATTCTTGAGTTGTTGATGTCAAACTTCATTCCATTGTGGTCAGATAAGACGCATGAGTTTGCTGATACTTGATTATGGTCTAGAATAAAGTCTATCCTAGAGAAAGACCCATGCATTTTGAGAAGAATGAGTATTCTGCAACTGTTGGGTGAAAAGTTTCATAGATATAAGTTAGGTCCATTTGGTCTATGGTGTCGATTAGCTCTGTTTTTTCTTTGTTGATTTTCTGTCTAGTTGATCTGTCCATTGTGAAAGTGAGGTGTTGAAGTCTCCTGTTACTATTGTATTTAAGTCTATGTCTTTCTTTAGACCCACTAACATTTATTTTAAATAGCCAGGCACCCTGTAATTTTTGCATATACATTTACTATAGTCACACCTTTCTGTTTAATTGATCCCTTAATCATTACATAGTGCCATTAATTGCCAGAGCCACTAAGTAAGAAAAATAATTTAAAGGGATACAAACTGGTAAGGAGAAAGTTAAATATTCCTATATTTGCAGATGACATGATTCTATAGATAGAGGATCCAAAAGACTCCACTAAGAGACTATTGGAATTCATGAAAGAGTTTAGTATAGTGGGAGGATATAAATCTAACACACAAAATCAATAGTGGTTGCATACACAAACAATGCCATGGCTGAAAAAGAATGTCTAAGATCAATCCCATTCACAATAGCTACAAAAAACTAAATATCTTGGAATAAATTTAATCAAATAGGTCAAAGATCTTTGCAGTAAAAATTACAAAACACTTAAAAAATAGAAGAAACATTAAAAGTAGAAAAATCTTCCTTATTCATGGGTTGAAAGAATCAGCATATCACAATGCCCATACTACCAGAAGCAATTTACACATTCAATACAATCTCAATCAAATACCAGTGACTTTATTCTCAGATCTAGAAAAAATGATGCTAAAATTCATATGGAGGGGCTGGTGCTGGGGTGCAGCAGGTTAACGCCCTGGCCTGAAGCGCCAGCATCCCATATGGGCACCGGTTCTAGTCCCAGCTGCTCCTCTTCCAATCCAGCTCTCTGCTATGGCCTGGGAAAGCAGTAGAAGATGGCCCAAGTCCTTGGGCCCCTGCACCCATGTGGAAGACCCAGAGGAAGATCCTGGCTCCTGGCTTCTGATCGGCACAGCTCTGGCTGTTGTAGCCAATTGGGGAGTGAACCATCAGGTGGAAGACCTCTTTCTTTCTGCCTCTCCTCTCTTTATGTAACTCTGACTTTCAAATAAATAAATAAATATTAAAAAAAAACTTAAAAAAATTCATATGGAAACAGAAGAGACCCACAAATAGCTAAAGCAATCTTTTATAACAAAAACAAAGCTCTAGGAATCACAATACCAAATTTCAAGACATACTAAAGGGCAGTTATAATCAAAACATCCTGTAATTGGCACAAAAACAGAAATTTAGACCAATGACACAGAATAGAAACTCCACAAATCAATCCATATATCTACTACCAACTTTTTTTTTTTTGACAGGCAGAGTGGATAGTGAGAGAGAGAGAGACAGAGAGAAAGGTCTTCCTTTTTGCCGTTGGTTCACCCTCCAATGGCCGCTGCGGCCAGCGCATCTTGCTGATCCGAAGCCAGGAGCCAGGTACTTCTCCTGGTCTCCCATGCGGGTGCAGGGCCCAAGGACTTGGGCCATCCTCCACTGCCTTCCTGGGCCATAGCAGAGAGCTGGCCTGGAAGAGGGGCAACCGGGATAGAATCCGGCACCCCAACCGGGACTAGAACCGGTGTGCAGGCGCCGCAAGGCAGAAGATTAGCCTGTTAAGCCATGGCGCCAGCCACCAATTTATTTTTGACAAACCAATTCCTAGAGTAAGGACAGTCTCTTCAACAAATGGTGCTGGAAAACTGGATCTCCACATGCAGAAGTATGAACCTAGACGCCTACCTTACAACTTACATGAAAATCTACTCAAAATGGATGAAAGACCTAAATCTATAACCAGATACCATCAAATTACTAGAGAACATTGGAGAAACACTGCAAGATATCAGCATAGGCAAAGAGTTCTTGAAAAGACCCCCAAAGTACAGGCAATCAAAACCAAAATTGACAAATGGGATTACATCAAACTGAGAAGCTTCTGCACTACAAAAGAAACACTAAGCAAACTGCAGAGACAACCTACAGAATGGGAAAAAATATTTGCAAACCATGCAACTGATAAAGGTGAATATCAAAATCTATATAGAGCTCAATACATTCAACAACAGCAAAACAAATAATCAAGAAATGGCCAAAGAACTTGAGTAGACACTTTTTAAAAGAGGAAATTCAAATGACCTACAGACACTTGAAAAAATGGTCAGGATCACTAGCCATCAAGGAGACAAAATCAAAATCACAATGAGGTTTCATCTCAGTCCAGTTAGAACAGCTTTCATACAGAAATCAAAAAATAATAAATTCTGGTGATGATATGGGGGGAAAAGGTACCCTAATCCACTGTTGGTAGAAATGTAAACTGGTCCAATCACTCTGGAAGACAGTATAGAAATATCTCAGAAATCTGAATATAGACTTACCATATGACCCAGCCATCCCACTCCTGAGAATTTGCCCAAACCAATAGAAATCAGTGTGTGAGAGTTATCTATATCTCCATGTTCATTGCAGCTCAATTCACAATAGCTAAATATGGAGTTAACCCATATGCCCATCAATTGATGACTGGATAAAGAAATTGTGGTATATATACACTATGGAATACTACTCAGCTGTAAAAAAAAAGAAAAAAGAAAAAGAAAGTCTGTCATTTTCAACAAATTGATGTAACTGGAAACCATTATACTTAATGAAATAAGTCAGTCCCCAAAAGACAGATACCATGTTTACCCTGATCTCGGGTAACTAATAGAGTACCTAAAATGTAATGCATTAGAATAAAATGGACATTTTGAGATTTAATGATTATTTGCAGTCCTTGTCTCTTCTGTTGAGGAACAGTGTTTTTTTTTTTCTTTATACTATGTTGAACTCTTATCTTAATGTAGGGTTAACGTTATAATCATTAAGTAAACTGAGAATAGATTTTTAAAAAAATTATCAATGAGAATAGGAAACAGAGGATGAGGAAGGGTTGGAGCATGTGTGTGAGGGAAGGTAGGATAGGAAGTATCACTATGTTTCTAAATCTGTATATATGAAATACATGAAACTTGTAAAACTTAAATAAAATTTTTAAAAGTCTGTTATTAAATATTTATGAGGATATGTCAAAAGTTCATTGAAAATGTAATCAAAAGATAAGTTCCATTGGCTACAAAAATTTTAACACCATGTCTAAGTGTTATATTTTGTTCCTCATTTCTTCTTGTTTCTCATTTTTTTCTGTTTCAAAATTTCTAATATATTTTTCACATATTCAAATCCTTAAGTGCTTAATTGAGTATATATAATCATAGTTCGAACATGAACTTACAGTTTTCTACTGATTTATGTTTGTTTTATAGAAACACTGATTCACTCACTTGGCCTTTGTGATATTTTGTCATTTGATTTTTTTTTTTGTAATAGGTTAATAAAGACTTGAACTTCTTACTCACTTTTTGATATCACTTTCATGAGATTTCTAGCCTAATGTTATATTTTGCACTTAATCTATCAGTACAGCAAAGCCCATGTACTTAGTTTTCTTTGTTTATTTTGATTTTGTGGGAAATTTTGAGTCCCCTGATTTTTTTCATTTTCTTTTGTCATAATCTTATTTTTCTATCTTTTTTTGTTGTTTCCTCTTTACTGCTCAATTACCAGAGTGCCTTTTCCATTCTTGTCATTCTGTTTTTTTCTTGAGTAGCTACACACTTTGAGAAATAACTTTTTAAGTTGAATATGTCCTTTGGAAAACACTTGAGAGTCTGAGAGTAGGGGCGAGATATACTCAGAGGGAGAGAAAGGGACAGAAGGAGCGTGAGGAAGAAAGGGAGTGAAATGAAGTACCATCCACTGGCTCATTCCCCAAATGGTCACTGCCTCCAAAAATACTTGAGATGAAACCAAGAGCCAGGAACTCAGTCCAGGTTTCCCACGTTGATGGCAAGAATCCAACCACTACCTCCCAGGCTCTGCATCAGTAGGAAGCTGGAATCAGGATCCAGAATAGGATTTTAAGCCAAGGATTTAAGCCAAGGACTTTGCTGTGGGACATGTGCATCCCAATCAACATCCTAACTGCTAAACCAAACACCTGCCCCAGGCCTGTCCTTGTAAATCACATTCAAATTACCTTTCTAGGGCCATAATCTGATCTTCCCACCTGCTGCTTTAGTGATTTAATCTCAGGGTTGACTTAATCTTTTGGGCAAAGGTTTTGTTCACCCTCTAATCCTTCGCTTTGTTATTCCCCAACTTTTTCTTGACTGTCCTTGCCTCAAAGCCCTGCAGTGGGGCAAGATGACAAGGGATGGAATGTACATAGGGAAAAGTGTTCAAGAATTTGTTGATTATTCTCTTTGAAAAATCTTTGAACTTTGAGATTGTTTATCATCAACTTATGTTAAAAAGCATAGTTTTGTGTAGAATTTGATTTTCTTCTGTTGTTTCTTATTGATTAAGTGAATATTGGGAGGTAAGAAGCTACAGAGTACAAAAAAATGTAGTGTATATGAGCAAAAAGCATCAGAAAATTTAAATCCAAAAAATTGAGAATTTGAATATATGGCCATACTTTTTTTCTATTTCAAAAGACAATAGATAGTTTAGCAGGGTAGAATTCTAGGTTGAGAGCATTACTTATTTTTCCAGTGTTGGCCTCGAGATATATAAAGGTCATCTGATTTTCAAAAATTTTGATGTGCTTTTTCTCCTACCTTATTTTATGGGTTGCACTTATAAGTAGTAGGCAGCTATAAGAGGAATCTTCAAAAAGTTTCTGAAAAGGTTCATGATAAAAGAACACATGGATTTCAAAAATTTGGGAGTGAAAAAATAAACTTATTTTTAATTCTATTTTTTATTATTTCAATATTTTTGAAATAACCTCAGACAATATTTGTTCTCTGGTCAAGCCCTGACAAAATTTCTATAGATCATTTCTAGGTGTAATTGGTCAGATATTCACAAAAAATATCTTACCGTATCTTGCTTAATGTCATTCATTTCATTCTGTAGGTTAGAGATGACTGTATTACTATAAATATATTAAATATCTTTACTAACAAAAAATTCACCAATTTTAATAAATTTTACTTTACCAAGTAATGCACAGGGCCAAACATCTAATTGAGAATATTTTTGTCCTTTCAGTAAGATCCCTCGTATTCACTTTCATTGGATTTCTATTTCCACTCTCTGCTTCAGGACAACCATTTCCTGCCTATGCAAATTTGTCATTTCTGGACATTTCATATTAATGGAATCATAGTATGTTATCCCTTGTGCTTTCTTCCTTCATTTAGAGTAACATTTGTAAGATTCACCTATGACATGGCATGTAGATGGTCCACTAATTTTTATTGCTGCATAGTATTTAGTGGAATGAGTCTTCCACAATTAGTCTATTCATTCACCAGTTGATGAATATTTAATTTCTTTCCAATTTGAGATGTGTGATGCTATTGACATTAGTGTATGTTTTTTGCTAGGTTGTATTACAGTTTTATGCTTAACTTTTTGAGGAGCTGTGAGACGGTTTTCTAAAGTGACTGTACTATTGTATACTCTCACTATTTCTGGTGCCATCAAACTTAAATATTCACCTCTCCTTCCGCTTATATTTCCTGGCTGATGCCTCAGGTGACCATATAGAATCCTCAAATTTTCTCTCTTCATTTACAAATTTGTCCACATCCCATTATTTGAAAGTTTCTTGCAGTGGCTTAAAAATTGCTTATTTTAATATGAGCAAAAAGTTCATGAAAAACATATATTATGAGGAAGCCATTTATGGAGCACATGATACTTGAACCAGTGCAGTGTGGGATGTTGGCATTGCAGTCTGCAGCTTAACTCATTATACCACAATGCCAGCCCCCAAATGGGAACTTTTGTTGGGAATGTAAGTTAGTGCAGTCACTGTGGAGAAAACAACCAGAGAAAGAGCGGCAAGATGGCAGAATAGGAAGGGAGCACACTATTAGTCCGGGGGGAGAGACAGGTTAATAAAAGTGGAGATACTGCAGGGTCAAGGAAGAGTAGGGGAAGAAACAGCAGAGGAAACTCTTCTGGAACTAGTGATTCACAGTGGACCTGCGTGGAGAGCGTGGGAGCCCAAGTTCGGGACACCAGCGGCAGACTCAACACACCAGCGCTGGAACGCGAGGTGAGCCGAACCTCAATAGTCCAAGACACCAGCGGGCAAGTGGAAAGAGGAGACTAGAGGGAACGAGGCTTGAAACTCCATGGGGAAAAGTTCACCAGGCTAACTAGAAGAGAGAGAGGAAAAAAAAAGTGACCGATACGGACACGAGTTTCTCTCTCTCCGCTCACCTCTCAAAGGCGAGCAAAACAAAGAGCAGGCGCCATTTTGGACATACGTCATAAGCAGGGTGACCTCAGGTCTGCACTGGCCCTGAGCCTAGCAGAAAAACCTGACTCTGGGGGGAGGGGTGAAATAACAGGAGATTAGCATCTAACTTGGCAACCCAGTGGGAGACTGCAGGAGAATTGGAGCCCACACTGAGGGCAGCAGAGATTCCCTGTGTGGTCCTTATGGGTACTCTGTAATGCATCACAATTTTTGTTTAATAAATTTAAAACTATTCTGAAATAAAAAGTTAAAAAAAACTACCCAACAGGAAAAAAAACTCAATGAGTTACCAGCTCATCATAGTTAGAATGCCTATGATAAAAAGATGACAGTACAATGTGAATTAATGCTATAACTAGTACTCAAACAGTATTTTACACTTTGTGTTTCTGTGTGGGTGCAAACTATTGAAATCTTTACCTAATATATACTAAATTGATTCTGTATATAAAGATAATTGAAAATGAATCTTGATGTAAATGGAATGGGAGAGAGAGTGGGAGATGGAAGGGTTGCGGGTGGGAGGGAAGTTATGAGGGGGAAGTCATTGTATCCATAAGTTGTACTTTGGAAATTTATATTTATTAAATAAAAGTTAAAAAAAAACAAGACAAAAAGGATGACATAATAATAAATGCTGATGAGGTCATGGAGAAAAGGAAACTCTTATACACTGTTGGCAAGAAGTGATCTACTATAGCCATTATAGACAATAATATCCAGGTATGTGCGAACATAAAGCAGAGAATAACCTAACTAGGCTATAACTGTAAAGCTAAAAAAAATTCAAAGCTAAAATAAAAGCAACTATACAAACATTATTCATGCCACTAACTTGCAAAGGCTTAACATTTTCAACACAAATAACTATGAATTAATGAGATGACACAAATTATTTTCAAGATGGCAATCCCAGAACACCAAGAGGTGTTATGAGGATTCCATGCTCAATTTTCTATAATGTGGATATTTGTGTGTGGGCTCATCCTGCATCCTGCGAAGCCTATACTCTCAGAATGGTGGGGCAACAGTGTTCTTCAACAAGAAGCACCAGAGACAGTTTCAGTGAACATATCTGTTTATTAGGAGTTAGGCACAAGCTTTTATAAGACAGGCTACTAGGAGTAGCTAGCTCAGGCTAGCAAAAATAATTCTATAGGATAATGCAGATACTGGTACCTCTACAGCTTTTTCAGTCAGTTTGAATAACCAACTTGCCAATTAATCTAGAGAAATTTAAAAAATACTAACACCTGGATTCAATCCCCAAAGTTTCTGTGCAATTGATTTTAGACGCGGCTTGGACATTTGGGTGTTTCAATAAAATATATATTTTTAAAGCAAGAAATTCTCTATCTCCAAAAATATATCCAAAGACCATCACTTGACTAGGGTCACCATAACTACTTCACCTTTGATAGGATTGAAAAGCAGCTTACCTTGCTGGTTCTCATACAAGGCTATAACACATTAAAATCATCTGGTAATTTTAAAAAGAACAATCTTATCTCTTTTCTGAGCTGAGAACTAAATCCTTGTAGATAAAAGCAAAACACCAACGACACTTACAAGCTGAGCGTAGGGCAAGATGACAGTTCACTAAGATGCTGCAGCAACCACCTCCATACAGAAACACCAATGTGAACAGCCATCCACAGCTCTTGTAGTCACAAGAGCTCCTGAAGCCATTCAAGAGACTCGGTGCCTGGATTAGGGCATTAGTAAGAAAAGCCTTGAAGAAAGCAGAAAGGAAAGAATTGCCCATGTCACCCCTCTCCCTGGCTCTACGAAGCACAGAATGGAGAGAGATGCCCGGGCTTGGGAGGAGGGAAAAGGAATGTAGTCCACTCCTTAAGCTTGATTCCTAGGGCCAGGTCTAAGGCTCGCAGACTGAGTATTTGGAGTCTTCATAATCAGGTATCTCTACCACCTCCTCCCCACCCAAATCTATGTCAGAAAGCAGAGTAAGCCTCCAGAGTAGGGCAGGAAAGGAAGTGTACAGCCTTGCATTAGAGCTGAGAGTCTGGCCTAATTTCCTTGGACACAGCAACTGATCAATCATAAAGGTCTCTATCCCTAAGCCAATGGAAGCAGATGGAACCTCTCAATTAGCATCAGCATTGAGCTGAGACCTGTGCTTAGGTGGGTCCCCTACTTTTGCTGTGTTTCACCACCAGCCCAAGCAGACCTGGACTATACCCCTGAGACTTTGTATGGCCCAGTGACTGTGAAATCCAGGTATGGACCTCTCCTCCAAACTTGGACAGACAGCTATGAACCATAAAACTATGTCTCAGGATTTGATGCTAGGACGGAAAGTTCCAGTACTGGGCAGAGCTTAACAATCCCTGTCCCTACCCAAGTGTCTGAGGATGGAGCCTTGAGATGTCCCGGACAGAGACCTGTGCCATGGTAGGATGGGATTGTTTCAGAGTGTATCACTGTCAGCCTCACATGTGTCTCATGTGCACCTCCCATATTGCAGACTCTAATGACTGTGCAGCCCAGGTGTAACCCACCTAGTGGCCACTTGGGTAGCTGCGGTACTGCCTCTGTTCCTCATTCCACTACCTTGAGCAGACAACAAGGAACCACAGCACTTTTTTGAACTCAGTGACAGGTTGGTAAAACCCAATATTGAGCAGAATCTAATGGTCTCTGTTCCCAGGCCAATGTCTGCAGAGAACCTGCTGTAACTTCTTTGGTGCCAACCGAAGTTCAATATCTCCAGTCAATCAATCTTATTCCCTAAACAGAAGTGATTGGCAGGAGTGGCATTGGGCACTGGGTCCACCTCAGTAGCACACAGACCTTAGCAAGGTGGGCTTCACCCACAGCCAGACTGTGCTGGTATCAGTAGCTTTGGAGTTCAGGTGTCATCTATTTTTGTGCATTGGTGACCACAGGACTAAGTGACTGGCTCTAACCCAACCCCAGAAAGAGGATTGTAGGAATGGACTACCCCTTTTCAGACACTTTCCTGGTTCATTTCCAGCAACATTTGAACTGTGGATCTGTGGATCCAGGGAAATGTTGTAGCACTGAAAACAGAAAAAAAAAAAAAAAAATACCAGTAGAGCTGTAGCAAACACACATTTGAATGCTATCTAGTGCTAAATTAGCAGAAATAGTATTCCCAGCCACACAGACAATAAACAGACTGCTTAGATTTTCTAGACGGTCAACCATAAATGAAGTCAGTTACTGTAACTATCCTTCAGTACATAGATGATGCATATACCAACTAGCATCTAGAAAATCCAGGGATCTCTGACCTCACTTCGTGAGGAAAATTAGATATCAGAAACCATAAACAACAACAGCAACAACAAAAAACTTATGTTAAATGGACAGTAGATCTAAAAAGACATTTCCAAAGAAGGATATAAAAATGGAGAAGAGGTACACAAAACAAATTCTCAGTATCACTAATCATCATGGAAGTTATAGCTATGTTTAAGCCCAAATTCTATCAATAATTTCACTTTCATCAATAATTTCACTTTCATATCTATTCCAATATTGTTAGACCCTTCCAAATTAGTTGAATGATTAGTTAAGGTGATCCAGAGAAGAGTATGGAAAATATAAATGGATGAACTTTAATTAAAATCTTAAAATTAATATTTTGTGTTGCTTGAGTATTGTCTTAGAAAATTAAATATTTAAGCCCAAACTTAAATTATTTCTTCATGAAAATTTCTTTTTTCCCAAGTTCACATAAATATATTCCAAGAATTTAGAATTTTTGAATAAACAAGTTACTTCCTTTCTGGAAACTCATTTAAATTATGTGCATATGCAATTTATGCTATTAATTATACAGATTGCATGTCCGCTATATAAATAGAGTCTACAAGTATAGAAAAACTTTCCTACAATATACCTGTATTTAGCACAAATTGCTTGAATGTACACGATTTATCTCTGAATACACGTTTTTGTAATTATGCAACAATCTGTGCACAATGTTTGCTGTTATATTAAAATTAACAGATTTCTAGATTGTGGGAGTGGATCATTGCTTACCAACAATAGGACAGAAAAACGACTGTAAATAATTTCACAGATAATAATGAAGTAATTTGTTTCAGCAAGAATTTCTTTTCCTTAAAATTGCTATCTAATGTGGATTTAGTACTTTATGACTTTGTATCCATAATAACCAACATTATCAGCATACATGTTTCAGAAATAATCCTATTGGAGGAAGCAGGCATTGTACTTTATTTCCAATAGCTTTTTAAGTGTTGATAGGAAAAGATGTAGGCATCAAATATCATTTCCTAACATTGAAAATTATGAAGGAAAATTTCATCTGTCATGCCTATGCATCAAACATAAAACTTTTCTTTCAAAATAATAATCCTGTGACAAGCCTTAGTCCTCAATGACCACATGTTTTAGGACAAAGCTCTTTAGGGGTTCTTCGTTTTCCATCTTCTATTGGTTTCCTCTTAGTATCTAAAATTCATACTACCTGGATTTTTTTTCTCATAGAAATCCTACATACTTGCATATTTTCTTCTCTGAATGTATTTCATAACTGTTGTTATGGTAAATCCAAATTTACTTTGCTTAATCTATTTATCTATAAAAGTCTTCCAAGTATTCAGTTCTAAAAACAGACTTTTATTTTTCTTCTTCACTGACTCATGTTTTAAGCAAATTGCCTATTACTCATGCTTTGAAGAGATGGCTTTTACTTTGCTACTTTACTTTTTCCTTAAGGGGAAAGAAATATCTCTCATTGTTTGAATTTTTGATTTAAATAAAGACTTTTTGGGAGGTGTTGTGGGGAAGTTGATTTATACTGAGTGCTCCCCGCCCAGCCCCAGGATTCTAGACATCACAGGAAAGCCATGGCAACCAGCATACTCTACTATACTCATTGCCACTCAGATAATGGCTTCAAATTTTTTACAATATTAATGTTAGAGAAAATATTAATATAGTGAATTTCATTAAAATTATTAAACACAATATGATACTTCCAAATGAATTAGAAACTGATGAAACTTTTTGAAAAAGTTAGTTACTTTTTTGTGGATGTCCCAAAAGTTGGGCTTTCAAATTTAGGAACAGAAAATTTAGTTAAATTGCACCAGAAGGAGCCAATTTAATGCTACCATAATGCCTCTAGAGGGCAGTATTAAATTATTTGAGGGTTGAACACAATTTTCTCAAGCAAGTCACTCAATATCTGAAGAGGTGACAATGAAAATGGAAGAGGGTAGTGTTCTTTTTGTGATCTTATTCATGGATGCAAATGGCTGTGAAATCCAAGTTCTCACATTTGAATCAACAAGTGCTGTGGGGAGTCGATTTTTTTTTTAATTGAGCTTCTTATCTGCTCTCAGAGAAAGAGCTTACCAGTTTCTATTAGTCTATGAACAGTCATCCTTACACTCAAAATAAGTGACACCTTGTGATAAAAATAATAATCAATAATAAGGGTCATGTAGTGGGAAATAAATACAATTTCCATGCAGAATACTACCATTTTGATCAGATTACATAATGTTCACACTTGTGACGTGAATTAACAACTAAGACTATTTAAATAAATCAATTATTTTAATAGTTTCCAAAATTTTTTCAGATGCCAGCATACATTGTATCCTATGAAGATGTTCACTGCAAACACACACACACACACACACACATGTCCCCATTATTTTTCAAGTGGTTTCTTAGGTTCTGCAGAAGAGAAACAAACAAGTAAATATCAGGAACAGCTAACTGTTATCCCTCAACTGTGGTCCTTTCCTTACAGAACTGTACTTCATCCCTTAGCATGGCAGATTCCGGAGCTCAGGGTGAGTTATTTGGTCTGCTCAACTAGATTATAATTTACAGGTTTTTCACTTTAGGTCTTTTCTTTGTAGATGTATCTTTCCAAAGTGATAAAGTCAATTTGATTTTTCCTGAATAATCATGTCACACCCTGAGGTGATGAAAGAAGATTTGAGTACCAGCTGCTTTCTTGTATTCAAAACGGGTTGAAAGCTTGGTGGCTTATTCCTCTTGTTGTTGATATCAAGGTAGAATCAGCTTGCCTGCTTTACTCATTCTTCCGGCATTCTCTTTTGGAGTGTAGAATATATTTTCTTTTATAGAATATGCTTCAAAACTGAATACAGAATCTGAAGGGTGGTTTTGTATTTCTTCCAATTTATTTGTGAAGGAAATATTAAACATGCCCTTTAAATTTTTAGCAGTCATGCTTAATTTAAGATTAAGTACATAAGGAAATGTCAATTTTGGTTAAAAACTTATTTGTTAAGAGAGTTTATATACCTCGTGTTTGTTAGTAATCTGTGTTTGGATAACATTGTGAATATTTTACAAGGTCTTACAGAATCTATTCGAGGTACAAAGTGCTATCCCTGCTTTAATGTTGGAAACATTGAATTTTAAAGTCAAAATGATTTATGTAAGGTTATGCATAGATAAACATTGGCAAAGGTAAGAAAAACATGTTTTCTGATGCTTGCTTGGATTGTTTTTATTATTATAAAGCAATCCTTTCTATATCAGAGTGCAGACATCTCTGAAAGTAAAGAGGAAACAGGTCCATTGTACTTCCAAGTTTCCAGCCATACCAGGAGATTCCTGGAAGGCAGATCGCTGGTCTCCTGTGGAGTCATGCTCACTTCTGTGCCCCTCTTGCCGGCTGGTGGTACAGAATATATTAAACCACAGATGTGACTCCTGCTCTTAATGAACTTATAATTTTGCTTCTCAATAGTCGTTGTAGCCACAGTAGGCATGAGAGGATGATTGATCAATAAAATCATGGCTCTTCTGATATTGTTGATACACTTGGATGTGATTAGCATAAACGTTCTAGGAAAGTCTCCGACTTGAGACATACAATCAAAACCTCCCATTAGCTACTGTAGCACAGAGGATAGCATGATGTGCATCGGTTCAAACAAGGGGCATTCATACCTAGTGGGATGACCCTGGCCTTGGCAATGGGTATGTTCATTGCATGCCCTGAGCACACCTCAGTTTGTGAAATTTTCCAAGATGTTATGGCTTGTGGAATGCATTGAGGTCCAGTAACAGCTCCAATTTTTGGTTTGCAGGCGGAAATCACTAAGTCCAGCTACTGACCAATTCCCTAAACTATTTCCCACGTTGACTTTTTCTACTCCAGTCCATCCCAACTTCTCACTGCTGTTCACTAAATTGTGCCCAAATACTGGATTTTAAGCCTCCCCCATTAATCTGCCTCCATTTACGTAACTATTCAAGTAAATTTCCTTCTCCAAATATCTACTCTCAATACAAATTAGGTTTTGTGTACATAGGAGCTCCAGACTGAACTTAGATGTCCCTCTCAAGCAAGAAAAACCTTCCTTTTCCGGATTGTGATTCAGCATCTGCACACACGATCATATTTCTCTTCCTGTGCTTCCCATCATAGTACAAAGCATCAGAATTAACCAGGTTGCTCAAAGCTGAAAGTGTCATTTCCTTCATATGTGACTTCCAGTAATTTTTGAAGTTCCAAATACTTTTTATCAGATCAATTCTCTTTCTTCCTTGTGCTGAGTCTGGGTCACTATCATATCTTGTTTAAAATTACTCCAACCTTATTTAGACAAGAGCCTTGGGTGATTACTGACGTCATAAAAAGAGTGTCAATTGTTAAATCAACAATGGGAGTCACTGTGCACTTACTACCCATGTAGGATCTCTGTCCTTAATGTGTTGTGCTATGCGTATTAATGGTAAAAGAAGTACTCAAACAGTACTTAAATGCTTTGTGTGTCTGTGTGGTTGCAGTCTGTTGAAATCTTTACTTAGTATATAAGAAGTTGATCTTCTGTATATAAAGATAAATTAAAATGAATATTGATGAAGAATGGGATGGGAGAGGGAGTGGGAGATGGGATGGTTGTGGGTGGGAGGGAGGTTATGGGGGAAAAAGCCATTATAATCCCAAAGTTGTACTTTCGAAATTTATATTTATCAAATAAATGTTTAAAAAATAAAATTACATTTCTCAAAATGAAATACAGGTTATTTAAATATTCATTTCTCACTTAAAATTCTTCAATGACTCCCTTTAGCATGAAGGCAAAGTCAAAAGTCCAATCATGATGGACAAGATCTTATAATATCTGGGATTTGTTTATTGATTCTGGCAAGATTGCCATCAATGATGAAAAAATTCTGTTATTTATCTACTAACATTTTTCAAGAAAACAACTTTCTTCATCATTTTTAAATATGAAGAAAATTAATGATTTTAAATTATGAAAATCAGATTTTCTCAGCCTAGTTGCATTATCTTGCCTTTCCACCCATTCATTTATTCCACATGGTTCACTTCTCTCCAGCAAGCCTGTCCCAAACTGCCTCCTTACTTTAGCTTAGATATCAGTTTTGATGGTATGCCTAACCAATAAATCAAGTATATGAGGTCTTATCTGTGTGTTCAAGTAGCATCTTGCATTTCCTCCTCACTTAATTGTCAATCTTGATTTCCTATTTACTTAACTATATTACCTATTAAAGTCCAAGTTCCAGGGAAGCAGAAGTTCTATCTCTGCTCTTCACACTCATGTTTCGAGATCTGAGCACAGTGTGGGGAACCAATAGATGTTCAATTAACCTAGTGAAGTGAATAAATATGGCAAGTATAGCTCATGGTTCTGAGCTATAATTCATATTGTTCATTAATTGAGAAAACCTGCACTTCTTTCCACATATTTGCACTAACAATTATTATGAAGTAATCTCTGTGCATAGAAAAGTTGCAAGAGTGTAAAGAATATTTTCCTGAGCTCTTGGAGACTATGTTGCCAAATTGATGCCTCATGATCCCTTTATTAGCTCATTTGTGCTGCTACAATAAAATACCTTGGACTGGGTAATTTATAAACAGTACAAATGTATTGCTCATACATATGGAGACTTGGAAGCCCAGAAGATTCAGTGATTGTAGGGGACCCACGAATATAACCTGTGTATATTACGTGGCAGGAGTGCAATGGCCTCCCTGAAGCCACTAGTATAAGGGTGCTAATTCCATTTACAAGGATTTTCCTCTCATGGCCTAATAATTTTATGAATGTGCTCACTTCTTAATTTAATCATCAAGGGGTTAGTTTTAACATGTATACTTCGAGGGCACAGAAACATTCAATGTGTTTTTCCAAAGGGTGTGGACATTCTGTTAGGTAAACCACAATGCAGCCATTGAGATCAGGGACAGGGTATCAGTATGTTCCCAATACCTAATATTCAGGTCCCTTCAAATTTTTGTCAAATGTACCAACATGTCCTGACTGATACATAAAAACCATAGCTCAGATAGTTCAGTGGGACCCAGATCTCTGTTAACATCCTCCAGAAGCTGAATGAAGCAGTTCCGCACCTGCCTTAACCAGAGACTTCTACTAATGTACACAGTGCATTCCTGAACGGTTTGAGACACTTCGAATTGTTTTCTTTAACTTGTAAATACAAGCAGTTTAAATATTTCAACAGTTGTTGCTATTATTATTTTATAGCTCTGCTCATAATTTAAAATGCTAAAACTACAGGGACCAGAATCCATGATCACTTTGTTCACTTTGTATTTCTCAGCATCAGGCACAGTGTTTGGTGCATAATAAACATTTATAAACATCTATTCATTAATTATTTTCTTCTTTAAAATACTTGAATTATTTATTTCAATCTTAAAGGCAAATATTTTATAACTTCTGTTGTTGAACAAACACGTACACATCAGACATCTGATTTGAAGAGCAGATGTTTATTTGTCATATGCCTTTAATGCAAGTTCTACTTTCTTTTCCTTTACTACATGATTATAGAACTTCAGATTTGGAAAAGGTCTGGTAGAGGATTTAGCCTAACTCCCTGCTTCAACCTAGACCGTATAACTCAGGGGTGAATCAGAATTCTAAAGATTTTCTTCAATTTGTAATCTGTCTTTCAATGTACAGTGGTCCAACCTACTTGTAAAACATACAACCTGATTATTTCTTACTGTTTTGAATTATCTTCTGGATTAAGTATAAAACATTTTCTGTGAAATATCTATAGTTGGATCATACAAATAGTCCATGAGGTATGAAAGAGAAAATATCATGGTTATTAAGAGCATGTTCACTGGAGTCACAATGCTTGGGTTAGAAAAAAACCTGCCTCTCCTTCTGTTTCTGTAGAAACTTCAAGAATTTAAATTAATCTCTCAGGGCCTTTGTGTGCACTATGCAAATCAGGGAGAGAGTAGCAGTGACCTTCAAGGAATAAGCTCTTTAGCACAAGTAAACCTCAAGGGAGACTGTAAGCACTTAGTTTATTTTTTTATGTTAATGTAACTGGTACATATTATCTATTAATAAAAACAAAAGACATTCAGATAGACTTTCTTTTTGAGGTGAAGAGAAAGAGAGACAGAGTGCTTCCATCTAGTTCACTCTTAAAATGCTCACAATGGCGGGGGCTTGGCCAGGGCTGCTGCTGGGAGCCTGAAACACAGGTCTCCCACGTGAATGGTAGGAAACCAACAGCTTGAGCCTAGACCCACTGCTTTCTCTCAAGGTCTGCATTGGTGGGAAGTTGAAATCAGGAAACAGAGATGGAAATAAAATCCAGGCACTCTCATGTTGAATGTGGCAGCTTAATCAGTAAATCAAATGCTCGCTCCCAAAAGGACATACTTAAAATTCCATGTGTAAAGAATGTTGTTCATGTACGTTTATTTCAGAATTATCTGTGTGATTGTGTTGTATTCTGTTACAATAAATTCTCACTCATTTCACTATGCATGCTTATTGTTTATGAATTCTCTAATTTCCTAAGATACTGTTTAGTAAAATGATCCCTTTTTGTACTGTTCCAATTTATTTCCATAATCACTATTGGCAAGAAGCTATTTGATTGAAAAATTTGAGATCAATAGCAAAGTACTATATATCTTTATAACTTAAAACTTTACTGATCTTCAGTATAAAGTTTCAAAAATATTTGTATAATAAAAACATGGAGAATATATGATTGATAGCAGACTGAAATGAATCTAATTTTTCTGATTTCCTTAAAATGTTTATTTTCTAACTAGTTCTTGTTTAACTGCCTCTTGATACTTCTAATATTCTTCAGGTTAGAGACAGGTAATTAATAGGAGCTGATATGGAATAGATGGTTGTTCATGGAAATAAAGTGAAAATAAAGAATAAAGTTATATGTTTGGTGGTATCAAATGAGATAATAACAATTATCATTTCCAAATTGCTAGGTTATTACTTTGGTTTTGTGCCTTCTTGAACCAATGAAAGTATCTATTTGTTGATTTTATATTTTTATTGTTGCTTCTAATGTGTATGCTTATACATGGAGTCAAAAATAATTTTGTGTTATTTACTTACATTATACAATGCTGAATAATGTCCCAGAAATTCTGTCCATCTATATAATTTTCATACCGAAATACTGTATTCCTCATGCTGAAACATTTAGGTATATGAGCCAGGTAGGCAAGTAGTCTGTAGGTTAGAGCTGCTAAGAAGCAGGCTAAATTCCTGCTCAGCTTACTTTGGTGAAATAAGAGATTGGTGATGGGGATGGAGCAAAAAAATAGGAGGAAGAAGAGCATATATTTCTTGCTCACATTTTTCTCCAACTGGCAACTCAATCCTTTTGTGTTAACAAGCTCTTTGGGGAATATAAGTAACTACTGGGAAAGCCAGAACTATGGATCATTCATTTTTTATCCTTTGTCTAAATCATATCAACAGCTAACAGAGACCAGGGATAATGTGACTGCAGGAGAGGAATGGGGGGAACGGAGATGTTGGAACGGTAGGGGACAAGAGAGGAAAGGAGAAGGGTACCATGCAGCTAAGGCTAGGTAGATACTATTGCTAGGAGCACCATCTGCTTATGGTCTGATTGTTAACTCTTCCTTCCTCCTGGCTCTTTCTCTGTTGGTTATCCAATGTTTCATTTATTCTTGGGTTTTCTGCAAGATACCACTGGTAGATGTGAAGGTTCTCCTTTATTGATTCAGCATTAAATTTTCACTGTAATGCATGTTGGGGATTAGTGCTACTCAAAGTGGCCAGGGAATGGGTACTCAATTATGTTTTTCTTTAAACCAAACTCGAATTGAATTCTGATGGTTGCTTATGTCAAAGTGGCAAAAAATCAGTCAATTCATGACCTAATGTAATCTCTTTTAATAGAAAGGGAAGTAGGGCTTATAGCCTTAGGCCTTGCATTTGTATTGTATTCTTTCTAGGTCTTCACGAATACTTCCCAAATCTCCCTGCACTGCCTCTACACACACACACACACACACACACAAGTGTGAGAGCTCCATCATCCTCTCCTCTCCAATACCTTCTCTAACCTCTCGTGTTTGGTTTTTCCAGCACCTCTTTGTATCTGGAACATGCCTATTTTCTTGCATTCTTCCCTCTTCTAGGTTCCAGCCATAACCTTTTCTCTTCTGTTTTTAATGCGCTTGGATTATGTCAATGGTAATATACAGAGAGAACAGTCTAGAGCAGCTCTGATAAATTTCTGCAAAGATTACTTAAAAGCAAGCACACTTGCCATAGTAGTCCGGAGTCTACTCTCATGAAGATATGTCCCTTTCATTACTGTGACTTTGACCATACTCCTTGAAAATAAATTTCAACATGCCTTCACAATGAAGTATTTTACAAATTCCTAAGCAACCTTATAAAAATGAGCTGCCATATAAACTTAGAATAATTATGTATTAATTAGAAAAAGTAGCATTGGTAGTTTGAAGTTTAAAATTACTCCCAACATTATCTCTAAAGAGATTCAGATTATTTTCGACTTATCCCATCGTATACCCTAGGGAGGAGATCCTTCAGCTTTCTTAAATATCAATTTGAAGACTGATTTGCTCTTTTGAAGTTAAATTCTGATAATTTGAGTAATTTTGCATTCTGTACAAGAATGTCAGGAACTTATTAAGTGTTCAGAAAAGTTTTTTTTAATTAAAGGTAAGATCAACAATATTTATTAATGTTCATTTATCACATCTTGTCAAACGTGATTATTCATCCATTCCACAAGTGATCATTGAGTGCTCATTACTTTCAGAACTATGTAAGAGCATTCTGCTGTTCTAGAATACTAGTTCTCTAACTCCATTCAGTCATAGCTTTGCAAAAGTAAATGTGTAGCATAACCCTAGTGATCTCCACCACTGTATTTTCAATGGATCTGAGAGAGGGAAGTTCTCTTAGGACAGGTGTATATGGGAATGCCTGGTACTAGAGAACCCTGTACATGAACCATCTCCTGCCCCCATTCCCATCCCCACTCTGATAGCCCAGATATTCTTAATCCTCTGCACTCCCTTCTTAGACCTTGGCTGCCAGGAGAAAACAAGGCCAAATTAGGAACTTGAATTTTGCTAATATGTGTTACAACATAGCATATTTTATAATTGATAGTCACTTTTATGATCTTAAGATTTTGGCACTCTTTCAATGTAAATTTGAGTTTAAAATGTTTTATGAAATTATTTTTATAGTAAAAATATTATATTATGCCACAACAAAAATTTAAAAATGAAAAAAGCAAAAGAAATTGTGGCTCCATTAAAATACTTTCTTGTTGCCTTATGTTAATATGTTCAAAATTAAATCATCTCTCCAGTAAGTCTCCATGGGACTTTGGAGAAGCAGATACTACAAATAACTAAAAAGCCACATATTTTCCAAGTGTTTAGGAACCAGCATTTGTTGATCATCTTTGTTTTTCTCAGTGTACATTAAAAAGAAAATGACTGAAATTTCAAGGTTTTCTCACACAGATTCATAGAAGTTGTGAGTAGATCTGGAAATTATAAATCTGTACCCTAAGATGAGAATTTTTGCTTATAGCTTAAACAATATATATCAAAGATTAACAGTTGATGTGAGAATTAATCTGGAGTGACAATTGAAAGATTACAAATATGCATGCCAAACCATCATTTAAAAATGAAACAAAGGACTGGCATTGTAGTATAGTGCATAAAGTGGCCACCTCCCATGTCAGTATCTCATATGGAAGCTGATTTGTGTCCTGGCTGCTCCATTTCCCATCCAGCTCCCTGCTAATGGAGATACTGGAAAAAGCAGCAGAAGGCCCAAGTGTCTTCCCCCTGCCACCTACTTGGAAGACCTGAATGAAGCTCTTGGTTCCAGGCTTCAGTCTGGCCTGGCGTTGGAGAGTGATTCAGAGGATGGAAGATTGCTCTCTCTGTCTCTCCCTTTCTCTCTGTAACTCTGATTTTCAAATAAACAAACAAATCTTAAAAATATGAAACAAGTTTCTTTTGTAGCATGACCAAGATGTCATTAACGTTCTCCTAAGTTTAGCTCGGTTTTTGCCTCTACGCCCTGACCTTCTTTTCTTATATCTTTAAAGAAATTTATAATTGTAATTTTTTTCTCTATCCATTTAAGATGTAAATCTTTTAGAAGCTCCTTGCCAGTTTCATAATCCAGGAATGACTTTCTCCATGATCTGTGAGGAAGAGAGGACTGCTCTCTCTCCTGCTCTGTGGAAGGGGAAACCCCAAGTCTGAAGTGCATTTTCTCCAAGTTATAAAATTCTTCTGTCATGAAGATATGAGAAAGCTTATTTTTTATCTAGGTAATGCCAGTTAGAAACACAGCTGCCTTCAGTCTATCCCCATTCTCTACCCCTCACTCCTTCCTTCTCCAGCTCTTAAAAACTCTTGAACACTTTGTTTCAACAAAGTTGAGCTCAGTCTGAGTTCTGATCTCTCTCCTCTGTTGCAATAGTCTTGAATAAAGTTTACCTGTTTGACTTTTTTGGGTGCAAGGTTTGTTTGGGGAAACATTATGTCTTTTGGTAGGTTATTCCACAACTCAGGTAAAATATTTAATAAATACAGGCAATTTGCTACTAAATAAAATAATAATGTTTTATTTCTTAAATAGTACTAGTCAATCATATACCACATATTGTTCTGTATAATATATTTTATGTAATGAGTTCAAATTAAATAATTCTGTATCTGAATCTATCAGAAATATATCATTCAGCTGTACGGGGGTATGGGTTTGTGTTTGTTCTTGAATATCTGACACATTTGTTTGCCTACAGAGAAAACACAAAAGGCGTCTCCTATTCATTTAGCAATCAGTCAATAAGCTCAGAGATGCTGTATTTGAACTTTAAATTTCTCATGCAGAGAATCCAATAAATTCTTCCACAGATTCCCTTTGGCATCTGAGTAAATTTCTAGTGCCCTTTAAATTTTTATAGCTGTTTCTTCTCTCTCTTAGCCCAGAGGCAGTTCCAGTACTTTCATATTACTTCCATGCCTTTTCTTGCTGACTTCTCCCTCACCTCCCAATTGTGAACTACCACACAGCTACGAGACCTCGCCTGTTTTCCCTGTAGACAACTTGGCTCTGGCCCTTCCTCTGCTTCCCAACACCATCATCACTGTCAGTGCATAATCAATAAGATTCCTATTTTCCCAAATATTTACCTAAAACACCCAAATCTAACTTGCATTGTATATTTTTGAATACAAACATGCTTATGCTTGTGCTGATATTTATATTTATATTTATATTTATATTTATATTTATATTTATATTTATGGATATATTCAGTTTGGCACAGGTCATGTAAGAAAATAATAACTAAATGGAACTTATGTTAGAACGTGTTCTGATTTACAAGCCAAAAAGTACACTATATAAGCTTATGTCAGTACTTGTATTATTAAATTTGATGAGCAAAAAATGTTTCAGTTGTTTGTGACTAGCTTTAATTCTTTTTTAAAAAAGATTATGTGCTGTAAATATTCCTGAAAAAATACCTCAGTCAAGTGCTAACAGAAAACAATTGTATTCAGTTAAATGTAGTTATTTTATCATTTAGAACGTTCATATTCCATATAGTAAGCAATTATCCAGAACGTATCTATTTTTGTGCACTATCTTATCACATGAAAATATTAAACCCAACAAAATGGCAACAGTCTTTTTAAGTTGATATAGGATGCGATTTGGCTAAGTCCACCTTGTGAAATCTACAATTTAAATATGATTGTGGATTGTTCATAATTGATTCTGTTGTGTTGATGTTGAAGGAAAATAAAAATGATTGTACCGATATTTTGTCACTTACTCTGATGCCCTCATTTCAATGTGATGCCCATGTAATATCAATGAGCTTTGTATAGTATCACTGAATCCTCAGGTTTAGCAAAATAACTATTGTAAAGTGTTATATATATATATATATATACACACACACACAAGATATATCATTGTATATATGATATATATATATATATATGATGTAAGTGTAGCATCTTTGGTTTTCTAAAATTTATTTATTTATTGTTTGTGAATTGACTTTAATTTCAAATTATAAGATTGATAATGATGTACTCATTCCACCTGTGATCAGCATGTCCCGAGGAATATAGACATTTGTTGATAGGTAGCACCTTCAATATACAAAATTTCACTGTGAAATTATGTGAATTTGAATGTTACTTCTGTTTATGTTGGATTAAATTCATATTTCTAAATTCAGCAGCCTCTTTTCTCTCTCTCTCTTGGTTCATTTTCAACTGTCAAAAGTCACAGCTTTCCCCAAAGCATTATAAATAACATAAAACAAATGTAAACGAATAAGAAATAAGGATGACAAATTCCCAAGTTTTCTGAGGTGCAGGAAGGGAGGTGTATGAAAAATGCACTCCTTATTCTATCCATAGTTAAATTTTGTGTCATTTTCATAGGTTCAGAAAATTGTGAAGTAGAAAAAACTTACAAGTTTTCTTTTAGTCATATACCTTTACTGATACATCTCTATCTTTAAAAATTAAAAATAAAGTTTAATCCACCTCACTTTACTCTCTGTATCATGAAAACTCTATGGCAAATACTGATAGTTAGAATTACCCATGACATTATTTCCTTATACTCAAAAGCATTTCAAAATATATAAGCTGCAATATAATGATTTAGAAGCAAATCTTCCCCTTATAGAAAAATTTATATACTCATAAAAATATGATCAAATATGCTGACCTTTTATTTGATGATCAATCAGTAATATTTGAATCATATATGATGCCTTTATATGCTTGATAACATAGGCTACCACCAATTTAATTAATAAATAATTTAGATGAATAAACACATTTATTCTGGAATCAAAAGAGATTATCTTTATGCATGCCTGAAGCTTTCATGAAATTGTTATGAAATGTAGCTCATTTTTTCCCAGATGTTCTTCATACTAAATTGTAAGATGTTTAAGCCTCTTGTGTTTCTTTCAGGATAATTTTGACAAGAATTAGTACATGTAAACATTAGAATTATTAAACTGTATTACTCCTATAAATTTAAAAACATCAAATAATGTATAGAATTTGTCAATTGAAGTAATCGGTCTTTTTATGGTTTTCAAACTAAACTGAAATTGTGTTTTGGTAAGTGCAATTAAAATAATTGAGTGCTGTTCTGTAACTGGAGACCACTCTATGATTTCTGTAAATACTTAGCATCTACAATTACTAACGTGTTGTTACATCATCATCTACATATCAAAACTCACCAAGCATTGTTAAAAGTCTCTATATCTTCCTAAAAAACGATTCCAAAATTAAAAGACTTAAAACAAATAGTATTTTTATTTTTTTCATTTATCTTATTTTGTTTTTTTGCTTAGAATTATGCTCCACAGTCTAAGGAACTTCACCAGGGATCCCATGAAAGGCTGTGGTATGGTTGGACAGACTGAAATGGGCAACATGAGGGTGATATTAGACCTATTGACTTAATTTCTAGGATCTTCTCCCTGTATGCACTAAATGTCTCTTACTTGGGCTACCCCAAAGCAAGATGGTTTCTGGGTTCCAAGATCACACACAAGGAGTGAACTTCCACTATGCATATAATTTAAGAAGCTCCTGTTTTCTTCATGCTCACTGATGTCCCATTGGCCAAGGAAAGTCACACAGCCAAACTCAACCTCAGCGAGGGAGGAGACTGCGTGGGGGCCGAGTAGGTGGAATCAGACTTGACCGGCACTACTCAGGCAAGCATGCACGATAGCACTGGTATTCAGAATACGAGAACCACCCCCTGTTGCGGATAAATTGGAATGCAGGCTTCCTAGTATGTTATTGATTTTGTCCTATTTCCATTTAGAATTGGAAAATCATAGAGAAAACCATGAGAAACTGAATTTTATAAGTCATTCCTCCATATTCAAAAGATCCACACCCACAGATTCAATCTCCTGCAGATGGAAAATATTTTGGGAAAAAAAAAAAGTTCTATTTATACTGAATGGTACACTTTTTTTTTTCCTGGTCATTATTCCTAAATAATATTATAACACTAACATATCCTTTACATGGTATTAAGTATTATTAGTAGTCTAGAAATGATTTAAAGTACATGAGGGGAGATGAACAGGTTCTATGCAAATTCTCGCCGTTTCTCATAAGGCGCTAGAGCATCTGTGGGTTTTGTTCCCTACGGGAAGTCATGGAATCAATTCCTTGTGGATGCTGAGGAATGGCTGTGCTGATAAGATGGTAGTGAATCTCAAGTTAGCAAAATATCAGTAGTTTTACCAATTTTAAAGGAAAACAAAATAGGGCTGTGTTCTGAGGTTTTGAGTTACAGATTTAAGCAGTATTTTTACAAAGCGTCAGCACATTAGACTAGTTCATTGATACGAAAATATCAATGATAGAATACATATTAATGGGCACTATACTATTTTTGTTTGTCTCGTATGTTTTTAAAACTTTTTTAGCTTCATTGCTCTCTGCAGTGTAAACGAGGTACTTTCAAATCAGATTTTCATTTTTCACATAATAAGCATAGATTCATTCTTCCAAAATCTCTACTGCATCTGTGCCTTCAATCAAATACTTAATTTTGTGTTTGTATGTGGGTGTGTGTGTGTGTTTGTGACTCCAGTTTGATTCTCAACTCGCACTTGTGAATTTGAGTTATAAGATGCAGAACAACTCGAGACTTAAACTACAAACACAGCTTTGGCTGTTTTGTAAAACCCCCTCATATCACTGAATAGGTGATTCCCTTATGTCCCAGGGTACACATTTTTAGTAATCTCAGCCAAGTCGCTTCCAGTCACAGCAATCACTGTTGGGCTTTGTTACATCCACACATTCTTATTCCTATCCCAAATGCTTTTGAATTTGAGTGTCTTTTTGTTTTATTTTTTCTAAGATTCTATTGCAAAAATCTGTATTTTTAGACAGTCCCCTTTACTGACTGTTAAGTTTCCAAAAACCAGTTTCCCTTTTCAAAATGATCTTCAAAAGAAGTGAGAGAGAGAGAGAGAGAGAGAGTGTGTGTGTGTGTGTGTGTGTGTTGGAGCAGGTGGGGGTTGTGGTGGCACAGTGGATTAAGCAGCTAACTACCTGCAATGCCAACATCCCATATTGGAGCTATGGTTCCAGTCCTGGCTGCTCCAGCTGATATCCAGTTCTCTGTTAATGCACCTGGGAAAGCAGCAGAAGATGACCTTAGTGCTTGAGCCTCTGCCATCTACATGGGAGACCCAGATGGAGTTCCAGTCTCCGGGCTTCAGCTGCCCAGATCTGGCTGCTGAGGCCATTTGGGGAGTAAACCAGTAGATAGAAGATTTGTTTCTGTATCTCTGCCTCTCTCTGTTACTCTGCCTTTTTTGATAAATAAAATAAGCCTTTTTGTTTTTCATGTTAGTAGAACTGATAGTGTAGTAGTTGCAAAAGAGAAAAAGAAAGCCGAATTATTTTGCATATATTTGAAATTCACATAATCAAAAGTAAAATTCAATAAGGTTTACTCTATATGTAAAAGTATTTTTCAGTTTGCAAAGCACTTTGCAAATTCAAGGTATTATTAAGAAAAATTATGATGATATTCATAACATTAATGAAATCGGTATCATTTACTGATAACTATGAGCCATGAGACATTGCTCAATTAATTTAATATTCATCTAGAATACCTTTAAATCATTGATTTTTTCACTTTATAATTGCCACTGTTTGAAGATTTTTTTTGCTTTGAATCATTTACATATCAGTTCTTCTTCAATCTTTATTTTTTATACCAACTCAAGAAAGATGAAAGTTTAAACCTGGAATTCCTATTGTTAATGTGGAGTAATTAGCAAATAATTTTCCAATTGACTTGGTCTGCTATTTTTAATAGATTGTTATCAAGTCTGTAAATGTTTGGCTTATTTTAAACATCCTACCACAAAATACAGGGATTTTATATGTGTTATTTTGCACAAGGTGCAAAATCAATAACAAATCTTAAGTACTAAAGGGACTTCATTGAAAACCTGTTATTGATGTGCTAAACATCATTACACCTGCCATGGAAGATAGATTGCGACACTATTAACTTAATTGGCAGTGGATATACTAACATAGCTGCCATGTCAAACTAGCAGTCCACCATCTGTAAATTTTTATGCATATTTTCTACAATACCTATATGGTATTTTGACAACCCTTAATCAACTTTAATCTGTCAATTTCTAAGTTTGTCACCAGAAAGTTCATCTGAAGGGGAGTGTCTGCTCCGTTCATGTTAAGTACAAAATGATTACAGTAGATAACACAAAATGCATAACTTCTTGGAAAAATAAAGTTGTTTAACATAGTTATTATGTACTTTCAAGGCATAATAGAGTCTTTTAAAATGCATCTTAAAATACCAATTTACAATAGTGTACTGCAAGATATATTTGCTCATGGAAGGCATATGGCAACAGCAATAAAAGTAAAGATGCTTTTCTCTGCAATTATTCTTCATTCACATAACAGTATGTAAAGGGATAAAAATGGTGTAGTGGCGAATCTTCATTTCTGGTTTGACTAGAGGGAGACTTAGTGTCCATAGCCTGTCCATTTTGGGCATTTAAAACCATTTGCTTTAACAAGGCAGCTCTGTTTTCCATTGCCATTGCACTTAAACGTTTCATTGGCATCATTATGTGGTAGGTGAAAACTAATAGAGTACACAAAGGATCTGCTTCACAGAAATTATAGAAGGAAGAAATGGGAGAAGTAAGATGTCTTGACAGAACTATATTTGATATTTGGTTTCATGCTTTATAATTTTTATTTTAGTTTTCTTTCTCCAGTGTTTTTCTATTTGATTCACATGTTATGTGTTTCATTAAGTGAAACAGCCAAAGGAAAATAATAGTTCATAAGGAACTGGTGAGAGAAAATGATAAACAACATGACTCTTCAAGAATTGTTATCAGGGCATAATCATATAAAGTACATGAATGGTGCTCATATTTAGCTGGAAATTAGCATCTAAGAAAATACAGACACTCCAGATCTGATACATGAGAAGGGTTTTTGCACACTTTTCTCTTTACTGATTATGATTCTAATGGATTTAACCATATTCAACTGTATCTTCCTCATTATATTATAAGAAGTTTTGGACTCCTTTTTATGAATTTTCTTTGTCTAATACTATTTTTAAAAACAACATGTGACCAGTGAATCCCACTTCCATTAGAAAAAATAGTTTATTTTGGTAGAAGGTTGATAGACTTGTGCATTTTCTTACATATTGAGAGTTGACATTTTTTACTTTTCCACAGAAAAATATCTGAGTACAAGGTTGCACACATGAGGTCTACTAAATAACTTCAGGGTTTCCTTTCTATGTGCTTGGAAGCTCTCATAAATGCAACAGTAGTTCCCATTTATGAACCTAACGTTTTTACAGAGAATCATGTCTAAAGGTTGTGCATACATCATCTGTTTAATTTGTTTTGAATTCTAAGGGAAATCAGTTTCAGTAACACAAAAATTTCATGGATGTATCCTTCAAACCAAGAGCCTACCCTCATTTCCATATTGCCATATTCTACTCCTTACTATTTTGCAACTAGGTTTTATCCTCACATTTAAAAAGATTCCCTAAGATTGGCCGGCGCTGTGGCTTAACAGGCTAATCTTCCACCTTGCGGCGCCTGCACACCGGGTTCTAGCCCCGGTTGGGGCGCTGGATTCTATCCCGGTTGCCCCTCTTCCAGGCCAGCTCTCTGCTATGGCCCGGGAAGGCAGTGGAGGATGGCCCAAGTCCTTGGGCCCTGCACCCTCATGGGAGACCAGGAGAAGCACCTGGCTCCTGGCTTTGGATCAGCGCCGGCCGCAGCGGCCATTGGAGGGTGAACCAACAGCAAAAAGGAAGACCTTTCTCTCTGTCTCTCTCTCTCACTATCCACTCTGCCTGTCAAAAAAAATAATAATAAAATAAAATAAAAAGATTCCCTAAGATCACCAAAAGCCTTCAAAAGAAGCTCAAAAAACCTCAAATAATCTAAAGTATTCTTTAACAATACAAAAAAAGCTGAAAAGGTCACAATACCTGAGTTCAAGACACACTGCAGAACTATAGTAACCAAAATAGTGTAGTACTGGCATAAAAACAGAAGCACAGACAATGGAACGGAATGGATATCTCTGAAACCAACTCATGTGTCTACAGTCCAGTGATGCTTCAGTGCAAAGGTGTCAAAAAGCATACATTGGAGAAAAGGCAGTCTTTTATATCCAATCATGGAAGGAATGATAGTTGCCCTTTTTTTATCACCATATGCAAACAACAATTAAAAATGGATCAAATTAAATATAACATCTGAAATATATATTAAATATAAATATATAAAACCTTAAAAATAAAACCTGAAATTAAGAAACTTAAAGGGAAAAATCCTTCAAGACATCGACAGAAGTAATCAATTTTTGATGAGACTTGACAAGCATAGACAACAAAAGCAAAATTAGGCGACTGGGGTTATATAAGAATAAGAGGCTTCTGCACAGAGATCCACAGAGCAGTGACAAGTGACAGAAAAGGAGAAAATATTTGCAAACTATTCTCCTGATGAAAGGTTAGTATCCAGAAATCAGCATATGGAAGGAATAGCTGCCCTCCCATGGTTAGTGCACATTTTTTGCATGCTTGGAAATAGCACACTATAACTTATAAATATGTAGAGTTATTGTTTGTTATTAAAGCAAAAAATAAGTAGAAGATTAATTCATGGTTTAAGAAAAGGTTATGAATAGGGTTGCTGTAAGAGCATCTAGTAATAAGACCCCAGCCAGGCATGATGGCTTTTAGATCTGCTGCTTAGACTGAAAGATAAAGACACCAGAGGTTGGCCAGTGCAAAAAAAAAAAAAAAAAAAAAAAAAAAATCAATAGGCTAATCCTCCTCCTGCAGCACCGGCACCCAGGGGTTCTAGTTCCTGTGGGGTGCCTGATTCTGCCCTGGTTGCTCCTCTTCCAGTCCAGCTCTTTGCTGTGGCCCGGGAGTGCAGTGGAGGATGGCCCAAATCCTTGGGCCCTGCACCCACATGGGAGACCAGGAGAAGCACCTGGCTCTGGCTTTGGATCAGCTCAGTGCTCTGGCCGCAGCGCGCCGGCTGCAGCGGCCACTGGGGGAGTGAACCAACGGAAAAAGGAAAACCTTTCTTTCTGTCTCTCTCTCTCTCACTGTCCACTCTGCCTATAAAAATAAATAAATAAATAAAGACACCAGAGGGACAAATTGATCTTTAAATCAATGCAAATATTTATGATACATGGTTTTATACATTTACATGCAGTAAAATTAAGAAGTTTTAAATATAAGAAAATGGTTTAAGTATTTATCATGCAAGAGACTCTGTCTTAAGAATGGGGGACAACGGGCTGGTGCTGTGGTGTAGCAGGTAAAGCTGCCACCTGAAGCGCCAGGATCCCATATGGGTGCCAGTTCTAGTTCCGGCTGCTCAACTTCCAATCCAGCTCTCTGCTATGGCCTGGGAAAGCAGTAGAAGATGGCAAGAGTCCTTGGGCCCCTGCACCCTTGTGGGAGACACAGAAGAGACTTCTGGCTCCTGGCTTCCAATCAGCTTAGCTCTGGCCATTGCAGCCATTTGGGAAGTGAACCAGCAGATGGAAGACCTCTCTCTCTGGCTCTACCTCTCTCTGTAACTCTGTCTTTGAAATAAATAAAATAAATCTTAAAAAAAAGATTGAAGAGGTAGGAAAGGCAAAAGAGTTAAGAACCAACCCAGCAATTTAAATATGAAAGTTTTGACCCTTTATCATATTGATTACATAAACATAAACGTGAAAACACAGGATATAAGATAGTGTTGTGAAGATACAGATACTTTGAAAGAAAAAAAAATGCACTGGAGTTTTTCATCTAACAGTTCAAGATTGGTTTGTGTTGAAAACAATTTTGCTGTCTTGCCCATTCCAAAGTATACAATTGCAACTGCTTACATTGACTCCATTTTTCAATTTTAAGTCAATGAGAAATCCTACCAGTTTCACAATTATTCTACGACGGAAGACCTGGCTTGTTGAACATTCATTTTTATTGTTTTGTTATTCCAAGTATGAACACTATTAGATGAATATATGTAGCTAAAAAAAAGAATAAACATTGCCTAATAGAAAGCATCAAAAAAAAAAAACAACACAAGACATTCTCATATTCACTCCATCTTTATTAGTGCAGATTACCCATAAATTTTCCTATAAAGTAATATATTTTTGAATTCACTTTGGAGCTATTGTGTTTTTTCTCTTTTTTTCAGTTAGTTCCATATATTCATACTTTAAAAATAGGATAGGGTCATATCATAAAAAAATAGTTCTTTTTAAAAAGAATGTGTTGGAGACCACTGAGAAAACAGAATATTAAGACAAATGAAGATGCTATTCATATGGTTGATACAACTGGAGATTATTTGAATGGGATCACTTGTTGGGAAATAAATTTTCAAGAAAAATATGCTTCTTTGATAAAGGCCATCATTTGACCCCATTATTGTCCTTTGCCAGTGATATCTTTCATCTCCAATGGGATGGATGACATGTGCTGGTCAGTTCTGTGGTTATGAGTCAAGTCATTCAATTGTTGTGTGTTTTTCAAAACTGCCAAGGGCATGGATGAGAAGAGGGAAGGACGTACACTGACGTTGAACCTGGGAAGGACTTTGTGGGTACTTCATCAAAACACAAGAGTCTATTCTAGTGACCTTTCCTGAACCTTTCTTGTCATTATTTCATTTTTTCTGGTGTGCATGAAACCTTCCTATCAAACTTACCTTAAAAAAATCCTTATGGTCGTTCTTTTTATTCAGGTTTGCTTTCCGGCAGTGATTCTATGACTAGGATGCTTCTCATCTCAATGGACTGAATTCTAAATTTCTGCATATGATCCCCTCAGCTGCTAGAGAAACAGAGACTTTAACCATTTGACTCACAGAAGCATAAAGACAATAATGGCAATAAATTACTGTCTAATTGCAAGTTAGAATCAGAAAGTAAAATTTAGCAATAATCTAAGATCTATTACTATGAACTGTGGCTTAGTAGGCTGAGCCTCTGCCTGCGGCGAAGGCATCCCACATGGGTGTCGGGTCATGTCCCAGCTGCTCCTCTTCTGATCCAGCTCTCTGCTATGGCCTGGGAAAGCAGTAGAAGATGGCCCAAGTACTTGGGCTCCTGTACCCATGTAGGAGATCTGGTAGAAGCTCCTGGCTCCTGGCTTCAGATCAGCTCAGCTCCACCATTGCAGCCACTTGGGGAGTGAACCAGTAGATGGAAGATCTCTCTCTCTGTGTGTGTGTGCGTGTGTGTGTGTAACTCTACTTCTCAAATAAGTAAATAAATCTTTAAAACATCTAATTGAATATATTTTTTTGAAAATTTAAGTATGACGTGTTAACCACTGGTGCTCTGTCAAAAATTTGCAACAAATTGGAAAAAAGAATTATTGTCACTTTTGTATGATTTCTTGGTTTGCAATTGAAAAACTTCCTGTAACATTATTACTTACGCTAGGGGTCTGCTTGGGGGTTAACTATACTTGAATTTTTAGAAACTCTGAAGTAGGTCTTACTGAGGATATGCAGTGAGCCCAAAGCTTCGCTGGTCTCTGTTCTTAAATCTGACGCAGCAACAGATGCTTGAGTTGCTAACCTCCCAACTCCCACGGTGCCTTCCAGAAGTCCTGATGCTGCTTGGTTCCCTGGCCTTCCACACTGAATAGAATAAAGATATCTGAAATCAGTGACAGCAGTGCCTCATGTTGCACAATCAACCTATCATATCTGTACTCACTCACTCTCAATAAACTCATTTTTATTCTAGCCTGTCAACATAGGCAGGAAGTGTAGAGAATCTATGATAATAGCTATGGAGATGATAAGATGGACAGAAAAGAATCATTATGGAGTTAAAGTTTACATCCTCCCCAATTAACTAAAGGCTAAGTTAACAGTTGAAAGAAAACCATTTATTGAAATAATTGATATTGTAGCAAATTATTTTTGACATGTATGAGGAGACTTCTGAAAGGTCATTAGAAAATGAAAATAAAAGATAATGTTTATTTTGGTGCAAAATACTTTTGAATTCCATGTCTATATTTTTCTTAATCACATTTTCCATGAACTATTCAAAGTTCTCTCTTATTAGTAAACCAGAAGACTTTCAGTTGACTAGATTCTACAGATTGAAAATGATATTTCTAAGTAGTCTGTTAGGGCAGTGAACATGATTTTTCACCATTATCCAAAGTTGAATTAAAGAATGTAGGCTCCTGGGAGCAGGAATTTGACCTAGCGGCTAAGATGCTAACATCCCATGTTGGTTAGTCCAGGTTCAATTCTCAGTTCCACTCCTAATTCTACTTTCCTACAGTACAGACCCTGGAAGGCAGTGGTGGTAGCTGAAGTGATTGGATTCATGCCTTTCCCATGGGAGACCTGGATCGTGTTCCCTTCTTCTGGCCCAACCTTGGCCATATGGGCATTTGGAGAGTAAATCAGTAGATGGGAGCTCTGTCTGTCTCTTTTTCTCTGTGCCTCTTAAATAAGTTTGTTGTTGTTGTTTTTTTTAATGAAGACTCAAGATTGCTATTTTTCAAAGTTTGGTCCCTGAATCAGACTTGACTCCTGTGTATTTTGTTTTTCATTCATGAGTAATCTGAATATTTATTCATCAAGTATTGTTTTTCACATGATGAGTATTGTTTAATGTTCTGACATTGCAATGGGGACACTAAGGATGCGTCTTCTCTTGCTACTAGAGATGATAAGTGTTAGAAAGGAAGTTTGAGGGCCAGCTCCATGGCGCAGTAGGTCAATCCTCTGCCTGTGGCGCCGGCATCCCATATGGGCGCCAGGTTCTAGTCCTGGCTGCCCCTCTTCATATCCAGCTCTCTGCTGTGGCCTGGGAAAGCAGAGGAAGATGACCCAAGTGCTTGGGCCCCTGCACCTGCATGGGAGACCCGGAAGAAGCACCTGACTCCTGGCTTCAGATTGGCACAGCTCCGGCCATTGAGGCCATCTGGGGAGTGAAGGGAGTGAACCAATGGAAGGAAGACCTTTCTCTCTCTCTCTCTCTCTCTCTCTCTCTCTCTCTCTCACTGTCTGTAACTCTCTCTCTCTCTCTCTCTTTTTTTTTTTGACAGGCAGAGTGGACAGTGAGGGAGAGAGACAGAGAGAAAGGTCTTCCTTCGCTGTTGGTTCACCCTCCAATGGCCGCTGCGGCCGGTGAACTGTGGCCGGCGCACCGCATTAATCCAAAGCCAGGAGCCAGGTGCTTCTCCTGGTCTCCCATGGGGTGCAGGGCCCAAGCACTTGGGCCATCCTCCACTGCACTCCTGGGCCATAGCAGAGAGCTGGCCTGGAAGAGGGGCAACCGGGACAGAATGTGGCACCCCGACCGGGACTAGAACCCGGTGTGCTGGCGCCGCAAGGCGGAGGATTAGCCTATTGAGCCGCGGCGCCGGCCTCTATCTCTTAAATAAATAAATAAAATAATTTAAAAAAGAAAGGAAGTTTCCTGGGCCCTGACTTACCTACCAAATCACAGCACATGAATGTGGTGATAGTGTTCTGAACCTCTGTCCAAGATCCAAAGTGAATATGGCTAATTTTTTTTTTAATTCAACAGATAGAGTTAGACAGTGAGAGAGAGAGAGACAGAGAAAAAGGTCTTCCTTCCATTGGCTTACTCACCAAATGGCAGCTACAGCTGGAGGTGTGCCGATCTGAAGCCAAGAGCCAGGCACTTCTTCTGGGTCTCCCACACGGGTGCAGGGGCCCAAGCACTTGGGCCGTCCTCCACTGCCCTCCCGGGCCACAGCAGAGAGCAGTTCCAGCTGAACTGGAAGAGGATCAAACAGGACTAGAACCCAGTGCCCATATGGGATGCTGGCACTGCAGGTGGAGGATTAACCAAGTGAGCCACAGCGCTGGCCTGATTATGGCTAATTGACAGAAAACTGCCCTCAGTTAATCATTTCTGTGTGATGCAACTTTAACAAAAGTGCACTTCTTTACCATCTGTTCCTGGAAAACTGAATACTTCAGATAAATGAGGAGTTCTCTTTACACTCAGACAACCCGCACAGCATCTCAGTAACTTGGGAAGCAGAAGACATGGACTCGGTTTATGCATTTCTGTCTTTGCAAGAGGTTTATTTATGTACTAAATACAGTCTATAATTGGTCTGATCAACCCTGTCCACTTTCTCTTTGATTTTCACATTTAATTATTTCTATTCTCTTCCCCTGATAAAATAAAATATTGGATATAATCTGTTGTTTCATCTGCTTCTCCAATTACATTAGATTTTTCAGATTATAAATTTAAAACTAGTATCAACATTTTCTTACAGGGATCTTATACTAGACTTTTTGCCTCTTTTACATAAAATTTAAGCTCTGACTCCTTTCATGTTTTCTCATTGGATTCATCTTCCCTCATAGCTTTTTAAATTATTCTTTACTAGAGCCATGTGGGGGTGGGAAGAAGATCAATATCTCAACTACATTTTTTAAATGTGTCATCTGCTGATGTCAGAAGCCTACACCCCACAAAGCCAATAAAGTTAGCAAAGTCACTGCCCCAAAGATAAAGTGAGACTAATTTGCTTTGGCAGCCAACACGCCCCAAGAGATTTGGGAGCCCAGCCAACCTGAACTTGGAGTCATGATGAAGCTGTCGACTGCCCAAGACTCCCTTTGCTCTGAGTCAGTGCAAAGAGGTTGTTACAGGACAAAGTCATATCTAACTGGATTCTTTGCAGCTTGGAGTCCAGCAACTGAACATTGTGTTACGGACCACGCCACTATCAAAGCAGAGATTAAAATAGAATGAAGCATCTCACCTCTGGCAGGAAACACTCCAGGGTATTGAAAATATAACATTAATAGTATACTAATTGTACAATGATTTTTAGGTAACGTGAAGCTACAAATACTTTTGTAAGTATAATTTCAGTACACTTAACTTAGCTGCATTTATTGTGATTTTCCTTATGCACACTTAACAGAGAGGAGTTGAGATTTTAGCTACTTAGTAGGATACTTTGATCAAATGTATTATTTTTCCTGTAGATTACCATGAAATACCTCCCCAAAAGAGCAACTCCAAGAGGCTCTTAATTAAATAAGAGCAGGTATAAGTTGCTGGAAATTTCTCAGTGTTATAATCAAATATAGCGATTTTCATTGTTTCACTTTGTACATGAACGTTTCCTTAGAAAAGTTAATCATGTAGTAATTGAAAGAATAGTGAGCCTCTGTTTTCCAATGATACAAGAAAAGAGGCAAATATGACAGAACTGCGGGCAGACTTTTACTAATATCACGGCATCTCTGACTCAGATATCATATAAAACTTATTTATGGCTCTGTAAAGTGATAGGGACCTAACGTCACATTTTTTAATTATTCAACTGGAAGACCAATTTCAGAAGTGTGTAGAAAGTAATGTATCTATTGTGGTACTCTTTAAAGTTTTAGAAAATGTCTTCTATTTGGAATTCTTTTATGATAAATTAATGAATTGTCTGCATACGACACCACATACCATAGCTTCCTTCACATTTGGGTCTTAAATGAAATACTTAGACTCTTAGTTTTAATTCCACTCCCCCCCCCCCCCATTTGTTTCTGTCATCCTGTGTTTGGCAGCTGCAAACCTAGCTCTTACCTCTAGGCAAGCAGGCAGCAAGCTGCTCTTTCCTGAACTAATGACCATGTAGCTCCTTGGATTAATTGGCAAGTCAATAGTGCAGCCTGTAGGTTGTTTCCCCAGGAGACCTGGGGCTTCACATCAGCAACTTTTTGAATTCAGTGTGGCCATAACTTTGCTCCTAATCTTAACCCTTTCTTGGCCTCTTTAACTCGAATAGATGACTTTATTATATTGCCTGTATGGTGAAGGGATAACTTTTTCTATAAGAATAAAAAAAAAGTACAGTGATCTGCCCTCAAGGAGACCCAACAGGCCAGTCCACTGCAGTGGCTTTCAATGTGGTAAGCCTGGGCTTCAGCAGAAGTCAGCTTGTGAAGAGCCCTGGCAGCTCTGCCAAGAGTTGGATCACTGGAAATGGACCTGCCCTGGAGTCGAAGGATGCCCAGGTCAGAGCCACAGATCTTATTGGCTCTAAGCTGAAAAGCCCTTCACTCAGCCCAACTTCCAAAGTGACCACTGCAGCTGAGGGTGTGGTCAAGTAGGGTCAGCAACATTGCAGGCAGAACTGTACATTTCTTGTTAGAGATGCCCCCTGCCTTTACCTGGCCAGCTCTCCTCCCAGCCCAGCCAAGTCATGAAAGTCAACAGAGTGCCTTCCCCTAGGAGGTTCACACCTCCCTTAGGATATACCCCATGTGAAGAGATAGATAGGTCTGGGCCTCTTAACTTACAAGGCCTAAAGCCCACCAGATTATTATCAAGCCCCTTCTATCAGGTTCTATTTGCCTCTCAATCAGAAAACTTAATTGTAGCTTAGACAGCACCTTTCTTAGCTCCTCTAATAATGACTCTGTCCTTTGTTCTAGACCCTGTCTAGCGTACTTGGGCCTCATTCCTTCGTAATCATAACCTCTACTCTACCACCAATGGCTCTACTCCCAACCTGTGTGTACTGATGGTCCTCTTCCCCACTTAATGCTGTATAATTGTTCAAACCTGGTTAATGCCACTCTTAGGATCATTGGTTACTATCCTCACTCTGTCTTTTATGACCTTGTCTAAATATGATCAGAGTCGGCAAACTTGGAAGGCTTCCATAGCCTTGGCAACTCATGACGACAGCCTAGGGTGGTTACTGGCGCCATAAACTAGAGTGTCAATTTGTTGGGTCAACAACAGGAGCCACTGTGCACTTGCTCCTCATGTGGGATCTCTGTCCTTAATGTGCTGTACATTGTGATTTGATGCTATAACCAGTATTCAAACAGTATGTTTCACTTTGTGTGTCTATGTGAGTGCAAACTGTTGAAACCTTTATACTAAATTTATCTTCTGTATATAAAGAGAATTGAAAATGAATCTTGATGCAAATGGAAGGGGAGAGGGAGCGGGAGAGGGGAGGGTTGCGGGTGGGAGGGAAGTTATGGGAGGGGGAAGCCACTGTAATCCATAAGCTGTACACTGGAAATTTATATTCATTAAATAAAAGTTTAAAAATAATAAAAAAAAAGAATAAAAAAAAAGTAGATAAGAGCAATTGATTAGTTATAAAATAAAATAAAATCTTAGAAAATGTTTCCTTTATAACTGGAACTTTTCTTTACAGAAAGAGCTTCAAGAGAGTTTAGGAAAAAAAAAACATTTTGATGTGCTCTGCTGAATTATGTTTGAAATTCTTATTAAAGTACTTAATTTCCATATACTTATTTACCCTTAAGTGCAATAGATTGAAAATCAAAAATTTTATTCTGATTTTGTCACAGATTCTCTAAATGCTATTGGAAACACAACATGAAATAAATATTCTCTTGTATAAAATTAACAGTTCGAGGGGCCAGCGCTGTGGAGCAGTAGGCTAAGGCTCCGCCTGTGGGGCCGGCATCCCATATGAGTGCTGGTTCGTGTCCTGGTTTCTTTTCTTCCAACCCAGCTCTCTGCTATGGCCTGGGAAAGCAGTAGAAGATCCTCAAGTGGTTGGGCCCCTGCACCCACAAAGGAGACCTGGAAGAAGCTCCTGGCTCCTGACTTTGGATTGGTGCAGCTCCATCCTTGTGGCCATCTGGAGAGTGAACCATCGAATGGAAATCCACTGTCTCTGTCCCTCTCACTGTCTGCAACATTACCTCTCAAATAAATAATAAATAAAGTCTTAAAAATTTTAGATAAAATATAGCCTTTTTCAATTCTAAAATTCTGGGTATGTTTTTAAAATTCAGCCAATGAGTGAAAATTTATTCTGTAGAGATAAAAGCAGAGTCTCAAATGTTTTTAATTAGTTTTTTACACAAAATAGAAATAAATGTGTCTAATCTCAGGTGTTTACTTTTTATTCCATCACTAACTGAATTCAATGTTTTATGAATGATTTTAGCAATAGCAAATGCTGCTTAGAAATAACATTTTCTTAAAATGCCCAGTACTACTGGCCAGCACTTTCCATAGAAAAAATAATTTGAGCCTCATAACTAATTCTGTATTTCCTGGTTATCATATTTTAATACTAGTAAAGAAGTAGAAGAAATTAGTTTTAATAAAACCTTTAAGTCAATACATCTAAAAATCATCATTATAATATATACTCAATAATACATAATGTATTATTGATATATTTTTTTTCTTCATAAATTTATACCTTAAATACATCTCCATTTAGTCTTGAATTTTTTTTTAGGCTTGAATTTTTTATTATAAATACCTGATCTGTATTTCAATTTTATGAAACATACAGCTCAAAAAGTAGATTCACATTCCAAGTTGTTCCTCACTTACATAGTCTTTAATTAATTTTAAATTAAAATTAAATTTAGTTAGATTTGTGTTAAATTTAAAAATTGAGTCCCTAGTGGCAATAGCCATATTTCAAGTGCTCGGGAATCACAGTCGCTGCTCAATTTTCACAGCATGATTTAGACATCGACCCACTTCTTACTGGAGGTTGGTGGGCATCTAATTTAATAACAAAAGTTTGATGGAGGCTGAAAGATGGAATCTTGCTAAATACATGTGTTTAATGAAATTCTAAGACAAACAGTTTTGTCCAACTTCTTTTTAAATTGCAACTGTTCTCTACAAATCTTTTGATTACTTGGAAAATAACCATTATACTTCTAGAATCCTTGTTTTTGTTCTATCATATAGAACAAAAGAGATAATCCTTGCCTAGTCTTTTGTCTTTTTTTTTTCCTGTGTTTTGCTTAGCTCTTAGTATCTTGCGGAATAAAGGATCTCAGAAGTGAAGGAACATATTGTCCAAATGAAAATATTTAAATACACTTGAGCATTGATTTCCAAAGTTCATCAAAGTTCATTTCTGAAGCTCAAGTGTTCTCAGAGTGAAAAATCAATGGAGAAGAGGAAAGTTTTCCCTTAACTCTGGAATATGCTATTTACAAAGAACGCAGTCTATTTGTTCATTGTGAAAAAGACAGCTAGAAACCAAATTTTTGAGCTAAAAGGAAAGGAAAGATCATATTGGCCAAACTGCACATTCCACATGTAAAAACAACTGAGCCCCAGAAAGATATGGTGACTAGTCCAGATCACCAGTTACTTTGTGTATCTTGACTGGAACTGAGGTTTTCTGATTTCTTGCTTAGTACTTTGATATGCATGCATTAATATAAGATTGCAAATTGTTACATACTTCATTTCAAAAGGCTTGCTAGGCAAATACACAGAGCAACACAGAGATTTACTTCTGACTCTTGAATACTAAAAAGTCACCCTAAATTGTAGCAGTAACAGTATTGGTTTTTTTTTTTTTACATACTTTTAATTTTTCTCTTCCCAAAAGAGTGTTTAGAACCCCCTACAAATGTAAACATCACAAAATTAAAATGTCATAAAGTTTACTATAAAACTTTTGAAGCAGAACAAACGTGGTAAATACAATCCTCTTAAAAGGTGAGTAAACTGGGGCTAGTGCTGTAGCTCACTTGGTTAATCCTCCACCTGTGGCGCCAGCATCCCGTATGGGCACTGGGTTCTAGTTCCGGTTGCTCCTCTTCCAGTCCAGCTCTCTGCTGGTGGCCCGGGAAGGCAGTGGAGGATGGCCCAAGTGCTTGGGTGCCTGCACCCGTGTGGGAGATCAGGAAGAATCACCTGGTTCCTGGCTTCGGATCGGCGCAGCTCCAGCTGTAGCTGCCATTTGGAGAGTAAGCCAATGGAAGGAAGACCTTTTCTCTGTCTCTCTCTCTCACTGCCTAACTCTGTCAAATAAATTAAATTAAAAAAAAAAAAAGGTAGGTAAGCTGAAGATTGTTAGTGATATGGTGCCGTCTTCTCAGAGGTGCCATTTCAAGTCACAGATGCCATCATAGGCTATGGCCCAGTCACCATCTTGTACAATAAGTTTGGTCTCTCCAGAATCCAGCCTCAGGTAAGCAAATGCCATTTTCTCCATCCCTGCTTTAACAGGATTTGCTGCTCCCACTCCCTCTTCCCTGTAAGACTGTAACAAGTCCTTCTTTCCTGCACAGACTCCCTTTTCTCATTCTCTCACCCTTGCTCTCCAGCCTGTTGGGTTCCCCCCAACCCCTGACAATAAACCATTCCTATAGCTCCAGTGTTTGGTCTGCTTGTGGTGGTGTTTCATTGGTGCTGTGACTTGGATCCTGGCTCTTCCGTCTACCTTGCTCTCCACTTGGGGATTTGAGCTGCTTTAAGATCCTGGATTCCTGCCAACCACAAGACTCAACCCCAAACCTCTTCCTTCACCACTGAATTCTCTGATTTCCATCTATACACCGGCCTTCCAAAACCCTGAGGTAAGTCAGGGAACAGGGAATTCTCTCACGACGACCTCTACTGTGGGTTGTGGTTGCACTCTGCTTTGTCTAGAAGTCCTTGTACCAGGCAACAAAATCTCCATGTGCTTAATGCCTCTCCACTGGCCTTTACACTTCAGGTAACAGTGAGTGTAGGTGATGACCCCACCCTCTGCTCTGTCCCTTACTCTCCTCATCAGACTGCCATGATACCAGGGACACCTGCTATCAATACAACCCTTCAGGTCACTATGGGAGCTTTCTCATCTGGCATTCTATCCAAATCTTCTATTGGTTGTCTCCTAAATAATCTTGTTCCTCCCAAATTGGCCTCTGATCTCAAACACCATCTCCTCATCTTTGTAATCAGGTGTGGCTCATGTATGATGTCAACAACCAGTCCAAATGGCGGCTTAATGGCATGATTGACCCAGATATTTTCTGGTATCCCTACCACTTTGAACATTCTGGAAAGTGGAAGGACATTCCCTACGTCTAAGCCTTCTCCTTCTCCATTCTAAATCTTCTCTTTAAACCTCGTGTTCTCCAGCTCAGCCTCTCTTAACTTCCAAAGTTCCCACTGAAAGGCCAAAATCCCTTTCTTCTATTTTCGACTCTACAGGTGAACTCCTACCTCAAAACTCATTATCCAAACAAGCACCATCCACTTTGGCTCTCACTATCTCATTGACACCTCCCCCTCCTTCCCAGGCATTCCAGAAAGTAACATTTGTTTCTACTCTGGCTCTCACTGTATCTTCCCTTGCCTTATCTCAAGTCTCTTGCATGCTTTTATCTCAAAACAAGTCTTTGTCTATTCCATCTCTGGCTCCCTTTGCCTTATCACAAACCTAGTCTTCATTCTTACCTTCACCCTTCCCTGTTCTGTTGAGCCAACATTCTGTCCCTGCTTTGCCATCACTGCTTCAAGACCTTGATCCCCCTTCTTCTGTGCCCAGTCCCCAAGTCATTCGCTCTAGAATGGCAGCCAGGGAGACAACCTCCCTCTTACCCCTACTGAGGTGGCATAGTCAGGGTCCATGTTCCTTTCTCACTTAGTGACCTGTCACAAATCAAACAAAAACTAAGTTCTTTTACCTCTAACTCCACCTCCTACATTCTGTTTTTTGTGATCCTTTCTAACACTCTCCTCTTGGAAGAGCAATGGCAAGCTTGGGAACAGGCCTGCCTCCATGCAGATGAGACTCATCAAATTGACCCATCCCATCCCCTGCAGCCCTGGAACAAGACTCCAACTGGTATTATAACTCTGGCATAATGACCAGAAATTGCTTCATTACCTACTTATTAGCTGGCCTCAAAAACCCGCCAGAAAGACAAAGTTAAAGCAGCTCACTGGGGGCCCATTATCTCTGCAGGCAAAAATTCTAGAGATGGTATTTAAAGTATATAACAGAAGGGATGAGGGAGCCCAAAAGTAAAAATTCTAAATGTTGGCCAAGGCTTTTCAGAAATCTGGTGCCTCCAGTAGTTCCACTAATCACAGGCGTCCTGCTGACCATAGGAGTTCTCCAGTCCATACTTTAAATATCACCAAGTGGGTCATTGGGCTAAACTATGCCCCAATTCTGGAGACCCATTAGGTCTTTGTCTTAGATGTCATCTAAAGGACCATTGAGCAATGGACTGTCCCCTTGTCAGTCAAGTCAGTAGTTAACCTCTAGGGCTGGATACTAAGGATTGAGGGAGCCTGGACTCCCAGCACCTGACTATGACCATCAGTCCATGGGAGCCCAGGTTAACTGTGATGGTAGCAGGTAGACTAATTTCTTTCCTCATTAACACAGGGTCAACTTTCTCAGTCCTTACCTACTATTGGGGGCCCATCTTTACTACTTCAACCTCCATGGTCCGGGTAGATGAAAACCTTACCTCTGCAGACTCCCAATCCAATATGTGATTGATAAGTTGCCATTCTCTCACTCTTTCCTTATCATACTTTGGTATCCTGCTCCCCTTCTGGGAAGAGACATACTCTATCAGTTTGATTCCAGGTAGTTTTCACCCTCTGGCCATCAGTCCCAACCTCCAACTCATCCTCCCCATCCTATTCCAATTTTACCATAAGAGTAGCAAAGGAGTTGTGATTCTATCCTTTGAGCTCACAGTTTTCTGTAAACAAGTCACCTATCCCACCCTTCTGATGGCTCTTTGTTTTATCAGGAGCAAATCAGACAGGATAAGGGATTGCAAATCAGGTCTTTTGATGGGTTTTTGGCCCATTAGTCTGTCAGCCTAAAACTGCATTCTGTTCTTCCTTCTTCGGAGATTAATTTGTCAGTGAAGCTGGGTGAAGCCTGGAGCAAGGCCATGGCCTCCAGGCTCCATGCCTCAATGACAGATAAGATCTCTATCCCTCTATGCTCCTCTAAATGCTTTCTAGACCTCACCAGGTTGCCTCAATTCCTACAAACTTGATTTCCTGGTCCCGTTAGCTTGTATTTCCTAGATATTTCATTCATTAGCTCTCGGTTAACAGCCAAAATTGCATCTCTCTTCCTAAACCTTCCTCCTCTGTTCTGCCACTCTCTCTTTTAATCTGGCCACCTTAGTATCTCTCCTGACCTACACTAAGAAGGCCATAAAGCCCATAGAAAATTTCAGAAATTCTACACGCATAAAGCCCTCTACCTAACATTGTTGCACACAGAGAGTAAAAGGAAAATGAAGATTCCCCTACCAACACAACGCTACCATGAGAGATATCTCTCCCAACCCATGTAAAATAACGATCAAGACTATTCATCCTTCAAGCCAGTAGGCTCACCAGGTTCTTAGTATTTCCAGACATATCACCTTTTCCATAATTGCCTCTTATTCTGTCACCTATCAGATTCTCCTTAGGAATCTCTGGAGGGCTGATCATCTGCTCTGATGGATATTCTCTCCCGCTAAACCTGATATAATAAGCTTGCCATACTTGTTCTGCAACTTGTTTTTAACAGTTTTCTGTTAGCAATGGGTATCTCTGGTTTAATGCCACTGATTTTTAGCTAAAATGAGTAGAATTCCACATAAACAAAATTTTGACCTTAATTAAGATGGAGGTATGATATAATATCATCATCTTCAGTAATACAGGTGTAATTGTTAAATATAAATTGGGTAAAGGAAAATGACAAATGTGTCTAAATGTAAGTGTTGGTACTCTTAACACCTTATATTCTATTGAAAAACTATTTGGGTCTTGTTAACAAATATGTTTTCATAAACTTTCTATAAAAATAGTTCAACACTGCTTGAAAATCACTAAGGCTGAAATTTGATGTGTTATCTTATTTAGAAAATGTTGCCTTAATTCAGAGATTTTTAAACGGTTATTTCAAAATGTAAATCAAGAAAATCAGCAGATGGAAAAAGGTCACAGATATAGAAATGTGTTGTTGGTAAGGAAAGTGAAGAAGAAAAAAGCTTTTTTGAATAAAGAAAGGAAATGTTTTGTAAGAATTACTTTATCCTGATGGCCAGTTTGTTCTAGACTGGAATGAAAAAGATAAAAAGTTTTAAGTAAGTTGTAGAAGGTGTGTGGAAGTCACAGAAGTTTATAAAAGAAAGAAATTTGGGGGTACAAAAGCTATTAATCTATTTTTCTTTGATATAGTATTAGAATCTGATCCTTTGAGGCTTTTACAATACATATATATGCAATGAGGTTTTTGCAATGCATATATGTTAGTGAATATTTTGAAATTGTCTTAAAAATCTATTTAAAACCTGTAGCATCTCCTTTTGATAGTTTTTGTTTAATTGGTGACTCTCTGTCAGCTTTCTAGCCAGCTCCAATACATTGTATGTCTACATCAGTGACTCTAGTCCTGGCCCATATGCATTAATGGTACTCTCCCCTGACTTAACATTGTATGATTATTCACAATTTTTTATACAAACCATTTTATCTTCAAAAGACAAGTGGCTTTTCTCCTACTTTTGGTTGGGATCAGCTTCCAGCCTCCCTCTCCTCAACAGTGATCTCAGAAACAGCTTTGAGCAACAAAGTTATCTCGAACAACCAACTCCAAAACAACTCCAACAGTTACAGGAGGAGGTCACTGGCTCCACTGAGACCTCAGCTGACACCAAGTGATGTCTCCAAAGCCAAATCATCTCACTAACGTGAGAGGTTCTACAGAACAGAGGGGCTAAGCTATAAGAGCAATTTAAAAAAAGGGGTGGGTACTTGTGTTTTTCTGAGAGAACGTTGTTGTTCTTATGTTAGTCAATCAGACAAAGTAGAGCAAAACGCTCCAACAGACTGTAATATTAATTAAACAATCTGCTTTGGGAACAAAACCCCTCCTCTCTCCTTCCCTATGGAGCCCTCTCATCACTTTGTTAATGCTGCTCCTAGGACCATCAGCTGCTATTCTCATCCTGGCTTTTATACTAGCTTGTCTGGTTAAATGTTTACAGGGGTGATAATGCAATGAACCAAAGCCTTCACCAACCAGGTGGTCAACTAAATGCTACTACAGGGATATACTCACTTTCCCACCCAGGAGATCATGACCTGAGACGTCATCCCATACCAATGGAGAATGACTTGTTGCCCCATGTCAGCAGAAAGTAGCTCTAGAAGATAGATCATTGTAACTCTACCCATCCTGGGATTTGGGGGCCAAAGTAATCCCATAAAACACTTGCTTCACAAAAAGCAAAAGGGGGGAATGTTAGTGAAATGGTACCATCTTATCTGAGGCGCCAACTCAAGCCCCAGATGCCATCTTAGGTTCTGACCCAGTCACCATCTTGTACAATAAATTAAGCCCCTCCAGAATCCAGCTTGGCTTTCTAGGAGTCAGGTGATCAAATGGCCCTTCATTAGAGAAAGCCAAAGTGTGTTGCTCCTTCACTTTTCTCCAATGTGTGGATTCAACCAATGGACATATGGTGTTTCTCAGGCCTCAAGAATGTATTCAAGATTCCTATGTTCAAGAACAAATGGATAGTCTCTGTGGGTCTTTCAAGGTACAGAACCTCTCTACTCATTGAGAATGACTTGTGTAGAGAGGCTTATTTTACCATGTTGCCTCAATAGGAAAAATCGATTTAGGACAAATCCAACTCTGCAGAAAGCAGAGCAGAAAGGAAGTAAATCAAGTTTAAGACTGGTATTGTTGGGATGCTGAAACAAGCCACTGGTGAAGATCACCAGTTAGGCAAGCCTGTCAACCTCTTCTGTATTGGAGCTAGGTATGGCATTGTTTTAGTGTTTTGCTGATTACTAGTTCTAAGTAATATAAATAGGTTTTAATTCATTATCTTGTTAAAAAGGCTTACATAAAGCATAAATTTAGATTTATTAAAGGAGAATGGTCTAGCAAAACTATTACAAAGATTTATTTTAAGTCCACTATTTTCTAAAGAATGAGAAATTTAAAGAAAATTATTTACTTGTGAGTTGTGTCTTTTTCAGGACCATGGACAATTCACATCGAAGCAAAAATATTTTTAGTATTTTTCAAAGAGAGATACTATATATTTTCTTATTAACAATGCAGTACTTTTAAGAGTTAGTATGCTAGCATATCTAAAGATTTTGTTACCATGTGCACAAACATGTTAATATTATATCCAACCAAAGCTTTAATGACTTCCTCCTCTGAAATTTATTATATCATAAATATGATTTGAACATTGTATATGCTGAGTATGCAGTTTAAGCTTACCTCATATCTAAGGTTATTTGAAAAAGTTTATGGGAAAATTGAGTAATATACATCCAAAATTTTTACACATATTTTCATGAACTATTTGAAGACCTGTGATGTGCATGAATTTCATTTTTTATTCCAAAATAAGCTTATCTTTCAATTTCATTTTCTATGAACTTTTTGAATTTACTCATAAATATGGAAAATATTATTGGAATGCAGCCACTTCATGTTATAAAATTCCCTATAGTCCATTCCCAGAAATGCTCCAGGACTTAAGAATAGACCTTGGTTCCAAGATGGCAGAATAGCTACAGGACAATTCAAGTCATTCTGAGCAAAATTAATAATTAGGGAGGAGAAGAGATACATGCCTGAGATATGGACATGGGAAATTAGAAATGGAAAACCCAGAAGAACAGCAAAGTCTGGGCAGGTCTGCTCTGACAGTGCAAGTGAGAGGGAAACAGCAGAGGCTTGGAACAGGGAGGTCAGCACTGACCCATAGTGGACCAGTTAAGGCAGGAGCCTATGGGTCCATGGAGTGGCAGATAATAGTGGGAGGCAGAGCTTGGTGAGCTGCTTTTGAATGTTCATGCAGGAAAAAGAGGGGAAGTGAGATTATAGCGGAATAACTGGAGAGGTTAAACAGTGCCCTGTCCACCTGCCTCCCCAATTCACCCACCTGAACTTGCAGCTGGTGGGAGAAGCCATTTTGCTTCACTGTTTGTGTTTTTGGATGTGGATGGGGGCTTGCCACCCTCACTTCACATGTTTGCATACATCACCTCAAGGATGAGTGCACAACAATACAGAGGAATTTCTTCCCCTGCCATGCAGTCTTCACAGCAGGGGGAAGCCCTACCTGTTGGAGGCTCATGACCATTCCCACTACAATGAGAAGTGAGCCAGGATCCAGTAGGCAGGGCTCCACACACCTGAGCTCGTGCCCATCCCCACCACCATTAAGAAGTAAACCAAGCTAAAGGAGAAAGAGAACTATAGACCAATCTCTCTGATGAACATAGATGCAAAAATCCTCAACATAATACTAGCCTATCAAATCCAACAACACATCAGAAAGATCATTCACTCAGACCAAAGAAATCGAAATAGCCAACAGACATATGGAAAATGCTCAGGATTCCTAGCTGCCAGTAAAATGCAAATCAAAACCATAATGAGGTTTCACCTCACCCCAGCTACAGAGGCTTTCATACAGAAATAAACAAACAACAAATGCTCATAGGATGTGGGGAAAAAGGTACCCTAATCTTCTGTTGGTAGAAATGTAAATTGGTAAAACCACTATAGAGGACAGTGTAGAGGCCCCTCAGAGATCTAAACATAGATCTACTATATGACCCAGCCATCCCACTCCTGGGAATCTACCCAAGGAAAACAAAATCAGCATATGAAAGAGCTATTGTACCTCCATGTTTATTGCAACTCAATTCACAATAGCGAAGACATGGAATCAACACAAATGCCCATCAGATGAAGATTGGATAAAGAAATTATGGGCCGGTGCCCTGGCTCAACAGGCTAATCCTCTGTCTAGCGGCACCGGTACACCGAGTTCGAGTCCTGGTCGGGGCACCGGATTCTGTCCCGGTTGCCCCTCTTCCAGGCCAGCTCTCTGCTATGGCCCGGGAGTGCAGTGGAGGATGGCCCAAGTGCTTGGGCCCTGCACCCCATGGGAGACCAGGAGAAGCACCTGGCTCCTGCCTTCGGATCAGCGCAGTGCACCAGCTGCAGCGTGCCAGCCGTGGTGGCCATTGGAGGGTGAACCAACGGCAAAAAGGAAGACCTTTCTCTCTGTCTCTCTCTCTCTCACTGTCCACTCTGCCTGTCAACAATAAAAAAATTAAAATAAAATAAAAAAAGAAATTATGGTATATATATATACCATAGAATACTATACAGCAGTAAAAAAAAAAAAAGATGTCTGGGCATTTGCAACAAAGTGGACAAAACTGGAAATCATCATACTTAGCGGAATAAGCCAGTCTCAAAGGGACAAACTCTATATGTTCTCCCTAATGTCTGAAAATTAATAGAGTACATAAAAGACAACATATAGAAATGGAATTGATACTGTGAGAAACAATGATTCTGAACAGCCTTTCTCTTGACTGTTGAGGAACAGCTTTTTATATTATATTTTTGATTATCTTTTCCTTTCTTTTCCTTTATAATATTCTCCCTATCTTTTTATCTCTCATATGAATCATTCAACTCTATACTTAACATAGAGTTAATCATATATGTATAAAGTTAATTGAAAATAGATCTTAGTAAAGAATAAGAGTAAGACTAAGAAATGGAAGAGGAAGGAGTGTGGGAGTATGGGTGGGAGGTTGGGCACGGTAGGAAGAATTACCAAGATCCAAAAGCTATAATTTTGAAATGCATGAAGGGCTTAACTGCAAAGCAGTATAGTCATACATACTCCCCTACAGACTCACTTCTAAGGGTACAGCTAAATAAATAGGACCCTCAAATCCCCTAAGCTGGCTGATAAAAATAACAGCTTAAGTGTTAGAAAGACCAAATAGGTACAATTAAGTGGCAAAGTGACCATATAGATAGGACCAAGTGATCAAGTGACCATATAATTACGACTAAATGTATGGAAACAATAATAATCATAATTAAAAAGGACAGTAGTCTCCAACATGTGAAGTAATCCATACAGCAGACTCACAGAATGACGATTGCTTTACCCAAAACTCCAACCTCAGAATCAGCCCTTAAGGCACTCCAGCAAGGCTGGAAAGCCCGGGACAAGCATATCAGGCATGGAAAACCAAGACACTCTGACAAAAGACATCCTACACAAAGGACCTCTAAGGGTGAGACCCCAGTGGAAATAAGGGGCCACCAAAGAAGGGTGTACTTTTCTCTGAAGGGATCCCAAGTAGGATCTCTGTCCCCAAAAAGCTGTACCATGAAACTTGTTCTCAAGTATCACTTACTTTTAGTATATCAAAAGGAGGATACTACTGTGTCTTATAAGTCATAGTTAGCCTAAGAGCCCCAAAAGATGTATCAGCCTTGGGATTCTTTATGAAAGACAAGTTTCTAAATGGAAAGAAGGAAGAGGAAAAAAGAGAAAAGGGGGGGGAGAACAAAGAAAGCAAAATAACCTTTGAGAAGCAACAACATAGATCACCCCTTGTATAGACTGTTGAGAAACACTTCTCTTAGTTTTTCTACTCCTTCCTTCTTTCCTTCCTTCCTTCTTTCCTCCCTCCCTCCCTCTCTCTCTCTCTCTTTCTTTCTTTCTTTCTTTTTTCTTTCATTTCTTGGATAATACAGGAGAGAGCAGGAAGGGGAGGGGAATGGGTGGGAGTGTAGGTATGGTAGGAAGAATTAGTATGCACATAATGTTGTAGTTATGAGATACATAGAAATAAATACAAATAAAGTAAAATAAATAAAAATAAATAAAATAGAATGAAATCTTTGGCAACAAAATGGATGTAACTGGAAACCATTTTACTTAGTGAAATAAGCTTACCCCAAAAGACAAATATCTTATGTTTTCCCTGATCTGTGGTAATGAATAGAGGCCAAAAATGTAGTGTATAAGAGTCAAATTGACTTTTTGAGATCTGATGAATATTTACAGCCCTTCCTTGCCTCTACTGTTGAGGAACAGTGTTTTGTTGTTGTTGTCATTCTTTCTCTTTGTCTAGCTCTTTACTTAGTGTAGGGTTAACCTTATGAATATGCAATAAACTATATCATTGTAAAAATTAGAGGAAAGATTAAGAAAGGAAGCAGGAGGCAGGGTGGAGTGTGGGTGGAAGGGAGGTTTGATTGGGAAGTATCTCAATGTTCCTAAATCTGTGCAGTTGAAATATAGGAAATTTGTTCACCTTAAATTTTTTTTTGAAATAAAAATATAATACGTAGCAAAAAAAGAAAAGAGTAGACCTCTTTGTACTGCTCTTTTCTTGGAGGTCAGGTTCTTGGTCTTCCTTTATGCCTTCACTACCCTGCCTCCACTGCTTCTGTTATCCACCTGCTGAGAGCAGCAGCTCCACCTTGTTTGGCTGGGCCCATCAGCCCAGTGCCATTAGCCCCCAGAAAGTCATTTCATTGTCTTGATGGTGCAACATTTTATAAAAAAGGTTGTTCCATGATGACTCCTAATACTACAAGTTCTTCCAACATGTCCACTTGTTATGTTGATCTGTAAATCCCAACCTGATGCCAGAGACTCATAAACAGAAACACTCTTTTCTAGTTAGTTCAAGCTGAAGATTCAGGCTACCAAGTTTATGTGTGGATAAATTCACTCTCTTGAGTAAAACAATATGGGAAAATTCTGGTTGGTTCACTTATCTGAAGAGCCTCACAACCTTGGGTAGATAGGACTTGGGTTAACAATGGCATAAATCTCAGGCCTTCTATTTCTGGCCTTTCCAGGGATCCTCTTACTATGATATGGGTAGATGTGGCAGGCATTTACACACTATAAGAAGCCAAAATGTATGGCTTAGAATTGTTTGCAACACAGACTTTTCATTAATTTATGTTATATATAATCATATGTCTACAATATTCTGTCTGTAATTGGGAGAAAATAATTAGTTCACGTGAATATTTTTAGTATCGTTGTTTTCAAATGTGCTTATATGCACAATAGAAATTAAATATGAATATTCATATATTAGTGTGTTTCATGGAGCTAATGCTGATATTTTCAATATTTTCTTAAAATGCCATGGGCAGACATATGTGGAGACTATGCTTAATGAACTAGTACCACCCCGCTGAGTCTTAACCATCAGTACATGCCTGTGCTAGGCCAGGTTTCAATTCCAGTTTATTTCAATTAAGCGCCTGTAATGTAATTATTTGGCACAGGAAGAATCTGTTGATGTTGTGAATTTGATTTTTAATAAGATTAAACTGTAATGTGCCTTTCTAACTTTGAAAATTCCTGTTAGATAATTATCTTCTTGTCAACTGTTGGGATTTCCTTACGGTGAGTTACAGTGGGTAGGGAAGTTAGGATAACTTCTTGATTTACTGATTGAGAATCTTTTCTTACTACATCTGGCACTTTGGGGGCTAGAGATAATTATAGGATATCACAAATCGAGAAGGTCTTTCTCAGAGTAAAAGCTCCACATGATTTAGAAAGTCTGCCTTTTTAAAATCTTTTCTTTCTACCACTCCTCTTATCCACCCACATTTCCTTGCCCTCTCCTCACTTTCCTGGAATTTCTACTGGGAGCTGATATTTTAGGTGCAGGAAGTGCTTGACACTCAATTTGCCAGGGGCCTACGTAGTGGCACAATTTTAAGCTGCTGCTTGTGACACCAGCATCCTATATGAGCTCTGGCTTGAGTACTGGCTGCTCTACTTCCAATCCAGCTCCTTGATAATGTAACTGGGAATCCCAAGCACTTAGGTCCCTGCCATCCATGGGGGAGGCCCCCAGAGGAGTTCCTGGCTTCTGGCTTCAGCTTGGCCCAGTCTCAGCATGGAGCAAGAGTCAGGGGATAAAAGATGTCTCTCTTAAAACAGACTTAATTTTCTAATGAATATTTGGCTTTTGATTTGGGAACATCATTTTCCTGTAATAATCAAAGGGCAGGTGACAATGTTGAGTTTAGTGAGTTTCATTCTTCAGTTTAGTGAGTGCGCTTAGTATTCTTACTAACATTAAGAAGGAGCTGTAGAATTAGTCCCTCCAGTGGAGTGTCCTGCTGTTGATGCAAATCATTCACAATTGTAATTTTATGTTATTTTTTATAGTCACTGTTGTCCTGAATATTGGAGAATATATGCCATGCTTCCATTATTATTAATTTATATATTCTTTCCAGAACACTTTTGAAAAACAAAGCAAATCAAAACAAACAAAGCAATCATTTCTAGAGCTGGCTCTGTGTGTGCACTTGGATCTAAGTGCATGCATGCGTATGTACAGATTTTTAGATTACAAAAATCCTTAGAATCATATTAGCAAGAATGGTTAGTTGAGGTTTCAGTTAAGACCACTGAATTCAATGTGCTCTTACTTATATCCTAAATAAGTGCAATAAATTGATAGTCATGAGTTTGATTTTATTTTGCTATGAACTTATGCTAAACACAAATGGAATAATTTTCATTTATAAATCATTATTATTCACTTGTATTAGTAGCCTGAAAAGAAAATTTTCTTTTTAACCATTTTAGGTAGAAACTTTATCTCAGTTTTTGTTATAAAAATTAATAATTTAAATATTTGTGGTTTCCTTTATTTTAACATCTATTTCTACTAAAAATAAAGTATATACAAAAGAGAAAAGGTGGCATGCAGATAGCTGCTCATGCTAATATCGAATGTAGAATGAAGGAAAGACCAAACTTGAAGAAGATTCTGTACTGTTCATGCAACAATGAGTTTACCTTATCATATTTTATTGCAATTTTGTTACACTTAAAACAATTTATTTAAATATAGAATAGAATTTAATTAAATAAAGCACGTCTACAGTTATGGCTACTGTTATCACATTCAAAGTAGAGTTGTCTTATCAGTACTGAAATTTTAGGAATAGTTAACAGTAATACAATTGGAGAATTTTTTATTTAATTGATTCGTGAAGCATTTACCATTGTACTAATATCTAGATACTGAATTTTACTATACTTTCATTAAATTAGATTGGCTGGCACATATTTGTCATTTCAATTTCTTTCAGCCTGAAAACAAAAGTTGACCTTGAAACACTGATCCCCAAAAAGATCATTGGTTATGGTTAGAGAAATAAGAGCCCTTTTGCTAATGTTCTGACCCTGGAACTCTCCACACACTGCCTGGGGCCACTGAGACTCAAAGCTGCCACAGTAAGTGAATGGTTAGTTACATACCAACCAGTTTATGTGTCTGAAATCAAGACAGTGCAAGCAATCTGCTATCTAAGGAGCCATCTTGACAAGGCTTGTTTATCTTTTTTCTCTTATTTTAAATTGATGTGGGTTTATTGGGTCTCTAGGAGCCATCAACTCCATTTGGTAAGGTTAGTTGGTCCAGAATTGTATGTAGACTGAGCCAACTAAATTTTATCCCTTTATTTTTTTTTCTTGGCTTCTAAGATTTGAACAGTTAAAATTGTATAATTCTTTTTTAACATGTAATATTTGTGGTGATATCATGCTGCTTTCATTTTTCTTTTTTAAGATTTATTTATTTGAAAAGCAGAGTTAGAGAGAGAGAAGAAAAAGAGAAAGAGGAGAGAGAGAGAGAGAGAGAGAGATCTTCCATCTGTTGGTTTACTCTCCAAATGGCTGCAGCAGCCTGTACTGGTCCAGGAACTCTAAATCAAGTCCTTGGGTCATCTTTTGCTATTGTCCTAGGTTCATTAGCAGGGAGCTGGGTTGGAAGTAAAGCAGCCAGGACAAAAACCAGCATCCAATGTGACGCCAGCACCACAGGCTTACCCTGCTGCACCACAACGCTGGTCCCTATTTTTACTTTTCTTTGAAACAATGATCTAATTATTGGTTAAATTTATTTGCTAAGCATATCATAAAATTAGAATAACTTGATTTTGACTTCCACACTAGGCTGGGAAGAATTGGCTGAGAAATTCTTCCTTGTGTGTCGAGTCACCTTCACAAGTCTTAACCTTGCAACTGAATTTGAATGATATTTACCAAGTCTCACAGTTTTGCAGTGCAACATGATAAATATTTGAGAGAAAATCAATTTATTAAAAATTTTAATTTGTACCTTTGCTTATGTCAAGATGTGCTAGCTAGTTGATGATTTGTGGCTATAAACTGGATCTTCTTTTTAGAAGAGAGAAGGTCCTGATCACCCAACAGCGGATCCCTGGAGGCGGGCTGGCTGCCAATCTTGTGGCTGACAACGAATGCACCTGCATGGTAAAGGGAATCTGTGTGGAGCATCACAGACTCTGTTGTGATCAGGAATGGGTGTGATGAAGTCCTCTGAACTTTAAAATATTATATAAGGTAGCTAGAAAATCATTCTCAACAAATAGTATTGGGGGCTAATCTTCAAAATTCGAATAGTTTTAAGACAAATTTCAAAATATTCTTCTATGTAATGAGTGATCACTGATAACCACTGGCTTAGTAACATCAAAGTCGATCCATGCAGAATTTAAATTTTGATAAGTTGTAAAAATGAAAAGTAGTCAAAAATGTATTACGGGAAGCTGTAATAATACTTCCTAAAGATTATTCTCTGGAAGAATTACTTTCATTTGGAGTTTCTGTTGGCAATGAAGGCCAAACCTGACATGACACTCTCATGTTACATGCATTCATTCTTTTGATAAATATTTCCCAAGAGAGTACTTATGCAACAGGTAGTATGCTAATGAGATAATATATAAGTGGAGACTCAAAGGGGAAGATGACTGTGATCTGAAAGCTACACAAGGATACATTTATAATTTTTAAAAGTTTTCTTTATTTGAAAGGCAGAGTAACAGGAGAGGGAGACACAGAGATAAAATTATTGCCCATCTTCTGGTTCTCTCTCCAAGTGGCTGCAACGGCAGGGGTGATACCAGGCCAAAGCCAGGAGCCTGAATTCCTGTGTCTCTCAAATGGGTGGTATGGGCCCAAGTACCTGGGCCATCTTCTGCTGCTTTCCCAGATGCATTAGTGGGGAGCTAGGCCAGAAGTGGAGGGAGGAGCTGAGACGTTAGCCAGCCCTCAGTTATGGGATACTGGCCTCTCAAGCGGTGGCTTAATCTGCTGCACTCTGACCCTGGCTCCAGATTTACACCTTTGGGTTTGAGTTCTGTAACGGAAAATTGGTGGAATTCAAAGAGCATGCGCTGCAAGGCCCCGGGTCTTGGAGGTGTTGCCAAGGAAACATCCACGCTGAGGTTTGAATGACGGATGACAGAGGTAGATTTAGAGAAGGTAACAAGGTTTGCAGAGGACATGAGCTGTTGGAAGAATGGTGCTTCTAAGTTGAGCTAGAAAAGGATTTAGGAATATGAGGGAAGTGGTTTTAAAACACTAATTTGGAGATAAGAAGATCATTTCTTCAAGTATCTTATATTCTGGAGGGAAAGGGAAACCACTGATGAATTTTAAACAGAATAAAATATGATTAATACATTTTCATTTATAAGGGTCTCTTTGGTGTCAGGAGTGGATACTGGCAAGCAGAGGTGCTGATAACTATACAGGTGAAAGATAATGAGAGTTTAGACAAATGAGAGGTGAATGGTAAGGATAAAGTGTAAGCTAATACCTTGGAGAATTCGGCCACGCCAACGCAAATCCTGCATTTCTACTTGTCCTGCTGTATAAAACACTTATTGATAGGTGTATTTTTGTTTGTTCTGAAATCTTGGTTGCAGTCCTGGCTAAGAGTTAGCAGAATCAACACTGAAGTTCAGCGCTACATCTAAAGTCCTAGAAAAGAAACATAAGCATTTGATAACTGATAATTCTGCAAGAGCATAAATTTCAGGAAACCAAGAGTTCATTTTGAATCCGTGGTTTTCACAAGCCCAGAAAATTATTTTACATAATGCAAATGGTGTTGGCAGGAAGTCAGGCTGGGACATCAGTGTGTCCTGACACAAATTTTGTCTTACAGCCTGCTTTGTTCTGTATCAGGGAGCCCCAATCCCAAATGTTCAGCGTGAAGCTCAACCTGCTCATGCACCCTTCAGTACTTATACATAGGATGGAGCAACTTGGAAGTGTATGGAGCAGAGCTCACTGGGTAGCTTAAGCTCATATCGGAAGGAAAGTGTCAGATCCCTTGTCAGATTTGTCAGTCCCATCCATGAGTGTCACCAAAGGACCTAAGATTTGGCAAAAACCATTGAGAGGGTGGTAGAAATTTACCCCAGACAGCTGTTTTGATGAGATATTCAAATGGAGCTGTCAAGTAGGCTACTCTCAGTGTAGTTATAGTTCAGTCACACAGTCTGGGCTAAAAAGGTACATTTGAGAATCATTACTGTATGGGGAGTAATGGAACAGGTGATCACAATTTATTACTGAATCAAGGGTACATTTGAAAATGAAAGAGATGTTAATAATCATACTGAGATAGATGTAGGTATTACAGTGCAGTGGGTTAGTCCGCCACTTGGGATGCTTCAGTCCAGAGTGCAGGCTCAAGACTTGGCTCCTCGGCTCACAATCCAACTTCCTCATAATGTGTTTTGGAAGGCAACAGCTGATGGTCCAAGTATTTGGGTTCCTGCCACCCACATGGGAGACTCTGTTGAAGTTCCTGGTCCTAGCACTGGCCTGGCACAACACTGGCTTTTGTGGGCCTTTGGGGAGTGAAGTAGCAAATGAAATATCTATCTTATCTGTCTTGCTCCCCTCTCTCTGTGTCAATCTGTTTTTCAAATAGAAATAAATAAATAATTTAAAAAATCATTGAAACAGGAGACAATTAAGGATGTCAAAAAAAAAAAAAACAGAAATACAGTCACTCCAGCAAAGAAAGAAACCTGGAATTTGAATGAAATTTTCACCAATTCTCCCACAGAGATTAAATCAACAGTGATTGGAACTGCCTTGGATTAACATTGCTATATGTGAATCTGTTATTCACAACCTATTCAAGTTAGAAAAAATCAATAATATTGCTTCAAACTGAAATTTAAATGTTCTCCTTTTGAAAAGGAAAGATAGTAGAGTCATTATTTAGATGTTTTGCTGAGCTTTTTTGCGTTAGAAGGCTCTTTGTAATTACGATCTTAGAGGATTCTTCCTGAAAGTATCATCCTTTGTGACTGCTCAGCACACTTTGCCCAGTCTTGCTTTTCTTGCTTTTCCCACACACATTCCCAGACTCCCTTGCCTCTGAGTGGCAAGGAAGACAGTTGTTTCAGCCTACTGGGAAGCATGTAGGCTTCCTCTTAAACGTGGTAGTTGTGAATGCAGAAATGCAACTTGAGCTCTGTGGGCCATACTACATCATGAACAAAAGGCTAAAAATAGGCATGTTGGACCCAAACTATTGAACTGAACAGCAATTGGTGTCAGTAGCTGGTTTTGGTTTGTTTGTTTGTTTTGGCTCTTCCTTTCATTCTGTTGATATGAAAAAAATTACCTACTTTTACTTAACATAGTAGTCTTCAGTTTTCTTCATATTTGCAGTTAAAAAAATTCCAAAATAATACAAAGGGCCAAGAAGGGATTATTAAATGATTATTCAAAAACATTCCTGTGAAAAAGTTGTTCAGCATGGCTGTGGCCACTGATTTCTTAGTGAAGTATTTGCAATTTGTATATTGTAATGGGAATGAGGATCTAAAATGTCATCGGGTAAAATGGATGAGGAGTTGTGCTTTTTGCATGGGTAATGACCTGACACGGTGATATGCATACAGATTGATCATGAGTTCTCTGGGTGCTTCTGAGGAGTTCCCATCCACCTGGTCATGGTTTGGCACCACCTGCTGGTGTTTGTGTGCTTTGGAGGCTGTTAATGGTCCTAGGGGAGTGACTTGAAAATGAAATGTGGTGCTCATTTTGTTTTTTTTTTTTTTGAGTGCTAATCTGGATTGTAAACACAGGGTAATTGTGGGTTTTAGGATCTCCTGTCTACTTCCTTGCTTCCCAAGAAAAGGTTGCCACCCTTTATGTCATCCCCAAGCTTGTGGGCTAGAAGGTGAGATCTACGATCTTCTTCATTTATACCTGTATTTTTAAAAAATATTATGCAATTAATTTGAAAGGCATAGTGACAGAGAGAGAGGGAAAAACTGAGAGGGAAAGAGTGTGAGTGATAGAGAGAGAGCGAGCACATTTTGATACTTGATATGCTGGTTTACTCCCCAAGTATCCATAACACCTGTAGAGAGCCAGGCTGAAGCTAGGAGCCAGAAACCCCATCTAGTTTTCCCCTGTGAGTACCTGAAATCCAAGTACATGGACCATCATCTGCTGCCTCCCAGGCATTTCAGCTGGAAGCTAGTTCAGAAATGTGAGTGGGACTCGATCCCAGGAACTTCAATATTGGGTGCAAGCATCCCAAGACGTGACTCAGCCCATTGTGCCACGATTCTCCAAACAATCAATTACTTAAATCACATATACATGGACTTCTGTCATGATTTCCATATCTGTACTACAAAAATCTGTATTCTTTGCAGCACTGATAGCCACACATGAAGACAGTTTGCCCTACCTGAACAAAAAGAGAAACATGAAGCTCACCTGCCTTGCCTTTGACCTCTATCACAGATCCAAAGCTTTATGGGTGGCTGTAGATTTAACACAAGTTGCCTCTTGCCTGCAATCATTTCTGTACAATGTTATGAAATCTTTGGTCTTGGATTTTTCTCTATGAAGTCCATTAAGACAGATCTTGGTTTTGCATCCTAATGCAATATTTTCTAAATTGGATTTTCAGTCAAATGCTTAGATGAACTTGAAAGGGTAAGCATGAAGCTTCCTTTTTAACTTCATCTTCTCAGAATTGCTATTCTTTAACTTTTAAGATTGGTAGTGTAGGGAATGTTTTAGACCTAGTTGATCACCTGACTCTTATGGAGAATACTGAGGGACTAACATATCATGAAACACACACATAGGTTTAGCTGACTCTCATGATAAATTTGCAAGCACAGTTTCATTCTGGACATCAGACACTACTATTTGCATTCTGATCAACGTTTTGTTAATATTCAGTTTCCAAGTATTTGGTGCTTTCCCTCTCTAACATCTTCATATATAAGGACTTATGTCAGAATATCTTTAGTGGAAAACACCTTGCCCAGTATAAGGCATCTGGCCCTGCAATCTGCAGACCCATGGGCTAAATGCACAATATGATGCCCTGTCTGATTGAAAAATGAAAAATACAGTAATGAATGTTATAGCTGGGAGATACTCAGTTATCTCTTTAACTCTTGTATTACAAATGAGAAGATTAGTGGTCCTTAGACTCTCCTACTATTGTTTAGCAACCAGTTAGTGGAAGAACCTTAATTAAACCATTAGCACATTTTTCTCACTACCCTGAGCCTTCATAGAATCCTTGAAACATGGTAACTTTGTAAAAGTTTCTTAAATAAATGAAGATTAAATTGGTGTCAGTAACTGAGTATTTTCCTAGAGCCTTCTTCTCTGTATGCTACTTAAATACCTCTAGAATTTTTCTCATATTTTTAATAACTCTTAATCCTTCTGATGTGAAGTCATTTGCCATCTAAGATTCCTTTTAATGATCATAAAAATCAATAGTTCATTCCAGAATTATCCCTATTCTCCACAAGGGAAATGAAGAAGAAATTGTCTTGCATGGATGTTTCATGATAATTTTGAAAATGCAATTGATAAGGTGTTCCATAAGAAAAGATTTCCCATTCATGCTTCACACCATTTTCTCCAAAATAGTGCCTCAAGTGATTTCCATAGCTTACAGCTGCACCATGCTGGTCAAAGTATCCAAGGAAGACATGTTTTTTTGTTCTCAATCTATGAAGTGAAAGAGCCTTTGAATCACTGGATCTATCCTTCCCCGTGATATTTTTGCATCCTATTTGGGACCATAACATGGCTTCAATCAGAATTACCAAGCCCAACTTTTTAAAGCATCTATTCCCTCCAATATGAGCTGGGAAACTCATATACATGAATGTGAATAGATATCCAGTGGTCATTAGATGAGCAAGTGTATACATTCGCATATGAAATAGACATAAAATGAAGATCATAAACAAACAAAACCACATCGATATACTTTAAACTTCTGTGTAGATATAATATTTCTGATAATAAAGACTTTATGAAGAATCAAGTAGGCAGAAATAAATGGCTATACATTCTTCTAATACATATATATATATATATATATATATTACTTAAGAAGGAGGAGAAAAAGAAAAAGGAAAGAGAGAGAGAGAGAGAGAGAGAGCGAGAGAAACACTCTATTCATTGGTTCACTCCCCAAACACCTGCAATGGCCAGAGCTAGTCAGGGCTGAAGCCAGGAGCTGTGATTTCAATCCAGGCCTCCCACAAGGAGCACAGAGACTCAACTACTTGGGCCATCACTACTATCCCCCAGGGGTACATTAGTAAGAAGCTGGAATGAGGACCTGGAGCTGGGAATTGAATCCAGAACTCAGTGTGTGTTGTATATCTCCTAACTGGCATCTTAACTTTAATGCCAAACACATGCCCCTTATACATTTTCTATTTGATATGTTCCCTAAAATAGTGTGGAACCTTCCCTAAAAATAGAGTACCATTAATTCTCTTCATATGATATATAGTATGGAAGTGAATTTCTTTAGAGTCTTAAATCCTTCTAGGTCTTCTATTTTCACTTGTGTGAAAATTCCTCACCTTACAGTTCTTATTGTTGGCATTTATTGATCAGCATATTTGTGCAAATAGTTTGATTTCTTGTAATGACTTACTATGCTCAAGATTAGAGGATACTTTGGACAACTTTTCCTGCTGCTGAACTTTATTCTTACATTATTTAATTATATAGCAATGTTTTTGTTTAAAAAAAAAAACTTTTCATTTGCTATATCAGTAACCTATTCCATCAGGGTAACCTTGTAAACAAACTAAGAGATGATGACCAAAATGATATGGTTTAATGCGACTCAAAAATCCCACTTTAAAGAGCTGTTGTGCACTGGGTTTTTGTTTTTATTGCTGTGTGCTTGTGTAGTGCACGCAAATAAGTCATGATTTAGTGTGAAACATTTTCCTCCTTTATATGACTTTCTGATAAAGTGGGAAACTTTAAAGGGGAGTAAAATATGAAGCATTTGATATTCTATCAGGCACTTTCATTATTGTATGAAAATGAAATATAAATGTTGAGTGTAGAAATACCAAAGGAAGACTGCTAATTTTCAGAAAAAACCTTTAAAATGAGATAAACTATGGAACTGGAGAAAATGAATCAATGCCTAGTGGGGAAATTTGTATTTATGGCACTATCTGATATATCTTGAGGATCACATAAGCAGAAGGAAATAGTCTGCACACAATTTGAAATGGGTTAAGTAGGGTCATTATGACTTCAGTATAAGAAATATATTAATTTAATACATGCAGATCAATAGCACATAAACTACCATTTAAGTCAAATCACCCTTTATTCTTGTATTCTCCACTTGAGGCTCGGTAAGTTGAATCAAAAATGATTTTCAAAGTGAGTTGACAGTGGTCAGATTTCTTTTATAATCAGGTGCCAAGACAATTATGCACACATCGCATTACAGGGGCCTTCTCAAGTGGTAATTTCTATACTACTGGTTAAAAGAAAAAGTAGACAAGATGTGATTTCTGAGTACAGGTTCTCAAGAAAACGTGCAATGCTGGAATGTAATTGTAGGCTGGATTATTAACTCAAAGGCTGGCATCATTTCAGCATGAAAAATAACAGTTATGGGAATGAGGACCCCCTTTTTTATATCATGAAAGAGCTTGTGTATAGATATTGTGAGGGATTTTCCCGAGCCTTATTCTTAAACAGATTACACTATTCAAAGTCTCAAAGAATCAAAATCGTGCTCAGCTGGGGCAGTCAATGTGCAGTCTAAACATGTGACAGATGCAGAGAAAACTTCAAAGATGCCATTACAAATGCCTGTGGAGATATTTAAGGAGCCAGATGCTACTGTTTCATGTCTTCCGCAGCTCTGAATGTGTCCTGTGATCACCTTCCAAAGAGGAGGTGTGTTTCAATATGGTGAGGACCAGAACACCACCTAATCTTTTTGTCATTGTTGTTTGCATACATTGTATGGCTGGAGTGTGAGGGGCTGGGATCAGTGCTTCTAACAGGGGCTGTGTGTATATGAATTCACTCTTCCTTATAAAAACATGAAGGCACAACTGCAAAGAAATATGTGTATGATGTATTCTGTAAAAGCTGTGCTGTCACAAAAGCATGATTTACAGGTGTGTTTTGCCATGGAAGCACTTTTTTTTTTTAACTTTTGCCATTTATATAGACATTAAAAGAGGTAATGAATACATTCATTATGGTTAGTGTTTATTTTCTATTTTGTTTTGGTGTTGAAAAATAAATTACTTGGGACAACACATTACTAAGTGCTTGTTTCATTTTCATCACTATCACATTCTGGAGAAGAACTTAAGTAACATTTGCATAGAAAGAAGCACCAGGTAAAAGCAAAAGCTGTGAGATTTTTCTAAAAATCTAAAAATGACACCTGCTTTTATTTATAGTAGATTCTTTTGTCTTTACATTTTTATTGTCCATAATAGACTATTCCAAACAATTTGTTATAACTTAATTTTAAAATTCAATTTTATTGGCTTATTATTCCAAATGGAATAAAAGCAAAATTAAGAAAACCTCTAGAAGACATGTTATATATAGCAAATAAATCAAACTGGAAAATTTGAGTCACTATATTGTTTGAACATTTTTCTCCCTTTGTTAAGAGTGATTTTATCAAAATTTATTCTTTTTATCATATGAATGATGTATCCTACCCTTTCTTCTATTAAATCAAACCTATGGAGAGATTATTTTATTAATTTTTGAACTGGAATTTGTGGCATATTATTAAAAAAAAACCCTCATATACATAATTATCTACATGGAAAGGGATGGCCTTAAGTGGAAAATAAATAGCAAAGGATATTTTTCTTTCTAATGTAAACATCTGGCAGTAATCCTTGCTTACACAATTAATGGGCATTTAATTGGCAATGATCAGTTTATTGCTGCAATATGAAGTGAATGTTTCCCCAGGAACAAACAGCTGTTGCAGGAATTTCACAGTGATTTAGCAAACACCAGGTGATAGCTGTATCTAGAATGAAGTGTTCTGTCTCTCAGCAAATCTCAATGCACTGGAAAAAAATGAATTGGGTAAAAGTAATGTAACCAAGGGAGATTCAATTGTCACTGACATTAAAATCTATCTAAAAATCAAACCTAATAAAACAGCAGATTAATTGCATTAGATAGTATCCATGCCTCGAATATAGAGAAAGAATTTCTCTAAGAAGCAAATGTTAAGTTGGCATGACATTAATCTGTTTGAAAGCAGTATTTTATGTCTTGTTTTAGAGACCAAATGGTTGATGAAACTTTTTTTGTACTCTAATATCTTATCTTTATCAAAGTCTAAGAAAATTTGATATCATGATTCTAATTTCTTGATTAAAAAGTTATTGAAGTCATTCAACGGTTACTGACAATTATATTTTTCTTAATAGATTTTGTTCAACTGTCTAGAATTAAATGTACCACTTTTTAATTTGCGTTGCTTGTGAGCTGCTTTCCCATTAAGTTTTAAATAAAAAGTTTTCCATTTTTCATTATGCACTCTTATTACTAATTTAATAAAATGATAATAGCTATGCAAACTTGCTGTTTCTACTCAGTTCTTGGCATAGATTAAATTATACATTTTAAATGCAGTACACTGGCAGACACTGTTATTTCATAAAGCTGAGTTTCATTAGTGAAGAAAGTAATTTTGTTTCAGAAAAAAAAAAAAGCTTTTATTTACTATATTGTTTAGTATTAGCTCATGTTAGAGTCTTCAAACAATGAACTCAAATGAACAAAGCATCAAGGGCCAATTTATAGAACAATGCTTTTACTTTTTCATGTATGCATCCTGCAATAATTCATCTCCATGACAAAAGCAGACAATCAATCATCTTCTTTTGTGCCTTTCTCAATAAAATTACCATTCTTGATGTAACAAAAGAGAGCTGCCTAAGTAACAGGAACAGTTTTACATGCTAAAATCAATAAATTGACCATACTTCAAAAAACCTTGCCCATTAATATGACAATGCAGTTTTGTGTTTAATGTATACATAGTAATATTAAATTATTGTTAATAGCACTGTTCTTCGTTTTAATTCAAGAAAACAATAAAAAATGAGAAAACATTATAAAGGAATGGTTTCAAGTATTTCTGTGGCAAAACTTTGTGACCCAAATGTGTTGACCTGCTATCATCTCATAGTTGGAAGTTAAAAAAGTATCTTTTGCTAATCAAATCCTTACATGTATACATCCAAAAATCACATGGAGTTTATGTGCCATTACCAAAAATATTGAAAATCATGTAAGAATTGCAGATTTAAAGTGATTTTGAATACATGACAATATTCTTAAAGTGAGATATTTTTATTGTAGAATAAATTAAACATATTTTCAAAAAGTTAAATTTGTAAATATATAGTAATATAAAAGAAAACAAGATAAAAAAACTAAATGAAAGCTCCTATACCAGAAAAATTAGGAAGAAATATTATAAAAACTGGCTATATACCTATTCTGAGAACCAGCTGATTTATTTTATACTAGAATAGACATTTTCTATGAAAAAAGTAAAAAAGATTTCAGAAGTTTTCTAGCCAGTGACAAATGCAATATTAAGATGTATATTTTATTCTCAAACTATAAATATATATATATACATATATATATTTCTAGTTCTAGTTCTAACTCTGTCTCACAGAGATTTAATAGAATTATAGTAAAATTCTCAGATTAAAATGTGAGGGATTTCATATAACATACCAGAGTTACAGGATTAATTTCAGCTAATAACACTCATGTCATTAGCCACTCCAAAATTCAGATGACTTTAGAACCTCCGCAGACTTTCTTTAATTGTATTTTCTCTTTTTTGAATTAATGAGGCCAGGCCATAACATGTTTCAAGAAAATGAAATCCTTTGTTACGGAAGTGCAGTGGCTTAGCATCCAAGATATTCTTTGATATAGATGACTGAGAACTGTTTCTTTGCAGTATATAGAATATCACAGTAATTCATAAGTCACAATAATTTGTACCTTGATTATATACTTAAATTATGAGCTTTATATGCCTATAATATTAGTTTTGTAATTAACAATATATTTTGAATTTACAATATATTCATGAAGGAATCCACTGTGTCATTAAGAATGGCATTTTAAATTTGGTAGTAAAAGAAATGCATGGTACTTTTGTTAGATATTTTTTAACATCTTGTAATTAATTTGAAATATAGTGATGAAAAAGTACTTCTATAACTAAATGTTTAAAGTAAATATTAGTGAAAATTTTATTACATTCTATTGTCTTTTAATGGAAACATTATTGGATCATAGCATAATTTACATATTTTCTTTTTTCCTCTCCCTTTCCTTTCCCTAAGAATTTTTTAATTCACTTTGATTTAATTTCTAGTCAGTGTTGTATAATGAGTTATCTATTGAGAAACATATACTATGGACAGTCAGTTTACTAAGGGGTCTTGCTTGCTTATATTTTAGTCTTAGTTGAAAGGAATCTTTATATGGAAAATTGGAAAGTTATTTTATGTTGGAAGCTTCATTTTGGTCTTACCATCCATAGCAACAGCTGTTGAAGAAAGAAAAAGGTAAATATATAATTCAATAAGAAAAAACTATGCTGTTTATCATACCATGACAAAGATATTACTGAATTTCATTGAATTTTCAAGGACTGTTACTTAGCTTTATAGATCTGCACAATGGATCAAGATTTCATTTTTATTACCCAACCTTACAAAATTCAAACAGTCTACTATCCAATTAACTTCTCTTGTAGCCACCACAGCCTCTCTCTGCCACCCCAATACTCTATCTCTCTATTCCTGTCTCTCGCTCTCTCTGTCTCTCTCTTGCCCCAGGTTCCTTCCCCTTCCCCTCTTTCTTTCCTAACACTGCCAGACCAATTAGAGTGCAATGAATGACCTTCCGCTTTCAGGATATCATTACAACCTTCACTTTGGAGGAAGAATGCAGGACCCAGAAAATCCCGATCAAGTGTCGTTTTATTAATCATGGGATTGTATCATTTTGCATTTAAACTGCATAAACATTACACCCTGGGGAAGCCCTTGGCTTCTTTCTCTTATGAATAGCAGCATTTACTTCTAACATACCTACCAAAAGCCTAACTTAAAGAACCTAAAGTCATCTATGCTTGTAAGTATAGAAACTAACAATAGTTTATCACAATTTGAAGACTTTCTGCTGTTGTTGTTTTGTTGACTCATGAATCGTATTCAGAGCATTAGCATGATTCTTTTTATCTTCGGATGTGCACTCACTGAATCTTTCTCATGCCTAGTCTGTCATTGGCAGGAACAAAGTGGTTTGACGTTATGGTTTTAAAGAGAATTTTAGTACAGAATATAAATTGAAATTATAATTATTACAGAAAAATCCAGTCTCACCTTCTTGACAAGTCAATTTACAGCTTGGATTGCTGAACTGCAAGGGTTCTCACACTTCAGTGTGCATCACATTCACCTGAGGGCTTGTTAAAGCAGGGTGCATAGGACATACTTTCAAAGTTTCTGATTCAGGAGGAGTGATCAGCAGAAAATGTACCTTTCCAATCAATTCTGTAAGTTTACTGATTCTGCTGGTCTGGGGGCAACACATTGAGAACCATTGCTGTGGTGGTTGAGCTAAAAGATTGATCTCTAAAACCTGGAGGATATATCGAGTCAATGTAGGCTTTTAAAAAGTGTCATTTATGGGCCGACGCTGTGGCAGAACAGGCTAATCCTCCACCTTGCTGCGCTGGCACACCGGGTTCTAGTCCCGGTCAGGGCACCGGATTCTGTCCCGGTTGCCCCTCTTCCAGGCTAGCTCTCTGCTATGGCCAGGGAGTACAGTGGAGGATGGCCCAAGTGCTTGGGCCCTGCACTCCACGGGAGACCAGGAGAAGTACCTGGCTCCTGCCTTCGGATCAGCGCAGTGTGCTGGCCGCAGTGCGCCGGCCACGGCGGCCATTGGAGGGTGAACCAACGGCAAAGGAAGACCTTTCTCTCTGTCTCTCTCTCTCACTGTCCACTCTGCCTGTCAAAAAAAAAAAAAAAAAGTGTCGTTTATGGTCCTTGCCTATCTTCCTGCTGGACTACGTTCCTCTTACTTTTTTAACTTTTATTTAATAAATATAAATTTCTAAAGTACAGTTTTTGGATTACAGTGGCTTTTTCCCCCCCATAACTTCCCTCCCACATGTGACCCTCCCATCTCCTGCTCCCTCTCCCATTCCATTCACATTAAGATTCATTTTCAATTATCTTTATATACAGAAGATCAATTTAGTGTATATTAAGTAAAGATTTCAACAGTTTTGCACCCACACAGAAACACAAAGTGTAAAGTACTGTTTGAGTACCAGTTATAGCATTAATTCACATTGTACAACACATTAAGGACAGAAATCCTACATGGGGAGTAAGTGCACAGTGACTCCTGTTGTTGCTTTAACAATTGACACTTGTTTGTGGCATCAGTAATCACCCTAGGCTCTTGTTATGAGTTCTCAAGGCTACAGAAGCCTTTTGAGTTCGCCAACTCTGATTTTATTTAGACAGGGTCATAGTCAAAGTGGAAATTCTCTCCTCCCTTCAGTGAAAGGTACCTCCTTCTTTGATGGCCCGTTCTTTCCACTGGGGTCTCACTCGCAGAGATCTTTCATTTAGTTTTTTTTTTTTGTTTGTTTGTTTGTTTGTTTTTGGCCAGAGTGTCTTGGCTTTCCATGCCTGAAATACTCTCATGGTCCTTGCCTATCTTCCTGCTGGACTATGTTCCTCTTACTTCTTATTTGATGAGTTCTTAGTAGAGCCGTTAAGCCTTCCTATAATGGAAATGAAAAAAAAAGTTAAACAATAAACAAAATATTAAGTAAAAAAACCAAAAAAGTATGTATATAGTTTGCTAGAATATTATATCCTCTATGCAGACCACACGCTGCATATTGTTGCCTCATGTCATTTGTGCCTGAAGATTGATTCCACCACATCCAAAACTTACTCTGCATAGCCGCATGGTCCTCCCAGATGTTGCTTTTAAAGACTAAAATTAGTTATAAATCATAGTTGCCAATGGGCCAGTTTAAAGACAGACTTCTTTCTGTACTTGTACTTGAACAAAATCATGGGTTCTAGTACCTTGACTCTCCTATTTTTCTTGCTTACATTTAAACTTTCTTTTTTCACTTGCTGTGGTGTCCACTTGGGGACTCTATGGCATATCACTTCAATTCTCTCTACAATTAATTTCCTATTGGTTTACATTTGCTCTTCAAAATACAACTCTGTCAGTCCAATTATCGGTCTTTCTCTAGACTGTATCCTGGCTGCTAGTTGCTGAATGGGAGAAAAATCACACTGGATCTTGCCCACAGATCCATGCCCTCCAACCTCAAGTGATCCAATTGGCTCCACAACTGTCCTTTCATCAGCAGGCTCTCTTCTCTACCCTGTGAAACTTACGTGTTGAACTTCTTAGGCAATCATTCATCATGTGGCAAATGGTTCCAATTCCAGACTTACAGAGAAAATGCTAGAAATTAGAAACGTCTCCTGCCACTAATCTACTACTAGAATCAACAAGAAGCCAAAGCAAAGACTCATTCATAAGCGTATTCCATTTTCAATATTCAGGCTGTACCTCTTCCTAAGAACCCCATTTCTTCTATCACTCCCAATTCCATTTGTATCTCTCCATCTCTGCTTGCTGCTTCATGTGGCCATTGAAACCATGCTCGAATCTGTCTCAGGTTTTCCATTACTTCTCTTCTGAGGTCAACTAGCTTACGTTTCCATGGCTCATTTATTAAAGCATTGTCTCTCCACCACCACCAATCTACTCACCTCTCAGCTGCCTGCTGCCAACTCTGTTTTAGAAATTCTCCCTTCCCTTAGTTTCTCCTACATTTTACTCTCTTTTTTTCACTCTATACATTCTTCAATATTGTTCTACTTTGGCTTCACACAGCACGCTGATCACCTCTATGCCCAGTTTTTGTTAGGCCTCCAGATACACCTTGCAGTGCTGGTCTCTATTCTGAACAAATATATTATATGTTCTGTATTCCCTGAATACAAATCCATCAGTATCTCCACATGCCAACCAGAGATCCTCTCCTAGAAGCCTCACATCCACTTCAAACTCAGTTTTGTTTTACTAATTTACTTGAAAGAGAGAGTGAAAGAGACAGAGAGCCCTCCCATCCACTAGTTCACCTCCTTATGGCCCGCATCACCAGGGATGGGCCAAGCCAATGAGCCAAAGAACGGTACCCAGATCTCCCAGGTGGATGGCAGGAACTCAATTACTTGAGCTATCATGATCACCTTCCAGCATCTACATTTCAGAGATTCAGAATCAGTACCCAGAAATCCAACACAGGCCCTCTGCTATGGAATGTGAGCATCTTAACCTCTCCACCAAACATGTGCCCCTGAAGCTCCATATCTAAATTCAACTTAATACTTTCTTCCCTGAAATGTGTCTTGCACCTTGCTGCTTTCATTCCCATGAAAAGGAATGATGATGCAGTATATAGTGTTCTACCGGGAGTCAACAGGTCTTAGAGTACCTGCCTACACTGAGTGACTTGCTATAGGTCACATCACTGTAGCTGTTTCTTTTCCATAAAATTAAAATGTCAATATATATGTTTAGGAACACAAGGTGAAACATTGATATAACATAATTGCATATCAAATGCTTTGACTAAAATACCAAGGGCTATGTTTGTATGAAGGTAGTAATGATCATCTTAGCATTATTATTGTCTACCCAAGAAGATGATAAGTAAATAGGTACAGCTGATCAAGCCCTTATTGCTGAAATGTTGTCTGCCCTGACATGAAGGGACATATATTTATCTTTTCTATTTTTATGTAAAATGTCTCTTTACGTGTTTTTTCTATTTTTTGAATTTTTTCATACAAACCCTTTAAGTATCTTTTTCCTTCCTTTTATTGGGTGTATGAAAGGTGGGTTTATATGTAATTCAGCTATTCTTTTGTTTTAAACTTAGTGTCTTCTTAAAGTTATCTAAACTTTTAAATGACCTTGTTTTCTTTCAAAGCAGTATTATGTATTTTTCCTATTATGAGAATATTGATGGTTATTCATCCCTCTTAAACTGTTCTCTCTCTCTTTTTTTTTTTTTAACTGAGGCCAGAAATCATGAAGACTTTGATGAGAACATTTTGAAATTTACTCTTCCTAAAGACAATAATTCAACTTGGTGAGGCCAACGCTGTAACATGGGAGGTTAAGCCACAGTCTGCAATGCTGCCATCTGATACGGGTGCCACTTAGGGTTGCGGCTGCTGCACCTCTTATCCAGATCCCTGTTAATGGCCTGGGAGAGCAGCAGGGGATGTCTCCAATGCTTGGGCACCTTAATCCCCATGGGAGATCCGCAAGAAGCTCCTGGCTCCTGGCTTCAGTTTGGCCTGGGTTCAACAATTGTGGCCATTGGGGATTGAACCAATGGATGGAAGATCTCTCTCTGTCTCTCCCTCTCTCTCTGTGATTCTGAATTTGAAATAAGCTAATAAATAATTTTTTTAAAGTTGCACTTTGTCAAGTTCCTGCTTTCCCTAATTGTCACAAACTATAACAAAACCTGGCTACTTAATCTTGCTTTTTATAACACTTTTTATCCATAGATTACATTTTATTGCCCAAAATTTAATGTGAAAGTTGAGATTTGTTTTTTGTTTCTTATGAAAAAAGAAAAAGTTTAAATTTTGAAAGATGCTGAGTTGTGATATTGAGGTGGCTCACACTTTTCCTTTGATCAAAGATGACTGTCACCACAGAAACTGTATTTTGGGCAAATTTAGTGTTTTACATCTGTAATGAAATCATCCATTTTTTTCCTCTGTTAGACTTTCACTCCCTGATGAGTATATAGAATGTATACTTTGTACATTTTATGCAACTCTTTCAAAAATCATAGAGCTTGTTTACATAATTGGAATTAAGCTTTCAAAAAATCAGCAAACAACAAGTAATTTATCATGCTACAGTTAATCTTCTTTTTGCAAAGTGTTCCAATTTCCACTCAATCAGACCCACTTCCTATTGGTTTAGAAATGAAGGACATAGTAAAATTTTGCCTGTGCTGATTATCAGTAAATGGATACATAGAACTAGGACTTCAAAAGTATTTTGTAGTTATTTTTTTAGAAAGCAATATAGATCATTACAAAATATTTAAACGCCAGAGAGCAATACATCAAAACTCTGAAGACCCCAATAATCCTATTTCAGAGTTTATAATAGCATTTTATATTATTTTCATTAATTATGCCTACATAGGGTTAGAGACACCTATATCTACCAAAAGCCCTATACAAAAATCAGAATATCTTCACATAGTGCTAAACAACTTGCTTGTATCATTTAAGAAAATATAATAGTTATCTTCTTTTTCAGCTGCTATTGATGTTTCTCATTTTTCATGCCAATATACTACTCCAATGAGTGAATGAACCACACTTTATTTAACATATATTTAATTATTTACAATATTTTATCACTAATATTACAGTTCATGTTATTAAGAATATTTCTATAGAACTAATATCTGAAAAAGAATCAAAAGGAATATACATTAACATTTTCTTTGATATTTTAATTGCTTTCAATTAAATTTGTTTCATTTTATGTAATAACAAAACTGCATGATCATTTTTATTAGAGCCTCATCAATTCTCAGACACATTGCCAAAGAGCTGGATCTGAAGCGGAACAGCTGGGAAGCAAAAGTACTCAAATGGGATGCTGATGTCATGGACAGAAGCTTAACCTGCTATGCCAAAATACTGGACTGGAATCCAGATTACTAAAATTAGTCCTTCAATGTGCAGATGACATAACTCTTCAACAAGCATCAGGAACTTTCAGTGAAACATGACCTTACCTAAAGAGAACAATAAAGTGCCAGAAAACAATTCAATTTAGAAATTGAAACTTCCAGATGTTTGGATGAAGATCTCAAAACAATTGCTTGAAAGAAATTGGACAGAATTCAAGGAACATAAAGCAATTATTTAATATTTTAACAAAGATATTTAATATAGAGATGAAAGTAATTAAACAAAATCAAGCAGAAATTGTTCAACTGAAAAAATGCACTGTTACATTAAAAATGCAATAGAAGGCAGAGGTAGCAGAATGGATCAAATAGAAGAAATAATCAATGAGCTCAATAACAGGTTATTTGAAAATATTGCAGGAGAAAAAATAATGAAGAGGAATGAAGAAAGCTTACAAAAAATGAGATAACACGAAAAGAGCAAATATTCAAGTTACTGGATTTAAGGGGGGTTTGAGAATGTCAAAGTGGTAGAAAGCATAATCAAGGAGACAATGACAAGAAACTTCTATAATATAGAGAAAGGCGCAACTGCCCCAGTAAAAGAAGGTCACAGGTCAGCAGTAAGACTAAATTCAACCAAGTCCATTCCAAGACATATTATAATCAAGTGTTCCAAGGTTAAAGAGAAGATTCCCAAAGTTGCAAGGGAAAAGCAAATGAAAAATAAAGGGGTTCTACTCCACCTACCTACAGACTTTTGAACAGAAATCCGGCAGGCACAGAAAGAATGAAAGAGGGATTACAGGACTGAAGGAGAAAACCTTATTAGCAAAGAATGCTGCATCCAACGAAACTACCCTTTCGATAAGAAGAGTTAAAGCCATCCCCAAACAAAATCTGGGTAAATATACGACCACCCTAATTGTTACAAGAAATGCTAAAGCAAATTCTTCTTTCTGAAAAATAGCTGGTAAGAAGAAAATATCAGAGTATAACAAAGTCAATGGTAAAAATAACTAAGCTAACAAATTCACAATGCTCTAATATTGTAAGCATGTTTTGTAAATAACACTTTTAAATGTATACACACCCAATATTTGGGTGCCATCATATGTATGGAAGTCATTAATAGATCTAAATGAAGATCTATACTCAAATGCAATAATAGTGGACCTTAACCACCCACTTTCAGATCATCTACACAGAAAAACAACTAAAATACCAGTTAAGTTAAATATAAGTTCAATTTGACCTAACAGTAACCTTCAGCACTTCTGATTCAGCATCTACATAACAACACACATCTCTCTCAATGACACAATGTAATATATTCCAGGATACATCTTATGACACGTCACAAAATATGTTTCAACAAATTTAAAGTAATAAAAATCATATTATCTTCTCTGACCATAGTGCAGTAAAACTAGCAAAAAACCTTCAGAAAAATGTAAACTACATAACCACATGGAAATTGAATAACTTATTCTTGAGCAACCGATGGAGAAAGGAAGAAATCAAAGGGTAAATTAAAATATTTCTTGATATGGGTGAAAATACGAACACTACATACAAAAACTCCTGGGATACAGCTAAAGTAGTAGCAAGAGGGAAGTTTATAGCTATCAAAACCCCCAAAAGATCTTGGATAAACAATCTAGCATTGTACCTCAAAGAACTAGAAAAACAAGAGCTAATCACCTCAAAAAGTGACAGAAGGAAAGCAATAAAACACCTCAATACATACATGATATACAAACTAGAAATTCAATACATCAATGAAGTGAAGAGTTGATTCTTTCAAAAGGTAAACAAACTTACTAAGCCTTTAGGTAGACTAAGAAAAAACAGTCAGCATTCAAATACATAGACGTAGAAATGAAATGCAGATATAAGTACAAAGAATTTTTAGAAATTATCACGAACATCAATATGGTATCAAATTCAATAACCTAGAAGAAATGGACAAATTCTTGATCACATACAACTTACCCAGATTGAATCATGAGAAAACAGAATAACTGAACAGGCCAATTATAGCATGACATCAGTAATAGAAACAATCTTCCATCAAAAAAAAACAAAAACAAAAACCATGGTAATATGGATTACTGCTGACTTCACCAACCATTTAAATAAGAAATAATACAAATCTTTCTTACATTTTAAAATTGTTTTAAAAAAGAGGCACTTCACCCAAATTCATTCTACGAAGCTAGCACTAGCTTGACACCAAAATCAGGCAAGGCACACAAAGAAGCAAAGCTACAGGCCAGTATCTCTGATGAACACATGTGCAGAATTCCTAAACAAAATACCAGGGAAATGAATTAAACAGTCTGCTAATAAGATCATTCCACAGTGTTAAGTGGAATTCATCCCTGAAATTCAAGTATGGTTCAACATATGCAAATCAATAAATGTGATGCACCACTAGACAGAGTGAAAGAGAAAAATCATATGATTATCTCAATAAATGCAGAGATATATTTAATAAAATTCAGCATCCCTTCCTGATAAATGCTCTGACCAAATGAAGTATGGAAGGAATTTATCTCAAAATATTGAAAGCCATATGTAACAATCAAACAGCTAACATTGTGTTGGACAAGGAGAGCTAAAGACTTTCTCTCCAATGTCTGGAACAAGATAAGGATGTCCAATTGGACCACTTTTACTCAGCACAGTTCTGGAGCTCCTAACCAGAATAATCTGCACTTCATCAAAAACTTTTTAGAACTACAAACAAATTCAACAAAGTTGCAGGATACAAAGTCAATGTACAAAAATCAGTAGCATTGTTACACACCAAGAATGGATCTTCTGAAAAAGAAATCAAGAAAAAATACTCACATTCCCAATTTCTACAAAAATAAAATATCAAGAAATGAATTTTACTTAAAAAGTAAAAGATCTCTACAATAAAGCCTGTAAATCATTGATGAAAGAAATTGAAGAAGCCATAAAAAATTGGAAAGATGGTTCCATGTTCATGGATTGGAAAAATCAATATCAGTAACATGAGGTTACTACCTAAAGCAATGTACTAGTCCAATGGTATACCTATTGAAATCCCTATGCTATTTTTTGCAAAACTATAAAAATGACTATTAAAATATGTATGAAGTTACAAAAGACTCAAAATAGCCAAAGAGTACTTGGAACAAAATAACAAAGCAGGAGGCAATGCATACCATACTTTAAAATATATTACAATGCTACAGTAAACAATATAAATAATATACATAGACCAATCTAGCAAAACAGAAATTCTAGAATTGAAATCATACATGTATAGCAACTTATATATGACAAAGGTGCTAAGAACACGCATTAGAAAAAGGTTAGTCTTGAATAAGTGGTGCTGAGAAAACTGGATATGCATATGCAGACGAAGGAAAATAGATTCCTTTGTCTCTCTCTCTCTCTCTTTTTTTTTTTTTTTTTTACAAAAGTCAGCTCAAAAAGGGTTAAAGACCTATATGTGAGATCTGAAACTTTGACAATTCAACATATTGGAATGGGCAAGAATTTTCTTTTTTTTTTTTAAGATTTATTTATTTTTTTGTTTATTTTTTTAAACATTTATTTAATGAACATACATTTCCAAAGTACAGCATATGGATTACAATGGCTTCCCCACCCATAATTTCCCTCCCACCCGCAACCCTCTCCTTTCCTGCTCCCTCTCCCCTTCCATACACTAAACTGATCTTCTGTATATAAAGAATTTTCTTGATCAGACCCCAAATATGTAGAAAATAAAGCAGACATAGACAAACAGGATTTCATTGAATGAAAGACTTTTTTTTTTTCACAGCCAAAGAAACAATCAGCAGAGTGAATAGACAAACTGTAAAATGGGAGGAAATACTTGCAAACTATACATTTGACAAGGTGCTAATATCCAGAATATATAAACAACTCCTTAGCAAAAACAAAAATAAAACAAAGCCAAAACAATCCAAGGAAAAACTGGGCGATGAGATAAATAGATATTCCTCATAAAAAGGCAAACAAATGGAAAAATGGTATAAGAAAATATACTCAACATCACCAATCATCAGGGAAATGGAAATCAAAACCATGATGAGATATCATTTCAGTTTAGTAATATATACTGTCATCAAAAAGACAAGATGTCAAGTATTGGCGAGGATGTGGAGAGAAGAGAACCCCTGCACACTGTTCTTGGGAGTATAAATTAGTACCAGCATGACGGCGCCGTGGCTCACTAGGCTAATCCTCCACCTGCGGCATCGGCACCCTGGGTTCTAGTCCCGTTGGGGCACCAGATTCTGTTCAGGTTGCTCCTCTTCTAGTCCAGCTCTCTGTTGTGGCCCAGGAGTGCAGTGGAGGATGGCCCAGGTCCTTGGGCCCTGCACCCACATGGGAGACCAGGAGGAAGTACCTGGCTCCTGGCTTCAGATTGGAGCAGTGTGCCAGCAGCAATGCGCCGGCAGTATTGGCCACTTGGGGGGTGAACCAATGGAAAAAGGAAGACCTTTCTCTCTGTCTCTCTCTCTCACTGTCTAACACTGCCTGTCAAAAAAAAAAAAAAATTAGTACCAGCATTGTGGAAAAGAATATGGAGGTCCCTAAAAAACTAAATCTACGTCAAAAGATCCAACAATCTTACTTCTGGATATATATTGAAGGGAAATGAAATTTATCTGCCAATGAGACATCTACACTCCCATGTTTATTGTAGCACTTTTCACAATAGTTGGGAAATAGAAACAAGGTAAGTTTCTATAAACTAAAGAGTTGATGAAGAAAGTGAGGGAGATATACATGATGGAATATTATTCCACCATAAGAAGGAACATGGATAGAAGTGGATGTCATTGCATTAAGTGAAATAAACCAAGAGAGAAAAATATCCTATGATCTCACTCATACATGCAGTCTAGAATACTAAGTGATCTCTTCAAAGTTTAAACAACTTTCCAGAGGCTGGGAAGGGAAGTGGGGAGAAAGAGATTGGAAAATGTTGAGTGATGGGTACTAGATTATTGCTAAATGGGAGTAATAAGTTTTGGACTTCTGTTGCACAATAGGATGAAGAGAGATCATGTTAATTTACTGAATATTTCTCTATAAAAAGCTATATGATAGTATTTTTGAAGCTTTCACTATAATGAAATGTTTGATTGAAATGATAAATATATTTATCCTGACTGTACACTGAACAATGTATATATGTACCAAAAATCACAGTCTCCCTAAATATGTAATTTTATGTCCTAAGTTTTTAAATAAAAAGCTAGAAAAAATTCCACTTCTGATCTAGCTCACTGCTCATGAGCCTGGGAAAGCAGTAGAATGGTCTAAGGAACTGCCACTCAAGTGGGAGACCCGATAGAAGCTCCTGGTTCCTGGTTTTGGATCGACCCAGCCCCAGCTGTTGAGGCCATTTGGGGAGTGAACCAGTGGATGGAAGATCTCTCTCTCTCTCTCTCTCTCTCTCTCTCTCTCTCTCTCTCTTTCTCTTCTCCCTCTTTCTCTCTTCTTCTTTCTCTCTCTCTCTCTGTAACTCTGCCTTCGAAACAAATAAATAAAAATTTAAATATAATTGTAGAGACATTTTATTTAATTTAGTAGGCTATAACCAGTGTCACAGCAGGTAAAGCCACTGCCTGCTGTGCTGGCATCTTATATGGGCGTTGATTCGAGTTCCCATTGCTCAACTTCCAATCCACCTCTGTGCTATGGCCTGCGAAAACAGTAGAAGGTGGTTCAAGTACTTGGGCCCCTACACCCATGTGGAAGACCCGGAAGAAGCTCCTGGTTCCTGGCTTTGGATCTGCACAGCTCTGGCCATTGCAGCCATCTGGGGAATGAACCAGCAGGTGGAAGAACTCTCCCTCTCTCCACCTCTGCCTCTCTGTAATTCTGCCCTTCAAATAAATAAATAAATAAATCTTTTAAAAATAAAAAAAAATTGGAATATAACTATTGCCTTAAAAGTTTAGCAGAATATCCAAAATATTTCTATTGTCTTTCTATTTTCTCAATTACTTAAGTAAAATTACCTTATGAAAGTACTTAATATACTTTCTGAATTTATTTTATTTCATTTAAACTTAGATTTACTTAAGTAAAATCATTGTGTTTGTCTAATTTGCTTATAAAGATAAAAAAAAAACTAGTATACACTTTGGGCACAGACTAGGGTTGTATACATTAGCAGTGCCAAACAGGAATAGCAAAAATATAATTATAGGCTAAGAAAATGGTTGAAAGTAGTAACAATCAGGAGAAGTTAATAGAATTGGACTATTAATTCTAGAGAAAGACAGAAGTGCAAGTCATAATGGACTTTTTAAAAACAGGATCAACAGGGGCAACAATTTACTTAAATCTAAAGGCTATTAAACAGAAAGATTTGAGCCAAGCAAATAGTTGGTCTTCATTAGATTTTAATGCATAGTTTCTAACAGTGAGAACTATTAAACATTGAAATGAATTGCATTGAAGACCTCTAAAAATTGGATAAATTTTCTTTAGTCCAGGAAATTTTTGACAAGCAAGTTTTCATAAGGGTATGGTAGGCACTGCTGTGCATCTTCCAGTAGTATATAATAGCAGTAAGAATTCATATAAAATATTTGAATCATCTAATTTAGATTTATATTACAGGAAATATTTGAAAGTTTAATGCATTCTTAAAATTAACAATAACCAACTCAATTCGTAAAGTGATTTCCCTGCTTTTTAGTTTATTATTAACCCTTCTCATCATAGAAACTACCGTTGAGATGAAAGATCCCATCTTGGATGGGAAAAAGCTGTGTCATGCTGTCATCCTGAGATAGCTTAGGCCACACTTTGGCATCCTCTGTCCGATCCCCAAATCCCATTCCTCCCCAGTCTCCACCTCTACCTTATGGGTCATTAGTGTAGCCACATCTCACTCTGCACTGACAAACAGGCTCTACATTTTTTCCTTCTCTTTTCTCTCCTATGTAGCTATATGACTCTTGTCTAAATGTTCATGAGCCATTCACACCATTTATAATCTTTTCATTTCTTGCTGTAAAATAGTCACTCACGGTTCGTATGGGGGCTCATTATGCAGTATTGTTTGCAGATTTATCTTACTTTAGATTGTCAAATCTGTAGAACAAGTGTCTCTTTCTTATGAATCATTCTATTTCCACAGGGACACTGGTTGCTCTCAGGTAGGACAGAGTTCTTGAAAATTTGTGAAATTATAAGAGTCACAATAGGAGATGTAGATTTCTGGGCTCAGCCTGGCTGCTGCTTCAGGCTCCTGAGTGATAGTGGGGAATCTTAGCAGGAATACCTTAGAAACCACTAACACTTATGTACTTACTGGGAGGAAATTAAAAAAAAAAGGAGTGAGTCCCTTCTTTCTGGATTTTTTATTCAAAGATGTTTACAAAAGTCTTTTCTATCTCCACTGTCATTGATATCTCCAGGAGAATATATCAGTGAAAAGGATGTTAAACTCAGCAAAAATGGATTTTTTTTTTTTTTTTTAGTCAATGGACAAGTGATATTCTGAGGAACCAAATAGCTGGGTCCCTGTCACCCACAAAGAAGACTTGGGTGGAGTTCTTGACTTCTGGCTTTGGCATGGCCCACCTCCAGCTGTTGCAGGCATTGAGGAGTGGACCAGTGGATGGCCAATGTCTCTCTCTGTTTTAATCTCTCTCTCTCTCTCAGGCCGGCGCCGTGGCTCAGTAGGCTAATCCTCCACCTTGCGGCGCCAGCACACCGGGTTCTAGTCCCGGTCGGGGTGCCGGATTCTGTCCCGGTTGCCCCTCTTCCAGGCCAGCTCTGCTGTGGCCAGGGAGTGCAGTGGAGGATGGCCCAAGTGCTTGGGCCCTGCATCCCATGGGAGACCAGGATAAGCACCTGGCTCTTGCCTTCGGATCAGCGCGGTGCGCCGGCCACGGCGGCCATTGGAGGGTGAACCAACGGCTAAGGAAGACCTTTCTTTCTGTCTCTCTCTCACTGTCCACTCTGCCTGTAAAAAAAAAATAAAAAAATAATAAAAAAAATCTCTCTCTCTCTCTCTCTCTCTCTCTCTATATATATATATATATATATATATATCCCCTTTTCTCTTTTCCTGACTTTCTGCCTCTCAACCCCTTTTCTCTTTTCCTGACTTTCTGCCTCTCAAGTGAAAAAAATAACTGGAAAAAATATTTAGAAAACAATGATTACTTTTTTTTCTCAAGGATTACCTTTGAGCAGCATTTTCAGTTGTTGGGAAGGTGTGTAATGTCATGGGATGGGCAGAATTGGAAGATTGTAGAGCAGTGCTCCTAGATGTCCCAAGGCCGTAGCTCACCTGCATTTAGGAGTTCAGTAGGCAGCACAGGACTGTGGGAACAGCCTGAGCCAACAGGCTGCTGGTCCTTGCTCTGAAAATAACTTGGTTATGTGACCCTTTGGAAGAGTCTTAATTTCACCAGGCTCAATTTATTCATTTGTAAAATGAGGGGGCTGGAGTAACTGATCTCTAAGGTCCCTCTCAGCTCTAAATTCCATGATTCTCCAATTCTTGTTTTAGTTGAGAATTTCATTTGTCTATGTGGTTTCTTTCTTGACTCTGAAATTATAATTGAGAGTTGATTATACGTATCCATTCCAATTATCCATAGATCATAAAGATTTTTATTATTATATGTGGAAGATTAAAATGTATGAAGGGCAAAAGATTAAACCTCAACATAGTTTGATGATAAAAATACCATTTTATTCTGTGAAGTTACTCTTTAGAATACTAGACTGAGCTTTTATGAAAAACATTTGGAGATCAATGCTTAATATTTGGTGGGTTTTTATTCCTGAACTAACTAAAGAGCTACACTTAAAATATATGTGTGTGTATTTATTATATTTTCATAAAAATTTGTTATACTATTATTGAAAACACTGAGCCATGACAAATGATCTATTACAGCATGATTTACCGTGCTATAGTATATCATGTTTTAACACACAAAGTGTTTAAGATAATTAACTATAAGGCACAGAATAGTTTACATAGTTTTAAGCCAAAATCTACTTTTTCCATTCTACAAATTAATTTTAGACATTTTAAAGGATTCTACAATTTGTCATAGCTTGATATGAATGCATTAGTTCTATGACTGTATATTGTGTACAGTAACAACTCATAAGGTAAGTTATAACAATTAGACATACTCTTTAATAACCAATAATAGCAGATGACAGATTCAACAATTAAGACATTTTACAAATTAGTCACTTTATGTGTTTTTCTACTCTTGTTTTTCAAACATTTCTTTATGTTATGCCAAACATTTCTTTAAATCTGTTTAATTAATGAGTCAGCATAGTTTGTTTGTTACTCTATTTACTGATTACTATGTTATTCACTTAAATTGACTACTAATGAATTAACAGAACTTTCCTTAGTTTAAATTTCAAAAAGATAACCTTTACTGGAAAATTACTTTTTTAAATGATTTACTTATTTATCTGAAGGGTGGAGTTACAGTGACAGAGTCAGAGAGAGAGAAAGAGAGAGAGAGAAAGGTCTTCCATCTGCTGGTTCATTCCCCTAATGGCCTCAAAGACCAGAACTGGGCTGATGCAAAGCCAGGAGCCTGAAGCTTCTTCCAGTTCTCCCAGGTGAGTGCAGGGGACCAAGGACTTGGACCATCTTCCATTGCTTTCCAGGTGCATTAGCAGGAAGCTAGATCTGAAGTGGAGGCACTAGAACTCGAATGGATGCCTATATGGGATGCCAGCATTGCTGGAGAAAGCTTTACCTGCTATGCCATAGCGCTAGCCCCTGGAAAATTACTTTTAAGATAAACAATGAGTGACATGACTCATATGATACTAACTACAAATTTGATTTAAGTAATAAAAGCATAAATTGCCTGAATCAGAATATAATCTAAAATATTAACATTTCTAAAATGTTGAATATCAATGATTGGATTTTTTAAAATTCATATATTTATTTATATATAGGGAACACATTTCATGTACTTGACATACACAATTTTAAGAACATAATGATACTTCTCACTCTACCCACCCTCCCTCCTTCCTTTTTTATTTTTCTTTTAATTTCTGTGATAACATTCTTCCAATTTTTTCATAATCACAGTTCACACGAGAATATAGATGCTGTCCTATTGAGTCTCATAGACCTTACTTTGCTGTGGGCTGGGGGCTTATTGTAGGCTCTTCCCTCCATGTATGAAAGAACTCACAGGTGGAGGCATAAAGATGTACATCAGAATAGGGATTTCTTTGGAACAAAATAAAAGTGCAAATTCAAGAACCAAGTTTGTATGAACAAATAGTCAAAAACCTGAACAGGTTCAAAACAAACAAAAACTCTTTTCTAAGGAAAAGTATCCAACAGTGAACTAGTCCTCTACAAAGGAAAAAGACAACTTCCACCAAAGTTTCCTTTTATACCTCCCAAGGAGGCATTAGGGTGATATCTGGCTTGGAACCCAACTGAATATTCAGAAGGGGGTAGAGTATGGGTGGGATCAAGTGCAGACCATTTCTCACCTTTTAGGAAACACTGGAAGTACCATGGTATCAGATGCATGATGGGAATTCGCATACTCTACATTGTAATTTTATTATAATGACCAAATAGTGACCTAAAGATCATCGGAGGGAACTTACAGCAGCCATGTTGAATATCCCCAGAGAGTTACAGGTTCCCAACATTGTGGAAATGATGGTTTCTGCCACTCAGAAAGGGATAGGCTCTTGCAGGTGCATGGGAGATGGGTTTGTGTGGTGCAGAATGGGAGGTGTGGGTAGTGCTCTGAAGGCAACTGGCCATACTGACCAGCAGGCCACAGCTGTTCTAAGGGAGGGAGAGTTGGCAGTGGCTGTTGAAACGTGGCCTTTTTAGTTCATGAACGTTTTATTTAGTAGAGCCTTAAGCCTTTGAATACAACATCAATTAATAATATGTTACCTCAAAAAAAAAAAAAAAAAGTGCACTGCCTGGAGCTGTCAGTCCCTGGTGCAAGCCACCAGCGGATGAGGAGCTGTCCAGCAGTTCAGCTGGAGCTGTCAGATCACAACTCCTCTTCTCCAGCTACCTTTCTGAATTAAAGGATCACTCTATAACAATTTTGTAATTGAGTGCGATGGGAGCATCAGACAGCTGAATTCAAGTCTTGCTTTCTTGATTTGGTTGCTGTGTGGCTTAGGTAATTAATGGGGCTAAGGACACTCTAAGTCGTAAGAATGCAGTGTTATGTGAGAGCACTCATTAAATGTGCCTAACAGGATATCTGGCACCTAGAAGGTACTTAATGTGTGTTATCCATTATTACTGTATGTTTCAGGCCTCACAATCCTTTGTCTTTACAATCTTTTCTTCCAAAAGATATCTCTTTTATTATTTCTTTTTTTCACTTGAATTCTAAGATGTTCAAAGTATTTAATTAAGGAGTATTTTGAAAATCTGTTCACCCAATGAAAGCTTTAATTTATGAAATATTGCGTATTTTCTCAAACCAGTATTTTCCTAATCACAATTGACTTGGAGACTCAAACTGTTATATTTGTCTCTACAAAAGTTTCCTGTTTGCTTATATTTTCAGAAACTTCTATATCTTGCAATAAAAGTTAGAAAAAAATTTTAAAAATACTGTGAATTATCACAATCATTATGATTGATAGTTTATTTTAGACCTTTGTTGTGAATATTTTTAAAACTAGGAATAAAAGAAGAACTCATTTTGTCTACACATTGCCCTTCCTGACTCTGATTATGTTCAGGATGAAAAGTAGTAATAGAGATATTCTGACTGTGTGTGCATGATGCCTTCCTGACCTTAATTCCACCCTCCTCAATGTTGCTCTGTGTCCTGGGAGGTGGCTCTGAATGACTTATATCATCAGAGGGCTTAACCCTCGGGCTTCCTCTTTGATTTGCCTTGTGGGGTTCAGCAGGGATGGGAGGGAAAGGAAAATCAAGCTTGGATTTTTGTTCCTTCACATCCCTCTTTGCAGGTGTGTTTGACTTGCCTGCATCCCTCTGTCACCAGTGTCACCAGTGTCACCATGGGCCCTGCCACACAGGCCTCTCTCTGTTCCACCTGTCTCACCTTTCAGGCCTCCGGGTGGGAGTGGTAAGTAGTACTGTGGAATTTTTATAGTCCCTAGTTGTACACTAACTCTGTGGTCTCCCTATAACATCCCCACATTGTCCAGTAGTCACTAGCCTGTTTAAATGTGTTTTCATATGACTGCTTGAATTGTAGTTTTTTTGATAACAAAAAAGAATTTCTTTTTTTAGAGTAATTTTTTTTAATTTAATTTAATTTTTTAACTTTCATTTAATGAATATAAATTTCCAGTGTACAGCTTATGGATTACAATGGCTTCCCCCTCCCATAACTTCCCTCCCACCCACAACCCTCCTCTCTCCCGCTCCCTCTCCCCTTCCATTTGCATCAAGATTCATTTTCAATTCTCTTTATATACAGAAGATCAATTTAGTATAAAGATTTCAATAGTTTGCACCCACATAGAAACACAAAGTGAAACACACTGTTTGAGTACTAGTTATAGCATTAAATCACAATGTACAGCACATTAAGGACAGAGATCCCACATGAGGAGCAACTGCACAGTGGCTCTTGTTGTTGACCCAACAAATTGACACTCTAGTTTATGGCGCCAGTAACCACCCTAGGCTGTCGTCATGAGTTGCCAAGGCTATGGAAGCCTTCCAAGTTTACCGACTCTGATCATATTTAGACAAGGTCATAAAAGACAGAGTGAGGTTAGTAACCAATGATCCTAAGAGTGGCATTTACCAGGTTTGAACAATTATACAGCATTAAGTGGGGAAGAGGACCATCAGTACACACAGGTTGGGAGTAGAGCCATTGGTGGTAGAGTAGAGGTTATGATTACAAAGGAATGAGGCCCAAGTGGGCTAGACAGGGTCTAGAACAAAGGACAGAGTCATTATTAGAGGAGCTAAGAAAGGTGCTGTCTAAGCTACAAGTAATTTTTCTGATTGAGAGGCAAATAGAACCTGATAGAAGGGGCTTGATAATAATCTGTTGGGCTTTAGGCCTTGTAAGTTAAGAGGCCCAGACCTATCTATCTCTTCACATGGGGTATATCCTAAGGGAGGTGTGAACCTCCTAGGGGAAGGCACTCTGTTGACTTTCATTACTTGGCTGGGCTGGGAGGAGAGCTGGCCAGGTAAAGGCAGGGGGCATCTCTAACAAGAAATTTACAGTTCTGCCTGCAATGTTGCTGACCCTACTTGACCATCCCCTCAGCTGCAGTGGTCACTTTGGAAGTTGAGCTGAGTGAAGGGCTTTTCAGCTTAGAGCCAATAAGATCTGTGGCTCTGACCTGGGCATCCTTTGACTCCAGGGCAGGTCCATTTCCAGTGATCCAACTCTTGGCAGAGCTGCCAGGGCTCTTCACAAGCTGACTTCTGCTGAAGCCCAGGCTTACCACATTGAAAGCCACTGCAGTGGACTGGCCTGTTGGGTCTCCTTGAGGGCAGATCACTGTACAGATCAGCCATTAATAGGCCTGCCACCCATTGCTTCTGATGCCGAGCTTTCTTTTCCTCCTGGTTTGTGTTAAAGCAGACCAGAGGATGCAAGTCAAGGGAGTGCCCGTTTCCCATCTCTAATCTTCGGTGGCCTGAACTACAAGTCTATAGTCACAGGCATGTTCTGTAGTAGTTTTTCTAAGGTAGACAATGCCCATGAGGAAAATTATATTCTCACTTTAAAACTTTCTTTCCCTTAGGTCTGAAAGGGAGGTTTTTTCTACTTACTGTATACTTTGCTGATGGCGAAGTGAATCTAGCTATGAGATTATTAGTTAAGTTCTTATTTTGGCTATGCTATTACAGAAAAATGTTAGCCATCTCTTTTATAAGGTCTAAAGATTAAATTGTACGTCCTACAGATTCCTTCATAATGGAATTAGTTTCCTACCTTGAAGAGAATAGAGAAATGAAAGAACAAGTTGGGCTTAGAATAGAGAAATGAGGGAGCAAGTCCTAGATCGCTTGCTGACAATAGCAATATTACATGAATACTTAGCAAACCGTTTCAACCATTAGATAACAACTTAAGAAAACATTTGCCAGAAGGTCCAATGCCTTCTATAAATTTTAAGAATCATGTATTTGAAAACACCTCTTAAATATCTAACATGGTGTAGTTTGTTTAACCAGTAAACTTAAGCACAACCATATAAAATGTTTTTAGTTTCTTTCTACCAACAAGTTTAAAACATGATACACAGATTCAGGTCGGTCACACAAATTAAAATGTATCTTTGATTGATTTTAGCAGCTTAAATTTATGGACAATCTTATCTATAAGCCATTTAAAATAAAACTCTTAATAAAAAATTTCCTATGTGGACATACAATATGTACACACATATAACATAGCATAATAGACCAATATAGCAATTTTAATAATAGCTTTTAAAATCTTTAACTCTTTTTGTAGATTGCCAATTGATTTGAATTGCTTTTTGTTTTTAGAATACTTTAACACATTGCTTTAACAGAGCATCAGAGTTTAATTCTATGTCAAAGAGAAATTGAGCTTCCTGTGATCTTTTGCTGTGAGGTTTCCTTCCTTTACCTTCTTTCATATTGGTGACCATGTTTCTGTGTTTCTGTGTGTAACACATCTTTAAGCATCTTTTGCAGGGCAGGATGAGTGGCAACAAATTCTTTCAGTTTCTGTTTGCTATGAAAAGTCTTAATTTCACCTTCATTCACAAATGAGAGCTTTGCAGGATATAGTATTCTGGGCTGGCAGTTTTTTTCTCTTAGTACCTGGGCTATGTCTCGCCATTCCCTTCTAGCTTGTAGGGTTTCTGATGAGAAGTCAGCTGTGAGTCTAATTGGAGATCCTCTGAGAGTAATCTGACGTTTCTCTCTTGCACCTTTTAGAATCTTTTCTTTATGTTTCACTGTGGTGAGTTTGATTACAATGTGTCGTGGTGAGGATCTCTTTTGGTCATGTTTATTAGGGGTTCTATAAGCTTCCTGTACTAAGATGCCTCTGTCCTTTTCCAAACCTGGGAAATTTTCTGCTAGTATCTCACTGAAAATGCCTTCTAATCCTTTCTCCCTCTCCATGCCTTCAGGAACTCCTAGAACCCGAATATTAGGTTTTTTAATAGTATCCTGTAGATTCCCGACAATATTTTTTATATTTCTAATTTCTTCTTCTTTTCTTTGGTTTGCCTGTTTCCTTTCCTGTTCTCTGTCTTCTAAGTCTGATATTCTCTCTTCTGCTTCGCCCATTCTGTTTTTAAGACTCTCTAATGTGTTTGTCATTTGATCTATTGAGTTCTTCATTTCATTGTGGTTTTTTGTCACTATCATAGTTTCATGTTCTACTAGTTTTTTCATTTCATTTTGATTCCTCCTTAATATTTCATTTTCACGAGAGAGGTTTTCTATCTTGTCCATTAAGGATTTCTGTAGTTCAAGAATTTGTTTTTGAGAACTTCTTAATGTTCTTATCAATTTTTTGAGATCCGCTTCTTGCATTTCTTCTATCTCATCATCTTCATAATCTTGAATTGGGGTGTCTTTTTCATTTGGGGGTGTCATAGTGTCTTCCTTGTTCTTGTTACCTCGGTTTTTGCGTTTGTTGTATGGCATGTTGGAGATACTTGGTTTCTTCTCTGTGCTGTTTTTTCTTGTTACACTATGGCTCTATATTAAGTGGACTGTCTGCTTTCGGTGGAGCCTTAGAGGCTTGAGATGAGTGTGGACTGAGAGCTGTGTTTAGTTCCTCAGGGTTGAGGGTGTGTCAAAGATGACACTCCCAGGTTAGGCGTGGTAAATCTCTCTCTCTCTCTTTTTTTTTTTTTTTTGATTCAAAAGAGAAGTAATTCTGCACAGCTGAATGTAATTGGAGGTAGTTAGCAGGCAAATGATATACCCACAGGAGCCAGAGATCAGAAGCTCTTTCCCAAGGACCACACAGGGAATCTCTGCTGCCCTCGGTGTGGGCTCCAATTCTCCTGCAGTCTCCCACTGGGTTGCCAAGTTAGATGCTAATCTCCTGTTATTTCACCCCTCCCCCCAGAGTCAGGTTTTTCTGCTAGGCTCAGGGCTGGTGCAGACCTGAGGTCGCCCTGCTGATGACGTATGTCCAAAATGGCGCCTGCTCTTTGTCTTGCTCGCCTTTGAGGGGTGAGCAGAGAGAGAGAAACTCGTGTCTGTATCGGTCACTTTTTTTTTTTTTCCTCTCTCTCTTCTAGTTAGCCTGGTGAATTTTTCCCCACGGAGTTTCAAGCCTCGTTCCCTCTAGCCTCCTCTTTCCGCTTGCCCGCTGGTGTCTCGGGCTATTGAGGTTCGGCTCACCTCGCGTTCCAGCGCTGGTGTGTTGAGTTTGCCGCTGGTGTCCCGAACTTGGGCTCCCACGCTCTCCACGCAGGTCCACTGTGAATCACTAGTTCCGGAAGAGTTTCTGCTGCTGTTTCTTCCCCTACTCTTCCTTGACCCTGCAGTATCTCCACTTTTATTTCCTGTGTGTCTTGCTGAACTATCAATGTGCTCCCTTCCTATTCCGCCATCTTCAACAAAAAAGAATTTCTACATTTTAATTCATTTTGTCTTGTAATTAAAGAGTAGTAGATTCATAGGGTTAGAAGTTGTATATAGGTTATAGAACAGTTCTGTGGATGAGGGTTTTCTTTTAAGATTTATTTATTTGAGAAGCAAAGTTACAGAGAGAGAGGCCTTCTATCTGCTGGTTCACTCCCCAAATGGCTACATGGCTAGGGTTTGGTTAGAATGAAGCCAGGAGCCAGGAGCTTCTTCTGGGTTTCTCATGTGGTGTGGGGACCCAAGCACTTAAGACATCTTCCACTGCTTTCTCAGGCCATTAGCAGGGAGCTAGTTTGGAAGTGGAGCAGCCAGGACATAAAGTGGTTCCCAAATTGGATGACAGTGCCACAGGTTTTGATTTGGATAAATTGTAGTGATATATGATGGGGCAGGTCTGGAGATTACCATGTCTTTCACTGTCAGCCAAAAATGTTGCTAGCAAAAAAGGTCTGTGGATAAAAGTTGTGGAACTTGTCAGCATCGTTAGCTGAGGGCCCTCAACTCTGTAGGTTTTGCTTTCTTCCCACAAAACTGCAGCAGCTAGGGAGGGGATGTTGATTGGGAGACATGGTAAAGATTTTCTTTTCTATCATTTGTTTTCCTCTTTTCATTTTTCGCAGCATAAAATCTAATGACTTGGCTATGTTGTTGAGCTCCGTCCTAAGTAAATTCCCTAAGAGTACTCTTAGATATAACATAGCATTAAAGTATGGGTAAAAGACAAATATCAGTGTTAAATTAAGATATTCCATAGTTGTCTGTGAAAAAAAGTCAAATTAACGATTTAGCCTCTAATACTTAGAATACTTTAAAAAAAAAATTTTTTTTGACAGGCAGAGTGGATAGTGAGAGAGAGAGAGACAGAGAGAAAGATCTTCCTTTTTGCCGTTGGTTCACCCTCCAATGGCCACTGCGGCCGGCGCATCTCGCTGATCCAAAGCCAGGAGCCAGGTGCTTCTCCTGGTCTCCCATGCGGGTACAGGTCCCAAGCACTTGGGCCATCCTCCACTGCCTTCCCGGGCCATAGCAGAGAGCTGGCCTGGAAGAGGGGCAACCGGGATAGAATCCGGCGCCCTGACCAGGACTAGAACCCGGTGTGCCGGCGCCACAAGGCGGAGGATTAGCCTGTTAAGCCACGGCGCCGGCCATTTATTTGATTTTCTTTACAGGCTGAGTGCAGATATAGACATGGAGAAAGAGAGAAAGACAGATACACAGATATCTTTCTTCAACTGGTTCACTCCCCAAAAGGCCCAAAGGGTTAGGGATGCACCAGGCTAAATCCATGAGTCAGAAATATGGATTTCTTTTAGGGGTGGCAAGGACTCATGCTCTTGGGCCATCATCTGTTCTTTACCCAAGGTCACTAGCCATGACCTGATCAGAGGTAGAGAAGCAGTTTCAAACAAATGCTGTGATTTAGGATGGTTTTATTGGAAGCAATGGCATTACCCAATGGATCAAAAAACTGGCTTCTGGTACAATAATCCTCGTGAGTGTGTGTGTGTGTGTGTGTTTATGCATGGTGATCAATTTCACAGAGGAAATAGCGTCCAAAAATATCTATGGACATTCATGCCAAAAGATGAATAGTGGACATAGCCCATATATAATTCATAAAAATTAATTCCAAATGAATCACAATCCTAAACTTAAATGAAAAAAAAAAGCTCTAAAACTCCTAGAAAATAACATAAGAAAAAACTTAAATGACCTTGGATATGGTATTAAGATTTTAGATGACCAAAAACGATGACCCCTGAATGGATGAATATACAAAAGTTGGACATCATTAATATTAAAAATGTTGGCTCTACAAAAGATATTGTCAAACAAAAAATGCAAAATAAAAACATAAGGTACAGGAAAGGAGAAAATTTTTAATGAGATATATCAAACAAAGTACTGTTGCCTAAAGTGTACATAGAACTCTTTTTTTTAATTTTCTTAAAAAAGATGCCGAAAGACTGAAAAGTCCCTATATCTTTAGTGACCTATTAAATATACTCACCAAAAAAGATATGCAGGTGCAAAATAAGAATATGAAAGATCTTCCACCTCCTGTGTCTTCAGGAAGACTCAAAGTAATATAATGAGATATCAGTACATGCTGGTTAGAAATGGCCTGAACACAGAAAACTGATAAAACCAAGTACTGGAGAGAATGAGAAGTAACAGGAACACTTGTTCCTTACTGGTGAGAATGTAAAATGTTACAGGTAACTTGGAAGATAGTTTGGTAGTTTCTTACAAAATTAATATACTTTTATAACATCATCCAGCAGTTATACTCACTGGTATTTATCCAAAGGAATTGAAAACTTAGGTCCATAAGAAAGCCAAACACAGATGGCTATAGCAGTTTTATTAATTATTGTTAAAAATTAAAAGTAATCAAGATGTATTTAAGAAGCTGACTAGGTACACTTCAGACACTGGGAGATAATAGGATATTATCCAGTGAAAAAATGGAAAGTGCTAAATAGCCATGAAAGATGTGGAGTATAGACAATCACATACTACTCAGTGAAAAAAGTTAATCCAAAAAGACTACATGGGCCGATGCCAAGGCTCACTTGGCTAATCCTCCAGCTGTGGTGCCGATACTCCAGGTTCTTGTCTCATTTGGGGCGCCAGATTCTGTCCTGGTTGCTTCTCTTCCAGTCCAGCTCTCTGCCGTGGCCCGGAAAGGCAGTGGAAGATGGCCCAAGTGCTTGGGTCCTGCACCCACATGGGAGACCAGGAGGAAGCACCTGGCACCTGGCTTCGGATCGGCACAGCGCGCCAGCCGTAGCAGCCATTTTGGGGGTGAACCAATGGAAGGAAGATCTTTCTCTCTGTCTCTCTCTCACTGTCTAACTCTGTCTGTCAAAAAAATAAAAAGACTACATGATGTATGATTGTAACTAAATGTCATTCTAGGAAAGGCAAAAATATGAAGATGAAAAAGATCAGTGGTTTCCAGGAGGTGCAGGGAGGAAGGGGTGAAAAAAGCATTTTAGACTTTTAGAACAGTGAGACTTTCTGTAGAACACTACAATGATAGATATATGTCAGGACACATTTTCCAAATTCTGTAGCATATACAACCCAAAAGCAAACCCTAATGTCTGGTATGTTCTTTGAGTGGCAATAGTCTTTCAATGAATATTTCATCAGTTATTCTCTCTGTCGGGGAATGTTGATAAAAGACAAGACAATGGCTGTGTGAGGGCAGTGTGTATATATGAATTCTGTAGATTCCTCTGAGTTTTTCTGTAATCCTAAAACTGCACCACCATGTTGATAGTAGCACAATGTCCAAAATGTGGAATTTGGTTCACAATGTCCAAAGTGTGGAATCAACAAAGGTGTCCATCATCAGATGAATGGGCAAAGAAAATGTAATATGTATATGCAATGGAATGTTATGCAACCATGGAAAAAATGAAATTCTACCATTTGTAGCAAAATGGATGCAACTAGAAGACATGTTGTTGAGTAAAGTAAGTTGGACACAGAAACACAAATACCACCACATTCTAGCTTATATGTGGGAGCTAAATTTAAAAAGAAAAAAAAAAAACAAAAAAAGAAAGAAATGCCTGTGTGTATCAATATTGCTGCAAATATAGTTTTGTAAAACCAATTTTAATGACAATATATACCATAGTTTCAATGATTTGTAATTGCTTTAAAATTTACTGTATATTAGTGAAATGATTATATTTTCCTTTGATTAATGCTTATGCCCCTTGTTTACATGCCTGCTTAGCAGGGGCTTTTTTTCACTTTTTATTTGTTGGACTCTTTATTTAGTGGAGATTTAAGCCTTTGACTACAATGTAAATTAAAAACATGCTATGCCAAAAATTAGAAAAGAAAGGAAGAGGGAGGGAAAGAAGGTGGGAAGCAGAGAGCACGTTATATCCTTAGAATTGTATCTATGAACTACGTTCATGTACTTTTTGTATTAATATAACAACATGAAAAAAACAAAATCTTAAAACAATTCTATGGAGTAAATATAGAATGTTTTTAAAACTTGCTACTATATTTAACATCATGTTTTTCCTAGGATTTCATAAACTATATCTTTTTTCAAAGATGTGAATATTTCAAAATGATTGTAAAGAATTTATCTCCACATACTCTCTAGGGCATCTGTGTGACTCATTTATTAGCATTGCAAAGTTGGATCAGCCAAGACCTGAAGGCAGCAGGTATGTGTAATTGCAATCTGGAAAACTGTGAGTCCCTAAAGGTAAACTTGTGAAAAAGAGCTGGGGATGAGATGACAAACCCATCAGGTATATTGTTTCATTTAAACCTGCCAAACTTGACTGACCTCATTCTATTCTTCACTTCCAAGCATATATTGTTAGTCAAGGAAATAGGGGTGGTACAATAGCTACTTCATTACAATATCAGAAAATAGTTAACCTCAAATATTTTGGAAACTGGATTTGGGTTAAATAGATATTTTGGGCCATATATGGGAAATTATATAAATGTTAATGAGATGTATGAACCCTATACAAATATCTGGTTAGAATTGCCATTTAAATTAGTGTGTCCCCATGAGAAGCAAAGTGTTGGGATCTATCATTATTTTCTGGAAGAATGCAATCATGTATATATGCTTGCTATCAGTTTCAGTCTTGGAAAAATAAAAGTTTCAAAGGCAAAATGTGAACCAGCATATATATGTGAGTTGTATTATCCACTGTGGTTAGGAAATTGTGTACACTTATGTCTACTTAGCAAGATTTAATTATTTTCATTTTCTTAAAAAAGATGCCGAAGGACTGAAAAGTCCCTATATCTTTAGTGACCTATTAAATATACTTGTAATTATTACACATTATTACAGCTGGATTTTTTTTAGAGGGGGTTGACACTCACTTGAAACTGTGTCATTAAGCTAGAAAAATTAATATACTGATTGTTTTATTACATTTTGCTAATTAGGAATAGTTTCAAGAGTACAGGCTTCATTTTGTTCAAATATTAGTTTACCTACAATAGATTGGACTATGTAGTAAATAAAAGTATGTGCCATTAGGTCTTAAGGAAACACACCTTAGAGTGTGTTGACATGTTATTAATATAACTTACATAATATATTTGAATTAGACCTTCAAATGTCACGTGGAGAGAGAACTGAAGAGGATATTATATAAAGGCTGACTATTATTGACAGTATAAAATATCTAATATCAAAATATGAAAAAAATCTCATATCTAAAACCCAAAGATAAGAATTCATGCAAATAGTATTTAAAAATTTTGTTTTATAAAGATCCACAGACAGATTTACTTTCTAAAAAGATCCTCTGTTTTTTGGGAGGCAGGTGTAAGATAAGCTGTTAAATGCTGTTAAAACATGTGATAGGATTACCTTCGTTTATGGGAGTCCTATAGGAAGAAGTTTATATTATCCCATTGCCTCAAAGTATTGTAGCCTATACACTATCAAGCACTCTGAGAAGTCCACGTTTGCTCTTATATGAACAAGGTACGTGAAATACCCTTCCTGTTGTGAACTTTGTCCCATAGAAGTTAAAACAAATTTAAACAGATCTAATGCCATTGAATTTGATTTTTCTCTTCCAGAACTCAATCTACATATTATGTTATCAGGACAACATCGTTCAAGACCAACTCTGGGAAAAAGTTTGAAATTTGTATTTCCTTTCTGTGAGGTTTTTCTGTGTCAACTCTAGTGAACCACCCATGCCTCTCAAAATGACTAAAATAAATTGAAAAAACGTGATACTAACTAGAAATATTGAATTGATAGTCAGGGTCAGCATTGTGGCACAGCGGGTAAAGTTGCCGCCTGCAGGGCCAGCATCCCATATGGGCGCTGGTTCAAGTCCTGGCTGCTCCACTTCTGATCCAGCTCTCTGCTATGGCCTGGGAAAGCAGTGAAAGATGGCCCAAGTTCTTGGGCCCCTGCACCTGCGTGGGAAACCCAGAGAAAGCTCCTGCCAACTGGCTTCGGATCATTGCAGCTCCGGCCATTTCGGCCATTTGGGGAGTGAACCAGAGGATAGAAGACATCTACCTCTCTCTCTCTCTCTCTCTCTCTCTCTCTACTTCTCTGCCTCTGCCTCTCTGTAATTCTGCCTTTCAAATAAATAAATAAATAAATATTAAAAGACTTGCTAGACATCACAGATTCTCCCAGAATTTAATATAGCCCCCACATACCTACTAAACCCCTGCTCTGTATTAGTCATTTTTGGGATGCTCACCTGTACTGCATAAATATTTTACCACTAAAATTCAATTTATAAATTAGGTATAGTGGGAGGTTTAGAACATAATTAATAAAATGAGGGGCCAGTGCTGTGGCACAGCAGGTTAAAGCCCTGACATGAAGCACTGACATCCATATGGGTACCCGTTCTACTCCCAGATGCTCCTCTTCTGATCCAGCTCTCTGCTATGGTCTGGGAAAACAGTAGAAGATGACTCAAGTCCTCTGGTCCCTGCATCCACATGGGAGACCTGGAAGAAGTTCCTGGCTCCTGGCTTTGGATTGGCACAGCTCCAGCTGTTGCTGCCATCTGGGGAGTGAATCAACAGATGGAAGACCTCTCTCTCTCTGTCTCTACCTCTCTCTGTAACACTATCTTTCAAATAAATAAAATTAATATTTTAAAAAATGAAATGGAACAATTGTAATTTACTGTAGTAATACTCACCTTAATTGTACGAATTGTTTTCCTCTGGAAATTTCCATTTTATATTTTAATTCCACAGTTGACTGCTGTAACGGAAACTTTAGAAAATGAGCCATGGATACAGGGGGACTACTCTATCTACACATAGACATGTTGTTTGTCATGCTTTGCTTGGCTCTCCTAGCAGACAACCAGCTTCAATACAGAGTAAAGGAGAGAGGTCTGAGAGATACAGATCTGGAAGCAATTGCTGTAGAAGCTAGAGACATAGAGGAGAACTTGGGAGTGGATAAACTTTAATAAATGTCAAGGGTGACAGCCAACCTTGACAGAGAAAAGAGAAGAAGCAGAATTCATCAGAGAAAGCCTGAAGGAAAAGCAGACAGTTCATGGGGCGAAGGAGAGGGCGCCATCGAGGGTGGGGGAAAGACAATGTGAGAAAGAAGGGAGAGGGCTACACAGAGAAGTGAAACAGAATGAACAGAGAAAGTGAGAACCTGCCCAGAACATTCTGCGGCAGAGAGCCCTTGTGGTCTTTGACCAGGGACTGGGGCAACAATCTAACTGACATAATTTAAGTAAATAGAGGCAGGAAAGGGCCATGAAGATGTTTGTGCACAGGCTTGTTCCCTGCCCTGTTTGTGTCTTGACTTTGCTGATGTCACTGAGTGTCTTAAGATAGGGAGCTAAGGAAAAGATAGTATTAGGATAAGGGAAAGGGGAAGGCAGAAGTGTCAGAGAAAGAGTTCTTGCCAGTGGAAGCGGAAGTTGGAGGGATGCAACTGCTGGCCATGGAGAAGGAAGAAAGAGACCAGGGTTTCAAAGAACCCAGGATTGCCACTTGAAGCTGAAAAAGGTAAGAAAAAAAATATCCCTGAATCCCCTGCACAAAAGCTCATCCCACTGACACCTGGATTTTGGCCACATTGACACTCATGTGGGACTTCTGACCTCCAGAACTTTGAGACTGCAGTTTTGTGTTGTGTTAGTCGCTGTCTTAGTGGGTTCTGTGCTCCTCTAATAGAATGCTTTATTTTGTTGTTTGGCAGTTTTTCTTTTTTTTTTTTTTCAACTTTTATTTAATAATAAAAATTTCCAAAGTACAACTTTTGGATTACAGCGGCTTTTCCCCCCATAATCTCCCTAACACCCACAACCATCCCATCTCCCACACCCTCTCCCATCCCATTCTTCATCAAGATTGATTTTCAATTCTCTTTATATACAGAAGATCAACTTAGTATATACTAAGTAAAGATTTCAACAGACTGCATCCACAGACACATGAAGTATAGAGTACTGTTTGAGTAGTAGTTATACCATTAATTCTCATAGTACAACACATTAAGGACATAGATCCTACATGGGGAGTAAGTGCACAGTGACTCCTGTTGTTGATTTAACAATTGACACTCTTATTTATGAAGTCAGTAATCACCCAAGGCTCTTGTCATGAGCTGCCAAGGCTATGGAAGCCTCTTGAGTTCACAAACTCCTATCTTATTTAGACAAGGCCATAGTCAAAGTGGAAGTTCTCTCCTCCCTTCAGAGAAAGGTACCTCCTTCTTTGATGGCCTGTTCTTTCCGCTGGGATATCACTCACAGAGATGTTTAATTTAGGTCATTTTTTGCCAGAGTGTCTTGGCTTTCCATGCCTGAAATACTCTCATGGGCTTTTTAGCCAGATCCAAATGCATTAAGGGCTGATTCTGAGGCCAGAGTGCTGTTTAGAACATCTGTCATTCTATGAGTCTGCTGCATATCCTGGTACCCATATTGGATTATTCTCTCCTTTTTAATTCTATCAGTTATTATTAGCAGACACTAGTCTTGTTTATGTGATCCATTTGATACTTAATCCTATCATTATAATCAATTATGAACTTAAACTGATCACTTTGGTTAGTAAGATGGCATTGGTACATGCCACCTTGATGGGATTGAATTGGAATTCCCTGGCATGTTTCTAGCTCTACCATTAGGGGTAATTCCGAGTGAGCCTGTGCTGAACTCTCCTCCCTCTCTTATTCCCACTCATATTTAACAGGGATCACTTTTCAGTTAAATTTAAATGACTAAGAATAATTATGTGTTAATTAAAGAGTTCAACCAATGGCATTAAGTCAACAAAAAAAATGCTAAAAGGAATAAAATATTAAGTTGTTCCTCAACAGTCAGGACAAGGGTTGATCAAGTCATTGTTTCTTATAGAATGCTTTAGGATGAGTGGTGTAGAGCAAATATAAAGCTGTTCTCTGGCAGTTCTGGAGGTGTGAAGTTAAGCCACCAGTACCTGATGAGGGTATTCTTGCTATGTCTCCAAACTGTGGCAGATGGAAGAGCAAACTCCATGTCCTCACATGGCCAAAGAACAAAGGAAGTCAATCCTTTCCTCTAACTCTTTTTAGAGCAGTGCTGGTCAATGACCTTAAACAGCTCTGATTAGAATCACTCCTAACCACGTGGCTCTGGAGAGTAAGCTTCCAACACAAGAATTTTGGGGGACACATTCAGACCACGGCAGTCACCAAATTTGTGGTAATTTGTTACAAGAGCAATAAGAAACTAATGCATTACCTTTGTCTATAGAAGGGGAGAAGAGCTGGAATGGGAAAATAGATAATAGCACAGGAAATATATATAAAACATGTGTATATATACATCCAACATACATGTATGTGCATATAACATGTATGTGAGTTTATGTATATGTGTGTGCCTGCACGTCTGTGTGATAGTGTGTGTGTGTGTATATTTACACTTCAAAATGTTCATGGGAACATGGAATCTAAAAATTATTTATTTGGTGGGAAACTTTTGAAACACATGTATACTAGGGTCTTTGGAAGGCTCATGGTAAAAATAGGTGTTATAAAAAAAATCATTGATTTCATATTTTTGCATAAAATCAATTGACCTTTTGTGTTTTTTTCTTATTTTTTATTAATTTTATTTATATAAGGAGAATAGATTTCATATATACAAATTTAGCAGCATAATGATACTTCTCACCCTACACTCCTTCCTGCCCATGCTCCCTCCCTCCCTTCCTCCTCTATCCTTTCTTATTTTTTCTTCTCATTTTAACAATCAACATTTTAGCTTATCAACATAAGCTTAACCCTCCACCAAATAAAGAATTCAACAAGTAGTTGTAGAAAAACCAATGTTCCTCAAGAGTATATACAAGGACTGTGAACAATAATCACATCTCAAAATGTCAATTTCACTCATATGCATTACATTTTTTGTTTTCTGTGTATTAATTACCACAGCTTTTTGGTATCCTTACAGCATGCATGTGTATAGATGCACACACATACACATGTAATTGTTAAATTCAGAAATCCTTCCAAAAACCACTGTGAGAAATCTGTAATATGGTAGGATATTTTAATTGAGAGTTTTAATTATATGCAATTGTAGAAATAATAATTCCTACACTATGATAATTTTATTTTTTTCTTCCCAGTTTCATGTGCAGTGCCAGTTTTGAAGAGCTACTGAAGCAGAGTTGACCATATACTTTTGGACAAGTTTATATCTTTCTATTTTTGTTGTTACATATTTATACTCCTCTGAAGCCATTTTATTTTATGTATGCAAATTCCTTTCTCATGTTCTTTGTATGCATTTTAAAGAAATCTCTGTTCAGAGTGTTATTCATAATAATAATGTGTTCCAGCTGGGTTTTTTTGAACTGGCAGAAAATAAGTTCCTGCAATGTAATGAGGACCCATGACACTTCTCAAACTTTCAAAATCAAATGGAAATAATTTGATGTTTAACTTGCTTTTGGTCTCCATAATCATCCTTGACTAATTCTACAGCATCAACATCAGAGTCGTAATATGTAAGCTGTCTCCATGTCTGCTACAATGACATAATACCCAAGGAGAATTGGCCTAGTTTAAAGAAAAGTTCAAGTGTTTGTAATCAAAGCAATCAATAGAAGGTGATTAGATATTAATAATGGAATGGAATTCTCACTGGTGTACTCACTTAGACTTTTTCATTATTCTGGATTGCTTACCATAATTATAATTTATAAATATTTTAGATCAAATAAGATAATATTTGCCATTAAAAATTACACTCTTCTAATGTATACCTTACCTTCTTCCCTAGGCTAATAAAGCTATAGATTGTAAATCATGCACTACATTCTCATAAAACACAAGCCAAATTTATTTTAAAAATTAAAATACAGATGTTAAAATAGAAGGCTAACCAGATTTTTTGTATCAATCCACTGATTTTAATAACACATTCTGATGTCACAGATGTTGTAATGTGAAAAGAATGTGTGCCTTAAAATGAAAGAAAATACTAAAATACAGTCAGCTGTAAGATAAACATCTATAATACAAATAATAAACATGATTTGTTTATTAAAAAGTTTATATTTGATGAAAATAATCAAGGCCTGATTTTATCATTACAACAACAATCTTTCTAAAACATGACAATTCTTTTTCTTTTCTCTTTTTTGATCAATCAATTAATTAATTTATATAACTAGAACAGATTTCATATATAGTTCTGAGAATATAGTGAAACTCCTATCCTCCCTCCCTTTTTTCTTCCCTCCCATCCTCTCTCTCTTCCTTCTTATTTTTCTTTTAATTTTTCTGATGTCATAATTTCAATTTATAATCACACACTTAATCAGATTTTTTTTTTTTTTGCATTTAGTTGCTGCCTTTGGAGTTAACCAGAGTGTTTGGAATTATAATCAGATAATTTGATAGGACACTCCTGTCTGGTTCTGTTTTCTAGTTCTGTCTATCCAACCCTGTCTGTGCAGTTCTTCCTTCCTGCTGTGTCTCTTCCCTGCAATTGTCCATGCTGATGCTTCCACCCGTGCCTCGCTCTCCCTCCTTCTTCATCTGTCTCAAAAACCCCACTTTAATTTGATCATTTTGGTCTGACCTTTTGCTTGGTTTTAAGGAAAAGAATTCACCTCCACTTCCTTTTAGAGCTTCCCATGATAGCTTTGAGAACTGATGGTCTCCCTGCAGCAGACTGGAGGCTGATAAACAGGTGGAGTTAACTTCTTTCATCTTCTAATGAGTTGCATCCACAGCGCCCTTGTGTGGACTTAAAACACAGCTGAAAATCTGTGATGGCCAGGAGAAGAATGAGGTTTTACTGCTCTCTTAAAATGTTTTTAAAATGGATTGTTAGCTGTCTTCAAATGATTACCCTGTGGATGTCTCTCTTGCTAATGGTCTTTACTCCTCAGAGTAACATTGCTTTTAAAAATAAACACTTCTTGAGAAATGCCTAAACATGGAGGAACAGATTTAAAATTTATCACTTGGTTTTACTTGAAAGTGCTCTTTTTTTTTTTTGCCTAATGCATCAATTTATGATGATGAATCATCATTACACTAGATGTGGGGATTTCAAAAACTTTGTGAAAAGTAGATTTAGAAGTTATGTTTATTGCGGTGCAAATTTTTGAAATCATGCACTTTTTTCATAATATGCATTTTCTTGAACTTTTTGAGGATCTCATAAAATTTTGCATTTAAGTAGAATTCTTGCTATTATTAATATATACCTAGAGTATGTAGTTCCTCTTTAAAATATATGGTAATGCTGTTATTATATTTTCATTTATATCTCCGATTCATAAAATACGATAGTAATAATAACTCTTTTGGCAGTCAATATGGATGGGCCAGTTTGACTGTACTTACTCATTTTATCTTCAAACTGCTTTATGATACATAAACAGCTCTGATCTACACCTTTTTTTTTTTGTACACATTTAGTTTTATTGTAACAAAGCAACTTGTACACTTTTAACGTTTAAAACTGAGCATCTTTCTTTTCCAGTGAAACAAAAAGAAAATTTAAAAATAAACAGGAACAAAATTACAATAGAGAATGTCAATTCCAAATAAGATCCTACAGGTTCTGCTGATTCTCCCATCGAGTGGCAGGGCTCAAGTCATCATTAGGAGAGAATTTTATTTAAAAGTGTCATCTTCCACTGCAGGGATGTCCGTTAAACATCACAAGTAAACATGCCAAAGGAGAAGCCATGTTGTCAAAATGCCCACTTAACCCACCCAAACATCTCAAACCCACCCTTTGCTGACCTTCTATAACCCCATTTTTTTAAAGTTTTTTTTTTCTTTTTTTTTAAACAAGAGAAAGTAGACAGATACATGTTGGTAAATGCTAACTGTCCGTATTCACATAGAGACACAGTGTAATCTCTGAGCCCAATATACAGAGAAAGGAGGAGAAAAGCTAGAATTCTATGCACTACTACACAGGGGCCTGGCAACCTCCAGCTTCCAGCAGAGCCAGGAACAGGAGGGTTTCTTTAGTGGTGTTGTTTCAAGAGGGATAAAATGAATTTGGAACAGAAAGGGGTAGAGATTCTTTTCCCATTGTATTTTGCTTCAGGTATTTTCCCCACAATAAGGTGAGAACCATGGTGCAGAGAAAAGAGACCTCAAAAACAGGGAGACTGAGCACAAGAGGGAAAAAATAAAAAGACGGCAATTTGCTCCCAGGGACTGGAGAAAATAAAAAAAAAAAAAGTTGGAATCCATCAGTGTTTTCTATTAGTCATCTTCTCCTCCATCCTCCTCTCCTTCTTCCCCTTCATCATCATCTTCATCTTCCTCCCCTTCATCCTCGTCGCCTTCCTCATCAATGTCTTCCAAGCCTTCTTCTTCTTCATCATCATCATCATCATCTTCTTCTTCTTCTCCTTCCCCTTCTTCATCATCCATATCAGGAACCAAGTAGTACTGCAATGGATTCGGCCAGATATCATCCTTGATCACCTCTCCTAACTCATCCGCACCTGCGTCAGAATGGTCAGTAAACCAGGTGAAGAAGCTCTCTGGCTCCTCGTGCTGCCTCTTCCTGCTGGCTTTGTTCTGCGTTTGACTTGAACGTTTCATCAAATGCTTTCCAGATTTCCATTTGATTTTGGTGGACTTTGAAGATGGATCACCACTCTCATTCAGATGAAATTCTTTGAAGAGAACTTTATTTTCAAAGTAAGGATTTTCATCAAAATAAGAATCTATTCTGTAACCTGATTTAATATCTTCAAATTCTGTCACTTCCACTCTGGTCAGATAATGCAGCGCCTCTTCATCCTCCTCCCCAAGCAGTTCAGACACTTGTGGACAGTTGACAAATGTTGTTACCCAAAAATTTGGGATTTTGGCGATCAGTTCTGACCTCTTCTGAAAAAATGGTTGGCGGAGTTTGTTATATTTCTGTTCTACTTTCAAAATCTCCTCACTGGCTTGTTCATTAAGTCTGTCTATTTCATTTTGTACTTCATCAATATGTTCAATTGCTTCTTGTTCTTTTTCTCCCGTCAACAAACCCGGAGAGGCCAATGTGTCAGCCGGCCTCAGGCCAGGAGCTGCTCTTGGCTTCTTTGTTTGAGGAAGGAGCGAAGACTGGCGTTTGGGGGCCATGCTTCCAGGAAACACAGACCCCAGCGCCAGGCAGGAGGAAGCTGTGAGGACTGCCCTGATCTACACTTAATAGATGAACAGCTTAAGGTGTGTTCAGGCAGTTTAAGTGACATGGGTAAATCAGTGGAACTGGCTAATGCAGAGCACAGATTTGAACTCATGTTGTGTTTTCTCAACCACTGCATCTCAGTTCTTCTGTATCCACTTAGCTTAGCGGCCTTTGTTTATTTTTCCAGCCCATCCTATGGGCTTTAATATCAGATTTTTTGTATATTGTTATTCAAATTCTTGCTTCACAAGACTTGGAATGCATTGGTGTGAGAAGTAGTATCTTTGTTATTCCTTGACCCTATTGTAACTGAGTTGCATTTGTGAACTTTCCTCTTCTCCCTAAAAGGAAAAAGATTAGGGAGGTACCCGTTGAGTTAAAACTCTGACATAGTTTCTAATTTATGAATTAATCAGTTTTCAACTAATAGTTACTCATTTCTTCCTTCCTCCTTTAATAATGGTGCTTTAGAATTTGAGAAAAGTATAAGAAAAAAGTCTGAAAACAACTTTTTTTAAGAAATTATTTTATTTGAAAGTCAGAGTCACAGAGAGAGAAGGAATGCCAGAGAGAGAGAGCGAGCTCTTATATCTGCTGGTTCACTATCCAGATAGCCTAAAAGGCTAGGAATGGAGCAAGACAAAGCTAGGAGCCAGGAACTTCTTCCAGGTCTCTCATGCACGCATGACAGGGGCCCAAGTCCTTGCACCATTTTCCACTGCTGTGCCCAGGCCATTATCAGGGAGCTAGATCAGAAGTGGAGTAGGTGGACAGAAATTGGCACCTGTAAAGTATGGAATGCTGGTACTGCAGATGGAGGCTTTACCTGCTATGCCACAATGCCAGCCCCAGAACAAGTCATTTTTATTTGTGAAAATATTTCAACAAATTAGTCTGTATGTGGTAGTAATCAATGATTGATTAATTTCATAGATCTTCCCTATAGGGTGACTCTAATACTATTACTATCCACACTGATCATGTATGTTTCACATTTACTGACACAAATTTGAGAGTCAAGCACGAATGGGGGATGATGGTATATGTGCTATCGTGTGTCTGTGTGCGTATATATGTGTACATACATGTATACCTGTGCTTATGAACCCAGTCTTCCCAAAACACTTGCTGGAGAATTAATTATGGAAAGGAACATAAAGCAAAATGCTTGCATTGGGAATTTTGTTTAGTTACGACTCAATAAAGAGCTTATAAGGCTCAGTGTCAAGGCCTGACTTGTGTTTCATGAAGCAGAGTGTGAATTACAGAATGTATTCCTTGTTCTTGTGAGTTTATGGAATCTGTTTTAAGTAACATATTCTAGTGAAGAAGCTTCTGAAGTATGAAAGACGGTTCTCCATCTTTGTTTATTTTTTTTAAGATTTATTTATTTATTTGAAAAACAGAGTTAACAGAGAGAGAGAGAGAGAGAGAGAGGAAGAGACTGAAAGAGAGAGAGAAATCTTCCATTCCGTGGTTCACTCCCCCAAATGGCCACAACAGCTAGAGCTGTGCTGATCCCAAGCCAAGAACCAGGAACTTCTTCCAGCTCTTCCATGTGGGTGGCAGGGGCCCAAGCACTTTGGCCACCTGTTGCTGCTTTCCCAGGTGTATCAGCAGGGAGTTGGGTTGGAAGTGGAGCAGATGGGACTCGAACCGGCACCCATATGGGATGTCGGAGCTGTAGACAGCAGCTTAACTCACTCTGTCACAACACCAGCCCCACATCTCCATCCTTGAAGGTCCTAATCACACTTCCATGAAGTACCTATTGGCCTTTGATGGAATATAGTTTGGGAACTGTCGGTTTGATGTGAGATGACTGAATTTGTTAAACTAATGTTTCTGGGGTTGGTGTTGTAGCATAACTGGTCAAGCCACTGCCTGCAGTGCCTGAAGCCCATATGGGCACTGGTTTGAGTCCAGGATGCTCCAATTTCGGTCCAACTCCCTGATAAGTTTCTGGGAAAGCAGCGAAATATGGCCAAAGTCCTTGGGCCTCTGCTCCCACATGGCAGACCTGGATGAAGCTCCTGGCTCCTGGCTTGAGCCTGGTGAAGTCCCGACCATTGCAGCCATTTGGGAAGTGGATCAGTAGATGATGGAAGATCTTTCTCTCTATCTTATACTCTGTAACTCTGCCTTTCAAATAAATAAAAAAATCTTTAAAAAAAGTTTTCAAAGTTATGTATCATATATTGAAAGTTGTTACTCAGCTACATAGTAAATAAATATAGAAAATCAATTAAACAATTTTCTCTTACTGCAGAAATTCTTAGAAATTTTAACATGTTAAATGTATTTGATATTAATATGTCAATAATACAATAAAATCCCTAAGAGCATACTACAATACATGTCACAACCCTAAATAATTTATTACTGATTGTTTTTCACCATTTAAAGTATGCCTATGTCATGAAAATATAGTTTTAAAAAACTTGTACTGGATCACTCGCTCTTACAGTATAGTTCCCTGACCGGGAGGATCAGCATCACCTGGGAACTTGTCATAAATGTAAATCCTTAGTCCCTACCCCAGATCCAGTGAGTTAGAAATTCTGGGAGTGGGGAACAGAAAGTTATGAATTGGCAAGTGCTCCAGGCCTTTCTGATAAATATTATAATTGAGAATCACTATATTATAGATGTGTTAGATTGATGCAGTAACCGCTACCAATGCTCATATTTTTAACTGTACTCAAATTAGAAATGACATTTAAAAATAGATAAAAGATGAAAAATCTGCTATTATGGGTTAAATTGTATCTCTCCAAAATCCCTATTTTGATATTCTTATCTTCAGTATCTTATAATGTGATTGCATCTGGAGATGAAGACTTAAAGAGATAGCAAAATAAAAGGAGGTCTTAGGAGTGAGCCTTAGTGCAGTGCATCCAGTGGCCTTATAAGAAAAGGTGATTAGGACAGTATGAGGAGGGCCATGTGAGCATGCAGAAAAAAGGTGGACAAGGAGACAGGCTTTAGGAAAAAGAAAGACAGAAAAAAAAAAAAAAAAAACCACTTGGATACACCTTGTCGTGGACTTGGAGTATCTAGAACTGTGAAAAACAAATTCATTTTTAAACCACACAGTCTGTGGTACTTGTTATGGCATCGTTAGCAAACTAGTGCAGGTGTACCTGGAAATCCTTGAAAGCTTCGATTTAGAGTCAGATCTATTCAAGAGGGTCCCTTCCGACTACACAGTACAATGTTTGCTGTGGATCTATTCTGCTCATCTGTGAAAAGCTCACAAATAAGTATTTTGGAGAGAATTGTACAAAACGTCATATCATTGTTAAATTAAATCCTGAGCTGCAAGAATCTCCAGAAAGTTTACAGCAGAATCAATAGCTCTTGGGTCATTTTTGCAGTTAGCTTTCACATCTTTCCTTTAACTTTATCTAAGTTTAGGAAAAAAGCCAAATTTCTTCCCACTTCATCCTTTTGGTTTGAAGTATTTGTGTCTCCAAACAGCAATGACAGCATTGATATTTTGTCAGAAAATGAAGATTTCATTGAAAAACATCTAATTCATTTTTTAAAAAAATTGTAGATTATTAGTACAAAATGTCTTAAATGGAAATATTAATACTGTGTTGGCTATTTTGGTCTGATTTAAAAATATTTATCCAAACACCATTCGTAGGTTTAATACTGCTATAGGTTTGAATGATGTCTATGTATTGAGTGAATCAGGCCTTGGGTGGATAGAGTTAATGCTTTGTATATCGCTGCTTGTTGCGAGACTTCCTCTGACATATATCTCATAATGGTTCCTGTTGATTGATCTAATTATATACACATGGTTTTATTGGAGCTTTGTGAATCTGGAGATACCCATGTTTGCTTAATGTTCTACAAGCACAATTTAAAACCCTTTAGGCTTACCAGGATTGTTTCCATAATCCTTAATTGAGAAAGTAAGCCTTGAGAATTTTGAAATACCCTGCCTAAATCAAGCTCCTGGGCTGGTGCATTTTCTCATTAAAATTTTTTTTTAAAACAAAAGAATGTTTTTTAATACATATAATCTGTTTTTTCACTTGAGTGTCATTTTATAATTGAATGAAATCCATTTATTTCTAGGAGTATGCATATAAATGCCTGTGCTTTATAAAGGTCCTTGATTTTCAAATTTGAGGAATGAAGATTTTGCAAAAGAATATGTAAAATAAAATTACATCACAGTAAGTAGTGAATAGCATATAAAAAGCAATATATGAAGACAGATGAGCTGAATTCTGTTAATTTAAAAGCAACGTCACTGAATATTCACATAAAAGATATGAACCTGTGAATCTCATGTTTTTAAGTTGGTCTTCATAATAAATTAAGGATATTATCCTGATGCTTAAAACATGCAATTGTGCCCACAATCTGAAATTCATCCTTTCTCTCAGTAGATTTAGCTATTTTCACTTCTTTAGCTCCATGTTGCTTGAAGAATAGTTCTGACAAATAAGATTCCTCTGTTTTCTGTTCACTCCAGTGTTTGGGGATTTTGAGTGTCACTTTTTAACAAAGCTTTAGCTCATCGAAAGCCCAAGACAAACCTAAAGTTTTGACACCTAACTCCACAGATCTATTGAATTTTTCTTCACTTCACCATCTTGTCATGACCAAAGTCTCCTAGAATATAAAGCAACAGAACAATGGGAGTCGATTGAATTAGGTTCCATCGGCCCCTTCCTCCCAACAACTACGAGGGAGGCCTAAGGAATTTCTGCTTTGGAGCTGAATAAGGGGCGGGGAGGCACCGCCTGATGTGGAAAGGCTAAGAAATGAGTGACCTGTTACAAAATGGACAGCTCTGCAGAGAATAATCGCGTTCTTTGAGCAGCTGGGGGATCTTACTTTGCTAGTCCTTCCTCCCCTGGGTTACAGAGAAGAGCTGTCTAGTAAACTTTGGGAACTTGAAGTGGCTCAATTAACTCCTAACGGGAGGTATGGGGTCATCCCAAGTTTAAAGATCAGTGAACACCGATGGTGGAATTATATCTTTAAAGAGTTATCGTTCAAATGGAAAGAAAGTTTGATCAATGAAATGAAAGTTAAAAGAGCTTCATGGCTCAAAAAGGGTCAAAAATCAAACATGACCTGAGAATAATTAAGTAGGACTCCCAGTCTCAATGTGTTCATTTAAGAACATCTTGTTAGAAAAACACCTTGTGACTGATTCCTGCTTTCTTATGTACAACAGCCTGCAGACATGTATGGAACCTTTATTGTTCGGCACTCTTCCTAATTAATCCTCTTAGAAACTCACGAGGGTGGGAACTCTCTTTATCTTCATTTTACAGATGGGAACACTGAGGCATCAAGAGGTTAAGTAACCTGCAGTAACTTGCTGATGGCAGAGGAAGAAGGCAGGAGCCAATCGCAAGTTCAGTGATTGCATTCTTATGTCTAAGCAAAATTGCCGAATTGTAAAATAGCTTTAAGATTTGAACATTACGAAACTGGGACACCTAATTTTCATTTTCATCAAAAACTGCACCATACCAATCCAAAAATATAAGAAATTGGCAGCCTCTGTTTCCAAGTAGAAAACAAAAAAAGATCAGTTTCCATTTGGGTCTTCATATTCTGCTTTTTCGAATAGTTCCCTTTTAACCACTTAGAATGTACGAATACAATAAAATTGCAATGAATAGGTAGTTTATGAGTATCTGTTTGTTAAAACACATTTTCTAATCTTTTTTTTTTTTCCCTTTCAAAACCTTTTTATCTGGACAATACCTTTAAATTTATTTGCTGTTTGTAATTCATTATCACTGTCTCCACCCTCCTCCCCTACAGACCCACCAATGTTTTCACATACATTGCCAGTTTTTAAATCTTTTAGTGATGTACAATTGAAGATTTGGACAGTGATTAATTTTTCCCCTTAATGTAATCTTATAGCTAAAAAGATATGGGAGACAAAACTTGAAATAGCAAATATGTAACATTGCCTTAAATCCTGATTAGTAGTAGTCTTATTAAAAACATGGTTAAGTTAACAATATGAGAATGTAGTATGCTGTAGTTAGTGAGTTTGCTTTCTTATGTGCATAATATGAGCTTGTAATGGAAGTAATGTCATATAGTATTTAACTCTGACATTTAGTGTTTGCCCTGGTACATGGTCTTCCTTTTACTTAAGTGCCATTACTTTTATGTAGTCCATTTTCATTGCATTTAGTCCCATTTTAGTAATAATGCTTGCATGATTTACCAGGCAAATGCAATCTTTGCCCTGAATGGCACAGTGCAAGAAAAAATGGAAGCTGTTAAGAGGCTGAATGGCAAAAAAGTATTATTGACCTATGCTGGCAGCCATGTGTTTCAATTATTTTCAAGAATCCATTTGTCAAATAAGTGAAGCAATGTGGGACGTCAAGTTCAAGCTGGGGTTAGTGCCTTTCCACATCTGATATGATGTATCTTCTGTAGCCATTTAATTGAATTACCCAATTTATTTTTCAAGCAACAATGCTCTACCAAGAGCCATGACATTAAACAATTAAATATGAGTTTAAAAGTCTGCATTTTGTGTAGTTCATCATTCCTTTGCAATAGAAAGCGAGCCGAAGGGCCTAAGGATTTCTGATCTGGGTACAGGAAAAGCTTAGCTTCTGAGGGAAACAATGTCCCATAAGGGAACATTTCACAAATAATCACACCACATGATTCTTATTTTTTTTAGCCAAGTGGTGATGTAAATAGAATTCAACTGAGATTAATCAATAATTCCCTGAAATGCATCGTTTTGTGAAGAAAATAGCAAACTAGGCTATGATCGCTTTACCCAATGCTCAATGAGTTTGATCAAGAATGAATTTTATTTGGAATGACACCATGTGACAATACAGAAGACAGATTCCAACAAATTAAAAATTATCAGATTTTAAAAAAAATTATGAAGGGAAAATAAAGTTAAGAGATTCTTATATTTTCAAATTACTAAAACATCTTAGGCCATTATCAGTTAAAAAGTTTTGGGAACTTTTAAAGAAAAACAAATTAAGTCACTGTAATTCATGTAAGTCAAGCAGAGGGGTAGAGGTACAGACAGAAAGAGAGAAAAGTAGAGAAAATTCAAATCCGATAAATTCTGACTTGAGATGAATTAACTGTTGTGGGAAAATATAACAATTTTAATTTCTTTTTCCTGGAATATAAATACTATGATAAGTATCAAGAGCACTTTAATTTGGGTTATTTTCTTTTGTTGATACCTTACATATATAGAGCTATGTTTTGGATCTGAGGAGAATAATTACTGTAACTCAGAGAGCAGAAGTGACTTATTTTTTTTTTCAATTAACATTCAACAATTAAATTTTAATATGGTCAGGGAATTGTTCAGATCCTTTTGTATAGGGACACTGCACCTTTAATTATCTGCCCTCTGGTGCCAAGCCTTTTCTTTGAGTGCTTCCATAAAAGCTTATTGCAGCTAGTTATTGAGCAAATTAGTACTTGAGTTTTGGTGAAAAATGTCTTTATTAGTCCTAAAACTGGAGTCACTGTGCATTCCCAGAAGGCGTGATTTTGTTTGATGAATAAATCTAGTAATTATCCTGCTGTTAGGGCTGCACCGCAAATGTCATAAGCAGATAAACAGAGGGAGGAAGCCTTCCGTAAATTCTCTAATTATCTATGTTGGACTACTTATCGCCTGCAGATGATTTATGAGCATATTGATATATCCTTAAGTATGTTCATTTGAGTTCACAGATGCAAATAATTAAGGCACTAGTCATTTACAAAGGAGGCTTCAGGTCAGGGTCATTTCATTATACAACTTCAGTCTGCTTTATACTTTCGAACAAGAGATAGGTAGAATCTACTTGACCAGGATATTTCCTTAAAGACTTTGAATTTCCTCTCCTCTTCTCCTTTTCTGCAAATATTATTCTTTTCATCCATTTTTTTTATTAAATAAGACTTTTTCAACTTCCCTATTTCATCTTTTTTTATTTCATTTTAAGAAATATTAATCATGCTGTTTCTAATATACTTAAACTTCTTGATAAAATGAACACTAAGAAATAGAAATTTAAAAAAGAAACCTAAAATCTCATTTTAAACTTTCTTAAACAGGCTCTTTGAAAGCAGATGTTTTACTTTTTTCTCTGAATATTTGACTTAAGAAAACTGATAAGATTTTAAAAAAGTTTTTATAAATTGTTTTATTCTTATTCAAAATGTATAAACTTCTCCAAGGATGATACTCTGTAGCTTAATAATGAAAGCTAATACAACAGTATATGATAGGAAAAAGAAGTTACTCTGAAATCTTGAATTTGGACATTTAACAAAATCGTTTCACAGTAGATCTCCAACACATTCAATTATAAACAGTTTAAGAATACAAATGATTATAAGATATGTATTTTGGGGTTTTGTGAGCTCTGATGCTTGGAAGAACAAATGCCAATTGAATGAGAAAGTAGACATTATAGTGTATTTTCTCAAAAATTTGGCTAAAAATTAAGCAAGCTGAAAAAAATTCCTACTTTAGATATTAGCAGATATAAAAGAGCTAAATAGAATCACATGAATTTAAGCACTACTTGAATTTTTTGTTTATGTCTAACGTACAACTCTATTTCTAACCCAATCCTCAGTAAGGGACAAATCTATTTCTGCCCAAACCCATAATTCTTGAAAAAAGTTTTTACAAAAAGTACTCTCAAGGGTATGCATTTTGCTTTTGGGGTCAATGTATTTCTCAAGGTTTGTAAAAAGCAAATTAATTTGAATTTATATCTCAATTGAAATATCTAAATATATACATGCAGATTCAACCTGGAAGTCTCCATGCAATGGCTCACACTCCAAGATTCCATTCAGTGTGCAGGGAACCCTTCAAGACCTTGATCTTCTTCTTGTTGTACATAAGCATTAGCAAGAGTATTATCAGACGAAATCCAAGGGATGGAGTCAGGGTTGGACTGGTACTAGTTCAACTCAACATTATGAATGAACAGACATTATTCAAATTAGTTTGGTTTAATCATTACATTGGGATTTAGTACAAAAAGGGATATTTCTGTTTATATATCAAGGTGGTGTTTCATGAATGTAGCGCAATAGAGAAATTTCTCCTCTAAGTCCCTTCTAGCTTTTTCACCTCCTAAAACATTCATAGGCATCTCTGACATCCTATTCTATCCCTCCCCATAGCCTGTGTGTTGAAGATCCCGCATTCATGAACTCGGAATTCAGTGCATCATGCTTGATATTCTTTCTGCTCCACCATGCACTAAAACCGTTAAGTATTGTAAACCCCATTGAAGAGAACAATGTAGTCAGCTCTTATTTCTGCTTGCCAATAAAGATGCCCCGGGTGCCAAACCACTTCCAGAAATTATCTTATCATAAATACAGAACTGCAGAAACGCATCTTATCACACAAATAGTTTATCAGGAGTAAGTCATAAAAATGAAGTCTGAGAATTAGAACCTGTAAAAATAATTGCTTTTCACATTTCTAGCAGTTGTATGCAAAACTCGACATTTCTCTAAGTAGCTCATCTTTGAAACTGCCTTCTTAGCAAATTGTTTTTGCCGATTTTCCCTAAATGAGGTGAATATGCCATTCACAATAGTTTGATGTTATCAGTCAAAACATTTATTTTTATAAATAGAATACAGATTTATAAAGTAAATACTGAAAGTTATTACTTTAACAAGCAGACTTTTTAAATCAAAATATTGTTTCAGTATATAGGAAATTATACATGTAGAAAAACTTAGAATCAAGTTAAAATAATTCATGTTTTTCAAGGAAGTCGGATGAATTAGCCACCATTGGAGAGCTAGTACAAAATTAGGGTGTCGGTCTTCTGACCCCAGTCCATATTCCCTGAAAGTGCTGTGTTTCATCTCTTCTCATTCCTTGTTTATCAGTAAACTCGCTCTCTTCTCAAACCTACTTCTATCCTAACATTTATTAAACAACTCTAGAAATTGTACAAATATTCTTAAGTGTTCTCATTTTTATTTTCTTTTATTTTACATTTAACATATGAACACTGAAACAGGTCTGGTGTCATAACAGGTAGAACCACTGCCAGTAATACCAGTATCCCCTATGGGCCAGGTTCAAGTCCTAACCAATCTAGTTCCCTACTAATGGCCTGGGAAAAGAAGTAGAAGATGGACAAAGTGCCCCTGCCATGCACATGGGAGATCTGGAAGAAACTCCTGGCCCAGCTTTGGCCATGTGGCTATCTGGGGAATGTACCAGTGGGTGGAAGGTCTCTCTTTCTCTCTCTCTCTCCTGTAACTCATTCAAATAAATAAATAAATAAGTCTTAAAAAAATGAACATTAAAGACAATAAAAGATCAATCACCATGTGTTGAGCATATTTGTTGAATGAGTTCAACATAAACACACACACAGGCACAATTTTGTTTTGATATATACACTCACTTTTCCACGACTACTCTTTAATTATCTGTACAAACTTCCATACACTGAATGTTGTCATGGCTTTTATGACATGGCTGATCTTTTGTAGTAATGAAGGGAAAAAAAAGCTGGTATTTAACAATTATTTTTTTTCTGAATGCAAGTATATTTTGTATTATACGTTTATATATAGTTTTTGTTACATGAGGTTATCTACGTGAGTGTGCATATATGTCTGTAATTGTGTATATGTATATATACATATATCCATGTAGTGATATATTTCACAAGAAAGAAATGCTCGAGCCAGGATTGTCCCCTTTGAGAAGATGAAGAAGAAAACCAGAAGTGCGTACCTGCAGTTGTTACCGGAGAAATTGCAGGGTTCTTGTCTTCGCGCGAGAAAGAATTCAGGCGTGAGACAGAGAGTAGTGGGAGGTAAAATAGCAAGGTTTATTAAGAAGGAACATCTGTAAGGACGGATGGGCACCTCTCCAGACAGGACCTGAGAGAGAGTGCCCAGTCCCTCAGACTGGGAGGGGGGGGGGCTGCATGGGTGAGTGGAGAGTACACCTGGCCAAGCCAGGCCAGGCGGGCAACTCAGCAAAGATGCAGAGAGCTGAGCGCGCAGTCCAGTTGAGGCTGGGGGTTTTAAGGAGATGGGTCTTGCTTCCCCACCTCTGCTCCTCTTGGAACAAAGGGCTTTTTGGATGTAAATAGAAAAACTTCTCTTGAAGGTCTGAAACAAAGGACTTTATGGATGCAAATGTTATCAGACCTGAGGAAGGGAGCAGGGTGTTTGAGATGCAGATACTGGGCTGCACCTGGGAGATTGTGGAAGATTTATCAGGCAGGAAGCAGGAGGGGTGAGGGCCTCCACCTGGCAGGTTATCAGGTAGAAGGGGGCAGGGCAGGCAGGATGCGAAATCTGGGCTTCCCCTGAAACATTGTTAGGATGACTTTGAGATGCAGATGCATATAGATGTCTTCTGTTTAGGCCTGTCACATACACATAAGCTCATAACTGACTTCCTACCTAACACAGTGTGCTGATACTGTGAAGCCTTAGACATTTGTGCTTGGCTTAGACATCCTGGGTAGCTGCTATGATATCATGGGAATGTGTGTGCTGAAGATTGACTATGCAGGACAATCATTACACTGTTTTGATTTCAGTCACAGAACTGCTGGTTAGTTGGGAGGTGGAGAACTGTTTTGGAGATGGCAAGAAGTCTAAAAAAGTCTTTTTGGGTTTCTGAAGTTGATTTAGGGAGTGGGTCAGTATTGTTGCATCTTCTAGAAAATTTTAATAGAAATGTTTTAATAACTATTCTTTATAAATTCCAAAAACATTCTGAATATTTTAGGTCTCTTGTTGGCTACTGTAAAAAATGAAGAGAAAAGATAGGGAAGAAATAAAATATTATTGAAAGGGCTTGCATGATCAAATAGGCTATTAATGATTATTTCAATTTCAAGCACACAAAACACATAGGCTCACACACATACTGAAACACCGTTTGTTTTAATGTTGGTGTGTGCAGCTGGGAATAGGTAGAGATGCAGGTAAGCAGCAGTCTTTCTCGCGGACATTTGATCATTGTGAACAACTTATTTTTATGACTGGTAAACGTACTTTCAAGTTAATCATAGTGAAGAAAAGGAATGTGATGCTAAAACCTAAATAACAATACGTCATGTACAAAATAGAATCAGGAGATCCTCTTGGACCTGTGATAGGAGTAGTAACTGACCTACAAGGATAAAGCACAAGGGCAGCTACCCAGTTTCCTTACTCCTGGTGCAAATGAACAAATTTCTGAGGAGCCAACTAGTTAGAACCATTGGCTTTCCTCTTTGCCATTCCGCTATTCTCCCCACAATATCAGCTTACTCCTATTAGCCACACTTCATTAAACTTCAAGGCTTATCTCAGAAGTTGCATGGCTGATAAGGGAGTATCTGGAAGTTCAAGAACACTACAGGTTACAATTTACAGTTTCTATAGTTATTTCCTTGTTGTGTCTGACAAAACTGTGGAACTGTGATGTTAGCTACAGAGCATTTTTCTGACCTATTTTGTCTCCTTCCCTGTCAGTGAAGGTTTTCCTTTTCTTTTTATATCAGTGACAACTTAACATAACCACAGGATGAGCTGTTTGTTTATTGTGTTTGCTTGAAAGTCATTGCCTTTGAATTTGTGTTTGATAATCTCAAAAACACCAAAGACAAAGGCAAAATTCTAGTGCAGCTCATTGTAGCACTGGGAAACATGCTTCTTGCTTATATCTGCACTGTGGCTGTCATGTTCTAATTTCCTACCATTTTATTGATTTAAAAATTAAATAATGTGGTTATCTTTACCTACTGAAGGGAATTAGATTGATTTGTCTGTTATTGACCATCCATCATACTTACTTCTGTTTTTAATAATTTATTTATTGTTGTAGTTATTCTCGCTTCCTCTACCAGGACTATGAAATTTAAAAGGTACCTATATTTACAAGATAGTTTGAAAAATAGATAGAACTACCAGGAGTTTTCACTGGTTTAAGTCTCTGTAGTCTTTGTATATTAACAATGTGAAAGCCATAGGTTTTTTTCTTTAAGCTTATCAGTGTTGGCAATCATGAAGATTTACTCTCAAAAATAGTTGTTTTACATCAGATGAAAAATGATCAAGAAGCAATATGTGAATTGTACAGTGGTGAGATGTGTCAAGATTATGCCATGATTTGGATCTTCTCACCTTAGGTGCTGTGGATTCTGTGGGCAATATCTGATATGTGAAGCTTTCAGCTTAACCAGAAGAAGATGGACATCCAAAGAAGACCCATTTCTATGATCCTCTAAGTGAGCTATATTGAGCAAGGAAAGAAATCCACTTATCTGCCAAAAACTACAGCTAAAAACATATTCCAGATGTGTTGTGTAGCTGATGTGTTCAGTAGGAAATCTGTGAGAAGTATCTGTGGTATCTCCTAAGACTGTCTGATATTTTGCATGAGAAAAGAAGACCTGAAATATGACTAAAATTTACAGACATTATAGGCATGTCTTTCACTCCACCAGTTTATCAAAATTGGTCTCATACTTTAATCACCTAACTTCAATTTCCTTGAGGAAGGTTGCTGAATGGGGTGTTATTTAAAGAGATTTCACAGAAACAAGGCATTTATACCAAAGGAACAGAATCTAGAATAAAAAAAAAGCCTTTGTGTATACAATCAACTGATCTTCAACATGGTGACAAGAGCACACAATAAAGCAAGGATTAAAAAATGATGTTGAGGAAAATGTACATTCAGATTAAAAATAATAAAATTAAATACTTAGACCACACACAAAATATTAACACAAAATGGATTATAGATTTAAAAGTAATACCCAAAACTGTAAAATCTCTGGAAGAAAATATAGGAGAAAAGCTTTAACACAATGATCTTGGCAATGATTTCTTGTATATGAAACTAAAAGCTCTAGGAACAAAAGCAGAAGTAGAATAGTGGACTGAATCCAACAACAACAAAAATATCTGTTGATGTCAAAGAAAATGACCAGAAGACAAAAAGGCAAACTACAGAATAGAAGTCTGAATTTGGAGACCTTATATCTTATAAAGTTAGTGTCCAAAACACTTAACAAATAACCAAATACAAAATGGACAAAGGCATTGGGGATATACAGTTCTCCAAAGAAGACATAAACAGCAAGCAAAAAGAAGAAATTATGTTTAGTATGACTAACCATCAGGGAGCTGCACATCAATATTCCAGTGAGGATGTCCACCATGAAAAATCCAGAAAGTAACCGCTCTTGGAAGGGATGTGGAGAAAGTGGAAGCCTCACGCACTGTTGATGGGAAAGCAAAATGGTGTGGCGATTTTGTAAAGCGATACAGAGTTTCTAGTTAAAACTAGAACTAGAAAATCATCCAGCAATTCCATTTCTGGCTGCTTATCCAAAACATTGAAATCTGGATGTTAAAGAACGACTTGCACTCCTAAGTTCATTTAGTATTATTCACAATAGCTCAGATATGGAAATAACCAAAATGATCATTAACAGATAAATAGATGAATGAAATGTGATGCACACTATCAACATATTAATACTCAGCCTTACAAAAAGAAAATCCTACTTTGTGTGCAAAAAGAACAAACGTGCAGGACTTTGCACTAAGTGAAGTAAGTTAGTCATACAGGGACAAATAGTGCATGAGTTCATTTATATGCAGCATCTCCAAAACTCAAACTCATAGGAACAGAGAGAGGAAACAGAACTTTTATCAAAGTGAAGACATGGAACATTTCAGATTGTAAGCACACACACAAATGTCAATAGACATTCTTGAGCTTTGATAAAAGGATACTCTAAAGTGAGGCTATTCCAGAAATGAAAATTCACACAATATTTAAAATATACCAATAATAACAAAAGTTTCATCTATTTTTTATCTTTTTAGATTTGTTTCTACTTGTTTAGAAGCATAAATAGATGAAAAGGAGATATTATTGCCTACTTTCATGATCATCAATATGTAATATGGGTCAAGAGAAATAAATGTATCACCAAACTCCATAGATCTACATAGAGGGGTAGACAAATGCATACTTTAACCCACACTTACTGGTTAGTGTAATGGTAGACATTTCCTTAAATAGTTGCCTTTCTTTCCTTTCTCTTCCACACAGTGCTATACACAAATTCCAGCATTGGTTTATACAACTCCTTCATCTAAGTTTGCAACAGTTCTTTTTAAAAAAAGGAATGAAAGCAAAAGAAAGTTTTACAAACCACGATTTATTGAACATTACCATATGATCAAATAATCACTGTTCAAAATCACCCTTTACCAGTAATGAAAATCATTGAGGGACTGGTGCTGTGGCATAGTGGCATAGTGGGTAAAGCCACCACCTTCAGTGCTTGCATCCCATATGGGCACCGGTTCTAGTCCTGGATGCTCCACTTCCAATCCAGCTCCCTGATAATGAGCTGGGAAAGCAGCGAAGATGGCCCAAGTGCTTGGGCCTCTGCACCCACATGGGAGACCCAGAAGAAGCTCCTGGCTCCTGGCTTCCCGTCTGCCCAACCCTATCTGTTGCCGCCATTTGGGAAGTGAACTAGCAGATAGAAGATATCTCTGTCTCTCCCCTTCTCTTTCTGTAACTCTAACTTTCGAAATAAATAAATAAATCTTTTTTAAAAAAGAAAATCATTGAAACATTTGTATATATTCTCTGATTTTCTTTCCCATCACCCTTCTACTATCAGACTTATACTGCTCCATTCTTCTGGGAATGCTTTCATGAAAGGTGCATAAGCACAACCTCCTACGATATACACATGCAATAGCAAACCAGTCATATTGTATTTCTACAGTTTCTCTTCCTTTTCCTCACCATTACATGAGTCCTTAACCCAGGCACACCAAACTTCTCACTACTTCCTAGATATTCTACACATTTGTAATGCTGTTGCACCTTTGTAGATGCTGTTACATGTTTGGATTGTATTCCCCCATCATTGCCACACTTTTCTATGCAATGATGAGACTCCTCAGGCTATGACAATAAGTAGACGCTGGGGATTTTGTCACTAAATGCCCCCTTCTTTGTCTTACAATATTTTTTGTCTAGTTTTGAAAAGTTGTAGCTTCCTAGTACCATGTACGACGTAATTTAATCCTCCACAACTCTAAGGCGTTTCTCACGGACTCCTGTTTCTGCTTTTTTTATGATGAGCAATTAGCACATCTTTTTTAATTTGCAAAAACTTCTTACTGCTGAGCACATAGCCTGATGCATAAAAGTTGCTCTGTGTAAGTGATCACATTAGTTAATGAATGGAAAGAAATTTGATGCCTCTGTATTATCCAGGAAGACAGTTCTGACAATTCTGATGAGCAGGGGGAAAAAACAAAGCATGAGATATTTTAGCAAAAAATGATTTATTTGAAATAAAGAACTAAGTTCTTGAGATTACAAATATGATGTCAAGTTTGATTCAAAAGTATTTTAGGAATTCCTGAGGGAAGATTAAGAAGATAGCAATCAATAAACTTTTAGGGATAGATAATTGTCATTGATTGGATTCTGTCTTTCCTTTTCTCCTCTGTCATTCAACAAATACATTGTAGTAAATACACCACATACTAAAATTCTAAAGAAAAACAATTTTCAACACTTAATAATAAGTAATTTGAAATCTAATAAAGAAAATAATTGTAAAAGCCCAAGAGTAAGGAAGTTATCAGCTGGAGTATTGCTATGGAAATGATGATGAAGATGGCACCATCCCTCACACTGACATGAAAATATCAATTGGATCTATTGTGGCATTATGTAAGAATTATTATCCAGAGCCAAGGAAAATGATACCCAAATTGGTACTGGCAGGGGGTTAAGCCACTTCCTGGAAACAGCTTCCCATATGAGCACTTGTCCAATCTACCTGCTCTGCTTCTGACCCAGCTTCCCACTAATGTGCCTGAGAAAACAGCTGAAGATGGCCCAAGTGTTTTGACCTCTTGCCACCCACGTGGGAGACCCTGATGAAGTTCCAGGCTCCTGGCTACAGCCTGGCCCAGCCCTGGCTATTGTGGTCATTAACATTACCACATTTGCTTTTATTTTCTTTTATGCTTTTAGTTACAGTTTAATACTGCACTTTGTGTTTCCAGACATATTGATATCTTATTAAAGATTGTTTTCAATCTTTCCAGAAACATCTGGAAAAGTACCTGTTCTCTTTTTGAGATTTTTTTCTAATCTGTTATATCTTTCTTCAAATTGTTTTATAAAATAAAGCAATTTAACTACATAATGGCATAGCCCATCTTAATTAATATTTGAGCTGCTTTTTAAAGCCACTATAATGGTTGTTCCTCCCAATGGTTTCTTTATAATCTCAATACTCATAATTGTATACTTTAAGTTCCTTAAAATTATATGTTAATATGTGCAATCAATCTGTATATTTGAGTTCATTCTCATTCCAAAGTTTCTTTTTGGACTAATTATGGTGTGTGTGTGTGTGTGTGTGTTTGGAGTTAATAAGCTTAGATACTAGGGGGGGAAACAGTGGAAAGATTACACCACAGATAATTAATAAAAATCAATTAGTTTGTTAATGAGTACTCTGTCGGTACCCAAGGTGGCAGGAGCCAGCTGGGGGAAGGAAATCAGGGTCCCTGAATAGGATATTTAGAATGTTTGAGTCCTGCTGAGAATTTGAGAGGAAATAACTATGAGAAGCACTACTTGGGTTAAAACTGGCTAAATTTCCTCTTGAGATTGCAATTCTTCTAGCTAATAAATCTAGTAAAAAAAGTGATTCACCTTTAGCGTATGCCATAAAGCATTTTCTGAGGCCTCAAGTACATTGCTCACTGCCCTGTATTAAAAACAAACCCATAGTTGTAAATGTCAATGACTAAGAATATTAGAGTCCTTGCATCTTTCTTATGGTGGTAGAAAGCTGGAAGCGCTCATTACCGCTTCTATGACTTTTTACATTGTATTTATATAAATGGCAAAAGTCAAACATGAGCTGACAGGGAAATACAAAATTTGTCTTCCAATGGTCCTTGGACAAAAAAGCAAAAAATTTCAATGACAGCAATTGAATTTTATAGAAAGTTTTTGAACATCCCATTTTTCCTATTGCTAATTTTATTCTTGTTAAGGTTAATCCTTCTCCATCATGTGTAATTATGGGTCATTTATAGGAACAATGCAGAAGTGCTTTGCATAGAAACAAATTAAGTTAACTCCATTTACCACATGCTGATCACTTAACACGATCCATTTCCATTTCATAAGTCTCCTTTTACGGATTGAGGAAGAAAAAGTAAATGTATTCCGGTACACTCTTACCTTTCATGTGAACTTGTAGAGCAGTCTTCTTGTAAATCCTTTGCACAAGTTTCTGATAGTTGCCTTCAACCTTGGCATGACTGCTCAACCATCTCCCTTTTGGCTACAGTCTAAAAGTTGCTTTTGGTATTGGTTAGGCTGTATAACACAATTGTTTTGTGTTCTTTGTGGTATATTGATAGTATAGGATAGGATGTATAAAATTTCTGTGGAAAATTTTGCCTAATAACTCCCTCTGAATGTGAGTTAGGCGTAACCGATCTTAATTTAACTTATTCAACTAGTTAACTTTTCATAGATAACATATTCCTTTAGTTAAGTGTACAATTTCTGGACAGTGAAATGAAAAGAGAGAGATATGGTAAGGAGAAAAAATACACTGTCTGAAGGCAAAGAAACAATTATTTAGAAAATTTTAAACTAGTTTTAGACAACCAAATGAGTTAATGCTTTTTTTCTGTTCAAATATATATTGCCACAGTTCTCTTTATAATAAGCACAATGATGTGCTTTAAAACTGCATTTGTACAATGAGCAAAAGTGGTATCTACATTCATTTAAATAAATCAGATTATGGCTTCTTTTTTAGCACTCTCTTAATATTAAGATATTTCCTCTTTTTCCTCTAGTACATTTTTAATTTCCTAGGAGGCAACAGTAATAGTCTCAGTTCCATGACCTTACATTTCTTTTAATGCACGGGATTTTTCTAATGTTCTGGCTTCTGGGTAGATGTAAAATATAACTATGCTTTCTTTCCAAATCAGTTGAAAATGAGGAATGCATCTTATATTCATGTGAGAATATAGAGGTGTTCATACACAAATGAGGAAGTCATCTGTGAATAGGCGAAGTTTTAAAGCTCGTGTATTGTTAGATTTATCATTGTCCATTTAACCTTTATGACTCCATCAAGAAATTGACTATGATTCTTCATATTCATTAACTAGTTGTGTGACTTTTTCATCAGACAAAAAGAGACAATTCTTGGAGGACATTCCTTAATTTTGGAAACAATGTGAACAAAAAGAGACAAACTGGCCTGACCTGTGCGATGAGAGGTCAGAGTTCATGAACCCATGAAGAATGGCAGGAGAGCCTTAAATTGGTTACCACAATTGAAATGACTAATTTCAGTTTTTAGCTTCCAGAATGCACTTTGTTTTGGTTTTTGGGTACTGCAGACTTTTTGTATGGATAATAGCTGATTTTACAGCTTCTCATTGAAGGTGAACAAATTGAAGTCCTAAAAACTAATTCATGGCATTAGACTTTTGATTGAACCAATGGGCTCTGATCTCAGATGCTGAAGTTTAAATTCAAACTAAGCCACTGAATACTTACTGTTTTACTTCTCTGTATCTTGGCTAGTTCATCTAAAAATAAAGGACAAAAATAGTGTCTACAGGATCCAACATTTGGTGCAGTGATTACACTTCTTGGGACATCCACAACCCACATCAGAGTTCCTGAGGTCCAGACCTGGCTCCAATTATGCTCTGTTTTCTAATAATAATGCACACTGTGGGAGGCAGTAGGTGATGGTTCAAGTGCTTTGTCCATGCCATCCACATAGAAGGCTCAGACTGAGTTCCAGGCTCCTGGCTTTGATGTGACCCAACCCTGGCTGCTGCCAGCATTTGGGGAGTGAACCAGTGGATAGGAGATTCTCTATATCTATCTCAATTCCTTTCAAATAAATAAATCTCAAAAAAAATCTATTTCATTGAGTGGTATGAGGATTAAGACATGTTGACATTCTTGAAGAATTTAATATTGCCTAGTACATATTGAGTGTTAGGTATATGTTTACTAAATAAATTCCTTAATCTTTTTTTTTTTTTTTTTGACAGGCAGAGTGGACAGTGAGAGAGACAGAGAGAAAGGTCTTCCTTTTGCCGTTGGTTCAACCTCCAATGGCTGCTGTGCTATGGCTGGTGCACAGCGCTGATCTGAAGGCAGGAGCCAGGTGCTTCTCCTGGTCTCCCATGGGGTGCAGGGCCCAAGCACTTGGGCCATTCTCCACTGCACTCCCAGGCCATAGCAGAGAGCTGGCCTGGAAGAAGGGCAACCGGGACAGAATCTGGTGCCCCGACCAGGACTAGAACCTGGTGCCAGCGCCGCTAGGCGGAGGATTAGCCTGCTGAGCCACGGCGCCGGCCTAAATTCCTTAATCTTGTTAATATACTCACAGCATAGCAATGTTTCTTTTGAAAGACTGCAATTCATAAAGAATCATTCAATCAACATCAGATGCAACAAATTATGGATCCTGTGACATTTGCCCCAAGTAATGTTGGGCACTAGAGGTTGTTTCAAAAAAGGCACAGTTTCTGCACTCAAAAGAACCACATCTGCGTGAAAAGATGGAATTGCACATGGAAGTATATGGTTAAGACATAATGTGATTGGTGTATGAAAAGGCATTGGGGAAGCTTTCAGTCTTAACTTGAATGAGGATCTAACAAAGGAGGTTCCAATCATGCTTGAAATATTACTATCAATACTACTAAAAAAAAAAAAAAGAAAAACACATCTTCATTAGTGCAAATAAGAAAACTGAATGAGACTACTGCCTCTTCAACTCTGCTCTCTTGTTTTCTCATTCAGGGACCAGGTAAGGGCAGCAGCACTCCCTGGGGGAGCATTTCCCATTCTCAGGCCAGCTGTCAAGAGCAAAAGGCTGAGCCAAACCATGGGATGGTGTTTAGTTTCTGTTCAGAAGTGGCATGTTTCACGTCTCCCACGTTCTGCTAACTGGAATAAGTTATATGGTCAAGCTCAGGATGAATGGCAGCATGTGCTCCACTCCAAGGAGTCTCTAGAGGTCATGTGGAGATACACTGGGACTATGATACCCCTGTGGCAGGCAAGGGAGTACATAACTATGAACAGTAATGGACCTTTAGGGAATTGTGTGCCCAGCATAGACCATAAGAAAACAGTGGCTAGGAAGAGAGAAAACAAGAATGGGAAGTGCTGCAGGATTCTCAAATGCCCTGAGTATCTTGTTCGAATTACCCAGGGTCAGGAATACAGTGTCAGAGACGTGGCCCCAGTGAAGAGCAGGGAAGGCCTGGACAAGGAGCAAATGGAGGCCTGGAGGTGAATCAAGACTCGAGATATCATGACAGTGAAGAGCCTACAAAATAAATTCGAGGATCCTGGAAAAGAAGGCGGAATTGACAGAGTCAGACAAGCAGTGAGGTGAAATGTATGGATTGGGAAAGAGAGAGGTAGAGTTAGGGGGATTCCTGCTTGGAGATGTGATTGAATGTGCTGAGAAATAGCATCTGTGGAGAAGAGGAATAGGATTATTCTTTAATTATTATTATTTTTTTGGACAGGCAGAGTGGACAGTGAGAGAGAGAGATAGAGAGATAGGTCTTCCTTTTCCGTTGACTCACCCCACAATGGCTGCTGCGGCCGGAGCGCTGCGCTGATCCGAAGCCAGGAGCCAGGTGCTTCCTCCTGGTCTCCCATGCAGGTGCAGGGCCCAAGCACTTGGGCTATCCTCCACTGCACTCCTGGGGCACAGCAGAGAGCTGGACTGGAAGAGAAGCAACCGGGACAGAATCTGGCGCCCCAACAGGGACTAGAACCCGGTGTGCCGGCACCGCAGGCGGAGGATTAGCCTATTGAGCTGTGATGCTGGCCTGGAATAGGATTATTCTAACAAGGTCAGATGTGTAGAAAACAAGAGAGGCTCTAGAGAATGAGACTTCTCAGCTGACTTCATAAAATGAGTAACTGTCAGTGATGAACATGTTTTCAGTAAAGGAACGATACAGAGCACACACTATGATGTAATGGCATTAGAAAGCATACCACGATTCAGAAATTTGTAGATTGTTTTGGCTACAAAATTGGCACTTATAATCAAAGAAAAAAATCAAATATTCAAGTATCTTTGAATCTTAGGGCTCAGGACTGTTTTGCTTCTTAATTTTTAATCTAAAAATATGAACAAATCATAAAGATTTGATTGAAACAAAAAGAAGGAATAAAATAATAGCCAATTGGGTATATTCAGTAGTTTAAGGGCCAACAAGAAGTCAAGTTTGATTCATGAAATGAGTTCTTCAAATGAAAAACAATTACAAGAAAGCATTATTAATTTTATAACTGTAAAAAATCTATTTCTAATTTTTAATACAATTTTTGGTTACAGATTTTAGTTTTGCCATTTAAAGAATCCTCATTGCATTAATGCTAAGAATATAGAAGTAGCAACACATAGACATTAGTGTTGATAATTAGCCCTGGATTCTGTTTTAAATTAGCCAACATGATTATGTTGGATTTAGTTGATATAACCAGAGTCAATATTAATATTATACATATCATATGCTATTCTCCACTTATGCTAACATGTGAAACAGGATAAAATGTGAAAGGAAAATATTATTATAATAGATTTTAAGAACAGAAGGGGGGCCAACGCCGCGGCTCAATAGGCTAATCCTCCACCTTGTGGCGCCGGCACACGGGGTTCTAGTCCCAGTCGGGGCGCTGGATTCTGTCCCGGTTGCCCCTCTTCCAGTCCAGCTCTCTGCTGTGCCCTGGGAGTGCAGTGGAGGATGGCCCAAGTCCTTGGGCCCTGCACCCCATGGGAGACCAGGAGAAGCACCTGGCTCCTGCCTTCAGATCAGCGCAGCACGCCGGCTGCAGCGGCCATTGGAGGTTGAACCAACGGCAAAAGGAAGACCTTTCTCTCTCTCTCTCTCTCTCACTGTCCACTCTGCCTGTCAAAAAAAAAAAAAAAAAAAAAAAAAAAAAGAAAGAAAGAAAGAAAAAAAAGAAAGAAAAAAAGAACAGAAGGGCAACTCTCTGGCTTGGACAGAAATAATCAGGTCAGTAAGGTGCTTACAGTTGAACAACAATTTGTAGTCAGATTCTTAGTTTCACATTTCAAGCAATTCAATTTGGGAAGCTATCCAATTATTATTAACTTCTCAAGGTATGATTTGAGTTTAGTTGTGAGCAGCCAAATTCATGAAATCCTTAGTAATAACTACGGTTTATTCATTCACAAAATATATATTAGACATTGACATTTGATGTTCTTTCTGTTTGCTCAAAACTACACAGGTGAAATATTTGAGTGAAGAGATACTGGAAGCTGACTATCACTAAATTCCAGCAAAATAAGATTTTAAATTGCCATCAAATGAGGTGAACTAGACATGTTACCATTCTGTAGTCTAAACATAATTTTATCTATCTATTCAGCATTGAACAACTTGGGCCCTATTCTGGATATAGTGAATTAGGTACTGTGATTTCAGAGGTAGGATCAGGTTTAATGAACTCAGACTTTGCTTCGAGACTTCTATATTAGGGTCAAAGACACTAGGAAAGCCCAAGGACCCTACGCCACGTGCCGAAGGCAAGAACATTAGCAGGTACTGCCAAAATTCATCATGAATCTCTCCAGGTCCTGGGAAAGCTGAAGTACAGCTTGTTCAAATCCATGTGAGGATACAGTAGGAATAAAATACAAGCAAGTACAGCAAAGGTAGAGTGAAAGATTTTGCTATTAGGCTAGTGCTTTGATCATAAAGATTCAAACCTATCTATCACTCCACATCTGTGAGAGTATATTAAAAGGTTAATGAAGTTTTGTACCTTTTAGGACTTATAACTAAATTGTCAGGTCAGCAAATACGAAGCATTTTTGTGCTGCAGACTATCCTCGGAAATTCTTTGAAGGAAAAATGAGATGTCTTTATAACTTATTTCTGAACATCCAGTATCTTAACTATTCTGCACAATTTTGAGGCTATTTCAAAAGAGCTATGTTGAGCTAATCCTGTTTTAAAAAATTGGGAAACTTCAAGAAAATCCCTTATGTGAGAAATGAGCACAAGGTAGCACTATGATTTATAGACAATTTATACAACTTTGAATCAAGCATTCGGCATTTTAATAATTTTAGCTTCACAGTAGTCTGTAGCATAAGGCTCACATCTTAGGACCATGCGTATATAGTGATCCTGCCATGGGTTAAATGAGCAGTGCTTGAAGTATTATTTTTTTAAAAAATTGAAAGGTTGTGGCAGTAATAAAAAGGTTGAATGGTAATGCCTCTAATTGAACAGTAAGGCCTCTTTCCTATTAAGTCACTCTTTCATCTGTCTTTTTAATTATTTCATTATCATTTTGTACTGCAGTTCACAATGAAATGACCATTTGTGTTTAAGTGAAAGCTAATTATTAGGACTGAATTATTGTGCAGTTTATTGATCCCTATGGTGGATTAAGGGCTTTAAGTTCGTCTAGACAGAATAGTTAGCAAAATGACAAAAGGAAACATATAAGACCCTTGGGAAGAATCCCTACGCTCCATAAGCAATTAATGCCTGCCAGGTAATGGAATTTAAGTTTATACTAAATCCAGCAGAGCTTTGACATTTCAACTGCCTTATAAACACATTAGTCTAATGAATTAAGACTTATGAATTGTGTTTAGATACAAGGAGGAATAGAGAGTCCTGGATATTTTTAGCCACTCATTGATTGAATGAAAAATAGATCATTTTCTCTCTGAATTTGATGAAAAATGAAATGTGTTCTTCTGAGTGTTTATCTCTGCTCTTTCTACTCTCTGTTGATGGATGTGTATTAACAATTTCATTTCCCAGAGAACACTAATCTCCCTTATGATTGTGAAAAGTATGCAGAGATAAACCAAGAAAGGGAATTATGTGTGTTTGTGTGTGTGTGTGTGTGTGTAGCACTGCTGAGTAAGAAGTCACATACCCCATGCATCTCATTCCAGTGCTGGGCACATGTAAAAGCTATCTGTTTACTACTGTGATGCTGAACCCTAATCTGAGCTAACAACATAATCCACTGCCATTGTTTACAAGGGGAAATTCTTGAGTTGGCTTGGAGGAGATGTAGCTCAATCCTTCAGTTACTTGGCTATTCCCTAAACTGCTCTGTGTTCAAAGTGTTAAGCACATTTTGATATCAGTAAAGCTTTTGGTGAAAATTTTAGGAAATAATTAAAATTGATTAAGACCTAGGTGGTGTTACCTAGTGCCAAATTTCTTTTTTTTAAAATATGTTTATTTGAAACACAGAGTAATAGGAGTAGTAAGAGAGATACATAGAAACATAATAAATAGATGATATATGATAGATGATGGACAGGTGATAAATGGATATTGATCTTCCATGCACTAGTTCACTCCACAATACCACAATAGCTAAGTCTGGGCTATGCTAAAGCCAGGAGCCAGGAACTCCATCCAGGTCTCTCATGTGGGTGGTAGGGGCCTAAGTGCTTGACTTCCTCAGTAACATGACCCAGAATCTACATGGGAAGTGGAGCAGCTGGAATTCACTGACACCCTGACATGGAATGCTGTTACCCCAAAAAGGCAGCTTAATCTACTGTGCCAAGTCCTACTGCCCAGACTCAAGTATTTTTCTTTCCTATATCCATTTCAGTCTTCCCATAAAATCCCTTTTAGTATACCAACAATGATTTTATTAAGTTTTATACAATAAAATCTAGTACATTTAAAAAGGTTTATTTTGAAGGGAGAGGCATAGGGTGAGGCAGACACACACACCCTCTTGCCCCCCTGCCCTGCAACACACGCACAGACACACCTTCCACTTGCTGGGTCACTCTCCACATGGCAGCAACAGCGAGGGCTGGGCTGGGATAAAGCCAGGAGCCAAGAAATCCATCTGAGAATTCCACATGTGTGGTAGAAGCCCAAGCACGGGCTCATCTTCCACAGCCTTTGTGGATGCATTAGCAGGACGTTAGATCAGAAGAAGAGCAATGGGACTTGAACCAGCACTGTGACATGGGATACTGGCACTGCAAGTTGTGGCTTCATCTGCAGTGCCACAACACAGGCTGCATAAATATCTGGTACATTTTATTTGTCTAAACTTCTCTGAATTGAAGTCACTTCCGTACCATGAGTGTCAAGGATTGCTCAATGAGTTACCCATACCACATAGCCAGGAGCACAGTTTCAATATTAAAGTATATTTATACAAAATACATTATAGGTGTTCCATTGCATAAGTTTGAATTAAATTGAAAGCATTCATATGCACAAGATATAATCTATTTAGCAAATTGCAAGAGCGTTTGCTTCCATTATACTTATGCACAATTTTATTGCTTTCATTTGACAGTGGCAAAGTAGCTAGTTTAATAAGCAAGCGTAAGTTTTTATAGCAATGGTTATGGACTTTTATGGTATTTAAAATAGATTAATCAGTGAAGTATGATAAAGTTGAAGGATTAAACAGACAGTGTGCACTTAAATATAAAACACTAATGGAGAATCTTGCACGAGGCAATATTTGTTATTATGAAAATATAATAAAAGGATAATTGGTGGGTTCTCTTTCTAGGAAAAAGATCAGTTTACTCAGCAAAGGAAGTCAAATTAATGCCTCGGGAAATAGGGCGCCCTTATTATATGTTGACATGGCGCTACCTACGTGATAGTCACTTGATTTTTAAAAGTGAAAATAGCACGTATGCCTTATATTACACTGATCTATGATTGAATCCAAAGCAGAAAAGAATTCCAGTATTTCCCTAATTTTATAATTTGATTACTGCATACACAGCCTTGGCCATGCGTATTCAGAGACTGACATAATACATTTGCACAGTCAGAAGACCTTGTTTTCTTTTTTGAAGAACAAATTTTCTCTCCTTTAGTAAATAAAAGAATACAATATTTTTTCAGAAATATAATTAGATTAGATGCCAAAAACATTTTGGTGGGGTTAGAACTAAAAGTTCCAGAGAATAATATTAATGCACTTAACAAAAATAATTGAGACTGTGCTGTGATGCAGGGGTTTAAGCGGCCTGTGACAGGGCATCCTATTTCAGAGATAGTTCAAGTCCCAGCTGCTCTGCTGTCAAGCCAGCTCTCTGCTAATGCTCCTTGGACAGGAGTAGAAGATGGCCCAAGTACCTGGGCGCCTGCTACCCATATGGGAGACTTGAAATAAATTCTAGGCTCCTGCCATTTGCTTGCCCAGCCTGGGCTGCTGTGTCCATTTGGGAAGTGAACCAGCAAATGAAAGAGTCATCTTTCTATCTTTTTCTCATTCTCTGTTACTTTTCCTTTAAAATAAATAAAAGAAACATTAAAAAATAGCAAGACACTCTTAAAGATAATTTTTGAAAATCATATCTTTGACAAGTGAGTATGTTTCAAAGTCAAATAAGTTATGTATTCTTAAGAACATTAATGCTTCTATTAGTTACCTATGAATGCACAAAAATTATCCCAGAATTTGGCAACCAAAAATAGTACATATTTATTATTTCACAATTTCTATGAGTCAGCCTGACTGAATTCCACTGGCTTGAGAATTCTCCCGACGTTTCATTCAAGCTGTCAATAAGGATTAGGATCTCATCTGTAGCCTTGGGTTGGGAGTTCAATATCAAACACATTCGTGTGGCTGTTAGCTGGGTCCAGTTTTTTTCTGGCTGTTTACCAAAAGACTCACTTAGTTCCTTGACACATGAGGGTCTTCATAAGTCAACTCACAGCATGGCATCTGGCTTCTCTCAGAGAAAGAAAGCAATGCAGATTGCAAAATGGAGCCTGAAGTCTTTTTATAACCCAATATCAGAAGTGATGTCTCATTAAGCCTGATGTATCCTTTGCTGGTGTGTGTGTGGGGGTGAATCAGTAAATCCTGACACCCTCAGTGGAGAGATTTACAAGGTTTATGCACAACTAGAGGTAAAGATCATTGCAGAGGTTGCTTTCCAGTGAGCTTATGGCCGGGTGAAAGATAGATAGCCAGCCATTATGGTAGAGTAGTTGGGTCACAAAAAGTGTACATGGAGTGTACCCAAGAGAGGAAGAGCCCAATCAACTGAGTGTTTCTGGTACATTTTCCGTAGGAAGAATGGTGAAAAGAAGCATGGAGGAGCCAGAAACACATTGGGTAGTTATACAGAGAAAGCAGCACTGGTGGAGAGAGGCTCACAAACAAGGTTGAGAGGATTGAAAGTGGACTACAGACAGATTTTTAGATTTGGGATTGAGTCTGTCACACTACGAAGGATTATCATTTATAGAAGGTGGCATCCAAGAACCTTATAACTCAAACTTAGGATTCAAACATTTCCTTAAAATGTGGGAAATCCTGAGAACTTTGTATTTTGAAAGACCATTCTGGCAATGGTGGAAAGAACAGATTTTTTTATTTTTTGACAGGCAGAGTGGACAGTGGGAGAGAGAGACAGGGAGAAAGGTCTTCCTTTACCATTGGCTCATCCCCCAGTGGCCGCTGCGGCTGGCGCGCTGTGGCCGGTGCACCGTGTTGATCTGAAGCCAGGAACCAGGTGTTTCTCCTGGTCTCCCATGCGGGTGCAGGACCCAAGCACTTGAGCCATCCTCCACTGCACTCCCAGGCCATAGCAGAGAGCTGGACTGGAAGAGGGGCAACTGGGACAGAATCCGGTGCCCCGACCGGGACTAGAACCCAGTGTGCCAATGCCGCAGGCAGAGGATTAGCCTATTGAGCTGCGGCACCGGCTAACAGAATTTTTTTAAAAGATTTATTTATTTATTTAAGAGGCAGTGCTACAGAGAGAGGAAGAGACAGAGAGAAAGCTTTTCCATCCACTGGTTCACTCCTCAGATGGCTGCAATGGCCAGAGCTGGGCCCATCTGAAGCCAGGAGCCAGGAGCTTCTTCTGGGTCTCTCACCAGAGTGTAAGGGCCCAAGTCCTTGAGCCATCTTCCACTGCTGGGTAGGAAAGGGAGCAGCCAGGACATGATTGGTACCCAAATAGGATCCTGGTGCTGCAGGCAGAGGCGTAACCCATTACCCCAAAGCTCTGACCCCAAGAACAGATTTGAAATAAATAAAGTATTTTATGTTGTAGAAACAAGCCTCTATTAACGAGAAAGTATTGGATATTGGATAATTGGCATGGTGTACTCTCATATTAAAAATAATGTTAAAGAGTGGACATATTCTGTATTCCTTCCATACCTTCACTTTTGGAATTTTGTCCTGTAGGAAATACGATAATTTAAAACCACTTCATAATGTGGAAATATAAGTGGAAATGAATCAGGCAGATTTGAAAAGACCTTGGCCTTGGGTGTTCACAGATGCTGAATGTTGGTAACTGTGATAGGAGACCCGGGTGTACATAAAGAATACTTGGAGTTATAGAACTAAACTGCACCAACTCTTAAACTGCTTTCCAAACGCAAAAGTAAAGAAAATGACAAATTTCAAGAGAGAATTAAGTTCATCGTAAACTCAGGGCTCTGTCACTATCTCTTTATCTTCCAAGGCCTGACTTTGATTTAACAGCACAGAATCATCTTACAGTTTTTTTTTTTTTTAATTTTTCACTGAATTCACAAAAGTCTTTAATCACAAAAGAGATTAAAAACTTGTTAAAAATCAGAAGTGTAGTAGTAAACATTTAGGTCTTTATTTCTTTTTCTTCTCCAGGAAAAGCTGAAATTTTCTAAATATTTAATCAAATACTGAGCACAAGTGATTGCCTGTTCTACAGTATTGTATAAAAATGAAAAAGCGTATTATAGTGGCTAATCTACAAGAGTTAGATTCATGAGTTTGAATTCTCATTTCTTTGATTAAGAACTAGGATGTTTTGAAAAACAACAGCTCTTTTACGTCTCTGTGATGTCACTAATAAATACAAATACCAATAAATATTAGTACACAAGGAACTTGTGACAGTTAACACAATGCCTAAGTCATCTGCTCTACCACTGAGCTACATCCCCTGATGCCACATGCCTAATTTATAAAGAGCACTTAATACTTCTTGGCTATTCATATAGAACTAAATTGTCTTTCAAATAATTTGCTGTTAAGTGGTTTTTGTTTTCTGCATTTTTAGTGCTTTGTACTTATTAAATAATTAACACAAAATTTAGGATAATACATTTTGAAAAAACATGTATATGAGAAACTATACTGTATTTAAAATAAAATTAATTCGATATTTTGATAATCAAAGCACATTATTGCCATTCATAGTATCCGTCTGATGATCCATTCATTTTTCTAATCAATTTTCATTGGGTGCCTGCTATCTGCTGGATCTCTGGACAAAGCATGAGGGCTACGATGCTGAGTAAAACCAGACATGATGCCACCCTCTTGGAGATTATGATTTATCAGGAAATAAAAATGCTAATCAAACAGTCACACAAAGAAATGCAGAATTGAAACTATAATAGGCCAGTTATAGAATTTACTGTGTGCAGATTAAGAATACAATATTATATGCTGAGGCTAATAAGTAGCAAAATACCTACAGTTTTATTGATAGTATTAATGATTTGATAAATATTTGTCTTTATTTGAACATAGAGTAAGTAGAAAACTGCATTAGACATTAGCATAGTGACAAGCAAATAATCAGAAGTCAATAAATCTTGATATTTATCATACCTATCAAACTATCCATATTACCAAGCAACTATCTGAAACTATACGCAAATTTACTAGCATCACTTAAAAAGGAATTATCATTTGTACTTTATTCAAATGTTAATTTCAATAAGCAACCAAGTATAATTCAGAGTTTTTGCTACTATTATTATTATATACTCTAAATAATAACATTCAAAGAGCTTTTATATATAATTGAAACAGAGATTATTTTCAATTTTGACAGATTTACTTTACTGATAATTGATATAAAGCTTAAAATGTTTAAGTGATTTTGAATATCAGCTTTGCAGACCCTTACATTTTCCTTAATTCAAATGCTCATCCAATTCTTGATTTCTTTCTGTTTTATGTTTTGCAGACAGCTTCACCACAGTTTGAAATTCACATAACATATATCCACATTATCATTAATATTTTTAAGTTCAGTTAACTCAACTTTTGTTAAACACTAGTTCTGTTCACAAAATTGCTTTTAAACGTTTTGAACTGTATGATATAATGTTAAAAGTCTGGTTAATTTTATGGAACACCATAACTTTGTAATAAATAGAACATACAAGTATTGAAGTATCTGGATGACGCCTTTAGTTAATAATATTGGTACCAAAATTTTTTGAAAGACATTTTGCTGTATCAATTTACTAATATCTTACATTGTATCCAAACATATGCACATTTGCTAATGAACAAAGAGATTAATAAAATGAGTATGACTTTTACTATAATTACTAATTAATTACTTACCAGCCCTAAAGAAATTACATTTTCCCCTTAAAATAATAGAAAACACTATAAATAGACTATGTAAATTAGTGGCAAGGCATTAATTGTCTGTTAGGAAAGATAATATTGAAGAAGTGAACAGGTAATCAAATCTAAGAGAAACTTATACTATGATATGTTGTGGATTTACCAGAAAAAAATAAAGAATATTTTCTATGATATGTTTATATTTTGTAAAAAAATAGGACTTGATAAATATTTGCATCTTAGGAAATCAAGAAAATACTACTAGAAGACATATTGACACTAGAATGATTATATTTGCATTGTGACAGATCTGAAGATTCAGAATCCTAGCCATATGTAAAACTGGGGAAAAAATTAAATGTTTAAAAATAGTTAGGCCACTTCAGACTAACACTATATATAGGAATTGTGCTAAGGAGTCTCCAGTAGTCTGTTCTTCATTAAAATGAACAAGCAAATCCTTCTAATCTTTTTTTTCTTTTCAAAGATCTATTATTATTTATTTGAAAGGCAGAAAGAGAGGGAGCGAGAGAGAGACAAATGGTCTCAACAGGGCTGGACTAAGTCAAAGCCAGTAGTTGGGAACTCCATCCAGGTTTCCACATGGGTAGCAGGGACCCAACAACTTGGGTTACCCTTCACTACTTTCCCGGTGCATTTAGCAGGGAGCTGAATCTGAAGAGAGCAGCGGAGCCTCCTAAGAGCACTCTAATACAGCATGCCTGCATTGCAGGTTGGTCACCATCCCTGCTGCACCACAACACTGCCCTTTCCCCAAATTTGTTTTGCATTGCTCCTTTTCATTCCCTGAATTTCACGAGAGGTGCTTCCACATATCCCTTGTTTTTTTATTTTTAAAAAAACTGCCTTTATTGCAAATTTAAAAGTTTCAGAAAGCTCCTTTGCCCTCCACCCAAAGAATGACAGATTGACAATTATTGTCAATAATGGTATACAGTAGCACAAATTCATTTTAAAAGAACATTTAAAAGATGGTATCCTCAGACATTAGTCCAATTTCTAAGAAATAGTGCAATCCTTAGATAGAGTTCCAATATTATTAACGTTGCCTTAACTACCAGGATTTATAGCTTAGTTCCTCCACTTAATTCCAAGGAAAAGTTACAACCCCTCCAAGGGAAACACTGTTCCCAAATGATGGCCCTGGATGAGTCCCAAACTTTTCTACTTAACATGTTGAATTTTTCTTTTCCATTGGCCCTCGAGATGTTTCTCCAGATGCTCTTCCATTATTTTCTACTTATTTTGATGTGAAGGTAAATGAAATCTTTCTTTGGATAGATCATGATATTGGGATGTGACCTCTGGTATTTAGAAATGCTGGTTCATAGGAAACTTATTCTCAGTAAGAATACCCCATAGGTGGCCGGCGCCGCGGCTCAATAGGCTAATCCTCTGCCTGTGTTCTAGTCCTTGTCGGGGCGCCAGATTCTGTCCCGGTTGCCCCTCTTCCAGGCCAGCTCTCTGCTATGGCCTGGGAGTGCAGCGGAGGATGGCCCAAGTGCTTGGGCCCTGCACCCGCATGGGAGAACAGGAGAAGCACCTGGCTCCTGGCTTCGGATCAGCATGGTGCGCCGGCCGCAGCGGCCATTGGAGGGTGAACCAATGGCAAAGGAAGACCTTTCTCTCTCTCTCTCTTTCTCTCACTGTCCATTCTGCCTGTCCAAAAAATATTAAAAAAAAAATTTAAAAAAAGAATACCCCATAGACATTTGCATTTCCTGATGCCATATGAACTCAAAATAAGTAGGCAACACTCTGCTTAAAGGGCAGCCAGTTCCAAGATAGAGCTCATAAGGCTGTGGTTGCAGTTTATCTACAAAAGGTGCCCTTCTAATTTTGACCAGAATTGGAGCCAGAATTCAGTGCAGGCTACAAACAAGTCTTCTAAACCGTGAACAGACACAAGAACAGGAGGAGCCCTCCTAGCACATCAAAGATCTTCATGGCTTCCAGATCTTGAGACAAAGTGTCACAGAAGCAGGAAATCTTGATTCTTGATAATGTTGGTGTTAGTTTTCATCATTCCAATGATATACCTTAGTCAGGTTTCTTTTGAAGAAGAGATTTATTTAGCTGAACCGTTGGAGACTTAAGGACATGGTGCTGGCATTGGCTCAGTTCCGGGCAGACTACATGGTGGATGGTCAATGGTGGAGCCCAAGTGGGAAAATGTGACAACAGGATCATAGAAAGTGGATTGGGTCTGATGCACTCCTTGTGTAACATTCCCTTCATGAGAAGTTCCAAGTGGTCTCAAATGAACTACCCCAAAGATCTAAGGACCTCACACGAGGTCCTATCTTTAGATTTATTTTATATTGCTTATTTGAAAATTAGAGTTAGAGAGTGAGAGCAAAGGAGACAAAGAAAGAGCGAGCAATCGAGAGAATGAGAGAGAGAGAGAGAGAGAGAGAGAGAGAGAGAAATTCACTCTCCAAATGGCCGCAATGGCCAGAGCTGAGTGGATCCGAAGAGAGAGAGAAAGAGATATCTTCCATCTGCTGGTTCACTCTTGGCTGCAATGGCCAGAGCTGAGCTGGTCTGAAGCCAGGAACCAAGAGCTTCTTCTGAGTCTGCCATGTGGGTACAGGTGCCCAAGCACTTGGACCATCTCCTGCTGCTCTCCCAGGTGCATTAGCAGGGAGCTCAATTGGAAGTGTAAAAGCTGGGACTTGAACCAGTGTCCACATGGGGTGCTAGCACAGCAGGCTGAGGCTTTATCTACTAAGGCACAGGGCTGTGCCTCTTCCAACCCTGGCTAATTTTTAAAAATTAATTAATTTAAATGAGATGAAGAAATAGAAACAGACAGTAATCTCCCTTCTGCTGGTTAACTTCCTCATTACTCCCAATTCCTGGGGCTGAGCTGGACTGAAGCCAGGACCCAGGTATTCAGTCCAGTTCCCCCACATTGGTGGCAGGTACCTACCTATTAGAGCTGGCATCTGTTGCCTCCCAGGGTACATGTTACAGGAAGCTGGAATTGGGAGTGGAGCTAGGTCTTGAATGTAGGTTTCCCAGTATGGGGTGTGGGCATGCCAAGGGGTGTCTTTATCATTGCAACAAATGCTTGCCCATTTCTTGGGTAATTCCAGGAAGAAATACTTTTTTTTTTAAGATTTTATTTATTTGACAGGTAGAGTTACAGACAGTGAGAGAGAGACAGACAGAGAGAAAGGTATTCCTTCTATTGGTTTACTCCCCAGATGACCACGATGGCCAGAGCTGTGCCAAGCCGAAGCCAGGAACCAGGTGATTCTTCCCAGTCTCCCATGCGGGTTCAGGGGTCCAAGCACTTGGGCCATCTTCCACTGCCTTCCCAGGCCACAGCAGAGAGCTGGACTGGAAGAGGAGAGCTGGGACCAGAACCAGCACCCATATGAGATGCCGGCGCCATATGCGGAGGATTAACCTAGTGTGCCATGGTGCCGGCCCCCAGAAATACATTGTTAATAGCAGAATTATTAACAATTTTCAATAAAAAGCATATTCAAAGAGTTTCCTTCATTTGATTACACCTGAATTAAACTTATTGAAAATTTGTGCCCCAGATGACAATGACTGGATGGTAGATGAAAAGTATGACATTTAAAAAATGACACATTCGAAGCTTGAACAAAGTAGAATGGGCAAAGGTTTTGAGGTAAACTTCAGATCGTACCAGACATAGACAGTTCAGCTAATTAATCATTGTTAGCTGGGATGGATTCTGCAAAGGCTCTAATGAACCTATAAATTGAGATTCAACAAAAACTGTGTAGAATGGGATTTTGGCAACTTGAGTAGGTAGGAACAGAGGGATAAAAGCCCATAGGAAAGAGGGAAGGGAGCATGAATGCACACAAAAATATTCACAATTGATCAATCAAGGCTGAAGAGACAACAAAATCAGCCAAGGGGTTTGTTGGTTCTGTTCTGTTCTCATGTTAAGTTCTTCTTTGATGCTTAAATCTCACTGCAAATAGAAAATGTCCTGCGGTATGGAAAATTCTAAAGTGTTTAGTATTGAAAGCAGTATACATTTGGTAGCAAAGGCTGACAGAATATTTATTTTAAAAGCATGCATATCAAGAAAGATAACCACCATAATCCAACTGTTTAATAACACACTGACTTCAAATTTATCTGCACATTAACCCTACTGGACATGAGTCCTTTAATCATTGCTCTGGGAGTATACCAGGTTATCAATGATCAGTGTAAGGGTTAGTACCAGGTATGCTGCTTCTGCTGCTGAGGAGAGCACTTCCTAATATGGGGATTATACACAAAACAAGAAACACGCATCTGGGCAAATGCTTCCAAACTCTTGCAACATGAATTGACAAACTTCTTTATTTTGGATGTCTTAAATCCAAGAGGAAAGTTCAGTTTCCCACTAAGAGCTTTACATATGTAGTGAGTCAGATTGTGCAAAGAAGTTGAGTGATAGGAAAAATGGGTTTTGAGACTATTACAGAGTTGCATGTTATTTCTATGGCAAAATATCAGTGTACAGCAAGTGTCAAAGGATAATGTAAGGTGTGGGCTTTTTCTTTTAACAATTAATTACCTAGGGTTAAGTATTCTGTGTAATAATTTAGCCACCTTGGATAGTACTGTTATTTTTCAATGCATGAGTAGCAATGTAGCACTAGAGTGTTGTTTTATCAATGTATTCCAAAATTAACCATTTATTTAAATTTATATAATATGCTTTTAGCTATTACTGTTTTGGGTCTTTACTCACAATTTTTAAGTTACAAACAGAACACACTTATGTTTTAAAAATAGAAACAAAAACTAAGCAAAGAAAATATGAGTGACTTATGATCTAGAAATAATCACTACGAATACTTTAAAGCCAGGCTACTCTGTTCTGTTATTTTTCTATATTATTTTTAATTAAACAAATTGATCCAGACTTTACTAATTTCTTTTTTCACATAGAAATCTTTTATTTATGGTATACAAACTTCATGTATTTCATATATAGAAATTTAGAACATGCTGGTTCTTCCCACCTTACTCCCCTTCCCGCCTGCACTCCCAACTTTATTCCTCTTCCCTCTTCTATTCTCATTCTTATTGCTCCAATTTCCTTTACAAATTGTGATTTCCTTCTTTTATTCATGATTTGACTGACTTCTGAAAAATAAATTATATTGGTTGTTTCTTTTATCTAAAAAATTGCTGATCAGATATAATTTTTATAAAAATATTGGTTGTTTCTTTTATCTAAAAAATTGCTGATCAGATATAATTTTTTATAAAAATATTTGAAAAAAAGAGTATATTTGAAAAAAAGAGTGAGAGAAAGAATTTCAATCCAATGGTTGATTCCCCAGATGTCCCCAACAGCCAAGTCTGTGTCAGGCAGAGCCTGGAGACCAGAACTCCATCTGGGTCTCCCACGTGCATGGCAGGGTCCCAATTACTTGGACCATCTTCCACTGTCCTCCCAGGCCATTAGCAAGAAGCTGGATGGGAAGCAGAACATCTCGGGCAGTTGAAACGAAAAAGAACTACACATTAAGAGTAGATTGATGTTGCGATAATATATTAGCTGTAAGTCTATGCTAATAAACTATAACTTTTTTGAAGAAATGGAAAAATATAAACTATGAAAATGGAAAAATATAAACTATGAAAAATGAAACAGAAAAACTAAGGCTTAGAACAACAAATACTCCTCACAGTTATTGATATTAGTGAAGATTTAATAAAAAAGTATAGGCAGAACAATGGCCTATATCCACGTGTGTGTGTGTGTGTTTTCCTCTCTGTCTCTTTGTCTCTCCCCTCTCTGTCACTATGCTTTTCACATCAATAAATCTTTTTAAAAATTTATTTAACTGACTCGTGGGCAATCTTTCTTATTATTTCTTTGTCCATGATTTTATATGGATATTTGTAAACAGCATACAGCATATAACTACCTATTATTCTTTCATCAGATCTGACTGAAATGTTATTTGACTCAATTTCATTTATTCTCACAGCTAGAAGGTTTGAATTTCTGTTATTATCCTTGTCCATATTTTTATTATGATTCTTTTTTTTTTTTTTTGACAGGCAGAGTGGACAGTGAGAGAGAGACAGAGAGAAAGGTCTTCCTTTTGCCATTGGTTCACCCTCCAATGGCCGCCGTGGTAGGCGCGCTGCGGCCGGCGCACCACGCTGATCCGATGGCAGGAGCCAGGTGTTTCTCCTGGTCTCCCATGGGGTGCAGGGCCCAAGGACTTGGGCCATCCTCCACTGCACTCCCTGGCCACAGCAGAGAGCTGGCCTGGAAGAGGGGCAACCGGGACAGGATCGGTACCCCGACCGGGACTAGAACCCGGTGTGCCGACGCCACAAGGGGGAGGATTAGCCTAGTGAACTGCGGCGCCGGCCTTTATTATGATTCTTTACTAAAAGAATAAATATGAAGCATTTCAAAAAGATCATGAAAAGTACATATTATGAGAAAAGTATTCAAGGATTTCAGAATTATTTTGCAATAAAACAGAATAATCTATATATAAAATAAATTAAGTTTTCAAATATATTTACTAGAGTAAGACATAGATTAATTTCTTTATAAGCTGAGAACATGAAAAACATTTCTAGTAATTTCCAACACAATTCAGAAATCCTTATGGAGAGGACTAATGCATTCAAGTACATTTAAAAAGATGCCTGTGTATATGGAGTATGGGAAATTAGAAGGGTGAGGAGGAGGCATTCCATGAGCAAAATAATGAACAAGTGGAAAATATTCCCACCTTTTAACATAAACAAGGAGGTATCTACAAGTTACTAAAGCATTCATAAAAATAGAGAGAACTAAAGACTAACAGGTAAAAGGAAATAAATGGGATAATAAATTTGAAGACACACTAAGTATCACACAAGGATCAATGTAAACCAATATTACACAGAATTACCACATTAAAATATTAATTTATTTGAAAAGTAGAGCAACAGAGAGAAAAAGGGAAAAAAATGAGAAAGGGAGGTATCTTCCATCTGCTGGTTCACTTCCCAATGGCTGCAATGGCTGGGGCTGGATCTGACTGAAGCCAGGAATCCAGAACTCCATCCACGTCTCTGACACGGGTAGCAGGGACCCAAATACTTGGGCCGTCATCCTCTGTTGTATTTCTGTGCCTACTAGTAGGGATCTGGATCTAGAGCAGAAAAGACTTCAGCAGAACTAATGTTTGGGTACGGTTGCCGGTTGCACAACCAGTTTTTTAATCCACTATTCTGCAATGCTTATCATGGGAATATCTTTTGTTAAATTGGCAGAACTCCAAAAGGTTGACTACACATTCAGTTGTCAAAGCTTTGGCAAAATAGTTATTCTCATATATTGGTGATAAGCCTGAGAAATTACATAAATCTACTAGATGATTCTTTGGCACTATCCAAGAAAAATTAGATTTATAATTAAAATTTTTCCTTTGACACAGGAATTCCACCCCTTCAAAACTACTCTCAAGACAAACCTCTATAAATATGAAAAAATATATGCAAAAAATTTCACAAATTGGCTTATTTTTGCATACCAACTAAATGCCCACCGATAGCAGCTGATGGAGTGAAGTATTAAAGAGACTTAAGAGTTGCAGTTTCCTCTGTACTAATGTGAATTGGTTATCAGATAATTTTTATTTCCTAAGGATATTGAATATTAGCCTATATAAAATTTTATTTTTTTGGTTAGAAATAAGGAGAAGACTTATTCATGCGCTACCTACCTGAAAGAGTACACAAGAGAATTTTAAGGCATGACAAATATGGTACAATGTTCTTGATCAATCTATGTGAGATGAATTTGGATATATATTCTACTAATTATTTTCTGTTTCTATGATTTAGCACTTTCATAATTGCAAATTCGAGAAGACAAATCTGCTAAGGATGGTATTTGGTTATTCTAAATTCAAAATAGCAAATTTAGCATTTATTTATCATCTTTCCTGATTTTCCCAATCATACAGCAATGTTATGACTATTACTTTATTGATTTTGGGATTAATACTTATGTATACACTTTAATTTTTATTTTATTGGTACAAATTATAATTAAGCATAATTTGGCTTACAAGTTTCAATAATCTCATAAAAATTCTTTATACAATAGCTTTTAGAGCTTTTTTGAGCATTTAGATTATTTTTCTCATAATTTCTCATATTATTGTGATATTATTAAAAAAGGACAGATTTGATGTATTTCCTAGATACAATTCCAAGAATATAATGATGCTTCCCTCTTTCTCTTTCTCTTTCTTGCTCTTTCTTTCTCTTTCTCTCTCTCTCTCTTTCTCTTTCTCTTTCTCTCTTTCTCTTTTCCTTTCTATCTCTTTCCATTTTTGAGATAACATTTTAATTTACATTACAGTCAAAGGCTTAATACTCCACTAAATAACTTGTTTAACAAGTAAAAACTGGAAACATCATAGTTCAGTGGTACTGTAGGCATTAGATTTCAATATTTGTTGGAAATGTATCTTTAGAGATCTTGTATATCTTGCTTAAGTTTGGGTTTTCACATGAGCAAATTAAATGTTAACTTTGCTATGATTGGAAATTTTTAAGTACTTTTTACAAGTGCCGTTCATTGTATTTGGAAGTTGAGTTTTTGTCAGAGAAGCATTGGATTGGTTGATTATTTCCTTTTTACAAGTTCACTTTTTTATAAAAATATTTTATTTATTTGAAAGATAGAGTGATGGAAAGATAGCGAGATATGCTGAGAAAAAGAGATTTTGGGTACTAGTTCACTTCCCAAATGCCCCCAAAATAGCTAGGGATGGGCCATGCTGAGGCTTGAAACCAAAAACTTGCTCCAGGTATTCCACATGGATGGCAGAGAGCCAAGTGTGGTAACCATCAGGACGTGGAGTAGCCTGAACTAGAACTGGCATTCTGGTATGGGATGAAAGCCACAGGTAGCTGTAAATGGCTGCTTTCCCCACTGTGCCAGAACACCTGCCCCTCACTTGTTTTATTTGTGTTTTCTTTCCCCTCTTGGATGCTTTGGTCTACATTTTCCTCTTCTAATACTTTGGATTTTAATTTGTGTTTGTTTCATATTGCTGTAACAAAATATCAATCATGCAGTGACTTAACACGAATCTCTCTCTCTCTCTCTCTCTCTCTCTCTCTCTCTCTCTCTCTCTATCTCTATCTATCTATATCATGTCCACTTTTAAAAGTCTTGAGTGCAGAAGTTCTCCAGACATAAGCACTCATGGGCTACTGTCAAGGTGCATAGGGAGGGTTCCTTCCATCTCTGCCCCAGGGAGAGTCTGTTCATGGCCCATCCTGGCTTCAGGTAGCTGCTGAAGTGCTTTGGCTGGCAGTGCTTCCCTGGCCACATTGCCTTCTCCACATCTGTTGTCAAACACCCTTCATTTCCCTTTATCAGGATATTTATGCTCCAAATTAGAGGCCTCCAACATAATCCAAGATAATCTCCCTTAACATAATCATATCTGCAAAAATATTTTTGGTCATCATAAAATGGCTTTCACAGGTTTAAGAGATTACGATATGGACATCTTCTAGGGTCATTATCCCATCCTCCACACCCTTTAATTGATGAACTTACTTACATGAATTCAAGTGCTTTCTCTTTGTTTATAGATTTTGTTTCTGAGATTAAGAAATAATTCTGTCAACATCATTCTCTAATGTGATGCTTGCATTTCTTCTGAAAAACCAGAAATTTCTAATTTTAGATTGGGTTTCTGTTCTTTACCTTTCTATACATTATCTGTGTTTGTCATAATCCCCCTAGATCTGCATTCTGGCACATTTCTCCAATTTGTCTTCAAAACACTAACTTGATTTTCTATAATCAAATCCAATTGGGAATACCTCCAATGTGGGCTTTTATTATGGCACTCTTATGTTGCCAGCCTTCCATCTTAACTCAGTTTTCCTCCTTCAAGCTCCTTGCTTCTGCCTCATATAACTCATTTCCTCTTGTATTATTTTGAGGACAACAAGCTGCTACTTTCTAAAAAAAGTCTATCAATTTTTCTTGTGAAGGTTATTTTCAAAGTTCTTTTTCCTGTGACAATCAGGTATAACTACCTCTTCTTTATATCGATGTAGTAATTTGTAGATGTATTTTAATTTGCTTTGAATGGGCAAAGTGTTTACTCTCAGGGTGGATGCCCTGGTTCACAGCTCCAGTTACTATTTATTGGTTTGGGACATGGTAGGTGATCCTGTGAAATCTGAGCCTGAAGCACCAGCCTAAACTTGATTTGCAATTCGTGGAGTAGTTCTGTAAACTAGAATTGGATCATCTGCTGCTTCAATGCTAAGCTTCCTCTGTTCCAATATTCACTTGCTGTTGGAATTCTTCTTTGAAAATAAGAAGCTATATCCTGTCTAATTCCTTTCTTCCCCAGTGCTGCTCCTTGCCTTTTCAATTCTATACTTCTCAACATAACATTTGGATCAGCAGAGTTCTACTGAGGTGTAAGAGGGAGAGAAGCCAGTGCATGTTGCAGACACGGCTGTTCACTGTGTTCCGAATTTTTTTTTTTTTTGCATGTCCTGTTTTATTTGGGGATTTATTTTGATCCAGAATGTGGGTTGTTTTATATGTAGTACAAGAGTGTGTATGACTTACCCAGCAGAAGTCTTACCCAGATTTAGGTCCATAGCTTTTACTTTGGTTCACTCTAGGTTATTGTTGAAGCTCTGTGAGTGCTTTAACTGCCACTTGGTAGAAATAATATTACAAATATTTCTGCTAACACTACTTTAACTCTGATCATTCAAAATGTTTTTCGAAACTTCATCCTTTTGCAATAGCATATTATATTCAGAGATATTTCCTTCTCTTAAATCAGGTACAAATTTATTAGCTCTTCTGCAATAGCTAGTTTGCAAAGACATATTTGTTTGCTTCTTCCCTTTCCTCCTCCCTCCCTCCCTCTTTTCTTCCCTTTCCTCTTTTCTTCCCTCTCTTTGTCCTTCCCTTTCTTCCATCTTTATTTTTACATAAAAAGAAGTTCAATCAAGCACACTTTCAAAAAAGTATTATCACTTTTCTTTGACCACACACACTGCCTAAGTGGTAATGGTTAAATCTGCACTTGAAGATTACATTCATGCCTTTCAATGTCTAGTGAGCATTTGTCCACTGAGGCTTTGCTATGCTAAAGATTACCTATTTTTAGGCCGGCCCCGTGGCTTAACAGGCTAATCCTCCACCTTGCGGTGCCGGCACACCGGGTTCTAGTCCCGGTTGGGGCGCCAGATTCTATCCTGGTTGCCCCTCTTCCAGGCCAGCTCTCTGCTGTGGCCCGGGGAAGGCAGTGGAGGATGGCCCAAGTGCTTGGGACCTGCACCCACATGGGAGACCAGGAGAAGCATCTGGCTCCTGGCTTCGGATCAGCACGATGCGCCGGACGCAGTGGCCATTGGAGGGTGAACCAATGGCAAAAAGGAAGACCTTTCTCTCTCCCTCTCTCTCTCTCTCTCACTATCACTCTGCCTGTCAAAAAAAAAAAAAAAAGAAAGAAAGATTACCTATTTTCATTGCCTGTTTTGTGATTCCAAGAGTTCTATGATATCAAACATACAACAGGGATAAGTAAAGTATTTTTTAAATACAGTTAAAGATATTAGCCACTTTCAATATTACGTGAAGAATGCCTACAGATTAAGAGAAAGCCCAATGTGTGAGTGTTTCAAGCTGCAAATCTGCAGAACAGCAAATGAGACTGAGCTTTCCTTTACTCTGGAAAACGGGGACTGGACATTCGATATTCCATATCCTTGCAGGTTGGGAGTCCTAGGAGCACCTTAGACCTAGCATTGACCTACTTCTTACTGGACGAGCCTGTGAAGGAACATGACACCTCATTACTCAGAGACAAGTGAACACAGAGGAAAAGAAGAGGAGACAACAATAGTTAAAAGGACCAGCTTGGCTCAAGATAACCCTCTAAACAATTTTAAAACATATTGATAAATTAATAATAAATAAATATATAATCGAGAGATTACCACAAAATATAAAAATAACAGAATAATTTGAACAAAAATATTTGAAAATGTATATAAATTGTGAAAAATAATGAAAGATCTCTGTGAGTGATCATCAAAGAAGGAGGTGCCTTTCTCTGGAGGGAGGAGAGAACTTGCGTTTTGACTATGACCTTGTCTAAATAAGATTGGAGTTGGCAAACTCAAAAGGCTTCCATAGCCTTGGCAACTCATAACAAGAGCCTAGGGTGATTACTGACTCCATAAACAAGAGTGTCAATTGTTAAATCAACAACAGAAGTCACTGTGCACTTTCTCCCCATGTAGGATCTCTGTCCTTAATGTGTTGTACTATGTGAATCAATGGTATAACTAGTAATCAAACAGTACTTTACACTTTGTGCTTCTGTGTGAGTGCAAACTGATGAAATCTTTACTTAATATATACTAAATTGCTCTTCTGTATATAAAGAGAATTGAAAATGAATCTTGATGTGAATGGGATGGGAGAGGGAGTAGGAGATGGGAGGGTTGCAGGTGGGAGGGAAGTTATGGGGGGAAAAAGCCACTGTAATCCAAAAGCTGTACTTTGGAAATTTATATTTATTAAATAAAAGTTAAAAAATTGAAATATAAATATGAAAATAATTGTTAAGGATTAATGGAAGATTATGCTCAAGAATATATCAGAATATTATTAAAGTTTGTGGAAAATGGATTTAAAGGTAAGCTTTTTTGGTTCCAAAGCATTTTGAAATTCATGCATAGTGTTTTCATAATATTATTTTTCAATTAACTTCATGAAGACTTCTTAAAGGCATAGACTGCCAATTTTCAGCACCAAAATAAACTTGTTTTTTAATATCACTTTCAACATGCTGAGATACCTTTGCTACTTTCAAGGCATTATAATGCTGAATAAATAGCATTGGGACCAGTATAAGTAGACTTCCTCTGCAGTGGTATTCCATCATGTGCTCTTCAGCCTTGAAGACGTTGAGGCTCCATAACATCAATTACAGAGGGGTCTTCCTGTCCTGGCTGATTCATGGCCTTGGGCTGGCTCTTGGACCCAATTCAGTGAGTATCCAGAGGCAGTGATGCCACCACCAGTGTGGTCACTCTTTGAATGCTACATACCTGCTTCTGACTGAATGGTCAGTTGAGTATTATGCTGGAAACCATATCCAGACCCAGATCACATGTCGATAATTCATCCAGAAAGTTTCCTAAGTGTTTATTTTCCTGAATTACATTATTTCCTAATTAAAGTACCCAGAGACCCTTGAGAATGGTAGGATGGTTTGGCTGTCTGACGTCATTTGGTTTGGAGACTGTGACTGCCCGATTACCTGTAGGAGGGTCTCTGGTACACTTGGGTAAAGGAATGATGACAGCATCATCTGGGGTTTTCTGAAATGAAGTCTCTTTTGGAGGTCAGTCTTTGGTCAAAACTTTGCTGCTCTAGATCTCATGGGAGAAAGAAGGGAAGAAGTTCACGTTTTGGCAAGGCTAGGACTCCACGCTGATTCTACAACCAGGCAGAAAGTATCACTTATTTCCTACAATCAAAGGATTTCCTCAGCTGGAAATTCAATGCATAATCAGAATCATCTGATGAACCTCAACAGAAATTCAATTCACATCTTTTCTAAAGGTCTTACATAGAAGTCTGCTTTTGGAGAAGAGTAGGATCCTGAGAATTAGAACAGGGACATTTAATCGGATTTAGCGATACAGAAGTCCAACACCAAAGCTCTAAATGAGCTTCCTGAACAGTAGAGGCGTTTCCTGTTGACAGAGGAGGCTTGCCTTGCCTGGAAGGGAACACAGGCTCCTGCCAGAGGGAATTCTCCTTCAAAGACAGCTTGCTATTTTTCCTGCTCAAGCTTATCACTACTCATTACTTTCAGAACCTGTAGTTCACATCAGCTAAGTCACATGTCCTTATGGTTCGTTAATGTAAGAGGCACATTCTGTGAGTACATGTCCAATCATGTCATTCATAATGATATATGATCAACAAAGTTTGGAGATGACTGTCCTAGTCAACAGTATTCAAAGAAGCATATGAAAAGCCACATCTTATTTAGAAGTGTCTGAAATATGGATGAAAGTTAGATTAATAAGAAAAATTATAGTAATGGATAACCAAGAATAAGATTCTAAACTTACATTCTAAACTTACAAAGGAAAAGTATAGAAATAAGAGAATACGTTCAATGAAGCAGAAAGCAGAAAAGCCAAAAAATATTTTAAGGAAAAAGTCACAATAAAAGGTAACATTCATAAAATTCAGATTTATTAACAATTTTGGTAAACTAAACATATTAAACTAGCAATATTATATATAAGGTTCAGCAGTATAGGACACGGTAAAATAATTCAGTGTTCAGAAAAATTCTTGTAAAAGACAATATTAAATGTCAAGCATGTGAAATAGCCATATTTATCACAACTGATGAACTGCATCCACTTCACCTATTTTGTTTTATCCAAGTTCCTTTTATGCCTCTAATCTCTAATAATCAACATTTTATGTTCAGACTGAGCTGTATTGTTTTCAATTGGGAAAAGTAGGGTATAATGTCACATACATGCTACAATTCAGTAAAGCAGTATTTATAATTATATTCTAAATAGTATGACACCCACATAATTTTATAGTCTACATATATTAAATTGCACAAATAGCCAAAAACATTTATATCAATCTTTCTGGGTCTGGCTTATTTCATTTACAGTGTTCTTCAGTTCCATCCATTTTGCTGCAAATATCAGGGCTTCATTCTTTTTTATGGCTGAGTAATATTCCTTTATGTAAACATGCCACATTTTTTTAAATTCAGTCATCATTTGACAGACATCTAGGTTGATTCTGTATCTTTGCTATAGTTAGATGGGCTACTATAAACACAGGAGTCCAGGAACCACTCTCACTTGCTGATTTTACTTCCTGTGGATAGTTCTCAGAAATGGGATAGCAAGATCATATGGTAGATTTATTTTATTTTATTTTTTTAGGAATCTCCATACTGGTTTTCATGATGATTGTACTATTTTTCATCCTTAAAATATGTGCAATATGGGGGGGGGGCAGTATTGTGGTGCGGTAGGTTAAGTCTCCACTTACTATGCTGGCATCCCATAGCAGAGTACTGGTTCCATCCTGGCCATTACACTTCTGATCCAGCTTCCTGCTAGTGTGCATGGGAAGGCAGCAGAAGATGACCCATGTACATGGGCCCTTGTCACCCATGTCAGGGACATGGATGGAATATCCGGCTCCTGATTTTGTGCTTTCCCAGAACTGTCTTTTGCAACCATATTGAGAAGGAAATAGTAGATAGAATCTCTCTCTCTCTCTGTCTCTCTGACTTTCTCTCTCTCAGCCTCTTCTTTTTCCTTCACCCTGGCTTTCATATATATATTTGAAAATAAATAAATTGTAAAATGCACAATACATTGTAAAAAAAGAATAACAAATTTTTTAAAAAGACCATCCTCACAATCATTATGTAGTCCAATAGAATTAAATTAGAATATAATAACAACAGCCAAATAAATTAAAAAAAAATAAATGAGAGGGTATATTTTCATTAAGGATAGTATTATTGTAACAATAAAAATACAAAAGATTTCAGGTCAGAGACAGTGATAATAATTACATATTATGTGTAGAACAAGCTTAAGAAGTAGATGTTTTTAAGCACATTTGATGGATCAGGAATGTGAGGATGAAAAAAAGCAGAATAACTTGCCCCAAGTGACACAATTATAAGTGGCAACAGGCAGGAATCAAAACTACGTCTGTTGACTCACAAATCTTTGCACCATGGAAGTAAGAATAAGCCGCCATATGTTACAAGATCAAAATTTTTAAAACTATGTTTTTTTAAATTAACAAGCTTTATTTTTTAGAGCAGCTTTAGGTTCACAGAAAAACAGCTTAAAGTACAGAGTTCCCACGTACCCTCTGTCCCTACACATGCACTATTGACATTCCAAACCACATGGCGCACTTGTTAAGACCGATGAGCCTGCATGAACACAGCAGAATTACCCAAAGTCCAACATTTACATTACAGACACTCTCGTCATTGTACATTCTATGCTTTTTATTTTTTTAAAAAATATTTATTTGAAAGACCAAGAGAGGGAGAGAGAGAGTGAGATGACCTCCATCTGCTGGTTCATTACCCAAATGACTGCAACAATCCGGACTGGGCCAAGCCAAAGCCAGGAGCTGGGGATTCCATCTGGATCTCTCACATGTGTGGCAAGGGATGAATAATTGGGCCATCTTTTGCTGCCTTCCTGGGAGCAGCAGCCAGGAGCTGGATCAAGGACTCAAACTGGCACTCTTATATGGGATGCCAGCATTGCAAGAGAGGCTTAACCCACAGCACCACAACACCTGCTTGCATTTTATTGTTTTAACAAGATAATCACAGTAAGTCCTCTGCAATTTGCCTATGCAGCCCTCGCCTGTGCTAATCTATGGTCTTCTCACTGCTTCTGTAATTTTACTTTTAGTTGGAATAATATGGTATTTAGCCTTTCCAGATTGGATTCTTTCAATTAATTGCTATATTTTACTTTTTTTCATGTCTTTTCATGGCTGGATAGCTGATTTTTACAGAGGGATACTTTTCCATTGTCTGATGTATCAGACTTTACTAACTTAGTGAAGGTGATCTTGGTTGTTTCAAACTTTTGTCAATCATGATAAAGCTGTTTTCTATAGACATTGTTGTGCCTATATACAGGGAGTGTGACTGTTGGATCATATGACAAGAATAGGCTTGGTTTTGTAAAACAGAATCTGAATGCTTTTGAAAGTAGTTGTACCATTTTGCATTTCCGTAAGCAGTGTAAAAGGATTTCTGTTGCCCCACATCCTTGCAGGCATTTGGTATTATCAGTGTTTTGGATTTTGGCCATTGTGATAAATGTGCAGTAGTATCATATTGTTTTAATTTGCAATTTCAATGGAACCTATTTTCTTATCTTTTCTTGCCATCTGTATATCTTTTTTTGGTGAGGTGTCTTTTCAGGTCTTTCACCACTTTTTAAATTGAGTTATGCATTTTCTGACTATTGAGTTTTAGTAGTTTCTTATAAATTTTGGGTAACAGATGCATTATCCAAATATCAGATGTGTCTTTTGCAAATATTTTCTCCAAATCTGTGGTCGTCTTCTCATTGTCTGTATGCTGTTTTTCACAGAGAAATTTTTAATTTTAAAGAAGTCCACCTTATCAATTTTTTCATAGATTTTGCTTTTGGTATTGTATATAAAATACCATAGTCAGCTGGCGCCGTGGCTCAATAGGCTAATCCTCCTCCTTGCGGCACCAGCACACCGGGTTCTAGTCCTGGTCAGGGCACCGGATTCTGTCCCGGTTGTCCCTCTTCCAGGCCAGCTTTCTGCTGTGGCCCGGGAGTGTAGTGGAGGATGGCCCAAGTGCTTGGGCCCTGCACCCCATGGGAGACCAGGAGAAGCACCTGGCTCCTGCCATCGGATCAGCGTGGTGCGCCGGCTGCAGCGAGCCAGCCGCGGTGGCCATTGGAGGGTGAACCAACGGCAAAAAGGAAGACCTTTTTCTCTGTCTCTCTCTCTCACTGTCCACTCTGCCTGCCAATAAATAAATAAATAAATAAACCCATTAAAAATATTTAAAAAAATAAAATGAAATACCATAGTCATACCCAAGGACATAGGAGTTTTCTACTATAACTTATAGAACTTTTAGGCAGAAATAGAAAAGTCCTCCATCTGCTGGTTCACTCACCAAATGTCTGCAACATCCAGAGCTGGACCAAGCCAATGCCAGGAGCCCAGCCTCCATCCAGGTCTCCCACATAAGTATCAGGAACTCAAGTACTTAGGCCATCCACTGCTCCCTCCCAGGCCCAGTAAGAAGAAATTTGACCAGAGTGGAGATGGGACTTGATAGCAGACACCTATGTGGCAGACTGTCACATAAGTTAAATGAAAATGATTATGTCTTATTGAATGAAGCTGTCTGCAGGTGTCAATTTTTTTCCATTGACTGATGATATCTCTGAGTTCAATGTTATCCTTACAGATTTCCTCTTGTAAGATCTGTTTTTGAAAGAGTTTCAAATTCTCCAACTGTGGTGGTAGATTCATCTATTTCTCCTTGCAAGTCTATCAACTTCTGATTCACACATTTTGACACTCTTATTAGGTGACACATATTAAAGATTGTTGTTTCTCCTTGGAATATCCACCCTTTGTCATTATCTGTCTTTATCCCAGATAACTTTCCTTGCTTTTAAGTCTGCTCTACATAAAACTAATATAGCTATTCTCATTTCATTTTTAAATCATGTCTTTATGATAGTATGATAAATTTTCTTCAATTTTTATCTATAGGTGTCTTAAACTAAGTTTCTTGACAATAGCATATATTTTTGTTTTTATTCACTGTGATGATATCTGTCTGTTAATTGGTGTGTTTGATCACTAATAATTAAAGTCATTATATGTCTAGATTAATTTTGTCCCTTTAAAAAAAAACTGCTTTCTAGTTGTGGTCTTTGTTCTTTGTTTTTATTTTGTCGCCCATACTTCTTATTTTTGTAGTTTTAATTGAGTCTTTTATGTGATTCTATTTTCTCTTTTTATTTAGCATATCAATTATAGTTTGTTTTATTTATTTGCTCACTTAGTTTAGAGGTGCTTGAAGATTGAGCTACTCATTAATAATTAATTCAGGTCCTCTTGCAAATTGTACTATACCACTTCAAGGTAGGGCAAGTAACTTATAAAATAAAAATACCACTAATTTTTCCCTCCCATTCTTTTTGTCATTAGTGTTATTCACTTCATTTATATATAGCATCCATAGTGCCCATAGTTGTAAATATACATACATAGTCAAACTCATCATTGCTCTTAGTATTTTGAATGAAATGATATCTTTTGGATTAACAAAAACATTTTTAAGTTTTGCCTTTACTTATTGCAGTTATTCACTTGTAGATGCCAATTTATGATTTGTGTTATTTCATAAACTTTGAAGGATTTTTTTTTACATTGTTTTTTTTTAAATTAAACTTTTATTTAATGAATATAAATTTCCAAAGTATAGCTTATGGGTTACAATGGCTTCCCCCCTCCCATAACTTCCCTCCCGCCCGCAACCCTCCCCTTTCCCGCTCCCTTTCCCCTTCCATTCATGTAAAGATTCATTTTCAATTCTCTTTGTATACAGAAGATCAGTTTAGTATATATTAGGTAAAGATTTCAACATTTTGCCCATATAGCAACATCAAGTGAAAAAACTACCATTGGATTACTAATTATAGCATAAATAGCAATGTACAGCACATTAAAGACAGAGATCCTACATAATTTTTTTTTCAAATTAATTAATTTTCTATGCCATTTCCATTTTAACACCAGGTTGTTTTTTTTTTTCATTTCCAATTCTCTTTATATACAGAAGATCACTTCAGTATATAATTAGCAAAGACCTCATCAGAAAAGCAAGTCTACTGTCAACTAATCCATCAGTTTCGATTCATCTGAGAAAGGCTTTATTTCCCTTAACTTTTGAAGGATAATTTCACATGGTGCAGAACTCTAGGACAGTACTTTTTTTCTCTCAATGCTTTACATAATTCTTTCTACTTCTTGCTTGCATCTTCCTGAGGAGAAGTCAGATTCAATTATTATCTTTGCTCCTGAGTAGGTGAGGTGTCCTCCACCCCTTCTAGTTCCTTTCTAGATGTTTTCTTTATTTTTAGTTTTCTGAACTTTAACTGTGTGTTATTTTGCTTTTTGGGCATGTATCCTGCTTACTGTCCTGTGAGCTTCCTGGATCTCTGGTTTGGTATCTGACATTAATTTGGAGAAATTCATATTGCTTTTATTCCCTTTTCTATTTTTTCAATCTCCATTTTCATTTCATGCATATTACTGCTGGTTTTTTTTTTTGTTGTTGTTGTTGTTTTGGTTCTCTCACAGTTCTAAGTTATTCCGTTCTGTGTTCCCTGTCTTTTTGTCTTTGCTTTTCTGTCTTAGAAATTTCTTTTGTCGTATCTTCAAGCTCAGCTTATTTTCTCAGCCACGTCAAGTCTACTACAAATGATGAGCCTGTCAAAAACACTCTTGGTTTCCATTGTAGTGGTTTTGATACCTAATATTTAATGTTTATTCCTTTTCAAAACTTTCATTTCTCTGCTTACATTATCCATCTGTTCTTACATGTTGTTTATTTTGTCCATTATTATCTTTAATATGCTAATTCTGATTGACATCCTCAGTATGACAATGTCAACATCCCTGCCATAACACACTGTCTTAATCTCAAAAAACTACATTTTTGTTTGCTTTTTGTTTTGCTTTTTAGTATGCCTTATAATGTTCTGCTGGACTCTGAACATTAGGAAGTAGGAAAAATATTGGTAAACAGTGCTTTAGTCTTATTGTGGTAAGGTGTGTGGGAAGTGAATGTATTCCATAGGCCTAAGCATGGATCTCTGTCCATTGGTCATATGCCTATGGAGAGTTAGTCTTCTTTCTTTGTCCCCAGCTCTGGGGACTTCACAAGTTCTCAGTTTTTTCCCCCTGTGGTGAGCCATGATGACTGGAAGCAACATTAGCTCCCTTCCCCAACCTGGAGGGCTAGAACCAGTAGGGTTTGTAATTCCTTTCCCCCAGTTAGTTGAGGCTCCAGTAAAGCACCTTCAAGGTAGTATTGATTAGAGTTTCTTCTGAGGACAAACTCTAAGAACAGAATACACTGATATCAATGTGGTTACATTTGTCCTTTTCTTTTCTTTCTTTCTTTTTCTTTTTTTTTTTTTTTGACAGGCAGAGTGGATAGTGAGAGAGAGAGACAGAGAGAAAGGTCTTCCTTTTCTGTTGGGTTCACCCCCCAGTGGCCGCTGCGGCCGGCACACCACGCTGATCCAAAGCCAGGAGCCAGGAGCTTCTCCTAGTTTTCCATGCAGGTGCAGGACCCAAGGACTTGGGCCGTCCTCCACTGCACTCCAGGGCCACAGCAGAGAGCTGGACTGGAAGAGGAGCAACCTGGAATAGAATCCGGCGCCCTGACCGGGATTAGAACCCCGGGTGCCGGCGCTGCAGGCGGAGGATTAGCCTATTGAGCTGCGGTGCTGGCCACATTTGTCCTTTTCTCAGATAGTCACTGTGAGGATCTGGAAGATCTCCTGGAGGTAAAGTTCACAAAATTATACAAGACTCCCTGTAACTGAGTCCCTTGGAGTTTCTAACTCACAGTGTTATACGCACGAAGCCTCCAATCAATTTATGCTTAGGTTTTCTGCTCCCACCATGCTTCCCAGGGAGGTTTCTGCTCTAGTAAGTTTGATTTCTTGTGTATACATCAGTCTTTCCAGTTTTGGGGGCAGTGGTGTGCCCTGTGAACTCACTACTCTGACAGTTCTGTGTAGAGCTGTTGATTTTTCATTGTGTTTAGATTTTTACTTGCTAGTTGCAGTGGGATCCCAGAAGTGGGATTGTTGGATCAGATGGTAAGTTTATTTCTAAGGTTTTAAGAACTAGCCATACCATTTTCCGCAGTGGTTGCACTAATTTACATTACCACCAGCAATATATAAGTGTTCCCCTTTGTCTACATCCTTGTCAACATTTACTCTCTGTGTTTTGGACTTCAGCCATTCTGACAGGGGTGAGGTTGTATCTCACTATGGTTTTAATTTGCATTTCCCTGATGGCTAGTGATGTTGAACATTTTTTCATGTATTTGTTAGCCTTTTGTATTTCTTCTTTTGAAGTGGAATGGGCTTAGCCAGTTCCTCAACTGGATTGGTTGATTTTTGTTGTTGAGTTTTTAATTTGATGATATATTTGGGACATTAATCCTTTGTCAGATAGGTGGTTTGCAAATATTTTCCCATTTTGTTGGATGTCTTCAATCTATTGATCATTTTCTTTGCTGTGCAAAAGTTTCTGAGTTTGATATAGTTCGTTTGCTTAGTTTTGCTTTTATTGCATGCACCTTTGTTGTGGTTTAAATTAGGCCAAAATTAATATTTCAGGCTTTTGCCTTTTACTTAGAGAAGAATTCTCAGCACAGGCTCAAACCATGCAACATAGTAAGGTTTAGAATTTATTTAGCAAGTGAAAAGAATACACAAAAACATGAAGGCTTTATTAAGGGAGAGTGGGCGATGAAGGGTGAAAGGGCAATTATATATCAGTCATTTCCAGGGGTCCACCAGGAGAGAGGAGCAGGCCAGGGGCTGCAAGTGAGAGGGCACACAGGTGAGAGAACAGGAGACAGTGGGCCAAAACGGGTGGGCCCAGCACTCTCCAGGCCTCTAATTCACTTCCAAAATGGGAGTGGTTACATAGTCTAATTGACAGGTAGGTGGATACAGGTGAGATTACATGGGGGCAAGTGGGGTGTGGCCTCCAGACCATGAACTCAATCTATCTACTTGACCATTCCCATATCATTCCCCCCTCAGAGATTCCTGACCCTTAATCTTAAGGGTATGCTGAAGGGCATAGACTCATCATATCTTCTGTATCTACTTCCTGATAGTCATGGATGCAGGCCCTGCCTATCCTGGGTAGGGAAATCTCTTCCTATTTCATCCAATGAATTCATTTTATATGCTGGAGTATTTTCAGTCACCACCAATGGCTGTGTCCCCCACATGGTCATCATTACCCAGAAGTTGTTCAGTTCTGAAACATACAGGTTTATCAATCAGTATGACCAAAACTGGAACAAAACAAATTAACTATGAGTGGAAACCCTTTAAAAGGGAAAGAACATATTTTATAGACTCCCTGATAGTGGGTGGTGATAGGCTATCCTTACGCAGATTATAAAACCATTTAGCTTGAGCATAGAGATTTTTGATGTCTCTTTCAGTGAACATACTACTGTTTGAGTAAAGGTGGCAGATTCCATCAATCACTGCACATATTCCTCCTTGTTCTATTAATATATATTCCAAGATCTGTTGATGTCCATAACTATCTTGGACAGAATATCCACAGATGTAAGTGCTTGCCGTAAAAGCTGGCCTGTAGCATAATCCAGATTGCCTAAAGCAATGGTCGGGTTCTTTAAATAAGCTTCATGTGGCTCACCAGGATCTTTTTGTATTATAATAGAAGGAGTTTTTCTACCAAAATAGCTCCCAGAAAGAATCAAAAGAGGAGGTAGGTACGATATGTCTGCCTTAAAGTGCAGCAGTCTTGATGTGATGAAAGCAAAAGCTTTACTTATCTTTTTGCCTTTTGAAGAGCCATTTGAGATCTTTGGTTTGCTTACAGGAGCAGACAGACTACTCAGGTTAGGGATACCTAACGCTGGAGCTCCTGTTAAAGGCTCTTTAATTTTGTAGAATCTTGCCATTCCCAGAAATGTTCTCAGCTGCTTTTCCGTCTGTGGTGATCCTACACATAGAGTAGCTTCCTTTCTCTTGACTACAAGAGTGCACTTTCCTGGGGTTAGAATATATCCCAGGTAATCTACCTTATATTTAAAAACCCAGGTTTTTTGGGAGGAACTGTTTCCTCATTTTGCTACATTCCTTATTTAATGGGATGCATAAGAAAACAACTTTCACTTAAGGGTTTAACACAATAGGATGCACTGCAACAACTGTCTCTACAGCCCTGCGGCCTCGAACCATTCTGTACTCTCCACTTGACCTTAAAACATACAAGATGGCAGTATTACAGGGAGACATGGATCCAAGAGTTCATGTTTAAGAATCTTAATTTACTTTAAATAAGCACCTAAGGATAATAACAATTATTTTACAAGCATTGGAGTCGGACACTTAGAAACTTATGAGACGTAAGAATATCCTCTACATAAGAGAGTAAAACAAAGTAAATCTTTGAGACCAAGTTTTACTGGTAACTCTACTAATGGCCAGAGGTCCTGCATGGGAAGTTAGTACACAGTGACTCCTGTTGTAAATTTAATAATTAACACTTTTCAGTATGATATCATTGATCACTCTAGGCTCTTAACATGAGATGCCAAGCTATAGAAGCCTCTTGGGTCCTCAAACCCCATCAGTCTTCGGATAAGGCCAAGAGTAATGCAGAAGTTCTTACCTTCCTTCAGAGAAGAATACATCCTTCTTTGATGATCACTTCTTTCCATTGGGGTCTCAACCACAGAGGTCTTTCATGGAGGGACAGTTTTTGTACCAGGGTCCTGGCTTTCCAGGGCTAAAATGCTCTCATGGGCTTTAGAGCCAGACCAGAATGCTTTATGGGCTGATCATGAGGCCACTGAGTGTTACTTACAGCAACTGCCATTTTATGACTCTGCTGTATGGACTTCTTCCTATGTTGGAGCATTCTCTCCTCTTTAATCTTATTTATATTACCACTAAGCACTTAAAGTGCTACTTTTTCCATCAAGCTCAAGGGGATTTAGGATCCCATGGCAAATTTTCAAACTGTACCATTAGAAGTAATCCCATAGGAAAGTATGCAGAACTATATAGCTGAACAATGTCTTTATAGGATCTAAGAAGATAAAAGTAGACATGATGCTTCACAAGCCTTATTAGCATTAAGCATGTGATTTGGATACATTGTATTAGCTATAAGTGTGACCTTAGAGTCTACATTTGTACATAAAATGGGGTTCATTATTTTACCCAACCCTCTGAGGGGGCTCCCAAAATCTCTTTTTCTTTATTTTTTTTTTTAACCAGTGTAAAGCAAAAATGTCATACGAAAAGAAAAAGAATACTGCCACGCCATCCTGGGGTACTGAACCCCAGAGGACCGACAGATACCAATTCAAAGCCTTAAAATAAAAGGCTAAAATAAAAAGAAAAAAAAGAGAATCCAAGAGGTGAATGGTGTGTAGCTAAAAACAGACTAAAATAAAAAAAAAATCAGGAACCTAAGAAACAACCAGCGCATATCCAAGTAGATAACAGAAAAATATATAAAAACTGAAAGAAAAAGTCACTCTGTTAACCAAGCAGACAGCATGTGGCCAGCCATGGAGGCCACCAGCTTAGGGGTGGAGTCTGTTGCCTGTCTTCTGGTAAGGGCAGAAGTCCCCATGGGGGCCGCCATCTTGGAAACCACGTGCTTCTAAAGGAGGTGACCATCCAGGGATGGAAATCTCACCCTCCCTGCAGGAAGTGGAACATTGGTCATGTTTTGAGTCTCCTTTCCTGATGCTATCAGTTGCTAGACAACAGAACCTGTTGTCCCACCAAAAATTAGCAACTGATACATGGTCTAATATACCTGATTTGAAAATCAAAAACAAAAAAAAAATCTGAGGCAAACCAATTGTTGATAACCTTAAACCCATCCTGCAAAACTTAAAGTTCAAGTTTTAACCTTAACAGATATATAACTTATCCTTAAACACACGTTACAAACAACTTGGAAATTTCTATATATTGACAAACACTTGCAAACTGTTTCCTCTTTCTCAAACCTTTCTGCCCAAATTCCATTAACACTAACAACTTGTATTGGTGGGATGTTCAGGTTGTTATTTTAAAAACAACAAAAGTGCTGGCACTGTGGTGCAGCAGGTGAAGCCACCGTCTGCAGTGCCGGCATCCCATATGGGCATCAGTTTGAATCTTGGCTGCTCCACTTCCGAACCAGCTCTTTACTGTGGCCTGGAAAAGCAGCAGAGGATGGCCCAAGTCCTTGGGCCCCCGCACCCAAGTGGGAGACCCGGAGTAAGCTCCTGGCTCCTGGCTTTGGATCAGCACAGCTCCAGCCATTACGGCCAACTGGGGAGTGAACCAGTGGAGAAGACCTCTCTCTCTCTCTCTCTCTCTCTCTTTCCGCCTTTCCTCTCTCTGTGTAACTGACTTTCAAATAAATAAATAAATCTTTTTTTTAAAAGAACAAAAACAGAAGAGAGAAAAAAGGAAAAAGAGAAAGAAATGTCTGTGTGTATCAGTATTGCTGTAAATTTGTGAAGCTTTGATTTATAACTTTGTCAAACCAATGGTTAACAATGTAATACTACTATAGTTTTAATGATCTTCAATTACTTTTAAATTTACTCTGTGGGGGTGTAACGGTCACTTGTCCATCCAATCATTGTTAATAGTCATTACCTATTTCCCCACTAATGTGTAGTCTTTGCATTTTACTTGTTAAGCTTCTTATTTAGTGAAATATTAAGCCTTTTTACTGTAATGTAATTTTAAAACGTGTTATCTCCAAACTAAAAAACAAAAAAAGAAGAAAGAAAGAGAGAAGGAAAGATGATGAGAAGGAGAGAGGGGGATGGAAGGAAGGAGAGAAGAAGGGAATATTATTATGTTTATAGAATTGTATCTACAAATCACATTGAATCTGTTAAAAACTAATTAAAACTCAAAATAAAATAATAAAACAATTTAAGAGAATGCCAAAGTTGAAATAAATAATATTTAAATATGGTTGGAAACCGATAATATTCACCTCATTAATTTTCATTATAGGAAAAAAATGTTTGCCTCATTGTTTTATGTACAGATTAAGTAGTATTGGCTCATTGTCAGAATCACCTTGGAGTAATTGAAAATAATTTTTTATCTCTCTAATTGTCATTGCTAGTCTTGCCAGTCAACTTTCTTAAATCCTGGTTGCTGAAGGTTTTTTAGCTATTTTATTTCTAAGATGCTGTTCTTTATTTAGAATACTATTCTGGAGACAGAACAAGTAGTAACACGTCATTTTCCCTTATTATGGTTATTTTATCAAATCTCTGTTCTTCCATTTCCCTGAATTTTCATTTTGACAATGTGAAAAAGAAACTTTGTTCCAGTCTTTTTTAGTATATTGGTCATTGATTTCCATTTCAACAAGCATTTCTCCTAGATAGTAATCTATTTTGAAGAAATTCTCAGTGATTTTGACTTATATCTTAGTCAATCAAACTAATGCTATCAAATTCAAAGTGATTGACTGATGCTTTCTTTTTTCATCTGCATCTGAAACTTCAAAGATAGGTGTATTTCCAAATCCAGAAAACATTTAGCTGTGCTGTAAGGTTTGAATTATACTACTTTATCAGGGGTAATCCTCTCTTCCTTGTTGTTCAGGGTCTCATAATTTAAATGTGTAATAAGATATGTTTGAGGATCCATGTTAATATTCATTTGTAAGAAATACAGAAAACTGCAGCTCATTTACATCAAGAAGCAAGATTATCTGTCCTTTATTTTCTCTAACACATTTTAACTCTAATAATTAAGTCACAGTAGGAGACAAATTCTTTAGTCTTAAATGTCTAAGCTTTATTTACATTTATTGCTTATGCTTCGAAAGCTCTGTTAAACAAAATATATGTCTTCATGGCCGGCGCCGTGGCTCAACAGGCTAATCCTCCGCCTTGCGGCGCTGGCACACCGGGTTCTAGTCCCGGTCGGGGCACCGATCCTGTCCCGGTTGCCCCTCTTCCAGGCCAGCTCTCTGCTGTGGCCAGGGAGTGCAGTGGAGGATGGCCCAAGTGTTTGGGCTCTGCACCCCATGGGAGACCAGGAGAAGCACCTGGCTCCTGCCATTGGAACAGCGCGGTGCGCCGGCCGCAGCGCGCTACCGCGGCGGCCATTAGAGGGTGAACCAACGGCAAAGGAAGACCTTTCTCTCTCTCTCTCTCTCTCTCTCACTGTCCACTCTGCCTGTCAAAAATAAAAAAAATAAAAAAAAATAAAAATAAAAATAAAAAAATATATGTCTTCAAGTAAAAATACTTTACAAGATTGAATGTATATAATATTATTTGTTATATATATGTAAAATATAGCAATCATTTCATTTTTGTTTCTGTTATTAAATTAACATATTAAAAAAGATTCATATTGATAAATAGTACCAACCACATTTGATGTTTAAAGATAAAATGTTGACTTTGTTGGATTCTATTTTTTCATATAAATCAAAGATTTTAAAATAATATATCTTCGTTTCATCTCTTTCTAAAAGGCATTGCTGAGATTTTTGTCACTATGAAAAAGTAAAGCAAATAACCTACTGATTATGAATGAATCTAAGTACCAAAATTGCTTCAAATTTCTTGTTTATAGAGGTTTTGTTCTGGCTATGTTCTCTCTGAGTGATTATTTAGGACTTTGAATGATTATTTAGTATGATGGTACAGAAGCATTATTGGTAGATACACCTGACTACAAACTGCAGGGGAAGCATTTTCACAGAAATGTTAAACAAAAGAATAAAAATTACTCTACAGGAATGAGGCACAATTATAAGAAAAACTTTTCTTATCTCAGCCTTTTTCTCTGTAGAGTATGATTCTCAACTTATGGTAACATTCAACAGAGCAATGGTACATGGGAAAGACATTATTTTATTAAAAATCTATTTTATTTCTGTTTGTTTAAATTGTTTTCAATGTCTGTACAATCCAGCTACTGTTGCGATATGAGAAATTCTACCAAAACATAGTACAAAAATTCATATTTTGTGATCATGTCTCTTTAGGTCTGGAAATAGTGATTATGGTTTATCTGAGCTGTTTGAAAGCTCAACTGGAAGACTCAAAGACTAGGAGTTACAGTAATCCATATTTATATTTACATTTGGTAATCGATAATGTAATCTGTTAGGATAGGAAGAACATGATTGTTTCCTATCATGTCAAGTAGAGATCAAAAGGGAAGTGGAAAAAGAAAGAAGACGGGCAGGTGCCATTGCTCACTTGGTTAATCCTCCGCCTGTGGTGCTGGCATCCCATATGGGTGCTGGGCCCAGGAGGGCCGTGGAGGATAGCCCAAGTGCTTGGGCCCCTGCACCTGCATGGGAGGCCAGAATGAAGCACCTGGCTCCTGGCTTTGGATCGGCGAAGTGCGCTGGCAGTAGCGGCCATTTTGGGGGGTGAACCAACGGAAGGAAGACTTTTCTCTCTGTCTCTCTCTCACTGTCTGTAACTCTACCTGTCAAATAAAAAATAAATAAATAAAAAAAGAAGAAATTCCTGTGTCACAGAAGAAACGTATCACATGGATATTGTAGGTAACCTAGACTCTTGGGAAGCAAGTATTACCTCAAATAAAATTATGGTTTTGTAATTAAGGCATATTAGAGAGTAAATTACCTATGCAATTATCCATGTTTGACAGTCTTGGTGTGATCTAAGCATATCTTAAGACTCTCAAAGTTGGTGAATTTTGCTTTTCTACATAATTTTACCTACTTCAAAGCTTCTACCTTAATTCCTGCTTCCTTGGGCTAGATAGTCTTGTCTTAACCATATTTGAAATGAGTTGTATATCATTCTGACTGCATTCGTCCCCTCTTTGTGGCTGGTTAGAATACAAATTTATACTCTCAGTCCTGTTTATTTAATGGTTACCCAATCACTAAGGAGACAAAAAAGGAAAATATGTGGTGTATGTACTTATTTAATTGCATCTCATAATTAAGGGAAGTAGTTGATTTTTATTGACTGATAATGCCAAATTCAGATGTTACCTGTGGAATTAGCCATATATTAAAAATAGAAAGTTTTATAAATATTATCTTGTTAATTTATTATTACCTTGTTAAAAATAAACATGCTATTTTTCTACAAATATATAGTTATATGCTGCAAAATCTTTGAGTAAATGAAAAAACACATATACAATGGTGGTTTCATAAGATTATATCCCATCATGGTTCAGGCACTTGAGTCTCTGCCACCGATATTGGAGACTTTCATTGAATTCCCAGCTTCTGGCCCAGCCCTGGCTCCTGTGGGCATATGGGGAATGAACCAGTGGATGGCAGACCTCTTTGCCTCAGCTTGTCTCTTTCCCTCTCTCTATCTCTTTGACATTCAATTAAATAAAATAGTATACATTTTAAAAACTGTATCAACTAATAGCATCATAGCCATCTTAGATCACTCTATGATAATCCCATAACAACATCACCAAAGGATGTGTTTCTCGTCCCTTACTAAGCAGCCCATGAGTGTGTATTAAATTACCAGTTGACACTAACTCCAAGCACTAGAGCTCACAAAACTAATGGGGAAGTGATCTTATATAATTAGTTCTGGTTTACTAATTCACTCCCTGTCAAGTGTTCATCCTATGCTTTGATTTTAATATAATTGAGTTTGCTTGCAGTTTCTTTTAAAGAAAATATAAGGCCAAATATGTATTCCTTTTAAAATCCTCTGTTTCTAATACCAAGTAAAGAAAGTATTGCAGTAAATAGGGAGTAAAAAGAGCACACTGAGACTGACCCAGTTTAATAAATCACTCTTCAGCTTATCAATTTTACTATAAAGTAATCAGTTTTGTGTGCAGTGCTAATTATCCTGTAAATATTCTAAATCAAGTTATTTCTCCTTTTCTTGTGAATATTCTTATATAAGATGAACCAAGTTGGCTGGCAGAAGTTGTGGTCTAGGACCAAAGCAAAATTCAATAGCAGAGATCGTATTTGTGCAATTAGGTTTCAGTACTAAAAACCAACAGAAACCTCGTAAGTGTCTGCAGTTTCCCAGGTGCTGAGCTAGACTCTTGAGAGAGAAGACATTGGTTCCTGTCTTTCAGCTTAACAAAGGCACAGAAAAGAACTTTGAGAATTACAATGCATTTAATAAGTTCTATTTAGATGAGCACTGTTTTGTAGGGAAACCCTACACTGGAACAAATAGAACTAATCAATGTTAGACTGTTTTAAGATAAACACCAGGAGCCAAATCTTTGTGTATGTAAATTAAATGACTTTTTAAAAAAACAATTCATTTTGATTCCTTCTTTTCTTTAGAATATTTTTGCATATCAAAGCTAGAAAATGTGAATCTTGATAGGATTTTGTGGAGAAATAAAAACTTTAAAGAATTTAGTCAAACTGCATGTCTAGATTGAAGACCAGTGGGAAGCTAGAATAACAAATTAGTAAATGTGCAGTTTGGGATAGGAGAAGGAAACATGTTAAAACAACCATTTTTGCCCATGAGTCCATATTGAAACTTTAATGTCAAAACTAACCTTCAAATATGACTTTTCGATGTCAAATCAACAACTTCTTTTTTCCATTATATCTGTCTCCTTAAAATTCCAATCACATCATAGAATGTTTCTTTTTTCTCAACTTTATAATTGTAACCCAAGTATGTTTCTCTAAATTCAGAAGCTGAGAAATTCATATGAACACTCTATTATAGCAAATAGAGAACCATTACATATTTCAGAGGAATAAGCCCAAAACCAACTAGTTATTCACACCATAGATCCCAATCATATCATAAATTCCAACCCATTAGGAATCTTCATGGAGTTGGAGTTCCCCAGTACTTTTTAAAGTGCAGGTCACTCAAAGCAAACTTCCCACTGACTCAGTTTTTCAATTCTTCTATTTTTAGTTTGTTTGCTTTTTTTTTTTTTTTTTTTTTTTTTGGCCTAAGGTCTTTGGATCATCCAATGTTTTGCATCATTTCTCTTCTTTTTCCTATCTCTTCTCCTATATACTATGCATCTATCTTTATCACCTCTTTGGTCCTCTTCCAAGGTACCCTTTTTTTTTTTTTTTTAAATACTCTACTATGTCTTACCTATTATTCAGGTAAGTTTGTCTCCACTCTGAAAAGCGGAGGAATTTTGGTGGGGAGAAGCTTGGGAAAGTGAGAGCAGTTTCCTTCTTGGAAAGCAAAGGCAGAGGTATCACTGTGAGTACATTCTCCGAACTGGAATTAAATTAAATCTAATACAGTTAACTATCGTCATGCCTCTTGACTATAGAGACTTATACTATTTCTGTATTCCAGCTGTTAGTTGCTATTCATCCATCTATTAAGGTCTATATAAAATATGCATGTTATCTTGTGCCTAATGACTCCAAACTGCCAAAGCAGAAGTTGTCATGAATTTGTTTTTGCGCTCTCTCTCTCTTTCGTTCTCTTATGTCGAACATAACGTGGAGTGCCTTTTCTTCCTATAGTAATTTCTGCAGTATTTTCTGAGACATTAGGGACACACTTAATTTATGTTGCCACAGTGTGAGTCTCAATTTTTAAGTCATCTCCATGAAAATACTCACTTAGCATGTATATTTTGGGTTTGCCCCATTTCAGTTTCTCTACCCTTTTACCTGTCATCTTCCTTTTTCCTCATTTCTCTTGCTGCCCTTGCTTCTTAAGAATAAGGACTGTCCCAAGTTTTTTTGCTTTCTTGTGCGATGCGATTAGCCACTATAACAAACAACTCCAGATTTATATCATTCTTGTTCTCTGGGAGTGGGGATAGGGTTTCAATATTTGATTTACACCAAGATTAACCCAAATTTCCTTGGGAGTTCACATTCAGCTCTAAAACATTGCTACTGCCTTCTCCTTACGTCACATGAGCCTGGCTTCCAGAACTAACACAGTATGTAAATTGAAGGACCAAATAAAAAGCTTGTAGGAAGAGGAACTAGATCTGACTGATCCACTTTAAAAATCCATTTATAATGAAAAAATTATTTAAAATTTTTGTGAAAAATACCTTGGATTTTATTAATAAATTTCCAGGAGTTATACACAAATTCCTATAAGTTCTGAAATCTTACAATAAAAGGAGTCTTTAGGTCTTAAAAATGCCTATCTATTATATCAGTCAAAATTATGGCTTTCTATCTCAAAGGTAAAAATGTACTTTCTAATTGTAATTTTAAATATATTTATTTTGAAAGGAAAGAACATCTTAATCACAAATCTCCTTATTTTTTATATAATGTAATACATTTTAAAACACTTTTGATTCAAATTTATAAAATAGAAATATTTTCTTTCATCTGACTTCATAGCAAAAAAATTGGATTGTATGCCTATGTATAAAATGGAGAAAACCTTAAAAAGTGCATCTCTAGGTTCAATTCTAATAAGTCCTTATCACCTATTATTCACCCTATTAAAAATGGAAAAAGCAAGCTGACAGGCATGTCTAGATGAATTCTTCAAAAAGATACATGTCAAAGTTGAAATAGAAAATATCATGGAAATGCTAAATTACAAAAGTGCATCTTTATTCCTTTTTCACACAGAGATTTTAGGCAATGAAAGATAATGAGCAATTTCCAGGAACTTTGAGTAGCAGTCCAATGATGAATTCTGAGCACCATTCCCCTTGCCTGGCAATCTGCCTGCGATATCAGAATGAGCTAATATGGACAGGTTTAATGACGAGTTTATAAAACCTTTGAAAAGTGCATAATGAATAGTGAGAGCATAACATTCAGAAAAAATTTAACACTCATCTGCATTTTCTGCCTGTTCCCTATTTTCAAAAGCATAGTTTCTTGGTTTCATGACACTAATATGTTTTAAGACCATTTAACCTCTCTCTCTCTTTTTTTTTAAGGTAAAAATGAGTATTTCACTATTTGCTTGTAATTACTCATAAAGAGTATAAACATCAATCTATGATGTGATTATGAGTGCATGTTGAAGAGGTTTAGGGTGTTTAGGGGAGGTAGGATATGAATAAAAGAAAAAAAAAGTGCCTGCAAAAACCCTTGAATAAAGGAGATGGTTGTTTGTGCATATCCAAACAGGGGCAAGATAGATGCCCAGGGAATGGCTGCTGTGATGTGAAATATTAAATTTAATGAAGTTTTCTTCCTAATAGTCTTTGCTTAAAAAGTCTCCTGAGTCCTTATTGCCTGAAGGATTTGACCACCAGCAAAGTGACCTGCAATAACTCCTGTGATGGTGAGGAACTAGTTGACATATGCAGTACTTCCAGTAGAAGGTAAAAATGACCAACGATTTGTTTCCTGGCCTATGTCATGCTAGGAGATGTAAGCTAGAAATCATCCTCTTGTTGGTGCAAAAATGCTGATGTATAATTAATTCAAATTCATATTTCTGAGTAATTTTTTAAATGATTATATTCTTACAGGTATTTTAATATTTTTATATGCTGAAAGAAGGTCAGCAATTATCAGGAAACATTTAAAAAGCATGTGAGGATCGAGAAAAACAGACATATTCTAATTTTTATTTAGAATCATTCAATATAATAACTGATCCTAGATTCTTTTTAAATAGAAGTGGTTTACTAAATTTTTTAACATGTGTTCATAATTAAGGGGTGGGTATTTGGCACAATGGTTAAAATGCTGCTTGAGATTCCACATTCTGTATCAGAGTTCCTGGGTTTGAGGAGTGGTTCTGTTTCTAATTTCAGCTCACAGCCAATACCTGCCTTGAGAGCAGTGGTGAAGATTCAAGTACTCTGGTTCCTGGTAGATTGAAGTCCTGGCTCCTGGCAGTGGCTGTTGTGGGCACGTGGGGAGTGAACCAGGAGGTGTAAGACATCACTCTCTGACTCTGTCCTGCAAACAAGCGAATAAATAAATAAATAAATAAATAAAAACTTTAGGAATACAGGACTTTATGTTATTTGTGTTTTCAAGCTTCTGCTGGGGATCTGGAAATGTATCCCACAAAGATAAAGGAAGAACACAAAAGAATTAGAGCTCTAGAAGTGATTAGCTTGGATAATAAATAAAACATTGCCATTGAGATTTTATTCACAAAATTTCAGCCTTAGTATTAAGATGTAAGAGCATAAAATATTATGAATTTTATCACTTCAAAGCAAAGTTGGGAAGGCATAGAAAGAGGAAAGCTAACCATTGAGCACTGTCATGTAGTTTGGCTTAGTAAAGTCAGTCACGAGGAATATGTTGCCTTTGGTGATGGCTCTTGTCGCTGTGCTGCTGCTCTGTTCTAAGAGGAAAAGACAGTGCTACTGTGTGTTGGCCAAGCATCAACTGTCCTCAGGGCTGGCCCCACATTCTTTTTACTCATTTTTTTCTGAAATGGTCAAGGTCTTCATTTAGCAAATTGAAAGCGACATGGCTTTTCTAGAATGAGTCATGATTGCTGTTACATGTTAGAATATGTGAGTTCAGAATACAGAGAATAAACATGTCTTACATTATTTTGATGGACTTGAAAATCATTAGACTCAATTTCAATGCCTTGGTCAGCATATGGAAGAGTCATCTGTACCCTCATGTTTGTAGCAGTTCAATTCACAATAGCTAAGATACGGAATCAATACAGATGTCCATGAACTGTTAACTGGGTAAATGATTGTGGTATACATACGCAATGGAATACTATTCAGCCATAAAATATGAAAGCCTGTCTTTGAAAGCAATATGGATGCAACTGGAAATGACTATGCTCAGTGAAATAAGCCAGTCACAAAGACAAATAATACTTTCTCTGAAATGCAGGAACTAATGCATGGAGTATAAAGATTGTAATGTGCACGCACGAAACTGATATTTTGAGATTTGATTATTATTTATAGCCCCTGTGTATACCCTTGAAGAAAGGTGGTTAAAGTTATGATTATAAAGTAAATTGAAAGTATGTTAGTGAAAAATTAAAAGAAAAATAAGAAAGGGAGGCGGGTAGGGGAGAGACAAAGAGAGGAAGGATAAAATAGAAGGTATCATTGTGTTCTGAAACTGTATGTATGAAATACATGAAATTTGTTCCCTTTATAAAAATAAAATAAAATAAATTGCTGTATGCATTGAACATAAAAATGAAAAGAAAATCACACTAAAATTTGTGTCTGGAGATGAAAGCGTGTATAGGTTGATCCTCACGAATAAATAAATGATACATGAATAAAATAATTTTCTCCACATAACGTTGACATCAAAGAGGTATATTCAATCTTTTTCAGTTTACTTAGACTATATCTTTATAGGACTTCCAAATGTCATATTTGTTCACCTGTTTGCCTATATTTAAATATTCTATATCTAAACAAACAAGATTTTCTTTATCTGAAGAAAAATGGTACACACTTCTATGTTAAATTCTTTAGAAAAATACTTATGGTCTCTCTAGAGGATCTGAACTTTAAAACTCAGCTAATTGTTCATCTTAGAGATCAGTACTCTTGTTGGTGGCTGGAATAGGACTTGTCTCAGTAATTTCTGGGAAGTTATCTTGCTAGCAGATTTTTGCAAAACAATACCAGGCCTCTAGCCAGACATAAAATTGTTGACTACATTCAGTCCTCACACACAATTGTTTTGTAGTTATGCTTAGTACATGTTAAAGCAACTTAACAAAACCAACCCAAACCAAACCCTGGCAGTATCTGTTTTGTTGTGAACCTCATTCGACCTGAAATTTAATTATGTTACCATGCAGGTTTGTAATGTGGATTAATAGTTTTATTGTACTCCTGTGATTAGTTTCTGTTTGTTCTAATTTCTTTTCAGCTCCCTCCTGACCTTGAGGTGAAAAAAACACAGAAGATGTATTCCTTCAATTTAATGCCAGTTTGAGGTGTTTCTCCTGCATCATCAGATCAATGAAAAGTAAATAGCTTACACTTCTTGTTTCACAGTGCGGTATTGATCTTTCTTCAGCTTTTGCTTCCCTTTTTCCTGCGTCTTGTGTCTTTCAACCCCTGGGACTGGAGTGATTGCCATAGATTGGACAAGCTAACAAGCGCATGATAAGGAACCGATGTTTTGTGGCATACTCGCAAACACATCTTGGTATATAAAGCCTGCCTCTGCAACGAAACAGGTGCCATTTTGTGTGCGTGGCACAAGCCACTGACAGAAAGAGCTAGAAGGAATCAAACAGGAAAAGATTTTATTTGCCATCTCAAATCTTTGTAGATACTGCTAAATTAGGTGATGAAACTCGTTTGAAAAGTAAAAGACACATAGCTTGCGGAGAAAATGCCATATGCTTTTAGTTTTGGCAGATGACTGGATGTTGGCAGCTTGTAGGTAAGTCTCTACTATTCTTTAGTGTGTACGCTTTCTCAAGACTATTTGCTATCATATTTTGGTTTGGTTTTGTTTTTACTCTATCCTTAAGGCTAATTGTTCATCTTAGAGTTTGATAAATAGCTGTCATAATTTTGGCTTCTATATCCAACACTTATCACTGTGCATCAAAGCTAATCTTTTAGTTCACAAGATCCCTAGGAGACACATATTCTCCTTTAACAATCTGACTTATTTTTTACTCTTCTTTAGGTGGAAAGAATTAGGAATTTTCTTTTGTAAAAACCTGATCTGTTTTTAAAATGTCAAGTAAGGGAAGGAAACAGGATAACTTTGTGAATCTTAGAAATACTTTGTTTTTCCTCTGTCTTTAGCACATTTATTGTGGAAATGAAAACCCTCTAAGTTTTATTTTTGGGTCCTTCAGCATCCACAGATTTTTCTGGCATAGCAAAGAGGATAAATGAATAATTGATATTCTGTCATATGCTATTGTCTCCCTATAGAGGATATTTTATGCTGGGCAATTCACAAGTTCTCTGACTCTGGTTTAAGTAGTAGTGATCCTGTTTCCTAACTTTGAGGTTTATTAGTCATTGGTGTCATTGGCTCCCAACTCGATAAACCAATGCATATATAAATAAGTTATCTTTATTTGTTTTCTATGCTCTTCTTGAATTTAGTTTAAGGACTGCAGTCATGTTATCACCCTGGACTCCATAAATTAAATAGAGTCACATGACAGAGGAAATACCCAAAGCTTGTGCTTCTGGGAAAACTTTGCTTCCCCGATTAATGTTAATTTGGTGTAAGGATTGGTTAGATTGTTTAACTTACTACTAAGTTTAAGGGAAAATATTCCCCACATCCTGGTGCCTGATTCTGATATGCAAATCACTGTACAGTGCTATATGCACTTCATCCAGACCCAAGTGACACCACTGCAATGCAGCTCATTAGCACATTGTTGTCAACATGACACTTTTATAGCATAAGCCTTCTGCTTTCTGAGCGTGTACATGAAATGAATTAAGCATCACGTTGGAGCTTTTGCATCTTTCTTGGGTTTTATGATGTTTTATATTTCTTGGAGTTGGGCGATTATTCTAACCCAAGCTATTATGTAATCCTTAGGGTAACCCTAGTGCTGATTTGAAAGCTATTAATTTTCTATTACAGTGTGCTAAAGATGTTCTATAGTGTGGCTCTCACCTGCATTATTGAGTCAATGACCAATTGCAGAGTGGCTCTATGGTGGTTGGAGCTTAACTCACCCCTCTGGGATCTCATTTATTATTTGCAGATATTGATTTTTGGAAAAGAAAAGCTAAGATGTGTGAATATAATACTGACTTAGACCTGGCCTAGAGCTGTTAACTCCTAATAGTCTGCATAGTGTATTTATTAACATGTAAAACTGTTACACATTTTGTTATTTTAGCAAAGATAAATTATATTGTGTTCACAATATATATTTATGTTTCTATACATTATGTCTAAACATTGAGTCCCTAAATGATCTTGCTGTATGTTCTTAGAATCTAAATGTAGCTTTGATCATATTCATAATTTTCTGATGTCTTATCAAATCAAATGAGAGAATAATATTTACTCGCAACATTAAAAATATGCAAAAATATCCAAATCTGTCTGAGACATTATCTCTAATTTTTGTATGTGTGTGTGTGTGTGTGCGTATAGGGATTTTTAGTGATAACATTTACTTACTTATCTTAAGGAAGCATTATAGTCTGCTTGCACTTTTCTCAAGCAAAACTTACAGACTGGCAAAAAACAAAGGAGCATATAAATTTGTGGGGAAGATCTTCACCTGGAGAAATCTAAAATTCAGAATGAAGCCAGGGATTCCATGGTATCCAGGTCAGTGATCTCTTGACTGAAGGGAGCCCAAGAGCTTATTATGACATTGGTGTTCCCAGAAGGCTGACAAGATTACCAAGGCACACTCTGGTGAGCTACACAACAATCAGCTTTCTATGCCATCATGTTTCTAGCTAAGGTTTAATTATACTCATTTCCTCAACACTTAAATTTTCTCCTTCAGATGCCTTCATTATTTTCATAGAAAGTTTTACTCAAGACCCAAAGTCACTGAAAACACTTAGAACTTATGTTGTTTCACTTTTTAAAGACAAATGCCAATGTTAAAGTGAAATTTTATTTGTTTTAATTTTCTTCTTTTTTGTTTCATAACAAATGTAAACAAGCAGCATCTACTTTTCGAAAAATCAAGATTAACTAACTTAAATAATGACAGGAGATTGTGTTCCAAAAATCTGTTTCTTGGTAAAAATCATATGAAAATAATGGGCTACCCCATAGAAAACATTTGTGTAATAATTTATTTTGAGACTGAAACGTAATTGTGTATCATGGAGAGAATATGTGATACTTGTTGCTCTCCATCTTTAGCCAATATTTCAGCTCAATTGCATCAGAATTAATTACTCCCTCTATTTGCAACTACTCCAGAGGAGCTCTTACATAGAGTCATTGATTATTCCTTTATGTATTCATTTTCTTCATTAAAAGGAAATATATTGTATTTATTGTGTGCTAAGTGGGCTAGATACTAAAAATATTTTTGAAAACAAGATTAATTATAATACTTCAGTATAAATTATGACAAAAAGATTACCGGGTCTTTGTACAAAAAGCTCAAATATAATATATCTAATAAAAAAAACCCCACTCAATATAATTTTATAGGAGAAGAACAGACAATACACTAAAATGGGAGAATCCACTAAAGTATAAAATGGAAAGAAAATATTCATCAACATAAATTTTTTTTGACAGGCAGAGTTAGAGAGAGAGAGAGAGAGAGAGAGAGAGAGAGAAAGGTCTTCCTTCCGTTGGTTCACCCCCCAAATGGCTACCATGGCCGGCACTGTGCCAATCTGAAGCCAGGAGCCAAGTGATTCCTCCTGGTCTCCCATGCGGGTGCAGGGCCCAAGCACTTGGGCCGTCCTCCACTGCCTTCCCGGGCCACAGCAGAGAGCTGGACTATAAGAGGAGCAACTGGGACAGAATCAGGCGCCCCAACAGGGACTAGAACCCGGGGTGCCAGCACCGCAGGCGGAGGATTAGCCAAGTGAGCCACAGCGCCTGCCACATCAATATAAATTTCATGTTAATATTTGCTTTTCTTTGATGATATTTATAGCAGCAAGCAGGATTTCTTAGTATGATTGATTAATCAAACAACATTTATTTATTATCAATAAAGTGATAGTGTTCAAAAAATAGAGAAAAGAAGGTATATTTACAGTCCATCAAGCTAACAGGTTAGAGTAGATAACACACAAAGCCTAAATCTACAGTTAACCTTTTTTTAGATTCACTACCCAGGTTTTAGTCAAATGTAAAAAGGAAAGTTTGGTTTTTGTCGCTTTGTGCGTGTTTGTGTGTCTTTTTTAAAGATCAAATCATGATGAATGAAAATTCAGTTCAATTTTAAATAGTGGAAAGTATTCACATGTTTATTTTGTTGATTTATTATATTTTGGTGTCACTTATGCAATATTTTATATATAAGACCTGGAGGTTTCTACAAGTTCTTTATTTGTAGTATAATATTGAACAGGTGAGGCCAGCACTAGGATCAAGAACACAACAAATCAGCGACATTCAATTTGGGATAGCTCACCAAACACAGGGGTCTTCAAAAAGTTCGTGGAAAATACACATTCTCTAAATTCCATTTTTGATGAAACCTTTGAAGTGTCCTTGTACCTAGAAGTGAAATTAGATACCACAACAAGAACATGCTTACAATAGACATAGCCCTTTGAGTGGATAGAGTGGAGAGCTACCAAGGTGGATACCGATGAGACATCTGTTGGGGAAGTTTGGAGATGTGTCTGCACATCAGACCTAAGCATTAAAAACTCCAGATTACATATTTCTCTCTTAAAATCATGAAAGCACATATTCAGAAACATATCTGTGATATGATACTATGAATGTTTTTAAAAAAATACTTAACATTCTCCTTATAAAGTAAGCGTTCTCTGATTAGGTTTTTCATAATCTACAAATACAGTTGAATATTGAAGTCAAAATTTTCAATGAATACTCTTTCTTGTTTATTTCTTTGTCAACAAGTGGTAGTGGCAATTAGCTGACACTAAGCAGTAAGCATTATTCATGATTTTACATGCTTAACTAGAAGAAAATAATTTCGAAAAAGATACAGACACCTTTCCTTTCATTAAAATGGAGAACAATAATCTAAAGAGGCTGCCAAATTTTCTTCTTTTTCTTCATTTTTAGCCTGATTATTATTATATTGGTGTTATTTGGCATCATAGGCCAAAGTATACCATAGAAAAAATTTCTAGACGTGCTATTACCTCCATTAATTTAGAAAACACTCTTTTCTGGCACAATACTGTGAGTCATATGAATATCAACTTCAAGTGTGATCTGTTCTTAGTGGCCTGTGAAACAGCACCATAAATTCATCCCCAATATGAAAAGCGTCTGCAGGGAGATTTCGAGCAGCCTGTCATGCAAAAAGTAAGTCATTATTCACTAGAGACAGTAGAGCCAAAGGTCAGTGTTAGGCTCATAAGAGTAGGCAATGAGTACACACCTTCTTTATTACTGTCCATTCATCCCATGGAACAGTTTTATTTCTAAACTTCAGAGTTCAGAGATACTATTGACCCCAGCCAGAAAAGATGCTGATGCTTGAAGATGACTCTTCTTACTGCCTTGCTGAAGTTTACCTACTCATATGTCTAGGCACCCACAGCCTTGGTCAGCATTGAGATACATTTGACCCAGGCTTTTAGCCCCTTCTGGCATCACTTGGCTTTTTGCCCAGACTTGCGATTTTAAAAGACAATCATTGAAATCCTCTCCATGATTGTCAAGTATTTCCTTCCCTTTGACATCCAACTGCGTCCTTCTATAGTCTTTCTCCTTGTACTCTTAAGAAATCAAAACAGCATGAGGACTGAAGCTGTGATAAATTCATATTCTGTACTGGCCGTTCAGTGCTGCTTTACCATGCTTTTACTAGTTTTCAGGGTTCTTTCATATTCCCCAGTGACTGTGCAAATAGTTCCTATGCTGAGCAATTCTTAACCTCACGCTTCATGCTCTGTGGTAGATGTCTAGTGCTGGTTTCCATTTGGCTGACTTACCTTCACAAGAAAGATCTTACCTCCTTTCTGTGGGTGCTATGTTAGCTCCATGGAAGACACTCCTTTTTCACCCAGAGGTCTTATGTTGTACATCACAAAACTACATAGTAGTGAGGATTCTGTCAGCCTAAATTGTCATAGAGGCTTGGGAGCCAATTGCTATGGAGAATTGACTGATCTAATTCTTACAAACAAGAAAAGCTTGTTTAAAGCCAGTGGGGGCTTGCGCTGTGGCTCACTGGGCTAATCCTCTGCCTGCGGCGCCGGCACCCGGTTTCTTGTCCCTGTTGGGGCGCCAGATTCTGTCCCAGTTGCTCCTCTTCCAGTCTAGCTCTCTGCTGTGGCCCAGGTGTGCAGTGGAGGATGGCCCAAGTGCTTGGGCCCTGCACCCACTTGGGAGACCAGGAGGAAGCACCTGGTTCTTTCGCTTATTATATGTGTTTTTTCTGTTTAATAAAAGAGCTCTATTTTCAAATAGATTGTGAATTCCTTGAAAACAGCACAATCCTAGTACAATCCCATTCTTCCTTCAGCATGGGTATAAAAAGGCACATTAAAAAGTTCATGAAAAATTGAGTTAAAATCCAGGTTTATTTTGGTTCAAAGAAATTTTGTTTTTCATGCATAATTTTTCACAATACACATTTTCCATGAACCTTTGACATACCTTTGTTTCTGGTGCTACTTTTGATTTTTATGAATAGATATATCTTATCTGAATCTCATAGAATAATATATAGTTTATGTTAAATCATCTTTATTAAACCTACAACTCTTTGAAACTTAAATTTTTTTTTATTTTATTTTTTTATTTTTGACAGGCAGAGTGGACAGTGAGAGAGAGAGACAGAGAGAAAGGTCTTCCTTTTGCCGTTGGTTCGCCCTCCAATGGCCGCCGTGGCTGGCGCGCTGCAGCCGGCGCACCGCGCCGATCCGATGGCAGGAGCCAGGGGCTTATCCTGGTCTCCCATGGGGTGCAGGACCCAAGTACTTGGGCCATCCTCCACTGCACTCCCTGGCCACAGCAGAGAGCTAGCCTGGAAGAGGGGCAACCGGGACAGAATCCGGTGCCCCGACCAGGACTAGAACCCGATGTGCCAGCGCCGCTAGGCGGAGGATTAGCCTATTGAGCCGCGGTGCCGGCAAACTCTTTGAATCTTAAATATAATGTCAACATGCAGTATCATTAATGACCAGGTACAACCATCTCTTTCTGCCTTACCATGACAGTTTCCTAACTCAGCTCAGAGTGCAATGATAAGGATAGGAAACAGGCTCTGTTAGGTAACTAGCTAAGTAGCTCTTGACTTTTAATTTTCTTCTAGTGTCTTCTTTACAATCATGGTGCTTTACCACTATTACTTTTATCTTCAAAGTGTTTTTTTTTTAAAGATTTATTTATTTGAATGTCAGAGTTACTGAGAGGCATAAAAAGAGATAAAGAGAGAGAGATCTTCCATCCACTGGCTCACTCCCCAGCTGACCACATGGGGAGGGCTGAGCCAGGCCACTGCTAGGAGCCAGGAGGTTCATCCAGGTCTCCCATGTTGGTGGCAGGGAGCCAAATACTTGGGCCATCATCTGCTATTTTTCCCAGACCATTAGCAGGGAGCTGGATGGCAAGTGGAGCAGCTAGGACATGAACATGCACCAAGATGGGATGCCAATGTTTCAAATGGAAGTTTTATCTGCTACTCTACAATGTTGGCTCCTTTTCTTCAGAGCTTTGTCTCTATTCAAAACAATGCTACTATTAGCAATGGATTAATAGTTGCAGTCTATCTATAATTATTTCTTTTGATGGTTCTGTTCATAGTAGTTGATCACTGAAACAATAAGAAATTTATATGATAATTACTAGTGGTGTAAAAAGTGACATCAAATGAGCTAAAAATTTGAATAGGTAGGGGCCTAATTATGCATTTACCCATTCCATATCCATTTCTGGGTATTTATTAGTAGATTCTGAAAATAGGATCTCATGTAATACAATTGTTAGCAAAATATTTTGATTCACAGGGTCATTCTTCAACATTGCATATGGTACTGTTACTCTATTTCTATGTTCAGTGACTTAAGTTGGTTGCCATTGCCTAGTGTTTAAAGCTTTTGACTCTTATATTCAAAGTATAATGCTTTTGAACACTTTCAACGTTTTAAATGCAAAGTGCTTCTGTAGCGAGTCATGATACAATGTCTCAGGAGACAGAGGAAGCTGCCACATTTTTCTTGTAAGCTGAATTAATGCTGGTGAAGACTGACATCCATGAAGACTAAAGTGGTTCAGTTACGGAAAATAACTACAACTCAGGAGGAGCAGTTAGAGCCTTTACCATGCTGCTACCCTAATACATAACAAAAGATTTGTCAATGTCCTTGTCCCTTTTGATTTCTCATCCTTTAGTTAAAACTGCTATCAATAGCACTATGATTTAGTTGTCTTAGAATGAAAAAATATTGGACAACAAGATCCCAAATACAATTTCTACCACTTCTTCATTTTTCAAAATATACTAGTTGTAAAAACAAACAAACAAACAAAAGAGAATTGGTCAGTGAGGTCAAATGTCACCCCTGCCCTCCCCCCACCCCCTTTTTAGGTGCCATCCTTATAACAGCATTTCTCAGAGAGAAATATAGTGAAGTCTGAGGACATAGCCTCCATTGCCAGAGTGAGCTGTTACTGCATCTGTGCCCTATTACATACTAGGCACAATGAGCAAGTGGTTTAACCACTTTGATCCCTATAATAATAAGAGCCACCTTGCAGGGTCAGTATATTTGCAGATTAAGTAAGACTGTAAATTTAAACTATTAAAAGGCACAAAATGGTGTCTATCACATGAAAAAAAAAAACTTCAGTGTATTTTATTTTCATTATCATAATGTCACTGGTACAGCCATTAATACTCATTTTTTAAAATATTTATCTATCAATTTGAAAGGCAGAGTTACAGAGAGGCAGAGGAAAAGAGAGAGAGAGAGATGTCTTCCATCCACTGGTTCACACCCCAAATGGTCTCAATGGCCTGAGCTAGGCCAATCTGAGGCCAGGAGCCAGGAGTTTCTTCCAGTTCTCCCACACAGGTACAGGGGCCCAATGACTTGGGCCATCTTCTACTGCTTTCCCAGGCCATACCAGAGAGCTGGATCAGAAGTGGAGCTGATCCGAAGTAGAGCAGCGGGGACTCGAACTGGTGCCCATATGGGATGCCGGCACTGCAGGAGGCGGCTTTACCCACTCTGCCATAGAACTGGTCCCAGCCATTAGTGCTCTTGATTGGCTGGTGCTCATTGGCTTCAATAAGACATCTTGGCACTGATAATTATTCTGTTTTTCTAAGATTCTAGTTGTTAAAATACAATATGAAGGTGGGCGCCGTGGCTCAATAGGCTAATCCTCCGCCTTGCGGCACAGGCACACCGGGTTCTAGTCCCAGTCGGGGCGCCGGCTTCTGTCCCGGTTGCCCCTCTTCCAGGCCAGCTCTCTGCTGTGGCCTGGGAGTGCAGTGAAGGATGGCCTAGGTTCTTGGGCCCTGCACCCCATGGGAGACCAGGAGAAGCACCTGGCTCCTGCCTTCGGATCAGCACAGTGATCATTCTGGAAAGGTGTAGCAGTGTCAAACCATGGGAGACCAAAAAGGTCTAGGGATTTGGATTTTATGTACCAATGCACATATTTAATAGTTTTTACATCTTTTGATCATACAAATGAATGATTTTAATCTAAAAATATAGTTTTAGAAGGCAGAATCTCACATTTTTTCCATCAATTTAATCTGTACATCATTTTGCAAAGAACCTGGCATAAAACAGACCTTGAAAAATATAAACTCTGATTCTAATAACTTGGATTGTGGATGATGTTGTGGCACAGCAGGTTAATCCACTACCTGCAATTCCAGTATCGCATATGAGTGCCTATTTGAGTCCCATTGTTCCACCTCCAATCCAGCTCCCTGCTAATGCTCCTAGGAAAGCAGCAGACGATGGTCCAAGTCCATGGGTACCCCTTGTATCCAAGAGACCCAGACGGAGTTCTTAAATCCTAGCTTCAGCTTAGTCCAGCCCAGCTGTTGCAGCCATTGTGCAGTGAAACAGTGGATTAGATATTTTTCTGTCTCTTCCTCTCTGTGTAACTCTTCCTTTCAAATGAATAAATACTACTTTTTTAAAAAAGATAACTTGGCGAAAAGGAAAAGTGTCAAACTCTGTTACTAAGTCATAGAAGTTAAAAGTTGTTATAATTTTGTGTACTAGTTAACTTTTTTATTTTCCAATTTTTTTGTTTTAGAATTAAAATGTCTCTAGTTAAAACTACTTATTTATATTATGCACTTATATGTAATTTATTATACACACATACATACATACACATTTATTAAGTGTTTCAGAGAAGACACAAAATAAATTTTCCCAGTGTTCCATGGAAAAGTCATTAAAAGGACATTAAAAAAAATCCAAAGGGAAATTCATGATAATCTGTAAAAAGGTATGAGGGCTTCAAGGAGGGTGGAGATTTAAAGTTTTGAAAAAAATAAAACAACAAGTTTATTTGGATATGTGCCATTATACAAAGGCAAGATTTCTGCTGTGGTTTTCTAGGTGAAATAGCTATCCTTCCATTCCGTCACTGAGGCACAAATTGCAGAAAATGACCTAGGTTAATGGATACCCACATCCTGACATGTGCAGTGGCTGAGGCAGGAGCCACCTGTACCTGAGAAAGCTAGAGCATGGCACACTGGGTCACAGGTCTACCTCCTACACTTAGTATGATCAAGGAGGGAACGGACAGTATTTGGCTGCAGGTGCATAGGAATAAGCACAGAACTCTCCTCTCTGTGATCCCAAGCTCTTCTCCTTGCTCCGCTTCCCTCTAGGAATGCAGAATCCACCCACCCTGCAGACTCCCCTTCTGAGTTCTCACCAGCCCAGGAGTGCATGGAGTTCCCCAGGGCCCAGGTGTTGGGGCAGTTGCTCTCTTCTTCCCAGTGTCCTGAGAACCTAGGCTGAGCAGAGACTTGCATCCTGTGCATGGTGCCAGCGTGGTCCTCTTGCACACTCTGACTTCCTAAGAGGATCATCTCAAACAGTGCTTGGGATACTTTGAGCTCATGGTAAGCTGGTTGTTTGGGGTTGGGGATTTGGTGGCTCCAACCCAGAGTCCTTAGGCTCTCAGCAGGGCTTGGGGGACAGGACTTGGTGGACAGGCTCTAAAGAAAAAAAAAAACAATAAATAGAAAAGAAAAAAAAAACCCTCTTTGTTATTTTGAGTGATGAAACTATCCAATAGGTTAAGTGTCTAACAGGAAGCCCAGAAGCCATAAATGAACCAATGGCATGCTTCCTTGATTTTAGTATCTCTCAGTATTTGTAGATTTGGCAAGGAAGCAACTGGGTATCAGTGTCTGACACCGTATTTGCACAGAAGATGAATTTAGGAGGCTCCATCACAGCATGTTGTCTCCCAATACAGAAGCAAGACACCATTTGTCATCACATTACATTGCATTTTTCCTCTTTCTTATGTGGATTTTAAGAAACAATAGAACTTTCAAAATTCTATTTCTGTATCAGAAATAGGTATTTAGGAGTGGGCATTCAGCCAAGTGGCTAAGACACCCATAGTCCCACATCAAATAGCATGGATTTGGTTCCCACCTCTGGGTTCTGACTCCAGGTTCCTGCTAATGCAGATGCAAGAGACAGTAGTGGTGGCTCAAGTAGTTGAGACTCTGTCACCCACATGGGAGGACTGGGTTCAGTTCTCCACTTGGGCCCTGTCCCAGTCCTAGCTGCTGCAGGCACTTGGCAATGAACAAGATGACATGAGCTTGGCCGGAGCCATGGCTCAACAGGCTAATCCTCCACCTTGCAGCGCCGGCACACCGGGTTCTAGTCCCAGTCGGGGTGCCGGATTCTGTTGCAGTTGCCCCTCTTCCAGGCCAGGTCTCTGCTGTGGCCCGGGAGTGCAGTGGAGGATGGCCCAGGTCCTTGGGCCCTGCACCCCATGGGAGACCAGGAGAAGCACCTGGCTCCTGCCTTTGGATCAGCACGGTGCACTGGCTGCAGTGCACCGGCCATGGCGGCCATTGGAGGGTGAACCAACGGCAAAGGAAGACCTTTCTCTCTGTCTCTCTCTCACTGTCCACTCTGCCTGAAAAAAAAAAAAAAAAAAAAAGATGACATGAGCTCTCTTTCTTTCCATCACTCTGTCTCTATCTGTGTCTCTCTTTCTTGGCTTCTCAAATATGTATTTTTAGTTGGTACATAATAGATAGTGCAACTGGACTAAATTCTTCAAGAAAAATTGAAGAAATCATCTCCTCCTCCTCCTCCTCCTTCTTTCTCTCTCTCAAGATTCATTTACTTATTTGAAAAGCAGAGGTGCTGTGATGGTGGCAGAATCTACCCACTGTTTCACTCTCCAAATGGCCACAACAGCTGGGGCAGGACCAGGCTGAAGCCAGGAGCTGGAACTCCATCTGGACTTCCTGCTTTCCTAGGCACATTAGCAGGGAACTGGATCAGATCTGGAGCTGCTGGGACATGAACCAGCAATTATATGGAAGGCCAGCATTGTAGATGGCAACTTATTCTGCTATGTCATGACACTGACTCCAGAAAACACTTCTTTGATAGAAGTGTGGACTTTTCCTACCTGTTTAATGTATGGAGGGTATATGCATTCACAATATGAAATTGTGAGGAAAAATCCATAGCAAAATCCCTAACTATACTTTGAGAAAATATATGATAAAATCAGTGAAATCCAATAATCAATATTTCAGCACCTTTATTTTTAAATTCAAATTAAGTAATGACAATACTGTGTGTAAAAGTGTTAACTGAAAATAGCTCTCGACACCTTACTCTTCAAATGGGAAATTTCAAAAGTAATGTCTATTTAGCAATGTAAGAATTAGGTGTCCCAGGCACAAAGACGCATTTCCAAAGATAATCTAAGTTGCAGTATTGCTGTGCTTAGTCATGCATCTACAGCTGAACTTAGAGAAGAGAAAAAGAGAAATAAGTTACTATGAGTTTGATTTAAGTTGAATCCTACTATCTAATTTGTATAATGTGGTAAGATTGCTGTAACAAAGCACGTCAAACTATGTGGTTTAAAATACCAGGAAGTCGCTGTCTCACAGCGTGTCAGCCGGGTCACGCTCCCTCTGAAGGTGCCAATTGTGAATCTCTCTCCCAGCTTCCGAGAGCTCTGCAGCTTGTTCCAGTGTAACTTCGGTCTTCAGGAGACATTCTCCCTATACATGTGTCTCTGTGTCCCTATTTCACATCTTAATAAGGTCACCAGCCACATTGGATTAAGGGCCCATCCTACTCCAACATGAAATCAGTTATGTAACCAGTTACATCTGCAATGATCCTATTTCTAAACAAGACACATTCTAACGTGCTGGTGGTTACAGCTTCAAAACATAAATTTGAGGGTATGTATCAACCTGTAACAATGTGGTTGAAAATGTGTTATTTCAGTGACTCTCATGAGTACAACAAAAACAAAAAAATCACACATCATGACCGTGTGTCTACTGCAGACACCTTAAAATTATGAAGCACAAATGCAACAGAGGTTTAGTTTTCATCTGGTTACAAAAATTAAATTCATGGTGATAGTTTTGAACGTAGGTCTCTTACTACATTGTTCACCAGGATCGCTTTTCTGGAATTATTTTAAATTTAAAGTACTGGAAGCGGAATGAGTCACAGGCATGTCATTTTCATCATGATTTCCTGTGATTGATGTCACAGTGAGTTCAGGCTTTGCTCCCTGAGAGTTGTGGCCTGATGTAGTACAAGAAGGTCAGACGACAGGGCTGGCTTGGGACACCCAAAGTTGCTTTGCCCTGATGAAAGGCACCAACATGTTAATAACTTTTGAAAGTAAATCCGTGTCTCCATTCACTAGGAAAGATTGATCCAAAACTTGGCATTTTAAAAATTGCATTATAATTCATCGGAATAAACACTTTGAATAATTCTCTGCAAATGCATTCAAAGTAGTTACACAAATATGTATTTCAACTCACTTGGAAAGGAATAACATGTCCAAATTTTTTACACTGAAATCGGATTCCAGAAATGAAAGTGATGGCCTGAATTACTTTCCAAAAATCAGATCTTTAAAGAGTGAACTCCAATCTATACATATATGTCTTTTTCCTTTTATTTCAAATGTTATGAAAACAGGCTGAAACTTTCCAACTTCCCTTGATACTTAAAAGATACCAGACTTAGTTGCACATCAAAGTGAAACACAGCCATGACTAGGAGATTTCTTCATTTAAAATTTTATGGGCGTCAGTTCTAGTTCGGGCTGCTCCTATTCCAGTCCAACTCTCTGCTGTGGCCAGGGAAAACTGTGGAAGATGCTCCAAGTGCCTGGGCCCCTGTACCAGTGTGGGAGACCTGGGGGGAACTCCTGGCTCCTGGCTTCAGATTGGCCCAGTTCAGGCCATTGAGGCCTTTTGGGTCATGAACCAGCGGATGGAAGATCTTTTTCTGTCTCTCCCCCTCTCTGTCTGTAACTCTACCTCTCATACAAATAAAATAAAAATCTAAAAAAAAAATTTATATTGTTTTTGTTTTGAAATTAAAATATATCTAATTGAAATGACATCTTTATATACTACAAATTTATATAAAATGTTAATTAAAATAAATTATGTTTCTAACAATTGTTTTCCTTTTTTATGGTTTATTTCATTATTGCATAGTAGATGTCTTTTAACTATTATAGAACATATTAAGGGCCAGCGCTGTGGCTCAACAGGCTAATCCTCCGCCTAGCGGTGCCGGCACATCGGCTTCTAGTCCCGGTAGAGGTGCCAGATTCTGTCCCGGTTGCCCCTCTTCCAGGCCAGCTCTCTGCTATGGCCCGGGAGTGCAGCGGAGGATGGCCCAAGTCCTTGGGCCCTGCACCCCATGGGAAACCAGGAGAAGCACCTGGCTCCTGCCTTTGGATCGGCGCAGTGCGCCGGCCGCAGCGAGCCAGCCGTGGTGGCCATTGGAGGGTGAACCAACGGTAAAGGAAGACCTTTCTCTCTGTCTCTCTCTCTCTCACTGTCCACTCTGCCTGTCAAAAAAATAAAGAAAAAGAAAACCAAAAGACGATGCAAAACAATGTGTGATTATGGGCTTGCCTGTCAAAAAATAAAAAAAAAAATTAAAAAAAAGAACATTCTAAGACACAAAATTATTACTCAGCTTCAGGTTAAGTTTTTCACTAGATTGCAGTAAATTGTGAATTTTTTGTTTAAGAGGCAAAGCAGCAGAGAGAGAAGGAAAGAGAAAATGATTTGCCAACTCTTGGTTCTCTCCCCTAATGGCTACAATAGCCAGGTCAGGGCCAGTCCAATGCCAGAAGCCAGGAATTCCATCCTGGTCTTTTACATGAGTGACAGGGGCCTAAGAAGTTGGGCCATCTTCTGCTGCTTCCCCAGGCCCATTAGTAGGAGGCTGGATTGGGACTGCAGCACCTGGGAGTTGAACCACACACTCTAATACAGGATGCTGGTGCCATAAGTTGTATTGTAATCCACTGTTCATCAAATCTATACCCAAATCGTGACTATGTCTGATGGTAGAATAATCACATATTCATAAATATTGCAGACTTGGACTATTTATTATAAGTATCTGTCATTACCCAGAGCCAGGCACTAGTCTCGATAAACATTCAAGTACTCACATTTTACCCAGGAGGGGTCGAAGATTCGTAGCTCCTTTCTGAGACAGCAGAGTAAATGATGGACCCAGGACCACACTTGATGCTTGTGCTCTTGCTTACACTGTGGGGCTTTTCTAGGTACTTAAAGAGTAGATCACCTGTGTGAACATATGGACATTAAACAATCTGAACTTTGGGGGTAAAAGACATGGAAGTTACATGAAAACTGACTTGTTATGTCCTAGTGGGAGTTTACTGCATAGTTTCAAAGCACAAGGGAACCAGTCTGAAGCCAGCCTTTCTTTGTGATCCAGCATCGCTCAAACCCTCTCACCCCCAGTTTCCTGTTTAGTAGGATGGTATCAAGCCATTTTGTAACTCATAAGGAATTTTCAATAAACATTCCTGACATGAATTATCTGCTAGAGAGGGCATCAATAAATTCTCCCATTCAGTCTTCATGTTTCTAAATGGTCTCTTCCAATGATCAAAGTTCCTTATTTTTTACAATAGACATTTTGAGTATAAACATAGAAAAGAGTGAGTTAGCACCATGTAGAAGTGATGAACGTTTGCAAAGTGAGTTCTCTAGCACACCTGCAAGTAGATCACAACACAGCACCTTGGGAGCACTTTGGAAGCAACTCAGTGCTCCCTCTTCCCACATCCTGGTCTCGTTGCTGCCAAAGGTGGTCACCATTCTGCTTTCAACAGTTTCAGGACAGTTTTTTCTTGTTCCAAACTTTGTATAAATGGCATCATGCAGTACACACTATTTTTTCTGCAGGAATCTTTTCACTCAACTTTTTGTTTAGATATTTTGATGCATATAGTTATAATTTGTTCATATTTGTTGTTCATTCTCTTGCTTTTGTTTTTGATCTCTATTATGGATAAATTTATCAATTTTATGTTGTCTACCTCTTGCATTTTTTGGGAACATATAAATGATGCTGCTGGGGCTGGCGCCATGGCTCAGTTGGCTAATCCTCCACCTGCAGCGCCGGCATCCCATATGGGCACCAGGTTCCAGTCCCGGTTGCTCTTCTTCCAGTCCAGCTCTCTGCTGTGGCCCAGTTAAGGTAGTGGAGGTTGGCCCAGGTCCCTGGGCCCTGCACCCGCATAGGAGACCAGGAGGAAGCACCTGGCTCCTGGCTTCGGATTGTCACAACGCCTGCCGTAGCGGCCATTTGGGGGGTGAACCAACAGAAGAAAGACCTTTCTCTCTGTCTCTCTCTCTCACTGTCTGTAATTCATTTTGTCAAATAAATAAATAAAATCTTTTAAAAAATGATGCTGCTATGAACTTTCTTATCTTGTATATGTCCTATGGATGAAAGATATATAATTGCTTGTTCATACTATATGAATAAACTCAATTTTTATAATATGGCTAAATTGTTCTTCAAAGAGATTATATCAGTTTACACTCATACAAGCAGTGTATATATATTCCCATTGCTGTGATAAATTCATCAAAATTTAGTAATATCTGTATTTTTTATTTAAGCCATGTGGATTGATATGTACTGGTATTGATTTGTGTGATTGTGTAATGATTTGATATTTGATGAAGGGAATCACGTTCTCTTGTGTATTGGCCACATGTATTTAATGTATGTGTGTGTGTGTGTTTGTATTAGTGTATTCGTCACCCTTTGTCACTGTTAGAAAACACCTGAGATAATCAACTTTATAAAGAGAAAATATATACTTAGTTCACAGCTCTAGAGGTTCACGTTCGAGATCAAGCAGTTCTATTGGTTTGGCCTCTGCTGAAAGTTGTGGATGGCATCCACAGTTCTTATGGAGGGAGGATCAGATGTCAAGCCAGGAAGCAGGGAGGGGAGAGAGAGAGAGAGAGAGGGAGAGAGAGAGAGAGAGTGTTGGGCTCAAGCTTGGGCTTTTATAATAATGCACTCTCTATCTCTCTCTCCCAAGGGTTTACCCCCAATTATCTAAGGACCTCCCATGAGCATTCACCTCCTAAAGATTCCTCATCTCCCAATAGTGCCACCAGAGGGACCAAGCCTTTAACACATGGGTTTTTGGGCAGCATTCATCATCCAAACTAATATCCAAGCCAAAGGACCTAGAAAATTCCCTGGTATTCTGTTCTTACAAACTCCTGTTTGTCCCTTTCAGAGGTAGCCATATTTCTGATTTTGATTTCCATAGGTTAATTTTATAATTTCTTAAACCTCATCTAAAAAGTGTATATGGTATATATAACCAGGCTTCTTTAGCTCAAGTTTAAGCTCTTGCTAGTCTCTCATGTTGTATTAACAAGTGTGATTTTTATTGATGAGTATTATTTTATTACATTAAAAAATCCATTAGTGGTTTATCTTCTCACTTACTGATTATAAATTTGGCTTGTCCTCAGAAATATGACTGAGGAACTGAATTTTTAACTGCAATTTTAATTAAGTTATACTTAAATTTAAATGGCCAAGTGTGCCTAGTGGCTACAGAGATAGTACCCTTCTAAATACTTATCTGTTGTCTGAAATGTATCATGTAAAATATTTTCTCCCAGCCAGTATCATGCTGTGTAAATTTATTTTAACATTGTCTTTTCATGAATGTTCTTTTCTGTTTGGTAAACTCAAGCATTTATATCTGATTTTGATTTTCTATTCATGTATGGTGATTGTATAGAAATAAAATTGATTTTTAAATTGACCCTGCATGAGGAGATGTTGCTCAACTCACTTATTCATCTGGTAGTTCTTTGGTTATGTTTTGCTCTTAAGGATTCCTCCAGGTTTTCTGTGTACATAATCATGTCAAGTACAAATAGATTCAAATCATGTTAGAAAATATGACAACTCAGGTTTCATCCAGGCCTCTGGAAATCAAACAAAATTATAATATGCCAAAAGCATTAAAAAGAAGGAAATATATTTCTCTGATTCAGTTACTTACAAGTAGAGTTGAATTCTTATTTTTAAAATTTATTTGGAAGGATATCAAACCAGTTCATCAAATCCTTTGTGTGCCATCTAATAGCTGTTTTGTGTCAGTTATTCAAGTCTCTCCCAGTAATAGGTCTCAAAGACACAATACAGAAATATGCTGAGTCTGTAGAGTCTCAGTCTAAGCCCAAAAGTACGCTCCAAGTGAGTGGAGACCCTTGACATCAGAAGATTATATGAGAACATAATAAAGAGTGCTGTAGCTAGGGCATTTACAAGAACTAGACTGACACTTTAAATCTCTTGAGGCCCTGAGGAGAAGCTAGAGTATCAGCTAGGAATTTTTCTAGGTTAAAGATTTCTGTCTTATAAAGAACATTATTAAAAACATATAGAGTTAACAGGTAAATTGGTTTAAATAATTAAGGCTAATATACATGAATAATTAATGGAGAAAATAATGATATAGACTTCTAGTTTCATGTATTTCAGATTAATTCTATCTGTGTAGCTTTATGTCTGTGAACCCTTAAATTTAAAAGCTGATAGTCTCAGAAATGTGTATATTAAATTCCATTTTTGATATTAAGTTGATGCCTACATATACCTATAGGATTGCCATAAGGCAGAAACTGAATATTTTTCCACTTACACATTATGGCAGATGCTTCTAGAAAGAACATAAGCCTGATTAAAATATGTGATGCTATAATGCCCCAGTATTAAGTTGCTGCTGATTCTTCAAGTAGCAAACAGCAAAGAATAAAAGGTGTAGGTTTTGAAGTGACAAGAGCTATATCTAGCCACTAGAGTGCTATTTAGAAAATATCAGTTCAGTGTGGTACAGGATGCTGGTGCTTCCCATATATTTTCTTTGCAAGCATACAAGTGTGGCTGCAGCCCAGCAAGCAGTGGAGAGAGCAGGACTGGAAAAAGCTGGTGAGGAGGAAGACAACACCCTGCAGAAAATGCCATTCTCCACACTAAGAGGAGCCAAAGAAGTGATCTCAGTGGTGGAATGACATAGTTGAGTTTGCTTTGTAGGATTAATCTTTCTGCAATATACAATCAATAATGCAGAATGGACAAGAAAAGAAGAACCAGGTTTTAATAGTGGGTTACTGAATTAGACTCTTTGAACAAAAGCCAGGATAAACTATAGAACTAAATTTATTCATCAGGAGAAAATCCAATAAATGCCTGACAGTTATAAAACTTCAATAATTTGCTTAAAGCTAGTTATAAAGTCATTGGTTAAGCTATTGGGACTAATTCACTAGAAATGCCTATGGGTGGTGTCAAACTTTAAGAATATTAAAAGGCAGTAATGATTAAGACCACTGAGTTGCTAAATTAATAGCGTTATAGTGAGATCTATAGTAGTAAAATCTTTATCAGGCTAAAATTTATTAAAGTTTAAGATGTAATGAAGGTTTTGTAATTACTTATTTTAGAATATTAAAGTTGAAATTCAGATCTCCAAATATATTTTATTTAAGCATTTCGTTCTGAATTAATAGTGATTATAAATAATTATGTTAATACATATTCTATTATTTTGTGGTTTACATGTGAATTTACATGCATTATAGTTTCTTTATGAAAGCAAAGTACCTATTCTTGTTCATGCTACATTTTATAAAGTTGACAGAGCCTGTAGTGTACTCCCAATACTTTTACTACATACTTTTATGCCTCCAAATTGCACATCACTGCTACCATCTCTGAATTTCTAAAAAAAAAATGTTTACTCTGAGATTGCAATAAGTGTAGAGATAAGGAAGATATTTTATTGTTTTAGTTTATAATTTTCAGAATTACTTAAGTTAGGAAAAGTAAATCTAGCAAGCCACTGCATTATTGTAAATTTAGAGAGCTACAATTTGATATTCTGCGGGTCCTCATTATCTAGCCAACTCAGTTCTCAAGTCAGGATGGGCTAAATTTTTTTTCCTGTTGGATTTGGGCAAGGAATATGTGGAAAGTGAGTCCAGATGGCAAAATATCCTGCAGGCACTTTGCAGGGACAAGAAGAAATGACAATTTTCTGTAACACTCATAAGCTCTTGGATAAAACTCCATGAACTTAAAAAAATGCACATCTACTAGTCATGAGATCTATTAAAAAGACGGTCACTGTACCAGCAATCACTGAGCCATTGAACATCATCATCCCCATGGATACTGGAAGCCAAATAAACAACTGCTGGGTATTACATAGGTATCATCTGGATCAAGACAGAAATGGAAGGCCTGCATTGACTCCAGAGACCCCTGGCTGGTTAGCTATACTGACTCAATTCGATTCACAAATAGCAATTCTGTCTGTTATGTAAATATACATTTAGCATATTACTTTAAATGGGATTGTTTTAATTATACAATAATTTGTTCAACTGAAGAGATTAGATAAGATGATGCCTAAAGTTCTATTGTTGACCCATTTCTCGTTTACTACATAATCTGTGCCCTGTTTCCATTGATATCCCGTAAGATTTTTTTGTTGTTGTTGTCATGCATGCCCCAGGCATTTTAAACAATTAAACCCCATATGGGTTCTCAGGTAATATTTCGAACTGATTAATCTAAGTCATTTAGTATTTTTGGTAGCAGTTTATAAACTAACATACTATTTTTTATTAACATTTGGTACCTGCTTCATGTAGGTATTTGTATAAATTATGATTGCTTGGAAAACTAGAGAAGGAAATTGGCTCACTCTACATGTGCTATGCAACCAGACTGTAATTTGATTATACTAGTAGGGACAGAGTTGATTGGTCAGCAATTATGAAAACACAGTTGGTTAATATGATACCTATCTTGACCATTCACCAAATTCTTTTCTTCTTTGTACTTCTCTGCATCCTTTAGAGTTATGTGTGGTGATAGGAATTGATTTGGCCAGTGAAATCTGAGTTATAATGTACATAATTTGTGTTTGGGTATGGTAATTGTGAAAATGTCTGCTGATAATTCAATATTAACACACATGCTTTCTAGCCTTTTCTTCCTGGTTGGTTTAATTTAAACACCCATATGTTGCATGCCTCCTAATTTCACTTTAACATGAAATCTACATGGAGAGAAACCACAAAATAATATTATTAAAATATGAAGCCTGTTTATGTGCAGTATCCATTCTGTACAACAGATACTATTAGACTTAGCTACAGTTCATGTAGGAAGTCAGAATGTGAGAAAATTAAAATTTCTGTAAATTAAAATTGGGAAAATGTGTAGAATACTTCATGATCTCACTCATATGTGGAATTTAAAACAGCTAATCTCACAGAATTTGTAAGTATAACAGTGGTTTCCAGGGTCTGGGAAGGGTTAGGGAGATATTGGTTATGGATTGTTAAGTTACAGTTATATAGGAATAAGTTCTGGTGTTTTATTGCACAGTATGGTGATGATAGATAATAATAATACACTGTATATTTCAAAATAGTTAGAATATGGGTTTTTGAATGTTCTTACCCCCAAAGAAATTATAAATATTAAAAGTGGTAAGTATGGCAATTGTCCTGAGTGATCATTTTGTGATGTAATTATATGTCAAAATATCACACTGCATACAATGAATCTTACAATTGTTATATATAAATTAAAATTAGGGAAACTGTGTAAAATAGAATTATGTAGGGGCCAGCATTGGGGCATAGTATGTAAACCCATCTCCTGTGAATGCCAACATCCCACATGGGCGCCAATTTGATGTCTCAACTACTTCCAATCTAGCTCCCTAATGACCTCGGGAAAGCAGTGGAAAATGGCCCAAGTACTTGGGCCCTAGCTACCCACAAGGGAGACCTGGAAGAAGCTTCTGGCTCTTGGCTTTGTCCTAGCCCAGTGCTGGCTTTGTGGCCATCTGGGGAGTGAACCAGTGGATGGAAGAATCCACTCTCTTACTTCCTCCCCCCATTTGTATATCTGATTTCAAAATAATACTTCAAAAGCAGATTTAGGGAAACAGTTAATAAGGTGTTCAGCACTTTTATGCCCCTAGATACTTTGGTTATAGATGGAATATTTGTGAAATTTCACATTTAGCACTTTTATGTAAAATCAGTGATGCCTTCTTTGTCTTCTGAACAGAAACATGACTCACATTTGGCATTCTTTTTATCATGAATACCAAATTCAACATATGATAATATTAGATTTTTTAAACAATTTTCTTTTTTTCTTAGAAAAACTTGCAGGATGATTATGAAACAGTTCCTATCCAGAGCTCCTCAGGGGGAGTGGAAGTTGTTGGTCCCTAGTGAGGAAACATGTGTTGGAGACAGAACATGGACATAGTTTGAGAGCTTGGAGGAAAGACAGAAAAAGGGAGACTAAGATAGGGCCTGGGCAGAATTATTGGGTTTGACTGAAATTGTGAGGAGGGCCTCTTATCTGAGAGGTGGGTGTCATGGAATGGAGGTATTTATCACAGTAGATAGAGCACCAGACTGGGGTGAGAGCGAGGCTGCCGTGCAAACCATCTTCCCCAACAGTTCACAATGGTTCATTATGTGTAGCAAATATATTCCGAAGCAGACATACATCATAGCAATGAATGGGGAGCCACAGGAATGAGTGACCAATAAGGAGGTACTGTGGGTACTCCCCTGACACATCCACTCATCTTTTAGTGTTCCCCATAGCATCCTGTGTGGAAAAGCTGGAAGGAAATGGACATGTGGATGACTTGTCCACTATTCCAACAGATATCCAACAGAGCCTGTTAATACATGTTCAGGATTTTGGCTCTGAAGCCAGACTGTGTAGCTTGATGCTCAAAAACCACTACCCAGCTGTGGGGCCTTGGGGCAGGTTAATTAAATTTTCTCTCCTCAATCCTCACATCTATTAAATGAGGATAATAGAAGTAGTACCTATCCCCTAGGTTGATGTGAGTATTAAATAACACAAATACACTATTGGGTATATAATAAGTAGTATTGGATGTGATGCTAAAGTACTTTTGTTATTACCATGAAATAAATATCATTTCTCCAGAATGTGGTGAGACAAGAAAAGGTTATAATACATTGACCACAGTTAAATTTTTAATATGTGGCTGTCTGGATTTCAAAACTATTAACATTGGCTGTTTTTCCATTTTGATTTAGATTTTGGTAAGTCACCAGGGAAACAGTCATAGCCGTACATATGGATAATTCTGATTTAACTTTTTTTTTTTTTACTTTGAGCAATTACAGAGAGAAACAGAGTCCTATATCATTAATGATAAAGTCCTTGGTGTTGGCACATAAGTGCCTCAGCTTATGCTTGGGTGTGAAATGGAATATGGACAGAATTGTACTAGACTGAGTTTTTTTGGTGCTCATTTTTAACAAAGAGGAAGTACACTATTGCTTTCCCAAACTCATCTGGATCTCAGCAGTGTTTCTGCAGCAATTCTTTGAGACCTCTCCAAGGGAGAATAGAGAGGGTAGAGCAGCTGTGGCTTTGGATTCCCGACTACTTTCTTCAAACCTCAGCCATTCACTTCTTTCAATTGCAGAGTTCTCCATTTAAAATTATGTTTATAAAAATAATTCTGTGGCTAGAAGAATTGTAAGTCTTGGTATTTTGGTATTTGTAATTCTTGTGTACAATCATGTTAGAGAAAACTGCTTGGCATTTTCCTATCCATTTCCTAGAATGAGCTTATTTATTTACTTTATGCAGAAAGTCCAGAGTAAAGAACCCAATATGAATGTTGATCTGATTAGTAAGTGGACTAGAGGCTGTGCCCTGACAATTGTATCCAGGCTTCCAAGGTCCAGAGCAGGTGGAAAGCAAGAAGTCCTCATCAGCTGACTGAATCCTCCAGGGCTTTGCTCTGGTGAGATACCTACATACCATGCTCTGGGCAAGGTCATTTGGCCCATGGCATTTTTATAGGCAGGATCATTCTAGAGGCATCTGAGGCACACTTGTATTTTCTGAGTCCCAATCCAATATATCTTGAAGTGCATAATTACTTCATTAAGGTTTCTGCAGACACTGCAGTGGGAAAATTCAGAAATAACAGGCAGCTTCTTTTGACATTGAAATGGTCACTCCTGAGAAAGGTTTGTCAGGGGATAAAATTCTGTGGTTGAGAGAAGGATGCCTGGTGTAACTACTTAGCAAATACAGTGTTACAGACCCTAGTAAATACCTGAATGGTTTTGAGGTAAGAGATTACAAGAAGTGACAATCTATGTTGATTATTTATTGTTGCTTTACAAAGTATTTGAATGTTTAGTTGTTTAAAAAATAATGTTCTGGGTCAGAAATATATATATATATATATACACACACACACACACATACACACACACATAGTGGAGATGTCTTGTCTTTGGGCATTTTGGGCTTAAATAAAATGATCTAAAAGCAAATCACTCACATGTCTGGTGGTTTATGCTGGCTGTTGGATGAGACCTTAGCTGTGACTGGGGCCTAGAACACTTGAATGTGGGCCTTCCATATGGCCTGTTTTTCTTCACACAAGATGGCTTTGTTCCAAAGACAAGCACCAAGGAGAGAGGGGGAGAGAGAAGGGAGGAGACAGGATACCGGGAAGAATAATACCACCATTTATAATTTAGCTGTGGAAGTCAAAGAGAGTTACTTCTATCATATTCTATTTAGCTTAGTTGGAAAAATCCACTCAAGTTAAAGAGGAAAGAACATGGACTCTACTTCTTGATGGATATGTGTTCCTGTCACATTAACTGTGTGCAAAGAGAATGATAAAAATGATTAGTGCATCACTGTGCTCTGATCTGGGGTACTATTCAATACTTACCTAAATGTTCTGAATTAAATGAGAAAAATACACAGGAGTCAGCGAGATCAAACATAGAGAAGCAGTAGAGCAGGCTGGTGAAAGTCTGAATCAAAATGGTTTTCCCACTGCAGTGAATTTACGCACCAACTCAGAGCTGAAAGTTACCCCCAGAGAACTGTTCTGCCCTCCACAGCAACAGCAGTGGAGTATATGGTAAGTTGGGAAAATTAGAAAAAGAAAAAAAAATAATTGTAGATCTCTAGCCAAGGTACATTTTCTTATCTCTATAGAATCATCTTCAATGTGAGTACACTTGCTGTGCTGCCAGACACAAATTGGAATCGAGGGCAAGCAGAGTCTTAACAGGTGTTGGTACAAACTCGAATCTTCAAGTGGGGGTGTTGCTTTCTACTGCCAAGAGGATCAATACAGATGCACACTTTGGCTTCCTTCAGCTGAAATGGCCTAAATTCTCCTTGACAAAAGTTTGTGAATATATTCTGAGCTAAAGCCTACTGTTATCTGACCGGGAAGGAAGTACTTCTCCTTTTTATCCTGGAATATTCAAAATGGAAGACAGGCACAGTTTTGACATTTGATAATTCCATAAAATACGTTTTGCACTGTTTGGTGTTTTTGTGTGTGTGTTGTAGTCCTTGGATTCAACAACAAGCCTCTTTAATGCAGATCTGTCTTTCTCTGCCATCTCACTACTCTGAGGGGCTTTGCGAAGCTCAAGCTTGGGGCTCTCATACCTGGTAGGACCGTGCCTTTCCCACTGACACAGGTAAATCACCTGCAGCTGTGAGCACTCTTCACAGAAGGTTAAATTTATTCCATGCCGTAGACTAGGAGCTCATCTCTGTAAATAATTTTATTATACTCCTTTATAAACATTTTGGTAGCAGCAAATTCCTGGTTTAACTCAATAACATGCTATACTTTCCTTGGCCCACGAATTGGATTGATTGTGGTAGCACGTGAGATTGATAATACATAGATCTGTGTTATGACAGCCATTGTTTTAGTGCCACGCTGAAGAGGAATGCTTCCTTAAATGTATCATGGTATAAAATATTGACCTGGAGAACTTCATTATTCAAGCTGGAGAGACAGTCACTACTTAACAGTAATAAACTGTTTCTGTGTTACATTGAGAATACTTCGGGAAATATGAGAGTTGTCAAATCTCTTGAAAATCCTGTCTTTATAGTACACATGACACTAAAGCTATAGCTGTATTTTCTGCTAATAAAAGCAAAGGCACAGACAGATGTGAAGGATATCACTGCACACTGACAAGAAACTAAGAAAAATGAATACCTGGTTGAGGAGTTGGAAAGACACAGGCCAATGACCTTGGGAGGCTTTACTCTTTCGAGATATTTTTGTTCTTGTAAGGAGAGCAAAGATAATGCTGCATTAGTCTACAAAATAAAATAAACCCGGGGCTCTAAACTGGACACATTTTATGAAAAATATCTTGAAGTGTCTCTTAACAAAGAGTCACGTGAGATAACATAAAAATAAAAGATGCTGAATGCCAGCCAGAATATTTTAGAAAAGAGAGACATTTCAAAGCTTCCAAAAATGATATAGAGAAGTGAAAATGTAAAACAAAAATGACAGTTTGAACTAGGATGACATTTCTTTCATTTCTTAAAAAAAGAAAAAAAAAATCCTTGCTTCCTATTAACCTCAATATTGCCTGATTTCTATTGTAGTGTTAATGAAGTTTTTTTTCCTCCAAATTAGGAAAACTGATTAATTTTTATTTAAAAAAATAAGCAAACACTTTGCATGACTTCTTTGAACTGCTATTATAGTTCCTCTGTTTGGTACCTAAACTACCAAAATTAAACACAAATTAGAGAATATTAGCATTTAAATAACATGTTAAATGCTGTTCAGTATTAGTAGTCATCCTGAAGTGTCTCCTTAATGATTAAAGAGTACTTGTTGGTATTTAAGTGATAGATTTTGTTTTATTTTTTTCCTAAGCATTCAAATGTAGAGGCCTGTGGTAGTGGTCAATTATTCAGTATAATAAATAGAATAGAATATTAGGAGAAAATTATATTTTAAATTTTTTTAGAAAACTAAATTTGGTAATAGTTAACCAATATTTCTTCATTATGATAAATCTCCCCTTTAAAAGCAATACTAGTTAGTAACAGGGTAAATTGTATATTTTTAGATTTTACTTTTTAATTAGTTAATTACTTAATTTGAAAGGCATAGATAAAGAGAGAGGGAGAGACAGAGAGAGAGAAAGAGATGATAGAAGAGAGAGAAAGATCTTCCCTCTGCTGTTTCTTCCCCTAAATGTCTACCATAGCCATTTTGGGACCACGCTGAAGCCAAGAGCCAAGAACTCCATTCTGGTCTCCCACATTGAGAGCAGAGCCCCAAGTACTTGTGCTATCTTCTGCTCCATTCCCAGGCACATTAGCAGGAAGCTGGATTATTAGTGAGTAGCTGGCACTAGAACCAACACCTCAATATGAAATGATGGAGGCCCAAGTGGCAGCTTGACCCATTGTACTACAATGCCTGCCCTGCATATCTATTGCATAATGATTATGGAAAACTTAACACAAATGGTATTTTAGTTCTCAGGTACAATCTTATTTTCTGAAGTTTAGATACAGCTGTCAGTTTTTATTTTTTATTATGTAAGCATAATTCATCAAGAGGCATCATGTTACTACATGAATATTTTTAACTTTAATCTATTAACTAATTAATACATATTCATGTCACCTATCTTTGGACTTCATCTCAAAGTAACTAACAAAACTTGGAGGACCTAGCATGCATTATTCTACTTAGAGCTTACACTCCACAGGTATAGAGCATTCTTTTAAAGACCTGACTCAAGCCGCTCTGAAAGCCCTAAGTAACCCTTGCTCAAGATCTATCCAAATCACTGGCAGTAACAGGCAGGGTGTTCTCTTCTTTCTCATACTTCTCCACTTGAAACTTGGTTAAGTATTCATGTGTCGAAGCTTCTTATAGATTTTATGCCAGGGACATTAAAAAAATAGTTGACGTGATAACAGAGCAAAGTAATTAATTGAAGTATTTGCTATTAATAGTCCAATATCTCTTAGATGCAAGCAATTAAGAAAAAGTATGTACAAATGATCAGCAAACAAACATAGCAGTGAGGCTGTCTAGGATAAAGTGCCATGTGGCAATGCATTAGGAGCTATCGAGCTGGGCTGCTGGCTGAGCATGAGTTGCAGGCCCATAGCTGTGAAGACAGATGATTCCCTTAAATTATATTGTGCCTTTGTAGTAATTTGACCATCTCATCTGCAACATACATCATAGGTCCATATTTTTCCTTTTCATGTGTTAAATTATCAATTATGCACAAATAATCACCAAATATTTTTGTATTATAATTGTAGAATATGAGTCTCTGATACAATTATAAATCTGAATGCAAATTGGCAAAGTAAAGGGAAGCCTTCACAATGTACTTAAAACCACTCTTTTATAGTTGGGAGGAGATGAGCTTCTTTCATGGGAAATTATTCTTGCGTTCTGGCAGCTCCAATATGATCAGATATGTATCATATCTACACAGTGAGTCCTGTTTTATAAAGGATTCCATATTGCATTCTGTTTTCAAACTGCCATTGTGATTTTTAATTTTATAAGAAAGCGGAATACTACTTAGTCACCAGAGATGCAAAAGTTTAGCTGTAGACAGGGATAAGTGCAATGAGGTGACCCACCTTGCCTCACTGAAGGGGCCCTAATGAGATGTCTGGAAGCACAACCAACAAAGTGTCTGTACCCACTCCCCCAGGGGGCAAACAGGTGTTGCTCAACCACTGTTCCTCTGGGATGCTTGATTTAAAATAAAACCACGAGCTCCAGTTCCAGGATTCTGTATTTTCAGCAGTAGAAGCAGTCTTGAAATAGCTCCTGGTCCCATGGCTCCCCATGCATTCTAGAGTGATGTCATGAGACGCTAAGAAAGCACAATGGGTGCTTTCCAACAACTACAGAGGCTATCCTAGTGCTCTTGGTATCTCGGGATTTTTAGGTGTGTGTATGTGGGGGAGGGGGACTTCTGTTGTCTTTGAGTGACACTTAAATTAATTTTTTTCAAGTCTATCTAATGAAATTATATATTTATACATGATCTCTCATTCATTTCCAAAGTATCTCCACACTTTCATGGCAAAGGATACCATTAAACTGATGGGAGGAACCCTTTGAAAAGATGTGGCAAACGTGGGGACACTTCCCTCCGATCTTTCTCCACCCACAGAGTCCATAGCCCCGTTTTCCTCCTCTAACATTAAATCCTAACATCTCAAATGACAGCAAACTTCTCAAAGGGCAAAGCACAAAATAAACAAAAACATGGAGTTTTTGGAGCAATGGGAGGAAAAGTATGGAGCTAAAAGAGGCAGAGAGACTGCTAAGGGCTGAGAGATGTGAAAGAATGTGGAAGGATAAGCAGAGATGTAAAGAATCCAGGCAACGGAGGCTCTCATGGGACAGACACTATATTAAAATAGATCCCACCAATTACAGCTGGGGCATTGCTCCTAGATCTCCCCTGTAGCTTGGAATTTGTGATGCAAGCCCATAATCACACATTGTTTTGCATCGTCTTTTGGTTTTCTTTTTCTTTATTTTTTTGACAGGCAGAGTGGACAGTGAGAGAGAGAGAGACAGAGAGAAAGGTCTTCCTTTACCGTTGGTTCACCCTCCAATGGCCGCCGCGGCTGGCACGCTGTGACCGGCGCATCGCGCTGATCCGATGGCAGGAGCCAGGTGCTTCTCCTGGTCTCCCATGGGGTGCAGAGCCCAAGCACTTGGGCCATCCTCCACTGCACTCCCTGGCCACAGCAGAGAGCTGGCCTGGAAGAGGGGCAACCGGGACAGAATCTGGCACCCTGACTGGGACTAGAACCCGGTGTGCCGGCGCTGCTAGGTGGAGGATTAGCCTGTTGAGCCACGGTGCTGGCCTTGGTTTTCATTTATAGGATTCATCTTTCAATATGGTCTTTTGGTTTCAGACTACAGTGTTCAAGATTAATGGAAAGTTGCTCGTATTGGTTAGATACAATTGTGTTTGGATGAGGAAATTATCAAGTACTTTAGGATTTAAAGATTTTTTTAAAATACTAATTTATTTATTTGAAAGTCAGAGTTACACAGAGAGAGGAGAGGGAGAGAGAGAGAGAGAGAGAGAGAGAGAGAGAGAGAGAGAGAGAGAAATAGAGAGAGTCTTCCATCCACTGGTTCACTCCTCAATTGGCTGCAACGGCCAGAGCCGCGCTGCACCTATTCGAAGCCAGGAGCCAGGAACTTCCTCCAGGTTTCCCATATGGGTGCTGGGACCCAAAGACCTGGGCCATTTTCTACTGCTTTCCCAGGCCATAGCAGAGAGCTACATAGGAAGTGGAGCAGCTGGTCTCTAATTGGCACCCATATGGGATTCTGGCGCTTCAGGCCAGGGCGTTTACCCACTGCACCACAGCACTGGCCCCAGGATTTAAAGATTTAAAATAATGGTTGGCAGGCTGGGGTGGAGAAAGAAAATGTATTAATGTCTGCCTGCGCTTCTTACCTCTCTCACCGAGGACCTGTTGCCACATTATAACAAAGCCAACAATGACACAGATGCTAGTCAAGTGTCTAGGTTAAGATGAGCTACACAAGATGGTTTTCTTAAGTCAGAACTATGGGGCATGGGATTTAGTTTGTTAGTCCCTTGCAAGACTGAAATTATGATCAATGTGCAACTCATAAAACCAACATTCTCAGATTAGTTTGTGGCATAAAATGCCAGTTTGCTAATTTGTACTGGGAATAAGCCTAGTATAATGACAGCATATTAGTGTCCAGTGGTGAGGAGATCCTGTCCAAGAATTGAGGTGATTGAGAAACTTAATATGGAGAAACCTGCTCAGCGTACATAGTACTAGCAGAGATCTATTTTTACTCTACCTGGTAACCTACATTACATTGTCCAAGGTAGAGTATTTTGAGAGTATGGGTCAGTATGTGGCAACACCATTAGATAAATATGGTGTATTGCTTTAATGTACCAATTTTATTACAAGATTGTATTTTTAAATCAGGAGTTTAAATTTAAGCCATTTACACCTATTTATATTAAAGCAAACAATTATAGAGAATTTAGAGGAAAGCAAAATGTAAGTAGGTGATTTTAGCTAAAAAGCCAAATAAAATTTCCTTTCGTAGGGTGTCCTGTGCCAGACAAAAAGGTACACTGCAGGCAGGGTTTTGCAGCAAGTGCATTTCTTCTCCTCACAGTCAACACCAGTGGGAAGGTTTTGAAAGGATGTGCCAGCTGAATGGCTACCCTGATCCATGAAGAGGCAGGAAATGCCCTCCACAGTAAGGGAGAGCTTTTCCCTTCCACACATGCCTGACAGGTTGCTTGCTGACCATTGTCCATTTGTATTCATCTTTACTCCCTCATTCCTACTTTTTTTCAATGCCCTTTCATAACTTTTTCTAAATTTATGGCTTATTTTACTTTGATTACATTTTAGGTTGACTGCTTCCTGATGATATGTAAAGGGCACCTTAATCTCACGAAATACCTGTTTCTAAATTACAATGTAGGTTGAGTTACTTTATAAAAAAGTTTCCAGGGCTTCATATCTATTATGTGGATTTTGATCAACAGTTACACAGAGTGGATCATTTTGTCCTGAATATTTTCGTATTTTTCTCACCCTTGTCCTAGATTTTTGGTTAACATTGTTTTCCAGCTGTTACCGTTTGTTTATCTTCACTAACATATTCTCTGAATGGTTTGTACCTTTATAAAGTAAATGTACAATCCTCCAAAGAAGAGCTAGATGTGCTAATTTGCATAGGTAATTGTTTAGATTAAAAGCTATTATTTTTCAAATTTTATGAAATCAAGGATAATATGATTGAAATTCACCAAATCATCACCTGAAATTTAGCAAGTATGTGAGTTAAATGGACATTAGTCTTTGTTGTGCTTAATTTTTTTCTTTGGATGTTTTATGGCTTAAATTATGACCAAAGCAACTGTATACAGGAAAGTAAGATCACTGGAGTAGACTGGTAGGAAAGAGTAATATGGCTCTGTATGTTTTCTTCCATCACAAATGATATTCCAGCTCCAGTCTATACAACTGCCTTTTCCATTACTCACATTCTAATTCATTCATTCTGCTTTTTCAAATTTATTTTTATTTTTGGAAGTTGACAATCCTAAAACCAAATTAGGTATTTCTTTATAGTTATTTTCTATTAATCCCATTAGATTGTAAATCAAAGCTAGCAAGGACTTGGCCTGGTTCATGTCATTGCTACCACAAAGAGCAGTCGTTTTTGACTTTGTGTATATAATATTCCTTTAGTATTATTGACATTTTGAGCTAGATACACCTTTGCTAGGGGTGGGAGCATTGTCTTGTACATTGTAGGATATTTAGCAACATTCCTGATTTCAGCCCTCTAGTGTGAACTCAAATTGTAACAAAGAAAAATGTCTCCAGATATTGCCTGGATAAAATACCCATTAAAGTGTGTGTGTGTGTGCGTGTTTGTGTGTGTGTGCAAAATTACCCCTGGTTAAGATCCATTGGTGTAATAAAGTCAGAAGAAACATGGACCCGAGCCTATCACAGTGGCTAGAAGTGACATAGTGCAGGGAAGTCCAAACCACAGAAGCAGATTGAAGATCAAGTTGAGTGGTACAGCTTTGAACGCTAGCATTCCAGGAGCATCGCAGCTCCCTCTTCCTTTGACCAAGTGATAACGCTACAATAGGATTGGTGGTCAATATTTTAGCACTGTGGCTCTTTTTTCTTCCTTTCTTCTTTCCTTTCTTTCTTTCTCTTTTCAGCTGAGCTATTACAGTGTATCAGTCCTCCAATCCACTCCCCATTTGTCAGGACAAAAATCTAACCAATCCTACTACTAGTCTTTTTCATCAATACAATTAGCTGAAACATACATGAGTTTCCATATCACTCGTTAAATACAAGAACGATATAACATTTCATTCTTCAAGTTAGTAAGAGACTAATATACATGATTATAAATAAACTGAAGGTCTAAGAAAATCGCACATATTAATGAATGATAAATTCTTTGCATAAATCCAAAAGAAAAAGAGATAAGCAAACCTGATCCTAGTGATACTAGCTTTATCCACATTATTATATTTATTATGACAATAAAGTTATTTCACTGACAATAGGTTATTTGTCTAAAGTCAAGTAGGCAGAAAATGTCACATTTGAATTTTAATTCCAGATCTACCCACTTTAAAGTCAAAGTTTTACAACCTTACTAGGATATGTACACACAAAATCCTGAATAACATCCTCTGGTTACTATTTGAGGGGCCCCAAACTGGTAATTTCATTTGATCTCACTAAGATATTATTGGCATATGAAACATTTCAGAAATTAAAATATAAAAATATCTAATTTCACTTACTAAAAGCAGTGCAAGATTAGTTCAAGCAAATGTCATTTTAACTTTGCTTCAGGATATTCACATTTGTTTAAGTTAAGGACAAATAAACAGATCCAGGAACCTAACTATGTCAATTTATGGCTGATTTAAATATTTTTCTAGAATAATATACTCTCCTTTTCTTATTTATCATGTTTATTAATCTTGGTAAAATTAATCATTATTTATGTCCCATTCATTTGATATAATATTGTAGATCTTTATAAATTATTCAGGGTAAAAGGAATTAACTATTCTCTTAAAATTTATCACAGGGGGCCAGCACCATGGCTTAACAGGCTAATCCTCAGCCTTGCGGCACTGGCACACTGGGTTCTAGTCCCGGTTGGGGCGCCGGATTCTATCCCGGTTGCCCCTCTTCCAGGCCAGCTCTCTACTATGGCCCAGGAAGGCAGTGGAGGATGGCCCAAGTCCTTGGGCCCTGTACCTGCATGGGAGACCAGGAGAAGCACCTGGCTCCTGGCTTCGGATCAGTGTGATGAGCCGGCCGCAGCGGCCATTGGAGGGTGAACCAACGGCAAAAGGAAGACCTTTCTCTCTGTCTCTCTCTCTCACTATCCACTCTGCCTGTCAAAAAGAAAAAAAAAATTATCACAGGGAAACATTAAGCAAGGGCAGCACCTAATTCTGTAGAACTGGAAATGCAGTATTAATTTGCTACTCTTGAGCCTTGTGAAAACTAAGCCGCGACCCTGGCCCAGATGACATTCTTTTATTCTTGTTTTTAAAGTTCTATTGTTTTTTGAAAAAGCAGACTATATAGCAACTTTATCCTCTTCATCCTCATTTAAGCCTGGGGTAAGGAAATGTTTCTCACAGGGCTGTCTTCTACCAAGTTGATCAAAAGTTTGGTGTTGAATTTCCAGACTCTAGTCCATTTTCATCAAGTACCATTTTTTTCTGTATGAATGGCCTTTATTGGAACCACGCAAAAGGGAACAGAGCACGGGATATGACAGCTCCTGCTCCCAGGAAGGCGTCCACAGACTTGCTCACCGCATTCGGACTCAAATACCATTTTGCTAAGCAGTTTTTTTTCCAACAGATGGAACATGATGGCTATTTAATAGCTACAATCCCAAGTATGACTACTGCACATATTGCAGATTTTATCTTTACTTGAGTGACCTACATCTTTTATAATGCAGACAACTTTATAAAGAAGACAACTTATTAAGAGTTCTGAGATATTTAAACGTGTTAAAAAGTCCTTGAATATATAAACTCAAATACATGCACAGTTGGAAAATAACCTGAAAGATTTTCTTCTCTTAGTCTCAGTATTTTAAAATATTGATGAAAGACTGATGATTTCATAGAGAAAAAAATTCATTCTTTCATCCAGCAACTATTTATTAATTTTATTTTCAAGGAGGATAAGAGGAGAAACAAAATTAATTATTTCAGCAAGTATTTGTTAAAAGTGAACTAAGGCCTGCGCCACGGCTCAATAGGCTAATCCTCCACCTAGCGGCGCTGGCACACCGGGTTCTAGTCCCGGTCGGGGCGCCGGATTCTGTCCCGGTTGCCCCTCTTCCAGGCCAGCTCTCTGCTGTGGCCCGGGAGTGCAGTGGAGGATGGCCCAAGTTCTTGGGTCCTGCACCCCATGGGAGACCAGGAGAAGCACCTGGCTCCTGCCTTCGGATCAGCGCAGTATGCCGGCCGCAGCACGCTGACTGCGGTGGTCATTGGAGGGTGAACCAAGGGCAAAGGAAGATCTTTCTCTCTGTTTCTCTCTCTCACTGTCCACTCTGCCTGTCCAAAAAAAAAAAAGTTTATATTGTTAAAACTAACTCCGAAGAACTAGATACCTTACTTAGAGATCAAGCACCCAGGGATGCAATAGAATTAAGGAGGGGTCTGGAACCTGCTGCATGGTTTTTCTCATGCTTCTCGTGGACGAGCACCCTTCAGTTGGTTCAGGATAATGGATGAGATCTCTTGGATAGGTTTGTGGGTCACTCAAATAATAAAATTGATGGGTAATATTCTGTGGTGAGGATCACTTTAGGTTGCCCTGTGTTCTATTCTATAAAATCTAAATTATACTAATACTATGATCTATACTGTTTCTGTAAATGAATTTATAGCCATGACTCCACCACCATGGTTCTGTTACACTTCCATAAGTTCCTCAATAGCAAAAATAACATTCATGACAAATAAATGCAGCTACGTATTAGTCTACATGGATATCTATTCCGTACTTAAAATATATAGGCACAAATTATTTAGTAGGACTAAACATGTACATATTGAAAAACTACCAAAACAGGGTAGCAGAAGGAAAATATAGGAGACATTTTTGCTGTCTTAAAGGGGGAAATCTTCCATATCAAGAACCCAAACATCTTTTTCACACTCCAAAGGCATGCAATAGCTGAGACGGGACCATGTGAAAGCCAGGAGCCAGGGACTGAGTCAGGTCTTCCACACTGGAGACAGGGATCCAAGTACTTGAGTTATCACCTGCTGTCTCCCAGATGTGCATAACAGGAAGCTGGGATTACGAGCAGGGCGGGTACTTGAACACAGGCACTCTGATATGGAGTGTGGGCATCCCAGTAGTTTCTTAACTATTCTGTTAGAAGTTTACTTCATGACACAGATGATGTGAAAAGCAGATTGAGAAATCTTAATGGTAAAAACCTAACACAAATCCTAAAAGAAGCTTCATTTAAAATGTTAACAAATACCTACAAACTTAAATATCTTTAAGTATACATATAAAAGTCTTATAGTACATACTCATTGGTGAAAATCTATATGGAAGACAGGATTTTAAATGCTTTACATACTTGTGTGTTATATCACAATTAGCATGATAAAAGCAAACAATAAAGTATTTATTTACAAAAGTAGAAAATACAATGATCAAACACTTTTTATTCTAGAAGCCAAGTAGAGCAAACTTTGTAACTTTTTAAAAATTGTCCTCAGAACTCAGATTCCCAAATTATTTTATACTTTTCATCTGAACTTATGCTGGAAAAGGAACTGAGAAATATGTGTATCCCTCTATATTGTGAGACTGACATGCTAACCTCTAAGCATTCTTTGAAACCATCTGAAAATTTCAATAACCTTCAGGTTTAAAAATGACAGTCATAAATATATGCTTCTTAAGAAGTTGAGTGGCATCAGTGAATTCTATTAGCATTTATAAGTATCTCAGTAGAACTATCTGCTAATAACTACATAACAGAAGCAGGTGTTCTGTTTGCATCGCTCTAAGAGAAAATCAACTGTTAGAATATTTGTGATTTCTACTGAAAACTGGAATCTGAAAAGAAGTTAAAAACATGTCAGTCTAATGAATAAAATGGCCCAGTGAAATGATTTTGGCAGTTGAGATTTAAATTTCTTTCTAAGTGAGATTGGCATGACACATATATACCAATTGGACACAAGGAATTCCAGTGTTGATATGGCACTATATTTAAATCTATTGACTTTAAAATGCACAGCATGAGTCAGAACAACTGGCTCTTTTCCCTTGTAGCAGTGAAGCCAGAAGAAGTCTCTGCAAACAGGCAATTAATTCAGTCCTGGGCTGAGGTCCATTCCCTGACCATCATCAGGAAGTTAAGGACTTCTAAAAACTCTCGTGGATAATACATGAAGAAGTAGAAATGTATTATCCAGTGATTTTCATGATGCAATTTTTTTGTGAGTAAAGTCAAGTCTTAAATGTTGCTGACATTGTGTTTATTATTATTTTTTTAATTTTGCCATTATATAGCAAGAACCAGTGGCTAGAGTTGTCAGAAGCAGTCCAAAGAGAATTTCTCAGCCATGTGTAACACAGGAAAAGGAAAAAGGAGGGAGACCCTTATATCAGCCAAACACCCTCTTGGTCAACCATATCACCAATAGTTCAGTTGAAACACGACATTTTATGTAACAAGGATGAGGTCAAGAAACACCATTCCAAGATAATAACTACCTGTAGTAAAAACTATGCTTAATTACTATGAAGATTCAACGTAGTTATTTATGCTTTTTTCCTCATAAGTGATCAGGATGTGGTTCACTGTTTTGCTAAATATCCTATTTTCTGGTAAAATTTTGATACTTTGATATGCTCAGCTCTTAAATTGGCACTTTCATTAATTTGGAGCAATCTGTTAATCAAGCTATAAGAACTGCACTTCCCATCAGGTTACCACTACTCCTTTTAGAAGCCACTGCTGCTCTGATTTCTATTGCCATAGGTTAGGTTCATTGAATTTCATATAGATAAAATCTAATAGTGGTTTCTTTTCATACGATTTATTTTTCTCATTATATTAATAAATATATTGATATTCATTCAGGTTTTAGGATGAATCAATATTTTATCATTTTTATTGCTGAACACGAGGCCATCAAAAGCACTTTATACGATTTCTATTTCTATTCTCCTGTTGACAATTTGTAGCTGATCAGATTTTACTTAAGTAGCTGTGAAAATATATGTAAAAACCTTTTGGAACATTTTGTGTGTGTGTGTGTGTGTGTATTTTTTCCTCAAACACATGTGCAGAGTAGAATTGTTAGATAATAGTGTCAGAATGGGTTTAGCTTTATTTAAAAACTGCTAAATAGCTTTTGAAAGAGATTGTACTGTTTTAAAATATTTAAAATTCTACCACCAGTGTAAAAAAATTCTGCTTGTTCTATGTTAGAATATTGTTAGAATAATTTCATAATAAATATTAATGGGGATGGTGAGAGTACAAATCCATAGATTTCTTCAGATGCTAGGCCAAATGGATTAAGTAAGTCAGAATTAAGGATGATAGCAGTAAAATTTTTGGTTGATACTCACTATGTGTTGTGGAGAGGTGCTCCTGTTCCTAGTTTTCTTAGTTTCCTTGTCACGATTGGGTACTACATTTTGATATTTTTGCATCCATTGAATAATCAAATACTTCTTTCCTTTATTGTGTGATTATGGTGAATTATTGCAAAACTACATTTCAAATGTTCAATACCTTTTAATTTTTTTCTTTTTGGTTTATTGAAATATCTATTGGCAAATAAAAATTATATATATTCAAGGTATGTAATGTTTTGATACAAGTATATATAATGAAGTTACCACAATCAAGCAAAGTAATACAGCCACTATTTCATATAATTATCTTTTGCTTTGTGTGGTGATAATACCTAAAAATGTCTCTCAGTAAATCCAAAGGTATGTAATTATTAAATATCATCACCAAGCTATACTTTACATCTCCAGAACTACTTATCTTGATATTTCAGTCTCCCTCAAAAATAGTTAAAAATATTTTTGGAAAAGAACTCAGTGAAGGGATAAAATATATGTGCACAGAAAATGAAAAAAGAATGATGAAAGAAATAGAAGAACACACAAATAAATGGAAAGATATTCTGTATTCATTGAACAGAAGGAAAATGTACATTCTACCCAAAGCAATGCACAGATTCACTAAAATCCCATCAAAATTCTAATGGAATTTTTTACAGAAGTAGAATAAATAATCCTAAAATCTGCTTGTAGTCACAAAAGACTCCAAAGAAGTAAAGCAATCACAGCAAAATAAAGCAGAAGCTTCTGAATATCTTAAATTTCTTATTAAGATCCTTTGATTATAATTGTTGACTATTCTACATTTTCTTCATTTGAATCATTTTATTTACTTAAGTGTTGGTGACTGTATTCATGAAAGATGGCGATTTTTCTTGTTCTTTCACTTGAACAGCGTGTTTATATTGACCATAAGTTGACAAGGTTCTCTCTTCTTTTTAATAAATAGTTTGTAAGAGATCAACACTATTCCTCTCTCAATTATTTTGCAAATTTGTTAAAAATTTGGGGGCATAAATCTTTTTATTTGTAAAAATGTTGTTTGAATGTCTGTAGAATCTATGGTTGTGGTGCATCTTGTAGTAGTAAGTTCTCTTTTACATTGAGGAGGTTCATTATTACTAGGTGGTTTCTAATTTAATATGTGTTAAGAACCAAGTTCTTGTATTATAATTTTGCATATGACTGATCTTCTATTTCATTCATTTATCCTCTGATATTTACTATTTCCTTAAACTTAGTAGTTTCATATATGGGAAAATTTCATCATTTATTTCAAGCCTTTCTTTTATTCCAATCTAGGTAGTTGAATCTATTAAATTCCCTGCAAGCACTATATTAATCACATCACATAGATTTTAACAATTAGCATATTTAACAATTGGCACATTCAATTTAAGACATCTCTAATTTTCCTCATAACTTCTTTGATCCATGAGTTATTTTAAAAATGTCAATTATTTCTAAATAATTTCTGGAATTCTATACATTTTATAATTAATTGGTTTTAATTTAATTTCATTATAATTAGAGAATACACACTAACATTTGAATATTTTGAAATTTATTAAGATTAACGCTATTCCCCAACAAAAGACCTATTATTATAAACATCACTTACGTGTTTGAAAATAATGCTTTTCCTGCATTGCATTACATGACACATGTGTGACTTTGATATATAAATGTCAATTTGGTACAAATAGTCAATAATGCTGTTTAGATAATCTATGTCCTATTGACAGAAAGATCTTTAAGAATTCAGCCATATTTGGGGATTCTTCTCTTTCACTTACCAGCCCTGTCAGTTTTTACTCATATGGTTGGGAAGAATTGTTATTGCACATATAAAAATTTGGTATTTTATGTATTATTGACACATTAGTCTTTTCTTGTTATGTGTCACTTTATTGCTAGTAGAGCTCCTCTTAAAGTTTGTAAATAAAGCCACCTTAGCTTTCTTATTCTTTCAGTTTGCATCATACATTTTTCCTTCTTTTCTTTTTCTTTTTTTTTTCTTTCTTTCTTTCTTTTTTTTTTTTTTTGACAGGCAGAATAGACAGTGAGAGAGAGAGAGAGACAGAGAGAAAGGTCTTCCTTTACCATTGGTTCACCCTCCAATGGCCGCTGCGGCCGCGCACCGCGCTGATCCGAAGCCAGGAGCCAGGTGCTTCTCCTGGTCTCCCATGGGTTGCAGGACCCAAGCACTTGGGTCATCCTCCACTGCACTCCCGGGCCACAGCAGAGAGCTGGACAGGAAGAGGAGCAACTAGGACAGAATCCAGCGCCCTGACAGGGACTAGAGCCCAGGGTGCCGGTGCTACAGGCAGAGGATTAGCCTATTGAGCCGCGGCGCTGGCTCCTTCCTTTATTTTCAATCTTTTATTTGCACATTTCCTATGATCTGTCTTTAATTGCATTTATTTTATTTTTAAATAAATTTAGAAGAGCTTTGCTTTTAAAATGAATGTTTTGTGAGTAAACATTTAATCGAATTACTTAGATGCTTGCATTTATCTCACCATTTTTACTGTTTGAATTTTAATATTCCTATCTTTTTTCTTCTTCTTTTCCTCTTTTCTACTTTTGTGCAGATAAATTTGGTAACTTTTGGTGTTTATTTTAATTAATTTATTTTCTTTTAGCTTTACCTATTTGCATTTTTTCCATGTTTGCTGAAATTATGTCTCCATGATAATGAATCTGTTTTACCCACAAATACACTACTCCCAGTAATCTTTATTTTGTTCCCATCACTCTGAATTTTTAACTGCTGTCATTTTCCTTAAGTTTTAAGGACTTCTTTAGGGTTACATGTAGTTTAAGTTTTCTTGAGATGGATTATCTTAACTTTTTTTTGCATTTGAAAATCTATTGATTTCACTCTCATTTTGAAAGGATATTTTCACTAGATACAGAATTTCATGGCACATCTTCATTTCACACTTGGGAGATGCTATTTCATTTTCTTCTGGTCAATATTTTTTAGGAAGTCAGATATGACTTACATTTTATATCTATAGTATCAGTGTCTCTCTGAATTCAATGTATCTTTTTATTTGACTGCTTTTAGATATTTCTTTTATGTCTCATTGGCATTAGTTTCCATTGTATTTCTTCCATTCATTTTTCCCCCCTAAGTTTCAGAAAATGTCCTCCATTATTGGTTTCAGCTTGTTCTGTTTCTCTGTGAGTGTATGTGTGTGTGTGCCTGTCCCATTCTCTCTCCTTTCCTCTAATTCCAATTATATAAATTTTGTGATCACATTAGGTTCATAAAACTCCCTTTTTCAGATCATAGTTTATTTCTTTGTCTTCAGGTTTATTGATCCTGTCTTCAGTAGTCTTCCTTCTGGGGGTTATCAATCTGACAGATTACTGATTTCAGATGCGTTTTGGCGAATGTGGGCTTCCCCTACTTCTTTTTTCACCAGGACAATGATTGTAGGCTGCTTGACCAAGGTCAGTAGACAGCTGCCTTATATCTGTCCATGTTTTATGGTTTTTCATATTATCTATTTATATGCAGTGTTAGTGTGTTTGTCATGTGCCAAATTATCTTTTCTATATTGTCTTCCATGTTTCTGTATGATATCATGATTGTTATTATTTTACATAGACATAGTTGAATAACTTAATAGTACTAAAATATAGCAGGGCAGTACATGTGTTGATGATGTTTATCTGAGATCTTAAAAAATGGATAACAAGTGTGTTACATTAGAATATACATTAGAATTAAAAATGTTAGAACTTTGTTATTAGTTTGCAGAGGGTCCGTATGTTTCATATGTATAAAATCGGAGCTTGTATTATACTACAATATACTCAGATTCAAAGTTTTTATTATTCATGTTTGTTCTTTCTTCTTCTTAAACTACCTTTAAATATAGTATTAAGACAATGTATTGGTTGCAAAAAGAATACTTATTTCTCTCTAATGGATGATGAAATGAAAATTATAAATGTATATTTTGTAAAACTGTACAGATTTTCTCAGCAAATGGGAGTCAAGATTTTAAACTGCAGATGACAATTATCTATAATCTAATAAAAGCAATAGGTTTTACTGCACTAGTATGATCAAAAGAGCATCAGAAAAACCATAGCCCTGCTTTCCATTTCTGTCGGTACAGTTTTTTCAATATTTGAATGTTTGTGAGCCTTTCTCTAATGCCACTGACCATATCTATAAAATAGCTATGTGCATTAGTTTGGGATTTTTCTGACTTGATTAATAAATGCATGGATTTTCGATGGGGGGTGATTATTAAACACATCTTTCTAGTATTTACTTATTTTACTTTGATGTTGTCTGATAACTCATGGGGTAGTCTTATGATGATACAATCCTCTGTTATTTTTTAAGGTCAGAAGTGGAGTTTGGGTATATTTTCTGGACTTGACTTGCTGACTCCTTTGCTCTATGGAATGTGACGGAAATGACATTCTGGTATTTGAAGCCAGGATGTAATAAAACCTTGCAGCATCTACCAGGGCCACTAGAAGTAGTTTCTCTATGTACCCTGAGGAGCTACATACAAAATATGTCTACCTTGAAACTATATTTTGGGAAAATATAGTCATAGGTCTTAGAGTTTTCATATGTCTTATGTGAAGAGACTGACTGCTGTTCTGAAGACTCTTTCTAAATATGTTTGGTTATTAAACAGGCTTGAAAGGTATAGATGCGTCTTCCTCCAGAGCAGAGTACATGCATACTCACCAACAATTATAATAGGTTGGGATAACCTAAACTTAGCATTTTTCTCCTGGAACAAAATTCACATGCATATTGGTATTCATGTAGGCTCACCTGTCTTGCCATATGAAATTGAGGCAAATACATTGTTGCTGACCTGCTTTCTTGTATTATAAGTAATGAAGTTAAATATTGGTGACCCTAAAATTGCATGTCTTCTGCTAGCATCTACTAAACTGTTTGCCTACAAATTCACCTACAAGTTTTATAAAAATCTCATGCTCTTCACAGTTTTTGGCTATGCCAAATCAACTAGGCTTTAGGTGCAGTGCTTCCCAGGTGACTTCAATCAAAACCACCCCAAGAACCTAAAGAACTGCCCAGCTGAGTAGATATTGAAACAAGTCACTGGCTTAAGAAATTAAATTTCAGAGCAGTTTGTGGCACAGAGAGAATGGGGACAATTTGTTACAAACACATTAATTAAACTTAATAAATGTTCTGAGAGAATTTCATTAAAACTTTATTATGGAAAAACAATGAATGTATTTCAGAATTTTTGTACAAAGTAAATTTATCTTTTCTTTCTATCTTCCCAAGAAACTTTTAAAGTAGCATTTAAATGAAAAGTAAGATGTCTCCAGCTTGAATACCCAAAATATATCATCAATTCAAGAAACTCAAATAAAAAAAAGGAATCTATTTAACAAATGGGCAAAGGACATCAGTAGACACTTCTCAAAAGAAGAATTACAAATAGCCAACAAATACATGAAAGAACGCTCAAGATCACTAGGTATCAGAGAAATGCAAATCAAAACAACAATGAGATATTACCTCACCACTGTTAGAATGGGTATTTTAGAAAACACAGAGAGTAACAAATGCTTGTCAGGATGAGGAAAAAGGGGAACTCATATATTGTTGGTTGAAATATAAATTAATGCAGCCACCATAGACAACATTATGAAGATTTCTTACAAAGCTAGAATTGGAACTTACGTATGATCCAGGAATTCCACTGCTGGTATATAGCCAAAATACATGAAATCATTGCATTAAATAGATACCTGATGTACCATGTTTATAGCTGCATTGTTCACAGTATGGAATCAACCAAATTGTCATCTGGTGTGTTGATAAAGAAAATGCAACATTGATCATCTATCTCTATCTACCTATCTATATTTTAGCTGTAAGAAATAAAGAAATCCTATCATTTGCAGCTAATTGGTGAAACTAAAGGAAATCATGTTAAGAAACATGTCAGACAGCAAAAGACAGATACCACATGTTCTACCTTTTATGGGGGAGCTAAAACTAAAAAATAAATAAATAAATAAATAAATTGAAAATCTGAACACAGATTGTTAATTACAAGAGTTTGAGATTGGTAGTAAAGTTACATCTTGAGAGTTGAGATTCCATTTTAGAGCACCCAAGACTCCATCTTGAGAAAGTACCTCCTACCGTGAGCTTCTGTTCTGAAACTATGATCTAAAACTCAGACGATAACAGTACCCATACAACACAGTACACTGCATCCCACTTGGCAGAGCATAGAAACTCCCTAGTGTGATTGTTCAAGCTTAAAACATGTATGCTGCACATGGGTTAATGATAAGATTGTAATTTTCCATAACTGATGATGTCAAGGTTGAAATTGATATTGGTTTCACATAGGCCTTAGGTCAGCTTGACCCTAGTAACCATGTATTCCCCATGATCCTAGTAATCATGTATTCCCTCTCCCCTCCTTGTGGTTTTGCCTTTACAAATCCTGTTGCTTTGAGCTTTTGGGTCAAAGTTCTTTAGGGCATGAGCCTGCTCTCCACTTCTGGCAATAAAGGACCATCAAATGTTTTCAATGTATGGTACTGCTCTGTACTCACTCAGGTATAACATGGGAGGTTGGGGTCAGAGGGTATATGGGAACACTTTATCTTACCACCTCATAAATTTTGTTTTGTAAGCTTAAAATTTTTCTGAAACAAAATATTAAAAATGTTAAAATCAACTGAAAATAGTAAGATGTCAATTATACAGGTACATAATGACATGAACATAAAAACCAAACAGATATTTTCAAGTTCATTTTATAAAATTTTTTAATAATTTTGTGTACATTGGAAACAAATTTGCTAAGATATTACGCTTTATAAGGTGATAAAATAAGTCAGAATACTCCACACAATTAGGAGATAGGATAAGGAAAGAAGATATAACAAGAGATTGTTATACTATCATCTATAAATACCAAAGACAAAAGCTGTGTTGGATATAGAAGCATAAAATGTTGTTTGAAAAGAAACGCAGAACATAAATCAATTATCATTAATTAGTTCCTCATTCTACAAATAAGAATCAATTTTTAATAGCTACCCTATATGAAGAGAGATGTGATGATTAATTCTGAGGGTCAACTTGAGTATATTAAGGAATACCAAGATAACTAGTAAATCATTATGTCTGGGAGTATCTGAAAAGTTGTTTCCAGATGAGATTGGCGTATGAATTAGTGGACTAAATAAAGAAGATCCACCCATACCCAATGTGAACGCCTTTAATCTGCAAAAGACCATATAGAACAGACAGGGAGCAGAAGGATGAGTTGGTTTTCTTTCTCTCTTCTGAAATTGGATCATCCCTCTGTTCTTTCTCTTGGACATCAGAACTCCAATTTCTCTGGATTTTAGTCTCTGAAACTCACACCATTTACTCCTTTAGAAGGACTGAGAGTTATACCATGAGCTTCCCTAGTTTTGAAGTGTTCAGACTGGTTTCCCTGGCTCTATTAGTTGCAGACAGCCCATAAGTGGATTTCTCAGTCTTCATAATCATGATTGCCAATTCTTCTACTAAATATCCCCTCTTTCTCTCTCTCTCTCTCCCCTCCTCAGCTTGGTCTACACACACACACACACATGTGTAAACTCTTTCTATATCTACCTCTATCTATCCCTACATAAAGATATGAATATATAGAGAATATATACATATACATGTGTATACATATTTGTGTATATACATACATAGATATAGATATAGATATAGGCAGAGATCGAGAGAGCAAATCTATGTATCTATCTCTCTAAATCTACATGTATGTATATCATGTTAATTATCCTCTGTGGAGAATTTGGGAAATACAGGGACATTGGAAGAAGATGCATTTGCATACTTATGTCTCTTTAAGAGCTAGCCAATAATCAGTAAAATCCAATAGTCAATAAAATCCCATTGTCAGTAAAATCCTAAGCATGATTCCTTGTCAGAGAGTCAGGAAAATACAATAAATCTTGCATCAGATCATTTTTTGCCAGAATCTAATAATTTTAGTTATGAAGTTAACGTGTTTATGCATTAGTCATTAATTCAATAAGATAATTGATATTTCCTTTTTAGAACTATAAAGTTTCATATGGATAGCATTTAAATGAATAACAAAAGCTTTCAATGCCTATGATGTATAAAGCACTGTTCAAGGCATCAGACAATATAAAGTAATGAATAATAATATGGCACAGACATACATATACATATGTATACATACATATGTACATAGATATAATACTATAAAGAGCATATAGTCATCTAAGTAAAGTGACAAGATTTAAATTTTCAGTAATGTGATTCATTAACTAATTGATTTTTGTATTTCTTTTCAGAACAAGAAGCAATTATGTTGTGTCATAAAGACACATGAAAAAAGTTGAGAAGAAGCAAAATTAAGATCAGAATATAGAGAACCATAAGAAGAATGCATGTTATGGAGGCTCAAAATAAAGAAGTATATTCTCTCACTAGAAGAACATTTCATCCTATTAGGGGAAGACTAAAAATATATTTATATTCAAAGAGATATAGAATAAAAAGACTATTCCAGGCAACAAGCTACAATTGAAATTCATGTTTGCCAATGTATAGCAACGAGGAAGCAAGATCTTCTAAATGAACAAATCATTGCCTTATAGAGTGTTGGTAAGGTTTGGGTATATGGGTTGTTATTGTCTTAGTATTTTCAGTTTCAAGTAACTGAAATGTATCCAATAAGTATAAGCAAAGGCGAGCCTTCAGTATCACTATGCACATCTGACTCTTCCCTTAAAATTTCTGGATTTTGCCTCTCTAAGCTCTTCAACAGTGACAATTGTCTCTCCACATGAATGTCAAATTCCACAGGAGAAAATTGGATAGTTACAGCTTGGTAAGTATTCTCTCTGTAGGTTCTTTGTTGAGCGGGAAATTCTCTGAGTTGATTCAGAATTGGGTTTACCATAAAAAAACAAAAAATCTACAAATCTATTTCGGTGATAGTGAAACTATTGAATCCTGGGAACAAAGCAATCATGTAACCACTGATAAGCCTGGGGAACATAAACCCATCTTCTTATGACTAGAGGGGGCACTGCAGTAGCAGTCCACTGGGAAACTCAGAATTGCTTAAGGAGATATATTTCAGCAGTATGAATGGAAAACCAAAAGAGGAGTAAAATTCTAGGTATTCTATGCCAGAAGTAAAGTTCATTGAAAAAGCTGGATGATTTAGTTTGATGTTCACAAACTTCTACAAGAAACCAAACTAGACACTGAGTTACGTGGGTAGAAAATGAGAGAGCCGTGATTCAAATCTAGATTGTCTGACTCCATTATCCTGTCGTACTTCAGCATTTGAAAGTGATGAGGGGGGAAATTGCAAATGTGATTATATGCAAAAATCCTCCATGATTTGCACTATTTTGAATGAGTCACACTCATTTTTCCATATGGAAAATGAAAGAGGGGAAACTAAAAAAAAATAATTGCAGTGTCTTCCATAAGCTACATACTCCATCACTGGTTCCTTACATGAGACATGACTTCATACTTATAACACCCCTTTGAAGCAGATTTTATATCCACTAGGAGGTGAATATTGGTGAAGTGGCTGGGTAATGATTCATGTCATGTTCCGGTTCTATTTTACTTACATGATGTTACAGTGATCTTCTTTATAAAATGCTCAATTTTATTTGTACTTGACATCAATTCTAAATAGTTATTCTACTTTATGACACTTATAAAAGTTGTTAATGTTGTCTAAAGTGTTTGGAGATAATATATGTTAACATGGAGAATTTTACTTAAAATAGCCTTAAAATTCCAATAATTCTTGAAATTTTCCTACAACAAATTCTGTGTAATAGTCCTTCGCCTTTATGAGATTATTAACGGGTCTTACTAAGAAGGAGGATTATGACTCATAAGTTAAATTCCTTTAATTCCCTTAATTTCAAGTTAAATCTGTTTTTTTTTTTTTTCTGTCAAGCAAGGAATCTTAGATGATGAATTTTTTTTCTACTTTGAAAAAAAAAAAACTTAGAGAGACAGAAAGAAAGTTAAGGGGAAAGTGAGAGAGATTATTTTCTAAATGCATACAATGGCCAGGGCTGGGTAATGCTAAAGACAGGAGCTGAGAACTCAATTCAAGACTCTCATTCAGATGGAAGATACACAATTACTTGAATCATCACCACCTCATACCAGAGTCTGCATTATTAAGAAACTGGAGTCAAGAATCAGAATCAGGAATCTCAAATCCAGACACTAACTGAAGCAGCTAAGCTAATTGCCCTCCATTGCAGAAAAAAATTGAGATTGAAATTCAAAATAAAAACTGCATGAGCTACAATGAGTTGTCATATAGGTTTCTCAACTTTCATTGATAATAATCTGTAGGAAAGACCTTAGAACAGAAATTTAAAGGTTCAGGTGTCATCTGGTTCTCACCATCGACGATGCATGTGATGTGAGATAGCTCTTTAAGCCTCCTCTCTTCCCTTATCAGTAACCTGAAGAGCTAACTGGTCACTAGGAACATTCTAGGCTGCAGTGCTACTCGAGTTCATAATTATCTGATTCCAAATTTCCTTAGAGATTATATTTTTTATCATGTAAAAATTTGGGTTCAACCATTCAAGGTTATTTTAAGACATTCTGAATTATTATAAGACTAATTGAAAAACATGTTGTAGTTTTTCTTAAAGCCAAGAGTAATCAGGATTATACCCTGACAAAGGCACCCTGTCTAAATGGTAGAAGTGGATATAGAAACAGATATCTACTATAACTTCACCAAATATGATGCCCTTCTGACTTTGGGTAAGGAAAAGAGGATACAAATAGAATTCAGGAGGTATCTGTGCGGTTGAACTGACTTGATGGAAAGTCCAAGGAAGAGAGAATTTCAAGAAGCATAGTGATCAGTGCAGAATGTGTATGGAATCAATGCATCAACAATAGAAAAACAACCCTTACTTAGTGCCTACAACTGGCCAAGAACTAATCCTGGCATTTTATATGAATTAGTTTAGTTAATACTTGCAGCCACAACAGCCTTAAGAGATTAATGATATGCTCTCAATTTCTCATGTAAGAACATTAAAGAACAGAGCTGTAAGGAGAATCCCTTAACTCACAAGGCTAGCAAGTGGACATCAACAGTTGAAAGGAGGAAGCCTTCATTTTTGTTGCAGCCAAAGATTATGTTTGATTTAGCATCCAAGAAGCCATGAGGGACTTTGTTTCAGTGGAACAATGCAAGTAGATACCACAAAAAGGTAGATTTGGAAGGCTGTGAACCTGTTGATTTTCATTTTCTCAGAAAAACAGGTGATAGGAAAATCGTGGTGGGTTGGAGACTGCC